>NC_059666.1:17909643-19159643 GCF_905147105.1 Pieris brassicae | reverse complement strand
AAGATAGACGTCGCTCTGATCCCGCCCTATTTCGGATAAAATGGATGCCATTTTTGAAAAAGTGGAGCAAGATTGGCATATCAGTAGTTACGACGTAGCTGAATTGAACACAAAACAGTTTTGGCGCATTAAAAAAAACTGGGTATACAAAAAAGCTCGAAATTTGGATACCTCATGAGCTCACTGAGGGAAACCTAATGAATCGTGTACTCATTTGTGATTCTTTATTACGACGAAATAAAACAGAACCATTTTTGAAGAAGCTGGTAACTGGTGATGAAAAGTGGATCACGTACGACCAGAACGTGCGAAAAAGGTCGTGGTCAAAGGCCGGTCAGGTTTCATAGACTGTGGCGAAACCCGGGTTAACTCGCAACAAGGTGATGCTGTTGTATGGTGGGATTGGAAGGGCATTATTCATTATGAGCTGTTACCACCAGGCAGGACCAGCGATTCTGATCTCTACTGCAAACAACTGATGAGATTAAAGAAGTTGAGAGAAGCGGCCGGAACAACAGAAGGAGTGTGGTTGTTCATCATGATAACGCTAGACCTGACACAACGTTAGCCACTCAGCAAAATTTAAGAGAGCCTAACCTTACCAATTGTCGCGGTATTTTGATTAGAAGCCCCAAAATTTCTATAGTAATAGGATCATGCCCTTACATACAAGATGGAAAAAAGTTATTGAACAAAATGATACCTACATACTTTACTTAAATGTAAATAAACTATATTAAAAAATGTTGTAAATTTTCTTAAATAATGCGAAAAAACTTTTTCCCCGACCTATTATATCTAAGTTGAGAATGACAGTTCCATATAAAATACGGTACCTATAATAACGAACAAGCTACTTTCATACATATTTTATAACCTAAAAAGGAATCTTCAAGCTCATCGTTCATAAATCTTGATACGTAGAAGAAAAATTATTTAAGTTCTTTAAGGCAAAGCAAAATTTTCTCTTCCAAGGAATTAGTCGAGGTGAAGTATGGCAGCATTTATCTAGTTGAACACAATTGATAGTCTGCCAACTACCAAAGTACTAGCAGTGCATTCACCCTATGAAACATACCATTATTTTTAATTTTTATGACATTAAAATATATATATGGATGAAGATTCTCAAGTTATGGTAAAACGTATACCTATATATTTAGCCTTATGTCAACTAATATTTCCTTTTAGAATGAATCAATCTAGCCCAGTTAACAACGCACGACTTATAAGTCAATGGGCACGCCGGAAATTTTCGTCCGGCTTGCAGCGCGCAGTCATATCGCACAAATCTTCGGTAAATATTTGGATTTTACTCCTAAGATGGACCAAACTATACCTATGTTTTTACATTTTATAGAAAACTATCGTAAATAACTACATAATTTAAATAAATAGATTTATTCAATTTGGGAAAAGTCTTACTTACTACGATTAATTCAAGCATGATTGATGGTTTGAGAAACACGTGTAAATATAATATGTTTTTACTGCTATTGGTTAACCTTTTCACATAAGATAAGTTTAAGATTTAAACAAAGATAAGAAAATAAATAATTTCGGTTATAATTAAACTGCGAAATATACAAAAACAGGCTAGCTTATCTATGGCTCCTAACTATATTATCCACAGACATCATCATTTTGACGCCATGAGTGGGTTCCATAGTAGACAATGACAAACTCAAAATATCCCTATTCATATAGGTAAACAAGTACATTTTTGAACGTCAAAAAGAAATTAATTTAATTGTAAATTTACATTTACTACCAGTTCGCAAGTCGTAGAGCAGGTAAGAAGAACTGGCAAGAATCTTTACGCCACTCTTTTTTATCGCCAAGTATTGAGTCATACAAATTATCAGACAGATTAAGATACTAGGGGTATCTTTTAGTTGTGGTGACTAGTAACACTGATTTTCACTAATTGAAGTGACAGCTTTACTTTGACATAATAAAACACATTTTGGAATAAAGAAAAAAACTGTTTGAAATGAAATAAGATAAAACTACAATTCGTGCCTGCGTACAGTTTGCGAAATAGAATATTCGTCTTTGTCTGTGTTTTTGTAAACAATATTTTCTGTATTTGTAACCATTTTAACATTAACTAAATAACATCAAAGTTTTTCCAACGGCCGTCACTCACTGCTGGATAGACAAACAATATCGATATCGCTGCTTTTCCTAATGTATTTGCTTAAAAAACATGAGGTAATGTGATCTATACGTTAGCAAATAAATGTTTCAAGGCGTATTTAAAGGCCTTTAAGGATATATTATTTTGTACTTATTTAGTGTCTTGCAACTTTAATCATTTCCTTTAATGTCATAACTGTAATAAAGGTGGTTTATTATTTTGCTTAGTAACTAAATTTTACTTGAGAGTTTGGGTTTAGACTCGCATAGTGAAAGCGGTTAACTACATTACTATTAAAATAATAATTATATGCGTGAATTTAAATACAATATTTTTAGAATTTTTTTAAAGAAGTAAAGCAAAACAATTCTATGATTGGATGATAAGTTTTAACGTTCTAACGTTAATGAAGGTAAATCTGTTAGCGATTCTTAACTACGGTTTAAAGACTAAGTAGTTAAGTAGGTTTTCATTCCAAAAAATTTTTTATACTTTAAATCGATACATTCTAGGGTTATTATGTAGAATTTAAGTTTAGTATTCATACAATACTTGGGGTGGGAAGTTGGGGTTGGTGTTGGTGGGAATCGCTGATGGAGTGAGGTCAGCATTGCCTAGAAAAAGCCAAAAAAAACCTTCTGCTGTGTTACGTAGTGGAACACTAGTATAAGCAGAACCCCGACCAGTCCGAGTCATCCACGTCCTAGTCGTCCACCCTGGGACCTACTGCAGCCACGCTCACGCATGCCCACTACCTAGAGCTGCAGATGAGCTGAGGATGCAGGGCAAAAGGCGAATATTCTGCGCCTTAAAACAGAATCCACTCACTAGGGAGGTAACCCGTATAAAACCAAGCATGTCTGGATGCTCTAAAGTGGCAGCCCCACTATCAGACTAGGGCACAGTGGGTTAATCTCCTGCTTGCCTGAAAAACCAACGATTCAAGAAACCGAAACAGTGAGAAACCGGACCGATCTTTTACCGACGACCTTTGGCATTAAATCACGGACACGAATTGCTTTTTGGAATATAAAAACGCTAAGTAACGACACTCGACTAGCACAAGCAGAAGCAGAAATGATAAGATATAATCTACAAATACTTGGTTTAAGTGAAGTGCGTAGAAATGGTTTTGGCGAACTGAGAACGTCCAAAGGCCTAACTCTTCTATACTCCGGGAAGGAAAATGAGTATGACGAACTTGAATATGGCGTCGCTTTCCTCCTCTCTAACTCCGCAAAGAAAAGTCTTTTGGACTGGAAACCGATCTCAGACCGAATCATTTGAGCCCGCTTCAACTCAAGAGCACGGAAGATCTCCATTGTGCAGTGTTACGCTCCCACCAACACGTCTGCGGAAGACATCAAGGATGACTTTTACAACGCTCTAAATGCCACACTTAAAGGTATTAAGAAACAAGATATTGTGATCGTCATGGGAGACCTTAACGCAAAAGTGGGAAGCGAAAACAGTAACTGTGAGCGCAACATGGGCAAACATGGACTCGGAGTACGGAACGAGAATGGTGAACGGTTTATAGAGTTTTGCCAACACCATGACCTGACCATCGGTGGGACACTTTTTATTCATAGAGATATACATAAGTACACATGGAACTCCCCTGATGGCTCCACGAAAAACCAAATTGACCACCTTGCGATCAGTTGCGCGACTAGCTGGTGCCCCTGGTGGAGCTGGAAGAAGGTTTGACGTCACTAAACTGCGAGATCCTGAAATTTTGAACAGGTTCAGGCTTGAACTTCGTAACCACTTCACCGGACTTCACGCCGACGATGACTCAATAGACGGAGAGTGGAAACGCATCAAAGTGGCCTACACAGAGACCAGCTCTTCTGTCTTAGGTCATACTAAGCACTCGCGCGTGGATTGGATGTCACAAGCTACTTGGCAGCTGATAAACGACCGTAGGGAACTCCACCTAAAACTGCTAGGAACCAACGACGAACTACTACAAGCCGACCTCAGACAGCAGTATCGGGAGATTCGTAAGAAAATCTATCGCAGCTCGCGAAAGGACAGAAGGTTGTGGGTTGACGGTATTGCTGACCACGCTCAAATTGCCGCTAACACCGGCAACATGGGAGAACTGTATAAAGCGACTAAAATCTTGGCAGGAAAGTCAGCATAAAAAGCCTCTAAAATCAAAAGACGGTCAACTTATCGTAACAGCAGAAAGGCAACTACGACGCTGGCGTGAACACTTCGAGGAAACCTTTCGTCCCACAGCTACGCATGGAGGCATGCAAGACACATTTCCACCACCCAGGCCACTAGACATCGATATCGAACCACCTACACGTGATGAAGTGGAGGGAGCGGTCATGGGTCTTAAGACTGGTAAAGCACCAGGGCTTGATTTAATAGCCGCAAAAATTTTAAAAGCGGACTTGGCTACTACTGTCGACACGCTGACACCTTTGATTGGGAAAATCTGGGCCAGCGAGAAGCTTCCGGAGGATTGGAATAGGGGCCTTCTTATTACTGTGCTCAAAAAAGGTGATCTAAGCCAATGCAGCAATTGGAGAGGTATCACCTTGCTCTCGGCCCCTTCCAAGGTTTTCTGCAGAATTATCTTGGACAGGTTGTCTGCAGCCGTCGAGCCTCTCCTTCGCATAGAACAAGCTGGCTTCCGGCCTAACCGCTCGTGTACCGATCAAATTAACACTCTTCGTATCATTCTCGAACAGGCAGAATGGCAGAGAGAGAGAGAATTACCTTTGTTGACTTCGAAAAAGCTTTCGATACGTTGAGATGGAGCAGCATATGGTCGCGACTCTCTAACATTGGTGTCCCGCCAAAGATAATTAACCTAGTTCAGGCCAGCTATAGGGACTATTCTTGTAGAGTGATTCACGATGGTCTTGTCTCAGACGATATTCAAGTGCACGCAGGCGTCCGGCAAGGCTGCTTACTCTCGCCCCTACTTTTCCTGGTTGTTCTCGACGGGATTATGGATCGCATACATCAGACCAGCGTCGCGGAATAGAGTGGGGATTAACCAACATCTTAGAAGATTTGGATTACGCCGATGACCTCTGTCTGCTGAGTCACACGCACCGCGACATGCAATCTAAGTTGGACGACCTGGAACGCGAGGCGGGATTTGCGGGACTCAAAATCAACACCCGGAAAACGAAAGAAATGCGTGTTGGAGTTGAGAATCGCACCCCAATGCGGGTGGGTGCAGAGGACATAGAAAGCGTTCAACAATTTGTTTACCTCGGAAGCGTCGTGTCTGAAACTGGAGGTACAGAAGAGGACATCACTTCGCGCATTGCCAAGGCCAGAGCAACCTTTGCACAACTTCGGCCTATATGTCAGTCAGGGATGTTGACGCGTCGAATCAAGGTTAAAATATTCGGATCCAACGTCAAATCTGTGCTGCTCTATGGGTGTGAAACGTGGAAGGTCACCAAACACATCTCGCACCGACTCTAAGTCTTCGTTAACCGCTGTCTTCGCCGTATTCTGAACATCTACTGGCCTGAAAAGATCTCTAACGAGCAACTTTGGGAGCGTTGTCGAGAAACCCCGATCAGCCAGCAGATCAAGCGACGCAAATGGAATTGGATAGGCCATACACTCCGAAGGGATCTCAATCACATTCCCAAGCAGGCGCTTGATTGGAATCCGCAAGGAAAGCGGAAGCGTAGCCGTCCCAAAAAAACCTGGCGCCGAACAGTTGCACGAGGCAAAGAGAGCCGGAAAGACTTGGAGCGAGGTGAAACACGAGGCTCCAGACCGAACGCGATGGAGACTCACTGTGGACGCCCTCTGCCCCACCTAGGGGTTATAGGACATTAAGTCAAAGTCATTGAAAATCATTCATACAATAGATTAGCGGAATGTCCCGGCTTCGCATGTCAAGACATTTACTTCAACTATTTCCGAAATAAATATGGCCCATGTTACTCAAGGACGTCGTATAATCTTAATGGTGATGTCGGAAACATATATAAACAATAGCCTTTTATCTCGTGCATCAAAAATCATGTCAATGGGTAAATTATCATTTGTTACGTATAAAAATTATTTTAGAACTTTCTAAAATATTCAACATGAGTTTCAAATTCAGAAATAGTTATTGTGAAAGAACTTATTATTTCGGAGTTTTATAGTATTGTTGCTAAAAAAAATTATGTACTTACAACAACTTCTATTCCATGCACGGGGAAGACCTTCAAAGGAGGTACGTCTCTCGGTGCATATCTACAAAACTCCTCATCGTTTCGATACCATTTAACTTGATATAAATCTTCATTTTCAAGCTCAAATATACATTTAATAACTGCAGTTTTTCCCCTCTCCACGGCTTCTGGTATTATCATGTGTGCATTTCGTAGACATAGTACACCTGTAAATAAAGTTTAAATTAGTTTTTTTTGTATGAGAAGTTTGTTTTATTATATTATATATTACTTTTTGTATATAATATACGAGAAGTTGTTCAATTGTCATACAGTGTTTAGCGACATTTATTTTTCTTTTCTTCTCGCGAAATCTTATTAAAAGTAATTTCTCATAACATTAAGTAATCTTTGACACTCGTTACTATGGCTGCCGTTGGAGTCAGTAGTTGATCCGGGTACGGTCGTGGAACGGGTACACGAAATGTCACGAAAATTGTTTATTACAAATTTTGGGGTGCTACAAATACAGGAACTGATTGGTGCGGCCCTCAGGCGGAAATTCGTCTGCCTTCTAACGTGCACTCGAACCACCATACGCATGCGATTGTAATTACTTTGTTTTAAATTGTAAGTCAATCACCACATGAGGGAGCCGTCTGTGCCAATTTATCGCCGACACCGAAGCAACAAACGTACTTCATCTATCCCGGCCTCCCATCGACGAGTCTCACCGGGGGATGTGCATGTGTGGACCAAGCTAAGGTGTCCGGGTTGTGCCTGGCAGACTCCAGCTCCCCGAAATGGAGCGAAAATCCCGACGTGACGCATCTAGCCCGCATGCTCGAACGCTCCCGCTCGCGTGGTAGAGACGAGCTGCCACCGCAGTCGTCGAGCAAAAAAATCAACCGCAACGCGTATGCCCTCTTTAATTATGGGTATCCATGGGCGATGGTATCACTTAACTTTTTACTTTTTTATTTTTAATGTATCATCTTTTTAGTTTACTTTTTGTTCCTGTTTAGTTTTGTCTTAATAACTGTGTATAACATATTTTTTTGCACTTCTTGCCTGTCTTATGTAATTTAATACTTTTTTTTCTTTACTCACAGTGGTTGACTGGAAGAGATCGCTCGAAAGGTATAAGGCCGCCAGTTGCCCTCCTTTTAATTTAATTATGTTCATTTTTTTATATTGTAATGTAACAAAGTGTTAATAAATAAATAAATAAAACATCCTTCTCTAAGTCTGCCCTGTTCTATTTTGAAATAAGAATAGTACTAGCGATCAATCCCAGTTATGGATGGCACCTACGTTCACATTAAATCACTTCTCAACATTCCAATATTGAGTCGTTTTCAATACTAAATATAAATAGAAATAAACGATATTTATCTTTTTTATCGTTCTAAAAAGAATAACAAAGAAAAGATCAAAATACTGTTCCATTATAATTATCTTTCACCTACCATAAATATATATCGAGACACAAACATAATGAATTAAAAACAACTTTATGTTTATAATCCATGTATTCTTGTCAAACAAATTATAAAAAGTTCTCTCCACACTAGTCTTAACTTTCTCCAAACCGCAACGTTGACTCATAGTAGTATGCGTGAAACGAGTTATCTTGCATTACCTCAAATACGTACGAACTACGGCAAAAAATGTTTACCTACGAAGGCGCACAGCTGTATAATAAACTACCCACAAATATAAAAAAATATTACTTCTTTCAATTCATTCAAATCGAAGCTAAGTGAATATGTTCCACAAAATTACTTTAATTCACATTTTTGTCTTTTTTGAGAAATGAAGTCTTTAAACCTAAGACTTATATACGTATACATTGTACAACACGGCCACAACAAACGCAGGTAAAAGCGTGGGTCGTGGTAGTTCGTAAATGATAAAAAAGGCAGTAACAAATAACATTTCATACTTTTACATTGTGTTAGTAAACTAACTATATTAAAATACATACATATAAAACAATTATATATATATATATATATATATATATATATATATATATATATAAACCTTACGCAGTGGTCTCCATTAGCTGCAATAGAGTCGTTTAAACGTTGAGACCAGTTATTAAAAAGCATTCAGTCTTTCGATGGTAAAATTCTTCACTGTACGCATTGTTTTAGGGACTCCAAATTTTAATAGCGTTTAGAGCTAGCCGTACTCTCTAAAACTGACGATAGATCATAATCCAGCGAATTAAGATTTGGACTAGACGACGGCCAGTCTTCAGCTCAGCAGCAGTCTGATGAAATCCGAAACGTTCGTTTCCAACCACGACTGCGTAGACCGAGCATTCTTGTTATTGAACATAGTGTTGATATGGAGGTTCGCTACATGAATGTGTTTCTATGTTTGTGCTTTTCGGTTTTTTTTGGATTGAATTGCTTTTCTGTACGACCTTGGCATACATACTGGACACTGATTTCTCGCAATAATTTTGAAATTTCTTGTGATGGCGTCTGGAAATAGTAGACGTGGATATGATTCAGAACCTGAAACCTCTGTACTGACCTCTGCCTGAAAAAGTTCGGCCTTTGTGCATGCCTTTGAGGACGATGGTTGTAGTTCGTCACCTGTACGTCTGTACCGTAGCAGTGGTGATGATGTGGAGTTTGACAACAAAAAATAAAACAAAAAAACAGGGATTTTATATTTTTTAATTAATTTATAACAGTCTACGCCATATTGTCCAGGGACTTTTTATACCACCTTTTTTTTCAAAAATAAAAACAATATACATTAAATTTATTCTACTAGTTCGCGAATGGCTGGCTACGCGTCGCGAAATACGCACCGGCTGCATCGCTAATATTTTTATTTACAATACGGGGTAGGTTAGGTTAAGTTTGATTTGATAATATATTTTTGTTTTTTTTTAATAACTGCTTCCGGTTCGTAAAAGTGGGGGGGGGGGTGATAACTATACCCCCCTACCTCCCCCCGTATCCCCGAATTCGGGTATTATTTTAAATTCGTTACCCTGTCCTGTAAGGATAATGTATGAATTTATGTAATAAATAAGTAGAATAAATAAATAAGTTTTACTAATACCGTATTTTTATTTTTGCGTATGGAGAGTTTTAACAATTGTATTTGGCTCCATACCTACTCTGTGTATTACAATCGCAGCGATTCTGTTCTCTTTATCACCCTACTCCATTTCAATATTGTGCAACTCCATATATAACAATGTATTGGCGCCAATATGAGAAAACACAATGAACAATCATATAAAAATGCCAGATTCCAAATTTAAATGTAATATTTTGTTTATTTTTCATTGTAACAGGATTTATGGCCAGATTAAATAGTATCATATTTTCTATATTATTGTTACCATTATTTCTAAGAAGTGAAACCCATTAAAGGGTTTAATTTTATATAGAAAACGTCACAAGCCTCTTAGCCTACTTCGAGAAGTAGACGAGTAAGCGACGACTTATAACATTTTGATCATACACTTAAAAAATAGTGAACGACTGATTTTTATTGATTTATCCTGATTGAACGTTGTTGTTGATTATTAACTGTTTTGCTATTCAGAAATGACGTATAATTGAATAAATCTCATCTATAACCAATGTGTGCCATGTTAAACGAATTAAACGAAATTTATTTTTTAATTTCAAAACGAAATATCTATCTCGTATCACCCCTTAATTAAATTGTGTTATAATTCATATCAAAGAGAGTTTTTTAAGATATGGCTTTAGGCTTTAACATTCATTTTATTAATATAACTACGTAATATAAAATATAATATAATTAATATAAAATACAGACAACTCATAAATTTATAATCCATAGTCTATTTGTTTCCAACACGCAAATTTGTCATAACTTGTTTCCGAAAACTTACGAGTATCAAAAGAAAGTAGTTTCCCTAATACGATGAATAAATCGAACGAAGAACCGTAACTTTCAGGTCTTCCGAGTTTCTGTACAAACACAAAATACACGAATATACCATGTTTGTATAACTTTTTGGTAATATTTATATCATTACGGCGCATTCATCTTATTGTGTATTAAATTAATCACTTCATACCAACAATCATTATCAAATTGTCATTTTCAACAGGCCAAATTAGACAATTATCAGGCTAAATCAGTAATCAGGCTTAACTACCTAAACGCAAGGTGACTTATATTATTTGGACAAAAAATTGTCAAGGAATCTTAATATTATTGGATTATTCCCTGATAAAGAACTGACTGAGCATTGCATTACATCGAAGTATACACATCGGTAATAAACAGAAACAGACGACAGTTAGGCCTAGGATATGAGCGTTTGGTTTGATTGTTATATAATGTAATTGGTATTGTTAACCAATATATATCAAGTCCAATCATCAACACGGGACGGGGACCGACAACAAGATCTGTCCGGTTTCGCAATTGCCACTTCTCATCTCCCAGATTATTTTTGTAACATTTTAGCATTTTAAATTAGTTATGTATGAATAGCTTTACAAATCTTATTCAATGATATATTAAATAATGATGTTGATGTTTTACCTAACAATTCCATATTATCTATATTTTAGTCAAAGTTAGAAAAAATATTTATATGTTTTCAACCTAGAATAATAATGGAAATTGAATAGGACCCTACTGGACACGTTTTCCCCGTCTCACCTTCGGACAAGCAAAAAAGCTGGGGCAGCCGCATATCAGCCGAGAAATAATAAATAGCTCAAATGTAATCTTATTTATTGTTGTAAATGTTATATGGGAGAAAATAAATAAATAGACATAAGGCTTTCCTCCAATTTCGATTTTGTTCCCTATGGAGTGGAGACTCTTAGGCCGTGGGGTTCAAGTGAACAGGCTCTAATTAAAGTTTTAAGTTGGCACCTGCTAGATAGTACCGATAACCCCAGAGCTGGTGCATTCATCTTTTTAAATTTGTTTTAATTTTCTTTTTATTAATTTTTGAATAAGAATTATATTTTCATACTCTAAAATGTGACAACGACCGTCTTCAAATATATCAAGAAATGGACGATACTAATGAAACAGCAACTAATTTGTGCTTATATATGCACTGAATATTTATTCAGTTATCGTTGTTATTATTTTGATGCTACAGAATTGTATTTTATTAGGTAAATATATGCTTTACTTAAATATCTTCTATACCCGCACATTATGTACGAAAGTAGATTTTAGAAAATTATCAGTAATATTACTTCGTTTTCTTAAATGCCAACAAAACATTATTATATAATACATTCAATATTACCTTGTGTTGTAAGAAAAAAGATAGCTAATCTTAAAACTACACTTTTATTTGCTGAATACATTGCTTATTAATAAGTGAACTGTCTATCTACTGAGCACAAAATTTTAATAAATTTATAACCACATATGCACTGTAACGAAAGTATATATTAAGATTATACAAGTTTTGTTAAAGTACTACAAAATGCCTGCGCTACGACGTAGCGCGTATTGCGGCGGTCTCGAGACGACTAAAGCTGGACTGGCCGACGCCGCGTAGCGCAGCGACACCCTAGAGGCGTCGTTTTGTTTAACTCTGATCTATTTAACACACACAACAAGTTATTGTTTGAGCTAATCATTTAATGCCATCAATTTATATCAAAAACGGTATAATGTATTTTTTCGTTTCGAACCTTTAATTTTGATAATTTATTTTAACACAAAAATTGTTTCTAATGCAGTATACTACCTAACCTTACTTATGACAGCATTTAAATATACTCGTAGTATAATAAATGCCAACCAGTTAAATCGAAGTCTAAAGACCCTTTTGAAATAGCTGAAGATTTATTTATCTAACTACAGTCAACTAGAAGACGTTATCATTTGAATGTAAAAGTTTTACCCTCGTGGAATCTGTGACTTAAAAATGTTACCTTTAGCACAGTTTAGCAAAGTTAGACTTTTACAAATTTATATATTCTTTGTAATGAAATGACATAACTATGTCACACATTATATATGTAATAGAGCATATATTACATATGCAGCAGTAGTACCCATATCTCGCCACTATAAAATATATAGGATACAAACATCTATCTTGTGAGAAACATCAATATTGTAACATCTTTGATATTATCAATATAAATCAGTAATTATTTTTTTTAAATCATAAGAAATCAAAGTATCTTAGCAATAAAGACCTTATTGTTTGTAAAGGACCATTTCAGATAGAAGCGGCTAATAAACAGATTTATTTTAACAAATACATTAATTTCTTTAAAATACTGTATACAACATTTTTTTGATAAAATTTGTATTGATGCTTTTACTGTTGTAATTTACTTTTCACTACACTGTTATTCCGAACAATATGACTTCAAAATAAATAAGCGTAAGCAAATTTTTCGTTATCTTCGTGATGCAAAGGACCAGAACTCTCTAGACATTTTCGTGATTCTAAAGTCTTACACTTAAACTGCAAAATTTCCCGTAGCGTTTTAATTTATTAAGAACCAATATGAGGTTTATGGTATTTCTTATTTCGGTGGTATAAAAATGAAATATATAAAAGACTATTTGATTGTGTTTGAAAATACAAAATTAATTTTAAATACTTAATCTCTTATTCATAAAAATGTAGTAGTCTAATTGCACGGTTTAAATGAAAGTACTGTGTGGGCCTGGGTATCCGGAAGCTATATCCAGGTTGCTAGCTTCCGTCGGTGAAATAATATTCACTTGTTCGGATGTCGCGTGTCAGTATAAATAAAAAAAGGAATCCTATTATCGATAAGACTAAAGCTAGCACTTACCATCAACGGTGGCGTATCTCATTCCAAACACTGGATCCTACAATTATGAATTTTAAAAAATAAATGCTATACGGTATGCGGTATATATTTAGTGCGCGACAGCGGGACACCACCTACCCTCTCTGGTTCGTATGTCAAAGTCAAATCGTCAATTGTCATCCTTCTTTGACAGACACCGATTTAGCGCGAACAAGTACCTCTGTCCCTTTAACACAATTTGGAAAAAAATTCGAGTATGTAGTTAAGTTAAAAGACTGCAATTACACTTATTTTGGTTTTATGTAAGCATCAATAAAATGATACAAGTTTTTTAAAGTAAACAAAACCGTAGATAAATTAATATTGTTATTGCTTCACTTTGAACTGAGAATATAAACTCAATTATAAAAACTTAGTTATTTCAGTAAATCGTGAACAATACATATATTTAACTGAGCTGGCTTCATTATACGCATATCAATTATCAGGTCACATATATATTTATATATTGATATTTCTACTAATTTATCTGAAATAAGTAAAATAGAACATTGTAAATTTATATTATTTTACATTAGTATAATAATTAATTCTCGATATTCCTACACAAGGCTACAGACTCCTGAAATTATTATAGTCCTCACCCAAAGTTAAAGCAGGCCTTTAAAATTTTTTATGTATGTATTAGAATAAAACTGTTTATTAAACTCTTTTAACAAAATCACAGTATCATCAAAAAACTATCTAAAATTGTTCTTTACAAATATTAAGTTAATAACTTAGTTTCATATAATGAAATATTTAATAACATCTTTATATGGAGCAAGGTCTACTCTACATTTCACGACAACGGTCGTTAAATGAGGTTCTAATGAGACCGCACTTGTCTCCTTAGATTCCCATGATGAAGTCTAACTGTCGCGCGGTGCGCTGTTTCATTTGCACCGTGGTGTATGTGGTTAAGGACCATTATTACCTATGAGCTGGGGAAAAAGTCAAATTCCCTAAAGGAAGGAAAGGAATAATGTAAGGCAGATTCCTGATTTCGAACACTTAATCAAACGATTTTCGTTTAAATCAGAATATTAAAATATAATATAAAAGGTTGTACGGCACGCTGCCAGCGACTTGTGGGGTTGAAGATTTCTTCTTTTTGATTCATTTAAAGAATTAAACTATAAATTTGTTATTAAAAACGATTCCCTTCCTTATATACTATACTATTTTAATGTTTACTACTTTACTGACAATTATATAGTTCTTGTTCTTTAAATAATGTAAATTATGTATCGATAACCAAGTTCCTATTTAAAATCTAATCGATGTTTTCAACACAAAACAAACTTTTCCTCTCTATGGTAGGGATTAAGTACAATAAGGAAATTGTTGTATTAATGAGAATATTATGTAAATTGAGTAGGGAACTACCAAAATGTTACCGATCATTAATTCTAACAATGACATACAAGTTCAATACATTTCTAGGGAGCGATTTAGCTTAGTCAGCATCTAAGAAATTATTGATTTGTAATAAAGAAACTGTACAAATTTATTTAAAATATATAAAGCTAAGAATTTTTTAACGCCACGTAGTCATGAAGACTATACTGTGATCTTCATGTAATATATTAACTAACTAACGTATGAACCAAGTGTTTGATATCAGAAGGTATGCACATGTCAAGTGTCAATGTTACATGACGAAATGCACCTGTGTAGATAAGTGTGCCTTGAAAAGCCAATATTGGCTATATTGGGTTTTATTAGTGAATTTTTAGTTTTTTTAATAAGTAAAATACACTTTTAAATTAGGAATATAACCGAGTCAAATTTCCTACGTTATTCAAAATTTTATTTTTCAATCACCCCACGTCCAGGTCATTGACCCAGTGAATCAGAGATACGGAAGAGATTCCGCGCCGAGTGTGATTGTGGGCGACAGAGTGGCGCCAGCTTCTCTTCATTGATAAACACCATAGATCCAGCTGCAAGCGCTTTATGCTGTGATTATAAAACACTAATACAAAATATTAGCACTCTATAGATTATTATTTTCAATATTAATTTTATTTCCTTAAATATAAAACGTGATGTAAAATACATTGTCTGATGCGATACACATACATTCACATTAATTTAACTAATTAAATATTTAAAAATTGATCCAGACCAACCATTGTAGGCTAACTTTCTAATGTAATTTTTTAATTCGTATTGTAAAGATTCTGTGAATCTGCCTCTGTTTGATTCATAAGAGTCCTAGTAGAGTAGGACTAGGAGTCCTAGAGTAATAACGGTCTTTCCGATCAACCCACAAACTTTAAAAATTATACATATTATGTAACGAAATAACGAAAATATCTAGTACTAAAGTAGTTCAAAGTATGTACAATTAAACGGTACTCAATTCGTTTAAAGTATAATATATAATAGTTTTAAGGTAGAATGTAGTAAAATACATATAAAAATAACTTTAGTCGTAAATATTTTTCGTCAACTTTTAATGTTGTACTATTTACAAAAACACCAATGGGGCACATAAACCTTGTTTATACAGAATTCCTCATTTACAGCGCTCCTTAGATTAGAGTAACTTAACTTTAAACATCTGTTATTTATTAGTACATACATATCTACATAAGTATGTAAGTAAGTCATACGATCGGTAATTTTTCACAAGAATTGATTGCGGCCTCCTTTTTGAAATCGATTTTAAATGACTAATACTACATTTTGATTTCAAGTCATAGCTAATTCGAAATTGGACCCAAGAGTCTCTCGATAACTTCTGACATAATTCAGTTTACAGTGCTTAACAGTTTAAATAAAGGTCAGAATTTTAACAAAGGTAATGTCTCTTGATGCAGAATTTACAGCGCTTTCAATGCTAATTTCCAATATTTTCTATTGTTTGCTCTGACTGAATGGGTCGTCGGCCGAACAAATATTGAGGGTTGAACTTGTATTCGACACAGACGAGACACAGACTATGTAATCGTCCCCTCAGATCTTTATCACTTCATTGAGGGTAAACATACATTGCTCTGTGCAGATAATAAAATATTCCGCCTTGAAATTTTCTTAAAACTTCGTTATAAGAAGTGATAAAAACAATCTCGTAAAATATTAAATAAATCATGTTTTATTAATACAACCTTTTCATTGGAAAGTAGGTACTTACGCTTCTTCTATATAGGAAATACTAAAAGTCTAATCACAGTTAAATGAATCATTTCTTAGTGTTTAAAACCCAGTTCAATGCTCCAAAAAGAACAATTGTTCCGAGGCTTTCTTCCCTTAAACTATATAAAAAAGACACAGAAACGTGTCTTCTCAAGTCATTTATTCATATAGGTAACACAATGTACACTTATGAACGTCAATAAAAAAGAAATAAACATTAAATGCTTCTAATTTTACATTTACTGCCAGTTCTCAATCAATCAAGGGCGTAGAACGGAAGAGAAGAACTGGCAATAAACTCTCCGCCACTCTTTTTAATCGCCAAGTTTTTTTTTGTATTACACAACGTTTGTAATAAGCTGCAACCATAACACCATGATCCACACGACATCAGCAGGAGGCATCGATTTAGCTAACATCCGGTCCCAGACCAGTCACCACAAGTAGCACCCGTTCACGAGCATAATTTCATTACAATCTTTATATGATTATATTTTTGCTAATACAAATATTTCTTTAGCTATTATTGAATTTCAATGAAATAGGTCACTAATGCAATATACGGTATTATCACGTACGCATACCTCGAGTTCTGACGTTTATGTCTTAATAAAGTGCGTCTCCGGCTCCGATGGCTGGCTTCCATATCAATAAGGGAATAGAGAATTTAATGAAATTCCTCTTAGAATTCCTTTCCGCTCTTAGGTGGTTAAAATGCCAGTCTTCCACATAAGTATTTAGACCCAGTTTAAGATCAAATTGAAAAAATACTTTCACTTCGATTTTCTAGAATCTTTGTAAATATTGTGCGTAATATTTTTATGAACATGGGTATCAAATCTCTAACTACTACTAAACTGGTTACAGTTGGTACAGTTTAAAATTATCAAATCAAAATTAATTACGTAAATTAAAACTAATTACTTTATAGGCAATGTTGTTGCGAAGTTGTGGCGACTAAGTAACTCTCATCAAATCTGCATGAAAGCGACCCTATGCAATTTATCAGTGTCCTCCAGAAAGAAAACATAACATTATAATTTGAGAGGTTGTGATTAGTTTCCATAGTTCTCAGGTAATTTAATCTGCTCAGCCTGTGGTGTTTGCACTGTTATGGCATAGACATTAAGTAATTCATGATTATAGGTCTCAAATATTTATTTTAATGAATTTAAGTATTTTTAAACAATCATGTGCTCAGTAACCGTTCACATAACGCCTCTTTATCTCAAACACCATCACAACGTCCTCTTTTCCTTAGTTTGTACATTAGAATACACTTACTTAAAGTATAATTAGTTGTATTGTATTTATCTTCAGTAGTGTTGGTCTAGTGGCTTCTGCATGCGCCTCTCATCCCTATGCTCATAGGTTTGAGCCCTGACTGTGCACCAATAGACTTTCATTTTGTATGTTTGCATTTAAAATTCGCTCAAACGGTGAAGGAAAATATCGTGAGAAAACCGGCTTGCTTTAGAACCAAAAAGAAGGCGTGTGTGAAGCACAAAAGGCTTATGAAGAACTTGTCTATTAGATTGACAAATTATTATGATATGAAACAGATACAGAAATATGGGGACCTACGTTGTAGCGCCAGTGGTTTATTTATTGTATTTATCTGTTCAATATTCCAGCAATATTCACCCACAATTAAGTTAAAAATAAATATGCTTAATTCAGTGCAAGTAGTTAGAATTGTGGTTGCTTAATTTAATAAATAAAGAAAACGTCAGCCTGCAGCTTTTCCGTGCCATTTGTATGCAATGAAATTTTCCACGATCGACAAATTTACTTACAAATATAAATATATCTACCTCACAATATACAATTCATTATTTTAATAAACTTATTATTATCCCTACATAACATTATTTGCAACTAGTTCCAGTTGACTAAATTTATTACATATGTTATGTCACGTCTAGGATATCATTCGCAATTAACAGGTTTAAGCTAAAATAAGCAACAAAACCTAGATATAGATACTTGATGATATGATATTTGATATGAACTTCTGTATTCAACTTAATAAATTATATGCATAATAGACAATAGAATAAATAAATGTGGGGTCTCTCTGCATCTTCTACCGCGTTTACCATTTTCGGTCTAATACCTGTAGCTGAGTTTCATTATCGTACGTATCACCTCGACGCCCGTCGTTCCACCACTGAGCATTTTCTAAGGCAGTTTTTGCCGCTCACCACCACTATATGGAACTAGCTGCTCACTGAAGTATTTCCGAACCAATTCGACTTAGAGTCCTTCAATAAAAGAGCATACCAATTCTCGAAAGACCGACAACGCACTTGCGAGCCTTCTGGCAATGTGTGTGTCCATGGGCGGTGGTATCACTTAACATCGGGTGACCGTGCCTCCTATTATAAAAAAAATAGAGTACTGTATCATTTGTTATAAAGATGTTATGTTATAATATATGTTAAACAGAATCAGAAACGAAGTTTACATCACTGATGCAGGTTGAATAGTGTCGTGTCGTTGCCCTAATAGCGACCGCAAGAAACGAACTTTTCTTATTTCAAATTACTTTTTATATTACTTCTTCGTATTTCAGGCTTGACCGTGATGTTTAAAAATTTGCACAATGAAGATAATCTTAATATAAAATATAATTTGATATATCTTGTTATATTTTCTGATCATTACATTGATGCAATGGCTTTCCTTGTTTGCCGAAGGCAGGGGAGAGTGGAGGATATTATGTGGCGCCACTAACGAGACCTTCATATATACAGATATATTTGTGATACATAAATTGATTATAAATCAAACTTGTTAAAAAAATTACTATACATGAAACTAATATTGCTATTGTTCTGTTGCAAAAAGACTATTTAATCCATGTATCGAACTTGAAAAAATAGCAGGCGATGAATAACCATAAACTTGAATCATGCGTTCATATTAGATCTTGTAATAGGCACTGAAACTGTTTACCGATGACAACCGAAAAGGGTGACAATCGTCAGCTTGATTTTGACATACCCGTTAACGCCCTGTCGGTTGACCTCCATACAACTTAGTGCGCACTGCTTCCAGAAACTTCTCTCTGCCCTTACAGATGCGAAAGATGTGAATTTGAATAGTGGGTATTTTGCGATAAGTAGAAATGTATCCGAAAATAATGTCATATCTATATAAATGTATAATCATTGTAGTAATTAATCAGATATTTACACTGTACTCAAAACAAATACGTGTCATATACTGCACAATATTTATTAAGCCAGTAATAAATAATATAAAAATTACTTTATTTCGATTCGTAAACAACGCGCTCTTCACATACAGTTCATATTGCTTTTAATAAAATTAATAATTGACATCTCACTGTCGCCTTTGTTCTTATATGAGTAGTAATTATTTATTAATTTATTTCTTCACATATAAAATATTTTACTGCATACAATTAGCATTATTATATAACTAAGATAGTTTTAATTAGGCAAAACAAAACTTAAACACTGATTTTCCAGTACTCTAATGCTTTTAGTTAGCTATTTGCATTAAAAGCAAAAAATAAGCCAGGAAAATGTTAAAACAATCGAACACAATTTTTTTCTGTGTACAGGATACGGATGAAGGTTTGAAAATAACCAAAGCCCTTAAATTTCGGTGTGAAATGGAATGGAATGGAAATTTGCACTCATCGCGCAGAGGCTCCAGCGTTTGTCCCAACAGGCAATTTCGGTAACGCAGCTGAGAAACCCTGATCAGCTAGCAGATCAAGTGACCCAAATGGAAATAGATATACTCTGAAGAAAATTCAGTTATATCTTCAAGCAGTCGCTTGATCGCTCTGAACGCAATGGAGACTCAGTGTGGAGGACCTCTGCCCCACCACCAAGAGTCAAGTCAAGAAAGTCAAGGAGGGTTGACTTTCTTGACATCCCTGTCTTGAGGGTTGCATAGAAGAACCGGTTTGATTACCGGTCAAAGCGCCTGCCTGCAGTACGATTGCCATAAAACATACTAATGATCGATCTTGAAGCATTAAAGAATAGTGAAAAATGATGAAGATCAAATATTTTTTCTGACTTGCAACAATTAAAATTGACTAAAGCAATAATAATTCTAGTTTTTCGAAGTTAGTAATAATTACTAACTTAATATTTCAACAGATCAGTCTTGTGATCGTGCGACCACAGGTAAGCGTGGTTATAAATAAATTATTAATTCAAATAGAAAATATAAACGAAATGTTAATTTAATTTTCACATTTGTACGAGTGGTCGTGGTACAGGAAAGGTGGTTAAGGAAGCACAAAGTAATTGAAGTCGTACATGTGACCCGCGATTGTCGACTTATAAATTTTTCTTAGGCGACGTCTATGCCAAAAAGAATTCTGTGAAAAAGACCCATGTGGGGAAACTTCCATCTTGTCATCTTGAAATAACTTATGTATATGTACAACTTAATTAAATTGTGAACCCGGATGATTATGCACTACTACCAGCTATTTATTTTAACAACTTCTTGTGTAACTTTTACAACAAATTCCAGAAACATCCAGCCTCTTAACCTACTTGTATTCCCATAGCTTATTCAGTGTCTGTACCTGTCGTATTTATACTTTGGACAGTCGGTGAGGACATATAACACCTTCTCTTCACCTGTATATGCTGCTTTGTTTGTCTTTGTCACTTTGTCAAACCCTCAACCTGTAAAGATACGATAAGAATCCACCGTGTCAACATATAGGGTTGTATCGCCACTGGATTGTTATTTTGATATTTGCTTAATTCGAATAATTGTGTAACCATGATACGTAAATAAATCGCCGAGTAATTATACGTATGAATAAAAGCTTTATAATTATCCCCCACATTTCCAAAAAAAAATATCTAGCATAAAATGTGCACTTATTGAATAAAGTATTAGTAGGGCTTTCGTGTTATCACATTGGAATTGAAAATTACTCTCGGGATGTTACAGTGCAGTATCTGAACATATAATTACGACTGTATTGTATAGGAATTATACGTTCAGATACACTTTTGGCGTGTAAAACGAAATACATTGCTTTTTAAATAAAAAATTCAAAATAATTTATTCATAAAGGTAACACAATGTACACTTATCAACTATGACTACTATGAATCTTTTATAGCTCTTTTTAGAGTTGTTTTCTGTAACATACACAGATTCGCGTATTTATTGGTGTATGTATAATAAGTAGATACGTATTTTTAGATAGCAATGAAGCTCTCATACC
The DNA here is from genome assembly GCF_905147105.1 of Pieris brassicae. Classification (NCBI taxonomy): domain Eukaryota; kingdom Metazoa; phylum Arthropoda; class Insecta; order Lepidoptera; family Pieridae; genus Pieris; species Pieris brassicae. Next base: position 19,138,154 of record NC_059666.1, on the reverse strand, counting down.
TGTCGATCTTAAGTGGCAAGTCGAGTCAACAATCTAGTTTTCTTTCTAATAGTAATTAACACGCGGTATAGATTCACAGTCGAGATTTAACGGAAAGTATGACTAATTAAATACGTTTTTGACATACTCGAAAATCAACGATGTGTGCCAAAGGCAAATCTGCTAGTCCGTAAATAAAAAAGGTCAATCATTTTCATCAATTTATTTTTAATTAAATTTATATGATGTAAGGTATATCCTATCTATATTTTGTGAAAATAACAATGGTGGACATAGTTGCAATAAACTAATCCCCTAGTTTTCTTTAAAAAATTTAAAGTTTTGGACAGATAGTGTCTTGCACCTTGTGACACTAATCAAATTGACAACAAAACAAACCAGTCAAGAAAATTTGATCCAAGACAGCCGTTCTCTTGAGTAACTGTCTTCTGATCCACTAGTAGATACTATGTACCATAGCTATCAGCTACATACTAATTTTATATGCAAGAGTGGGTGATAATGATGAATAACTGAAGAGGTAATTTAGAGTATCAGCTTAATATTTGTTGTTTTTACGCATTAAATAGGTAATGCAATATTATGTACATTATAGCTTTTGACTTAGATGGCCGCGATTCCTTCTGTGTGAAATTTTCTTTGCCTAATTTACAACAGGTCACAAATATTAACATTAATGAGGAAATAATTCAATGTTTTGATTCATCTGTATTTTTAGGGATCACTCTAGATTCTCGTTTGCAATGGAAGCGTCATATTACCACCCTATCGGGAAGCTGCTTTTACGATAAAATTATTAGGTTATTGTCTGATATTGATACGGCGAGGCTTGTATATTTTAGTTACTCCCATAGTGTTATAACATATGTTATGTTGTTGTGGGGCTCAGCGGCCGATATTCAAGACATTTTTGTATTACAAAAAAAGCAATACCCGCTATATATAAATGATAACCGCGTGCCTCTCTAAGAGAATTATTTAAAGAAATTAGTATCTTTACAGTTGCCTCCCAATATGTGTATGAAAATATTATGTACGTTTATAAAAACATAAATACATTCTTAAAGCTCAGTGACTGTCTAGAATAGACTTGCTTTTCAAGCTTTCTGACTTTATAAAACTGCCCACGCAATTATGAGGAAATGTATTCAGATAAATAACAAATTTTCAGATCATGTAACCAAACTTCCGCTACATAAGTTTACATCAAGGAAACCCTAATAAAAATGGATATTGTACAGTTCATTAATATATAGATGATAACAATGTGTGGGGCACTAATGCCGTACAAATTGTACCTAGATGAATAAATGACTTTTTGTGTTTACAAGACAAAATGTTTGCCTAATTTACATTGATAATGGATTCTATCGTGGATAACAACTAACAAACGTGGATATTATTTAAAGCATAAAACTGTTTTACGCTAACTACATTATACTATGCTTTCTATCTTCGCTTCGAATTCAGTATATTTGCCTAATTAAGTGTAACTGTAACTGGTTTTTTTAATTAAAATAAAAGTTAGCAAGTATGCAAGTGCACAAAGAGTAGGATTTAAGCCGCAGGTGTAGTTAATGGTAAAGTTTAATCGCTATTAATTTTATTAGCTATATTTTGAACTTTGTACTTTGAGTTTTAGCTTTGGATTGATCAATGTTCTGTAAGCTTAAATAGTTTTCCTGCTGTGATATTTTGTTACTACAATTCCTTTTAAGACAATTTTGCACGCCATTATGTGTAGAATATGCGAACTTTAAATTGATAATAAATTATTATTATTATTATTAGAAAGTCTAATTGCAGCAATACATCTCATATTTTAATTATTCAAGGTTTTTTTCCTCTTCTTTTTTTACAATAGCTGTTAAGATATCAATATAAATTGTTCAGATGTGTTGAGACCTGTCTTTTACTACAAGCTGTTAAAGATGAAATCAACGAAACGGAAGCGGTATGTGCATTGAGTTGTTTGTTGATATTGTTGCCTATAATATGATGCCAGTTAAATGTTAGTAAATATTTTATAATATGAAGTTACCCGAGTTACGTAGCGTAACATTAGTTAAGTTACACACATTTATGTGTATTTTAGTTAATAATAATAAATAAATTGTAATATGTCACTTAAGTAATAATTGTGCCCTTTAGTTTTTCATTGTCATAAATTTTAATCATTCTCGTTTCCGATAATGTCAAATAAGTCGACTAAACTTATATTGAAGAGTCACTTACATTTAAGAACCGTTAGCGTCGCATCCCACTACCCTTAATTTTATGTTAGTTATAAGCATATTTTAAACGATTAAAGCCAGCCCATTTACCTACGCTCGCCAAAACAGCCCGAGCTGAGCTGTTAGTTGACACCCAGTTTTCAACAAAGAGTTTTATTTATTTGAGCATCCCTCCAACAACCGACACCGAACCTAACTGTCGTGATAAAATAATAGTTCTCGCGAAATTAATGAGTCTATTAAATGTAGTCAAATTTATATGTAATTAAAGTAAGTATTTTGATTAAATTTCACTTAATGTTACCAAAATTACACCTCGTATTTCGTTTCCATTTATTATAATTATTATGTTCACCAAAAGTTATCGGTTTCGGAAAATGTTATTGAATATCTAATTTCAGTTTTAAACTTTATAGTTACTTTTCTGTATATATAAATATTTTTCTGTATAATATTACGGTATAGTTTAGTTTCAGAACTGCCAGCTGCAAAAAATTGTTCTACGGAAGGTCCTTAAACTCGACCCCTGCAGAGTTATCATTTATTTTGCATTTTTAAAAGAAAATTTCCTTTTTTTACTCATTCTTATTAAAATTGGAAAAAATCTACACCCTGTATCTTTTTAAACTGTCCACTAGATTGGTACTGATGGTACTGTAGAAAATCTCCAGAAACTTTATTAGAACTATGTATATGGTTTAGAATAATTTAATTATTTAGGGAGCGTTCAAGGATTACGTACGTCACGCAATTTTTTTAGATTCTTGGCCAGGACGTTTCTGTATCTAAAAGTAAAACGTTTCGTGACCAACTCCAGTAACTCTTTAAACCTAAAACTTACCATTATGTAGTGTAAAGTACTGGAAAGTGGAAAATAATATTAACAATAACGCGTAATTCATTCCCCGCCCTGCACCGTAACGTTTTACAAAAGGAACCCCCCCCCCCTCTCCTATAAATTCGTTACGTAATACTTGAACGCTCCCATACGGTGTCTTTATAGTTTAAATCCACACACACTCACTATGGCTCTGTGACCCAAACTGTGTCTTGGGTTTCTCTGAAACGTGAATCTTACTGTGCGCTGCGGTTCCAAAATGATTTTTATTATGGTATCACGAGCTCTTTTGTAGATTTTCATTAATTTGCGCGGCATACGCGATTACGCCGAATCAACAACGTGGGACAGTGCCGCATGCTACAAATAGAAAGCGTTTGCGGAATTTATATATATTTAGTAAAACTAAGGCATGAAGCGAAACAAAAGAAGAAAAACGTTAAAAAACGGTGTAAAGGGAAATTATTTCAGAATGGCCCACGGATTCGTTTACTAACAATAATTAAGGCAGACAATGGTGCATTATTTAAAAAAAAATTGTCAACAGAGAACATTGAGGACTTTTTTTATTTTCTTTCCTTGTTTTTATTAATTTTTTTAAGTCTTATTTTTTTCGTTACACCACTCCATGACTGATATTTCTCACTTTCCTAAACAAATACAAACATAGCATAACAGTTTAAACTGTTTTGACGCACGAAATATGTCGCATGGAATCCATTGTGCCCGGATACAAGCTGCGACAGTCACATGGCGTAAGATGTTGCTATGCCGCACGGTTCATGCCACAATGCGCGAAATTTTTAACTTTGTAGTATGCAGCCTTGTGCCATACCGCAATGCCGCACGGTGTTACCCCGGTATAATATACGTATGGCCTTTAGGAACCGTAATTTTATATCGAACCATAACTTATTTGAAAATATTCTTTAGTCTATGTTTATCAGTATCATGTAGTTTTAGAGTCTATTCAATGCAAACAAACAATAAAAATTTTCTTTATATTAAATATAAAAAAATACAGAAATCAATCATAATAAATAAAAATATTATTACTTGTAAATAATTTTACGAAATGTATTAAAACCTAAACATAACAATCAAATATACAGTATTTAATATAGATAAATATAACCTCTGTATTATTTAAAACCCAAAACATCACCTGACACTGAACTAGAGAAGCGAATTGAAGGGTACAGGGAAAAAAAGATCACATTTTATGATAAATTAAAAAAAACTTATATCTTTAATTAAATTACTTATAACAAAGATCAAAGTCACTTGACTATGATCCTTTTTACATGGACAATTTTATGAATTTTTCACTAAATTTACACTTTAATACATATTCTGAATGACATGTTTTTTTATTATTTTAATTACTTAGTTTTAATATATACCTGTTTTAACTTAAGAAAACATAAACTTCATAGAAGGACCATAGTCACATTGACTCTGACCTTTCTAGAAACATTACAGCTATGTAGAAATGCCTAACTTAACTTTTATAATTTTTATATTATTACTTATTTTTAGTATATTTACATTACACAATGCTAATTGGCAGTGATAATAAATTAATGAGTTTTAGGCAAATTTGAATAAAAATCTTGAGCTTCAGGTTTAACATAAAACCTTTTTAAGCATTGTATGTCATTAAATTTTTCTTATGAAATAGGTATTATCATACTACAAATGTCAAAAAAAACGATCAGTGTCCTTAGACAATAATCTTTTTTGAAACAAGAGGTGGCTGTGATCTTTTTTTCCTACAGCCATAGTAAACTTTTTTGAGCCTCATGTTGACTGTGATTTTTTTTAACATTTATTGATTTCATCATTCAATAGCTTTCTTAATTTGCTACTAGATGGCATTGTCAACTCTGGTTTGGAAAAATACTGACTATGATCCTTCTTTCCCTGTAGCCTTCAATCACGTTCCGTCGTGATTTCGGTGACCTTCTGAATTTAGCCTATATGAAGCATGCCACGATAACACCACCTCTCGAATGCTTCTAAGCGCCGGAGGGTATCTTCTTTTATGGGCCAAGCTTCACAGCCGTACAGAACAATTGCTATATTTAACAAGGGAGACCTCGGACTCTGACTTGAATGGTCAAGTGACGATAGCACAAAACTTTTTACATTTTGTTGAATGATGCTCGGGCAATTCGAGACCTAATTTCCTGATTCTACTTTTATATCTATCGTCTATTTCGAGAAAAACACTTTCTATAAATCTAATCACAAACTTTATTAAAGTGAAATGTAAATACGACATAAAAATATAGATAAATTGAATTTCTTAAATATGTCAAGGATTACCATACTACTGTTGAGTGGCGAGTTGAGATCCTGGCGCTTATTGGAACATCGTCTCGGAACTCTAATCAAGGAAATAAGTATCCATATGTATCGTCCTCTTGTCGTTAATCACCTACAATTACTGTTTACTTACATTAACGTTCTGCTTTCATGTCTTATAATGTTCTTACTTTATATTTTTATTTTGGTAAAAACCCTAGCGATTTAAATAATTACTGTTGATTTTAAAAATGACAATACATGTTAATTTAGAACCATTATTTTTACGGACGTTCATAAGTGTACTCTAAATTATTATTAAATTTCTATGATTTTTATATTTTGATTTGTTTGTTTCCTAATAAATAAATAAAAATAATTTTTTATATAGACTTTATTATATAACAATATATAAGTAGAACACTTTAAATATCTTTAGTAACAATAATGTAACCTTAACTAAAACGAAACAGAAATAAACTATTAAAAGAAACAAGTTTATAAAAATATAACTTTTGTGCTTAAATTGACAAAACTATAAGAAGCACATTGCGGTGTATCAGCGGAACAAAATATTGAAGTCGATACATTATTACAGCAAATGCTTTTTGTACGTTGAATGGCAAAATATACGTAGAAATAGCCACATGGCCCAATGGGACTTTTTATGTACATATTTTATATACATAAAAAGATTTTTAGCGCATAAAGCAAGATAGGAAAAACACAAATGTGAGGTCACATGAACATTATTTTTAGCTTATGCAATTATGAACGCCATATAACATTGTTCATATTGAGACCAACAATATAAGCAAGGGAATAGTTTCAAAGTACCGAGGGCTTACTAGAGCCAATATTAAAATTTTATATACAATAAAATATATTGAATTATAAACGATTGATAAATAGTTATTTTTTTTTAATGAAAGCATCTCGAATACACATACACGCGCCAAAAATCCGTACCCTAGTTATATAGAGCACAATTTGGACAAGCATGTCAAAGTATTGTCATTGATATTAGTAAATTCTTTTATAAGTGACCCTTTAGACATGAACTTTCTCTATTCCCACAGACTATCAAACCCGATAGTTCACATGAATTTAGACTTAATCATACATTTTTAAAGTGCACATGTTTTGGCGACCTCACACCTCATTCGTGCTTAAGCGTTAGCAACAGCTGGTATAAGCTGTGTATAGATATCTATGCCTTTAAGGAACACGTCTGCTGAAAGGAACTCGTCATGGTCGTGGAGTAAGACCGGAGTATTATTCATCGGAGAGAATCCCAGGGCGGGTATACCGACCTCCCTCACGTATCGACTGTCAGTACCGCCCGGGAATATGCGGCAAGAAAGTTTGAGTTTCCTGGAATAATTATAATATGACACATAAGTCCTCATCTGTCTCTTTTCATCACAGCGTAAACACAATTTAACAGAAAGAGACAAAACAATACTATAGTTCGAGTGCAATTTGATTGGTTATTTGAAGACTGGTTTAATTTCTATGGTAGAAGGTAACTTTATGAGCATGTGCCAGAACATGGTATGAAACCCTTAGATATGTTATATGTATATATCTTATTAGTTAGGGATAAAGAAGCATTTTAATTGTAAATAAATTGAACTATGTAAATAAATATACACAGAAACTAGTAAAGAGAAAAGCTCTTATCTAAGTTTATTAATTATTCCTGGGGGCTTGAGATATAATTACTTTTGTGGTGTGACCCACTAACGCTAAAAATATGGGAATGACATTAGTCACGTGGGCATTTTTATACAAACTCCTTTGGCGTTAATGGTCGTCACACCTGTCGAAAAGTGACTTTGTCTAAAGCCCCTTAAAGTGTTGATTAAACAATGATAACTTACAATTTGTCAGCTGATTCCTTAAACGCCACCCAGAAGGGATTGCTATCATCAAGTTTTGTGCATTCAACTGCAGGATTCTTCTGCTCAAACTCGTACGTCACACCGTCACCGGCTTCTTTGCACCATTGCTTTATCTACAATATTTATAAATCTATAGAATCTTGACGGCTTTATTCATAAAAACTTGAACAACTCGTCTCTTTTTTCAGCTTGTGACAAATAGAGAGTGCTGCTTTTATAGTAACATATTAAACATTGTAAACAAAGTTCAGTTATTCAGTTTTTATAAGAGGGCAGAAATCGAATGGTTTCTTGGTAAGTTATGTTTAGTAAGTACTGATTGAACATATTGACAAACAATTGTATCTTGACCATAATGATTTCATTCCCTACGTCTGCTTAAAAACCGTTTTGTCAAGTTTTTTTTCTGTAACTACTTTATAAGGATACTTATTTTCAATGCGGCACAATAAATAAATATTGTAACACATTTAGAGACTAAAATAAAATTTAAAACCCTAGAGCATTAAAGTGATTTGAATTTGGAATGTGGACATTGTGATGAATCACCAAAGAGATCACAGAAACGTACAACATTACTGGCCATCAAAAATCCGCACACAGAAAAAAAACGCGCCAATAATGAATAACATAAGATAGAATTAATTCTATCTTATGTTATTCATTATTAAAATTTGTATTTCAGGTTTATATTTGCTTTAAGTAATGGAAAAATTATCTTATATATAATAAAAAGAAGTGTTCACCCAGTGTAGAGCACATAATATTTATTCTCGTTTTTTTTAAGTAAAGAAGAATCTATATCAAAAAGAATTAAAAATATTTACCGTATTCTCAAAAGCTTCGTGGTCAACAGTGACGGCGAGGCGACAATCGAACACTACAGACAGCTTCTCGGGGATTACATTCGATTGGATGCCGCCCTGGAAGAAGAAATTAAAAAGTAAAAACAACATTTTTTTTTTTAAATTAAAAAGTAAAAACAACAATTTTTTTAAGAAATTAAAAAGTAAAAAATCCAAATACACATTAAAAGAAACTTTGAACAATCGCTAATTTCCAGTTTTAAGTAACAGTTTTATCTTCACTATTTACAAATAAATGCAAATTAATATATTCTGAGCTTCCAAAAAACATATACATATATTTACAATTTTTAGTACAATAAACAACATACATACAATACAACATACAACTACAATTAGTACTTTAATTACCGAGAATATTTTAATTAATTTAGTTAATTTTACGACATCAGACGGCGGACAAATTTTTTTCTTCTAAACCAGCAGCTAATATTTTGCATCGTGACAGTTTGAAGCCAAATTCACATTCAAACATTTTCGCTTCGACCACTGCATCACGAAACGTCGAGTTATCCAAATATATATATATTGAAATAGGTATAAAAACTTAACTAATTTGCCTAGTTGCTACTAGATGGCAACACTTTGTATGACATTTGTGTAACGTTCCTGTTATAAAACCATTGTACAGAATTATAAGTCCTTTTATTTACTGCTAAAGGGTTATCCTTTAGAATCTAATAAAATCTTTTTATATCCATTAAAAAAATATATTTTTATCAATGGTTTTAAAATTAACTTAAATTTTAAATATTCTCCCTTGTTACATTAATGTCATCCGTCAATCTTTAAAATTTTAAAAACTCGTTTAATCAGTTAAAGTTAAGTTTATCAACAAACAAACGTGTTTATGGCATACCTAAGTTATGTTAGTGCTAGTGTTAACAACACACAATATAAAGGTTTTATATCGTGTGTCGTTAATACGTCGTATAAAAATAACTTAGGTATGCCATAAACACGTTTGTTTCTTAATAAACTTAACTATATATTATTTATTTTTTTAAATATATTTAAGTGTAGTAAGAAGTTTTTTATAATTATTAATAGGTAAAATTAATAAATTTAATCTAATTTTATAATTGTTTTGAATTTATATCTTATTTGATTTTTTTGCACATCTATGTCTTTTTTTAATTCAGAAACTGATCAAATACACGCTGTATAATGCTTCCTATCTCATTTTATCGCAAATTAAAATCTTGTGAAATTATGTGTCTGCCATAAAGTCAAAACTATTGCCATAATATAAAAAAAATATATGTGTATGCCCCCCTTCTTTTACGTTTCATCGACTTCCAAATCACAACGACCCTAAAGAAGATTCCACTCAAAAATCTTTAAGTTCGTCTCATACAAAACGCCAACCGCCAACCGCCAATTTCATATGTAAATACCTAACATCATATTTATTATTATTGATCAAGCGGTATTCAATAATTAAGGATACTTACATGAACTTGAGTCAAGTTAATAGTAGTTACATCTCCGATGGTAAGTTTAGAGTTGCTATCCAAAATATTTTTCTGCTCATCCCGAAGAGTCATGAACTTATTGATGATGACGCGGAGCTGAAATAATTCAAAGAAATATATCATGTATCTTAACTAATTGTCGTGACGTCATCAATGCTATTTCACTGGAATTTGTACCTATATCTTTAGTTTGTGAACATACTAAAAATATAGGGATCAGTCTAATCAGAAGAAGTTCCGCCGTTAACCGAAATCGGGTATAAACTCATTGTTAACGTTAACAAAATTAAGCGTTATCCTTATAAAAAGTACAAAACAACAAATGTCCAGTAAGTAAACGTAAGGCCGATCATCTACTTACTTATAAGAACAAAATAACAGGAAAAAATACATTTTATCGTTACTACTACGATATAATAAAAATATAAAAGTATTTGAACAATATTCATATTTTACCTTTTCACCGGCAGTGTTCGGAAATAACAGTGAGCCGTGGCCTGGCTGACCGGTGCAGTGTACGTGAATTTCTGCAATTGAAATTATTACATTTCCTTTATTGTTCCCAAAAACCAAATAAATATCAAACGAAATAGTAAAACTTATCTCATAATAAAATTTCTCCTTACAGTGGCCTGGAAGAGGTCGCAGTTCGTGAAAACGATAAGGCCCTCGGATTATTTAAGTGTTTTCAATGTTATTACACCCCTTACAATACAAAAGCCAAATCAGGCTTATTTACCGTAACTGGCATGCCTTGAGCCTATCAATTACGTGAGAAAGTAAAAAACACAAGAAACAAGTTGTGTTCGATCGTGATTGTCGCTTGACAACGCGTAGTCGACTAGATGTTGACCACTCACAATGTTTTAAAAGCCGGCAACACACCCACTTAAAATGGTGTTCATAGGCTGCGATGACTGCCCTTTTTGGGCGTCCCGTAGGCACTTTTGCCGCCCTATTCATTAAAAAAACCGCAATCGAAGGTAATTGCCTTCTTTCGTATATTCTGATCTCCCGGACTGTCAAATAAAGACTAAAACCATTCCATACTTTGAGTCTTGTGCATAAATAACGCAAAAGCACAACTAGTAAAATAATAGCGTTGAAGGCAATTTTCAATCCATTATTAGAGATTGAGAAAGAGAGAACTTTGGTTGAAAACGTGTGGCTAAGGGGTTTTGCAAAGAGACCTTGACGCCAAGGACTTGTTTTGTTGTGTCCTGACCAACGTCCAGTCTGTCGGCAAAATTTGTCGGTGGCATTGTCAAGTCAAAGGCGTGTTCAAAGACCAGAGAGTAATAGGGATACGGGATTCATAGCGCTATGTCTCGGCTCTGAATTTTACCTCTAACAAATACGTCGTAAAACAAAGTAGATTTACAGCCTAATTTTAAAGGTTTTGAAATAGTCATAGAATCACAATTACATCACAATTAAAAATCAAATTATTCCATAGATAACTTACGCCAAATGCTCCTCTCTCCGTAGAACAAGACAAACTCGTCGGTGGGACAAGCCATACCCTCGTCTAAGGCGAATGCAACATTCAGAGCTTTGAAATCTTTTGTATGCACAAACTTTTCCATTCCATCTACACCACCGATTTCCTCATCTGTGACACAATAATAAAAATAATATTGAAAAAATAAACATCAATCATCAATCATTATAGTCCAGGTCAAACCGAACACATCCTCATGGGAAGTCGGTTAAAAATTAACGTTTTTATTTTAACAATGGACTCAGTCCATGCAACTTCTTCAAAATCGAGTAGCCTGCAATATTGTAGCACACAACTCACAAAGGAACTTTTTGTATCAAAGTCGCATGCGGCCACCAAGCATCGGCGAATATACAATGTACATACATAAATAGCAATTAGGTAGGTATAACAAAGCAAAGAAATGGTATGGAGGTGCTGTAAATGTCCGCCATTCCTTTTTTTACGTTTGAGTACCAACATGAGACAGGCGTGTAAAATGGATATTTAAGATAGATATTTAAGAAGTTGTTATTAATTCATTTTAAATTTAAATAATAATACATTGCTTCAATCCGTTTAAAAAGTGTTTTCTTAATGTGTAAAAGCTATGTTAACAAAATACTAAATGGATATTTGTTTCTTGTCAAACGTGTACAGCAGTGCATATGGAATTTAGCAAGCATTTCCGTATGAATATTATTATGTATGTTTCTTTATTATTTAAAGGTTAAATCTGAAGGTTGTTGGTGGAGGACTGAAGTGTGATAATAATTAAATTATTTAATTAAGGATAAAATATAATTTCAATTAATAATCTGAGTTCAACATGCCAAATTTAGGTTAGACATAATAAGACTTTTAGTTAGTTTATTGTTTTCTTTAATATATATAGTTGGATTATAATTATTATATTGTTATCAATCCAATAAATTATTTAGTACTTAATTATATGTAAATATTTGTTTATTAGCGTAAAAAGAACTTTATATTTAGTAAGTACGTCAGGTATAAGTGTGTTAAGTATATCTTTCAAAAAATAAAATAAATAGGATATAAAATTTTGTTTATTTTGTTTGTCGACGTGTAGGAGCATAAACAGTGATATTTCTGCGTTCGTTGTAATATTTTTTAAAGTATAAAATTTCTGACATGTAGTCTATTATTGTTATTTGTTAACATAGCTTTTACATATTGAAAGAAAAATACTATTTTAACCGGATTAAAGGTATTTGTATTATTATACACTTATAATTATTTACATAATTTTACATTTAAATTTTTTCGACGTTTCGCGTACTTTACAGCGTGGTCATGGTGACATTATAAGTTGATAACAAATAGCTTTAATCCGGTTAAAAAGGTGTTTTTCTTTCAATGTAGTCTGTCGTCTAAGGCACGCTGGTTTTTCTCAGTGTTTTCCTTCGTTCGACTATATATAAATCGCGCACATTAAATAACATCTATATTTGACTTGATCTTGGATCACTATTTTCCAATAATGTCGAAGAGTTCGTAAATCAACAATTGATAAATATGCTACTTATTAACACACATTTTTTATAAAAAAATACTATATCAAAGATGGATAAGATGATAAAGTACATGTATATAATCACCAGGGACAAAGGATAGATGAAGAGTCCTCTGCAGTTGAACGCCAGATTTTTTCAACTTCCTGACAGCCTCTATGTACTGAATTCCGACGCATTTCATATCCTGTGCGCCACGGGCGTATATTTTCCCATCTTTATCTATGTGCCCACTGAATGGGGGATATGTCCAACTATCCTGTAGAATTTATTATTTAATTAGCTGTAATATATTCTTAATCATAAAAACTTAATTAACTGAAACTCAGCACATACATCTGAAACGACTGAATGGTGCACATTACAACAAGGTCATTGTTTTGTTTCAATATCTTAGATTTTTTTTTGATCAGAAATAAATAAATCCTTACCTCGAAAACCGGTACAACATCCATATGAGAGTTGAGTAAGACAGACCCAAGTGCAGGCTTCAGCCCCACCCACGTCAACACTACAATCGGCTTTTTTGGTACCATTTCATACACCTTAAAACCTAACCCCAAACCTTGCGCCTGCTTCTCGAGGAAACTGACACATTCATCTAAAATAAACATTCACTATAATATCGTATGAAAATACCTATAAATTGGCTTGCATTACAACGTGTAAGATTTGCATAGTAATATTACTTAGTAGAAGTAGATAGATAGATAAATTTAAATTACACCGTAATTTGCCAAAGATAACAAACATTCCTTTTATTTACTAAATTATTCTGCATAATCTATTCGTGTTTTATTTGATGTGACATAGCAATAGTTATACACATAATCTATTACGATGAAATATACCTATTTTTGAAAAGGACTTTTGTAGTGTAGGGTACTTCCTAGGGTAACCTTATTGCAACAGTGTAGATACACGTTACAATAATTAGCTCCAAGCATAAATGTCACGAAAACGACTTAACAATCCGAAGACCTCCGACCCTTAATGGGTTTGAGATAAATATTACTAACACAGTACGATCAAATTTAATTGGGCATAGACCTTAAAGAAAACCATTACCCACTGGTCAATCACCATAGAGTTATTCATAACATAAACGTAATAAAATCAAAAGCAGATCTGAAGTTTAAATAGTAAAATTAGAGACGTTTAATGCTTGTTTTGTCATGTCACCATAGTGCAACTTGAGATTTGTCTAGGGGATTTTTAGGGAGTACTTTATTCAGGATTTTTATTAATAACGCACGATTCAATACAATTTATAAGGCTCGGACCCAACTAACAAAATAAACCAAATATAATATAACTGAAATAGGTAAACGCGTATTTTTATAGTTTTTCGATATTATTATTATATAATAAACTCCAAGATCGAAATAACAGATTTTTTTATGCTATTTGTTAATTAATTATTTTTACTTCTCAAACCGAGGGTACAACCAAAAGTTTTGATCGATATTCAGAGGTATTTGAGGTTGATCCTAGGATTAACATTCTGTAGCAGTTGGCATTCACATTGAGTGCAGTAGGTATGTGTCTTCACATACATTAGAAACACAAACACAGATATCAATATGACAGCAGCAATTTAAAGTTATCATTCAATTTATCTCAATTGAGGGTACAATTCTTATCACATCCTATTTATCTATCAGTTACGTATAAGTCACGTTACTCTTAAACCAATGAAGTACCTGTTTCAAAACTGCCTTCTAGGTTTACTATATTAAACAGTGGTCAAAGAATAATTATTTGGGATTGGCACAAGCTCATTACTCACCTAATACACTTTTCACTACTTTACAATACCGTGTATAGTAAAAATAATATTATCAAAAGAACTATACTATATAAAGTTCAAATGATGTATCCTCTCCACAAGGTTTTTAGTTAATAAAGGGGAACCAAATTGGCATAGATTATTTAATTTAAAAACTTAACTTACCATAATTAATATTAGGCTGAACACTTGGTATTCTTAAATATTCTATAAAGTTAGCGACGGCCGGATTGCTGCTGTAGTCGATGGACATTCTCTTAGCTGTAACAAACTCAATATTAATAAAACAGGTCTTACGTCGAGCAAGGTGCGCAAGCGACTAGTGTAATAATTGGTGAGTGTTTAATTTTGGATTTGCAAGTAAATAAAACTGATTAGATGTGTTATCAATATTAAAATAAGGTAACAGTAAACAGTATTTATTTGACAACAGTATTGTTTGATAAAGGTAATTGAAATTATTTATTAAGTAAAAGGTATATGTGAATTTTCGTGCAGAAAATTAATAACACAAATAATATCCCGTTATGATAATGTAGATCAGGTATGGTGAATAAAATATTTAAAATTTGTTAAACGGAAAAAAAAATATTTTATAGAGGTTTTCAATAAAAAGTATTATAATGAGTACCTATGATGCAAATATCTTTTATTTTTCAATATAGTTCCCATAGTTTTATACACCTTGTATATCTTCTTTCTAATGCTAAAATATGGAGGAGCATGAACCCATAATGTTTCTTTCTAGTCTTGATTTACCATCTCAATGGTAAACATTTTCAAGCAGAGATATTTAATTACAGTGCTAACTTAAATTTTACCCATTATTAAGAATACATTCTAACAAATCATTTATATTTAAAAAAACAAAAGTGAATTGCTTTTATAATATTTACTTTCAAATGATTGTATCGAAATCTAATAAGAGATCTATTCCAGACAAATACTGCATTGTTATTACATATTATAATATAGAATTTAGAATCATGTTTTTTCATCATCATTTCACATACGAAAATATGATTAAAACATAAAATCAAGTATTATAAGTGATTTACCCCCTGCCTAATCTGTCTCATTACACTCTTATAACAAAAAACTAACTAAGTTACAGAGCCAGCAGTGTGTGAGTGAAGTATCATTGGATTTAAATTTATTTATTAATAATGTTTGCACTTCACTAGAGATTTTGTGAAACATAAACAATGACCTTAAACATGTCTATTTGACATAAAAACAAAAACCTACAGATTCAAATATTAAACATTTTTTTTTTTAATATAATTAAAGTAATATAAAGCAAATATTAAACATTTAGCCATTTTAAAAATATAGGAAAAAAATATATTTTAATTCAAAGGTATTTTAAAAACTTCCTTAGATTATAAGCTTTTCCTTTTGTAAATTACATTTAGCTATCACTCTTGTCACATACCTTAATTTTATTGTTATAAATTGATTACATACATTTTTGTTGGTTTTTATTTATTAGGAAATTATATTTTTCTTTAATTACCTAAAAAGCGGAAATTGACCAAAAACAGAAAAAAATACATATTATTTTAAATATGTATTGCTGCCCCCAAAAAGTAATATGTCATTATTAAAATCTTAACTTGAAAAAAGATTGAATATATTACTGCAGTAGAAATATGTGTATTGTCCCACAAAAGAAATCCATATGCTGTTAACCTATTAAAATAATTGAAAAAAAAAAACAAATTTTGCTTTAATTTTGTCAATCAGGTCATCCAAGCTTAAAACTTAAAAAGCAAACAATCCATTAGATTGACACTAAAAAGTTTAATTAGTCCTAATAATATATAATTATTTTGTTTAACAATTTACATAATGTGTGCTTATGTACTTAATGTACACTTAAAACAGTTTAGGATGGTATGATTTACACATCTACTCACCTTTAGTTGCCATAATTTATTAATTATGTTCAAAAAATTACAATCAATTATATTAGTATATTGTGCTGTAATCGTTTTTGATAAGTTATTACTTTCCATGAACTTGTTTGGTAATAACAATAAATTTTCTGAAAGAAAAAATATCAGCATTAATTATATGCCAGTACATTACCGTTTCGTATTTTCTTGCGATTTATGATGCACCATATCTAAATATATCTATTATTGAATAAAGTCCAATCATACCTAATATATAACTTATCATTACAATATGTTGGAACAATTAAAACTATTAGTTATATTCGGTTCTCCTTACTGCAATGCACTAGAAAAGTAGGGTCATTAGGTGACCTAGTTATGGAAGTTTGCAGTATACATTTTTAAGTACAAGCTCCAAGGAAACTAACCAATATTAAAATGGAAATTATTAAAATTTATTTTCCATATTCTCTGAATTCCAGCTATTTAACCAACAAGATGATAGAATTTACAACATATCATTAATTATTGTTTTTAAACTTCAGGAACTATAAATATGTTAAACAAATCGTCAATTTTTTTGTGTCTCATCATAAAACGTATTTTAAAATAATTTCATTGATTGTTGGTAGTTGGGTACACGGTAGTGGGCGCCACGGTCGGTTTACGAATATCATAATATTATACTAGCGGTGACATTTTAAACATTAATGTCAACTAAAAAACGTGTACAGCTGCTTGTTCACGCGGCACTCCTTTATGGAAAGAAGACATTTATATTTTATTCTCTTCTTCTGTGGGTGATGCTCACATCGCGGCGACCACCTTCAAGTATTTTCAACAGCTTCAAAAAAAATTTCCTCATAGCTTCATTTATGAAAAATCTCTATCTATTTTCAAACTCGTTCCAATTAATTACTCTAATTTGTCATTTGAAAAATGGAATCGAGAAAAGTATGTTTTTTCGAAAGAAATAAATTATAATATATGGGACCATGAACTATAAAATATGTACCTAACATATATTATATATATAAATAAATATAATATTTTCACATATCCGTCTCATAAGCCGTAACTCAATCTCATGAAGCGTCTATACTGATATACAGATTCTGTAATCTGTATACTCTGTAATACGGAGTAGTGAGGTCCCAGTGATAATTGACATTCAGAAAAGAGGTTATAACTTTGTTTTTATTTAACATTAAGATATTATTTTTCATATTTGATCATACTAAACTAAATCTCATTCAATTAATTACGGAATACGTATATCCAAAGGAAATAAATAATTAAAACTTAAATTTATGAAAGTATGTCCATAATTTCTTAGGCCATGGCGTCTCTGCTTATTAATGCATTAAGAAAAATTCATATTTCTACTCCTCAAATAAGATCTAGTTTCCTTTCATCATCAGCTGTATGTTCTAATACTTTAACTATTACAAAAAAAGATTGGAAATATCCCCCTCAATTTACTAAGCCTCGGGAGGTATGGATCGAGAATGTGGACACAGTAGAAGAGAAGAAATTGGGACTTTTTGAATTGCATCCTTTAGTGTATGCTGCAACACCTCGTATTGATATAATTCAACGCAATGTTATTTGGCAAAGGAAGTTTCGGTGGGTTTCATGGGCTCACACTAAAACGCGAGCGGAGGTTAGAGGTGGAGGCAAAAAGCCTTGGCCACAGAAAGGACAAGGAAGGGCGCGTCATGGTTCAATTAGATCGCCATTGTTTCGTGGCGGTGGTGTCGCACATGGACCAAGATCAGGAAAAACACACTTTTACATGTTACCATTTCATTTGCGGATTCACGGCCTCACATCTACATTATCTGCAAAGTTGGCTCAAGATGACTTACATGTTGTTAAAGATTTAGAATTACCTTCTGATGAGCCAGAATACTTAATTGACCTTATTGAGTCAAGAAATTGGGGTCCATCTGTACTTATTGTTGATGAGTAAGTATTAATGTTATATACATATATATATTTGATCTTTTTCAGTATTAACAAAAATATTCCTTTTTCAGTACTGATTATGCACCGAGAAATTTAACAGTAGCAAGTGATAGTTTACCACATGTTAATATAATGCCAGTATATGGTCTCAATGTTTATTCAATGTTAAAACATGATACCCTCATTCTGACTCAGTCAGCTGCTGAAAAGATTGAAGAAAGAATACTTCACTACTTGCATTCAGATACTAAAAAGCAACAGGCTCAATTCAAACTTGATCAAGTTTAATGTATAATATAATGAAAATAAAAGTTTTAGTCTAGCAAGTTGTGCACACTTAATTTTCAATACTCATTAAATATATTCTATTATTTTTTAATGATAATAAGTAATTTTTAACAATCAGGAAATAAATCAGGTAAATATGTGGTGTAAATCATTTATTAGAGCAAACAAATGTCATGATTCAAGTAATTTATTGTTTACCACACATTACTTTTGTCAACTGCCTTATTGGGTAACAACAATACTATATACAAACATAATACAAAATACTGTCATCCTAATTCCATTCCATTCCTTGAAAAGAATAATTTATTTAGATAGGTAGATCCATATCTACCATATTAGCCCATACTACTAATCAACAAATAAATACCTATGCATTATCAGAATTCAAACAACAATATTGTTTATGATTAATTTAATATATATATATAGGAAAATCATTAGTTGTGGCTGGTAAAGAAACAGTTTTTTTTAAATTTATGATTTAAAAGGGGAGGAACATTTTCAATTACATACAATTGTCTTTTTATTATAATAATGTTTAGTGTGTATCAGTCAGCTATTATTTTCTTTTCTGATATGTCTATTTTCTTGAGCTTTGTGGACAATCTGAAATGCAATTTGTTTTAGTTTATTTAAAGTAGCTTTTTTGATGAATTTTAATAACGTAAAATACAACAATTAAAGAAAAAATGTAGTTAATTTTGTTTTGTATTCAGAACATTATCTTAACTCATTTCGATAAGTTTTTTTTCTCAAGAATTTTTCTACAAATCTAATAAGCACTAGGTTATATTGTACCTTATGAGTTAGGAAATAACTTACTTTACTACAAGGATGTGACTCCACTTGAACCATTTTCTGTCTAATCCTCCACCTTATTTCAGACCAGTCATTCTCTCCAGGTACATTGGGTTTATATTTTTCCCACAATGATGAATAGTAATGATACAAAGATACTGGATCACATTTCTTTTTTGGTCTTGCTTTAGGCACTTTTATTACTGAAATTTTTTTTTTAATATAACAATAACAGAATTGAGTTTGTACAAGTTTATGATGAATAAATCAAATTTACTTACAATTTTGTGATAAAGTAGTTGATGGTTTAGAAGATTCTTTAATACTTCCAGGTTTCTTTTCTACCCTGACACATGAACATGATCTTTGAGCAGGTTTAGATTCAACCTTTTGTCCTAAAGTTGGTGCGGATTGCACTAGTCTAATAGATAGAGGCTTTCGAGGCCCTTCTAACCCTTTACTACAACAAATGTGCTTCCCAGTATAAGCTTTAGACCGGCTTCGTGAGGAAAAAGTACTAGCACTGTGCAATCTTTCTGGACCTTCTTGCTTATCACTACTAGTAGGAGAAAGTCTTTTATGTTGCACATCATATTTAATAAGCTTTTTAAGGTCTGAAATTTTTTTTAAACTTTTTCTATAATCAAAGTTAAGTAGAAAAATTTATATGCACATTGCACATGACTTTGTTATTGCATATATCATTTAATGACAGTCACACTCACATACTTTATGAAAATATACCAGGTACATTAGACAACTACATGAAAAAAATAAAATATGTTTACCTGTTATAAAATATTTTAGCACTTCACCGCTTATATTATATATACCTAAATAGTTTAAGTACCTCAGTATTTCTCGAGCATCTAAATGGGAAGTCATATCAATGTAATCGTCCATTCTGGTAAATGTATAAAATCGGTAACGATTTATTTCAATAGAATTAATAAATGCCTACGCTTGCGTATTAATTGTGTACTAGCTGTCAGAATTATTTACATGTTTATGTCACTAAAATAAAAGTTATTTACAAAGTTTCACACTAACATAATCTACAAACATTTATCAAAAAACGGTTTATTCAAATACTAGGCAGTGCTGCCATCTCCTACAAAATATTCCCCC
This sequence comes from Pieris brassicae, assembly GCF_905147105.1. Lineage (NCBI taxonomy): Eukaryota > Metazoa > Arthropoda > Insecta > Lepidoptera > Pieridae > Pieris > Pieris brassicae. Next base: position 19,117,646 of record NC_059666.1, on the reverse strand, counting down.
CAACAACCAACTTTAAATACCCCTAATATATATTTTTTTTAATGGAATCTCGCAGTTGCCCTTATGGGCCTTTACAGCTGAGCTTGGGCGAGCGTAGCTCGCCCTGAATGGGGCTAAATATCGACTTAAAACCTCTAAAATTTGTATTGTCCTCTCGTCTCGAAGATACAGAATCAAAATATGATAGACTAGATTTATAATGTTTTTTTATATGTTATCTATTCTTAGTAACAATAGTGTACTTCTCGTTACCAGGCCATAAAATTATTAAAAAAAAAAAAAAATAGTGTACTTTTGACTTCATCTATGCTCTGGTATTGGCTGTCTAATGATTATGGTACTAAAGAAAATATTTGGATTTTGGTCTTAATTTTACGAGAATGAATAATAATTTATGTAGAATATGTTTGGAGAAAGGACTGTTGTCATCTATATTTTTAAAAAGCTATAACAATATATACATCTGTGATATGGTACAAATTTGCAGCAATGTTATGGTTTGTAAATTTTAATTGTTTTAGTTTCTTTATATTTTTACAGTAGAATGAATTTATTCAATTTTGTAGAAAGCATAAAATTATTCTCATTATTATTTTCATTTAAAAAACGTTCTAAATGTAAATTATAGCGATACACTATAGTTGCAATGTTAATTTATTTATGAATTATTACTTTTAGGTAGAACATAGTGATGGATTATCTGATCAAATTTGTAGCAACTGTATTTACAAATTGGAAATTGCATATCATTTTAAACAAACTAGTGAAAGCTCTGATTTACAAATGAGACAACACTTGGGACTAGAACTCTCTAGAAAGTATGATGGACTTCTTATGAAATTTAATTTCTTTTTAATAAATAAAGATATTCACCAAACCTGTAATGTATGTAATGTATTTTTTCCAGATATAAAGATGCTAGTATAATGACTGAGCCAATGGTATGTAAATAAAATCATCAGTTACAACTTATTACTAACACCACAAAAGACGAGAGTTGATTTGTCACATTGTTAGACAGCTCTGGCAATTTTTTTGAAGTAGGTAGTGAGAATTATTGAGTCAGTTAGTTATAAAGAAAATCTGGTATCAGTAAAACCTCATCTACTGAAGTTTGGTAGGGCTTTCCTTTTGTGATAGGTATTCTTCTTATGATAATAATAAAATAAAATTTGTTATTTTCAGGTTCTTCAGAAGACTACATTAATAAAAAGATGGTTAATAATGACTTTGTAGTGAAAACTATGAATCCCAGAAGTGTCTTTTGCACTTAATAATACTGTATTTACCATTATTACAGTAATAAATGTAAGCCAGAGCAAAGAAAACGGTGTCGAAGGAAACCAGATTCTGAAAAAATGCGACGTGGCCCCAAACCAAAACCAAAAAAAGTTCATGAATGTTCTCAATGCCATAAAGAATTCAGATGTCAGACACAACTTGATATGCATGTTAGGTAAAGTGGTTTAAGATTTATTTTATTTTGGTTTTTATTTGATGTTTTCATTTAAATTATAATATTTCAGAACACATACTGGAGATAAGCCATTTGGATGTATGTTCTGCCCTAAACAATTTGCACAAAAACATAATCTCACAATACATTTACGTATACATACAGGGGAAAAACCATATCAATGTGAAATGTGCAGGTAACTACTATTCATGGTTTCAACACTATAGTATGTATAATAGTAATAAATAACCAAAACTCACAGGTAAACAGATTCCAGTACATTAGTAAAAAAATAAATTTTAACTTTTAGCAAAAGATTCTCAACTCAAGGGAATTTATCTGTACACTTAAAAACACATACAGGCCAAAAGGATCATGTAAGTTCAGTAAATTCTCTTTTCAGAATATATAGATGTAGCAGTTTTACTAAATAAATCAATTATTTAAATATTATCTAAAAACATTTTTTTAAAGATATGTGAAGTATGTAAAAAGGCATTTGTTACATCAAGTGAATTAAATAGACATATGACAAAACATACTGGATTTAAAAAATTTAAATGTGACCTGTGTGATAAAGGATTTACCCAAAAAAGAGAATTGGTAAGTTGTTTTATCTGTAAATGTTTTTAATAGTGGTTAGTATGAACTGGCCAGTAGAAAACCTTATTTTGTCTCATTTACAGAGACTACACAAGATGAGAAAACATACAATGTCTAATGAAGCAGATGATCAAAGGGATAACTTTAATACAATAGACATTGTTAATGTTGATGATGTTAAAATATTGCCTTCTACATCTAAAGATTCCGCACATTGTAAGAGTGATGTAAATGTAACCATTAAAAATCAGGGGTTATATTTATTTAGCCATTCAGTATTTGGACAAACTTTGACTTAAGTTCCATTGAGTTAAATAAATTTTGACCATATACATAAGTAAAGAATTTTTGTGTACTATAATTAAATTATAGAGATAACAAAAGAAATGTGAGCCGTCACGGGACGCCTGGTAGATGTGAAACATTGTAAAAGTAATATGCAGAAAAGAACATATTGTGATAGGAACTAAATATGTCATAATGATAAAATAAAATATTACTGTTTTTTTCCAGATATCGATGACTATTTATTGAATAAACATTTATTTTCATTAAATAGAAAAATTTACGAATTTATTTCAAATCGTGACTACTTAATTCGTTTAATCAGTGACTTCGGTAATAGTTATATTCGATGTTGCCTCTGAGGACGGTATTACTGTGACAATTTGTATAGCGTGTGTATTGTGTATTTGGCGACGCGTCGCCACGCCAGAAATCGGTTTTACATGCGGCTATAGATGTTTCAATAATTTAACTAGAGTGTGGAATAAGAAGCACATTATAGTTTGTTTTATTTATTTTATTTATGCTAAACAATTATTAAATACATCTCTAAATCTATTTTGCTTTTTCTTTTCACAATTATCTGATAGGCACCCAGGGTTCCAAGATATCTGCAATCTTCTTTCTTTCTAAAGAAAAGAAAATTGTGATTTAAACAAAAATATTTTAAAACTACTACCAGTTTAATAACCTTATTTTCTATAATATTAAAGAAATCAATAGTGTTTCATCATAAATTCATAACTAACCTGGTACAGGAAAATCTTCAGAGTGTAACTCAATGTAGTGTCTAAAAACGGCATCTTTTTCAGCTAAATAATCATCCCTGTACTTTTGAACATATGTAAGTAAGCCACACCAGCCAACAGTTGCAATAACATGCTTTTGAATACCTAAAAGTATCAATTATAAAATTCTAATGCAAATTTTTCGGTGCTATACCACAAGGATTTGTTTTTATTATGTAATTGCTTACCACTCATAACAGGTCGACGAGTCCCAAAATTCATGAAAACTCCCGTTCCCAAGCCAAACGCAACTCCCATTATATAAGACCAATATTGATTTAAAAACGGTTTTTTTCTTCCTTCATCACCAAGTTTTAGAAGTTCAATAGCAGAAAGCTGGCTGCTCATTTTGTTAATATTTAAAGAATTTCTTGTTCCTGATCTGGAAAGTGGAAAACAGAAAACTTAACCACAGAGTACAGACTGTGAACTATAACGAAATAGCTGTCGTCTGTGCAAAGTAAATATAAATAATAAAACTCGATTTTTTGTACTCGTCGCTATCTATGAGAAACTGTTTAACAATCTTTCGTTGGCTATTGTAGCGTATTTTCTATGCTGAAGTTCTTGTTTTTAGTCTGTTATCAATAATAGACATAAGTAGTACCATAATGATTATGAATACCGTAAATTATTATCTGTATATAAAAGGTATTTTTGGTTTTGAATGTTTATATTCTTGGTCTGTGCTGTTTACTTTTTGATCCAGACGTTGACCAGTGATGCCAGCTTGGGTGTTTTTGCACCAAATTAAGGGTGAATCATGATGTGCTGGAGTATTTCCAATTATTAATGAAATTTATTTGTTTGATTCTTAAAACATGCTGCAGGTTCTCTAAAATTGATATTAGGCTTCAAATCCAGGTAACAAACTAAATCAAATATACACGCCAAGCGTGGCTATAAATGATATATCAACATATAATACTCCAAGATCGAAATAACAACTACTTAATATATTTAATAAAATGTATTAAAACGGGATTTAAAGCGATATTTAGGGTATTTAAAGTTGGTCCTAGGGGTAAATTTCTGTAGGAGTTGGCATTACTGTACCGTCAGTGCCTATAGTCTCGTGTGTGTAATTATTTTATATTTTTATTAGGAAAAAAATAAAAAAGGGGTTATACAACGTGTGAATTTATATCGGTATTAAATAATATTTACTAATATGGTATGTAAAGCCCGATTGTTTACAATGGTTGGTAATAAAATTAAAATATTCATCAGTTAATTTTGTTGTAGGGCAAGCAAAAGAAAACTAGAAAGATAGTTGAAAAAAGATTTGCACAAATGAAGAAAATGATAAGCCCCAACGACAGCAGGATAAAACCAAGTGAACGCAAAGGTTCGTCAAAAAAGAAACCGGACCCACATTTAAAGATACGAGAAGTGCCACAATCGAGTTCAGCTTTATTCTTTCAATATAACACACAGCTTGGCCCTCCTTACCATATCATTATCGATACCAACTTTATTAATTTTTCTATTAAAAATAAGTTAGATATAGTACAAAATATGATGGACTGTTTGTATGCTAAATGTATTCCATACATAACCGATTGTGTATTAGGAGAACTAGAAAAACTTGGACGGAAATACAGAGTAGCTTTAAGAATAATAAAAGACCCTCGATTTGAAAGACTGGGTTGTTTACATAAAGGAACATATGCTGATGACTGTATTGTTCAAAGAGTTACACAACACAAATGTTATATTGTAGCTACTAATGATAAAGACTTAAAAAGACGATTAAGAAAAATACCTGGTGTACCAATCATGTATGTTGCAGATCATAAATATACTATAGAGAGAATGCCTGATGCTTATGGGGCACCAAAAGGTGCAATTTAATTGATTAATTGTTGTTTAGAGATTAAAGGACTTAAATTTGTTTACTCTTCAATGTTTTCTTTGAACAATTATTGACTAGTCCTGGTTTTTTCAAGTATCCACCCTTAAATTGGTTACCTAACATCTAGCTCTAGCTCCCTCTTTATATACACTAATTTGAGCAGTTTACTCAGAATTATTACAAATGTTATAACTACTCATATTTTTTGCTGGATCCTACAGTTAAAATTAGTTTTAACATCGAAGGGATTACTTGTATTTGTAAAATCCAGTAGTTGTAGCAGCCGATGATGCTGTTATTAGTGCCTAATACTTTTACCGGCAGGGACCTTTGATATTGGTCAATGTTGTCCGTATCTTGTTCTAAACTATATTTTAAACAGTTTTGACCGTCTTTAAAAAAAAAACAAAGGGCATCTTTTTATATACATTATTTATTCACATTTTAAGATACTCTTAGCAATAATCTGTAACCCAGAAACATTACTACTGTATAGATATAAGAAAATTCAATATTTCTTTTAATTTCAAGCTGATGACCTGTAACACAGGTGCTGATGGTACCTTTAACAAGTATCAGACTCACACAAACAAGCACTTCCTTATTATTAATAAATGTTGCTTATTTTGTGCATAATGTATGATGTTTTGTAAGATAAAAATAGTGATAATTATGAAAAATACTTATTCTAAGTCACTTATGAAATGAATACACTGCAACATCAATACATTTCCATGATAAGTTGATATAGACAATTGTTCAGAATTAGAAAACAATGTTAACTTAAAATATTCAATATATTTTAAAGTTAACATTGTATCATGTGTCCTAAATAGTGTTATTCAATGTACTTGGTGAGCCTACAACATCAATTATTTCACCAACAGGTTTTGATTCTCCATCAGTGTTGGTATTGCACAATGATGGTGGTATTGTCAGGGTCTAAAACAAAAATGTTTAAAAGGTTAAAAAATATAATTACAGAAACAAAAGTAAAATATGAAATTATGACCTCATTTGTATATGTATGACATATTAAGAAATTACAAAATGCTGAACCTGCCTAACATCAAATATTACATGAATTAAACATCTGCTTGGACACTAAAAACATAACTTTAACTTTCTAAAATTTTGTTGACCGACTGGCTTTAAAATGCGACTCTCATCCCTGAGGTTGTGGGTTCGATCCTCGGTTGTGCACTAATTTACCTTATTTTTATGTATTTCTTCACCATTCGCTCGAATGGTGAAGAAATACATTATGATGAAACCGGCATGCCTGCACAGGCACAGAAGGCTGATCACATACCTGCCTATTAGATTAACAAATGATCATGAAACAGAAACAAAAATCTGAAGCCCAGACCTAAAAAGGTTGCAGCGCCATTGATTTATTTTATTTTTTAAACCATTGTGAAAAATAATTAGGAATTGCTCACTTTTCCCGGATTTAGTGCTTCATACTGATGACGCAGAGCTTGCAGTTCAAATTCACAAGAGGCCAATGCATTTTTTAAATCCAGTACTAGGGCCAAATCAGACCGCAACTCATTGAAATGCTTACAAATAGCTTCTGTAGGTGTGGGTGCGATATCTGCAATTGTTTGAAGCATAGATTAATATTTGCTTTGACTTTTAATTTTTAATAAAAATAAAAATATATCATATTATTATGCAAAATTTTACATAATATAATTTGTTATTTTTCTTTAACATTGAACATATGAACTAGAAAATATATCAATATTATATTTACCTATAGACATGAGACGCAATTCTTGTTCTAATGCTTTTGTCTTCCTCTGACCAATTCCAGGAGGTAACTTCATACGCTGAGAGCGTAGCCAAACGCCAGTACCACGAGCCTCGGGAAACTTTATGCCCGCCCATTCTACTGTCTGCAAATTTATAAAAATGTAGGCCTTACAAAACTGTAGCACTATCTATTATTATTTTTAATAAAAACAAAAAGCATTATACTTCTAATAAAAACAAAAACTCCTAATACTTCTCATAAGAAAACACTTACAATTAGTTTGTTAGTTTAATCTAATTTATAGTAGTATCAGAACCCTCTTTCAAGGTAATAGGAGAAGCCTTCCTTCTATAAGGACCACTTTTTTTTAGAAGTTTAAACATTGGATTCATACTTGCTACATGATCATTTATTTTAAAATATGCTTACTCTGATTAGAATCATGATATATAACAAGCGAAAAATGCTTAGCTTAAAAAATTTATAGCATGAATTACAAAAATCTGATATTAATTAAAACATACCACTGCCTCAACAGCGCGAACAGGTCTTTGTTGTGATGATATTTTTTTTTTATGTAACTTTCGGTCATGGCGCCTAGCTATACTAGATGCACTTGTCAGAGTATTGGCAGCATCATTAATGTTTGTTTGGATTATATTATTTCCTCCACTGTCAGCCCGAGATATGAGTTTTTGGAGATCCTGTGTCTTTCTTTCTCTTTCTCTCTTTCTTGCCTCAATCTTCTTTACTTCAGTCAACAGCATTTGTTCTTCATCAATCTAAATAATAACAAGATTAAATGAGTTAAAGAGTATTTCACCGAGCCGCACTGTAAAATTATTATCTATTTTTACTAACTAATGTCATGGAATTATTAATAAAATCTTATATTTATTCTTATAGTATATTAGGTGGGCATTTAGTATCGGGGAACTTTGAAAGCACCTTATGTGATGTCACGAGGCCTTTAAGAGTGATTGATCTTGACAAATCAAAATGCTCCTTCTACGTCTGGTGAAACGGTACCTAAAGAAGAAGACCATATTTAAAATATGGATTGATTGCGTTGGATGCGTTGTTTGTTTTCAAGTCCTAACCGACACCCTGCCAGACTGTTAGAATTCTTCGAGCGTAAGTCACTTGCTTGTTTTGAAAAATAAACAAATTGCTATAAAAAGATTTTCCAAATGACAATAATGATTGATCGAAAAGATGGGTTCTCAATCCGTTTGGTGACAATATTGTTGCAGTTGCCGAGGAACGAAATCACATTCACAATCAACTCATTGAACTATCGGCTGATATAACTTTACAACTGGAATTTTTATATATGGTTTGCACGAAGACGTGAGTACGGAAGCCTAACTTCTTACTTATGCGAAAAAGGTTTCTCGTATATTGTGTCTTTAAAAACTAAATACAGTCTGTTGTCACTCGAAAATAAATTAGTTATGATCTACGAACGAAAAACTTTTAAGTGAGTAACAATGCCAAATATCGCATTAATTAATGTTCATGATTAATAATCTTATTGAAATACATAAGCTATAAGTCTATTGTTTAAAGTTATTTATTACATCTTAATATTTAGTTATATAACACAAGAGACTAGACTAGACTAGATAATTATTCATTGCTTTAATAAACGAATCTTGTACGAAACGAATATGTAGTTTGTATATATTTCAACAGACTGCAACCCCATTTTAAAACAAACTCAACCACCACTTGAGAAACGATGCACTAACCCTGACGATCTGGGTTAGCTCTCGACGAGCTTGCAAGGACGAATAACAATTTGTCACAAAAATAATTGATGTATTACCAGATAAAATATTGGTTAATTTTGGTTTTGTAAACTTGCTTTAATGCTTATATAAAAGTAAGTAAGATAAACTATTATTTTCACATAGTTGCATGAAATTTAAAGTTACTCATACTCATGAACTACTTCATAGTTTATAGTTATAGGTAAATTATAATTTATCAATATCAATGAATATGGGCTTTAAGTTTAATCCAACAGGATTTTCAAAAGTTAGCATTATGTAAAAAAAAAAGATATTTAATTTTTTTTTGTCCTCTTACTTGTTCTTGAGTCCTCTCAAATAGTCTCTTCAACTGTTCCTTCCTCTTTCTTTCATGGTCTGCATCATAATGGTACACTCTCTTTTCACCATTCACCATTGTGACTGTATTTGACCAGGGGTTTGTTTTGACCTGTTAGTAAAAATGTAGAAGTGTAGAAGTTAGTGAATTGAATAATAGATATATAACTTTAAAATTCCATGGCAATTTGAGAATATGTTATAATTATGGGTATATTAGTACTGTAAGTGTACATAGAAATAACTGATTTATATCAAAGTGAACTTTACACTTAAAAATAAATAGTGTAGTAAACAATTGTTGTTAAGTGTAATATCAATTTATTTGTAAATTACATACCTTACTCAGAATTGCACAAATGTTGTAATATCTTTCCTTTAAATCTTCAACACTTCTATCTCTAAAAGCAGCTTTGTCCCATCTATCATGAATAATAATGAAGCGGAGATCAAATCTTTGACACAAGTCCATTAAATGGTCAGTTTCAGCTTGACTCCAGTCTTCTGATTTTAGATATTGATTATACTCTGATTCAGAATATGATGGAATAGATACTTGCTGAAAAGGATGTAAATTTCATTGAGATTTTCATATAATATATCAAGTTTTAAACGGATTGATCGTAAAGTGTTGAAATAAATAAGCTACATACACCTGATTTGCAACCCGACTTGCAGGTTACCAATCAGGTAATATTTATTTAAAGTGGTGTATTTCACATAAATGTTTACTAGACCTTGTTGAATTGTGCAAAAGGATATTCTTTAGCTTCATCTGCAGCTCTTTTCCAGTGATAAAATACAGCATTGTCTTTCCGAGCTGGGTTTGTGAATGGTGCCCAGGCCCACTTTCTAACTTTCCGCATACCAAGCTTAGCTTTATTCTGTTTGTATGCTTTACCTGATGAAAAAAGGTTGGCAGTTAAAATTTAACAGATAAATATTCAATTTATTTTTTAACTAAACCAAGCAACTTCAGGTAGAATGGTTTGAGGAACCATAATTGCTGCTTATTTTAGTCCTATAACATTCCTAAATTCAAGCAGGTAGTTTCTAAACCTAATCCGGATTACTTACCAGTATCAGTAGGCAATAAAGGTGGCAATTCCTTGTTATCATTATACAGCAAGGCAAACACTTCACGATGCATTCCCTCAGGCCTTCGGACTGCTTTTGCAGTAACATACTTTTTCTTATTTTTATCACCATGTATTATACTATCTTTAGTAATTTCAGATGCACTAGGCTGTTCTATATCTAAGATATCTAGAATATCTGCCATTTTTATTTAATATTACAAACTATCTGATGCATTAAATTTGTATTAATCCTTCAGCGAATTAGTATTCCTGAATTCAGATTTCAAAATAAATGAAACTTCTCAAATTATCACAAATGGTTTTTTTTTAAAATAATTTTATGGCCTGGTAACGAGACCTTTAAGCCATTCACAAATCGTAATGCCAAAACACAGACAAATAATGTTTTTGATAATACCAAATGGCATTTGAGAAATGACAACGGAGATTGATTATTGACACTTTATGGACTAATCGCAACGATGTATGACATATTCGAACCCTTTTGTTTTATCTGTAATTCTTACATTTATTTCTGCATCCATATATTTTAATTAATGACTAGAAACCGAGTGAAACATTGTATTTAGTTTTAAAAAATCTGCAAAATGAAATAAAGTACAAATAAATAATTTTGAATTTCATTTCTTTATATCGGTACCGTATCGTACCAATCGGATTTCTGTTGATTTTGATTAATGACGCGGGTTCGACTTATAAATAAAGCTTAGTTCGGAGCAATATAAACGCTCTCTATAATTGATTCAAATTCGATATCAGGAAAAAAGCCTTTCAAAATGGCAAGATAAAGTACATTCCAAATGCTTTACATCTTTTCTTCAAGTAATATGAGAGGATGCCCCCCACAACATCAGTGAACAATCGTGACTCATTGCTGCCCTCATCCGCGATGCTTGAATGGTTCATGCGATTGCCCTCGGCTGCAAAATTTAAGTACAATAATGTACCTCGGCGTACTTATATGGTAATCTTAGCTTTAATGGTCAAATTGAATTGCTTTCGGGACGTTTGTTCAAGCTAATTTATGTATTCAGGAGCCTGCATGGGGTTGCTGACTCCACTACAATTAGAATGGTGTACGAGCCAATTACTGCTAATTTACTGTGTAATGGTATGGGGAGGCACCTATGAAACCTCTCTCCTGAAACTTGAGCGAGCCCAACGAGTAGTTCTTAAAACCTCATTGTCTCTTTCCTTTCGTTTCCCTACTGCTGAACTTTATAAAACCAGTTCTGTACTTATAGTTCGACAGCTGTTTATCTTATACACTATTCTTAAGCAAAATTCACTGTTATTCTTTGATACCGCTATATTGGACAAACATCGCAAATATAGCGTTTGTACAACAACATCTCTTTAATTTTTATCAGCGATCGTTCTCTTTTCTGGGTTGTTACTTGTACAACAAACTAACAAAATTCTGAATATACTTATATCCTAAAACTAAAAAATGTGTAAAGCAAATAGATCATACATTTTTACTTACTTTGAACTATGACCAAACGCAAAATCTGCTAGATGTATTAAAATAATTTTTACATATGTTCTCAGGCGTGTGCCTGACGTACCCAGACACACCCTTCTAACACTCACTCGACTATCACACATGCACACACTCACATACACACACACTCACACACATACACAGTCACATACACACACAATCTATGTGACATACACCCATACAACTTTATTTCTACTAACTCCTAACTAGTTGACTGCTTTGTTTTGTTTTCCTTATTTAAAACATTAAATTTGTTTGCCTACCCATATATGTATGTACATTTTGTTACCACTCAATATGACTCTGCTGTGAATGGAAGCCTGGTTATCCATATCACAGGTTCTTTGGAAACCAGTCTCCCAACTGTAATCTTATTTATTTGTGTAAATGTTATATGGGAGAAAAAAAATATGTAAATTATTTGAAGCTGGGATTAATATTTGGTTTTTGTTTTTATTTGGAAATGCGAAGAGGGAGAAAGAAGAGATGCGTCAATATAATAATTGTATAGCTCATGTCACTAGGAGGGTGTCTAATAAATATATCGCTGCTATATAAATTCATTTACAACGGATATTGCTTTGGCAGTCATCGGCCACGTTTGTTTATCGTGATCATTACAATTAAAATTTCATAATTTAGTGACACACAACAGATACATATTTAAAATTATTACAACATCATTGAGTTTTTTCAATTTTAAGACACTTGAATGAACTGTCTTTAGTTTTAGTTTGAGAGATTGGAATATTTTAAATAAATGCATTATATTTTAATTGGATGTTCAATTTTTATCTTTTTTAGTTTCTTGTTTGGTAATTTTAAAGTAAAAAAATTACGATAGTCGAGTTATCCTTTCCAGCATTTTCTTAGTTGCAACAGGATTATCCAAGAGTGTCTGGAAAAGATATAAATACAGATAATTATATTATACCTTACATCTACTACTTAAATTTTATCACATTCTATACTAATTTAAAGTAATTTTGTAGATTTAATTGTTACATTGTGAGTCGTTTTATTCGTTTCAATTGATTTACAGATTGCGAGTCCAGCGAGGATTGTTATGGTCTATGTGATATTTTCCACGATATTTTACATATCTGCTCTAAAACTAGTTAGCATATTTACTTAAGCTAAGTAAGTAAGATAGATTTTAATAATAAATCGTTCGATAGTTTTACATATAATACATATTATTTATAAATTTCTAGACTGGGGTATAATATAGTTAAATCGCGTGACTTCTCTAAGCGATATAATGTATCAGTTGTTGGAAATAAAGTTGATAATTTTTTTATAAACAGTGATGACCGTGAAAAAAAATCTAAAGCTGAGGAGCTCAATGAAGATTATGTTTATATCAGTTGTCTTTGCAAAAGATATTTTATTAAGTTTAGAGCCAAAGGAGTTTTACCAAAGTACGGTGACGAAGTTGAGGACTGATAAACAAGTATTATCAAAACCCCTCCAAATGTATACTTACAGATTGTCCAGCAACGTTAATCCAGTAAAAATTAAGGCGACTTGATTCCCGGAAGTAACCTTCAACTTGTCTGTTGATAATGAGCGTTTGTCTCGCCGCTTCAGTGAAGTTAGTATTGCCAGGCCATTTTAAATTATTTATCCATTCCAATTGTCCTGTATCAGATGACTTATCAAATACCATACATAGAGAAAGCCAGAAACAACGAATTTAATCTCAGGCGCTAAAATATTTTGACCCAAAGTTAGATGTTCCATACATCTTACCTGGTGTGTTTGCCACTGCGTCAAGATTTCCGTTAAATAGTGTTACAGTAACGCTTGTTGTGTTTAAAATTTGCTCCACTGAAATTAAAGTATAATTATTAAGACGATAACATTAATAATGAATAAACAAATAAAATTATTATTTAAGTTTTTGCTTATTTGACGTCAATTTATTTTACGTTAACATTTTAAAAGGTTTTTTAGTTACCTATTAAATTGGAGAATTTTATGAAAAATTTAAAATATAGGTACAAATGTTGGTAATATTTTAATAACAGTTAATCAAAGTACTGACCCAAACTATTTATAAAATTACTTTAAGAAGTCTGATGGAAAAAACAATGAAATCAGCGAAAGCGGTTTTTCTGCCTCTCGGGTGTTAATTTTTTTCCACCTAAAAATTGTTAACATTTTGTGTAATATTTGCAATTTTTGGCAATAGACACCTGCCGTCACTGTTGTGTTATTCGGTGAGAAGCTGTGATGTACAAGTCCGGCAGTGGTCCAGACATTCACTACCATCTTCATATGAATAATCTTTTTTTAGCGTACTGATTAGCTGTACCCGGACCCACCTACTGAGACGAACGCTTACGGGTGCCGTACAGGATCTATGCCGATTCAGTAGCTGTGCATACTTCGCGCGCCTAGGACTCACTGTCGGTAGCTTAGTTTGTGTGGCACCAACTTATCTGCCTTTTTATCTTTCCGATTTGAAGCCTTGGCAAGATCAGCTGTATATTGAGTTAAATCCACTTCCACTATTGACTTCAATTCGTCGTTGTCGTCGGTTAGTGGCCGACCGCGAGGCTTGTTATTCAACTTAACATTTCCAGTATTAAAAGGATCGGTGGATTCTTGTCGTAAATTTACAGGTTCAGGGTTAGACAAAGTGCTGCCTGTCCTTGTACCAATACAGCTGAAGAGACGGTGTTACATGTTCTGACCGACTGTCCAATGTATGCATACGACAGATATAACACTGGACAAGCTATGAGCATAAAAGTGATAGAGACGAATTTAAGGAAAATAATGTACAACATTAGGTTAAGAGGCATATTTTTTCGATTTACTGTAAAGGTCATACAAAAAGTTGTTAATAGAAATAGATAGTAGTGTTTAATCATCCGGGTTAGCAATACCATACGTAAGCTATTTAATGCCTCCTACGACTAGATAGTCGGAGAATTATCTAGAATTATATTAAAAAAAGTCTTAAAACGATTGAACAAATAATGAACCGTGATTTTGTAAACAGTTTTTCGTGTTGCTTGCGTAGCGGTATTTTCACGTAGGAATTTCATATTCTACAATTGTACGAATTTTAAGTTTATCCGAGGTGCCAAAAACTATCACAATTTCACAAAAACATAAAACAAACGTCTGAGTTTGTAACCTAATACATACACTTAAACTCATAACACGTCTTTAGGGTCTTTACATATAAAAGTAAGTATAATTAATTATAAAATAATATTCATAAATAATTTTAATATATTTAAGAGTTTACCTTTATCAACGTAGTTTTCCATGTAAATAGATCTTAGGGCATATAAAGTAGTGTTCCGGCTTTTATCATAATCTACATTTCCTGACATTCCAAGAGATGGCGCTATGACAGTTTCCATAAATATTTTCATGTCAATATTAGAGGGCACTACTCTTTCGTAATATAAATTTTGCCCAAAATAATCTGAAAACAGATATCGGCGGTGGAAAATGTCGATTGATCTTATTGTGTATCGAGTTTAAATTTTTGGCAGAGAAGGATCACTTGCAAATTACATACGACCAATGAAACAGATAAAAAATAGAGACACTTTATACTCACGGAAATTGTATTAGTTATTAATATTTATTACACAATCTAACCTCTTTCAGATTCAGGAGTCAACTTCTCTACAATACGACCTAAATTCGCGGCAATGCTTCCTGCGTTATTGTTAATAACTGTTCCCAAGGTTATGAACTGATCGAACGCCTCTTCTAACTTCTGTTCAGAAACTAATGAGTTCACTGAGTTCGAAAATTCTTCAGTTACAATTCTACCATGTCCATCAATCATAGCCAGTTCCTCTAAATAAAATCCAAGTTTTGTTAGAACAAGTGCTGGCGCAATGATGGGGTTACCCAAAAATAAACCTTTTAGCTTGTTTGAATAGATTTCATCCTGTAACATAGAAAATAATTAGCAAATGTAGCCGCTAGGCAATAAAAAATGGGAAACTTAAAATGTTAAGTCCTGAAACAAGATTGCCTTAAGTCAATGAAATAGAATAAGCACGCCGCCATGAAGACCAAAAGCACCCATATTTATAGTTTATACATCGACGCGGCGCAGTGACACGCGGATGCGCATAACAGAGAGATTGGTGCGGAAATGATCAACTGTACTAAGTTAATCCACAACATCCATTGTTTTTTAACCGTTGTATAAAATACGCTCACTTTTAGTTTGAAAATATACCTTGATTCAGCAAGTGATTCCTTAACTTATGAACGTGCAATGTATAAAAGATCTTACTGTTTTGAAAAAAATAATTTACACTACGTTACATTATGATAACGTATATACCTTCATATAGTTTTGGACCTTATACTTACGTTTGCCAAACGAATCGTCAAAGGAACTGCTAAATGGGAACCATCGCCTTGCTCGTATATATAGAGAGGTGCATCGTTGTAATTTCCATTAATGTTATAAAAAGAATGAAGTACTTGAACTAAATTATCCACTGAAAAAGATATCATACATTTTTAATATAAACACAAACTTGATATTATGTACAAATATGTGTAAGAAAAAGCCGAAACTATACTGTCTAAACGTATACAAAGAAGTAAATCACGTTATGTATTGGTCAAGAACATTTTATGATATGTCATCCATGCCAAAACTCTAACATCGTATCAGATTTCAATTTGCCATTTCATTAATATGTTTAATTACCTAATTTATCGACATTGATGCTGTCCTGCGTCTCTTCTGGTTTGCTAAATCCTGTGCCCACGATACCATCTATAAATAGCAGGCTGTAATCATTCACCTTTAAAAATGAAGTAAACATTTATAGTCACGGTCTCATATAATAATAATAATTATAATATATATATGTATGTCGATAATCACCAACCAATGAGTCGTTTCTCGCGTTTAAATCGAAGTCCAGAGGCCCGATTTCTCCAAAGTTAAGCAGAAAACTGTGAGGTAGACCAGTAATACTCCCCAAAAATAGAAGGATCGGCTTACTGACACCCGCTTTTGAGGGGAAGAACCACCAGAATATCTCGCCTGTTGTCGGAATTCTTGTAAATGCGGCAGTATATGAAACATTTTTGAATCCCTCACCTTCAAGAACTAAAACAGATAATACAGAAGAATTCAGAAGGCAGTAACGAGATGATCAAGTGAAAGACTTGCTTAAAACTCTTCACCGTAACGATGGAGGCGTTGGACAGCTCTGCTGGCCACAATACTCAGCTATGAGGATGACTGTGAAGGAATGGAAGGTAACAGCATACCTTCTAATTAACAGGAGGATCCTCGACCACTCGAATCACTGAATGGCCGGCCCGAAGGCCCCACTGGTTGATACGAGAGGTTGCATATATATTATATACTTAAGTTCGTAAACATTGCGGAAATGCAATTAGGGTATGACGTAAACGTACTGTTTGTAGCCGCTGATTGTAGGTGTCGCTACACAACCATCATAAGAGAGCAAAAAGTCTACAAATAATATTTTCTAAGATCGTTTAACTTACTAATGGTAACAATTTCATTCGAATCAGAATCCGAAACTAGCCACCATATTAGAACACCTAGTCCAGCAAGAACTACAACACTGAACACTACGGAAATAGCAATTACAACTTTCTTCGACATTTTATCTTGTTAACACATTTTACATGAATACTCTAAAAGTACTCTACTCCTAATTATTTGTGAGAGATAAATATTGTAGCTGCTTATCGCAATGTATCATATCTAAGTAATTATTTATCAGCTGATTAACCTATTTTAATTATCCAGGAACTAGGGGATTATTTTATTGATAGTTGAGCTTATTAGGCGACATATTATCACTGTTACGCAATTAAAGAATATGAAAATTATGAATTATATTAGGTTGGAGAAAAAGTTTTTTTCGCATTATAGTATTTATGAACTTGTGATAAAATCTTTTTGGCTATACTATATGTATCTGGCTGGTTTTGGTATCATTAACATAATAAATTTTAAAGAAGATAATTCCAAATTCAAATGAAAATTCAACGCAAGCCGAGAATTTTTTTGGCGATTTTTATGGACCTAGTGCAGTGTCTGTGAGGGTTTGATTTAAGTGTTTTCAATTCGATTTTTTTATGTCAAAGATGCACGTCTCTCTGGTCACCCTATTACAGATAAAATGGATGCCATTTTTAAAAAAATGGAGCAATATCGGCGTATAAGTAGTTACGACGTAGCTAAAGAACTAGGAACTGACCACAAAACAGTTTTGGTGCATTTGAAAAAAACTGGGCACACAAACATGCGATCGATATTTGGGTACCTCACAAGCTCACTGAAAGAGACCTAATGAACCGTGTACTCATTTGTGATTCTTTATTACGACGTAATAAAACTGACCCATTTTTGAAGAAGCTGATAAATGGTGATGAAAAGTGGATCATGTACGATAAGAATGTGCGAAAAAGGTCCTGGTCAAAGGCCGGTCAGCCTTCACAGACTTTGGCGGAACCCGGGTTAACTCGCAACAAGATGATGCTGTGTGTGGTGCGATTGGAAGGGCATTATTCATTATGAGCTGTTATCACCATCGATTCTGAACTCTACTACGAACAACTGATGAGATTAAAGCAAGAAGTTGAGAGAAAGCGGCCGGAATTAATTAATTTATTCACAGAAGGGGTGTTTTTTATCATAATAACGCTAGACCTCACACACCTTTAGCCACTCAGCAAAAATTAAGAGAGCTTGGCTGGAAGGTATTAATGCATCCGCCGTATGGTCCTGACCTTGCACCTTCAGATTTCCACCTGTTTCGATCTCTCCAGAATTCTTTGGGCAGTGTTAGGATAACATCACGAGAGGACTGCCAAAACCAATTATCGCGGTATTTTGGGCAGAAGCCCCAAAATTTATATAGCAATGGGATCATATCCCAACTTTCAAGATGGCAAAAAGTTAAATCTAAATAAACTGTTTTAAAAAATGTTGTGAATTTTTTTTAAAAAATGCGAAGAAACTTTTTCCCCAATCAATTATCTTAAGGTCTATCAAGATAAGGCAACACACTTGCGAGCCTTTTGGCAGTACCCATGGGTGCCACTTACCATCAGGTGCGCCTCTTGCCCGGTTGCCCCTTGATCTATAAAAAAATTTAAGCATATTGATGCTATGGTTTAATGTAACAGTAGTAGGTTTCATAGAAGTTAAAGGGATACTCTATCTTTAAGATACTTTAATGTGATATTTTTCTTTATGTAAAAATACGCATCAGAACCATTTCGATAAGATGTTGTTGTTACCCGCGGTTGCGACATTGGCGTTACGGATATTGAGATAACTACATGGAACTTACATAAAAAACGTCGGGAGCAGTGTCGTTATTAGAAGTGTCAAAGTAAGGCCGCAGAATAAAATTATTTATCCAATGTAATCAGAATAAGACTTAATTTTTTTTGTTGTTGTTAAAATTGGAATACGTAGATGTACGTATTTCTATTCTACTAACAGCATTTACATGAAAACAACGAATCGGTTAACAATATTTCAAGATTTAGTGTATCATCCTTATGAATAATCATTCCGTGACGATAATTATTATATGTTGGTTATTATAGGTAACGCTGTCACGGACACCAGGAAATAACAATAAAACAATCAGTTTACTGAATTATGAATAGTCAATGAATTTTAAGCAACATCAAACAATACCTTATGTAGCGATTTGCGAAATGAGGAAAAAACTAACAGGAATTGTTTTCCTAAACTGCGTAGTATTACAAATTGGACAGGGCATGGTTATTAATTTTATTAGGGATAAAAATAATGGTATTAGTTTATTAAAGTAAGAATAATTACTTACTTAATTTATTATATCGTATGTTCATTGTAGAGTAATCTAATTATTTTATATTAAATTTACAATTTAATTCAACGCAATGATCTTATTTT
Source organism: Pieris brassicae (assembly GCF_905147105.1). Classification (NCBI taxonomy): domain Eukaryota; kingdom Metazoa; phylum Arthropoda; class Insecta; order Lepidoptera; family Pieridae; genus Pieris; species Pieris brassicae. Next base: position 19,098,252 of record NC_059666.1, on the reverse strand, counting down.
TACTTAGTCTGGCTGTTACGATTGAAAATTAACAAAATGTTACATTTGAATTTAAATCTGTCATTTTTATATCAATGTTCATTAGGTTTTCTCATTTTGGCGCCAATACATTGTTCAATATTTTGCGATATTAAAATGGAGTGTGGTGATAAAGAGAACCAAATCGCTGTGATTGCATTACAAAAATTAGGCCAAATGCAATTATTAAAACTCTCCATATGCTTGGTATTAGTAAAATGTTTTTGTATCAGGCTATTAATGGGTACAATAAGACCTCCTCTATTTGTGACAGAACAAGATCTGTCCGTCCACGTAGTATTCGTAGGAAAAAGGTTGACAAAGCGGTAACGGAAAGAATTCGAAGAAATCATGTCCGAAAGCAAAAGATTTTATCTCGGGAGATGAAGATCACCTAGACCCATGTCGCGTATTTTGAAAGATGACTTAGGACTTTTAGCCTATAAGAGACGTACTGGTGATTTCTTAACTGATTTTTTAAAAAAGAAAAGGATGGTAAAACCGAAACAACTACAGAAGCGGTACGCACAGGGAGTTCACAGAAAATTTTGTTTACGGATGAGATTTTTTTTTAAATTGAGCAACATTTAACTAAAAATATAACCGTATTTATGCTTAAAGCTCTAAGGAAGCTTTCCAATTAGACGACAGAGTGCAACGTGGGCACTATCCCACTTACATCACTGGATGGTTTGGTATATAAGTTATGAAGGAGTGACTGAGCCATAATTTTATGAAAAAGGTATCAAAACATCGGCACAAGTGTATCAAGATTCTTAAGCAAGTAGTGAAGCTCGTTAACAACACCATGTTAAATAACCAGGAATTGTCCTTCCAGCAAAACTCTACGCCGGGTCATCATCAAAACTGCACACTGGCCGTCGTCTAGTCCCGATTTTAATCCGCTGGATTATGATTTATGATCAGTTTTAGAAAGTACGGCTTGCTCTAAACGCCATGATAATTTGGAGTCGCTAACACAATCCCTACGATTGGCAGTGAAGAATTTTCCCATGGAAAGAGTGCGTGCTTCTATTGATATTTGGCCACTTATAAAGGACTGTATGGCAGCCAATGGAGACCACTTCGAATAAGCTTTTTATTTTTTAATTTGTTTTATATTTATTTATTAAAATCATACACTGTAAAAGTAATAATGTTATTTGCAATAGAAAAAAATGTTTTACTTTGTTTCAGTATTTATGGCTAGGTATAAAATATTTTGCATATTTTTACGTGCATTATTGCCTGCAGCCATAGCAACCAACGGCAGGTGTTATAATTGCAGTGATTCGTTTCGACTACACTAAAATGAATTAAACTTAACATAAAAATATTTTGTGACCTAAACTTAATAGTACATTAAAAAATAATCTCTCTTGATTATCATCGTTTCGAGAACTTGATTCAAAACGTATCCTGTAAGTATGTAATACATACATGAAGTGATACCCTACATAATTTTTACTCAAGACTTAATTTAAGCAAATACCGTTTTATTTCAGCTTGCAGCATCTATCGATTCCCCACATAGAAACTAGATCTTGTGGAGTCTTGTCATGACTATTATCCGGAGTGCAGATTCCGTGTCTCCATCGCACTCGAAATTTGAGTTGCTATTTAATTCATAGCTATGTAAAAATTTTGAAAATGGGCCATGCGCTGTTAGGAGTACTGTTAACGAATACAGTTTTATTTATATTTGGTATTATATCTAGTAAAATCATGAACGACACTCTTGTCCCAAGGGCATACCCGGTCGCGTATTCGTGAGAATATACCTAGCATAGCGGTTATTTATTATTAAGATTTCTATGGCCATAGTTTTAGCTAAGATCAACAAAGGTGAATTCCTAGGGTAATTCTTAATGTTTAGACTCCTGTAAGTCAAAAACCTTTGTTTAGTCTCGACTCCGAAGTCAAAGCCCTTCTTTTGAAAAAATAATAGATAATGAGTAAATCAGAACGGTATTTATTAGTTGATTGTCATAATATAGCTACCATTGTATACTCGAGCTCCATTTCTGACGAAATAGTAATCCATAAATTTAATGGCTGATGTCTAACGAAACTGCCTACATTGGCTATAACAAAAAACAAACGCAATAGACTTCGAGGTATGGCTAAACTTCCCATATTTAACGTTATTGATGATCAAGACTTTTATGTTATATTAATATATTACATGAAATTTATAATGTATTGTACTGTAACTACATTTTATCTGGGTTTTTCGATAAACAGTAAAATGTGTAATATCAACAAGTTTTTTTATACAATAGAGATTAAAATGTATGAATATTTTTTAATTTTATACAGTGACTTAGATAAAGGACAAGCATTTAGATTATCTTGTTTATTTCTAATACTTGAAAAGAAGCGTATTGTGTTAAATAGGGCAAGGTAAAAATAATACAATATTTGCGATTTTTAACCGAATGACGTCATGTCTCGCAGAAATGCGTTGGATCCAGCTGGGTTGTCTCTTGGTACCTGGAATAAAGACACGTCCTTGATTTAACAAATACATAAATATATATATATATATATATATATAATACAATAAATATACAATATGCATGTTTGTTATACAAAACCAAAGCAACATATGTAGGTAGTACAGAAAGCAAAAAGAAAACTAAGTTTTCTTTTTGCTTCTAAGCCTCCGTCTCACGGAAATGTGACTGCACATTTATATTTAAAATTCAATAATATACGTACGCTATGTCCAGCCTTGTTAATCCAGAAGAATCTAAAGTTACCATAACTCTTATAGTATCCCTCTAATTTGTTGTTTTCCCATATTGGTTGCCTCGTTGCATTTTTATAATTTTCAGCTCCGGGCCACTTGAGGCGGTCTACCCATAGTATTTGACCTGTCAAATTAAACACACAGCTCAGTGTGTTGCTACTCTCAGCGTTTATTATTTACTGATTTGTAAAAACGAGGCGTGTCAGGTATAGATAACTTGCATAAAGAAGGGAGAAGGGAATTAACATCTAACAAAGACTAGAGATATTATGACGGAAGCCAGAATATAACTTAGAAAAATATTATGGTGACTAAACAGTCAGGTTACTAACGCACTATCGCGTGATCGGGAGGACGCGTACGTGTGAATATGTAAAATAAAGAAAAAAAACATTAGCAACTGCGTTTAATCATATGATTTTCCCGTTATACCAGATAATTATTGTTTATAATTAATATCATGAAGATAACACAATCAGTATAATTACTGTTTCTCTGTGCCAGCACTGCCATGAAAAGAGGAAGATTTATTTTTTATGAATAAGGCGAAACTATATAAAAACATAAGCAGCAAATGTACTTAATAGAACCATATTATGATACAAATTACTGATATGTACAGATACCTATTTCTAAGTTATGTAATTTAATAAACAAGTACACACAAATCGTAAGAATATATAATCACCTTCTTTGATACCTTATAAAGATTTTTGTTTGAACTAATTCTTCTACAGACTATACAGGCTCTTATTAAGGGAATACATAATGTAGTAAAAATTACAGTAAAACTTACCAGGAGTATCACAAATCAGATCCAAGTTTCCATTATACTTTGTCACAATTATATTCGTTTCGTTTAATAGTTTTTCAACTGAAACATCATGATATTATTCATTACATTAAATGTTTGCAAGCACCCTATGTTATATTAAAAAATCAATAACTTCTTATAAACAATAACAAATCCTTGATACAGAAACAAAATTTATATAATTTGCAGCTACAAATATGGTTTTTATAGGACTATTCTTTTCAACATAAGAATGATGTTTTTAAGCATGGCTGATCAAATATAGGCCTTTAAAATATTACTTGGGTGAAGCTTAAGTTTTCGTCCTTATTGTACACATCATATGATTTTTTTTATAACAAAGGTTGGGTATTTCTGTGGAAAAAATAGTTTTTGGATGACATACAAAATAAACTTATTGTTTAGTTTATTTATTCGTTTTCTTAACTATCACCTGAATTTTGTGTTTGTGTTTGAAGTGCATTTCTTTTGGTTAACATGTATATATTTATTAATAATGCACAACAATAAAAAATGTAATACATAATATTAACAATTTTTAAATTAAAAAGATAGCCAAAATGGATTAGGTACACCATATATGTAGTATAAAAATTGAAGATGATGTACTAACAAAGACCATGTACTAATAATTTGCCTGTTGAGGTGTGTGTGGGAATGTGCAATGTGCAAATCCATTCGATTTATTTATTGCTTTCGAACGTGGATATCTACAGATTTTCATTTTCTTTATTGCTTAGTTTATATTTATATTATATTTGTGCGTGATTTTAGCAAAAAAAACTTTTATATTACATTTACTTGTATTTATGCGATTTTTGATATAATTAACATACAAATTGTTTATATCGATATTATATAAGATAATAACCACATCTAGGTTTATGCACCACCAGTAATAACACCCAGTAGTGTGCTGTTTTGACGCAAGTCAATATATCGAATAAATAAGTCCTATACGTACAGTAACGGACCTAAACTTGATCTCTGAGACTGTGCTTATAAAATTTATACACTTTTGCCCCGTCAAGTATTGCGGTGTATAACTATTAGTACTATAAACGACCTATAGAAATTCTAATAAAAGATATTTAATTGTTTAATGATGTACTTACTGCCGTCAGTAACTGGTTTCATAAAATCGGTACGCAATGTATCAAATACATTATTGGCTTGTGATGCCCAGACCACTTTTTCTGGTATCCTAAGTGCTTGTTTAACTTGTGTATTCATCAACGTCCCGAGGTCATATTGTTGCCGTCCTGGGGCCCCATATGATATATCCGTTATCATCATATTGATTAAAAATTCTGAAACAAATTATAAATTAAACATAACTCGTTGCATTTTTTAAACCAAGTTTAATTTATGTCGATGTCTTTTATCCAACAACTATTTTATGTTGTAATATTTAAAAATATAAAGATAATATTATAGCTTATAAATGTTACCTTCAACTTTTCTAGGAGTGTCCGGTGAAGAGGACATTTTTGTTAAAATGTTATAGAAATCAACACTAGTGGTAGCTCGGAACACCGCTGACTGTGTTTGTGCCCATTGTCGAGTCGATGCGTAGTATTGACCAGCGTTAAATAATCGTTCGGCTTCTCTGGCTTGCAATTGAATATCTTCATACCCACTTTCATCTATTAGGCCAGCAGCCAGCAATAGAGGGCCCCAGGTTAAAGTCGCATCAACGGGAGATATCCAAGCATTACCCATTGCGATTCCTCGAAGGTTAGATCGGATAGTTCCATTTTGTTCAGCCTAGAAGGATACCCCATGTTTCAATAGTGTTTTTCTTAATGCTATACTATTTTTTGGAGTATAATCATTTAAGAAGTCGTTTATTTAAATGATCAACCTGCCTGATAAAGCCTTTTGAGAGCAATATGTAATATGATTATTTTAGACACAAAATACCAAATTATCGCTGAATACATATTTATAAATAAAAATGAATCGCAGAATATGTTGCTAAGCGTAAACCTCGAAGACGTCTGGACCAATTCGTGTATTCCTTGAACTCTGAGGTTTTTGTAGAGAGAAAAATTGGATAGAAAACCCTATGGGATATCATAGTAAAATGTTCTTCAAAAAATGCAATTTAAGCCGAAACGAAATTCCCGGGGGTTAGTAGAAAAATCAACTAGTTTTACATAATATTTGAGTAATTACTTCTCGCATACGGATACCCATGTCTACGGCCATTTTTCCCCCATAAGACTGTCCGTAAATGTATAGTGGTACTGGTTCAAATTCTGGATGCTTGGTGTAGAAACCTTGCATAAGTTTTACGAAATCTTGTGCTGGAATAAAATCACATTTTGAAATATTGAAGTGAAAGTGTACAAAACTCGACTTCAAAAGAAAGTTTTATCCCTGAATAACCAACGAGGAATTGTCGTCTTTTTAATCGAAATTCTAGGCGAAAATATACACCGCAAAAATAATAACATTAAATTTAAACATGTCATTTTATGAGTATTTATTTTTAGTGAAAGTGAAAATAAATTTCATTATTAAGAAATTTTCTCCATTTAAAATTCTTAATGGCTAATATGATTGAAATTATTGAAGATAACTAGATATCTCGTGAGAGTTTCTCGTTTAGAGTTAAGTTATGGTACTAACAATTGGTACAAGCATAATAATAATAAGCAATTTAGCTATAGGTTAAGAAACATTTTTGATCGTTGATATAACCCAAAATATTTGTCACACTTAAATCGCTTAGCCGAATGAGTAAGTTTTGATAACATTACAGAAGTAAAGTCAATAAACGCAGTATCAAACTAAAGATATTTAAATTATTACATATACGAGAAAAATGTTTCTTAACTTTCAAGATACCCTGTATCAATTATTGTATGAAGTAGATTTCATCTCGTTTATATTATTAAAGTTTAATTAAATATGAGATGTTATTACCGATTTCATCGTTAGTGGTTGTAAGAAGGCTTAAGTCATCGACGTAACTGAAACCTGTCCCGACAGGATTGTCCAAGAAGATAACATTGAAGTTTTTAATCTAAAAACATAAACATCAAAATGTTTTACTTTACAAAATATGACCTTCTTTATACGGAACAGAAATCAAAACCTACCCACGTATAGTTCCTCTCTTGTAAAGACAAATCAAGGGGGCCCAAAATCTCGAAATTTCCTGTACCTGTGGATGAACCTCCAGGCCCGCCTTGAAGCCAAACTATCAATGGTCTCTCTGTGTAGTTGCTTACGTCAGCCGTGGTATAATATAGCCAATAAAACATATGGGCACCTGTTCTAACTTCCACATACCCGAAGTCTTGTTTGTAATCACCGAACTGAGCTGTAATTATAAAATCATGTGATACATAAACAACTATTACATAAAATAAAAAACATTCAGTTTAATATAACCCTAATTAGTTATGTTACCTTGGACATTTTGAAGTAAAAAAATTGGAATAAATAACAGATATATCAACATTTTGTATTAAGTTTAAATTCAATACTAAATAGTTGTCGATTAATTGATTTGGTGAAACGTTTATCTTTAAGCTAGGTTATCTTATCCGATATATTGGGTAAGAGCTTTAATTAGTACGCATCGAGAATTGACAGATAAATAACAATATATAGAGTGAATCTTAAAGGAACATAAATACATTGAAACATCTAATTTGCATAGGTTTTATGTAATTTATTAATTAACTGTTGTAAGCCAAAGGCGTACGCGGCTGACACATTTCTAGATGCGTTGTATTGATCACTTTCATTGTTCAAACGTATTTGTATCTTTACATTGTTTTCCTTTCCCGTAGACGCAAGTATTTATCTTACACATAGAAATAAATATCCATTGGCGGATGGCTGGGGTTTGAACTCACGACTAAAATTTTCATCATCGCCCGCGAAATCCGCTAACACAAATTGTCTCTGATGAAATTATTGTCAGTTATGTATATTTTGTATTGTATTTAAAATAATTTGCAGAATTTTATCAAATAACGATAGTATAATTTTTGTATCCTTTAGTACAATTTGTTATACAACTTTTAAACACCTGTTTATGTTATTATCGGGACACATAAAAAGTTTGTTTTGTATAATAATTATTTTCACGTGGTCCGAAGGGCGGTTCTCCAAGTCACATGACATTCATGCTGATAATGAAGACATATGTTTGAATAAAGTTTTAGCGACTCGTGACGTTAGTTTACTTTGGGACTCATTTTTTGAGGATAATTTAAATTTGCATCACTCTAAATGGTGGACCGACTTTCAGTTAATCGCATTTAAATAAGACATTATTTCGTTAATAATTATATCGCAAATAGTATTAATAAAAACTTGTACGTTTTTTGTACTTGTTATTTACTATATACTATTTTAATAATATTCTGATGACAATTTTTTTAGATCGATCCAGTAATACAGATATTTCCTATTTATAAGTTGAGAGATTGTAAAAATAAAAGTGACTTTATTTCATTATATAAAATCATATGCTGTTTAAAAAAATATAAAGGATGAAATATAGATATTAAAAGGTTTTCTAGCTAAAAATGAAATACATGTATCATTACGACATATAGTGACTACCGTTTTCAAATTGGTATGATTAATTGAGTAGGAATGAAAAACGATGCACATGTAATGACCTTTTTTATGTTCTTAAAAAGTCAGCTAATAAATGTTCGTAGCAGCATGCTACGTGTTGTAGCGGCATTGCGACGTCAATGACACATGGTCATTGACAAACTTCCGCCTAACAATGAATTTATACTACTGTAGGTAACTGAAGGTAGGATTTTTATACATAAAATAGCAAAATGCTTTGTGTATATAAAACCCTGAGACATTTAGCATAGCGAGAATATTTCATTATTTTAAAAATTAACTTTAAGTGTATTTTGTTAATGCTTATTATATTATTTACTTTATTAAGAATTACAAGCTACTTCATTTAAATATTAAATCATCCAATTATTATTAGTAAATTTTATTGTGTTTTAACGACCATATTCTATCTTGTCATGTATCGCATTGACTAGCGTCACATGTACAAGTTAATAACAACCTTTTGTCATATAAATAAAGCAATTTAAAACATGACATATCGAAAATAATTATTCATATTTTTTTAATGACGCTTGTGTTTACATCCATGTCTCTTTCTGACAGTCTGTTCGTTTGTCCTTCAATAAATGGACGGTAGCTCTACAGTTATCTTCACTCATTTTGCAAATAAACTGCACCACTAAAGAGCCAGCCCGTTGTTGTTTAAAAAAAGCAGGAGACGATTAGTGCCTTAGACTTAACTTTGAATTTTTTAAATATTATTTCAGTAATAGAATATTTGTACAAAATAATTGATTACTAAAGTAGTTAGTAAGTTTAATTAAATATTTGTTTACACTTCATTTAAAAAAATACAGTACAAATAAAATAATTAAATGAAAAGGAAAGGAAATGAAGCAATACATCTCTGGAAAGAGATACTGTCTTTCCAGGCAACTGTTGTGAAGATTAAAAATTAAATTAAATAAAGTTATATTTTCAGTGTAATTGTTTATAATTGTTGTTAGCTGATTACGAAAGAAATAAATGGTATGGAAATTGCGCAAAAAGTGCTACATTAGATATACAATTACTAGGATATAAATATTGAAACAAAAGAAAGCAATTAGAATTTAAATAAATAAAGAAAGATAGGGATACGTTGTGGACAGATACTTGTAGAGTAGAGATTTAAAAGAGGATCCAGAAGGATTTAAGCCGACGGGCCGGGAAATGAATACCATAGCCTCCCGCAGAATGCGGTGTTTAGGTATTTAACAGTCATTTGATCTGACCCGTGGTAGATTTAACAAGTCTCATTCTCCGACCTGGTCTCTTAAAAATTCTATACTGTATAATATAACCATAAATATGATTGTTATACAGTTATATTATTTTAAATACAGGGGTTTGTTTACTACAAACTAAATTTTCTATAAAAAATATAAATTATTTTATGTAATTAAAGATTGCTGAAATACATGTAGTACGTATATCACTTAAAAATTCTTTGAAAAAATCTATTCCCTATGGTTGAATATAATTTGATTGTGTGATAGTTGTATTATTTTTTTGGGTCCGTTAAATTTAAACGATTGTGTTAAACTCTCAATTACTTGTTTATTTGTATTTCTACTTTAAACATTAGCCGCATTAGCAACTAAACTCACATGACAACTGTAAATACTGATTTTTGATTGTGATCTCTAATCTATAATAACGTGTTTAGCGGAAAACGTCTTCAGTCAGCAGCTTAGATCAATACATCACGGACTTGCTGACTCTGGTTAGGAAATAAATTAAGAAATATAAATAAGGATTAAGTGTATAAATCGGTGTCAATTAAACAGTGATTATAATCTCATAAAGGACGATGACGAAATTATCAACTGCGTTTTTAAAACAGGTAACATTTTTTTGATTACTTCGTGAGATAAATTAATTTTTGATAAACGTCATATTCGAATATAAATGAAAAATATGGAACATCGAATGTAAAGAAATCAAGTTCACTAGAAAATTAAAATAAATTATTAGTTACGGTGTTTGATCGATTTCAGTGGTTCTTGATTCCTCAGTTGTTATTTTGATTTCCGTAAGTAGAATTAAACATACATATACAGTGTTGCGTCTATAATGTTCATTCATAATTATAAATTAATTAGATTCTATAGAAATATACAGATTGTAATGGTTAGTTTAAAATAAATTAATACGTGGTTCAGCGGATTCCTGCGTTATTTTTATTAATTTATTTAAGTCACAAAATCAAATTGCATGCTTAAAATTATCACATTACACATTTTATACTTATACACATCAATAATAGTAATCGTAAAATTTTAAAAAATATGTAGAAATGGAAATGGAATTTTTTAAATTAATAATTATATATTTTTAATATGTCCAAAAAACTGAAAGCGTTCGAGATCTGGGTTTATTAACGTATGCTTAAAATATCTTGGACAAAATGCAATACGAAATGCAACCGTGCTGGACAGAATGCAAAAGAACTAAGAAGTGCTTATGACGGTTGAAAAAGGAAACTTAAGTATTTCGAACACGTCTTACGTGTAATACGAGTTCTTCAATTAATTATACACGGCAGATAGAAGGACACCTGACCGCAGACACACGTCCTGGTTGAAAAACCTTAGAGAATGGTTTGGTCAAAGAACCAAGGCATACAAAACTAAAGTAGCCATGATGATTGCCGACGTACGAAAGGAGATGGCAGAAGAAGAAGAACGTACATTCGATATTAAAAGTTCAAGCATTGGAACATGCTAGCCTCGTTTTCCTGAAAAAAGACTTCAAGAAAAAAGAAGTATCTCATTTCATAAATCTCGGCAACGGTTACGAATCATCTTATGTAATATATAGTACGTTCATTTCCCTAAAAAAACAGTTTTGAATTTAAAACTATTTTTAAGTACAATTAAATATGTAATATTACAATTTCCCCAAGTTGACAGTCGCCGTATTCTTAAGTACCTTCTATGTTCCTCACTATATTGAATAGAGATAACGTTTAAGGAACGTAACGGTTAAGGAAAAGTCAAGTACTTAAATTGAGATTATCTTAACGCAATTGCGCGCATTCAGAATCACATGATTGATCCACTTCAAATATCCTTTTTATCTGAATGACTTGATTTACAGAACAAGTGGTAAGCTAATCGAGAGATGAGATCTATTGACGCGTATTACAATATCTTTCAGTATGCCAATCAGTAAAATACTAGATCAGATTATAAAATAAAATAAATAAGTATGGGGCAAATGGAATCTGACGGTGCCACTGGATCTTAATTATTCATTTAAAAATATAGCTATTCATGCAGAGATAACTTATAAATCTATATTCTGTCAAATTTCTTATAGTGATAAGAATTACAGTGGTAAAGAATTAACTGTTAACTGTTTTGGTATGTAGCGCTAAGTAGACACTTAACTATTGAAAGTTCCACTAAATCCACAATTCCCCAATCAGGACTTTCTGCAAGTAAACATTTTTTTAAATGTTATATTACAAAATTATTGCGTGATAAATCATTATAGAACTTAGAGATTATAGGAACCTTAGAGGACATACCGAAACCTCATTTGATCACAGTATTATGCATGAAAATGTGTTGTTATATGGCGTGCTTATAACTTCAAATGAAATTTCTGGCGAACAGCTACTATTAAAAGAAGGATGTAAAATTAGAAAAAGTTTTAACGTATAAAATGACCAAAAATAATGTTTTTACTATCAATGTTTTATATCTCTTTTAGCTATGGCTAACGATCGCTGCGTCACTAGCGTTTCTCATCATTGGATTAGTTCGAGGTTACTCTTCATCTGCTCTTCCATCAATAGAGTCGCATGACCCGGGTCTAATGCAATCGAGTGAACAAAAATCCTGGATTGGTAAGTAAGCTACTTAAATATCATTAAAATAATTATAATAAATGAATTTTCTGCTTTGTAAATAGACAAAACCCTTTCCATTTTATAATACTTTAATTTAACTCATCGGTACATATGCTCGCTACTACTTGATACATTATATCATACTAGTATTACATATTCAATTTGTAAATTACAAAATTTTTACGAGTAATGCACGTAAATAGCAAAATTACTTCTGATTGCTTCATTCCGGAAAATAGAAATAATAGCCATAATTATATCTCTAATACAATCATACTTTTCTGTAAGTGATACCGAATGTTTTCATGTTTTAAAATTTATGTTACCATAATAATATAAAAGAACTTATGACAATTTTAGGCGGCCTAAACTCGATACTGGTAAAACGAAAGCCTAATCGTTTGCTTTGGTTTGGAAGCCATTAAAGGCTGAGCTATATTCTTAAAAAGAAAAAAAAAGTCTTCATTCAACATTTATTTATTTATTTAAGTACAATTTGTACACTTATGCATGTTAAATTTACACCATCTGTTTATTGGACTACCAGGAGGCCTTGTTCTCAGAAGAACGGCCAAAAACCTGAGCAAATTCGTTTCTCCCTTTACATTATTCATTTTTATTACGGGAAAGGTCACAATTCACAAGTTCGATACGTCTAAACATATTAATAAGAGAGAAAAACAAGATCTTATAGCGGCATGAGTGGCCACACATTCTTATCATCTATGTATTCCTGAAGTCATATGTCCCATCCTCTATTGGGGTTATAATACTTTAACAAAACTAAAGAAGTTTAATATTGAAATTGTACAGGTTCAATCACACCATTGGGGTCATTTCTGGGCAGTTTATTATCGGGACCTTTAATGCATCATGCGGGTCGAAGACGGACCCTACAGCTGACAGCACCATTGTGGGGAGCTGGATGGCTCATCCTTGGTTTCGCACCTAATTTTCCCATAGTGCTATTGGGAAGGATTATGTCCGGTCTAGGAATCGGCCTAGTGCTTGCACCCACACAAGTATATGTAAGTTATCTTTAATCCAAAACGGAAATAAACAATAGTAATGGGAATAAAATGTCGGTAATGTTGAAAAGATGATTGAGTTGAATGACAGCACAATTGAAAAAGATAAAATATAAATGAATTTGATATGATAACGTGGTCGATTTCGATTTCTTATTGACACGTTTCTTCTTCGTTTTGACATAGACTATTTTTCTGCTTACTGTAATCAATAAAATATTAAGTTAACTACTTTTTCACGAAAGGTGAGTGAATGCTGCGATCCAGAGATCCGTGGCCAACTTGGCTCTTTACCTACACTGTCTATGTCACTGGGAATTCTCATCTCCTACATCGCAGGCAGCTGGCTTTACTGGAGATATCTTGCATTTCTGTCCGCCACATTTTGTGGTAAGTGATTTATTTATGGTTAAAATTAATTGCATTGCTCTTACGTTACACTGTTATGAATGTTATTCAACTTACTTCGTAGTTACTCTTGTCACACATTAAAGTCGTAAATAATAAATAACAGAATCTCTAGAGAACCAAAAAGGCAAATAATATAGTTTTTAAAATTAAATATAGGTACTAAGATAAGCTCACAAAATTAGGTGGCGCCGGAGCTATGATTTGTAGTAAAAATATCATCTATTTAAAATAGTCATTAAAATATAAAATAGTTCTAACTAGGACTTGACGTGTGTACATGACACATTTTATATCCTTTGCTTTTATCCAGCGGCGCTATTCGTAGTTTTAATTCCACTACCCGAGTCACCTGTGTGGTTAGAAACCCAAGGCATAGACAACGAGTATGCCATGAAGTGGCTCCATCTTTCAAAGCATGCTGTGGCTACTGTTAATGAAGAAACACAGGAGTAAGTTTTCCTATTTATAATACATATTTACATCTCGTTGCATACAATTAGGTGGGCATAAAAGTGCTAATCTGTTTTTTTATATAACTTCGAGAGACCTATTCATGTGTCATATATCATTCGCCTGGACATAAATTGTTGTGGCATCATTTAACTGGTAAGCATAGAGAATATTAAAATTTATATTTTATCCTTAACTTCAACTTAGCTATCGTTCCCTTTCAGACCTGTAAAAAGTATAAGCGGTAACAGCCTCAAACCAGTAGAAGACCCTCCAAGGAGTTTGTTCACACGAGAGGTGTTTTTTTCGCCTTCAGTAACCAAGCCGCTAATTATTGGCTTCGCGTTGTTGTTCCTGCAACAGTTTAGCGGTATCGACACCATCATATACTTTACAGTAGAAATCTTCCAAAATGCAGGTTTGTGTACTCTATATATTGGTCGTGGTATATCCAACTAATTTCGATATGATAAGCGATACCTCAAGTTTTTGATTAGCTTATTTAATTGAAACAATTTCAGTACAGAAATGCGTCCGTGAATGTTATGTGAAGAAACAAATATAGGAATGTATAAGTTACATGTAAAATATAATAGGATTACGTAAACGTAAAGGCAATAAATAATGCAATTTATTAGAGATTCAGTCAAGAGGTCTTCTATCCTAGATATGTTTGAACAGTCAATACTTATAAAATTCATACACTTTTCAACTATGTGACGTTTAAAGTTTCTTTGTGTACGAATTTGAGTGTATATGTCAATATTTTGTTAATAGGTAGCACATTAAACCCAATGACGGCAACTATTATTGTGGGTGCAGTGCAATTGTTTAGCAATGGAATCAGCACGATGTTAGTGGACAGAGCTGGACGAAGGCCATTATTATTACTTTCTTCTATCACAATGTGCGTTTCGATGGTTTCAATGGGAGCAGCTTTTTACTTCGAATTTGAAAAGGCGTCATGGCTTGGGTAAGTATAATTACTTGTATTGTTTTTGTTAAGATTAAAGCTAATGACTGTGTAGTCGAAAGAAAAATGACAAGTATTATACATTTTAAATGACTTCTTTTTAAATTTATTAATCCTTATTTAAATTTTAATAATAATGATAACAAAGCAATTACACGACTCTATTTAATTGTTAGACATCCCAAAACCTATAAAAACTGTGTTCACTTGGCCAAGGTCCGTGTTAAGGCCCTATCAGAGCACGAATTGCTATATTAGTGTCTCGGGGTGGACTGCGGTACTCAGTCGAGAGCTGGAGCACAGAGGCGCGCCGGCCCGTAATAACAATTATTTATGTAAAACATTAAATTAATGTAATTTTCTCAATTTTATTCTGGAATGGAAAATACTTAGCTTGCGATAAAATATATCGTGTAAATTTAAAAATCATGTTCGATATAAGTTTTCGTCATAAAATAAATTCAAAGTGTTAAAAATTTGGTATGTTTGGATTTTTTCTATCGAACGAAGCCATTAAGATCGTGTATCGATCTTTCAAAATGGATACATAAACTACTCAACTCTACCATAATTTTTTACCATTCGCCCTACTTTAAGAAACGATGACAAAAAACGAAAAGAAACAATGTACTTTTTTGGAGTTTGGCGACCGTATAGGCCCTTAAACAGCGTACCAGGATTGATTCATTCAATCCAGAGTTAAAGTAAACAGCTACGGTTAATTTTTATTAATATATAATCTTGATTCTAAATTTCAGCGAATTAAAACGTATTTTGGAGGTAGACTAATATTTATTTCCATATCATATTTTACAAGCCGAAGTTATTTACTTTAAACAATTTTTTAGCCTACATTTTAATTGCAAAATGCACATAGTCAAATAAAACCATAGATAATAAATTCTACGGTCAGTTACCTTGATAGGTCGTGACTTAGTCGTTACTTAAACGGAAGTTCGAATTAACTCTAAATTTTTAGCTAATATTGATCATACAGAAAGGTCTAAAGACCTAGATTTTTTGGTATTTTATGTTTATATCGCGTATAATTAAACAGAAAAGCAAACCTTCTAGTGTATAATGAAATTACGCAACGTTTTTCTTTTGTAAATTGTTTTTAAATATATTTTTGTTGTTGTAGGTATCTACCCATTATGAGCCTTGTGGTGTTCATGTTGGGATTCTCTCTAGGGTTCGGTGGTCTTCCATTCCTATTACTGGGTGAACTGTTCCCCAAACACTACAGATCGCAGCTGTCTGCAATGGCAAGCGCAGTGAACTTATCTTCCATGTTTGTGGTTCTCAAGTCTTATCACCCGTTAGAGGTATGTGCTATCAAAAAAAAATTCACTAATTATCATGATGACTACAATATTATATATATCCCGATGTATATGTGACATATAATATATACATTATACATATATCACGTTGTTTTGATTAAATATGCAATTTGATAAAAAGTTGTGGTTTCCATGTTTTTTTCACACTGTTTTGTTCTGGATATTTTGAATTTAATGTTGCTTGCCACACCAGATGTCATATTTTAATTTCAGTTTTGTTTTAATAAACAAATTTAACATTGCAGCATATTATAACATCAGCTGGTACATTCTGGATGTACGCTGCTTTCTCTGCGCTAGCGTTCTTCTTCGTTGTGTTCTTCGTTCCTGAGACAAAGGGAAAGTCTCTCGCGGAGATTGAGCAGCACTTTAGAGGTAAAAAACACCAGGAGAGCATTGATTTGCAAAATGTTCAAACGAAATTCTAGATCAGTTACTATTTTGAGGATTTAAATAAGGAAGAAAAACGCTGTATATTTCCGACCATCTCTGACTCTCTTGAGAAATGTTGTGGTTGTAAAATTGTCTATATTATTCAACTTTGTTATTTAGACAAAGACAAGTTGTCGAGTGTAACAAAATGTGATATATTTTTTTATGGTGTAACCTAATCTAACATAATCTATGTACAGTTTCAAGTTATCTGTTACAATGTAAACATACAAAACTTTCATAATTGTAGGTGGCTTATTTTTCGAACTTTGCTTTTTAGTATAAACTGCCATTCAATTTGTTTTTCAAACATTTAATATATTTCTCTTACTTAACAGAAAATTAAAAATGCGTTGTTTACGACACTACATTGACGTTTCGACATTTGCTTTTCAGTAGAAAGTAAGATTTATTATCTAACCCTGAATCGTGTTTAACCAGTTAAAGAACTTTTGTTTAAGTGCATCTCAAGTATTATTTATCGAATTTTTAATTTATATCACTATTTAATAAGAATTTTGTTTAACCTAAGAAGTATTTTATTTTTTAGAATATTAATATTTAATGTGCTGTGATATGCATTAGTTCTCTAGTCGTAATACTTAAAAGTTGAAGTGTCTTTCAAGAACTGTAAAACCCGTCTAATTCAATTCACACAAATCAAATAGTTGCACGTATACTATTATATTTCGATCTACTAATGGTGAATTTTTACTTGATACTTCAACCGTTAGCTTGTAGCTTGTAAATAATAAGTATAAACTGTGTATATAAAAATATTATATTTAAATAAAGTATGAAACAAAATAAAATCGTATTTTTTTCCTATTCTCAGTCAATTCCAGTTTATTACAACGTCGTACTTCTTTTGAATGTAGTATGTTCAACCGATGTTTGTGTTCTTAAAGAACTCATAAACCAGGTGGTCAAGCTGAAAATTGGCTTCCACTCCAGTACACATTATTTACGTTTTTAAACGCTTTTTATTATAACAGTAAAGCGATAGTTTCATATTGTATAGTTATATACATTAAGATTGGCAAGAATACACGAGAAATTTATTAGATATCTCTCCTAGTCTATTCCCCCACATCTGGAAAGAAGTAGTCATTATACAGTTATGTTACAAGAGACATGTCTGTTTTATACAAAATCGTCCCAAAACCAAATTCAAGTAACTTGCAGTTTCATTTTTTACAAAAAAACCATTCCCTTTTTTCCTTTTCTTTGCGCCCGATCGGCTAAGGCAGCGTTCTCTAGTTTCGGATGTCATGGCGCACTAATATACACACATTATAGTTAATAATTAAATATACTTTTCACACATATTTCTTTCAAAAGGTGTACAGTTAGTTTCTATCTATTTTTAATAGATTTACTGTAATGCCCGTTTGCAGACCTTATTTAAATAAATCATATTTAGATACAAGAATATAAGAAATACAAATAGAAAATCTGAGTTTTTACCAAATACATACGTTCTATTGAACAATACATCAACCCAGCTGTGGCATTATGGGCATACCCTAACCTCTATAAGTCTTTCAGGGTTTAGAATATTCTTGTTCATACTAGTATATATGACTTTTTATTTAAAACTTTTATTTCCTACACAAATGTATAGTATAAACCATACCAATACATTCAAATATGATAAATATAACACTAAAATAAATTTCAAATTTCTGTAATAAAAGTCCCTGTGGCGTTGTAAATGCTGGCAACATTTCCTTCGCGAGGGAAGCATCGTACTATCTATCAGGCGCTGACTTATAACTTTAATTAAAAATTATTTACATCACTCTTTGTCAATCTATAAAGTACGCATTCGTTCGCACACGTTCAGCTGTTACAATTTAGAACAACCACGTGAGCCTTGTCAGCAGTTGGTTAATGTTTTAAAAATACATATTTAATTATACTCTTGTAAGCTATCGGTGTATCAGAATATGCTGTGATTTAAAAATATACTTGGAATCGATTAGAGGATAGCAAGAGGTTTTCTGTCAATTTCAAGAATATGGCCATTATATTATTATGGAATTATGGGCTGTAAAAAAATAAATAAATCTTCACCTGTTGACGAAATGGAGCCGCTACGTAAGCCGTGTCAGCCGTGTTGGTCAATGTCAAATGAAATCTGAACATATTGGCGCTTCACAAATTCTGCAGCTAATACAGGTCCAGCGTCTCGTGCAGCCTGCACGGCAGAGTTTGAGTGAGATTCTCACTGTTTACATTTTATACATTGAAACTGCGTTACTTTAACATAAACACATTTTAGATGTCTTATTAGAAGTAAATTAATAAACGGGCTTTACCGTTTAATTTCCAATCATGACAAATAAATTATAATATACAGCTTAGATTTTTTTACATTTTATACATTATTTCTATCTTCTTATCCTATATATTCTCTATCTCTACGTTCAGTACCGTCGCTCGGAACAGCTTCACGAGTAAATGCCTCCTCCAGCTTTTTCCAACTCGACTCTGTCTCTGGCTTTCTTTCTCCATTCGCTTCCTGCTACCATTTCTATTTCTTCTTTTTCTTCCACCTTTTTTTGGGGCGGATTTTTCTCCTTCTTCACCTTGGCCAATAGAGTTATCTTTGAAGTCCACATTTTATCTGTGTATCTACATGCCCCGCCCATTGCCACTTCTGTTTTGAGTATAATGTTAGACATCTATCAGTTGTTTTTTCGTCTCATTTTTTCGCTTTTATTTTTATGTATTTTTCACATTTCAAGTCCACGTAGTAAGTAAAATAATGAATGAGTACATAATTTTTTATTAAAATTAAACAATTTAAAATAGTACGTGTATTGCAAAATGTGCTGAACAATGCAGTTATTATTAATTAACTGTATATTGTTCCCCCGCGACTTTTTTTTTAGGTTTCCTTAATCGTTTTAATGGTAATTGTTAAATTATAGCTTTGCTCGATACATAGAGAAGGCGTTTGTTTATAATGAATTAGATGCCTCTGATATCTATTGTTAGCTTCTAATATTTATTTCATTAAATTATGAAACATATTCTTAAGAACCTTGCTACAAGTGTCCATGTGCAATTGTTATTCATATGACTCGCTCGTTTGTTTACGTGTTACGAATTGACTCGACCATCTCCCCGAAGTGGGGTCGTCGAGTCGGAGTAGGGAAGTTGTGATTGTAAAAGAGGTTGTGACATATGCGCACGGGCTGTTCCTTTGTACAAGTTTGAAGTTATACAGTTCACGTACAATCAATGAAGTAAATTATAGTGAATTAAGTCATCATTGAAGTGTTTAATTTCCTACCCTAAGAAAAACACTTTTTGATCGGAAATGGTCACGGTGACCACGCACGCTTAAAAGCACGCGAAACATCGGAAAAAATTTAAAATTTAGAATTATGTAAATAATTATAAGTTTTTAATAATAATACATAGCTTTAATCCGTTCAAAAAATGTTTTTCTTAATGTGTAAAAGCTATTTTAACAAAAGACAAGGAAGTATTGTCTTTTGTTAAAATAGCTTACCCTAAGAACTAGATCAACTTCCGCTAACACTATGCTTTGTAGGATATATATATGTACGCAGCCAACTAGCTCAGTTAACAGCCTACCCTTATGCTCGAGATTTGGTCTTTAGGTTTTAACTATTTGTAGTTTTTTAGATTCGTCTATATCAAGTAACGTATGATAAACAGCTCGTTGACACATTACGTTACATGGACGTAGAATTTGCAGCTTTGACAGTAAAACAGTTAGTAAACAAAATTTGCGTTTTGTTATGAATCTGGAGCAATGATGAATCATATTTCCATCGATGTCATAATACCAACAAGCTTTTTATTTAGGTTCACTGTACAGCTTTAGTACGAAATTAAAAAAAAATCTCATTTAGGTACTTGTTGAAATATAATAATAATTTTTTATTATTTATATATTAGTAATACCTGTTTTTGTAAAGTTAAGTCTTCCTTTAGTCGATGGTATATAAACCCCAGTTTTCCTGGAAACTTGATCCTTTTATAGGTTATTGAATATTAGTTTAAATTCGTTAAACTGTCACTCTCGTCATTGTATTAATCTATAAATTTTATGTATATCCATTTTTGTATATTATATAAGTCTTCTTTTCTTCAAAATGTCTTCTTTTTATCCTATCCTTAGCTAGTTAAACTAAGTACTTAGCGTATTTGCACCCTCATATACCAATATGCAACATCTTAATAGACTGGTGAGATCCGCTGGTGGACGGCTAGTGACCGATCCTCTACCGCACGAGTGCTTTCCATCAGAATACAACTAAGTACAAATACGCACTCAAGATCACCACTAAGTAATGCAATTAAGGTGTGAAAACGAGCCTATGGGTCACTCAAGCGTTAGTTCCTACGGGAGAAGGGAGGAACCTTTGTATATGTCAGGAGTATCTGTATGGTACATGAAGTGTATGTATCAACACACTACACTATATAAGTAAATATTTGAGAAGGTGAGACCTAAGAATGAGACTTACACTAACACATAAATAGTTAATATATAAATAAGTACTGGATGTCTGCACCAAGAGACTTAAGATAACAGATGGATACCTACGGGTAGGATTCAAGGTTCAAAGTGGTGGATTTATCACAAAGCTATCGGGCAGGCTCACCACGATAATTAAGGGCTTGAAGGATTCTTTGGCACTTTGAGAGGTAGCGAGAAATGTATAAGAACCCAGACGAGAACTATATGGAAATCTGATTTATTGTTATAACACAGAATCTTAATTACGACTTATACCTTCACACATACATCATATTATTTTTATAAGTTGTGGTAGTATCGGGCACCATCAGCAGCATCAGCTGTTAAAGTTTAGTGACGTGAACCGTGTCATTTTGTCAATGATGAAATAAAATCTTAAGATTAATCAAATCGGCCTGTTCGCTAAGTGTAATGCATCAACTAATTACGTGACAAATAGGTCCCATACAAGATAATTAATAGAAGGAAAAGTATAATATGCTGTTTTTAACATCACATCAACGCATTTGCTCTTATAATTTTTTCAGGCAATATGTTTTTATCACATGTAAGAAATTATAGAACCATTGTACCTTTTACAGTGAACATTTATTTATATTTATTTATTTCCACTTCGTTACCATAATATAAAATGTATACATATAACAAACAAAAAACAACAGGTTACATAAGTCATTAGGCAACGGGCGGCCTTATCGCTAACAAGCGTAAAAGAGAATGAGCAAGAGAAATTTTAGTAGAGATAGGCAACAAAATTGCGTAACCTATCAAGTGCGTGACAAGAAGAAAAGATCCTTCTACTCAGTTCGTTAAATTGGGGCTGCCAAGACATGGTTGTGTCCAGAGTAATTCCCAGGTTCCTAACATTGGAGCAAAATGGAACGACAGTACTATCTATAGTGATCTGGCGTAAAGTTGACCAATTAATTATGATTATATACGATACACTCCTAATGCTAATGGACTGGATCTTATAAGGGTTTATCTGAAGACCAAACGATTTACTCCGTTCAACAACTTTGTCTAAATTAAGTTTATTAGAGTTAATTATTTATTAAAGTTTGCCGTCTGAGTAGCAGAGGGAAATTCATTGAAAGTAGACTGATTGTATATTTGAAGTTTACAGCATAAAGATAAGAGTTGGAAGAAAGTTGATTAGTAATAGAATTTATAAACATTTCGATATTTTGTAGACTATCTATAATAAATTAAATTTCTTCTGTACAAACATTACCTGTCCACATCGTATCCCTAACTTTCTTACTGACTACTAACTGACGTGAGACTTATCTTAAATTATCGTGATTTATGTGTCTTTTTTTTACTTTCTATTTTTAATGTATCATCTTTTTAGTTTAGCTTGTTTTTTTGTTCCTGTTTAGTTTTGTCTTAATAAAGGTGTATAACATATATTTTTGCACTAGTTGTCTATCTTATGTAATTTTAATTTTTTCTTTACTCACAGTGGTTGCCTGGAAGACATCGCTCGTAAGCGGTAAAGCCGCCAGTTGCCCTCCTTTTGATTTAATTATGTTCTATTTTTTTGTTTATATTGTAGTGTAACGAAGTGTAAATGGCTTATGTATAGGTATAATAGGTATGTCTTATCCAAGCTTATAGTGACTATTCTGCTGCAATTGTTTGATAAGTTATATGCCCATACAAACTCGTAAGAATGTTGTTATGTATCGTAATATTGGACCAAGAGTGTGCTACGAATTAGGATTAATTGTAATTTAAATTCTAAACGATCAGTATATGAGGTTTTACCAATTTTATTGTGTATTAATTAGTGGTAGGCGTAATAAAAGGGCGAAACAATATCTTAGCTGTTGTTTGAAAAAACAATTAATTTTACTATTGATATTCGCCACAAACGGATAATGTTTATCCGAAGGAAAAGGCATGACTTTTTTTCACGAACAAATTAAAAACTTTTTTATAATGTCAATTTAAGAACATTACTAATTTCCTGTTCAATTATTAGTACAAGTTAATAAAAAATATTAAGCAAAAGTACCCATTCCTAATTTTAATTATTTCAAGTTCATAAGAACATTTAAATCGATTTTATAATTCATTAGAGTAGTATCGAGAAGATAGAACGGATCTATCAATACAATTTCATAAACTTAAGATAACCTATAAGAGTGGCCAATTTTCGTTTCTTGTGATAATTAAAGCAAGCAATGGAGTGAAACTACTTGCCCTTCAATACTTTCTCTTGGCTGTGCACTATGCACTAATTTTTCTTTCTTTATACGCTATTAACATTTGCACGTACGGAGAAGGTAAACATGGCGAGACTAACTTTAACCCCAGAAACAGGCAAGTTATGTCAGGAATACATGGTTAATTACCTATTTGGTTATAAAAAAGAAAATGTTCAAAGAAAGAATGTATAAGGTACAGAACGGGCTATCGTTTTGGGACTATTATTGGTCACTGATTATAATATTTAAGATCATTGATAAATTTTGTTAGATGGAGGTTAACAACTGATACTGGATTATCTTTGCTTTGTTCTTAACAAGTTAGCATCAACAAATGACATAGACTCTATTTTCGTTGTTTGTTTTTTTACTTTTTCATCTATGTAGTTACTACTTATAATAGTCTATTTATAGTTTTAACTTTTCTTCCTCAGGTGTGATTTCCGTTAGTCCAAAACAATATATAGTATTTTTTTTTCGAAGCTGGCTGTATTTTTACAAGCTGGCTCGGAGTGAAGTACCGTCTTCCATTTAGCAAAAAAATATTTTACAAAAACGTAAAGCAATATAAAAAAAGAGAATATAAAATATGTTCTATGGCAAAGTTATTAAACAGGCGGTAAATATACGCGATACAAAATATCACTAGAATAGAACTTTAATGAGATTTATTTGGACTGGTTTATTTAAGCCTACAAAAGGTGGTCAAATTGAATAGTTAGCACGGAACTGAGATTACACATAACAAATTAACACCATCAAAATCTCGTATTGCCTATTGATACAACCAATTTATGTAATTACTTAAGATTATAGTTCGGAGAATATAATGGTTTATGTGCTAAGCATTTATTAGGATTTGAATTAGACTAATGTACAAATGTGACAAATAATATAATGTACGAACATATTAACTTCAAACTTCAAGTTGTCTACTCTATCGAAATAAATCACGACTCACATGACGGCTTTGTAAGAGATTTTTGATTGTAAGCACTAGTATAATGTTCGGCGGAAGTGTTTGGGTGCAGTTACATCGGAGGATCAAGCCAGTGCGGTCTCTCTCTATATTAAACCGCGAATCAGACATTGTGTTATAAGTTATATTGTTTTGAAAACTACAATGAACATTTCACCGGCATTTTTAAAACAGGTATTGTGTATGTTTGGAAACATTATCGCGAATCTAACAATATTATTATTTTAATATGTATATTTTAAAAATCTATAGAGTTTTAAGTAATAGATTAAGACAATATTTGTTATAATTTTAAACAATACATTTCAAACAATTAACAAACAAGTCACTGATTTAAGTTATCGCAATTTAATAAAATATTTTTATTTATTTCATTAGTTAATAAACAGATTAAAGAAAAATATTAATACCAGTTTACAAATGTTGTCCTCGTGTTAAGGCACGTACAAATCTAACAATATAGTATACTACGATTATTACAAAAAAGTGATTACTAAGAAAAGTGTGTTAGTTTTCGTAAGGGGTCTTAAAGATTTTATTAGAACATGCGTTTGATAGAGATCCTAACATTTTTACTCGAATATTTTTTATGATAAATCTCACCGTCATGCGGATAGCATTAAAAATGTAGATTATTAAAAAAAGTTTTAATAAAAGACAATTATCTACATGTAATAGAATTTTTTCTACAAAGACAATAAGCTTCCTGATGTTTTGTAAATATCCATTATAGTAATTCAATCGCGCAGATACAAAAGGATTAGTTTAGGTTCAAGACCGCAACTACTACGCTGTTCCTTCTCATTTTAATTCAAATAGTCTTTAGTTAAAATAATTGAAAAAATATTTCAGTGTTTTAACGTTGAACCTAAACGCTCATATATAAATATAAAATTTACTATATATATATTGTAATAAATATTCTTACTATATTGCAATTCCATTCATTTGAATGAAGACATTAATAAAAAAGATAATTAAAATGTTCCAGCTAACTAAAATGTCGTACATCTTGACACTCGAAGGTTAGTTAATTAAATTCGCAAATATATATTATATTTGAAAATATTGTTTAAACTTTTACAAACACAAGTCTAGTCAGAAAAACCGTTTCTCCCTGTGAGAATATATCTAAATCGCTAAAACCAAATACAGTTCAAAGATTTCTATAAGGGACTATCGTACTCTTTGGCTTGCCTGCAACTAAATATAGACAATATACGAGTATAATAGCTATTTTGGGGACACCAACACTTTCTAAACATCAGAGTTAGCCCACTAAATGATACATTCTGTTAATATTGACCTCAAAATTGGTAAGAAACCGGTTCCTATTCATTTTTATTAGAGAGACCTTGAATTTGAATACAACATGTGTTGGGTAACTATTAAAGGATTAGACGTATGCTTGTATGGGTTCTATCTAAAAAACTGTAGAGTTCAAAGTTACTCTAGGTATTACGAGTAACTCTCTCGCTTTCTTTGCAGATATGTATCATAAATATGCAACAAATATACGTTGAACACACATAATTACTCCAAAAGTTTTCCTTATAAACAAGTTAATTACCTATGTGATTTTAATTAATGATGTGCCGACAAACCTTTATTACGTTTTATTTTTGAAAACTTGGGCTTGTTTACTTAATATGTAAATAAATTAAATTGAAGACTAAAAATGTACTATTATTATATAGACATAAGAAACCGGTTAAGTATGTCAATTATACAAAAAAGTGCCCTCACTCAAATGAACTGCAAAACCTTTTTTAATTATGAACAACATTTGTTATATAAAAACACAGGTTAAAATGTCACAGAACTGTAACTTCCATGACATTTTTACAATTAAATTATTAAAATGCAAATCACTTTTAACATATTATATAGCATTATAAAAATATAAACGTCTTTTTTAGAACGATTTTATCGTAGACATGCTATTGACTAGTACAATAGATGAATGCATAAGGAATTGAAAGATCAGTATTGAATATTCTTTTTGGTTTATGCACGTACTCTGCTAATTTAAATAATACATTTTGATAACCTACATAATTATAAAAATAATAATCAAAAATTAATAAAAAGAAGATTAAAACAATGTATGGCAGTGTACCTTTAACGCTGGCGTTTGAAACCTGTCTTTTTTGTTTGACAAGGTTGTCTTAAATAAATTATCTATTATAATTTTTAATGTTTTGAATATAAGAGATATATCTAAATAAGGAAGGAAGTTTTGTAATGTTTTTTTTAATGTGAATAAAACAAAAGTAAAATTTAATAGATAAGAAAATGCTCTGTCAGTTTCGTGAAGGCCAAAACTACATCTACATTCTCTAAAATGCATTAATATAAGTTCCAATATATTACGGGATAGTAACTTTTATATTGTATTATACTTACTACACCTAGACTATACTTATATTTAATCAATAATAGTATTTAATTAGTATTGTAATCACATACATAGAAATATCAGCTCTAAGTGTAGGTTTTAGAGTCACGAGTACTTCCTTCCGTACGTCAAATAAAATACATTTTTAACAGACGGGATTCATACTTTCAGACTCGAATATGCTAAGATTCTTTTGATAAATCTTAATATTATAATAATATTATTTTTCCTCAACATCTGTAGTATTCAAGTTGACAATAAGTGTAATTAATTATAATAGCAGTTGTATGAATTGTTTTATCTAGAATAGTTGAATATTTTGTATTCTGTAAAGCGTTTTCCGCTTATATCAACTTATTCAAGCATTTATGTTATTACGCTTTATATAGCATGAAAATAACGAATTACTTTAATGCGACAAGATGCAAGGTTTTTTCAATAAATAGAATACAATAACCCTATCATTATTATGCTCACTAGAATTATCAAAATGTGTATTTATCCGAAAACTTGTACGAAAGAGAGGAAAGAAAGAAACTAATGTCACCGAATATTTTATTTTATTTAATACATATTCCAAAACTTACACTCCCAGTGTAACTTAAATCATCGGTCTTGAGATCAGTATCTTTTATAAGAAATTAAGCAAGGTAACCATAATTTTAGTATATCACTATAGTTTTGTATGAACAATTTATACCTTGGATTTTTTACTATATTTAGCTAGTTATATATATACGTTTAGGTGCTACATCCTTCTTGCAAGCAATCGCAAACTATCAAACAATCACTGCTTGCTACTCGGATGAAACTATTAATAAAATTCCGTTGTCAGTAGTCGTGACAAATGGTCCAAGGAAGTCAATTCCAAGCCTATTTATGATTAAATTACAACTAAAAAACTAAAAACACTCAGGCAGAAATATTATAAAATTACTACTTTATTTAAAACTTACAGTAAGTCGGAAAATAAATAGGTTTACACGGGAACACATTTGTGGTGTCTAATTGTATTAATGGAGATTATTTAACATTTATTGTACTTTACACGCAGATAAATTGAATTACATAATTGAAAACAGTCACCTCTATGTTCATTACATATCTAAGGAGTTCCTCTTCTTTATCTCTTCAATATGTGTTAGTTAATTGTAATGTTATTATTGAGTAATTCATCAACAGCCAATGTCTGTACAATATTCCTCCTTTTATAACATCCTCTTGTTTCAAACACTAAAGAATCGTATAACATCTATGAAGTATGTTGCTAGTAGTATGAATGAACAATCCTTACATATATTATATAGGTTGAATTTGTAAGAGTATAAGTTGAAGTTGTTGTTGTGGGTTTTGTAGGAACCTGATGTTTGTATGAACACAAAAATACATAGGTTTTTATTGGGTTATGCCTTAGGTGTGTTCCCTGAAATATTCCCATTTTTTGGTGAAGAGGTTAAAGGAAAGACAGAATGTTATCATTTTATTTTTTTATTCATAAGGTCGAAAATGAATGTTTATATTTTTACAGCTATGGCTAACAATAGGTGCCTCGTTGGCGTTTTTAATAATTGGTCTGGTTCGCGGATATACTGCATCAGCTCTGCCTTCAATAGAACAGTATAATCCTGCAATTGTACAGCACAGTGAACAAAAGTCATGGACAGGTAAGTTACGATTATTTTGATTATTGTTAACATTTTACCCAAATATTCCTTGGTTTTTTTATTCATTGGCTTGGTTGGAAGTTAGACTAACATACATTTGAAAGTCTGGGATATGTTATAAAGTTAAAGAATTGCCTGTAATGTTGCAGTACATATAGAGACTATTTGATAAAGCTTTGTTTATTAAAAAAATTTTTATTTACGTAATTGTTTAATTCTATTTTAGAAGATTAATATCCAAATCTTTATGCAGGTGCAATCGCGTCATTTGGTGCTTTCTTAGGCAGTATGTGCTCTGGACCATTAATGCAACGGGCTGGCCGAAAAAGAGCGCTAAAGCTCACAGCTCCCCTTTGGATTGCCGCATGGATAATTGTTGGTTTTGCCCGCATCTTTCCAATCCTGCTACTGGGTAGAATCCTCACTGGCTTATGTGTGGGATTTGTATTAGCTCCAGTTCAAGTTTACGTAAGTATGACATTTTGTTTTTGTAATTTGTACCTTCATCGGAACACAAAATATACATTAAAAAGATCTCTCTTTGCCGCTTTAAATGTCGAACCAGTTTGGTAATCAGATAAAGATAAGTAAGTAAAAACATAATATCATTTAAAAAGGAAATAGTAAAGTACCGTTATTCTATGTAAATGAAGCGGCAAAAGTGATATTTAATTTAATTTTTTTAGCACAATATAATTTCACATCGTATTAACCAAGACAATTCATATATTATTAGGTAACAGCTAAGTATGTTTGCATAAAGTATTATCAAATTTACAAAGTTGCCAAATAGCCCTCACTCATAATCCTTAATGATGTAAATAACCTGTGTAAACATTTGTTGAAACTATATTTTGTAACCCGTGCCATGTCTCATCTTGAAAGGAAATGTTTAAATATTAGCATAATGCGTCATAAAAAGTTTTCCAATTTCACTCGCCTAATTTGTTCAATCTAAACAAGACTATTCTACTAGATTGACTGTGTCGTGTTGACGGAGACACAACAGCATTACCAAAGACATTAGATAACACAGCTTTGCCTTTTTTCTCTGTGGAATATTTTTGGCACTTATTACCTTTCAAGTTGAGACTGTTACGTAAATCAACAGTGAACTGATGTTAAGTAAGTTTTCGACAGCGTTTAAAACATACAAGCTGTCTATTAATTGTATGAATATAAAAGATTTTATGTCAATTTTAATCCAGTGATGACTAGAGCCTGAACCGGCGCAGTGATGATCTTATTCACAAAAAATATATTGTGTGACATCCGTTTAAATTTCAATTGTTATTTGGTGTAGAGTTTCACCGATGTATTGGCTAACACGTTACAATAAATTAGAGAGTTTCCAAATGGTTTTCGTGCTAAATGTTTAAAAGGTAGATTAATGTTTAGAGAACTTTATTTCTCATTACAAAATTATATTTTATTTACATGAGAAACTTAATATTATGCATATACGAGCGAGATACACGTCCCAATTTTAGTCCTCTACATTCACTCTGACATGCATTTTTAATGCCCCCTTGAATCTGTCAAACACGCTAATATTGCGAATTTTAGATGTCAACTGATTAAACAGTTGCACACCCTCATACCCAATCGACCTCTTCAAATAATTTGTGCGCGGCTTCGGTAAGATGAGCAAACTCGCTCGACGAGTGTTGCGTGTGGTTGTGTCCTTGATTTTTAAATGATAAGCCACTATGGAGGGAGCCATTTAATTTTTTTAAAATTAAGATACAAGCGCTATAAACTTACAGTTGTTTAATCGTCATAATTTTGGTTTCTTGGTAAATTTTATTTGTCTGTGTTAAAAAATTGTATCTAAATAGTGCTTTTATTTTTTGAATATAAAATTATTATTTTTTTGTTTTTAATTATCCGTTACTTTGCTAACCCTATTCCTTTGTCTACAGATAATAGTGTGTTGCCACATGTGACCATAATAAAGAGAAGGTTACTAGAATCTGTTTAGTAGGCTTTCTTTTTCAATATGACACATGTGCTTTCCAAATCTATACAACGTATTATTTTTATTCATATTTTGCTATCACCTGACACACCTCTTCTCTTAGATATTTCGTAGTTGTCCAAGAATTTCCATCTTTGATCCCCCTTGGCGATGAGAGTAAATTCTCTAACCCTCTCGCCTTCTATGAAACAACGTCTATTTCACATTGATTCCCGTTGCGTGATCAAACTACATTGAAGACTGTGGCAGATGACCTGTCTTCGCCTATCATGAGGCATTTTGTGCGTACACTTGTCGGCTCAGATCTAATGGTGTATGCATAGATTTCTTCATGAGTTTTATGTTTAGCTTTTTAATAATAATATACTAACACTAGTCTGTAAGTTAATACGAACATAATAATGGATTATTTTATCTGAACAAATCAATACTAACAATAATTACGCACTTTTATATACATATTGTATAATATATTCAAAATAGTATCTTTACATTAGACTTTAATGTAAAAACTGATCTTCAGCCGTATAGAAAAACGTTCCTTTATCTTGGATATGCTTTGGCATTCTTTAACCACGGAAGTCATTTAACAAATACTAGTTTTTTGGCATTCATTAGACAAAAAAGTGAACAAACGTTCAGTCAAATAAACAATACATGAACGTTCCATTAGATGTTGTTGATCAAATATGGTATCGGTATTACAAGGTCTTTAGATATTTATATTTAAATTAAATGATTAAAATTTACGAATCAATTTCCTAATTCCAATTCTATCAGAATCCGGAAAACCTACCTTGATGTCTTTAAACAGTAGTTATTTGTATTTTTTTAGTTTATTTAAAGGTATAAGAATGTTGACGACAATTTATTTTACCTATACTCTGATATTAATAATGTGAAGTACAAATACCTTGTCGAAGTTCCGGCGCATTTTTAGCTTACAAGTTTATGCTAGTATAATTTTACACCACGTTACACTTTGAAGGCTTATTGTTGTATTTTTTATAACTAAGCTTGATTTATTTTTCGTATTTAACTTTTAGTTTTTATTCTGTACTTAATTATTTTAAGGTTTTTGTAATAATTATTTTTACTTATGCTTAAAATAAGTCCTGTTAGCTGACCAATAAATTATTTTTAATATAGCTAGTCCATCCATTAGTTCTGTTACAATTTAAATACCTTTTTTTAAATTAAGTAATGTAATACTATTAAAATTTATACCTTCATATTTATAAATGTCTCAGTAAAAAATATAACGAAATGGCCACCTCTGGCTTTTATACAGGCCTTTAATCTGTTTGGCCACGAATCTTGGGATTTACGCGAATAAGATTTCCACGAATTCTGGCTTTAACAGCATTAACAGCCTTTGTAGTTCTAACAGCACGTGGCTTCCCCGATCTGTTCTGGTCTTCGACTGATGAAGTGTTTGTGTTTGAATCTTTGATAGTACTATATACAAACATACGGCTGATACCAAGCTTTTGAAATGTCTGGAATATGCTATCCACTTTGTGCAAGGCGATCACTGCAATCCTATTTTCTTTAAAACGTCTATTCCACATTGTAATTTGATGATGAACACGAAAAAATTTGTCAACTGGCGCAAAATCGAAAGAAGGTTTTAAAATAATATACGTGTTCCAAATTCTAAACTTGGCCAGACTAGTTTAAATGTTCCTCAAATTAGACTCACAAGAAATTTGCATATATTGTTTCAATCGTATAATAATCGTAAAATCCATAATAATAGTCTGTTAAATTAGCTTGGAAGATACAGTATCTATAATTCATTTTTCATTTAACAACGTTTTAAATAATTCACCAAATGTTTAGATATTCAATGCTGTTGCGTTTCCTATAGAATTGTTTATGTAATAGCACGTTGTATTATGTGGCAACAATACGACCAAAACCGTTATCTGTCATTACCATACCTCAGTTTGATGTCGGTGACAGCAATGGTAGTCATGTTTATTCATCTATTGACTATAATACTAGCTTCTACTAGTTGTTTGTTTTGTATAGTTTATTTGGGCTGCATCTTTTAAGTTTTATAACACTTATCAGACGATCCCTTTCTTTCATAAAGAAGGCTTACTTAGCTATTTACTTCTCCAATTTATTTTCTTACAGGAAATGTTATTATATTAGTTTAGGTATGAAAGTGTAACAGCGTACAGGCTTACTATATATATGTATACTAGTGGACCCGACACACGTTGTCCTGTACACGCGTCTAATTACAAAAAGCAATTATAAAAAATCTAATAAATTCGCTCCATCAACCCCATTCTAAATTCACATGTCACAAAAATTCACCTCAATCAGTGCAAACGTAATTATTAACACACGCACGGAAGATTTCTGTTTATAACGATGTACTACTGTTCTAATAATAATAATAACTACTTATAGAATAATACTGTTTTAGAACCCTCTAATCAGTATGTACCTTGAGTTTTCGATGCATGATAATACATTTTATTTAAATCGATAATCAAAGTAAGTCCTTAATTTAGCCAACACGCCTGAATCGAGTCACTAAATACAAAATAAAAATCTTGCCATAGAATGTTATTTTTTTGTTTAGTCAAGAGGATTGGCTAATTAATAATAATAAATAAATAATAAAGGCTGGAAGCATAGGTTTTTACGCTCACATTACACAAAAAGCACCAGTTTTTGCAATAGTGTTAAATTATATTACTTGAGTGTAATTTGTACAAAAACACGAAATTATAATTGCAGGTGAGTGAATGCTGCGACCCCGAGATCCGTGGTCGTCTCGGGTCTCTACCTACGCTGTCCATGTCGTTGGGAATCCTCATCTCCTACATCGCGGGTAGCTGGCTGTACTGGAGATACCTTGCCTTTCTCTCAGCCACCTTTTGCGGTTCGTGTATATGTTCTTATATTAGTAGTCTCAAAATACTTCGGCAATTTAAAATTGAAGCTATTACATAACTGCAAATATACTAAAACTATTTTGAGTTTTAGAGTCTGATAAAAAAGAGAATCAGAAAGCAATCACAATAAAATAAAAAATCTGATAGGGAATAATTAATATACAATCAACCATGCATGCTAATACTACTATACAAAAATGAACACTTTACCAGAAATCAAACAAAATTTTGATAATGAAACAAATAACAAGAGTTACAAACCTACATTTTACCCTACATAAAACCCTTTAGACTTCAAATTATTGTCACACTGACGCAGGATGATGACCATGTTGTACCTTTCCGACCACTTGAGCAGCTTCTTTACACAAATATCAAAATAATTAAAAAGTTGAAAAAAATAAAAGTTTTTTGTGTAACAGTATTTATGGCCAGACTAGTTATAACTTTCCTTAATACGCTGCTTCCTTTGATAGGCGAGTAAAACTTACATAACACCTTGAGGTCATAAAAATAGTCTAGGACGTTTATATTGAAATAAGCAACGGATGTGGGTGACGTGTTCGTCTAATCCAATGAGTTGTAATTTTCTACTAACCACATTTGTACACACTTGTATAGTAATGTACTTGAAATGTTATATTTTAATTCTTAAATTGAGAGTCATCATTAAACGAGGAATAAATTTCTTTATTTAATTAAATTAAATATAATTTATTTATTTATACTGACAATACCCAGTATAAAATCTAAATATGTCTTGAACAGCTTAGAAGTCAGTACATCCTATGATTTTCGTTCTTGTTCTATTTATTTTATCAATGGCAAAAAGAGTTTTATTTTCATTCTAATTTTAATTTTATTATAAAGAACATTGTGACAATAGACAGGACACAATAGTAGTAAGATACAATTACATTTTTGACAAAACAATTTTTTTTCAGTGGGTATGTTTCTTGTCCTAATCCCGTTACCAGAATCTCCCGTATGGCTCGAGACTCAAGGTTTGGATAACAGTGCATCTATGAAGTGGCTTCATCTCTCCAAACACGCCGTTGCTAAAGTTAAAGATGTTATGCAAGAGTAAGAATTTTTATTGAAATGTTAATAATTAAATGTTTTATGTATCTATATGATAAAACCATGTATAATAAACACGTACCTCCTGTACGTGTTTATTACTACAACTATAGAGAAACATTATTATTACTCCTACTTCATTAATTATTATTTAATGACAACAATATTTTAAAATAGATATTATTAAAATTACTATTAATCTAAGGCCGATCTTACTTCAAATGTTTGTGTAGACCAGACACCGACGAAATCTGTCTTCTTCATTGACAACGTCTGTATCATTCTAGACCTGTGAAGAGTATATCCGGCAACATGAATCCAGCACCTGCAGAGCCTGAACCAAAGAGTCTTTTCACTCGAGAAGTGTTCTTCTCATCTCCCGTGATCAAGCCATTGATAATTGTATTTGCACTACTTTTCTTCCAACAATTTAGTGGTATAGATGCCGTGATTTTCTTCACAGTCGAAATCTTCCAAAAATCAGGTAAAATGTTTTGAAACTTTTAAATAACCTTCGTTCTTTTCCTCATTGACCAAGTAAATAAATAAGAACTGCGTTAGTATACGGTATACATATATTGATTATGTTATACTTTTAAGTGTAAGAAATATGGACATAGATATTTTTAGCAAAACGAAATGATCAAATTATATCCCCCATTCAGGTCCAATCATTGACTTCTATGAAATTATCTTATTGAAGCTGCTCCGTTAGTTGCTGAGCTGAATTTTGCCATACATCTAATATTGAGAGTGAAAAAACTTTCAAGGAGAAAATTTATACTCGTTAAAGAAATCAACGTAAATATTGTGTATATTATTATTACATACAGATAAATCGATACACAATGTCGGTCCTTCTAAATAACCGATAAGAATTGTTTTTTAAAGATTAAATAAAAATTGAGCTAGATTTTCGATACAACTAAAATATCAATCAAAGACGTTATTCTCATCGTATCTGTATTCGTATACATCGTGTGTATTTATCTTTGTTATTTTGATAAAATGTCAAGAACCTCGCTGAGTTTTCATAACATAACCAACAAGAGATTCTTAAAATTAGTTTTCGTTTGTGAGATATGATATTAATTAAATATTTCGTTGAGAAAACACTATAAAGACAGTGTTCTCTGTAATCGATGTAATATTTTCCTGCTTAATCCTGAACCAGTTTTAGC
Source organism: Pieris brassicae (assembly GCF_905147105.1). NCBI lineage: Eukaryota > Metazoa > Arthropoda > Insecta > Lepidoptera > Pieridae > Pieris > Pieris brassicae. Next base: position 19,062,637 of record NC_059666.1, on the reverse strand, counting down.
TCTGAAAACTAAGGCACGATGTTCCCAAAATCAGTTGCGTACCAATGGATATTATTCAGTGACAATAGGGAAATAAATAAATATTATGAGCGGAATAAGCTTTTATGATGAAGAAAGCATTGTTGTACAGAAGTAATCAGAGAGTACGAAAAATACATAAATTACCCAATCACACAAGTCTTACTTATGAATAAGTGATATACCTACCAGGAGAGGTTTTTCACGTAATATATTTTCTGGCAGGTAGCAAATTAGACCCTATGATGGCCACAATAACAGTGGGTGCGGTGCAATTATTCAGCAATGGAATTAGTACAATCCTCGTCGACCGTGCTGGCCGAAGACCGCTACTCCTGCTCTCAGCAGCGACTATGTCAGTCTCCATGGTTTCCATGGGAGCCTCTTTTTACTTCGAATTCGACCAAGACTCATGGATGGGGTAAGTTTTAATTAAAAAGTCTTAAATTTAATCTTTTATAAAACATATGTGGAAAATAATGAAGCGCAGACATAATTATAGGCTAATTTAGGTTTCTATGGTTTAGTCAAAACAGAGCTTATCCATGGAGTCGTCGCACCCTCAGCTACCTAGATAACACTAAACATGTTTAGAAAATGGAAAACGGCTTATTGTAGAAAGTTGCTATACTTTTATTGTTTTTTGAAGTAATCTGCGTTCCTCACTACACATCGTCGCATTCGATGGAACTACTGAGAAAAGCAGTGGGCCTATTCTTCTTTAGGGGTCTCTTCTAGTGCATTTTCTTACGTTTCACCGCTTCTTCAGGTCTCGTAAAGTGAATACCTCGAATTGTATCTTTAGTTCTTGGGAATAAATGAAAGTCGCAGGGCGCCAGGTCAGAACTGTATGGCGGATGACTCATTATCTAGAAACCTGCCATAGTCAAATATTCAACAGTCGATATTGCAGAGTGCGCTGAAGCATTGTCCTGGTTAAGGAGGATCTTGCTTTGAGGACACTGGTGTCGAATTTTTTCCATCAATGAGATTGCTACGTCCACGCTTGATCTCATTAATTTGTAAATAGTGGCATGAGATGAGGCTTCATTACGAAATGCTAATCGCAGCCTATCATAGCTTTCATCACAAGTTACTGCATACTACATTAGGTTACCAAAGAGTTCTCAAATTGAAATTAGAAAAAAGTTTTCATTAGCAATGTTTCTAACTGGCCAGTTCTAAACATTTTCAGTGTTACCCACGTATGGATCAGTTATTAATAGTAATCATTTAAATCGATCGACCAGTCAATAGACAATCTTGAGATATGAACTTTCTTAAATTGAGATATACAATTTATTTAATAGAGATATAAACTTTATTAAATTAAAATATAAACATTATCAACTTGAACAATAAACTTTATTAAATTGAGATATAAACTTTATTAAATTAAGATATAAACTTTATCAACCTGAGATATGAACTTATTATTTTTTTATAATCCATGTGCCGGTGAGATTTTATTTGAAGTTCGTCTTAGTTTGAAATGTTTACCATCTATTTGCGTTTAAAATCAAGTTTTACTAAATCTTACGTTATGTATACTTTTCTCTATCTTTGGTATAATACATGTATAATGCAAATAAATTATTACGTGTAAATTAGGTAAAGGTCCCCTCAAACACATCAATTATTATTCCCAATATATATACAATTCCCAATATTCCAGACATTGGAATTTGTCTGCTAAAGATACGCTTACGACGTAACTGCATTATCAGATTGGAAAACTGTTTACAATATTTATAGCGAAGTATTAGAGTGACAACATCCTAACTTTGTTTATAGGTTCAATGTACTAAAATATCGTGACTAGTCTATTAAAAGTTAAATGTTAACATAACAATATTTTTGTGAATACTCGTAAGTATAGGCCAAGGTTGAAAAATTCTAGTTACTCTAGTATGATTGTCTTTAAGTAATTTTTATCGTGTTTGATTGCTTAATGGTTAAGCATTTTTTAAGGTCACAGCTAGCTTAATACACATATTGTAATATAAAAACTGGTCTGTATTTTCGGCTGATTCCAGTTCAATATGATGTTAACTATTCATAAAAAGTCGTGTGCGAAGGCGTACCTACGTACTTCTTATGGAAATCCCACACCGCGGTATTAGGTATCCGAGATTTATTAAAAATAAAATCAATCGATCGGCTTAAAATCACTATGTATAATGCATATCTGCCTTCTATATCTTGTATCCATTAACAAAATCTGGGTTTTAAATATGCGATGCGATAAAATTTAAATAAATTATAAAAAAAAAAAAAAGTGTATTCCATGAAGTAATTTGTGGTACTGCAAACCAATGGTACCCAAATCAGTTCAAAACTTGACTGATTTGGGTTTTACAACTTGACAATAGGACCTGATAATTGAAAAACTATACTTGGAATTATTGAATCATTTTATCAGTTCCTTTACTTTGAACAAAAAATATTGTGGATAACTAATTAGAAAAGACGCCACGCGTTCCGGCTAACGTTCAAAAACGTGTTTAAAGAATATTCCAGGACAAAATCAGCAATCAAAGAGAATTTTTAGTCTACCATTAACTTATAAGCCATTATATTTAACCATTATGTTAATTATAACAGCATTTTTTTAAATATTTACTTGCCGTATACAAAAAGGTCTGCCCATAGATGTCATCTGTATAAAGACCTATCAACTAATATGTATTATCGTTATTTTCAGCTATCTGCCCATTGCAAGTCTGGTAGTTTTCATGTTGGGCTTCTCTCTGGGTTTTGGCGGACTTCCCTTCTTGTTGCTCGGTGAACTCTTTCCCAAGCACTACAGATCACAGCTGTCAGGAATGGCCAGCGCGGTCAATCTGCTCTCCATGTTTTCTGTTATCAAGTCCTATCATGCTTTAGACGTAAGTAGTAAGCAAGTATTTTGTCAGTACTACACATTTGAATTAAAATTTTAACGAATATTCTCGCTGGCCACTTAATGCACTAGTAGTGTCGAGTTATGTAAGGTATAACAAACATGTGTTTAGAAGTTTTTTTTTGGAAAACTATTAGCCAATCAAACCAAAACTGTTTTTTTAAATATCTGAGTTAGTTAAAATACATTAAGCTTAGCTAAACTACTAAGCTTAACGTACTTTAACTGTATTATAATATTAAGTATCAAATGCACTGTGCACTACCATTCCCTATGATTTAAAAGTAGAGACTTTTAGCGTCAGGCCCAAATTCATAAATCTTTCCTTTTGATGAACTTAAACCAAACTTTTAGTAAGAAAAACATTGCAAAAAATGCTTTTTTATATATCTTATATTAAATTTCAATTTGACTTACGTCTTGTCAAAAAATAATGGTTTTTGATTAATGTCCTGTATATCGACGATAAGCAGCGAGCATCAGGTCTTGTTTTATAATAAGCGGCAGAGTCCTAGCGGGAAGCTTCACTTCTCGCCATAAGATTTTTTGCTTCCTGTTTTAACAGCATTAACAGCCTTTGTAGTTCTAACAGCACGCCGCCACCCCGATCTTTGCTGGTCTACTTGCTTTATTTTAATATATATTATATTGAATTTAAATTTGATATTCAAGACGTATATCTAAAAGAAATGTTTTTATTTCAGTATGTATTGACATCAGCCGGTACATTCTGGCTGTATGCAGTATTTTGTGGACTGGCGTTGGTCTTTGTCGCGTTCTTCGTTCCTGAGACTAAAGGAAAGTCCCTCGCGGAGATCGAGCAGCATTTCAGAGGCAATAAGCATCAGGAAACTGTCAGCTTGCAAGATATACAAACAAAATTTTGATATTTACTTGAAAATAGGCAATTATAGTATTATTCACATGTATATATATATATATAACTTACAGTTTTATCGAATTTCAATATATATGTACGTATTTTTAAATAAATAAATAAATAATCACATCTATTCGGATGACTGTAAGTTAAAGGTAAAGTATTATAAAATATATTCACTTCCAATGTTAGGTTTGTAACATTGCGATGTTTGTTTGTGCAACTACTATTTAAATAAATTTGACGCCAAAATGAATGCTAAGTTATTATTAAGGTTAGGTAACAATAAATAACAAACAAGAGACATAAAGTTTGAATTAAAAAGCTTTTCTGTTGTGTAGAATATGTCTAGTGTTATGTGTTATTCGAATCTGAAAAGTGAACTGTTACTAGAATTTTTAACGAATCCGTGTTTTAAACAAAAGTATGTATAATTAATCTCATATACATCAAGCGACTTTACCTGTGATAAATATTTAAATAGTCTAGTCGTGTAAAAACTTATTAAAATTTGGTTCGAAATGCCTTTTTTAATGATTGTGCGAAAATGTTTTTTTACTAAGAATATTATAATTGCGGTAGAAGACCAAGTATTTTATATAAGTCGTCTAAAAATTAAGGCAAAAGTCAAAAGTCACAAAACACTGGCTTATTGCCTTGTTATAGCGAAATAAAGTTTTTGAATAATCGAAAACTATTGTAGCCTCAATTTGTAAAAATAATTTCTTTATAATTATATATATTTTAATTTATAAGCACGTTGACTGGTTGGTATGTAATAATTTAAAGTTACGGGTCCAAGACCAAATTCAGCTTTTGTTCAAAACTGTCTGGTATTTTTGATGAATAATTTTTGACAACATGGTTGAGATTCGGTTTAGATTTTATCTAGAGACAGACTCTTTACAATTTTATTTATTCTTACAAGTTACTATTATCTGCGTGACTTCGCGAAGAAACAGGAAGGCGTTGTATATGTGATAGATCAGATAACAAAATTTTTTATTTAAACAAGTTTGTTACAATGTAATAAATTTTCGTATTTCCGCTGCAACCTCATAAGCACCTCGTCCCGCTTCACACGGGAAAAAGGCACTTATGTCCTAAAATGTTTTGTTAAATTAATTAATGCACATAAAACGTGAACTTATGATTATAATTATGTATTTGATGTATAAATCTTTCTTGAATTACTATATCATATCATGAAAATCACACAGTTTAAGAGAATAGTACAGACGGAAAACAAGTGTAAATTTGACATTATACTGTGTAATTTCATAATTACCAGTTAATAAAGAAGGAGCAGAATCTAATTTATAATCAATGATATATCGGTAATAATTTTTAATTTTATTAAGTTTAAAAAGTGTTCAAGAAAGATAACTTAAGGGTCATACAGACAATAAGTAAGAATGAAATGTTACTAAATATTTATACTAAATGTTAATTCATATTTATGTTCACTGCCTGTTTAGTTCACCACTAGATTTTGTTAGTTGGCTGTGTATTGTTATTTGTTAATATTTTTAAATAAAATATATCTTTGTCGAGTTTTATTTTTTTACTCAATATTTTTATTTTATTAATTCGCAATGATAAATTTATAATTGCAGAATATCAGCGAAATCTAGTAAAGTTTTTCTCTGGATTGCACTAATTAGGGCAGGTTTTATAACCATTAGATTGCATCCATTTCTTGAATCATTGTTTTTAGTATAGACAAGCAGATGATCAGACCTCTGTGACTGATATGTCATCAATTTTATTCGTCTCCGTACGAATAAGTTTTAATTGCGCCGGAATTTTACCTCGGACTGAGAGTCTCAATCTCACTGCTCATTGTAGGACATATATAATAATAATAATAATAAGCCTTTCTTCCACATCTTTGCCATACATTTGATTTAAATAAAAAGATAAATTTATAGTTTTACTAAGATGCGGCCCCTGTCCGGGAGAAGGCCTCCTCCAACTTTTTCCACCCTACTTTATTTTTTGCCATCGTCATCCAATTTTTGCCAGCTACCCTCTCTATCCCGTCGGCCCATCGCTCTATTGGTCTTCCTTTCTTCCTGTTTCCTTTAAGACCCGTCCATTCTGTTACTGCTCTAGACCATCTGTCATCTGTACAACGGGCTACGTGGCCTGCCCATCTCCATTTAAGTTTAAGGGCATATTGCTCAGCATCAATAATATTGTTTTTTCTGCGAATATTTTCACTTCTATGTTTGTCGGCTTTCTATCGCACGTTGGCACGAACGTATTTTGGCTTTGTCATGTCTTTGTTTCTTAAATGAAACTTGTTTACCAAGATAAGTATAGCTGTCTACATACTCGATGTCTGTTCCGTTAAGCAAAATCGGGTAAAGGTTGTTATTTGTTGCAACTTTTGTTTTCGAAGTATTTATTTGTAGTCCTATTTTTTTGCTGGCAGTATTTAGGTCTTCTATCATTTCTTGTAATTGATTTGGCGTTCCTGAATACAAAACTATATCGTCTGCAAAACGTAGGTTACTCAAATATCTCGAGTCTATTTGTATTCCTTTCCTTTCCCATCGCAGTTCTTTCATAATATTTTGAAGGACGGCTATGAATATCTTGGGTGATAAGGGATCTCCTTGTTTTACTCCTCTTCCGATACGAAATTTCGGTCCAAGTCTGTCTAATTTTACTTTACTGGTACTCTTCCTTTATATGTCTTTAATAATGTTGATGTATATGGCTGTTATGCCTTGATATGAAAGCGCCTGCCAAATACTTACATGTGAGATACAGTCAAATGCTTTAGTATAATCGATGAATGCTAGATATAGGGGCTGGTTAAACTGGGTAAAAGGACATATATAATATTGTAAAATACCTACTATTCTTCTAGTTCCTGACATAATCTGCAGTGGCCACATTCAATATATAGACGCTATATCAGGCATTAGTATGTTGCGTAGAGATGTGGGTTCACTCTGCCTCATCACCACATTCGCCATTGGCGAGTGTTCAGAGGAGCTGTTTGGATTAATACCTGCAGCTAGGTTTCATCATCGGACGTCGCGGCAGAATACGAAACCTATGGCTTGTGATACGTCACCTCGACGTCCGTCGTTCCACAACCAAGCGTGTTTTAAGGCAATTTTTGCCGCGCTCCACCACTATGTCCACCAGCTGCCCACTGAAGCATTTCTTAAAAGGTCGGCAACGCACTCGCGAGCCCTCTGGCATTAAGAGTGTCCATGGGCGGCGGTATCGCTTCAGATCATGTGAGCCACCTAATCGTTTGACCCGACCTATAATAAAAAATTAGAACTCCAACTAGCCGAATAGTCAAATTCATTTTTTAAGTTCTTAAGTTAATTTTTTCAGAGCAAGGGTTCACATATGCTTATCATTATTTGCTATTAATTATATTTATGATCAAAGGATCTGATGATGACCCAAAATAGTGCGAAGATGAAGAAGAAATATGTTATATTATATACTTATTGCAAACAGATTGTATAACGTGAGCTAAAAATATTTTTATTAACTGTTTTTGGAGAGATATAACTTCGACCATATAAATGAACCTAGGGCTTCCTAGTCTTATTTTATCATATGAATTTTTGGTATTATAACATTCAAAGTATACAGAAAATCCTATTTTTTATAACTAATTCGTTAAATATATCTGTCTAATTTTGTTGCGAGAGATGCAACTATACTATTGCACAAGTTCAAAGATTAAAAATATTACCATTCAATATTGAATATAGACCATTTGCAATGGTTCGTGACATGTGCATCGGTGTCATCCCGACACGAGCACGGCGTAAGCGCAGCTGTGTTGTGCAATGCAATACAGCTTAATGACTTGGCTCTTTTAGCAAATTCTGTAAGTTTGTTTAAATGGGCCTTTTTAATACTGACTTTTTAAAATGATCTATACCATTATTCTAGTTTTCGTATATGTGTCTTTATTCAATACGTGTTATCAATTAAATTTTTATTTTTATTTTATTCATTAGCTGGAACGCATGTATTCTCTATACAAGTTTTATACGAAAGACTAGACGAATCCTATTTGAATGTCTTTTGTTAAATTTTATGGGTTAAACTTTATCGTTACTATCTTTATTCGATGTTATGCATTGTTCGTGCCATAACTTATGTTCTTTCACGTGTGTGCTAAGTACGACGGTATAACTAGAAATGCCATAGAATTGTATGATATTAAGTACCAAATTCACATTGAATTCTTTTTCAAATGAAAAAAAATGCAGTACGTAAGTATTATATTAATGGCAAAATAAACGAAGAAGATGAAGAATAAGAAGAAAGAAGCCAAGTTTAATTACCCAAGTCACCCTTATCATTATTATCATACATTGATGACCATTCAGTGAGCATTTTAGTTAATATCTACCAGATATATATATATTAAAATATAAGATATAAAGAAATTATGTATCCAAGATTGGTTTCATAATAAATACAAAAGCTTCTATCTCGTGCTTCGAACGAAATTATACCTATGAAAGGACACGAAACGCGTGAGGCACTTGGGCCCGTATCACGCTCTTCGTTAAAATCGTTCCTATATAAAGTCCGAGTTAATCCACTTTAAAACATTCAGGAGTCAACTTCCAGTATCAACAGCCCTTTGTATTAAGGGCAATAACGCTCCTCTATAAATCTAATAATTAAATAAAATCGAATTTACGATGATTTTTGTAAGTATAATTTGATTTAAATAAAATTTATTGGCACATGTTGTATCATTCAATTGCTAATTTATAGAAGTTTATTTTCAGTGGGCGATCTGTTTAACTGCACTTGTGTGGACCACAACTAAATGTGAACCACCAGTTAACAGCTATCTACCTCCATCTGGTAGTAATTCCAGACCATCTTCTCAATATGGCACACCAGCTCTAGATGGCCAAAGGGGCCAGGGCCAGCCTCAATCTCAAAGATTCCAAAATCAACCTTCCAATAGCTTTAATGCACCTGGCTCGGGACAATCCCTGACCTCCGAATATGGGGTACCTGGCCAAGGATCTGGTTTTCCGAGGGGTGGTCAACGTGGATTGGGGCAGGGAAACATACCAAGTTCGCAATACGGATCTCCAAACGGTTTTGATGGGCAATCATCATTTGGTTCAGATGGCAATCGTCCTCAAACATCTTACGGTACACCAAATCAAGGTGGTAATAACCCATTTGGAGGCCGTAATGGCCAAAGACCTGATGCTGCCTACGGAACACCTGCAAGTGGCTTCCAGCCATCCGGTGATTTTGGTTCTGATGGCTTTTCCGGTTCTAGTTCTCGCCCTGGAAGTAGAGGCCGTCAACCACAGAGAGGCTCGCCTTCGTCATCTTATGGAACCCCTGATTTCGGTAATAGTCTAGATGGTTCAAATCAAAATTATCGTGGATCAGGGGTTGACGGTTCTAATGTAAGTTAATTAACCTTTAGTTAAAACTAGAAAATAAATATAACTCAATTAAGACTTTTAAAGCTTATATTTTACAAAATCTTATTTTTGCAGGAACCTGCCAAATATCAGTTTAGTTATGAGGTAGACGATGCTGAAACAGGTACAAAATTCGGTCATTCCGAGCAAAGAGATGGTGATGTGGCTATAGGGGAATATAACGTAGTGCTGCCTGATGGTAGGAAACAGATTGTTGAGTATGAGGCTGACCAGGATGGATATAAGCCTCAAATACGATACGAGGGTTTGTTTATTCTTTCCTATAAAATTAAGCGATGGGTTTAGTAGAAATTTATCTGAATTTAAAAAAAACCATACAGCATTATCTTAAATTATTGGCCGTTGTCCGTTTTCGGAATGAATCACAATGAGGCAAACAGTGTTTTTCGATCTATATAGAATGGCCCTTTGTTTGGAAACACTGGTTGCGTTCGTTTCACTGGTCTCGATTCGAAACTATTCATTTACATAAATGTTTCAGTATTTTTAATATGTTTTTGCGTTTTCAGGAGATGCATCTGGTTCCGGATCTGGTTTTGGGTCCGGCGGTGGATTTGGTAAATATTTAAAGATTTTTTATACAAAACATAGTACAATACAATAATATACAGTAATACAATTGGCCCGAATCTATCTTAATTTTTAGATTTACGCATATACAGCGTAAATTCTCTCTAAATTACATTAGAATACTTTATTTTCCTTTTTAAACACTACATCAATTAATTAAACTTGATATATTTTTTTTTTAATACCGGGAATGTTGACCTACGTATTGATTTCTTTAAACTACTGTATTTAATTTTAATATTTACAGGAGGTGGTCGTGGAGGTGGTCAAGTGGGCAGCCAAGGATATCCTCGTGGTGGTGCAGGTGCTAATGCGTTTGCCGGTGCTGAAGCTGGTTATCCGCGAGGTCCCGGTTCTCAAGGTACTTCTGGTGGTTTCGGACGAAACACACCGGGTGGTCAAGGAGGAAACGTCCCTGGAGCTGGGTATCCCGGTCGCGGCCAAGGTCAGGGAGGATCTGGCTTTGGACCAGGCGGTGACGACGAAGGTTATCCAAGTGGTGGACCAAACGGACCCAGAGGTTCTGGATATTAATGGATTCTCTAACCAGACTGTTGCTCAACATTTCTCACTTTATACGCTTTGTAAATAAACGATGAAATATAAACTGACTTTTCTTTAAAAAGCATTTAATAACAAAAAAATAACTTCAAATAAAGCTCATTCGGAAATGCAGCGATTAACTGTTCGCACTTTTCTTTACATGTTAATACTGGCAGTTTATTATTTTATGTTTCTATACTACAGTATAACTAACAACTTTACATAACTAGAACTGGCAAAAGAAAGTCTCTTTATTAATAACATTAGCGGAATTTCATGAAACTAAATGCAATTCAAACGATATTAAAGTTTTATATGCCGTATAAAGAAAAAACGTAATTTGCTTAACATTGAGAAACTTTCTTAACATCTTTAGTTTCAAAAGTATTATAAATGTTACATTATAGTACAATTTGTAAAACAACCATCATCATAACGCTTGAAACGGAAATTCTCATGATAGCTCCGATACCTGTAAAATAAAATATGACATAAGCATTGCTTTGTAAATAAAAATCATAATCAACCATTCCATTTAGACGTTGTTAAAAGTTAATACAATTACCAAATATGGACTATGGCCTACCTTGGTCATTCGGAGAATTAGCTACCGTCATATCTATGTCATCATACGAGCTAAGTTGAGTATGTTGATCGAATAACCTGGTTATTTCCTCATTCATAACGTCTTCAGATATCGGATCGATCCCATTGTCTTCTGCGCGTATTATATGGTGTACAACCTCGTCTTGATATAAAGGCGCTATAGTGGCCTGACACTGAAATTTTATAGTGAATACGATTCGCTATGGTGGAATAGTTCTATTGTAAGACTCCATGTTTAAATTATATATGCAAATATAGTATAATCTTTATTCATATTGCGTTCAAGATATCATGAATTTGATGGTTTGGCTATTAAGTCGGTCGCAGCGTGATGGTATAAACTCTTTATAAGGCTCCTCGATAATTGGATTAGTTATTCCTGAATTTTGCGCTTTCAACCAACCAAACAATCCCTTCGGTTTTATAATATTAATTATATATATTATATTTATGCCATTTTAAATTGTATTCTGTTTCTTATAATTTTTTGAAAAAACCAAATACGAATACAGGTGTTAAATTTGATATTATGACAGTTTCTTTAACGGTATCAAATACGTATGTACGTACATTATGTTTAAACCAACTGTTCGACGAAACAAAGCAATTCTTTTATCTATCTATGTTAAAAATAAATAGCAAGGCGTTCTGAACATTCTAGTTACCGTAACGTATTATGCAATACCTTCGGCTGGTATTGTCACGGTAGTATATTCATATTACTAAAAAAATCTACCATAATGAAGAAACAATACCTTCAGTTGCAAAATTCCATTTTTAAAATGTTCTTCTTTCACTATGAATCTTAATTGTAGTATAGTTTCTCTTGCATCCGGACGCTCTCTCGATATTCTATACCAGGGACCGGTGACGTATTTTCTTTGAACTGCCTCATTATTAATTAGCCATTTTAATCGGGCCTGTGGCCGGGATCTTGACGACGAGCAGTTGACAGCTATGATATCGCCTACTCTATAATCTTCTTCGAGCCCTGTTACTTGAGGCCGTTTATATGGTAGTACTAAAACATATTTGGTTAGTTGAAAATCTGTCAGTATGACAACACATAAGTCTACGCAAAAGCCGTAAAACTAAATCTAAATGAACATATATTGTTATTACTGTAACTGTTGTATTATCTGTTGTGCCTTTGCAAAACATAGAATATAAATGCAGTTAAATTCATCTTTCACATTCTGTAATCAACTTACTCACTGATTTTAAATTTATGAACACGATAGGCGCATAAATAGTGTTGGATTGGATTACCGAATAATTGGTGCAAATAATTTATTTGACTTAAGCTTAGTTGCATGCCAAATCTGGATTTAACTGGGGAACGTAATAGCCACAAATAGGTATTATATTTACTTGTTGTTTAAGGTATTATGTCTTCAAAATGTGTCTATTTCGTTTGGCAAGAGGAGATTCGTTGGAGATTCCAATTTTATTTCAATAAAAATTATAATATTGTTAAAGAAACTTAGGCCAAATGTTAGAAACGCGAAACTAATATACAATAAATAAAAACACGTACATCAAGCAATTTTAGTCGAGTTAATAAGAGAGAAATTACATTGTTGGATAGACATAGGTGTCAATAATCTATTTCATTAGACCAATATTAAACCAATATTAAGGACCCAATATTTTACAAGAGAAAATTAAATAAGCCTAATGTTTGGGTAAAAAATTCACCCCTCGTAGAAAAGAGGTGCGGATTTTATTATGTTGGTATTTAATTTTCTGCTATATTTATTACTGTATGAAAATGTTTTCTTTTATTATAGATTTATATAATGTATATTTGAGATACTTACGATGTACACTGATATTTCGTTCGTCATAAACCGTTATGAAATAAGGTCCTTCGCCCGACAATTCACATCTGTACAATCCAGAGGAATCGGAAGTCAGGTTTAACAATTTTAAGACGTTACTTGAAGAATCTTTTTCCTGTAATTATTTAATAAACGTTAGACGCCTACTCGTGTCAAGTTAAGTGTAACAAAATCTTGGTAGTGTCAAATACTTTTTTCTCGATACATATGTATATTGTATCTACTGTGTCATAAATAAACTTCCTTTTAAAGAACATTGGAAAGTTGTGGGTGGTAACAATATAGTTCTATGGCATAGTTCAAAATCACAATAACTCGCATAATAATAGAGAAACTATTATAATGTCGTTCAACGATATGCATACAAATTTACTAATCGTAAAGTAGATTATCAACGATAATTGTATTTCAAAAGCCTCAATAAATTTTCACATTTAAACATAGTCCATATCGCTCTCGGCTGCCCCCCGCCCGGCCGCCCCTATTTTATAATAAATATAACAAAAACACAAATACCGTTAGTAAAATATTAAAAACCAAATGCCAATCCAGTATATCCATTTGCAACAGCAGGATAATCTTTTACGTGCTCACGGAGGCAATGGGCTGTTCAAACACTGCCAACTTTTTACTTAGAACTAATATCGCGTTTAATATTTTCGCCCCCGTCCAGGACGTCACGATCTGGAGTCGAATATGCTAACCACTAAACGAATACAGTCATGTTTGTTATACACTATAGAGACATTTAGATGTTCATTGAATGTAGCGGCACGCACTTAACAAGTAATGTTATCTAAATATTGTTTTATGGAATCGAGTGTTTAACATCTAGAGAGGTCCTCGTGTATGAGAACTGGGGCAGGTTAAATTTCCCAATAAGTGTATGTAAGATATCGGTGGTTAAATTGTTATACATTTAAAGAAATAAAATCTAGTTCGTGCATGTACAATAGGAAAAAACTAAAAGTCATTTATCGACTTTGGCCAACTTTCGTGTCGAATTACATTGTACTTTTAATTACACACCAATATAAAGTGTATACAATCTTTACCTTTCTAGCTTTCGTTGCCTTTAATAATTATACAAAATATTGTTTAAATCGTATTAAGCCAGAAGACCGAATTTTGTCAATTAAGACTTTGATGCTCAACAACCTGGGTAGGCTAATGGCATAATTTTTGTTCTCTAAATGCAGGAGCAGTTTGACTGCACTTGATGCTAGGCAGAAAAGCACAAAGTATGTTAAGGCAATTATATGAAGGAAAGTGAAAATATATTATTGTATCGACCGGACCGAATTTAAACTTTTGCCTTATGTCCTGCGGTAATGTAGTCACTTTGTTAATTTGGTCGTATTGTGAGATCCTCGATAAATAGATTACGAGTATCCAGAACAAAGATTTCAATTCGCGCCAGGAATTTCTGTGAATAGCGCGTTCAACCCAACTCCTAAAAAACAGTAAATATAGAATGTTACAGATTTTTACTTACATCAACATTGACTCCGATCTGCGGAAAAAAATTATACTGTACGTTATTGCTTGGTACATATTTGTAGAACTCTATTCCGTCTTTGTACCAATTGAGGGAGTACAACATTTCTCCTTCAAGATCATATTGGCATTGGAGTAGTACGGACCCGCTTTCTACAGCATGACTCGGTACAGTAAGCTCTGTGATTCGAATGCTTAGAGCAAACTCTGTAAAATATATTTTATGAACTAGACGATGCCTTTGAAAGTGCAATTAGTATCTCGGCTCCAGGAGAGAGAGATTGAGAGTTAGATTAGCTTTAATTCGAATATAGGTGCTGCTGAGTAAAACTTTCGGCGAAGCTAAAATACTTTAAGGTAGGCAGGCAATGAAATATGTGTGTCCTATGCCTCATTCGTTCTTTAAATTAAACTATATATAGATAATGTAGATTTTAAGTGCACATTGTGTTACTTAAATAAATTATAATTTATTTATCAACAAGACAACTATCACTTGCATATTTTGTGTAAATTGGGAAATTTACCCAATTCTATGTAATTTTAAATTAAATTTTTATGAGGCAAAAATACATTTTGTCTCATATAAATATACATAAATTGTTATAAACATTAGAAAAACCAAATATGGAGCCACGACCCTTGGTTTTCAAGTAGGTGGGTATAATACTTCTGTGGGTTTACAGTTAGGTTTCCTTTCGATGGTTTTCTTCGCCGTACGAACGAAACATAAATTGCGTACACGGAAAGTACAATTTGTGTATAGCTGTAATTCGAATACCAACTGAGAATTGTGTTTTGTGCGCAACCCTGTGTAGTAATACTGCTTAAAACAAATATACGAAATAAAAAAAAGTGGATGCAAAAATAGACTTTGACATTTTAAGTTTTGATTTCTCTTAGATAAATAATAACATTCGTTATCACGTGTTTACAATGTCTCGCGTTTTTTTGTAAGCAGATACACCATTTTCGACGAATACATACTACATAAACGGAATATTTTTTTTGTATATTAATAACTATGACGAATATTGACATCACACAGACTAAACATTTCTAATTCACATTAACCGTGATGTCATAGATATATTGTTAAAATATTTCCTAGTAATAATTATTAAAATAATTGTTTTAACTTAATAAATAATAAGTAACAAACTAACCTTGTTTCAGAAGGAACAACAAACACAATGAAACACATTTCCCACACATTTTCACTCTAGCTTTTAACCTTAATTTATCGCCATTTTAATAGCCACTGATCCCATATTGTATTGAATTGTTTATTATCTGAATTGACAATGGACTTCAATACGGAGTGGAGTTGCGGTAGTATAAGAATAAATAGGCCAGCGAAATCCGGCGACGCGTCTAATTTTAAAACTTAACTGTCCCGCGCATGCGCCGAACTTTCGCAGATTACATATTGCGTGTACATCGGTAATTTATGCACCTTTTATTAAAAATATGAAAAGCTGTTATAATAAAGAGGATTTTGTTAGATTTTTTTCTGTATTTAATTATTATTACAGGTACTTCGGTAAGCATGAACCAGTCAATGCTTGGTATGGAATAGCAATACATAATGTTTTTATTGTAATTATTTAAATCAACAGTTTCTTATTGTAATTTTAAAAAATATAATCTCTCTATTTGTACTAGAAAAAAAGTATTTTAATTACATACTATTTAATTATCAAAAACGTTAAATGGTTCTTTTTGACGTAAATTTTTATTTTATTTTATTTTAGCATAAGTAAATATAATCCGCATTAACGGAACGTATTGTTAATTTTTAATATTATTCAGTGTTGATTTAGATGCTTGGAAAGTGGTAAATGTGGCTTTAGATATCAAATTAATAATAAAGTAGTAAGTTTAATCATAATATTAAATTAACAGTAACAGTAACATAACGTCCTTTGGATATAAAAAACTGTTACCAAGACATATATGTGAGAATTAATGGTAAGGGTATGTGTAAAACACGTTTACAAATCTCTTAATAAGTAACAGCAAAGCAGGCAACGTTCATTTATCATCGTTACTTTCAATAGTCATTTGTTACTTTAAAAAATATAAAATCTAGTATGTTTAGAATCCTTTGAAATTCCCTTTGATGCAAAGTTCACAGAATATTTAAGTTTGCGTGTGGGGTGAGTAAGTGACGTATTATGTTAGTAATCTATTGGTCAGTGGTTAGCATGAGAAAGCTAATACGGTAATTGGCAGTTTCAATGACTCATTTGAACTTTCTCAGAATATGGAAGTTTTTAATTACTTTATACAAACTCGTTATTACCGAAAGTAGACCCATTTAAGAATTTCAGCTGGAATTTTATCCCCATTACAAATGTTATACAGCGGTTGGTGAATAACACTTTTACTTTTAGTATACAAGTGGACTTATGATAGTAACTACATTTCACCATGGTAACTGTTAGGTACTGGACTATCTATAGACCGCGTTAATTGGGCCGGCAGTTATAAAATTGTTGTTTCAACGTGCTGTTTTCGTATAATTTGAGTAAAATCTTCTATTGACATAACGAATTATGATCTTAGTAATAAGATAAAATGGCCTGGTGGAGGAATACTAAATCAGTACTAGATGTTAGTTTGCGACTCACGTACAGTCCGTCCTGCCCCCGAGAGATGTCACTATAACGGCTTGTATTGAGAAAAGTAAAAATTTAGTCAATATAAATCTGCTTTGTATTAATACCTTGCTTTGTTAATAATATAAAATATATTTCAAATTACATACATTAAATTCAGTTATTTACGCACGGTTTTTAGAAACAATCCAAATGTTAGTATTTTTACAGTTCAAATTACTTATATCGAAAAAATTTAAAACATATTCAAAATTATCCTAAATCTAATATCCAACTTTTTGGTAACATTCGTTTTTATAGAGATAGCACAGCGTGGCTCTTTGTGCTCTCATCGCAAGATTTGCCTCCATAAATCTTTAACTCCACAAGCTAAGCATTCGAAAAAGTTGTATGAGGTTTGTTGTATGAGCCGGTAAATGTCAAATTCCGAGTAAAACATATTACAGTGAAATTTGTATATTTCATTCAATTGAACATTATTCTGTTATATTTCTAGTGACCATATAATAATCATTCGATTCACAGAACACCTAGTTATATATAAGAGAATAAATGTATTATTTCCTGCAGGGAAACAAAACTTCACAGTTTCAATTCCACGTGTCAGCGGACGGAAATTGAAAAACAACAACGAAGAACTGATGTTTTACAAACAGTCGAGTAACTGAAACAAAAATCGTGGATCTCTCAATCTTATATACCTCTATTGTTTATGTAGCTGTCTATCGATATCTTCTTTAAAGTTTAGTATATTTTCCATTACGCTATTGGTTAACGCATATTGGCAAGTAACTCTGATTTCACAGGTAAAATTTCTAGCGATAAAGTACTTTGGGACAGAGCTGATCTTACTAATTTTAAAATGAAACAATTGTTGATTCTGATAATAAAGCCCCGGGGGTTTAACTATAATAAAAGCTAATAGTTGTACATATTTATATAAATCAGCAATAATGAAGACTATACAGTTCCACCCATTTTGCTTAATGTACCACTCAAACGAGTGACGGAATGTATGTATTTGGGTCATTGGAGTGCAAAGGATTTGTCTGATGGTTATGATCTGGACCGAGAAAGAATAGCGTTATCCGTAGTCTGGCCCGAAGGTTTGCATGTAGCTCACCATAAGTCAAAGTTATTCTGTTCAAGGCGTGTCAGGCTTTTTACTCGTGCAGCCTATGGGCCGGTTTTATCCAGATGGTGTTCAGGTGCTATTGGGCTTGTCAAGGTCCTGCAGTGCGTCAGGTTGGCACTAATGGTATTCTGAATTTACTGATTTCAAAGAACACACATCTCTTAAAACGTTGGTATGCTGACCACTATAGGAGTTTTTTTGTTTTGCTTACTAGCCAATACTAAAATAGCAACTAAATACTCATATTAATTCAGTATGTCCTACCAAGCCAAATCAATTTAATTTTCCTCGGAAATCGAAACCTGTTATATGTCGCGTTCAGTAGACACAAAGCCATAAAGTCACTTGAAAGTTTTGATTTAATCAAGAGTTAAAACTTTTATACACCGTTGCTTATTACTTGTTACTTTTAATTTCAAAATGTTATACTTTATGGCAATGAAAGTTGCATATGTTAGGTTCCAACTTAAAAAGTCTGTTTCAACTTTGAATATAAAAACCTCAAATGTTGGCTTTATATGAGTTTGTAAGGCAACTTAAATGTTTTAATTCATTAATATTTTGTTTTATTTCGTTTCCACAAAAATTATACTCGTTACATAGTTTTATTTACTGAAAAATATTTTTATATTTTGAAACAAAACACACTTAGGGACAATACTGTTATTTTTAGTAAATAAAGCTATTTGAGAACATTTAATATTCTCCTCGGGCTACGTTAATTAAACGGGTCGAAGGGACGGACAAACTCATGCGGTTTGCAAACCCTCTACATTACCTTCAATCAAAGACAACATACGCTAAACAATTACATTAAAATTGTGTATTTCTAGAAGAAAAACGATCGCACTATTTTATTGTGACCGGCCAAAGAAATAAATCCTAATGAAGCGACCTCGCTTGTAAGAAATGAATGATTAAGCGGAAATCTTCGTTTGTTTTTGCTATAGGAGAGTGTGTGTACTGACACCTCAGAGGGGAAATTACGCCGCCTTCGGGACCTCGCACCAGTAAATCATCATTAGAGTACTCGCTTGTGAGACACGCTTTATAAAAGATTCAACTTAATACAAACGAGACGAATAATGGGAAAATTACATTCCGCCGCTCGAAAAAAATCTGAAAAGCCGTAATTCACATAAATATAATACTGGATTTGGTACGGAGGCTTCTTGTTTAGAAACGTTCATTTTTCAAGATAATTAACTGGCGGAATTTGTTTTATTATTGCTAATTCCTTTCAGCTATTTGAAGGTTTATAGAAGTGTATATTCATATTAATAATGTAGTAAAAATAATTATTACTTAGATACTTTGGTAGATACAATCTTAAAATATATAAGCTAAAAATGTGTCCACCATAACTGAAAACTAATTTGCATAGTTAAAAATTATTGAAGAAATTTATTGGTAATTTGTACACATTATTATTACTTACAGAATCCGTAACCCAAATCGAAGTTTTATAATGTAAGTTAAGAACTAATGAAGACAAATCCATAAATATAGGATGTTATATCAACCTTAAGTTTAGTTCAGAATTACCCCAAAATCTTAAACAAGGACATATTACAGCAATTAGCAAGCCGTAAACACCATTTTAACATGATGTAATAAAGGAAGTTACAGAGCTGTTTAAGCTCAATATAATTCTCGGTGACGACAAAAGTTACAAGCATAACAGTAAACATGTCCCCTACGGGTTAATAAGGTCAGGCCATTCATTGGGGAAGGAGGTCGACCCCAGGAGTCAATAAGAGATTAAGGAATTAGATTTTCTAAGACAATAGTTGACAACGAAATGCGAAATTGCTAGGAATTTTCTTACAGGATTTCTTTTTTCCTCGCAAATCAGTTCACTGCGAGCTAAGCGTATATAATGTCACTTTAAATAAATTTAAGGAAGGCATAATTGTGGAATGATGTCGATATTGAAGCATGTCTATATTAATAATCTCCTACTTTAGTATTATAATTTTGTGAGTACACTAAACATACTACATATTACTATTTTAAGCAACGACAATTATACATTGTATATTATATATAGACACTAATAATGTATATAAAGCGAACATTATTTCACAATCGCTTACGCTTTAATCTTATGAATCAACACTACCTAGTCGCATTAAGCAGCTGGTATTGTGTGAATTGGATCCATTTCAACACCTGTGGGTATGACGGACGAATCTAGGACAATAATTAATTATCCCTCAGTAATAAAACACGTAACATTCCCACAGATTGTGCGATACTATCTAAGATTATTGTATGAGGTTGCCATATTCATAAACAAAGCGTCAAGAAAATATCTCTTCCAAAAAGTAGGTTTGCTTTTTTATTTATGAATTTACAACAATAGTTAATGTTGGTTGGTATTTATGTAACTCGAATCCAACATACAACATCAAAATTTAAAATTAGAATTGCTAGCGGTTATAAATAATCATTTGGCACAATGGGGGAAATTATTTTCCTTTACAGCATATTATGCGCGGTCAGAGGGGATTCCAGGGCAAACGAGGAATAAATCGAATTACATTTAAAATTAAAGCTTTGCGGATACGGTGACCTTAACACTCAAAACTTGTTAAATTTAGAAGTTTAGTAATGTAATGTATTTCTGAATACAGCGTCTGTTTCTTAATATCATCAATCCAAGCAAAGTAGAAGTGAAGAAGCGTTCTGTGCAAATTTTGGGTTTAAGTATTCGAATCGTCAACGATCAGTCACTTTCATACGGAAAGCTTGAGCACGGCTTGATCGCTTGGCGTTGCGTAGAGATGTGGGGTCTCTCTGCATCTTCTACCGTATTAACCATGGAGAGTGTTCAGAGGAGTTTTATGGTCTAATACCTCCAGCTGAGTTTCATTATTGGACGTCAAGTCCGAATACAGAATACGATCCGTATCATCTCGATGTCCGTCGTTTCACTACTGAGTGTTTTACGACAGTTTTTGCCACGCATTATGTGGAACCAGCTGCCCACTGAAGTATTTTCTAACCAATTGAACTTAGGGTCTTATAAGAAAAGATCGTACCAATTTTTTAAAGGCGAGCAACGCACTTCTTCTGGGAATGTGAGTGTGCATGGGCGGCGGTTTTACTTAACATCAGGTGAGTCGTCTGCTCTTTTGCCTCCTATTACAAAAAAAGTCATGTTGGTTTTCGAACGACGTCACGAAAGGAACTGAAATGCATGATGTCTGGCTTGATAATTGTTACGTTGTTCTATTGGAGCTGCGATATAAGGTTGATTACTTATAATAATTATTTTATATATGATACAGAATATTTTAGTCAATGAAGACGAGTAAAGTGTAAATGCTTCAGAAAGGTCCGTTGTGTGAATTTAAAAGCAAAAGCTTTGGGTCTCGACAGTTGAGCAAATAACACAAACGTCCCAAACAGCGAACCATATGTGGTTCTGCACATACTATTGTATGGAACGTTTTAGACTTTGACGTGTGTTGAAGCATTTACAAATATTTTTAGGAATACATTGCAACGTAACTCTTTCAGAAATTTTACAGTCAAATATTTAGGTTTTTATTGTACGTTCTAAGTACTGAATTATATGGATATCTAAGCTAATTAATATTGGGGTGAGTAGATTCATGTCTCTGTATAATTATTATTGTTAATTATTTCAACTTTAAATGTAACCTGTAGTTGTGATAACGATGTATATAATTATTTATCAATTAGTTAATCATAAAATTATTTATCCATATATTGAGCGCTCGTAATAGAAATTGGGAACATAATTTATGGTTGATATGACGCAGTGGCCTCTGGTTTTATTTTTTTTAAAAACAATGTGTTGATCTGCTTTGACACAAATTTTTGAAGAAAACACATGTCTTTTTCGTCCATTATATTTTAACTATGATTCAAACATACTATCTCTATAGCCACAGACAGCTATTAGTCTTAAGGCTCTTTCTAGTAACATTATAATTATTGTAAAGTGAGTTTTTTCTTTACTACTAACGATACCTATACCATAATATTTATTCATATGACAATATATGAAAATCATTTTTTTAGGTTTCTAGATTAACCGTAATACATTTAACTTTACCATCTACACCGTTTTATCGACATATAAATTGATATCTACCAAACCCTAATCAACAAATCAAACATTGATTTCCGTGATTCAAACAGGAATATTTATGGCACCCGAGGAAGTTTCACATGTAAAATATACTATTTGCTGATAAAGAGCCCTCGATATCTCCCCCTGGGGTATTGGACAATGGCGTGAGCCATTTCCACATTTCCCATTTAAATTTGTTCCCTTATCAAGGGGATGTTAAAGACATGCAAGGGGACATTGATGAGTCATCCTGTTACAATTGCAGACCAACGACTGCTGGCTTTCTTAGAAACCGTGATTAACCTTTTGTTGCCGCCCTCGTGTATTACGTATAGTATATTCACATAAAAATTGCGCTAATGATAAAGTACAAGTTAAGAAATTATTGCTTATTTACCCATATAAATGACTGACTAAAAAGGGATGTTCGTTGGCCATTATTGTTGTTCTATTACATTTATTCAATGTGCAGAATTAATATTTGCTGGTACAGTGAAGGAAACATCGTATGGAATATTCATCGTAAAGAAAAATGTGACTACAAATGTACGATGTGTCAGGTTCGTAATGAACGCCTATTTGTCGATAACTTAAACTATTCAAAAAAACAGGTGTATAAATATGAGGAGCTACAACTCTCTATTATTAAATTGTCATATGCTTCTGGATAATTGTGATTTGTTTACCTATTCATAATGTTTTAGCTAGTTACTTTTTACAGTATAAAGACAAGTTAAATAAAAGCATTCTCTGATATTAATTATTTATTTAAGTCTTGATTCAATTCCTGGGTAAACAACATTTAGGTAAATGCATAAGAAAAATAGTGAACCAAAAGAATTCGGAAATGCGTTATCGTTTTAGGACTATACCTATTATAGGGTGAATCTTATTTTCACGGTCTATCAAACGAACTTTGAGCTCCGTTAACCTTTGTTGGCGTTTGTATTATGTACGATTTATATAAGGTTATTAGAGAGCGTCGGTAAAAGCAATTATAAATGCCTCCAACCAATCCAACCTTTGTATACTTAAACTAAAAATTCGATACTCGTATTACCTCGATGTCCGTCTTTCTACACCTGAGCGTTTATTAAGGCAGTTTTTGCCGCTCACCGCTACTATGTGGAACCAGCTGCCCAATAAAGTATTTCTGAAACAATTTGTCTTAAGGTCCGGCAAGAAAAAAGAGCGTACCAGTTCCTATATAGGCTGGCAACGCACTCGCGAGCCCTCTGGCATTAAAAGTATCCTTGGGCGGCTGTATTACTTAATATCAGGTGAGCCTACTATAAAAAAATATAGAGATTCTAGTTTAACTTGAAAAGCTTTCCGGGAGTTAAAAGTCGTAATTTTATGGAATTTGACGAGCACTTAACGAATTTAAATGAAAAATTAACTCTAGAAACAAATAATTAATTATTAATGAAAATATTGCTAAAAACTTCTTTTAGGCGCATTTTTTAGGCATATTAAAAATACGACGTTGCAATGATCACATAATCTATAAAATTAACAATTTTCCAATCTCCCGGAATACTTTTCACGTAAACTCTAATTTTCGAACCAAATATCTGTACTAAAAGGGTTTAAAGGATTAAAATAATAACAATAAATTCAGTATATTCATATTTACTTCGAGCTACTTAACTCATTATTTACATATTTATACTTAAACTACGAAATTTACAACAATAAGCAACAGTTTAATTGAACAATAATAGACCTCGTACATAGATAATTTTCATTTTCATATCAAGATGATAATTTAATATTATTAAAATTTCGTTCACAAAAGCGAAAAAATAATAAGTACGTATGTTAATTACCAATATAATCTCATATTAAAATTTCCTTTCGTCTTTTAAGTCGTTATAATATCATAAATAATCGCTATTCTATTGAACGCGTTTAAAAGATTTTAGAAACTTTACATTATTTACAAATATAAAATAACAGTATTGAAGTGATAAATTAAATTAAATTAAAATCAACATGAAATTTCACAGATGTGAAAATTTATAGCGTTTGGATAGCATAATATTAAATTTATTCAAGATTTTTGTCTTTTGGAGTCTGCAATGATCAAAGTTTAATATAAAAATCACTATGTCAATGACGATACACTCTTGTCTTATTCATAAATACTTCATTAATCAAACTTATATTGTATGTCGTTATTAACAACCCATAGTGAGTAATGCAGATGGAATTTGTACTAAATCTTAATGTAATGCTGTGACGAAAAATTGTTCCACACTATAGCTAAATTATTATATTTTCGTTTTAAATAATAAACAGCTTAACGCAACGTAAATGTGTAAATGTGTAAATAGTAATGTTATATTATGATTGTTGCATCGATATTCTTTAATTAAGTCGTGTTGACTTAATAAAAGAATATCAACCAAATAGATAATACGCCACGGTCGTTGTGTTGCATAGGTTCTTTTCCCCCTGTCTTCGGCAAGCCTTAGCGGCATACAAAGGATCTTAAATTGGTCGCTGGACTAATCAAGTTAAGGTTGGTATCGCTAAATTTGGACAAAATATGAATGTAACCGAATATTGCAGACTCGAAACACAAAATTTCCGCTTAGCTCGCGAATATTTCACCATATATAAAAAAAACACCTTAGGCCCAACCTTATTAGGTCTGGGCCTCAGATTGTTGTATCTGTTTCATGATCATTTGTCAACCTTACAGGTAAGTACAATGTTTTCCTTCACCGTTCGAGTGAATGATAAATGCGCACTTGGAAAGAAAGTCTATTGGTACACAGCCGAGATCTAAACTACGACCTTAGGGATGAGAATCGCATGCTGAAGCCACTAGGCCAACACTGCTCTCAACTGTGTATATACCTATCCGAAATTGAAGTTTCGCGAATACTAGGACATTCATAATCAACGTTTATTCTATTGTCCCTGTATATTAAGAAATCTTTTATTCTTATTTAATTATCCGTAAGCTTTGATAAAGTGACTAGTTATAAAACGTTTATTTCACTAATATACTGTTTTCTTTGTTTTCAACTGCACTAACGATTCTAAGAAAAGCAGCTTATATGGAAAAGCGAATAATCTGAAAATAAATACGCAATTTTCTTGAATAAAGTAGATTTTTCTTTTTGGCATTACAGTACAATGTTATATATGATATTTAAAGAACATTATTTTTTGAGAATTGGTAAAACAGTACTTGAAGAATTATTAAACAATTTATTGAGAAAAGAAAATAAATTCAATTTTCCTCATGATATGTTATTAAGCTCTCGTGGTTATTAACCACTGAAACTGAAATGAACTTTTCTTCCATTTATATAACCAGAAAACAAATTTGTACAATTAGAGAAGATTGATCAAAATGTATATTTAAACGAGTGGCTACGGGCCGAATATATTTCCAGCGTAATTTACGTACAAACATAATATATACCTGACCTTTGAATGAAAATAATACCAATTAATACCAGCAATTACCGAATAATAAAACATTCCGATTGTCAGAAGGAAAATTAGAGAATTTTTACTGGATTAATGATTCCAAAAGGCTTTTCTCGTTTGTATATTTAACTGCATGCAAACATTAAAATAATTGAAAAGGAATAAACATTTCTATTTTATTGGTAATAATGAGGAAAAACAGTAATAATTTGGTTATAAGCGCAGATGGGTTGGCACAGCCAGCAGCTTGGACGCGATCAGCTCGAGAATTTTCAGCGAGTTCTCGAGACCTTGCATAGCCCTTCATCCTCTCCCCTTGAACACTTTCTTCGTTGCTCCTCCAGTACACTGTAGCTATAGTCGCTAGACACTGTAACAAAGATATATTTAACATTTTAGGTGCATTATGTAGGATGGTACCGGTAAAAGATTTTGAAAAATTGCTTAGATTTTGACTTTTGTCTTTTACGCGTCTGTGTCCGTTAAATTTTTACTTAGTATAGTAATAGTAGAAGTACGGATATAATTAGCATAGTGTTTCTATTTAACTCTAAGGAAAGTATGTGTAAAAGTAGGTCTTATATTGTAAATTTATACATACTTGACATTATGTAATAAATAGATCTCATATTGAATAGTAGTGGAAAATGTCTGGAGTTGATGTCTTAAGTTTCTATGAAGTACTAACGCTAACTTCAAGGGAGTATGTGGTTAAACTTAACTACAATTTAATATATACCACATTAAACCACATGCATACACATATATATATTCAAAAAGCAAAAAATAAATAAAAATAATATTTTTTTTAAAAACAAATCTTCTAACGAAGTTTCTAAATTAAATTTAATTAATTGATAGTATTATTAATTATGTTAACGCAATATGATCTAATATTTATGTGCCCGATTGGGAAGCGGTAGCGCGCTAAAGAAAAGTTTTTGTCAAGTTTAAAAAACCTTTTCAGAGATAGCGAATTCTCTATCGTTAATCGTTACCGATTTTAAATAATTTAGCCGTCATTTTTTAGTCGATACCAACTCCGGGGAAATAAATACAGATAACACAACTTTCTCTACAGTTGTGATACTTTTGACATTCAACACCTTTTGTCTTCAGTCACCGTGACCACGCAAGCTGTAAAGCACGCGAAATGTCGGAAAATTTAAAATTATGTATATAATTATAAGTTTATAATAATACAAATAGCTTTAATCCGGTTAAAAAATTGTTTTCTTTCAATGTGTAAAAGCTATGTTAACCAAAAACAATACTATAATTTAGGCCTATATAAATTATTTCATTCTCTCATCAACAACTATTTTCGTAGAGAGCGTGACCGTATAGATTAGTCTATTATAATAATACAATTTTCATGAAATGATCAACACAATAAAGAGCCCCAATCAAATTATATCGATCATGACACTTTAGATACATAATATAAATTTATGTGTGTAAATTGTATCGGAAATATTATTTTTCGTTATTTTTAACACAACAAAGCCTGACAGGTGCTTCTTACG
Organism: Pieris brassicae; assembly: GCF_905147105.1. Classification (NCBI taxonomy): domain Eukaryota; kingdom Metazoa; phylum Arthropoda; class Insecta; order Lepidoptera; family Pieridae; genus Pieris; species Pieris brassicae. The sequence continues at coordinate 19,035,475 of NC_059666.1, read as the reverse complement.
CAATAATACAATACATTAACAAAACCCATTATACTGAGAAATCTCAGAAATATAAAAAAGTTTTGTTACGGAATGCACAAAGAGTGAACATTTTCAATTAAACACAATATCCCATAGCGAAATCATTTTAAATCGTCCAATGCGTACAAAAAAACTCAGATAAATAAAAGATAACAAATTCCAATATTGGAAAATGGATGAAAATAATTTTTGAGATAAAATATTATTTTAAGCTGATTAAAAGTATGATCTAAAGCGAAAAGTGAGTTACTCTATGAATATTACGTTAAATAATACAAGGATTATATGTTTAATAGTATAAACTGCTACATCATACCTTATTTATCATTTGGTGTCTTATCTTATTTACTAGTGATCTGCTCTCTAGATATGAATATTTAAAAAAAAAGATTATGCTAAACGAAACGAAGACTAAATTTACTAAGTTTGCAACAACAAATTTAAAACGTAGTAATGCTCAAATAAAAATTAAAGTTCGGGAAATAGGCTTTGATAAGCCCAAGATAATGAAGCAATCACTTTATATTGTAAATTCCAGTGGGTCCCACATATAGAAAATCTGTCGAGTGGGCTAAGCTCTGCACTATTTGCAAATACTGAATAAAAATACGTGATCTTAGTGACGAAAATACAGCAAACTATGAAAATAAATCAAATAGACGAAATATTCGAATTTTCATAGTAATATGACTTATGGTTATCTTTTATTGGGTAATTTAATCGGTTGGTTATCTCCACGACAGTCAGACCGAAATTAATTTCAAGAATGAGCATAACTTAACTTTAGCCAATCAATATTATAATCATACGACTCTCTCATGCGGAGGATCATACGGATCTCTTGGCTACTTTTCCAGCCTCGGGGGCGATCGTCAACATCCGCGTCTATTCAATTAATTAATTTAAGGTTTAAGGAGACAAATCGTGATCCATGTGATATAATTTTTTTTTAATATTTATCTGACCAACTTCACAATTTAAGCTCACTTAAACGTCGATGGCGATGCGTCGCGCGTCATACTTTTGAACAGGTAATACTTTTGGTCGGACTTGTATCGGTGTATTGGTTATGTGTTAATTATTTGTGTTTCCGTATTCCTTCAGTAAGGCAAGTCTCACCGCGTCTTGCTGCTAGAGGTGAAACGTTCAGTTTCCTTATTTATTTTTAATTACAATAATTAACTGATTTAACGCGTGATGAAGAGCATGATGTAATGGTTGCTCTTGTTAACAAACATTTTGTAAAAGAGCAAGTGATTTACATGAGTGACGGAGAGTTTATTGCGACTTACACACGCCCTTGATTTGAGAACTGGCAGTAAATATAATTTTAGAACCATTTTTTTTTTGAAGTTCATAAGTGTATCTATACGAAGAGCTATGTTCTGTACATTAGTAGATAGATATCACATGTACATTAATAAATTGTAGTGAGTGATGCCTGGAAGAGAACGCTCGAAAGCGATGAGCCCGCCAGTTGCTTTTCATTTTCATTTAATTTTTTCAATTTTATAAGTATTCGTTACTGCAAATAAATAAATAATACGTAGGTATTTTGGCAAAAATATTTGTGGCTGATTTTAAAAAAGAAATATTTTGTAATGTTTTGTTTATCAGCCTACACATTATAGGTTCACATGTAAACAGATTGAAACCAACGAACGAACATTGATTTACGTTTGATCAAAAACGAGTTGAAATAATCATTATTCTACAAATAGATTAAACAATTCAAACGATAATATATAGACACAATCTTGGGTGATATCAATAAAACTATACGTTAATAAATCACGTAGCTCTCATAATTAGTAGGTATATTTCGATTAAAAAGAATAAAATTAAATCCAAGAAAAACAAGAAGTTTAAATATGTTGGTGTCATTAAATTATTCGAATAAGAATTATAATAAGGGAAATTACGATAATTTCGACGTTTAAATATGAAAAGACTAACTTTGAGTTTGAGGTCTCCTTTCCTAAAGTGCTTTGGTTTAACTTTGAAGTCGAGTGCCAAACTCGTGGTCTCCAGGCCGTCCTCGTGACTGTGATGTTCTGGTGCAAGCACGGCGCCTGAGGGTGCTGGTTCTCCATTGATGTACCAAGAAAGCCGTGTTGCTGGCCGGGACCGTCCAGAAGTGCAATTTACTTGGACACGGTCACCAACGTGGTACCGCAGTTTGGACCCAGTAATCACCGGACCGAATTCTGGGAGGGCTGAAAAGAAAATTAATTATTGACACAGCTTTGCGGGAATACTATAACTATTTATGCTATTCTAAATGCACAGAGATAGAGGCTCTTTCAATATGATAGCGTACCAATTCTTAAAAGGTCGGCAACACACTTGTGAGCCTTCTGGCAGTATCACTTAATATCAGATAAGCCCGTTTGCACCCTATTATACACGAAGAAATAAAGTAGACGTAATTTGTATAAGTAATATAATTGCATATGTCCGTCTATATTTGTATTAGAGTTTAAGAAAAATGAGAAAATAATTTGATACATTTTTCTCGACACGTAACGTGTCCAGGTTTTGTTCTTAAAGGTGTAATGGTGCAGTGGCAGAAAAAAATCCAAAAACATCTGCTCGATACTGACCAACTTATTTAATGCATTATATCCATTCCATTATATTCCAGAGAATTATGTACGTTCTAGTTCAACTTTAACTTTTCTAACGAAATATCTATATAATATACGCATATATTTTATCAGAATGGTATCTCTATTTGCAATTCATCTAATTATATTATTTTATAATCAATTAAATTGTTTCTTGATTCACGTTTATGAATATAATTAGCCCAATATTTCATCTATATTTTCGAAACTTGCAAGGTAGAATGTACGTAAAATTTATTCCACGAGATACATGGCTGTTGTACCTCGCATTCGGCAAAACAATGCCGTAGGCGATTGTTAGACGCTTAGATTTTATTTATTTATTTAAAAAACTGTGACATACAAGAATAAGTTATATTTTTGGTAGTCGTTTGATTAATATCCTAGGATAACCCTAGGGGTTCGACTGAAAACGGGTCTTTTCGAAAACAATTCTATAGATAAAAAATCATTTTTACATAAAGATTTTGCTTGATTGTTTTCTTTGAAATATGATTACTAAGTCAATATAAAAGATACACAGTGTAAGACAGTGTAAATACACTCAACAGAATTTGAGAATAATAAATGTGACTGAAAACTGTATATGTGTAATTAACAATTACTTTTTGAGGTCGACTGCCTGAACAATTATTAATTTAATATGTATGTATAAAACGAATGACTAGCATATATAGCTAAAATATTTGATAATCGGCCGAATTTAATAAAGGAACCAAATAGTAGCCTTCATTCAAATCTATTTTTGTCTAATTTATAATTTACAATTTCATTAATATCGCAATTACATTATTCATTCCCTTTAGAGGTATAATAGCGAAATGAACTTTAGCCGCAGGGTCCATAACAAAAATCCATCAGTGACCAATCAGCGAATTAATCACATTTGTCAGAAAATTTGTTACTTTATTCTTATATTTATTTATTACAGATTATATAGAGATTCTAGTAGTGAAGCCCTATTCCTGTCTGATAACATATGAAGGTAAAGACGCCTATCTTTACCATTCTCTTTATAGAGCTTTAGAACAGAAAAATATGTTTTCACCTATCAACAAACAGGTAAAAAGCAAGGTAGAATCATTGTCTCGATGGGAAGAAGAGATCAACAGAATAGCTGGCCCATACTGAAGCCAAATAGTAGAAGAACGAGACAAATACTGGTCGAACAGGAGTACTATAAGAATTAATATTTTTTATTTGTATTTTTTTGTGTGTGAGACTGAGTTACCGCTCACGATGTATAAAACCTTTTATGCTTAATATAATCAGAAAATGAGGCCCAAGCAATACCAATGTAAGTGTTTCGCTTAGAGGAAACGTTACATCGTGAATATCTGAACACCATGTATCAACATAAAAATACAATTATCTGCTGTATGTCTTTATAACACCATATGTCTATTTTATTTTAGTATAGTAGTTTTTTTTTAATATTCTAGGTACATAGTCTTCACATATAACCATCAAATCAACGAATACTATTGTAAAATCTATTTTAAAAGGGTAACTATGCAGTTTCTTGCCCATAATTCTCCATATAAAACTACCTTTTGGAAGGAGTCTTTATTTAATATTTTTATTTTACTTGTAATTTTGACTTTCAAAAGTGCCTTTTAAATAGGCCTAATTGAAATAAATGATTTGACTTTTATACATATTTACATATATCTGATGTATGTGTGCTGTCGACAGAGCGTAAAAAATATTCGGTTGAATGCACCAGCTCTGGGGTCTTGTCTACTAGGCGCCAACTTAAACCTATAATTAGCACTTGTGCACTTGATATTTATATTATAAGATTTTAGAGAGAGATTTAAGAGAGGAATTAACAATAAAAAAATCCTAAGGATACATTTATGAATAACACATTAAAGTGCAATATAAAACTCTGTAGCAAACAGTTTCTTTTCTTTCTATATATATATTTTTTTTTAATGCCTTGTATAAAATGAAGTAATATTTTAGCAACTTACCAACTATGATCATATCTGAGTGGTCGGAGACTGTGGGGAACAAGGGTCTTTCGCCAGACACCTCACAGCGGTAACGACCGCCCGTCTCCAATGCAGCAGGCGCCAACGTCACATTGGCACCATTTGGGCTTGAATCCTGACACAATGAAGACTTGATTAATAATCTTACGTATCACTAACGTGATATTGTGTAACAAGTCTTGGGGCATCCTACAAAACTATTAATCAAAGTTTTATACATAATTTTTTATATAACCAACCACGAAGATGGGGCTCTAATATTTATTGTTTAAGTGGCTTTGAATATGAGAGAATAAAAAAACACAACAGTTATGGAATTCACTGTAACTATACACAGCGTTTTCTAAGGAGTAAATAAATGGTAATATATAGGTATACGAGGTATAGTGGTTGCAGGTAGTGGCACATACTTGAAACTGTGACAAATTGACAAGCTTGTTTTGGTTATGATTGGCATGCGAATGAGTACAGAGATGTCAGGTTTCATACACATTTGTGGTCGGATCAATCAATGGAATTTAAATATTCAATAGCTCAATACTGTAATAATATCGCAATTGTTAGAAAAGAGCCTTTGATGTTATTATGTTGCAGAACATCGCTGTATATACAATTAGTATGATTGAATAATCACGCGCTTTAAAATGTGCCTTAGTCTCTGCTGTCTAGACCGTTTCGCCAACAATGAACACCGTAGCGTGTCAGGTACACTATTTGCTATCTTACAAAGAGGATAAGATATTACTGAACATATACTAGTCAAATGCGTTATAATATAACAATTTGTATATAATGTATTGTCTACAAAGTTTTGAGTAATTTTCAACTTTCTTCTACAATAATGTAATGCTAAAAATCTAATGCCTTTAGAAATCACTTTGAGAGATAAGATAGGTTATTAATTTCCATGCCACGGTAACAGATGGTCTTTACTGGTGAGAAGCGAAATGAAGTTTCATTACAGTAATAACACGCAATAACTACAATTATTTTAGTGTTTTTGAACACTTATATTATTTTATTGTAATAATTGTGTTTCTACATTACAATTCCTTCAGTTTCATTAAATTGCTGTAAGTATTGAATATTGCAAAGTTTCTACCGTTGCAGTCAAATACAGTCTGTGAAGTGAGAATTTTAATAGCATTTTCACCTAAGTTGCGGGACTTTTGCAAATAGTGAAGTTTGAACATGACGGTAGAAACTAATTGCGGGGAAAGTGAAATAGGTTTTCATACGCAAGTGTTTACGCGCCCGCCTCTCCACCTGCTAATATCCGGCCCGAGTTTACTGTAAGCATACTGTTGATAAGGGTTTGCCAGCTCATTCATTGCGGACTCTGATTAGCGATGTAGAGGTATTATACGCGGACATAATTTTGATCTATCGTCTTTAAATGAGAGAAGGTGTCGCCGACTATCGAATACGGAAAAGGGATAGAAAAAAACTTACATAACATTACCTACAGAGGTAAGGTAAATACTATCGGTTGTATTCATGCACTTGCCTTATCTATAGGATCAGTATTAGTGCATGGCTTTAAATAATGCACTGATAAATCTTTTATCAATACATTACAAACATTGAGTTTAAACAAAAAATAAGTACTTTTAATGAAAAAATAAAAATTAAGTGAAATAAATTATGTTTGTTTTTCAAAAATTTCAAGTTCGATTAGGTTTTTTTATTTACAATATTGTATGATCAATAGCTATACGAACTGTATAACTATACGAAGATTATGAACAAAGTCCTTTTTCGAAAATAATTCGATTGCTTCAGAAATTGAAACTGTCGGTAGTAGCCGTGCTAATATTAAATATACCAACCTCAACATCCACGCCCGGTAAAAAGAATTTTCTCCTCGTCTCACTATCTCGTGGGACGTGTCTAAAGAACTCCTTGCCATCTTTGTACCACTTAACGGAATAAAGCACATCAGAAGGGCCAAGCTGCCACCTGCACGAGAGGGTTGGCCTCGTGCCCAACGGTACGTGTGTGGGGACACGAAGTTCCAGCAGTTCCAGACTTCGGACTGAATACTCTGGAAAAAAAGAACTTTCTTGAACACGTCAAAGATTTGTTTTGAGAAATCCTCAAGGTTGCGAATAAAAATATTACGAATTTTAACTTTAAAACACTATTTACATAATATAAAAACAACTCAGCTCCTAAATGATATATTATAAAATAAAAACTTAATTCACTATAAAATAAATCTAATTTTTAGCGTTGCGTAGCAAAAATATATGCTTCATACGTCTATCATATATTTCACTTGTACATTCATATTTTTATTTGCCTGTAGGTAGTTATGAAGGCAAAAATCCATTAAACGGCACGTCAAATAATTTCCCATGTGACGGCATTCGTGGGCCGTAAAAGAGGCACTATTCTGCCGCCGAGATAGGGTTGCCACCCTGCATAATATTATTATTGTCGGTCTGCTCTTGTCAAAAGGGATTCGTTCCGTGGACACTGGCTCGTAAATTGGGTTTTGCACTCAAGTTACGATTGCTAAGCTTGTAGACGATAAGCTCAGTACTTTATCGTAGTAAAATATTGTATAAATATTTATTCGAAGTATGGAGTCATCATGTCAATATAATTATAATAACTGAGTTGCTATTATAATTTAATATTAATAGCAATTAGCTATAATTTCTTAGATTTCTTAGAAAGCAGACTCTGGAAAACGAATGATGAACACAAAATAATAATTAATTAAAGTCTATTAGCATTTATGAATATTCAATTATTGCAAGTTAACTATCAATCTACTTTTAAAAAGTTTTTTTTTATTTGACAACCCTAACATGGCGGGTAATTTTACTTTACAAGCCGCGGGGAGCGCAAATGTAAGTAAATTGGTGAATAAAGTCTTCACCGCGAAAATATTATGAAGTATATCAATACTACAATATTGTGCTAAATAAAGCACTCAAGAGGTATAATTTAATTTTCCCAAGTTTCATCAGTTTACGATCCTATACAGCTAACATGCTTAGCATGCAAAAAGTATTTCAGAAATGACCACACGTCAAGTCACGGAAGAATCACGTAAGAATCTGGGTGATAAACATCTATTTGGTTATTTGTTATTGGTTAACTTAATTAAGAAAATTAACGAAAGTTTAGGAATTTGAATACTTTTAAACTGAACATATAATTTGCTTAAAAGCTCGTATCCATTTATCAAGACAAATTACGAAAGATGCAAAGATTACCTACTATAAAAACAAAATGTAATCAGAATAAATTGTATTTGTGTTGTTATCTGTGCCTGCACTCGCCCCAAGACTCGGATTACAATTCTAGATTTCATTTTTATTCAATCCTGGAAACTGCATTTTGTCAAGAAAAATACTATGCAAACTAGATACGACTCTTGTATTCCGCACTGTATAAACATTGTTGTTTGTTTCTGTATCGAATATATATTAGAAGAACAACGATCATGTGCTACGCTGATTTGGAACGAGAGACTTTTCGTTTAACCCTTAACTTGATAGAGTATTTGTAGAGATACATCAGAATTAAAAAAATCTGCTGTGACTTTTTGAACGAGAACTTGATATTTGTTTACGAATTTTTAGACCATTTCTTAGTTTTTTAATGCAAGTTTAGTTTGTGTTGGTCGTACTGAGGAGCTGTAAAACTTCACTTAAGTTCAAGTTCCGATTGATTGTAAGAAAACTTATGAAAATATATTTCTTTTACATATTTAGTGAATAATTGCACTAAATTATAATTATATTTAGCACTGAAGTTATTAATTTGGATATTCTTTAATTGTCTGGTTGATGTTTCATTTTACTGATTAAAGAATGTATCTCCTCGTGCACATTGCCAAGGAACTAACAATTCTGTATATATTTGATATATATCTCATGGTACACACTACCAGCTTTTCTAACAACTTAATAGAAATATAATTTGTGGTTCCAGGTACACTCAAATGGAGATTGAAAAAAAATGAAAACAAAAACATACAGAGTACATAAGGACAATGCGACAAGTGATAGCGATGCAGATTCCGATGTCCTTTGTGTAGAAGACATGCCAAGAAATGAAGAATTTCATAAAATTAAGAGAAGAAGTGAAAATTGAAAAGATAGATAACGTAAATGATACATACAATGATGAACAAGTTAATGTCAAAGAAAATAAAAAAAAATATAAAAACACCCTGTAGCGTAAGACCAAATGCAGACGTGAAATATGATGGGTACAATCATTTCCCTACATTTTGGTTTAAAGGACGATGCAAGCTATGCATCAAGCATCAAGCTGACTACTGTTAAGTGCATCAAATGTGGTATGAAGCTGTGTCTATTATATAGAACAGTAGGATAGGAACAGTTTTTTCAATTTCCATAATGTGAATTTCCAAAATTTATATGATTTTGTATTCTTTTTTTTTTAATTGTTGAAGTTCCATTTTTGTCATTAAATATATGGTACAAACTACTGATTATTAATTACGTGTTTTTTGTATTTATTTTTATATAAATAATTATACAATCAAATATTACATAATTTGGCAATGTATCACTCAAGATACATGTGATTTTTTAAACTACCCTCATGATTTTTTTTCGGTATTTTTTCTAGACACCTTAGACCATTACGTTTAAGTACTATGAATATTATTTTGATAATCAAAAACATAAGAGTGCCAAGTTAAGGGTTAACATACTTGCAATGCCAAACTTGATTAAATATAGTAAACTTAAAGCAATTCTTTCTTAATAATATTTATGTTATGTAGCCTCTCTACCTTATAACATAATAGTTTTACCAAGAATCTTTAAAAATGATGATAACCAAAAAGGCGAATAATTTTCCAAGGATTCCGTTAAGTATAATGTAATGAAAGAGTTAAACTAATTAGTAGATGTACCAAGACGTCCTTTAGTTAAATTTACCAGAATTATTATTAAAAGCTAGTTAACCCTTTAATGAAATAATTCGATGTATTTTACTTTACCTAGTTTTTTAAAATATTGAAAAATAATGAATTTCATATCTTGATGAACAAAAGATTCATAACACTTCAATACATTTGTATAATATCACTCTTATCAAAACAATAATATCTATAACATAGCTAAATCACTTCCCGCAGACTAAAGGAATTACAGGACTAAGGATTCCGTTAAGTATAATGTAATGAAAGAGTTAAACTAATTAGTAGATGTACCAAGACGTCCTTTAGTTAAATTTACCAGAATTATTATTAAAAGCTAGTTAACCCTTTAATGAAATAATTCGATGTATAGGGATTTTACTTTACCTAGTTTTTTAAAATATTGAAAAATAATGAATTTCACATCTTGATGAACAAAAGATTCATAACAATTCAATACATTTGTATAATATCACTCTTATCAAAACAATAATATCTATAACATAGCTAAATCACTTCCCGCAGACTAAAGGAATTACAGGACTAAGGATTCCGTTAAGTATAATGTAATGAAAGAGTTAAACTAATTAGTAGATGTACCAAGACGTCCTTTAGTTAAATTTACCAGAATTATTATTAAAAGCTAGTTAACCCTTTAATGAAATAATTCGATGTATTTTACTTTACCTAGTTTTTTAAAATATTGAAAAATAATGAATTTCATATCTTGATGAACAAAAGATTCATAACAATTCAATACATTTGTATAATATCACTCTTATCAAAACAATAATATCTATAACATAGCTAAATCACTTCCCGCAGACTAAAGGAATTACAGGACTAAGGATTCCGTTAAGTATAATGTAATGAAAGAGTTAAACTAATTAGTAGATGTACCAAGACGTCCTTTAGTTAAATTTACCAGAATTATTATTAAAAGCTAGTTAACCCTTTAATGAAATAATTCGATGTATTTTACTTTACCTAGTTTTTTAAAATATTGAAAAATAATGAATTTCATATCTTGATGAACAAAAGATTCATAACACTTCAATACATTTGTATAATATCACTCTTATCAAAACAATAATATCTATAACATAGCTAAATCACTTCCCGCAGACTAAAGGAATTACAGGACTAAGGATTCCGTTAAGTATAATGTAATGAAAGAGTTAAACTAATTAGTAGATGTACCAAGACGTCCTTTAGTTAAATTTACCAGAATTATTATTAAAAGCTAGTTAACCCTTTAATGAAATAATTCGATGTATTTTACTTTACCTAGTTTTTTAAAATATTGAAAAATAATGAATTTCATATCTTGATGAACAAAAGATTCATAACACTTCAATACATTTGTATAATATCACTCTTATCAAAACAATAATATCTATAACATAGCTAAATCACTTCCCGCAGACTAAAGGAATTACAGGACTAAGGATTCCGTTAAGTATAATGTAATGAAAGAGTTAAACTAATTAGTAGATGTACCAAGACGTCCTTTAGTTAAATTTACCAGAATTATTATTAAAAGCTAGTTAACCCTTTAATGAAATAATTCGATGTATTTTACTTTACCTAGTTTTTTAAAATATTGAAAAATAATGAATTTCATATCTTGATGAACAAAAGATTCATAACACTTCAATACATTTGTATAATATCACTCTTATCAAAACAATAATATCTATAACATAGCTAAATCACTTCCCGCAGACTAAAGGAATTACAGGACTAAGGATTCCGTTAAGTATAATGTAATGAAAGAGTTAAACTAATTAGTAGATGTACCAAGACGTCCTTTAGTTAAATTTACCAGAATTATTATTAAAAGCTAGTTAACCCTTTAATGAAATAATTCGATGTATTTTACTTTACCTAGTTTTTTAAAATATTGAAAAATAATGAATTTCATATCTTGATGAACAAAAGATTCATAACACTTCAATACATTTGTATAATATCACTCTTATCAAAACAATAATATCTATAACATAGCTAAATCACTTCCCGCAGACTAAAGGAATTACAGGACTAAGGATTCCGTTAAGTATAATGTAATGAAAGAGTTAAACTAATTAGTAGATGTACCAAGACGTCCTTTAGTTAAATTTACCAGAATTATTATTAAAAGCTAGTTAACCCTTTAATGAAATAATTCGATGTATTTTACTTTACCTAGTTTTTTAAAATATTGAAAAATAATGAATTTCATATCTTGATGAACAAAAGATTCATAACACTTCAATACATTTGTATAATATCACTCTTATCAAAACAATAATATCTATAACATAGCTAAATCACTTCCCGCAGACTAAAGGAATTACAGGACTAAGGATTCCGTTAAGTATAATGTAATGAAAGAGTTAAACTAATTAGTAGATGTACCAAGACGTCCTTTAGTTAAATTTACCAGAATTATTATTAAAAGCTAGTTAACCCTTTAATGAAATAATTCGATGTATTTTACTTTACCTAGTTTTTTAAAATATTGAAAAATAATGAATTTCATATCTTGATGAACAAAAGATTCATAACACTTCAATACATTTGTATAATATCACTCTTATCAAAACAATAATATCTATAACATAGCTAAATCACTTCCCGCAGACTAAAGGAATTACAGGACTAAGGATTCCGTTAAGTATAATGTAATGAAAGAGTTAAACTAATTAGTAGATGTACCAAGACGTCCTTTAGTTAAATTTACCAGAATTATTATTAAAAGCTAGTTAACCCTTTAATGAAATAATTCGATGTATTTTACTTTACCTAGTTTTTTAAAATATTGAAAAATAATGAATTTCATATCTTGATGAACAAAAGATTCATAACACTTCAATACATTTGTATAATATCACTCTTATCAAAACAATAATATCTATAACATAGCTAAATCACTTCCCGCAGACTAAAGGAATTACAGGACTAAGGATTCCGTTAAGTATAATGTAATGAAAGAGTTAAACTAATTAGTAGATGTACCAAGACGTCCTTTAGTTAAATTTACCAGAATTATTATTAAAAGCTAGTTAACCCTTTAATGAAATAATTCGATGTATTTTACTTTACCTAGTTTTTTAAAATATTGAAAAATAATGAATTTCATATCTTGATGAACAAAAGATTCATAACACTTCAATACATTTGTATAATATCACTCTTATCAAAACAATAATATCTATAACATAGCTAAATCACTTCCCGCAGACTAAAGGAATTACAGGACTAAGGATTCCGTTAAGTATAATGTAATGAAAGAGTTAAACTAATTAGTAGATGTACCAAGACGTCCTTTAGTTAAATTTACCAGAATTATTATTAAAAGCTAGTTAACCCTTTAATGAAATAATTCGATGTATTTTACTTTACCTAGTTTTTTAAAATATTGAAAAATAATGAATTTCATATCTTGATGAACAAAAGATTCATAACACTTCAATACATTTGTATAATATCACTCTTATCAAAACAATAATATCTATAACATAGCTAAATCACTTCCCGCAGACTAAAGGAATTACAGGACTAAGGATTCCGTTAAGTATAATGTAATGAAAGAGTTAAACTAATTAGTAGATGTACCAAGACGTCCTTTAGTTAAATTTACCAGAATTATTATTAAAAGCTAGTTAACCCTTTAATGAAATAATTCGATGTATTTTACTTTACCTAGTTTTTTAAAATATTGAAAAATAATGAATTTCATATCTTGATGAACAAAAGATTCATAACACTTCAATACATTTGTATAATATCACTCTTATCAAAACAATAATATCTATAACATAGCTAAATCACTTCCCGCAGACTAAAGGAATTACAGGACTAAGGATTCCGTTAAGTATAATGTAATGAAAGAGTTAAACTAATTAGTAGATGTACCAAGACGTCCTTTAGTTAAATTTACCAGAATTATTATTAAAAGCTAGTTAACCCTTTAATGAAATAATTCGATGTATTTTACTTTACCTAGTTTTTTAAAATATTGAAAAATAATGAATTTCATATCTTGATGAACAAAAGATTCATAACACTTCAATACATTTGTATAATATCACTCTTATCAAAACAATAATATCTATAACATAGCTAAATCACTTCCCGCAGACTAAAGGAATTACAGGACTAAGGATTCCGTTAAGTATAATGTAATGAAAGAGTTAAACTAATTAGTAGATGTACCAAGACGTCCTTTAGTTAAATTTACCAGAATTATTATTAAAAGCTAGTTAACCCTTTAATGAAATAATTCGATGTATTTTACTTTACCTAGTTTTTTAAAATATTGAAAAATAATGAATTTCATATCTTGATGAACAAAAGATTCATAACACTTCAATACATTTGTATAATATCACTCTTATCAAAACAATAATATCTATAACATAGCTAAATCACTTCCCGCAGACTAAAGGAATTACAGGACTAAGGATTCCGTTAAGTATAATGTAATGAAAGAGTTAAACTAATTAGTAGATGTACCAAGACGTCCTTTAGTTAAATTTACCAGAATTATTATTAAAAGCTAGTTAACCCTTTAATGAAATAATTCGATGTATTTTACTTTACCTAGTTTTTTAAAATATTGAAAAATAATGAATTTCATATCTTGATGAACAAAAGATTCATAACACTTCAATACATTTGTATAATATCACTCTTATCAAAACAATAATATCTATAACATAGCTAAATCACTTCCCGCAGACTAAAGGAATTACAGGACTAAGGATTCCGTTAAGTATAATGTAATGAAAGAGTTAAACTAATTAGTAGATGTACCAAGACGTCCTTTAGTTAAATTTACCAGAATTATTATTAAAAGCTAGTTAACCCTTTAATGAAATAATTCGATGTATTTTACTTTACCTAGTTTTTTAAAATATTGAAAAATAATGAATTTCATATCTTGATGAACAAAAGATTCATAACACTTCAATACATTTGTATAATATCACTCTTATCAAAACAATAATATCTATAACATAGCTAAATCACTTCCCGCAGACTAAAGGAATTACAGGACTAAGGATTCCGTTAAGTATAATGTAATGAAAGAGTTAAACTAATTAGTAGATGTACCAAGACGTCCTTTAGTTAAATTTACCAGAATTATTATTAAAAGCTAGTTAACCCTTTAATGAAATAATTCGATGTATAGGGATTTTACTTTACCTAGTTTTTTAAAATATTGAAAAATAATGAATTTCACATCTTGATGAACAAAAGATTCATAACAATTCAATACATTTGTATAATATCACTCTTATCAAAACAATAATATCTATAACATAGCTAAATCACTTCCCGCAGACTAAAGGAATTACAGGACTAAGGATTCCGTTAAGTATAATGTAATGAAAGAGTTAAACTAATTAGTAGATGTACCAAGACGTCCTTTAGTTAAATTTACCAGAATTATTATTAAAAGCTAGTTAACCCTTTAATGAAATAATTCGATGTATTTTACTTTACCTAGTTTTTTAAAATATTGAAAAATAATGAATTTCATATCTTGATGAACAAAAGATTCATAACAATTCAATACATTTGTATAATATCACTCTTATCAAAACAATAATATCTATAACATAGCTAAATCACTTCCCGCAGACTAAAGGAATTACAGGACTAAGGATTCCGTTAAGTATAATGTAATGAAAGAGTTAAACTAATTAGTAGATGTACCAAGACGTCCTTTAGTTAAATTTACCAGAATTATTATTAAAAGCTAGTTAACCCTTTAATGAAATAATTCGATGTATTTTACTTTACCTAGTTTTTTAAAATATTGAAAAATAATGAATTTCATATCTTGATGAACAAAAGATTCATAACACTTCAATACATTTGTATAATATCACTCTTATCAAAACAATAATATCTATAACATAGCTAAATCACTTCCCGCAGACTAAAGGAATTACAGGACTAAGGATTCCGTTAAGTATAATGTAATGAAAGAGTTAAACTAATTAGTAGATGTACCAAGACGTCCTTTAGTTAAATTTACCAGAATTATTATTAAAAGCTAGTTAACCCTTTAATGAAATAATTCGATGTATAGGGATTTTACTTTACCTAGTTTTTTAAAATATTGAAAAATAATGAATTTCACATCTTGATGAACAAAAGATTCATAACAATTCAATACATTTGTATAATATCACTCTTATCAAAACAATAATATCTATAACATAGCTAAATCACTTCCCGCAGACTAAAGTGTTCATTAGGTTAAGCACGCATTACGCCGCAGCACCGCACTGCGCAGTAGGGAGTTATAAATTTAAAAAATCCCCAACAACGTTATAATCAGGGAGTAATACAATGTAACCTCTAGACCGAGCCGCGATGAAATATTTAAATTTGCACATTTATTACCGTAAAACTCCAATTTTTCTTTAACAAATTGAGTAATGTTTGAGGGCACCTCTATTTTTGCGTGTCGCAAAGTCGTTTGTGAAAATCGTATGAGAAATTACTTGGTATATGACTTTCTGTATTATATAATATTATGATCGTATAAGCTTTAGTATGTCATGAGGTTGATGCGTCAATTTTCACTTCATTTTTACTAATGTGTGATAATTCAAGTTAATATTAAAGTTGTATAAATAGATAATAATATTAACGAAATTAGATGTTTCTCAATAAAATATCAGCTACTAGCAGCAGTTCTCGTACTTTTCTCCCTGTCCTCTAATAAATCTTCATAATGTTGATAGCAACGTTCTTTTCATGGTTTAGCTAACCATGGTATTGTAACGTAGACAGGATCATGACGCCAAGTGCTTAGAGGGTGATAAGACACGCCCTCGCCACTATGAGTCCTGTAGACAGCTTCAGAATCCTTAACACAACGGATACTGTCAAGGGAATAGACATTAATGAGCACTTCGTCATAATTGCATATTAGTTGGAGAAGTAACGCGAAACTCAAACGAAATTGTGGTTAAAATAAAAATTAAGCTTGATAATTTAAAATTATATTTTATCCAAACTTCAACAGAAACTACTGAAAACTAACCCTAAGTGGATAATGAGGCTTAAGGATATTTTTCACATAATTGTGCTAGACAATTATAGTCTTATGCCTCGCTTACAGAATATTATATATATATATATATATATTAATATTTTGAATAAACAATTGAATTATCAAATTTTATTAAATAGCTGGTAAACTATATCACCTACATAAAAAAAATTGTGGCGCTACAACCTCTTTAGGTCTGGGCACCAGTGTTCTGAATCTGTTTCATGATCATTTTTTAATCTAATAGGATCACCTAGATCAGCCTCCTGTGCCTGACACACGCCGTCGACTTTTTGGGTCTAAGACATGTCGATTTGGTCAGTATCTTTTACGTCACCGTTCAAGCGAATGTTAAATGAGCACATAGAAAGTAAGTCCATTGGTGCACAGCCGGGGATCGAACCTACGACCGCAGGGATGAGAGTCGCACGCCGTAGCCACTAGGCCAACACTGCTCTCGCCTACATAAATTTGTGTCACAACTTTATACAAAAGTTTAAAAACAATCTAAAAAGAACGTACCTCATGCTTCAGCTATGAAACACAAATTTCTAAGGCATCCATAACTATCTGACAACCAAGTGACAATTTTTTATTTATACAAAGACAAAAGACGTATATATTTCCCAGCTTGACATTTATCGTATATTTCTTTACTTTTTTAAACCATTTCCGAACTTCCAAAATATTTCAAGGTTTAGGATTTAGCCAAATCGGTCCAGCCATTCTCGAGTTTAAGCGAGACAAATAAACAGCATTTTTTATATATAAAGATGACTGTCATTTTCATTCCACAATAAAAACTATTTGTTTTGGTGATAAATTATGTTTCTCACTGTATCAGTTTTAACTTAGCCCATATTCACGTTAGAATTCAACTGATAAAGCATGGTTGCACTTTTGTGCTTTGAAATAAAAATCCTGGTATTTCAGTGGCTCGTTGAATATGTAATCGGGACTACTATGGGTATCAGGAGTATTGATGTTACGACTACAGACAAACATAATGTATTGTTTCAATACCCGCCTGCTATCCACAGTCGCATTCACCTATTTCCTATTTCCATTTCACGAAATATTCTAGTAAATCGCGAAGCTTTATTATGCCTTCGTGACCGAGCTTCTATGAGTCAATTTGTTCTGGATCACGTTTCGTTAAAAACATGCAAAATTGGTGAAACATGACGCTCCAAGGCGTTTAACGCATATTTGGTACAGCGTTTAAACAGGTTGGGCGAAGGTTAAAATATCTATGAATAAGTTAAGTTACTACTTTCATAAAGACTTATAAGTATACAATTGAGCCTTTCCAACTTTAATTGTATCTAGCAGAAATCATACGAGTATAAACGTAGTTTTTATTAATAATCTGTAATAAATTTAAATTCAAATAGGTAACTTATAAACTCGCGTGGGAGTCACAGTAACAATCACCAAGTCGAATTCTAAGTGATTTATATTTCTATTGAAACTCTATTTTACTTAAATATAATTCTTTGTAGCGTATTTAAAAAAATAAAAACCTTGCCCCTAGTTCCGAAAATTATGTATAACGTTGAGTATTTGTCTCATTACTGAATACAATAATAGTGAACCCTATTGTAAGTTAACAATGCCTTAGAGTACATCGTACGTTTGCAAATTAGAATGCCCTAAATTAGCTTCCAAGAAGCAAGTATGATGAGAACAGTCAACTTGAGATATAGTTAAGAAACTTAATTTATCTCCGTCAAATATAGCATTTGTCACGTTATTGTGTAGAAATATGTTAATTGTAAACTTCTCTCAACTTTTGCATTATAAGTAATAAGTCAACTTTTTACTGTGTTACGAACAACGAGTACAGCGGATCTTGCATTTTTTATAAGCTAAAGCGGAGCGTGTAGGTCCATTATCTTCTTGAAAAGAATCAGATCTAACAAGCAAAATAGTGGTGCTGCAACCCTTGGTGTCTCATATATGTATATTTTTTCTTTAAATGCCAGTAGATAGTGCCGAACACGATCGAGTGACTTCGATTGGGTCTTCAACGTACGGCTACCAGCTTCAGAGTTGTTTGTAGCTGATTTCTTTTGACGAGTTTGTAGTAACTATATTTTTTGGTTAAAAATATCCATCCAAGTTTATACTTGACTTTATAGTCAAGGTCCTTGACAATTTCATAAGTGTCTAACCAGGTTTTCTCTTGGCACTAGGTTATGAGTTCAATAAGTAGCTTGGGGTTCTATCCACCATTCGGTACACATGCCCCAATTATGCGATGTGGTCGTCAAGGATGTTATAAAATTATTCGTTGAATACGACAAACGCCGTTGTTGCAAACTGCCAGAAATTGGATTGGATATCCTACGAATATTATTAACGCGAAAGTCTGTATGGATTTTTATTCCTCTTTTACATAATAACTACTAAATGGAATGTAATGAAACTTTAGCTTAAACGTCAGAATAACATATAGGCTACAAATTATACAGATATTGTGTGGATTGTCGAATATATTAAGTAAGTAGGAAAAAATCTACCAATTACTATTCTCGTGTGGGCTACCAAAACCGCTAGAGTTACTAGCATATGTGATGTATGATGGAAATTTTTATCTTAAATAGTCAATATATTCAGTAATTTTTTTATACGCCAAGCTAATATAAGCTTCTCGAAATACTAATCCTGCGCAGATGCGCGCCATCTAGTACATAATAAACGTATAACCATTTCTAAAATTATATTGCTCAGTTCAAATAATTATACTTTTTCATATAAATTATATTAAACATCTTGCAACCAACAACGGAAAATTGCATGTAGCTCAGAATGTTTATCGAATCGAGGCTGTAAATGAAGATTTTTTAACGTTCCATGTGAATATGCGTTTAATCTACATTGAGCCTCATGTGCGAACCGATTACTCGCAATACCACTTGGGCCCGACACTAACCAGATGCCTTATACAATTGCCTTTCGGCATATTCCGATATGTTTACTCGTCCTTGATTTGTGAATCGTATAACAAATGTGCGCCCTGAAAACCTAATAAATGTTGTTTCAAGTGGCTATGGGAATAAAGAATTGTTTTAAGCAACGAATTCTCATCGGATCGGAATAATATTCTACCGTAAACAAAAACTTGTCTATAATTTTAAGAAGGTGTTATTTTAATATTATTTTTGTTTAACGCGAGTTGTGTTACAATTTAAACTTTAAAAAATATATAACCGATATAGAATCTAATCATACTATTAAATAGTTATCTTTCAAGTTGATGGCTCTCAGATCATCTTTAATTAACTGCCCAGAGATTCAATTAACTCTCTGATTTAACTACTTTACTGCGACATATACAATGTAGTAATTCTGAAGAAGTTTTATTTAAAGTATATATAAATTTTTCGATTTTCGATCGTCACAGAAAGACCTCTTATATCCTACGTTTAATGATAATTAAATTTTACAAAGTAAATACACAAATTCATTTTATTATTTTGAAAATATATTTATCTTTAATATCAGACTCGAAAGATTGCACAAAAATATTTTTTATGATTCATCTAGTCAGAGAAATTGAATGAATTTTTGTTTAAATATTCATTGAATTGTTGCAGCATTTTCAACATTCTCTCCTCACTGGCTTAATAAAACAGATTCAAATGAAAAATATTATTTAGAATCCTTGTAAACATTTTCGATCCAATTAATTAAGCCTGGAATTGAAATGTCTTCAACAAATACAATTTTTATTTTGCGATGACGTGTTTCGCTCAGGTAGGTGAAAATTCTTCAAGACATTATCCGCAACCGCGCAGCACGCGATAAATTGAAAACTTACTTAGTGGAGCTTTAGTGAAGTTAGCCGTATAAGCCTGGATCTAGCGCGGGTCACAACTAAACTATATCGAAACTCCCTAGCACTAAAACCATGATAAGATGATAACGGCAATTGATTTTCTTAACTAGCTCATTCAGCAGAGAACATCGGTTTATATGAGTAGTAATGATATAATAAGCTTTGTGTTTTGAAAGACTCATATAGAAGAAAAAACAATATATACCCTGCAAATCTCGTAGCGTGTGCTGTAATATATTCTTAATGGTTCACAAACTAAACATTAAAGTGGATGCTAAAAGATGCATGGGAAATTGAAACTTCACTGACTACTTAATTTTTCTCGCAGATAGAAGGTACTTATAAAGCAGTAAATAGTTTTAAAAGTGCTTGGAAAATAGAAAAAGTATTTCGTGAGCGTTATAATTGCCCAATCCGTATTCGATTATTAATATTTTCGGAAAGCTATTTTAATACTTTTACTATTATTCAACGTTCTATTGGACTTTATTGATATAAATAAATATTAAAATATTTTGTTTGAAACTTTGGCTATTATTCAGTCGGCTAAAGAATGCTTAAAATATCTTAAGTGTTTAATATTAAAAACCGCGCAACGTAAACATATTTGAGCCCATTGAATGCACTTTATTACAATGAGCCGCCTCAGAGTGTACGCAGAAAACTCTTAAGTATTTTAATTAAACTAGGTACTTGAATAATAAGCAGGCTAATATTGAAACCCTAACACGGAATAACAGGGGTACTTCACTCTTATTTCAACTTGCACAGCATTTCTTGACTTAAAGCCAACTTTGAATACGAATCTTTTCAAAGTCTAAGGAAATTCAGCGTCGCAATTTCGAAATATTTTCTTAATTACATAAAAACCGTGGTTTTTAAATCTTTCGTCAGATTAAGAAGTTAGTTGAACAAAAGATTTTTAATTTTTACAAATAGTCCTTCGATGCCATAATTACAATATCACATCTAATTATTGAAGTGAAACTTCTTCGTTTCATCCGTAATAATAATAATATTACCGTCACGAAGAAGCGTTTTTGTCTGAAAAAAGAGAGAGAGTGATTGAGTCCGATTGAGAGAGAGTGAGAACGCGGCATGAAGCAAATAGCAATGGAGCGAGAGAAGAACGAAAATAATGTTGAAACACGCACTTATAATGCATATTTTACTTATCACAATTCATTAGTCACAACAATACCAATAGAAATCGCGTCGAATAATGTAAATATCGAAGAAATAAATTTAAATTTATAATTTGTATTAATTTTCGACACTTTTAATATTTTAATTACAATTAAATTCATAAATTGAGATTTCCTAACATCTTCCTTTTTCCTTCCTCGGAAATCTAAAGTTTTAGATTTGTATAAATATGAAGACTTCTTCTCTCTCTTCTTTTTTTATTTAATCATAAGATTTTTATGCATAATAAGAGTGCACATAAGCCAATTCCAATGGTTTTTAATTTCAAGCGCTGAATGTAGCCGTGTTGCCTTGCGATGTGAATAAAACTTTGTCTAAGAGAATAGTTTCTTCCCATTCGAGTTACTGGCCGTATACTTAGCATAACGTCTTCAAACATTACCTGATCTCCAGTTTAGCGCAATCGTTGTTAATTAGAGGAAGTTTCGAGTCATACTCCTGAAGGAAGTTAACTAATTTAACCGCTAAAGATTTAACACACAACTCGAAGAGTTTACTGAAATTATGCCAACGTTTTGATATGTAACGTTTTACACGTAAACCGTGAATGTGGAGGTTATGATGTGTTTGTACATTTAATGTGTAATTAAATGCGACGCGGACAGACGAGCTCCTGGTCCTCCAACGCTACTTGTCAGAGCGTTAACCAACTCAACGCTAAATAAAGTACATCCACTACCCACTGTTGAAATAATTAGTAGCGGTTTGCTAAAGCGGCGTTCATTCGACGTTCGTTGAGACTACATTTAACGAAAATCATAAATAACGGAAAATAACTCGTTTCAAATAACGAATATCACTTTCAGATGAATCTTTGAATGTTAATTCCAAATTTAATATTTTACGCGAGATGAAACAGTTGGGCAAATGTGAAGGCTGTTTGGCAATTCTTATTAAATTCAAGCTACCGTATAGACTGTCGTGAGGGTTACGTAATATTGAATAGAATTATACTGGTTAAAGCAGCAGTTATTGGAACTGTAAACTGAGTCGGCCGCCCTAAAAGGCCAACTCTTCGAACGTTAATTAGTTAGGGAAACAAGCTGCAGCACTCAGATAGTGTTTTTTGAACACTTTCATATTTTCATTTTATTTTACGCCTTGTTATTGGACGGGAGAGAGTTTCGTAACTTTGATTGCATATTATTTTTTAATTACTTTTATACTTATTAATATATCGAAAAATTTTGATGGATATTTGAATTTATCATGGAATGGATAAGTTATAAGATATAAAGATCTTTTGATCGGATTATGTACCAGACGATCCTTTTGGCACTTCATTTTACTTCCAAACTATTAATTCTTTCCATCCTTAATTTTCTGCTCCGTATTTCCTCCAGTTTAACCATAATACTAGATTAGAATTCATTCTGAAATATCTGCTATACGTGACTGTTGCTTGTATAACTTAATCATAAAACCGCCAAGAGGTTAGAGGCATACAACCTTAGAAACATTAGTTCCTCCAAAGTACGGAGGGCAGATAAACTTTCCTCTAACAGGCGCTTACCAAACCCTTTCCCGTTATATCGAATTTATACACGCACTCCTATATATTTCAAATTATACGCAAAGATATAAGCCAAACGCTTATCCTTTCGCACACATCGGCCAACTTCGCGCGTCTTTGAATGGCAACGACTGACATTATCGTAAAAGGAGAGAGTTGTGTTGAAACAGCGACGAAACACAAGGGGCTCACATACAATTGCCCAAGTTTTCGACGTACGTAGCTCATACGTTTCCATTATACGTGTGATAAATGTCAAACGAATATTACAATCGTTATAGCCTTTGTCTTATTTGAAATTTAAAGTATTTTATGATATCGCCTTTCTATAAGTTGTTTTCCTATAATCTCAAAATTCTTCTAGAAATATGGCTCATAGGTGTAGGGTATTTGTCATTATGCAGAGAACTCACGTGAGATATACAATGTAGGTACACTTGTCATATAAATAGTATGGGGAAAATGTTTCTTCGCATTTTTAAGAAAATTCACAACATTTTCTAATATAGTTTATTTACATTTAACTAAAGTATGTAGGTACCATTTTGTTCGATAACTTTTTGCCATCCTGCAGATGATCCAATTCTTATAGAAATTTTGGGGCTTCTGATTACAATACGGCGATAATTGGGTTTGGCAGTCCTCTCGAGATGTTAACCTGACACTGCCTAAAGGGTTCTGAAGAGACGCAGACAGGTGGAAATCTGAAGGTGAAGGTCAGGACTATTGCGGCGGATACATTAACACCTCCCAACTAAGCTCTCTTAATTTTTGCTGAGTGGCTAATGATGTGTGAGGACTAGCGTTATCATGATGAAAAACTACCCCTTCTGTTGATTAATTCCGGCCGCTTTCTCTCAACTGCTTGCTTTAATCTAACCAGTTGTTCGCAGTAGAGTTCAGAATCGATGGTCCTGCTTGGTGGTAACAGCTCATAATGAATAATATCCTTCCATTCCACACACACAGCATCACCTTGTTGCGAGTTAAACCGGGTTTCGCCTTAGCCTGACCGGCCTTTGACCACGACCTTTTCGCTCGTTCTTGTCGTACGTGATCCACTTTTCATCACTGGTTATCAGCTTCTTTAAGAATGGTTCGGTTGCATTACGTCGTAATAAAGAATCACAAATGAGAACACGGTTCATTAGGTTTCTTTCAGTGAGCTCGCGAGGTACCCAAACATTGAGCTTTTTGTATACCCAGTTTTTTTCAAATGCGAAAAAAATGTTTTGTGGTCAAATCCCAGTTCTTCAGCTACGTCATAGCTACTGATATGCCGATATTGCTCCACTTTTTCAAAAATACCATCCATTTTATCCGTAAAAGGGCGGGCGACCAGAGCGACGTGCATTTTTGACAAATTTGACATCAACGCTTAAAACAAATTTGTGCTACTCTCACAGACTCTGCACTAGGTCCATAAACATCACAATTTTTTTCGCACACATTAAATTGGGTAACGATATCTTTTAATAAATTGTTATGTAAAACCTTCTGTATTTATCAATTACGAAGTTACAATCTGAACAAATTGATAAATAAGTCGGTTGTATACTTAGGACGGTAAAATCTTGATGATTTATTTCGAGAAGTGTGACAACTATTTCTCTGTGGAGTGCGTGGCGCATTTCCCTTACCTCGCCGAACAAGGCGTGTTTACAAACAAATGTGAAACCATACTGTTATATACAAAGTGCCAATGCTTGTAATACTTTTTCATAAGAAAATCATATTTCGATGCTCGGTAGGGCGGAAGAAATAAACGCAAACTAACGAATGAGTCACGGCACGCGCGAGGTGAAAGTTCAAATCCACGTTCCACCTCATTGTTATAGGTGTCTCTAGTGTTATTAAACTTTTACTCCCTAAATTTGTTCTTTAATTTGTATGATAAATATCAATTTTACATAATACAAAGCGAAATAACTCATTATAAATCCGCGCAGGATTAATTTATTGTATATAATCGTACCAATAGAGAAATATATTTGATTAACTATTGGTAGCAATCGGAGAGCAATGGACCTTATCCTAACAAGCTGTCCTTTTTAGAGTTGGGAATGGACAGCAAAGAATAAAAAGAATATTTTTAAAAATAACTATATAATGACTAAAATTTGATTCTATAAACTTTGGAACATCATAACTTTGCCTTTATTTGAGTGTCTTCAAAAGAGCAGAACAAATAAATGAATCATAAATTCATAATTTTACATAAACGGCTAAAATTGCAACAGCCGCACGAGACTATTGTGAGCAATATTTGGAACCAGCACTCAAACATAGCTCCCAAAACAGCAATGCAACCATATAAAGTGATAAATTACTGTCCTTTACACTAACTTTACATGGAATATTGTGCCAGTAATCTTACTTATGAAAGTGGTATGTAGGTATTTAAATAAATATAAATAAACACGGGATGTAATGGTTCATTCACTGACTAGAAGTCCATTCAATAGTTTATAATAAAACTTTATTTAATGTTTAAAGAACTTTATTTCTCATTCCAAAAAATGAGTTTTTTTTACATGAGAAACTTAATATATACGAACGACACACACTAATTCTTCCAATTTGAGTCTACTCATTCTGATATGTATTTTAATACCTTTTTTTAACTTGGTTAAATGCGCTACTATTACGAATTTTAGATGGTAATTGATTCAATAATTGCACAACGTCATACTTAATAGACTTCTTAAAATAATTTGTACGCGGTTTCGGCAAGATAAGCAAACTCGCTCGACGAGTATTGCGTGTATGGTGTTTTTGATTTTTTCAAAGGATACGCTACTATGGAGAGTGTTATTTTTTTTTAATTAAGATACAGGTGCTATAAACATATAGTTGTTTAATCATAATTTTGATTTCTAGGTACATTTTATTAGTCTTAGTTAAAATATTGTATATAAATAGTGATTTTATTAATTTATTTTATAGTTTTTGTATGTTAGAAATTTGGTTTTTGCATGCTGTATCCCATATTTCAATTAGATATATATGTAATGTGTTTTGACTATACAAGTATAAATCAAATGACGTACACATAGCGGAATGCATTTTGATATTGATCAAAATCTGCGATAATAAGCGATTCTAGTTTGGTAATTATGTGTAATATATAATATAAGTTATATGTAGGTTCCCAGATATTTCTCCCATTAGTTATTCTTGAACTTTTATCGATTGAAAGGTAGGGATGAGTTTATTTGTTGCCCTGAATATTACCATATTACTAGTAGTTCTGAGCTTTGAGAATTACACAGTCTGAGTTCTGTTTGATACATACTATATGGATAATTTCAGTACACAATTTTATATCCGTTCTATTTTTTTTAAATAAGTTGTGACGGTCTCAAACACTTTTTTTAAATCAATAAAGACATAATAAGACATATTGGCGTTTAAAAAAAATAGTTTGTAAGTAAGTATCAAGTTGTGAATAAATATTTTTGACATTAAAGGTAGAATGGATATTGGTCTGTAATTGCCAGGATCGGTTATAGGGCCTGATTTATAGATAGGAGTAACTTTAGCTTTCTTAAGGAAATCCGTAAAATTCATATATATGCCGCAGCTTATTGAAGCAAATCGAGAGATATTCAGAGATATAATTGGTTGTATATTTTATGGTTTTAGTGTTGATTCCATCTATTCTAGTACTACAATTTGAGTCTAGTGTTTTAATTATATTAGTAATTTCAAGTATCGTGCATAGATTAAAGTTACATAGTCCAGCGTTAAGACTTTGAGGAAGTGCTAGTGTAAAAGTTGTGTGTGTTCATGAGATCGTTTTGTTTGATGACGAATTCCTTGAATTATTTAAAAATAAACTCTTGAATAGATATACGGGGTTTTCTATCCGATCTCCTAGCTCGTAACAATTTATAAGCACAGTTTTTTAACTGGCAATAATTAAGCAAACAAAGAAACTTCGCAAACCTTATGCTCTTTGGAATGAATATGTAATCATCACAAGGTTTTTTTGTTATTTATGAAGTCTGTAGTAAAGATATTAAAACTATTACACATTTTATAATGTATACATGCTGATAAACGTAACATAGGAATATGTAGTATGTGTGTATTATCAATTTCAGCTTTATTTGTGTTACTGTATTTATCAAAGATTCCACTTTATGAAGGACTCAAGTGGCTATTTAGATAACAGTCTTAATAAATAACTGCGTGTCGGGTTATATTGCGAATATGAAAACAAAGCCATTAAGAAACTTCAATATTGAAATAGGGTACTTAAAAGTTACTCCACAGTTGCGAGGCGCATGCAATATCATATTGGTCATTGAGACTTGTTGAAAATCTCAAATGAGTTCGCGTAGATTCCTCTGAAAGGAGTTTCAAATCAATTTAAAAGATTGTAAAAAAGTTAAAGGAAAAAACGAGAATTTTATAAAACTTTTGTACTTAGCCCCGTCTAACTGTAAGCAGCAAAAAAGTGGAGTCTGGTTTCGGTCGTTCTATAGTGCAAACCTTTAAAAGTACACTCTGAATAAAAATAAATAAAAAGTTATTAATATAACTAACAAACTGTACAAATAAACTTCAAAACAAAGTCTGACGTGACAACATAAACAATATGCATATGATTTGTGTTCTCAAGCTATATCCAATGAAAACAACTTCGTCATTATAACCTACAAACTGTGGCCAAATAGGCCATAAAAATATAAACAAATAATTTGTCTATGAGAAGCAACAACCAATACTACCAACATCGAGCAAAGGAATTGCCACAGACTATAAACACTACGCTCCACATTACGTTCCGTTTCACGCAATCTAACTTAGAGAGAGTTATATAAGTGTTGCCCCAATCTAAAACTAAAAAAAGGTAAAATGGACGGCAAAACACAATTATTATTTTCAAAAATGAAGGATACCTCCTTGGTAAATAACAAACTTAATGGTAACAATAACAAATAGTATCACTAAAACTGCCCTAAGAAAATGGCTGCTAAGTTGAAACCACTCGTCAAAAAGAATTTATTTTTACAAAATGTAAACTTATAAAGATATGGTAATAACTATTTTGAAAGACTCTGGAATTGATATCTGTAAGCAAGAAATCATGAATCAGATGTGCGCTTTTAATGGTCGGTTGTACAGTGAAAGAAAATATCGTGAGGAAACCCGCATACCGTAGACCCAACAAGTGGACGCCCTGTGCCTATTAGAAAAATCAAATGTTCACGTGACAATTGTTTTTGATGTATACCCAAGTTAAATTCTAAAGAAAATTGTTTCCGCTACCGGTTAGGAATATGTTTAGAACTAATTTACAATTTAACAAGCCATACGTCTCAAAGACAGGGTCTAATGAAAAAAGGGAAATTCCATAATCCTCTCTAAGCCGGTTGTGTTGAGGGACTTCACTCCTCGAGTTACATCAGGATTCTATTAGCAAGTCCAATGATCGTTTAATGTTTGTACATTCTTTGCATTAATTACCCTAGGTATACGATGTGATGAAGAATTCAATACATCTGTTAAGGCATTGGGCCTAATAAAATGCCACATTTATGTGGCGTTACAGAACAGCTTCTTATTACTTAAGAAACTAAACGTAACTTCATTCACTGGGAATACAGTAAAATATTGACCGTTCAGATAATTTTGTCTTAGAAATGGCAAGATGCTGAACATACTATTTCTTTTGAATTTTCCATAAAAATCACTCCACAAGTATTTTCGAGAGATAAATAATGTTTTATGTTTCAAAGATATCATAAAATATTATTTCTGTATCATTCTATCTGGCCAGGGAAAGCAGACAGTTTTAGGTCAGTGATTATACGTGACAAACATCTAAAGTTCTGTTTGTGAATCACTGAAGTAAAAAAGATTATTTTGACTTTAAAAATGTTTACTTCTTTTTTAGAATATCAAATGGACTAATACGATTTAACGGGGGTTCACATAAATCGTCGTTTAGTAATTATAAAAACAAAACCCTCTCGAAGCAGAGTGGTTCTCACATAGTATAATTAAGAGGTACACTTAACATGGCCCGAGTGAGGGTGCCACTCAATTATTCGTAACTTGATGCGAGATCACGGCTCACCGCAGGCGCCCGCAACGCAAATGTATCAAACAAAACTTCGCATTACATGTACAGCACGGATTACATAATGAGATGTATGACAGGTATTAGGCACGTAATGTACGGACATTTAAGTGAGCAAGACTAATGTGTGCTCAAATTTATCTTCGCGGTAATGTAGGTCTGCTGGTGCTTAACTATTTAAAAGTGACATTATTCAAATCCCTGAATACGATACGAATTCTGTGTGTTTTTAAGTTATTTTGAACAACAAATTATTTGCGTCTAGTAGAGCTTTTGCTACAGACTTAAAGTTAGAAGTTTATAGAGGGTTCATAGTATTTTTATATGGAATAATGAAATATTTGTATCCACTTTATGTACATATAATACACATATACAATAATATACATGTGTGGGTGATTCTCATACAATTTTTGAAATAAAATTGTTTAGTACTATAATATATTGTATTAAACAAAGTATTATTAGTAGGAAAGTAGTCTTGGATATAACAAAAGATGCATCGTTGCATAATTGAAAACACATCCTTCGTTATTCGAAAAATGCAGAATTCACTCTCTCTGAGAAAACAAGAAACATTGCATCCAGATAAAGAAACTGGAAGAGATAAATAAAATATTTGCGAGATTACCTTATAAGGCTTTGTACAAACGAACCACTGATTACAAACAGCTTGTACAAAAGTAGGCACTAATACTGGTCAAAGAGATTTGGCTTGTTTGGCTTTGGTTTATTACTAGGCCATGGCCACATCACTGTTGTCATTTATGATAAAAACATAACCTATATGTCGCTAGCTTTAAAATGTTTTTTTATTCACGAAACAAATAAATACTATTATACCCAAGAAGCATAAGTATTGCAAGTATAGGTATAAACAAGTTAAAGACAAATGAAATGGTAAAACTTAAAACGGCCATCTCACATACGATCCCATAGTCCGCTCTTTTAACCTGATTACGTATTGCGTGTTATTATTTTTTTCTGTTCCTCTATTTGATCATCTTCAAGTAAATCCACACATACATTTATATGTTATTATGCTCACAACAAACTATTTCTTCCATGTACATGTGACTGTGTCTCATTTGTGCAATGCCTTAGTGTTCTGACTAAGGATTTTGGTTGGTATACGGAGCTAACAAGATTTACTTTCCCACTGATAGGTCACAGAGAGATTAGGATATGTCATTACGATGCTCGTTTAGATATGGGGCATGAGGAATTGCAGATCTGAAACTGCTATTGTCACTGCCAAGGGATTAAGGACCTTCTTATGAATTATATAACATTGTGAGAATGTGAACATATTGCGTGGGGTGAGATTAAAATTCTCCTAGTTCTTATTTTCTTGTAATTGGCCAATTCTTTGACTTTGAAAAGTATATGCATGAGAATGCGACTAGTACAACGAGGAATAAATTATAAATAAAGCAGTATAAAATAATAAATCCAGTGATTAATTTTGCTGTTAGATGTGACGAACATTAATTTGGATTTTTTTGTAAGCAAGATACAAATGCAATGTTATTTATAGCTTACAAATGTGGATAAATAAAATTTTGACTTAAATAATTATATTGTCAAGAGTCAATTTGTTATTTTAATATATTAATTAATTAACGTAAAAAAATGAAAAAAATCACTAGCGCTACAAACTTTTTTATTCTGATCTTTAGATTTCTGTATCTGTTTCACGATCATTTATTAATCAAATAAGCAAGTAGGTGATCAGCCTTGTGGGTCTGACGCACACTGTCGACTTTTTGGGTCTAACACAAGCCGGTATTTTCTCACGATGTTTTCCTTCACCGTTCGAGCGAATGTTAAATGCGCACATAGAAAGAAAGCCCATTGGTGCACAGCCGAGAATCGAACCTCGAACGACCTCAGGGAATTAGAGTCGCACGTTGAAGCCACTAGGCCAACTCTGCTCAAACTAAATAACGTAAACACATTAATAATTTCATATTTGAATTTCAACGGCTTCTCTGATCTTTGAATTTATTACTATTTCTTTTGACATCGTAACATTCATCTCATCTCGTCAGTGTAAGTTAATTTTGCGGCGGAAATGGTCTTAAAAGATAGCCATAATATGCATCATTGATTGATTGTCAATGGACTTATAGCTTAACTAACTTTATACTAGATATATTACAATAATAATATCAAAAGGGTTCAGAGCAAGTTACAGCCATTAATAATCAATATTTTTAAAAAAGCAACGATTTTCGCACATGTATAGGAGTCGCCACAGCATTCGGCTGACATTGCTTTTCCTATTAAGTAATATCGAATATGTTTGACATTAATACTAGCCGATTTCACAAGAGTCGCAATGTATTGCTTTCAATAGATTTAGGATGGTTTTATTTCGTTTAAACTCGTGATAATAGAAAATATTGTGAAAAACGACTATCGTTACATATACGCGATTGAGGTTGCGTCAGAATAGTTAATCACGATTCCATCACTGGCTGAGAGTGGTATCGACAGTTTTAGCATTGTAGTTTATAGTCACACACAGATAAAATTACACAGTAGTTTCAAGAAATATTGGGCCCCAATTTATGTATTGGACACTCATAGGCTAATAGCAATTAAGCACGCGCCATTAATAATAAAATAATGCAGTAGTGCTACAACCATATATGGCTCGCAGATTTGATCTGTTTCTTTGATAGTTGTACTTATATGATTAATTAGGATAATAAACCTTTTGTATCTGAAGGATGTCGTTGTCCATATAGAAAGAAATATGCATTGGTGCATAGCCGGTCACGGGATCACCGAATTTAAGACAGTCAAACCCTTAAACCATTAGGCCAACACTTCTCATACACAAAATAACGGAAAAAGCCTTATGAGAAATAACATAACGTAAAATAACACTGAATATCGCTTGATAAATATTCCAATAACTCCAAACCTTTTATAAAATTTACAGTTAACTTGATATTATGGAGTGCTACGAACACCGGAACCGAAAGCTTACAGCGTGTCTAAAAGCTTGCCTTATAAGCTCGTTATCAAGACAATGCTATCTTTGATACGGCCAATTTGGTACTTACGTATAAATATTGTAATATAAATTACGAAACTATTTTGTGCTTTGACTCGGTATTTAATTTATTGATATATTGAGTTATATTCAAAATTGTACAGAGATTTTGATATAAAATTGTTTTTTTTAATGTAATAGGAGGCAACAGGCAGGAGGCTCACCTGATGTTAAGTGATACCGTCGGCCACACATTGCCAAAATGCTCACAAGTGCATTTCCGGCGTTCTCAGAATTGGTACGCTCTTTTCTTCAAGGACCCTAACTGGAATTGGTTCGGAAATGCTTCAGTGGGCAGCTGGTTCCACATACTGGCGGTGCGTGGCAAAAACTGTAACGCTCAAATGTGGAACGACGGCCGTTGAGGTGATACGAATGGTATTTTGTATTCTGCCTTGACGTCCTATGATAATAAAACTCAGCTGCTACAGAGATTTTTTTTATTTTCTATTAACAAGACATTATTTCTAATAAATTAAGTTAGTAACTACATTCTAAGTCAATTTACTGATTCAAGTAATAAGCGCAAAATATTGATCTAACTTTTGATGTTCATCTCAACATTTTGTGAACTGTGCATAGCAACAGTGTTTGGTAAAAAGTAAGGAAAAATCAAAACATTTCGGGGAAATAATTCTGTCCAATAACCAAAAAAGGAATAATACGAAAGAAAATATCAATCAATCAATCGTATAGTACCTATGACCTCAAAAATTCGTATCTCGATTTGCGTGTCTGTTTTACTGAAAACCATGTACCGAACGAATAACTTCTCCTCCATTATTTAATAAGAAAATTAAGTTAAAGAAATAGACAAATTATGAGCTACCAACGAAGTTTAATTAACTAAAATACTTTTCATGTACCGATGCATAAATATTAATTTTACTTCATACAAAAGTGATAACCTTAAATGCCAAAATGGTTTCATAATTGTTAATAGGCTTGATAATGAGTTGATCTTGGATTTTTTTAAATTAATATATAAAAGGTAAGTATAAATTTTTATAGCATAGTTGATTAAAGAAAATAGATTTGTAGTAGATTATATTTTCTATTATTCACTTATCAAAAATCAGTATAAAAACGAAAAACTTCGTTAATTTAATGTTAAGTATTAACTTTCCCTTTTTACTAAACAAAATTTGCTAACTTTTAACAAGATTAACTTTGTGAGTCTTGTAAGTTGTATCGAAAATCTTAGATACATATTTAAAAATACCTTACACTCATAATAATTCGTATTATATAGCGTATATAACGCTAAAGTGTAAAATAGCCGTTTATACATCAAACATTCTTGTGCCCAAGCGAAATAAACTCATTATCAATTTAATCTGTTATATGAAAATAATAAACAAATAAATTAAAAAACTAAAAGCCTTTTTATTTCTTACAAAACCAAAGTAAACTTAATACAATTTTTTTTTAATTACACAATTTTTTTTTAATTACACTATTTTTTTTTTAAATTACACTATTTTTTTTTTAAATTACACTATTTTTTTATATATAAGTAAGTAATACATATCTATTTCCTAATTATTTTGCAAAAACAAACAGCAGGTAAAGGCCTCCTCCAACGATCTCCAGGTATCTCTGTCAAAGGTGAGTTGCATCCAGGTCGAGCCAGCCGTTTTGATAATGTCATCCGCCCATCTCGTGAGCCGTCTTCCTCTGTATCGTTTTCCAATAGGAATCCCCTCCGAGTCGCCCTTAGGGTCCATCGATCGTTTACCTAGCTTTTCAAGCTTTTGTACATACTTAAGGACATCAGTAGCTTTACTAACGTGTCTTTTCTGTGTCTTATTTTAAAAAAATTCTAATTTTGGCAAGTACTGGTTTTTATTTTTATCTTGCTTGTATATTTCCAGTTCTGGCAAGGAATTGTTAGACGTGGCAAGAGTCAGTTTCACATGGCTTTGATTTAAGTATTACTGGCATATTGATTTTAAAGACTTCCTTTATACGTAGGAGTCATAACTTGTTCCAAGTATGTTAACTTCTCCTTACAATTTCTGAACAGTTGCTGGCCTTGTCAAAGCTGATTTATTTTCCTAGGAGAACATACTTGTTTGTTTATTTCAAGAATTCTCTATTGACCGATATTATGTTTTCCATACAGTTTTTCATTAACATTGTCTCTGTGAGGTTCATTTTAGACCGACCTTCTTGCTAGCCGCATTCAATCATGGCTTGTTATTAAAACTATAGTCATGACTGTAAAAAATATCATTTTCAAATTAAATATTACTAAATCATTAAAATATTCATATATATTTATGGTAAAATAAACGAGCCATCATAGTTTGTCCTATATGTAGATTGGATTGGCCATACACTCCTAAGGGATGCCAATCATATTCCCAAGCAGGCGCTTGATTGGAATCCTCAAGGAAAGTGGAAGCGTGTCCGTCTCAAGCAAAGCTGGCGCCCAACAGTTGCAGACGAGGCAAAGAGAGCCAGAAAGACTTGGAGCGAGGTAAAACACGAGGCGCAAGACCGAACGCGATGGAGACTTACTGTGGACGCCTTCTAGGGGTCTCAATCTAGGGGTTATAGGACTTTAAGTCATATGCAGACGAGGTCCCGGCTAAAATATTATTTTAATAATAAAAAATTGTGGGTCCTAGACAAATTGTT
Organism: Pieris brassicae; assembly: GCF_905147105.1. Taxonomy (NCBI): domain Eukaryota; kingdom Metazoa; phylum Arthropoda; class Insecta; order Lepidoptera; family Pieridae; genus Pieris; species Pieris brassicae. The sequence goes on along the minus strand of NC_059666.1, from coordinate 19,000,506 downwards.
TATGTTTCGGATCTAATTTTAAAAGTTTAAATTTATTCTCTTTGTGTAATACTTATTAAGAACAAAGACACAGCTCTTCTATAACGTCTGTGATAAAGTCTGAAGCTTAACAAAAACTCATTAAGTATTCTATTAAATAGCGTAATACTTTTTTTAATCTTATTAAAAGCATCAAAACTGTTGTTCGTTTTCAAGCTACTTTCTAAATGTTTTAAACTTAGAGAAAGGCTTTTGGTAATTAGATTTATTATTTTCACAGTATTTGAAGTTGTTTTTATCCTAATTAAGAAGCTATAAATACTACTATTGTATTTTTTATTGTAACTGTACTTCATATCATATAACGCTAATTAAACACAAGTTTTTGGGAATTTGAATATAAAAAGAGAAGTGATAGTGATTGGTCAACATCAGGTCTAGTCCAATCAGAGGCGCGACGCGAAGCCTCTTTGTATTATTACGTACGTAAAAACACAAACGAAAATAACTATACAGTTCTTACCACTATCAATATCTTTTAGTAGATATTTGAAATAAGTATCATTCAGTATAGTTTATTCAATAATGTATAATTGAATATTTTAATAAATTAATATTATATAATACCGATTACATTTCTCCTCCATCCATTTCTTTTATGTATGCTATTTATATTAAAATAAAGAACCATAATTTTCCACTACAAACATAACATTGTCCTGTATATTTTCATTTATACACTAAATCATAAATCCTTTTCTTTATACTTTGTACAATAATAGATTACAAATTAAATAGACATGATTTTAAAAGTGGAACTATAAACAAAAGGCTAATCTGGTTGGACGCTCGGCTAGCGTTTGCTCAACAAACAGCCAGTGTTTGTGCGGACAATAGCCAAAGTACAATAATTGCGCTTGGAGTGCCCAAAAGCCACTATTCCGCTGCGGATTGTGTAAAGCTCAGCTCACATTCAACTGAGATGTGACGTGTCACGTACATGTCATTTTCATGTTCACGGAATTACAGGATAAATAGCATGACGTGATATTTCAACTTCCCTGATCGTACTTATTTTCGAATCTAATATTAAAAGTTTATCCCATGATTTATCCGCGTTAACAATATTCGTGCACATGTTGCGCACATGTTAATGTGCAGAAATCCTGGGAGTAGTGAGGTCACTCCGCGAAGCCTGTGAAGTGCCCAGGAGACATCTGTGCTTCTGGAGATAGGCTGGCTAAATTAGCCAGGACTTTGCGCCCAACGGACCAATTATGAGTACGGAATCTAAGTCCACCAACCTCAAATCTTGAACCTTAATTCACACATGTTCGTTGAGCATTATTTTGTTGCCGAGTAATATTATCATGTACTAAAATATTTATTTAAATAAAACGCTGTTTGACAACTTCGTTCAAATTACGTTAATATCGTGTTTATTAAAGCAGCTTTGAACATAATGAATTGTTTTTAAATACAAAATTAATTACGTTGAAGGGTTATAGTAAATGATAAGTACATTTATATAAGTTATTCAAAAGATATATTAAAATAATGTTCATTATAAACGTTTTAAAATAGTGTTATCTTTTATTCTTTCAACGCGTAATATCTTAGTGTGCGTGCAGCTTAGCCTACTAAAATCTGACCGATGTTTGCTTATGTTAATTAGATGTTAATGACAACAGAGGAACTAGATCAACCTCCGTACAGGTAATCGATCATTGCACTTTCAAATACTTTGTGTAATCTTTCTAAGCAAACAGTATAGGATGAGAAGGCTATATGATTGGTGAGTCAACATAAGCCGGTAATAGCCAGCTCGCTATTATTGCTACTATTTTCCAGTTTTCGTTAATGTTAACAATGATATACGAGTTTCTTTATGAGTTTACAGTAGTATCGTTTGTATTCATAACTGTGACTACATTCCACAACATGTTTTGCATTAAAATGTGGATTTTAATTTTAAATGCGTACGTCAGTACAATTAACAATAGATCTGCTACTGCGAGTACTGATGAAGAGTGGGTACTCATTAGTTCTTACTGGTTACTTTTGTCACAGGTTTTTCTGCAAATTAATTTAAGTGTTACTTTTTCGACATAATCTTACCACTTACCACGACGGTAATGATTTTCTTAATGCCATTTCTCGACAATAAGGTAATCAAATAAAACATATCTTAAAGGCCGAATAGTAACGTAGAACGTATACTCGTAGTAATGAAAAGTTAACGAACAGTAAAACCGCAAGGTAGGCCTAACAGCTGCATAGATGCGGTCAGATATTGGTAATAAATAATATTAGTTACATAAATAAAATCTCAAGGATTTTACACTTGGAAAAATACAACAATTCTACATAATTGATGAGCTTTATGAAAATGAGAAGCTTTTACTCTGTAGCCTGTTTCACAATAAAGCATAAATCAACTGCATAATATACCTAATGTCGACATGAATAATGTGCGCATCTGATATTACAACGCTTTACAGACATACCTCTGTTAAACGCAAAGCACGAATTATTTTAACGCTCCTGAATAAAGAATGACACAAGAAAGCTGCTTTGATAACAATGCATTTTCACGTATAACTCATTGCAATTGCATCCGTATGAATGGGGCACGTTCTCAGTAACGTACGGCCCAAATTTAGCGCACAATTTACCTGCAGATGCAACACACACAAAGAGGCTATATTTTCGCTGAGGAAGGCTCTGAGGAGTACGGGCGAGGGAGGGAGGTGCGGGCAGCCTGTGCCGGCTCGGATTACGGCGGCCATCTGCCGCGACAAACAATCAGCCTAACGAGTACTCGCGGCTCGCGACAGGATTAAAGCCAAATACAACTGCGAACAATGCTGTCGACGCCTTTTATAACTTGAACGCTAACAGCTTGTGTCGCGACGCGGTGAGTGGCGAGCCCTCCTTGTTTACTAATCCTCAGTGGATTACTTCTGCACGATGACGTGACGAGTATCAACCCCGATCATTTAACAGTTCAAAGTTCAAGCTTGAGTGTTGACCTTTCCAACGACTACTATAAATTGATCCCTTCCTTAAACGTCTTCTTTTACGAGCTACCGATAGATACTCAAGTAGTTTGGATGTCAGGTCTCGTTTTCCAGAGTTATTTATTGTACAATGAAAAACAATGTGCAAGTTAAACAATGAATGTCAAAAATAAATAACTGGTTACTCAAAGTTAAATATTCCAATACTTCATCCTGCTAAGAAATTGCAGCTGTAGCCAAAAACTTGAAAGAAATAGGTTGTACTTAATATAAATAATGTTTCGAGAAAATCTTGCAACGAAATAAATGCTTGTGCTTTACTAAAATACAACAATAATAGCTGCCACATGTCAACATGGCTCAAACCGCAAAGCGGGAAAACAGTGTAACTAAGCGCGGCTGCCAAAACTACGTGACCTTAATGTATATCAATCCGAACGAGATTTATTCGGGGAGAATCTCTAAAATATGATATAAAATAAACATTGACAAGCGAAACGATGAAATATGACGTAGCTCTGTGATTTAAGGGCGCGTTTTACGAGATTTTATGGCGCTATAAAATCAGCTCGCATCGTGCTCGGGGCGCACGTATTGCACAGATTTGACATAACAGACGACGGACATTTATTTGTTTTCTAGTTTTTTTGCGAGCTTTATGGACTGCTGCCAACGTTATGGTCCCTGAACACAGCCCGCCTGTTCTCTAGATGGATCGCCCGATTTAATTTCTATCTCGTCATTGGGTTTTCGAGGATTTCCTGGTCTCTACATTGCAGCGCCTATCGTGTAATTTGCAATTTAGTTCGCTTGTATGATGAATTATTTAAGCGTTAGACGATATATCGAAGTTGTAAAGATTTCATTTCAGTTTAATACCATTTTATTATAATAGGATCTTATTAAATACTATACTATGAATTTTAAATTAACTTTAATAGAAAAGGTCTGTCTGTGTTTAAATATCATTTAAAAACACATTGTCATCACGTCCATTGTGATGAAATTAAAGTCGGATTATAAAACAATGATACGACGATTGTCGGGAAGGAGCAGACCGCGACGGATTGACTTTTCAGATAATCAATTACGTTGTGTATTGTGTATCAACGTGGCACCAACTCCTGAAAATATCAAAATCAAAATATTCATTCAAATGAGCGCATAGGTCAAATCTGTCAGTGTAGGCCAAAGATGGCCATGTGGCCCATCATCAATTGTATTAATATTTTACTATAAAATATTCTAAAAAAATGATAAAGGCTTAACTGAACATCTGCCAAGGATGGTTATTATAAAAGGTACAAAGAGGTAATGAATTTTGAAGCAAAATAAATTATATTTAGCAAAAAAAATATGACAAACAAAGGTAAGTGGCAATTGCATCCTTGTCTAATTTGTTTTTATTTAGACATACACATATATTATTGTCTAGACATATTTATATATACTCACACTCACCAGTATTTAATAAACCCTATATAAGCACTAAAGAAACGATAGATAATTAGTGTTGTCGTTGAATGGAAAAATATGTTTAACCTCAATTTTTTAAATTGATTTTTATGTTGTTTTCAATCTACCTTCAATCATTAAACAGATTCTTTATTCCTTTCCCATTATTTGTTACTTAAAAACCCCCTTGAATAGCTAAACAAATTATATTTACGGTAAGTAAATTACAAAACATTTTTTTGCCATATACAAACATTTAATAACAACTCAACTCGGACTTACGTATATTTTAAGAAGAGACGTTTGCTAATTTAAAAACAATATTTATCATGTAACTAAATGTTTTTACAAACAGAGTTGGAAATGGAACGCACAATTGATCATTAGAGGCGCTAACGAAGCACAATTTTGGAAATATTTTGTGGATTCATCACGGCTCTTGTTCATGATATAATTTATGCGATTCGCGACAAACGAATGATGCACGGGTGGATAGCAATTTGATTCAAATTAACCATCTGTATTATCGTGGCAGGTTTCTTTTAATTATATATATATAGTCGATGTTAGTTTCGATGAGTTGCCCGGCGATTTCGTGCGTTTTAATTTGGTCATAGCGCCTTTGTCAATATCATTTTTTAGAACCAATAAGTAATTCCTGATATATATGATATATATCTGAATTAAATTAATTTTGACATTGATATAATATGTAGCGAAAAATTTAAATTGTTAGTCGTATAGTTTCTAAGAAGCTTTCCAAGCTTGTCTAGGACTTGGTCCTTGACAAAATTTTGTAAAATGTTACGTAAAATATTCTTGACTGTTTTCATATTTTAAAGTTATATTATTCAATGCCGTACAGATATATGAAAACTGTTCGAAATAAGTAACTTTTTGCGATTATCGGCCTGATAGAACAAAATAGTGTTGTTACTAAGTTTGCCAAAGCAGTGACATGTGACAGTGACAAATCACTTAAGGCTAAAATTAAACAAAAATCTCAATTGATAAAACCACGTTACATTATGTATTCACTTCTTATCAAATCTTTCATAAATTTAAGCCGTAATACAACTAGAAAGAAGAAAATAATTAAACTAAAATAAACTTTACGTACCTACCTGAATAAAAAGGTAGAGATTTATGATTGGCGCCCTCTATTTATCAAGAACAATGGCCACTTACTTCTAATTACATCTTATAATGGTACAAAGATCCTCGTTTTGTAACAGATAATAACTATATTTTTTCCCGTCTTGTTAACATAAAGCGGCCATAATTAACAAAATGTTATTCTAATTTAATATTCAAGAAGGTTGGAGAGCAATTATATTTCACGAATATGTCATATTATTGTATTTATCAGATATTATCTATGGTTTGGTTTAATAGTAAACTTATTAAAAGTATTTAATGTCATTGACGTGTTACATTTTTTAAATTAAGTGTGCCAAATAGGTTACCAGAGGGTATTAAATATAGTAACAAATTCTTAAATCTTGATAGTAATTTTTTGGGTTATAACATATGACGACCAGAAAGAATGCTACAAAAATAATAACCTTTATATGTCTGCTTCGTATGGTTCGAAAAATTGTATTTGTTATGTAAAACATTGAATTTATACATAAAATATATTTGTAAAGTATCTGCAGTTTAATAAAGAATAACTCTTATTATGTAGTTGATAAAAAATTCAATTTAGAACGTAGTACAGCGGAGGGTGTATCTAAAATTAACATAATATTATAATACGCATTTTGCCGAGTTTTGCTGCTGAAAGTACTTTAAGTAGTTGATACATTAGAGTACAGTATTATTCGAATTTCATCATCTGCTACATAGACATGAAACTAGAGTCCTAAAGCACTTTGTAATATTAAAATGTAATTTTTGTATGTTATGATAATGGATACACATGAATAATTACAAAAAAAAACTTTTAAAACAACAATATAGTTACGCTACAACCCGATAGATAAGTATGTTTCTTTGAACACTTTACTTAAAAAGGCAAATATAGGTGGTTAGATTTCTGTGCCCTAAACACGTTGGATAATGCGCCTATGACAAAAATCTTACTCGCCAATTATATCTTGATATATTATTATAATTAGAAGATGAATTTTAAAAATATTATTATTCTATAGCTATATGCTATCAAGATAATTCCTCAGGTTAACCTAGTTAAGAAACAAAGCCTTAGAAATGTATATTCTTAGATCGAAGTTACTACGTTTCCCTAGTCTCTTTTTATATACACATACCTTAAACTCGTATAGTAACTCCTGAATAGAAAACTTAATATTTATGTATGGATTTTCGTATAAAAGAGTACCGAATATAACATATAAATCATACCGCATTTTAATCAGTAATACTATGCATATATGTTGCGAGTTAGAATATCCCCGTTAATACAAAGCGTACCAGTTTTTGCAGCAAAATATCACTCAAGGGATCTGCGTGCGATCATTAAGTCCAAACAATTTCCTTCCGCATTACTCTTACTTTACCGTACACAAAGTTTATTTGCCTCGCAAACAGCACTTAATCATATACACTGTAATATCATGCAAATATTACGCTATGATTTCTCTTTTCTCTAATTTAATACAAAACTTTCTCAATTCGACTAACGCATTTGATAATTGTGGAATTATTGTCCCAAGATAATTTTCAAATATGTTAATCAGAATTCAAAGAGCAATTTCGTTTCATGAACCCGTTGAAATATTAAAGTGCAATTCATAAAATGACAATTCGACTGCAATATTTGTTAAATCTCATTGATGCGATCAGATCGAAACGCCTCCTATCAATTTAATCAAAATGCAATTGAAATAAGTTTCGATCTAGATATTTCTGAAAGCGTTTTTAGTTTACCGTGCAATCGCTAAACTTGATATTGCAATATAATAGAAACAGTTGATTGTAAACCGTTCTACCCGTCGTCAACTGAATATTTATGATATCGCCTCATCGTACTCAATTTATATGTTATGCATAACTTATTTGCTGTTCAATAAATATACTGACGTGAAGGTATAACAGTCAATCTTTCACTAATGTCAACCTTTTTCTATACCTCACTTTGAAGTTTTATTTACAAACAATAAAGTATTCAAAGGCTAGTACGACTATTATTTATCTTACTTCGAAGGAATCAAATTAGTCTACAGAATATAAATCACAAAGTCAAGTCAAAGGTTAGGCTAAGGTTAAGGCTGTTGAATTTCTATTTTGAAATTATTTAACTTAAACAACAAATATTTACAGAATATAAGAAATATTTAGTACCTTGAAAATTAAGTTATAAATTGTTTGGAAATCCATCAAAATTCAACACCTCTTCTTTAACATTATTACCAAAAAATAAGAAGTTAATTCTATGTTTATATTTAGGTCTTAAAACACCTAAGCAAATGTCAATCCTCTTTTTTCGCCGCTTGTTTCAACAGATATAAACCAAATTTTGGCGGTACTAATTATAATGTATTTAATTACAACATTGAAACGCAAAAATCCAGTAGAGACAATGAAATCACTTAACCCAGGTGTGTGTGCAAATATTCTTAAAACTTTAATTGAAGTAACCCTAAAATAACATTTCTGGTTTTTGTTGAACAACCCTTAGAATGTGTGAAGGAATTTCAATAGGAGGCTTTAATTTAATCTCAACAATAAGCTTTCGCTGAATGAGCGGAGGGGCCCACTCCTTTACGGCGTCCATGTCGAGTTACGTATTATGTTGTGCTTAAATAGTCAAATTTTATATATTTTTTATGATTCTATAGTTCCACCTATTTAGCTTTGCTTCTTTATCCGAAGGCTCTACATAATATGTATCTGCACCGTGTAACAGGAAGGAAAATTACTACCGTAAACGTACTGTAACCCTTATTGATTGTTCAGTTTTTTTTTACTCTAGTTCCACTAAATCCATAGATAATACGGATTGATGCTGAAAAGATCTGTTGCTGAAAAAAACCGTTAGTATTGAGTACCAAAGACAATTTATAAAGTAACCATTCAAAGTGAGTCTTATTCCCAAACTTTGACACCCAGTAGGTTTTTGACATACAGGAGTCATAGTTAGCGGTTGGTCGCGAATGTTAAGGTTACAATTATTTGGTTTATGTTCTAACTATCATATTTAGAACTCACGTAAAATACAAATGAAAATGTACACTCTCATATCACGCTTTCCTTTCCGTCGTGAGTCACTATACAAGTTTGGATAAAGTTATATTACAAAAGTCTTGTGTGATAGTTGGGCTACAGCTAAAGTTTACTTAATATCTGCTACGTATTTTGGGTTTTATGTCACCCAGGATTTCATAACATGAAAACGAGTAAATGAAATGTGAAGCGTCAATATTGTTTCCATATTTTTATATAAACTTTAATAAAGACTTGATATGCTTAATTAATAGAAATATTTATTTATTTATTTGTTTCTTGAAAGGGAACGCAACACATTTCCGAGCCGTCTGGCTATGTGAGAGTCCATGGGTGGAATTTATTGTCAATTAAGCCTCCTGCCCGTTTGCCTCCTATTATAATTTTTGATTTCAAAAATACCAATTAACGTACATACAAATCAGTAATGACTTATGAGTAGATGTAACCAGTTGTTGAGACCTAGGTTTCAGCTTATGATGGTATCAATCATGTGGATGGGTTACCAATAAGTTTGTTACCTTATAAATTAAAGTAAATATACAACTAACTAAATTATATTGTTTAAATACTAATTGAAGATTATTTTCTCTTTGATTTGTTTCATCTTCATATCACTATCACTTTATAGCTCACATAGTAAAAAAATATGTTATCTCATGTTACATCTCACATCATACTTCCGAAACCTTCAAAAGATATATACAGCTACCATACAGGGTTGTAGCCATATATATTGTATCTTTCCTGTATAGATGCTACGTAATGAATTTTCTAATAAGGTAGCTTTTTAGATTCAATCTTCTGGACTGAATAAAATTTCTTCCCACATGACATCATTACCGTGGTAGGTCTTGGCATAGAAATTTACATTACCTTAAAATTTTATTCATAAGACGGAAATTGTTTCCCTTTCAGAGCGCACTCTACTCAACAAATCAAATTATTATTAGGTAAGTATTTTTTTATAAATCTGAACGTCAGGTAGGTCTGATTTATCCAAAATACAATCTATTTATTAGATATATAGTGGTTTATGTCCATTTATATTTATTATGTTTCCCATTACATATGTAAACCATCATACAAACATCAGTCGATACTCTACGTAATTTTACCTACCATAGTATCAGTAGGTCCATGTGTTTTTTTTATTATTTATGTGAATTTTTTTCGGTATAAATTAACTTGTATATTATTTCTAAGGTAAATTATTGCTGTTGCCGAAGTAGAGCTTTCTTAATTCCCTTATCAAAATATAAGCCAATAACAATAATGTCAAGAGTTTTATCCTCCCAAACGACACTGTGGCTTTTATTAAAGACGTTATTATGTCATATTTCATAAATTATATTACCGAGATATGCGACAGGGACTCAAAATTAAAGCCGTTATTGTATGGAGCAGCAGTTTATGAAGGTAAATATATTTTATCTAGTTAAAAATAGTATCTTATTAATTTCGATATGTTTACGGCCCGGAATATGTGAAATACATACATGCCTTGTTTAACTACAGAGAGCTGGGTCGGTGTTCTTTATTAAATTAACTCATTAACTCTTAATAATTTTATATAATATTGATTAAAAAAAAAACATTTCTATTAAACGAGAAAAAGTCAAAGTACGCCAAAACCCTCCACGAAGGGTTTTCAAGCATTGAACTGAAAATATTCGCATCGCTTCAAAACGTAGCGCCTATGCTCTAAGTTTGACATCTCAAGTTTTAAAATGTAAGTGGACAGCCGGAATACAATTTTACACTTCAAAATATTCAAGGGAATGACTGTGTATTTTTAGTTATTCTTTGTTTGTAGATAATCAGGGACCCGGGAAGGTTGCGGTTAAACCGGGTAACGTCGGTTTGAATACCGATGACGCTCAACTCAATCGCTACTCTATGCATAAGTAATGTGGAAAGTACTGCTCTATAAGATATACAATATTCTTAAACTTTTATAAACAACATTGAGTTTAAAATAATCACGGTACACAAAAACTTTCAATGTATTAAATACCTTTTTTATATTGGTAGTGTCGTTTTTTCTACAAACGTAGAGTAGGTCGAAAGATATCATTTTTAAAAAGGTTTTGGTCTTGTTTCGCTAAAGAAGTGTAACGCGTGTACACACACGTGTTTTTATGAACTAGACAAACTTAAAACTAATAAGTAATTTAAGTCTAGTCGAAAGATATCATTTTTTTTAAGTTTTTTGCCTTGTTTCGCTAAAGAAGTGTAACGCGTGTACACATACGTGTTTTTACGAACTAGATTAACTTAAAACTAATAAGTAATTAAGTCTAGCCTACTAATAAGGATATTTAACATAAGGAAATGTCCAATAACACTATTATCTATTTTAAGGAAATACAGATTATCTACTAGTCTTATATGATCAATAAAATAGACATAGATAGACGGGCTACGAATTTTTTATTAAAAACATAAATACTTCTACGTTTTATACTATAAATTATAAATGAAACCTCAATTAAGTAAGAGCTATAGTATGTTGCCATTTGTTAGTGAAATGTGAAGGATTGCTTCATATGAAATAAAAAATGTTTTAACCTCAGTATTCTTTGAAATGGAATGCTAAATAGACATAATAAGCACATCTAAGTAGTGGGAAGAGTAAAGTTTGTATAGGTGTATAGAAGTTGTGCGAACTTAAACAATAACTTAGTAGAACAAGCGCTGGGTCAGAATTGTAGGATTGAAATATTTACTTTGCGTTTGAGCGTTTAAGTCGGAAATTATTAATTCTATAATATGTTGGAAATTCCTAAGCAGTATATTCTTAATCATTTCAATATTCGAAATTGATATAATAAATAAATCATTGGCGCTACATACTTTCTTGTCCTATCATTTGGCCGAATCTTTCTACGAACATTTTCAACAGTTCCATATGTTTTATAATGATCAACTTCATTAAAACTTTTTTAACAGTTTAATTTAAATGCTCAGCTATTCTTGTGTACGCCCACTTATGAACTATATGTAAATTAATAATTATTCGCCTAGTTGACGCGTCACAACTTTTATTTATACTCATTTTGAACAAAATAAAATTCAGATTAAAATTTTAATTGCAGCCAAATTAATAGAAAAGACCAAGAAAGAAATGTTATTCTCTAATTTCAAAAAAAACGAGCAATGGATGCTTTAAAAATTTTTCTAATTAGGCGTCCAAGCGGTCAGAAACAGAAAATAAACTCCTACACGTGTAAGACTCATTTTGTAATTAAAAGTAAGATACGTTTTATATTTTATGCATTTAATGAGTTTTTTTTATTTGAGGAGCTTCATTATTGCATGATTATTAATTAATACGATGGACAAGAACACATTAAAAATCAGTGTTGGCCTAGTGCCTTAAGCGAGCTACTTCAACCTTGAGTTTGTGCGTTCGAATCATGGCTGTGCACCAATTGGATTACGCAAATAAAACTACTCGCTATCGCTCCTACCGATAAGCCAAACATCGTAAGGAAACCTGATGGCTGATCACTTACAGTTCTTATCTGAACTCAATCTGCAGCCACTGTATTATTATTAAAATATATTAATTGATAATAGATTTATTCTAATTAAATTTATGACGAACATGTGTATTATAGCCAAATAGGAATAATTATGTTTTGTATATGTACCTACGCTTAATTGAGATGCAAGGCTGTCAAGGATTAATAGGCTTCAACGCTTATCCTATATATTCTATAGCAGCATCGTGTATGTAAATAAACGAGCCGTTAGCGTGTGTAGTCTCTATTTGAACCAATTTCGCGATTATATTATTCTATGGGTGTGTCTCCCGTTTAAAGTTTTTCATCTACTAATCACCTTTAACATAATTATACTTTTAAATAAACTGATGGGAGGAGCTCAGATTTGTAGTTTGTGTTTTATTACGTTTTTTAGTTTTTTATGAGGGCTATTGAATAACTTATCTTATATACTTATAAAAATGATGAAATCATTTTACTATTTCATTTTAGTATTGAGCGCTTAGCCACATAGTAGACATTGCTCTCTGTATGATGGAAACCAAAGCTAAGACCTAAATATTTCACATACGACTAAAGAGCTTTAGCTGATTATGTGTTTAATTTTAATTACATCTTCAATATACTGTCTTATAATTTTTTTATGGCTCAAACAAGAACGGTCGAAAGGCGAAAAATGAATGTATTTTTTCCTTAAGAAGAACTGTCTAATGATATTTAACATACTTTTTTTTAATTATTTTAAATCCCTTACACCCCTAGGTTTTGAATTGTAATCCAAAAAAAAACTAAACGTCTTCTAATCTGACTTACAGTTTTCAGTAAAAAATTAAAAGCTCATAAGCCCAGGTTTTATAACAGTTGAGCAGTGTGCGACTTTCATGCCTACTGTCCCAGGTTCGAACCCCGCCTATACACTAATTGTTTCTTCTTCCTATGTGCACATTTAACTATCGCTCGTACAATATAGGAAAACACCGTGAGGAAATCGGCATGCCATAGACACACACACAGAAAGGACTAATTAAAAAAATAAAAATTATTACGAAACAGATACATGAATATGACGCTGGGATCAAGGGTTGTAGCGTAGTTTTTTTATAACAGCTACAGGAAGAACCCAAGCAATCAAAAATCTCCTACATGCAAAGAATTTAACAAGAGCAATAATAATATTCTTTATATTTATAGACAGCCGAAAATTTAGAGGCTTTCTTAATAGAATGCTTTGTGAGCCCAAACTTCGAACGATGACTACAAAGAATTTTCATCGAAATATTTGATCCATACCAAGATATTTAAGGCTGTCAATAATATCGCCTTTGTTAGTTGGTAAAGCAAATAACATGCCCGTAGGTCTTGCATTCATTTTTGGATGAAATACCTGTTCCATAGGGTTTTTAGGAACGATTAATAATTACACAAACTTATATAAAGTCTTCACAAGAATGTTTCTTAAAACACGGAGCAGGTATCTAATTAGTTCAGGTTTAATTTTTCAAAACATTTTTCTGATTAAGTTTTTACTCTAGTACTTTGAAATATGTAAAAAAATTTTAATACCTACTAGAAAATGCCTCTAACGTTATTGATAACGCGCGCGGTTCCCGTGTAGTTATTGGATTCAATGATTAGAGAAAGATTTCTTCTTGGGTATAAATAAAGATCCAACAGACGCAGAAAAAGGCAGCTTTATGCCTTACAGTATTGGAGGATTAGGTAGAGGGATAAGGTACTTTAATAAAATAAGTTTGCAAAGATTTACATCTTTTTTAGGTTTTTTTTTAAATATTTTGCTTTTGTAATACTTTATCTTTAGTAAATCATCTGTGTACATTGTAATGGAACTTAAAATAATTATTATATAGAGCAAGATCGGTTTCTGTTAAACGATAATCAGAAACTCAATTATCTTTGTTAGATTTTATCAAATAGGCACATTGAATAATTCAAGATCTACACAATATTAATTAGATACCTTCGAACGATAAATACACACCGTAAGTTGGACGAATACGGAAACGTTTAGTAAAGTATTTAACAGATTAATTTGCATTTAATATAAAACATTCGAAACTTAAATCGGTATACTTTGTTGGGAAAGGAGAGCAAGACAAAAAAGCGAATAAATATTCAGTGAGACTATATAAATAAAGTGAGTTTGAGCCATTTATTCCGATACACGGGTACTCCGCGCAGACAGTGGAAAAGTTAGGCGGAAACGGGATTTCCTAATGCGATTTTAATTCTTTTCTTCCATCCACGGGGAGGGTAATTTCAATAAAAAGCGACGAATATATTTTATTCAAGAAGAACATAAAAAATATCGCGTGATGCTTCATTAAAAAGCGAAAGTTTTAAGCGTCTTTTCGCGCGGCGCCATTTCAACTTACCGATTATGAAAAACATTGCAGTGTTGGACACGGATTTTTCCGAAGTTTAATTAGAATTGAGAATTCACGCTGCAGTTCCTTGAGTTTTATAATATTTCTTTTATAACCTGTAACACTCTTTACCAAAGGCACTTGGTATTTTAAATATTCGAAGTTGTAATTCATTAGGTACGATCCTATTGTGAATTCAATGAGTTTATTCAACCAGTTATACAGCATCTATGTTATTATTTAAAAGATGACATACGAGATACTGTAATTAAAAAGTTTCATGCAAAATTTCTGCATAATGTGCAAATCCCTGCAAGTCTTAGGTCGATAATACACGATAGCATAACTTGCATAAATTAGAAACTTGCTAACATAGTATAGGCAGGTCAGAAGCGCTAAGGGTTCAACCGTTAAACTAAGCTTCATCACGATCTAATGGTGATAGTATCTAGGTCAACAGGCGAGCTACTGGCCATTTGGCAACCTGTGTTACGATCTAGATTAAGAGTATATCATATTTTACTACAATAGCTATGTAAAGAAATAACGAAGGATATAATAGGTATGAGTATATATTGCCTTAGTTTGAACTGAAAAGTTCTTAAAATTCCGGGTGTGTTTTGTTTTATATACCTTTAGTCTGTTAGTTGAAAATTATTTTGTCATTCATATTTTATCAATTATTTCTTTTATAAATATACCAAAGAAGACTATCCGTAGTACTAAGTAGATTTACATTCCGTATTAGTTTTATGTCATCTAAATCTTATTAATATATATTTAATAGCTGAAAATTTTGTCAAAGAATAAGGTTCAAAGGTTTTCCGATGAAACAAAATTTAATCAACATACCTTTACATAATAATAAGAAGACAAGGAGCACTAAACGTGAGCAAAGCCGTGATATCGCCATCTTATCTGTCCACTATCGGCTGAAGCTACAAGCTAAGTGGGATCTCATCTCAGATGGTGACCTGAAACAAAAGAAAATAATACTTGTATGTGGTACAAAAGAGCACTTCACAAAAAAGGAATGTAAGCCCCAGCCAGGTTCATAATTAATTGCATACGCAATATTCCCATTTCAGTGTTTACTATATGAGTAATAGGTTCCTTTGAATCATGATAATTATATACTTGTCAAAGGTTTTATTGAACTGATTGCTAAATGCGTCGAATTTACGTACGCGTACTGTAACCTACTTTATGAAATTTATGCATAATATCACACATGTAACATTGTTGACACCTTTGAATACTCGATCAGTATCTACTGAAACACCTTGTGCTTTAGTTTAGTTTTATAAAGTTTCATACATGATACATTTCTTTATTCAATCACATAAGTTGTGTTTGAACATTTTAAATCAAGATGTTGAAACTTACAACTATACACTAACAAATGCGAAAATGCTAGAGTTTAGTCATGTATCTAAGCCGTTACTCTGTAACTTCCAATTGTGGGTATATACTATTTAGACCAGACCGGATATTCTATAGTCAATGACATTTTCCTACTTTTAATGACCTGTGCCTGCTTTGGTGCCAAACATTTTATGAAATTGACCCTTTATATAAATTTATTTAAACATTTGGAACTGAACGATGTTTTATGCTTACTTTTTAATTAGCAATTTTTAACTTGCTAAACTAGACTAAACATTTTCAAGAATAAATTTTCTACTCACAAAAGAACTTGTAAATTTTTTAAACAATACGAATAATAAATAAACTACAACGAGGATAAAAGGCGGCAGGAAAGTTAACGAAGTTCTCTCGCGTTATAGAAAATCGCATTTTTCGAATATGCATTGAAATATAAATAAATTTAAGTACATTTCCGCTACTGAGTTTTCTTTTAATTAAAATATTTTAGTTAACAAAAGGTAAAAGTGACTACCTAAAAGGTAATTTAGTATTTTTTTTTTCAGGAGTAAGTTTGAGCTATCATACTAGATGTTATGCATCATGATAGTATTCATTACTGATGGTCGTTTACAACACTCAGCTCAGTCAGTCATCCACAGCTTGTCTCAGTGGGATGTTGAGACCCATACATACCCATTAGATACATTACATCTTAAGAAAAAGCACTTTTCGAACGGATTGAAGCTATGTATTATTATTAAAAACTTATAATAACCAAAATAAAATAATAACCGTGACCACGCACGCTGAAAAGCGCGCGAAACGTCGGGAAAAAAATTTAAAATACAAAATTATGTAAATAATTATAAGTTTTTATAATAATACATAGCTTCAATCTGTTCAAAAAGTGTTTTTCTTAATGTGTAGAAGCTATGTTAACAAAAGACAATACTACATTAGATCTGTTACATAATATCAGTAATCTAATAATCGATGAGCCTGTATGAAATAATGATGACTTAAAATTGATGTTATTTATTGTAGCGAACAAGGAACACCTAACTTATCTACATATCAAATTAATTATAAACATTTTACTAGATCAGTGTATGCCCGTTTTGCACAGAAGGCTTACATTGGGCTGTATTCAGTTTAACAACACGTACAAGTTTCTATTGTGCATGTTAAGATTCTGCAGTGTGTCAGGTTTGTTTGCTGAGACCCAAATTGTTTTGATCCCATCTTTCGGAAAAGGGTAGCATCCTTGAAGCATCGTGTTAGACATAGTATAAATGATATCCTAAATGTGTCGATCACAAATAACACTCACATCTTAAAACGTTGTCATGCTATCCATGGCCCACTATAGGAGTTTTTGTTTATTGTTCCTTTTGTTTATTAACCAATACTGACATAGCAACTAAGCCCGAAGTGTTACTATCTCTTATTAAACATATGGAGAAATAAGTTATTATTAATAATAACTTATAATCACGTTGAGAAAAGTTGTTGAAATGTTTTACGAAAAATATGAAAAAAAAGGTTCTTTTATTCTTTATAAAGAAAGGACTAATTAAAATTTACGCTAAAAGGCTTATAGAAATTGAAGTACAATGCTCGGTATGTATACGTATTTACCTTAGTAACCTCTCTTTGAAAGCATAATATGGAAGCAAAATGAAAATGTTATGAAGGACAACTGACACAGTACCTGACTGAACAATGGATTCGAAACATATGCAGAGAGATAATATTAGTGTCGAAGTCTATTATAAAGTGAAGGTTACTTAGGCTTAATCGTTTTTAAAGTTAGTTGCCAGAATGTTAGTATATATATAAAACAAAAGAAATCTTTTCTTGCATAATTTCATGGCCTGGAAGGAATGTTTAATATTATAATCTATGGACATTCATTAAAGAAATTAAAACAAAAACGATATTATTTGTAGTCACTTAATATTGTGTTTTTATTTTTATTTATAATGCTACAAGTTATCTGATTCCACTCTATTTTTATTACTGATTATTCACGAGTCCGCGACTACAAATCTACTTAAATCTTAAATGCTTGTAAGGGTATAGACAAAGACTTGGCGATGAAAAAGAGTGGCGGAGATTTTATTGATAGTTCTTCTCTTCCGTTCTACGCCCCTGATTTGAGAACTGGCAGTAAATGTAAATTAGAAGCATTTTATATACATTTCTTTCTTTGACGATAAATTATTTTGATTTTGAATTTGAATAAAAGAAAAACTTACTACTTCCCGACTTTTTAACAAAGTCGGCATCTAGGCATTATTAAAAAACTAGGAAGCTTTCGATTTCCATAAGAAAATTACTTCCTACAAAAATATTTTACCGGCACAAAGATATTAAAGGACCCAGACAAGCAAACTCCCGTAACACTGATTTCTTAACACGGAAACTTGGTCGAACATTGCCCAACTTAATTTTGGCCAACAAGAACCTCTGAAACTCCTTTGAGAATCGTATCTACCACGCAATCGGACGGATATTTTATTATATGCTCTTTTAATTAAATGAGGAGTGTTGGCCTAGTAGCGTCAGCGTGCGACTCTCATGGCTGAGGTCGTAGGTTTGATCGACGGCTGTGTAACAATGGACTTCCTGTGTGCGCATTTAACATTCGCTGGAACGGTGAAGGAAAACATCGTGAGGAAACCAGCTTGTCTTATACCCAAAAAAGTCGACGGCGTGCGTCAGGTACAGAAGACCGATCACCTACTTGCCGATTAGATTAACAAACGATCATGAAACAGATACAGAAATCTGAGGCCTGTGAAAATGTCAAACAATACAATAGCAATATTTTTAATAATGTTACCAGATGTAGATTTATAAAAGGAACTTGTTTTATGTTAAAATGAATAGGCTTGCATACTATAACAATCAATTGGATCCGAAAGAACGTGTATCCATCCCTTCCGTGGAAACGAACGAGCCTACAAAAACAAATGACTAACAGAAGCATCTATATTAGTTTAAAATACATATAAGCATTCCACAGAGTAATAATGATGTAATTAATCTCAATTAGCATTCGATAATGTCTAAACTGTATGACGTGGCAGTATGTTTTAGTTACAAACTGCACCACCGCAGTACTGGCTATTCTTACAAAACAGCTGTTAGTTCTATACGGGTGAAGTTTAAACGTTAGGGAGTGCCTTTAATTGGGGTTTTACGAACATTAATCAAGTGCTTTACGTCGAGGGAGCTGTTAAGGCGCGTGCACACTGCGAACGTGGAGCAGATGCTTTAGCAACAATTTTATGGGCGCATTAAACGATTTGCCATTATGTCGGCAATGACGTAATGTATTAACGTGATCGAAACAAGAACACGCAAGCAGAATTGGGACATTTGTGTAAACATGCGAAGTAGAATATTTTATTTTTACATGAAAAGTAATAATTTCCAATTGTTTTACACGGCACGAAATAATTGTATTGAAATTGTTCTTTACATAGTTTCTTTAGGAATAAATTGATAGGTTATATTTATTACCTCCTTTAAAAGTCTTGGCCTTAACAAGTCTATAACTAATATATGTTTTTATTACAAATGCTACTCATGTTAGTGTGAAGCCAACCTTAAGTCGTTGGACGATCTGTCGTTTGACAAATGACGATCGGCCACAAGGCTTCAGCTCCTTACATTCGTCAATGCATTTTTTGTGAACTAAAAACGTCCGGAATAAAGAAAAGTTGCCCTAAAATATATCCCTTCTTCCGTATAATTAATGATGAAGATATATACGTATCATTTCGTTGTATATCAATTATAAATAAGAAAGTACGAACACATCTCTGCGTTCCTTAAGCAGCTTGGCTGCTCCTCCAACCCTTATATTCCATCCTAAAACTCCTTTAAAAAAGAACGAGTTTATATTCTTGGGAGCTATATATATATAATAGCTATAGCCTACGCTCTTCTGAAAATCATATCCTTGAAATCCTATCACATAATTCTTCCTTTCTTTGAGAATCTTTTAGTGCCTCCGCATTGAAGCTATGAAATTCACTTCCTGTCCCTATCCGCTTAGCTCCTTCCCTATCTTCCTTTAAATCTCTGCTATACATACTGCAAATCGTATCCCTAACTTTCGTACTAACTTAACCAACTAAATTTATCGTGATATATGTGTCCTTTTTCGATTGTCTGCATATGTTATTGCTGCTTTGTTCTATACATTATTTATGTCTAGGTACCTAATAGTATTTCTTATTTAGTTTTTTTTCTTACAGTTTTTGCCGGGAATAAATTTGATAAGGCCGCGAATGTCGTGTATAAGAAGTAAAGTTCTAAGTAAAGTTTCGTTCATTTGAAAATAAATTATACACGTGTATTAAACAGTCATATTATAAATAAACTTCATTTATGCCTTGAGACAAAACTATTTGCAAAAGATAGATCTATACGTACAATTACACAAACCTAATTATATTTTTAAGGATTTCATAAAGAGTAAAGGTATTTAACAAAGTGAAAATGTTTTTTGAAGTGAAACTTCTTTAGGGAGTTTCTACTTCTTTATAGAGAAAGGGAGATCGTGAAAAATACACGCTATTGGTTGATGTATGCGTTTAGTAGTTACATATTACAACTTTAGATGGCAATTCTGTTGCATAACGTCTTGTGCAGTAAACGTTAAGAAAAGATTTCTTATTTATTTATATTATCATTAGCACGTATACAGTGTGAATATCGATATACAAAAACATGGAGTGATCATGTACTGGTACATCATCTATTGGGGCTTTTACCTTAGTAATTATTAATTTAAAAAGGAGTTTCACTTCTGACGTACTTTGTACGCATGCACTTTTTTTTAAATAAGTGAGATTAATAAGCTGGTTTTTAAACAACATTATTTAAAATAATTTACGGAAAATACTCGACCTGCGTTTGAGTCCCGACCAATTCATCACTTTGGTAAATAGGTACAGAATCCTTGCTAAAATAGTAATGATATACTGTCCCGTGACCCATCAGCACTTGGTACAGAATATAATTGGTTCAACCGTTTCGGGTGGTCTATAAGCGTAATACGTGTACAAAAATAAATAAATACAGCATGGCGGGTGTTTGCGGTCAGTAAACTAAACACAGGACTTCCGACATGATCAGAGGAATTTTTCATCATTGTAACACCATCTATAAGACTCGTTTATGGGACATAGTCTATGGATGGCTTCCTAATAAAAAGATCGATTTCGCCATCGCCATGTGTCGGGTACTAAGGAAATAGTTTTGACAAAAAAACAAAGGCGTTACAACCAGTTTTTTAAATCAGGGCCTCAGATTTGTTTAACTTTTTCGTGAAACTTTGTTTCTTGATAGGGAAGTATGTGATACTGATGAGACAGCTGAACCACACACAACAATAAACTATAATAAAAATTTGGTTATAATTTTAAATTTGTTTGTGATTATTGAATAATTTAATTAAATAACATCAAACAAATAAGGAAACATATACATGATAGTCACTTGTCAGACTGTAAAGTTATGATGGATTTTGAAATCAATATTATTAAGAGAATATTTGAGCGCATTTTTGGTGTCGAGAATATAAATCGCTTTTTGACAAGAAAAGTTTCATCTCCGAACATTTACCTTAGCTATTTAGAACGTATAGCTGGCGGTACTGCGCCTTATCAAGATATCTGCCCCTCTAGGCAAATGCTTCATTTATATTAAATTATTTATGACTCCTGCACAAGTTGGTTTTTATAAAGCTCCAACGGACAATTTGCAGCTGCGAATCCATGGACGTAGATTGTTTCAGCATTTGATTGGGGTATGTAATGTAAAGTTCATTTCACTATTTACAACAAAAATGATTTATTATTTATTTAATTTTATAGAACATGGAGTAAACGGCTCACCTGATGTTAAGTGATACCCTTCCCATGGACACTCATACTTTCAGAAAGCTTGTTCGTTGCTGGCCTTCAGATAATTGGTCGGTTTATTCTTAAAGGGCAGTGTTTTTGAGCAGTATTCGCCTAGTGGCTTCAGCGTGCGTCTCTCATTCCTGAGGTCGTAGGTTCGATCCCCGGCTGTGTACCAATGGATTTTCTTTCTATGTGCCCATTTAACATGCTCGAACGGTGAAGGAAAACATCGTGAGGAAATTGTCTTGCCTTAAACCCAAAAAGTTTACGGCGTGCGTCAGGCACAGAAGTCTGATCACCAACTGGCCTATTAGTTTAACAAATGATCATGAAACAGCTACAGAAATCTGAGACCAAGCCCTAAAAAAAGGTTGTATCGCCATTGATTTATTTTTTATTTATTCTTTAAGGATTGTTTAGACTAGTTTATTAGTCAAAATAATATTATTGTCATTATTACATTACTGTAATCAAAATTGAAAAAGCTTCGTAGAAACAGAAAATACGTAATGCCCGCCGTTAAAAAGCTACGTTGTTGTATTATTATTAATACATTTAATTTTTAATTTGTTTTAGCTTTCGATACAAAAATTAATATTGCATTTTTAATGCGTGCCAAATATCAATAATCATTATTTTATTCGTTATTCGCAACCAGACTTCATTTCCCTAATTTACAGAAGCATACACACCACAGCTTATAAGCAAGCAGTTATAAAGAGCAATATCACCTGTGCCAAACGCTCTCGTAATTGCAATTCAACTGCAACTTTAGTACTAAGTATTATTTGATTTTGTAATACAATTACAGTCTTTCAAAAAGGTCTAAGATGTTCTAACGCACTTTTGCCGCATATTAATTATAAATATAGCAAAAGGCTGACGGCTTGCTCTTTAAACACATTGTGTACTTTAAAATTGTAAATGCATTAATTCCGTGTATAATTTAGTCAATCCAACCCATACATTGTAACAAGTAGGTAAATAATTTGAAACCAAATTTAAATGACGTGTGATTTAAAAATAATATGAACTATGAAGTTAAAATATCGCCAAAAGAAATACCGAAAATATTGTAGTTTTTCGCAACTACAAATCCTATAGACTGCGGGTCACCATTACCGCACCCGTTTCATTAATTTCACACCATCCGCCGGGAGTTTCGCCAAATAAGCTTTTATAACCATTATTATGTGTAAATTTTAATTATCAACGCTGTGTGATTGATGAGTGACACGTGAGAGTGAGATTAGTTTCATTCGCGATATCTCATACCACAGGCTTTATAGACTCGAAAAATGCATTTTTATCACAATGTATACGTTAACAGTGTATAAGGTAACTAAGGTTTTGAACCTTATTACATTTAGGAAAATTTCCAAATCCAACTGAATATCAGTAATACTACCAATCAATAGTATTTCTAATACAGGTTTCTATAAACACCATATGGCGTCATTATTTCAATAGGCTAAATATGATAAATTACGTTTAATTAGTTAATAATTCGACCCTTGACAAAAAAAATAATTTAAAAAGCAAAGAAGTATTGGAAGTACTTTTTAAATTCATTTCAAATTTTTATTTATCGTTATTCGTTCCATAAGAATTCACCTTTAATATTTAATGTAATAATTTAAAAGATGCATATTAATAAACTATAATAAATAAGTTATTATAGTTTATTAATATGTTGATTTTTATTTGATTGGATAATTGTTTATGTAGGTGGTGGTACTAGTAGGTACTAGGTCCAGTCTTAGACACATAGCCAATATCATGGTCTGCGATGTCAGATGCTTCACGATATTTTCTTTTACTACATTAGGTGTTAATCGAGAAAATAGAAATAAATATTTCAGTTTTTCGTATAAATGTTTAAAAACTAGCATTCCCTTTCTGCGGTTGTTTATCGTAATATAAAGTGAGGTGCTTCAAGCATTTTAGAGCTGACCTTTTATATAATTAATTAATAAAAATAATTCGTTTTGGTAAGTCGTAAATATAAACCAAGCAAAGGTAGGCATGGATTATCCGTTTGTATAATCAACGATAAATAAATACGCATTTCGTTTGACAAACAAATCGTGTATTTATTTAAGAATAAAATCATACACAATCAATAAACAAATATGTATTTAAGATTTGGTCAGCCAATGTTTTATAACACATAACTTAACAATTCATATATAGTTTTTCTCTTACGTTACTTTGTACAATTATTATATTATATATTATAACACAATAAAACATTGGCTTACCAAATCTTAAATACATATTTGTTTACTGATAGTGTATGATTTTATTCTTAAATAAATACACGATTTGTTTGTGATTTTATTGTTCAATGAATACGTAGACCACACGAGCCAGTTAATGTATATACGGAAAAATAAAATGGTGCAGTCAGCTTTTGAACTCATGACCATAGGATTGAGAGTCTTGTGTTTAATCTCCAGATGAATAATGCTCTCAAAATTATACATTTACTGTGATTTAACTTAGTTGTTTTATTTAGAGACACAATTACTTAATTATTATTATTTTTTCCGAACAATAAATAATCGCGCATTCTATTATATTATGCTACCCCAGTAAATAAACTAAGTGAGTGAAAAAACAATTTCATTACTTTATAAAATTATATTTATCTAACCTCATCGGAAATCCAGGACATATCCAATGCTAGGACAAATATTATTATAAGAGAAAGCATCTCTCGTTGTATTTTTAGTTCCCCCATTTTCATTGACTAACCAATGTTTACTCACAAAGTACTTATTAACCCTTTGATTCCTACTTCCTCGAATAATAAAATCCGTTAAACTCAAAGAAGTCTTGCTCAGTGGTTAGTTCTCTACGTCTAGGGCAAAACACCAGAAACAGAGGAACCATAACCATATTTAAAAAACTAAAACTCTTGCACTGTTTTTTTATCTTTATTTTTTATTAATACGAATTGGTATATTGAATTCTTACCTCATATACAATTGTTAAATAATGAATACTGCTTTTTAGTTTTTTTTTAAAGAAAATAAATATATAAGTTCTTATTTATAAACAAATATATGTGTAAATGCACCGTTTATCAAGTACTATCTGTCTCTTATCTCAGCGTAAACACAGAGAGAGAAGAGTTCTTCGGTTAAAAGACTGTCTAAGACTGATTAAATTTTGTATGATTAATATTAACTGAAAATTCATTAAGTAATTGAAATCAATAATATCATTGAACTTTCGCAATATCGGAACAGGAAAATTCTGCCACATCGAGCGTCCACTCACTACAACTTTAGAAGGTTTCGCAAACTCACAGGTCTAATAAAGCTCAATCAATAACTAATTTAACTACTTCTACAGGAACCTAATCTACGTTTATTTTATATTTAACATAATATACGGGCCTATTACATTTTCTAATTCCAAAACTGTACGAAAGTGTATTCGCTAAGAGTTTTGGCTTTTAAAATTTTACAGTGTCTTATTTTAATTTGACATAAATTTCCTTTGTTATTTGTCCCCGTTGTCCTCATTCGTCCACTCTCAATTCCAACAGAACTTTAAAAATAATTAATTAAAAGTTTTAGCTATTACGTTAATGTACACCTACTTGGGGACTTCTAGAATTTGATTTACAGTTTTCTATACTACAAACGAAACAAACTGAGGACAAAGTTTACTAGATCCAGTCGCTTAGATTAAATTGTGTAACCCAAGGGAGTGCTTATACTCACTCTTAGTTGTCTACAGAACTTACCAAATTATAATAGAGCCACCGTTCGACTACTAATGAAGAAGAACTTAGATAATTTATTTTTAAAGTATCTCAGGCTACTCACCGATAGAGATGGGGACTAATACTATAAAAATAAATTAAACAATTTTCCTACAATAGGATTCGAAAAATCGCTCGTTAAGGCATTGCATTCTTTGTTACAATAGTATTCTTCTGCTATATAAAAATTTACCATCATAAAAAATCTGTACTAAGCTCAGTCGTTACGTTAACTTACATTTTAATTTAATAAGTAAAACAGAGATCCAAAGGGAAGCAAGGGTCATTCGTTTATATAATTATTAAATACCTTACGGTAATATACGACATTTGGTATAATCCTAAAAGCCGAGAAGCATTACAGCAGAAACCCTGGTCGTGTGTAATCATAACTATGGGCATTGGCCTTTGACATTTATTGAAATGTTACCATCTGCGCTCACAACACTTACACTTGCTCCTAAACAAAAGACAATCATCGGGAGGAAAATAGCCTAGTATAAACCCAAAAATCAACGTCATGTGCCTGGCACACAAGTCTACCTACTTATCTATAAATATAAAAATTATCAAAGAAATAGATGCACTCTGAGTCCCATATAGGGTTCTAGCGCCACATGATTATGATTATAATCTACCTAAAGATGTAATTATATCTCCATATGTACGACGATACTAATTATGATATATTCAAGTAAAGTATGAAACTCTTAACAAAAAATCATGCAGTGCTTCATAAAGTCGAATAGTTATCCAAGTAACAATGGGTGAAGAGTCGGCACTGGAAGTCGTTTGAACATAGAGAGTAAATAAACACAATAAAACATCATCTCCCTATTTATTTACACTTCTCAAGAGCTATTCCAGTATGAACGAACCGATGTTGATTCAATAATGTCGCCTTAAATCGAGTGTAACTATTTCCACAATTAAGAACTATTTGTTTCCAAAGATAAATACTGGACAGGATATAAGTATTTTGTTTAACGACTATAACTACGAATAATTAATTAAAATAATTTATATAAATACAAACATTTTATTAATATTATTTTCTGATGTTAAAGAATTGTTCGAAAGGGGTCCGGTTGTTATGACGATAAAGAAAATAAATAGGATTTAACACAGATAAATAGAAAAATACATTTTACCAGAGCAAAACCTGTTGTACAGTGTAGCAATGATTTTGTAACACTATATTTGAAAATTTTCAATCTGTGGTCATGTTTGCCGAACGCGAAACGACGCGACAGTTTCACAAAAAGTTCCTAAGAAAGTACAAATTGCATAAAAATAAGAATTTCTAAGTAAAATAAAAGACAGTTCATCTAGCCTAATGAAATTCCAAGTAGCGTATCCAAGATATCTTTTGATAATGATGTAACTCTGCCCCAGTTAACGTTACATAAAACGAAAGGGTTGGTAAAGTTAAACTTAACTGATATGGCTTCCATTAATTATTAGCTTTGGCGGCATTTCAGAAAACTGAATTCATTTTGACTTACGTAGGTTCTGTAGAAAACCTGGTTATATAGAACATATATCGCCCAATTATATACCTTGTCCACTAGTAGGATTTTATAATTATCTACACAAAACTTGCTTGTGCGGGAAATATTCAATAATAAAACATATGTCTGTTCCTTGCCTTATTATCTAGCCATCATATAGTAAATGGGACTGATTGTCCTCTAAATGTGTTTTGCATATCACAGACCAAGTTAAAATGGCGTTTCTATAAGTATTGTAGACACTATGCCTTGTCACATTTTAAGATAAATAGACTGATTTTACCCAATATAAGCGATCAATAAGACAATTTAAACAGATGAATGAAACTCAATTTCTAATTACATTAGCTTATGTCCGAAACGATTTAAGTCTGGCCGCTTTTAAGACTGGTAAAGTAATTATTTTTTTGTTAGGGTGAGCTTTAATGGGCTGATGACATGTGGACAGGGCCTGTTTGTGAACCCCTTCTTTGGTTAACCGTTCTTACGAAAGACCGTTGAGCTTCCTTAATTACGCTGCGGGTTAAGTGATAAGAACATTTAAGAATCACAAAAAGCTTGTGAAATCCAGCTTGCTTCATGCCTCAAATACTTTGTTGCATTTCCCCTTTAAGAATTCGAATGACCGTTACATTTATTGAAAGAAAGACTAAAGGAAAAGCTTAGGGCTAATGACTATATCCGTACATATCGGAAACATAATATTTTAATAAAAACTATATCTTAAACGAAAATAGTTATTAATTTAAAACATAACATGACCTGTAACATACATTTTTCGACTACAGCATCATAGCGTGATATGAGAACGAGTTAAGTGTAACTAATATAACAATGTTATAATCGTTAACTTGCAAGTCATTCAGTAATTAAGTGACAAAAAATCGAGACATGTGGGTGAAGGGTTTGACAATGACTACAAAAACATCGCACGCAACGCAAATTAACGACTGCTTTTAAAGCACAAAATGTATGGTATTATTTAAAAACGAATGCACTATGCTTTTGCTTTACGTGTCATCCATTTTCCGCGGAGTCAATTAAACTATACCCGGCAATAGCGGGCTCTGGCGTCGAACGAAAACGATAAAGTTGCATTGTTGACGGACCCGCTCGATCACTTTGATCGGCCGCGTGTCACACACGTTATCATAGTTAGCCTTTGTAAAATGTTTTTGTTCGAACGTGTTGAATAATAATAGTAATTTGTTATAAAATTTAACCCTTAAACTTATGTTTGAGTATTAGTGTTACGTTTAGCATAAGATGTTCGTTTAAGAACTGAAATAATGAGCCATTTATTTCAAAATAATGATGGATATCTGGTTAATTAGTCACAACATCCTATGACGTATACCGGTTTACCCAGTAATTTGCTCTGACCGAGGCTGGTTCAAATTTATAAAGACCACTTACAGATTAGTAGGAAGCCTTGAGCTTGAGTAAGGCTGTATTTAGCTCTGTTTGCGGTAAACACACGTTAATTTGACCTAACGACCCATCCGTAATTCCTGTCTTACAGTTTCCGCATTTGTGGGTGGAGATTGATTTGAGAGGATAGGTATTATCAACTAAAAAGATAAATCCAATGTATTTGTAGTGAATTATTGTATATATATTTTCATGGACTCGGTGATAAATTTCTTAAATCTCAGAAGATTTTTTTTACATGTGTCTTCACTGAGACATCATGGAACATTACCATTTAGAGTAACTTAAGACTAATTAGTAATTTAAGTCTTACCTAATTTTCTAAAAAGGATTTTTTAACATAAGAAAGTGTCCAATAACACAACTTACAGTCTCTATTCACTGTTCTTGTGTTAACGTGCACTATCTCAGAAGAATAATAAAATATAATAGTATATTTACTAGATGAGAACATAATATATTGTATGTTTTATTCACGATCTCAGTCACTTATATATCTTATCATGATCTCACACTATCTTCTGAGATTCTCCTAACATGTGGGCATGGTATTTATATAAAGATAATATCATACAGCAAAATTCGATGAAACTTAATCGATTACTTTAAAAGTTCAGAAGTTCTTTTGGATTAACCAAGACGACTCTCGCAGGACCTCAACAATCACTCACGAGTTCAGCCTTAATGGTAGTATATAAATCGCTATCAAAGAAATTCCCGGGGGTCGGAAACAACAAAGTTAACAAGGGTATGAGACGCTCATTTGCGACATTGCCACATTGATGGCTGATTGCTTAATTGCTTCGTTTAATCAATTGGCCGTTTGAGAACGTTGTTCGGACGCTGTTCAGTTATTGCGTTTCTCCGGGTCACAAATCTCTTTTATTAGCTAGTTCTTAGTAATGGTGAGCTTATTAAATATGAATAGCTGTAGCTATATTAATGATCATCTAGTTGACTTAACCATATACGGATTTAATGATGCGTACCGAATAATATGCACATTAATACTTTTAAATACATCTTTCTCTTAATATGTTTTGATGAGGGTGCTAATTCCTGAAACCTTAAATCGAATTAATTAATTAAACGAACCAGTTTTACTACATAATTATTAACTAATAACGCAGATGCTTTTGTGGTTGATTTATATCGTTTATATTGGCGGTGAATGTCAGTTTGGTTTTCTATGGTAAACTAATAAAAATTATATCCCGAACCGCTGAATGAAGTACTATCATTTGCTTTGAGCTAGTTGATTAATAAGCATTTCGTGCGAATGTTTGTTGACCTTTTCTATCAGCGTTAATACTTTGCGCTTTCTTAGAATGATGACTCGATTGATGTACCTAAGCAATTGAGCCGATGTCAATAATGTACTACTGCGAATTAAATCATTTGTCCAGCATTTTAATGAATTAGATCATTTATATACCTTTGCGTTTATTAATTGTTAATTATATTATATAACATTGTTAATGTTATAAAATTATATGCTACAACCTCTTTAGGTCTGGGTCTCTGATTTCTGTATCTGTTTCATTATCATTTGTTAATCTTTAACGCAAGTAGGTGATTAGCCTCCTGTGCCTGACACAAGCCGTCGACATTTTGGGTCTACGGCAAGTCGGTTTCCCCACGATGTTTTCCTTCACCGTTCGAGCGAAGAAACCGTTGAAGCCACTAGGCCAACACGGATTTGTCTTATAACGTTATCGTTACCTACTGTAACTGGTCGTACTTGAGTTCGTGTATGTGGTGATGATAGTTATTTTGACTATCTACGTATTTACGTGTTATTCCCACGAGAAAGTACGTGCGTGCTCCTATTTCACCATGCCTCG
Source organism: Pieris brassicae (assembly GCF_905147105.1). Lineage (NCBI taxonomy): Eukaryota > Metazoa > Arthropoda > Insecta > Lepidoptera > Pieridae > Pieris > Pieris brassicae. The sequence goes on along the minus strand of NC_059666.1, from coordinate 18,970,124 downwards.
TGTTGATAATTTATTTTATTATTATTAATTACAAACGTTGCGTAAAACAGAAAACTTGGCGTTTCAAAAGAGTGGCGGAGAGTTTATTGCCAGTTCTTCTCTTCTCTTGATTTGAGAACTGGCAGTAAATGTAAAATTAGAAGCATTTCATATACATTTCTTTTTGTGGCATTCATAAGTGTACATTGTGTTACCTATGAATAAATGATTTTGAATTTGAATTTGTTAAAAATCCATTTCTAGTTTTAGATATAGTTCTTTTTACCATATCAAATACTAAAACTGTGAAGAATATATGGGCAAATTTTAAGTAATAAATGCACTTGTGTTAGAGGACTTAGAACTCCTATACAAGGAGTAGGTATATAATATATAGCATTGTGTACGTATAACCCACTAAGTTTTTCAATATAAGTCACAAAACATAAATAAAGACTACGATTACACTCAATAACCCGTTGCATTTTAAAAGATATTAAGCTCTTTAAAATGATAAATGTTAACTGAGTTGTCTTAACGGTCCATTTAATGTGTATTGACTATTCACTTTTGAGTTCTTATTCAATAAATCGGAACATCTCAAGAACTGACGACACATTTTTATAAGAATATAATATTTCTTTACTATTTTTTACGGTTAGGCAAATTAATGATATTCGAGTATTATATAAACTTATACAATATATACGACATGCAACATATGTTTTCCGTGTGTATATTTCATAATTCAATTGAATGCATTAAAATAAACATTATACACAACAAATATATGTGTATGTCATGGATTATTTAGTCAATCGCTACTACTACCATACTAATACTAAACCTAAAAAGGAATAATGTATATTATTAATACTCGTGAAAAAATAAACACCATTTACACAGAGACACTCTTCTCTATTTTACCAGCAACGCTCTAAAAGTTACTAATTTCCATTAATGTTGCAAAATAGTAATAAGGGGTTATGAAAAAAATTCTTTGTAAACGTTGCTCTCTGAAAATCAGCTTTTCCCTAAAGCTTTTGGCGATATTCCAGTATCATAGAACTGTCTTTGTTTGGTTAGCTTCATTGTACACCACTTTAAAACCTTCGGAATATGTTCAATTGCAAAAATAAAGAATTCACTAAACAGATGTTTTAGATTCACAGCAATTTGTTTGTAAAGTTTAAATTGGTATGATAACGATTGATGATATACTTTAAAGTTATTTGTTTCAACTAAAAGCTTCTTTTATAAAATATATTTTACGCTGTAGATAGGAAAAAAATGTTTAAAATATGGAAATAACATTTAGAAAATTGCCCAAACTATTGTCTATATTAAAAAAAACTGAGGTAAAAAAATCATGTTGTCGGAGGAAATTCTGCAATTGCGATAATTGTCTTCTAAGAATGCTTGGGATATAATGTATAGGATCTAAATTGTCTTTTATTCTGATAAATGATCTTTCATTTCCTTTAAAAGTTCGTACAAAAACTCAACATTAGTTATAGGTAGGTTTCCTAATTTTAATAATGGCAGTGGTTTAATCTTGACTGAAACCTATGGGATGGGATGTCCCATTACAGTACTAATTCTTCAAGTGGAATATAGAAAAAATATAATTCTTAAGAGAAAAATCACAGATCTCTTAATTTCTATTAAACACAGTTGTTGGAGCGTTTAAAAACACCAGGGGATGTCCGTCAGTAATATTTTAGTTGCAAGCACTTAAACAGTAAAACCTTTGAGAAACTCAACACCCTCAAATTGTATAGGAGAACTATAAATGAGTTTTCATCGGAACTGTAACATTACTTCCGCAATGCGCCGGCGCTTAGAAAGGAAAGATTATCGTTATGATCGGTATTGTTCCCTTTATTTAAACACGGTTACGCATCACGGTCATGGGTCACATCAGGTACATTTTGGTTTTTAAAACACATTTTATTTAAAGTCCTTTAGTTTTTTAATACTCCTCCTACATAGTTAGTTGTTACTTTAATCGTTATTCAGCAATACAAAATATATCCGATGAAGCGTAAAGTCAAACCAAACTCAATACAAATATGCGCTGTTTAAATCTAAATACACAACAATAATGTTTTTAAAATAATACCACAGACATTAACAGTAATATTAAATTCGAAACATAAAATTGATACAGATTAAATGTTTGCAGTGCTTACTTATTCTGCACTTTAATGTTAATATATTAACAGTATTCAAATCAACATTTTGAAGTATCCTCTGATTGAGCCTTTAAATTAAAGCTTTAGCAACTCACCCATAATTATAAATCCGTTATAAAACATCTAATAGTCCACAAACCACTATCACTATCACATTACATCCCAATAACTAATGTACGAAAAAGTTTACGTCGTAATTGTGGAGCGATCAGCTCAATGAAGCGACGTGCTCGGTACACAAGACTCAGCGCCAGAATGAGCTTTAAGCTCTTCGCTCACTATGTAAGCGCCAGAAGCGGTACGGCACTTCCCTGATATATATACTATTTGAGTAAACTGTCAAATTTTTATCAATTGAACGTAAAATTTCATTGATAATAATAACTAGTATGTTAATAATAAGTAGATTTAAAAGAAACTTATTCGTTTCGTTTTTATGTAATATTGATATCATGGAATGCGAAACAATATTCATCCTTAAAAAAAATATATATTGACACTGATTGATGCTTTATAAAAAGAAAACAAAAGCATTGTTGTACTTGTATAGTGAATGAAATGAAGTAAACAATCTCTAAAAGCTTACAAAAACTTTTATGAATTACCAAAACAAATGGAGGTTCATCAATAATAAAACGCAGAACCAATTTAATATTAACACGAGATTTGTAATCCCATTTAAGTCAAATCCGATAAAAGCCATTACGTACATTAACATTCGATACATTTCGTTTCATTATTATATATTTAAGAGATAATTAGTGTCAGATAAAGTAAGTTTAATGTTAATTAAAAAACACATAATACCACAGACGCGCGACGACCCTTAGCTATTTTTCTCACATTTCTCTGTTTCGTGAAAATTATTTTTTTAATAGGTTATATAAGCTTTTTGTCTCTATCGATTTCATATCGGTCTTCCTTCACCGTACGAGAAGTTTTTTACGTTTTACGTTTTTTACTGTACGTAAAAATCCAGTCCAACTTTCGACCCCAGGGATGAGAGTCGCACCACACTATGTGGAAGCTGGAGCTGTCCACTAAAGTAATACCAAACCAATTCGTCTTTAACAAAAGAGCGTACCAATTCTTAATAGACCGCTAATGCACGAGAGCCTTCGGTCCGTCTGCTCTGCAATGTCCTTTTTTTATTTAAAAGCACAAGGCCATCAGAGTTCAAAGTTAAACAAAGATAAAGTCCGATATGGATAGGTCTGTCCTATTAATCTCATACAAACTAATCAATGTTAATTAAATAAATGTATTTATACGGTTATTACAATTGAGTTAATATGTTGGTAAGTTAAACATTGACTTTTGAAACAATATATTATTTAAACGTGTTTTAGGACTCTTTTCTTTAATGAGAATACTATATGTTTTATTTAACATTGATATACAATTAGGCATACAAATGGTACCATTACGATAATATACAGAAGCCAAAACTCGAATTGATAGAGTAGAAAATGTTTCAGTTTGTCAATACCCTTTCATGGAGTTCTATGGCTCATTTGTATGCACACCGGCGTCTGTAGGCTTTATGGTCGAGTAACCTTATTTCCCGATTTTACAAGTTCCCTATACATAATGCGGAGAGATTATAAAATGAGTCACGCTTGTTTACACGCGACAATGAGCAGTCTGCCGGTCATTCATGTTAAATGAAGTCACTAATGAATGTGCTGAAAGGAAATTTCTGTAAATAAATAGTAAATTAATTCGAATTAAAGAACTTAAAACTGTATAAAATTACATTGATCAAGTTGCACGTAACAATCGATATTAACAACATTTAACATTGCATAAAATCTTGAATTATACCTTTTATATTATTTAGTTTTCATTTAAAGTTTAAATTAAAACTAAATAATATAAAATAATACAATATATACCCGACCGACGAAATAAAAAATGCTAATACAGTTAATAGCCACCGTTTTAACATTAACAGTTTTGTCAATCGCGGCGCAAATTTCTTACAATCTTATTATTTAACGTGCTATAAACCTCACAGGTTACAAAAAACTTTTACTTATTGTAATGTTTAATTAATTTGTAAAGTGACACGAGATTAAAGAATTGTTTAAGTGTAAAAGTGTGTTTATAAATACTTTGACTCTTTGACTTTGAACTTTGACATTTAAATTATTATTTATTAATATAATAAACTTATACAAACATCGTTTCGATATTTGTTTTTAATTTTTCTCCATAAAAACCATCCTCAGGGTTCCAGGAATAAATAGAAAATAAATTTAATCGGTCTTCTTCGAGTTTTGCGCTTAACAACGCCACATATTTTTTTATTAATGTAGATAATAATAATAATAAAAGCCAGTTTAATTTCCAATCATTACAAAAAAAGATGTACATTTTATAAATTGTAATTCTCTTATTAAAATCCTAGATACCTTCAGTACCGTCGATCGGAACCCCTTCAAGAATAAAGGCCAACTTGCTCTGTTAATGGCTTTCTTTCTCCATTCGCTTCCTGCTAGCGCTTCTATTTTTAATCCACCTTTTTTGAGAGGCCCCTTCTCTCTTTCTTTTTCCTGGTCCTTTGCAAATAGTTGCCGTTAAAGTACAGTCAGTATATCTTGCTATATGCCTCGCCCATTGCCACTTCTGCTTCAGGGTATATATTAGGCATCAATTACTTTTGGTATTCGTTTTATTTTTCTTATTTTCAGTACGCTTCTTTGCATTGCTTTCACTAGTTGCATACTACTAGTTTGGTTTTAATTTTTGAGTTGTATGTTTGGCAGCCGTATGTGAGAGTAGAATACGAGATAGGTAAGTGTCCAAGACAATTTTCTTAAAGTGAAGCAGAAATTGCCCTTTTAAGATTTCCTTCAGGGACCAAAACTTTTTAAAGTCAATTCGACGCTTTACCTCAAGTTCTCCATTTTATCTTCGAATGATAGTTGGTGGCCCAGTATATGTAGTTTTTTATATATTCAAGAGGCTTTCCGTTAAGGTATACGGCAGTGTTTTTAGTTTTACTACCTTTTTACTTTATTCGTCATCTATTCTAGTGCCTTACTGTTTCAGCAAATAAACCAATCCGCGAATGTGAGGTGTGTAAGTTGATCCTGGTTAACTCTCGAGTTTTCGAAAATTTGTTGAAGTATCATTATGAACAGGTGGGTAAGAGGGAGTCTCCTGGTCTCACGCACCAATCCGTATATCCGAACCTCGTGTATCCAGTTTGTCTTGGCTTACACTACCCACGTAGATGTTTTTCAGTAATTATACATAACTCTTGTTTATGTGGCATTTATTGAAGGCTTCCCAAATAGCCTCGTGATATATTGTGTCAAACACTTTGGCATAATCGATAAAATCCATGTAAAGTGAATTGTCTTCAGAGTCACCTTTCTTGTATAGTAGTACTACATCACAATTTCTCCATTGCGTTGGTACTTGACCTGTCTTCAAAACCTCGTTGAGAAAGGACGTAAGTAGGCTAGTTAGCAGAGTAGCAGCAGCTTTTAAAGCTTCATTTTGTATTCCGTCAGGGCCCGGACTTTTATCTGTTCTAAGTTTTCTGATATACTAGAAGACTTCCTTCTCAGATCACGAGATTCGAGAGTTTGATATTTCAGCACTTGTTATGGTGCTACATGACATTTAAGAAGTTGGTTTTGCATACAATTGCTTATTGTATGTAGCGCAGTTTTCAATATATTTTCTGGCTCTTTTTTCTGTAATAGTAGACCGTAAGTTTTGGATCCATTTTTTTCTGTGTGGTTAATTTCTTGTAGGCTTTTTTCATGCTTCTATACGTGTTTATGATTTCCTAAATTATTTTGTGCATATGGTGTTTGTAGCTTTAAGTAATGTGTTCTTCTTTGGTTTTTTGTTTCGATTTTGGAAGCTCAGTTCGCCGTGTAAGAGGAGTTTTAGTAGGCTCACTAAGTATTTTGTTGATAGTTTTTATATAGATATAATAATGGCGCTACAACCTGTTTAGGTCTGGGCCTCAGATTTCTGTATCTGTTTTATGATCATTTGTAAATTGAATAGGCAAGTAGGTGCCTGACGCACGCCGTCAACTTTTTGGGTCTAACGCAAGCCGTTTTCCTCACGATGTTTTCCTTCACCATTCGACGAATGGTAAATGCGCACATAGAAAGAAAATCCATTGATGCACAGCCTGGGATCGAACCGACGACCTCACTGATGAGCGTCGCACGCTGAAGCTACTAGGCCAACACTGCTTATATAGATATACACATAAAAATTATACAAATGAACTGCATACGTGTGTTTGTGTGTGTGTTATTGCGCATGTAGATGCTCAGTTGAAGATCGAATCCTTAACCTCATCCAACGGTTGAAAATCATATACCTTAGTTACTAGGCGCTTATTTTCGGAAATCAAATGTTATATAATTTATTTCGAACATATATACGTTAAATAAATATACGTAACATTATTCGAGAGTAGTAACTGGAGTATTACTTAAAAATTTAGAGACTCAAAGAGCATGTCATGTGATCTGTAATTTATCACTTTAACAAATTACTTTCGCAAATATTTTTATTGAAGAGACAGAATTTTTATCTAGACATCGTTATTAAGTCAGGACATATTTAACATACAACGTTTTTACATGTACAGATTTAAAAGTCACATTAATACTGTCACTAAATGGAGATGGGCACGGGATGTACATCGATAGACCATCAGAGCAACCCGGTATACCGGCCCTATTGGGAAACCATGGGCTGATGATGTTACACACATAACAGAGATAGACCTGGAGATTCTTGGAGGATTCTCTGCAAATAATTAGGAAATAGATACAACTTAATACAGATAAAAAAATAGTGCAGTTCATTTTCTTTAAAAAAAAATATAGGAATTATAATTTTTTTTTTTTTTTCAATAAATATAAAACGCTTTTTTTATTTACTGTATGTCAAATATTTGAGTTACCGCAACGATTCAGAAAGTAACGCTAGTAGGTAAGTCAGCACAAGAAATTATGCTAAGTTACTGTCCATATGTCGTAAAGTTACCAATCGTGAAAGTACTTATTCGCGAAAGTCATGTTGATTTTCAGATCCTATTCAAAGAACCTGTTGCTACAATGTAGCATACATACATAGTATTTATAATCGGTAACATATCACAGGATTTTTTATTCGTATTCTTTGTCGGTTTTACTGAAAAGTACACTTCATTGAAATGTCCTTATCGTCATTAATAAGTGAAAAAAAAATACATTCGTAATATGATCAGCTCCTTAAACAAAAATCAACTATATACATTATAATAGCTATTGAAATACATTTACAAAAATTGCCGTATATTTTGATGTACTTTATTTTATTTTAGGCGACTAAAATATTATAATAACCTTAATTGGCTGAAACCAACAAAAAACACTTTAAGGCATTTTATTCGCAATATTGTGGAAGCATACAACTCAGCCTCCAAACGGGAAATCACTATTTTACACATTTCCATATTTGAAGGCACCAAGGCTTCGTAGATCACACCGCAATAAAATTCCCGCAACCGCAATTAAATTATAATCCGGCAACTTGCTATCCGCAAAGCGCTATCTGCCTTCGACATCAATATGATCCTGATGACATCAGTACAGCTTTAGATGTGGTCGCTGGTGACCTCCTTGTATACCTTACACTAATACTGCCCGTATTCGAATCATCGACGACCAGTTACTTTCCGAGCAGCTTGATCCCTTGGTGTCGCGTAGAGATGTGGGGCTCTTTGCATCTTATACCGCATTACCTTGAAGATTGTTCCGAGAAGTTGTTCGGACTAATACCTGGAGCAGAGTTTCATCATCGGCCCCAAGGCAGAATAAAAATCGTATCACCTCGACGTCTCTAGTTGCAACTGTTACAACTTACTAGTTACAACTGAGCGTTTCTTAATGCAGTTTTTGCCACGCACCTTCACTATATGGAACCAGCTGCCCACTGAAGTATACCCGAGCCGATTCGACCTTAGGTCCTTTAAGGAAAGAGCGTAGCAATACGCTTTAAAAAGGCTGGCAACGCACTTGCGAGCCTTCTGGTTATGTGAGCGTCCATCGACGGCGGTCCACATCTGGTGAGCCTATTGCCCGCTTATCATTTTTTTTTACTGTAAGTAATAGTGTTAGAAAATATGTCAAAGTAATGTTTAATTTTGGTAAAACAGATGGGACTTTGAAAAAAACAATAGTTTTATTCAAAAACAACACCAATGGAGTTTTTTAACATTGCTTACACATTAAAAAATCGTCTTTAATCCCGCGAATATGTTATGTAAATTTGCGTACATATCCATTAACGAAATTTAATAGCATTTTATACAAGTTGATATTGATTGGCAGACTATTTACCAAACCGTGAATGATCAAAATATTCGTTTAGAACTATATACTTATATAAACTACTGCGATTTTTGATTAAATTTAACATAAAAAATAGCTGAACATATAAATAATAATTAATAAATACATACATATCTCAAAAAAACATGCTCTTTTACGGGAATAAGCATGAAGTGTTAAACTAATAACTAGAACATACAAGGCCCAACTCAACTCACTGATAGTATCTGTATAGTTTGTGGCATTAGAATATTTGAAATGTTTTAAGTGAATGTAAACAAAACCTTCGCTTTTAATAAGCACCCTAGTCTACAGTGTGATAATTTTAACATGTTTGTATGTGTGTGAGACACACGTAGAGTGATTTCATTTCAGGCGACACAATAATTATTCTTGGTCATAGATAATAGAAGCACCATACCACATTCTTTCATCTTGAATTCTTGGATCAAATTTTACATAAATTTACTAGTTAGTAATATCTATAAAGGCTTTTATTGTTCCTTTTGTTCTAGACTATGTGTATAATGTATATATGGACCAGACTATTCAGTTATGCCATTACCATTCTGAAATTATTGATGAAGATTAAATTCTATTTAAAAATTTATTTGATAAATTTTCTGCTTGAGTGGTCGTCGTTCGCAACCTTACATAATATTATAGGGACTCCGCCGACCGTTAAATTGATATTTGCTTTTCAGATTATAATGCTTTTGAAGTAGTATGATGAAGCAATCGTGCGTGCATTTTTATTGGCTCATGTATTGGTAATAATTTAAGGTTAAACTTAAATTTATCAACTTTAACGCTAACTTATCTACTATCTATTTATAATGATTACAACATTCGACTGGGATAATGGTGTTTATGAAAATGCCACTTTGACAATTTTTTGTATAAAGCAAAGAAGATTTCAAGGCTTGATGTATAAGCTTATTTTGTAGGTAGGTACACATTATATTTAAGTGTATTTTTATTATAAAAATAATAATCGCATTTTTTGCAACTGTCATCTTTGGATACCACAAAAAAGAAGAGTTTAGCTTTGTTTTTTTATTCTTATCTATTCAATAGTGTAACGCTTTCCTGAACTAAGCTTTATGAACTAAAAGTATTGATTGCTTGTCTATTAGACATAAACATGCCTATACAGATTATGTTATTGGTATTTGAATTCTCCAAAGCTTAATCTAAACTATTTGAGTTATTCAAACAGTAAGGACTTGACGAAGTAGTTTAATATTATTATAACAGTTTTATAACAGAAGCGCTTTTTGTCTGTATTTTATTGACGCTTGAATTATTTCTTTGTGTTCGAATAATATGAAGCGAAATAAAATATCTGAATGCAAATGGATGTTCATTTCCTCACGTCACGATGTTAGCACGCCTCAGTCTCCACTGTTTCCGCCGTATCTGGTCTTCTTATCTTTTATGTTACGCTATTCAGACTTAGACAGAAAAAAAAATATGGTCAATTAAGGACAGAATAATACATTAGGGAAACATATAGAAGTATTAAGAGGTTTAAAATTACTTTACACTTAAGGAGCTTAAGTTTTGTGTATTCAGTACCCTAAATCATTGTAACTTTGTAGCGCTATTACATATCTTTTTTGCATTTTTCATTTATTGTAAAAAGGTTTACTTTTTCCTTTTGTTACTTAAAATTTAATGACACTAAAATTACTTGTTTCAAAAGTTCAAGCGGAATAGATCATTATTATCACTTAACATTGATTATATTGTTTATGCACAGAAAATTGTTATAAAATCTATGTAACCCAAATTCCTATTTTACTATTATCCGCGTAATAATTAAATTATTACGCCACTGGCCAGCCAGTAATTTATATTGTTCACTTATAATTTAAGATAAAACTTGAAAATAACTGATATAAAATAAATAATAATAAAATGTTAATTAAACGAACATAAAACCTACGAAACCTTACCATATACATACCCTGTTTTTGTCCGATACGTGTGTGGTATGGCTCGAACGCCGCACGCGCCGGCACCAGGTGAGAATGATAACATCTGCCGGACAGCCGGACCCTTTCGATAACACGCCACCACTGACATGACAATGTTATTTGGTAAATAATCAATCATTCGAGTAATATACATCTGTTTTATATTTTTAATTTATATAATGGATTTTTTGCGTAAGCACTGATTTTATTTATACATTTGGTTATTGGCGCGTACGTCCGTAACATTGTTATATTGTATGGACAAGTTAAAAATAAGTATTTAAATTGTGATTCTCAATCTTCATAATTATTTTTATTCATTAATATATAAATAATAGGTTTAAAATATCCTCGACGCTCGTACAATGTACAACAACACTTATTTTAAATAGCTAAAAGGGTTTATGAATAAAATTTTATCGAGTATTTTGCACCTTTTTACAATGCCAATTACAATGCTCCTGCAACAATGCAGAGCGGAGCCCAACACAATACTCTTTGTAAACTAACAAACAATCTAACAAAACCTGTATAATTGATTTATTTGCCTTAGCGTTGTGCACAAACAAAAACATCGAATATTTATTTAGCTTTAGCAACATAATTACTGCTTAAAAATATAGTGTGAATTCCATGTAACGTTTCTCGATTTAACGGCTTTGGTTGTCTTCCATAGAATAATAATACATTCTACAATCTACATAGCATTAGACCCACTCTCGATAACGACAACAACTGAGTAATAAAGTACTTTTTAGGTAGCTGAAATTTGTAAAAACGCAGCGCAGCTGTGTACGTTCTTTTGTCGCTTTATTATATCACTGTATATGGGGTTGGGTTTGGATCTATGCTTCTACGGTTTCCAGCACGACATGCTTGCATTAGCATGGTAGCATAGGTGCAAACCCACCCTACCACATCCTTCTGATGGGTAGGGAGGCGTGGTCTTGGGGGTAGCGCAGGTCGCTGTGATCCCCAAGGCAAGTTTGGTGGACTAACCTTCCCGAGGTTGCCAACCCTGTTTTTGGTCTAATACCCTATGTATTAGACGTAACTAAAACCACCAAGCGAACTTTTGCAGGGATGTAGAGGTCATGTCCTTGCGAGTTCATCATCCAAAATAAAAGGACGGTGGACAGTAAATGACCTCCCGCGTGTTTGTGCCGTGCGCGGGGATCCGTACGGGGGGATGAAGGAGTCCTGGAGGTTGAGTGGAGTAGTGCGCCGGTACAGTTGTGCGCTGCACACAACACACCTCTTTGGTCTGGATTTCCCCTCACACGGGAGGCCGTGGATTAGCTGACCACGGTCAACCGGCTGTGGTATCCCGTAAGAGGGCTAACAAGCGAGAGTCGGGGTGTGGGTGGGGGGGGGCGTCGGCGTGGCACGGGACTCGGGGTGAGTTTGCGTCATCGTCTCGGGATGCGAACAGCTCCGTACTCTCTTGCGGCGTGCGGACGCGCCTGCCCCTCTACACGCTGACTCTATACCGAAGGAGTAGCTCTGACGTCGCTTGCTGAGCAAGGGACGTCCCCGACTTGAGGGCTCCGTGGCGGGTGGAGAGCTCCGACGGTGAATCTATTTCATACCACCACATGGATAGAGAGACAAAACACACAAACCAACAAAAGGCTGCATCCACAGATGCGCCTAAAACTAACATAAACAGGGTTGCGTCGCAGGACGTGTTGAGGTGCAAGTCACCAGTGACACGATACTCTGATGCCCCTATCTCGCAAACGGATGCACCCAATAGGGCAGCGTCCGAGGCACCAAAGGAGAGGGGAGCGGCTGAGGAAGCGGGATGCACCCTTAACCGTGCCCACTCCAATGGTATCTCATACACCACCACACAAGGATGCGTCCACTGTTGCGGCCAGGCTGACTGCGTCGGTCGAGCAGAAGATAGCGACTCCGAAGGATGATACAGCAATGTCTGCGTCCATAGGGGGGGCATCCGAAGCAAGATCGATGCGGAAGACCGAGGCTGCGACGATGAGCACGTCCAGTGCACAAACCTCGACCATGGACATGTCGGCCCTGAAATCAGCGATTCAGGAATCGACTCCCAGGATGGTCCTAAGCTCCTCAAAAAGGCGACGGCTCAGGAAGGCCAAAAGAGCGACGGAACAGCAACAGCTGATTACCGGCTCTCAGAGGATACCTGAGAACCCTGGAACTGCCCCCGCGGTTACCACAACTGCAGGACGCGGGAAAAGGGCACCGAAGCCGACTGGGTCCTCTGCCGCGCTCAAGCCTATTGGCTCTAGGTGCGGTAAAGGACCTAGAGGGGGGTACCAAACCAAAAACCCAAACCAAACCAAACAACAAACAAAGGGCCAGAAACGAGATCGGCCAGAGGAAACCGTGACACCGACTGGGGAGAGTAAAAGGGTTAAACCTAACAAACTCCGGCTGGAGTCAGGGACCTCGGCCAGTTACGCGGAAGCGGCAGCATCCTACAAAGCCAACGAGCTTTGTGTTGCCGTGATGACTGAGCCCTTTATAGACATGACACAAGAACAGGCAGATAACATCCGCCTACAAATCGAGGGTAAAATCCAAGATGAGCTCATGGCGGATCTTGAAGCTACCCTAGCAACTGAACCCAACGACATCAGATTCCGGGGAAGAGCCCACTTCTCAGATGGTGTCCTCAAAACTTGGTGCGAGGATACCTACACGCTGGGATGGCTTACCGGAGCATGCGATGTCATCAACAATCCGATACCGGACACCAAACTGGTGGTACGGCCTCAGTCAGACATTCCGAAGAAGGTGCCGTGCTTACTGCATGTTCCAGAGTTCACTGGTAGCACGGAAACTTTACGGAAACTGATCACCAGGCAAAACCGCCACCTAAACATCAGATCTTGGACCCTGACTCACGAACGTAGAACACAGGACCCGACAGGCGTATCTTTGTTCCTTCGTGTTCCGGAATATGAGATCTCAAAGATCAAGGCACACGAACGTCGCATCTACTATCTGATGGGGAACATCTATATCCGAATTCTGGAAAAGGATGAACCCTCAGTGGTAGCTGCCGCCACAGTAACTACTGCCAGTACATCGGGGACGGAATCCTCGGGGCCAAAGCCGCCCTCGTCAACGACGGAGATAGCCGCGGTTGCCGAGGTAAACGTCCCCATGGAGACAGCTCAACAACCACCCTCACCGGTGCAACTAACCTCGGATGACGAGTTCTTTCAGGAGACAGGGGGGAGTGAATTCAGCGACAGCTGTTTGCGCTCCTCCCCCTAACCGGACTGACCTTATCCAGACCAACCTCCAGCACAGCCAAACAGCGTTGGCTTCACTACGCAGACTGCTGGAGACCAACCCGAAGACCATTGCCGCGATCCAGGAGCCGTGGATCAGGAATGGCAAGGTATGCGGCCTGGGTAACACCGGTGGTAAACTTTTGCTGGATACCTCAGTAAGTAACCCAAGAACCTGCATTATCATACCTAAACATGTACCAGCATACCTAATTAACGAACTGTGTTCAAGGGACCTTACAACCATTAGGTTACCTAGGGACGCACATCCAGACATCGTCCTGGCGTCCGCCTACCTACCGGGTGACGAGGACGTGCCCACTCCAGAACTCGGCCTTCTGGCTGACTACTGTGAGAGGGAGAAACTGGAGCTTATAATCGCAGCAGACTCCAACGCGCACCACACGCTATGGGGTAATGCAAATACCAACGCTCGAGGTGAGAATATGCTTAACTTCATTCTTAGCAATAAACTTATCTTAGCAAACAGCGGCTCTGAACCAACCTTTATCAACGCACGCTCGCAAACCATAATCGATCTAACAATGGTGACCTCTGGTCTGTCAGATCACATACAGGATTGGCATGTCTCCAGAGAGCTATCATGCTCAGATCACAGGTGGATCCGCTTTACAATCAAAGGGGAGCTACCTAAACCACAACCACGACGCATACCTCGGAGAACTGATTCAGTAAAATTTTACAATATAATCGGCTCAGAGGTAAGCAAACTAACAATACCAACCACCATTGATGTACAAGACATAGACAAACATGTAAATAACCTAACGTCCCTACTCCAGACCAGCTTTGAACGGTCGTGTCCCCTTACCATGCCTAGGTGGGGGAGTAGACATAACTGGTGGTGCCCCGAACTGGAGAGACACCGAAAGAAGGTCAGGAAGCTGTTCAATAGAGCAGGAAATACCCGTTTACCTGCCGACTGGGACAAGTACACAATCGCGAGAAGACGATTCAAAAAACTTTTACGCTCTAGGAAGCAAGAGTGCTGGAGACACTTCTGCACCAGCATTGAAAGCAACAACCAGGCAACCAGAGTGAAATCATGCCTCTCTAGTGAGCCTTATCACTCAATTGGTTGTCTTAAAAAACCTGATAAATCATTTACAAAAACCGATGCAGAAACATGTGAACTACTGATGGAAACACACTTTCCAGGCTGCATAATTGCCAACGACCAAGCATGGCAACCCTACTCAGAAAGTGCCACCACCGACTCAGACTGGAATGTAGCTCACAAAATAATCACAAATGAAAAAGTAACATGGGCAATCAACTCCTTCCTACCATTCAAAGCGGCTGGCCTGGATGGCATCTTCCCAGGCCTACTAAGATGGAGTAGAAACCTTTTGGTGGACTATCTTGTCTCAATCTTCCGGGCATGTATAGCCCACCGCTACATACCCTTGAAATGGAGGGAAGTGAAAATAATATTCATCCCAAAACCAGGCAGAGAGGACTATACCCAGGCAAAATCCTTCAGACCCATAAGCCTCACATCTTTCCTGTTAAAAACAATGGAGAGGCTTGGAGATCTGGAAATACGTAGCCAGGTATCGCTATCCAAATTCCTGCACCCAAATCAGCATGCCTACAGCCCAGGCAAGTCAACGGATTCATCACTCCACAACGTTGTGTCTCGCATTGGCGACTCCCTGAAGTTAAAACAGTCAACCCTTGGTGCATTTATTGACATCGAAGGCGCTTTTGACAAAACAAACTTCACGAGCATTACCAGAGCACTCGTTACATGTGGAGTATCATCCACCCTGATAGGGTGGATAAACAACATGCTAAAACAACGAGCTATACAGTTCACTGTTAATTCCACGACACGGGGCATTGTCAGCAGAGGCTGCCCGCAAGGTGGTGTCTTATCGCCGCTACTGTGGAACCTCGTAGTTAACGAGCTCATCACAGAACTCAACGCTGGCAACCTCTACACAGTGGGTTATGCGGACGACATAGCTATCTTGATATCGGGAAGCTTTGAAAGTACCCTATGCGATCTCATGGGAAGGGCTTTCAAAGTAATTGAGAGATGGTGCAACAAGCACGAGCTATCTGTCAACCCATCAAAAACAGAGCTAATACTCTTTACAAACCGGAGGGTTCTGGGACCACACAGGCTTCCAAAACTCTTCAACACACAACTCAAACTCAAAAATGAAATAAAGTACTTGGGTGTGATTCTGGACAGTAAACTGCTCTGGAACAAACACCTAGAACACAAACTGAGCAAAGCAACGATCGCCTTCTATCAATGCAAAAAGATGCTAGGCGTGAAATGGGGCCTATCGCCTAAAATAACATTATGGCTATACACTGCCATAATCAGGCCAATGCTGGCCTATGGAGCCCTGGTTTGGTGGCCAAGATCTGAACTTCAAATGGCGATCACGAAACTGGGACGCTTCCAAAGGCTTGCCTTGTCCGCTGCTAGCGGTTGTATGAGAACAACTCCGACCGCAGCAATGGAGATAGCCCTGCAAATCTTACCTCTAGACCTACACATACAGCAGGAGGCGGCACTTGCGGCCATCAGGCTTATGGTATTGGACCTATGGGGAAAAAACCACTACAGTTCACACACAGTGATTCTCAACAGGGCAATAGAGTACCAACCTCTTATAGCTGCGCCATGTGACAGAATCACTAATCAATTAATATTCAACAAGAAATATCTTATACAACTGAGAGAAGAGGAGCAAGATCAGTCGCCCCTGAATGAGCTACGTATATACACTGATGGCTCAAAAACAGGGTGTGGCTCAGGCGCTGGTATTTTCTCCTTTGATCTCAACATCAACATACACCTACCTCTGGGCACACAAAGCACAATCTTCCAATGTGAATGTGTCGCTCTAACCGAAGCAGCCAGAGCCGTACAGCGGATGGGAGTCAACGACTTTTACATTAAGCTCATATCGGACAGTGCATCCGTGCTGATGGCGCTCGGTAACGAAAACACAAACAGCAAACTAATACTGGAGTGTCACGAAGCACTGGAGGCAATAGCTCTAACAAATAGAGTTACCTTACAGTGGATTAAGGGACACAGTGGCTCTCTCGGCAACGATGCAGCCGACGAGCTTGCGAGAAGAGGCTCTGGTATGATACCTGCTGGCCCGCATCCGCTTCTCCCCTTGCCCTTCTCGCTAGTTCGGATTCGCCAGAGATCCACTGTACTCCAGAATCAACGATGGTCGCGAAGTGTAGATTGCAAACAGTCCAAAATGGCTCTGCCGGCTGTGAACCCGCAACTTACTAAGCGACTTCTAAACCTGAACAGAACCAATCTCAAAACAATCATAGGGACAATCACGGGCTATTGTCTCCTTAACAAACATCTTTTCGTCCTAGGCGCAACAGACAGCCCCTTGTGCAGAGGCTGTTTCAGCGCAGAGGAATCAGTCACCCACGTAGTCCTGGAATGCGAGGCTGTGGCTAATCAACGTACAAAAATCCTCGGAACAGTGAGGTCGCTCCGCGAAGCCTGTGAAGTGCCCGGGAGACTTCTGTGCTTCTGGAAGGAGTTGGGCTGGCTAAATTAGCCAGGGCTTCTACGCACAACGGACCGACTACGTGTCTAAGTGCGGAAATTGAGTCCACCTACCTAAACCTTAACCTAATCACTGTATATTGATGATTAATTTTTATGTACATAACTACACTGACACTAGTCTAGCAAACTTTTTCTTTTTCTAATCCAGATTTTTTTCTCTCCTTTTACCAAAAATCTCTATAACGCCATAAAATGCACAGTCCCTTCAGTGTCGTTACATAGAGTTTATACGGTACTTAGATTTTCTTGCATTATTCAGTTATATTATCAGTGGTATAATTTCATATTATACTATTGTATATAATATGAACTGAATAGACTTTCACTCAATACGTTGCAGATAATGTTGTTTTTCAAGTATTTGTTCGAAGTTTAGACCAACAAGATCCAGTCCAAATTAATAGATACGCCTTAGAATACATGCAACAAAGTATTGACTTGGGTAAGAAAATATCCTTTAAAAATTCACGGCATCATAACGAAGACGTAAGGCGAACTTAGATGTCATGGTACAAATTTTAGGGATACAAAGAAGTACTAAAGGTAGAGATACCAATATACTTAGACAAGATAGTCTTAGATACGTATATATTGACAAGTCTTTCTTACCGTAGTTAATCATGGAATTTGACTCGAGCACAAACAGAAAAATAACAAGTTGTCAACGAGGAATGTAACTCAATTTAAAACTAAAGGACAAGATCAGAAGCACAGAAATAAGAAACAAAATCCCATTGCAAAAAAATTAAGTGGAAATGGCCATACCTCTCGCAAAAGCAATGGCTCAGAGACAAAGAGGGTAATTTCAAGAAATAAATGAGGCTTAATTACTATTAATAATTATTACTATAGACAATTCGTCACTACATATTATGTATAATTTCACTCAAATTCGAATACTAATTAGGCGTAATAATATATTTATGTATATATATATAGGCGGAATAAAATTATTTTAATAATTATTGCAAAAAATCAATCCTTAAAATATGATAGCTCTCTTAAAATGGAGTTTTTTTTAATAATTTTTGCATAATATGCGTAACGACAGTTGTAAGCATTTCCAATCTGACCCAATCCTGAAACTTACTTGTTAAGTACGTCTTTTATATGCCTCAAAATCAAATTAGCCGAACTCAAAAGTTAAACAAATACAGAAGACATATCTCAATTGTCTAATTCAGTTTTATTCATCCTTGTAATTTGTAATCATCTTATTTTTATGGTTATACCGTCTAATATTACCTTTTTCACGGTATGGTTTACATATAAAATCAAATCAAAATATAATTTATTTATGTTGGTAATGGTTCTAACTTTACTTACTTACTCCCAATTCTCAACTCAAGGTTTTTTTTTTAATTGTTAGCACCTGCTACTATTACAGCCCAAGAGCATGACCTGGACATCACAGGAAAAAGCAGTTAATCATTGTATTAAAAAATCCCAGTCCGACTAATAACCAGAAGTGTCACATTTTCACGAGTACGGCTCATGACAAGGCACTTTTGTTGCTGCGCTCATGAAGGCCGCTGTTAAAATTAACGATCTCAGGTGAACCACGCGCTTTTCAACCAGAAAATGAACACTCAACTAGATCTCTTGCTAGACGAAATGCGCCAGCTGAGGTCATTCCTGCAACAAGCTCTGACGGATGGACCGTAAGGGGGGATACCGCTGCCCTAAAAGAAGCTCAGATCAAAGTAGATCTGAAAGAGGCCGATATCTAGTGTGTCAAGTTCTGCCGCGCTGCTACAGTAGCTGCCAACATTCAAATCCCGGGGTGGGTAGCGAAGAAAAAGTCGTTCGAGCGACTCTAAGTAGCTTTAGGTGACACCGAGATTTATATCGCTGGGCCCTTCAGATTTTTTTATTTATTTATTTTCTCCCATATAACATTTACAACAATAAATAATATTACAGTTGAGAAGGTATTGGGAGACTGGTTTCCAAACTAGGAAAGAACCTGTGATATGGATAACCAGGCTTCCATTCACAGCAAAGTCATATTGAGTGGTAACAAAAAGTACATACATATATGGGTAGGCAAACAAATTTAACGTTTTAAATAAGGAAAGTAAAACAAAACAAAGCAGTCGACTAGTTAGGAGTTCGTCAAAATAAAGTTGTATGGGTGTATGTTTGGGTGTGTGTATGTGAGTGTGATAGTGGGAGAGGGAATGTACGCGTCTGTGAGTGAGTGTTAGAAGGGTGTGTGTGTCTATACTAACGTTCCCGTCTCTGGCTTGGATGTCTCTGTCACTCCGGACCAACCATGGCGAGGCGGTCTCGGCCAAAGGGGAATACCCAGCTGATCAGATTGACGCCAAACAAATAGAGCTGAGGTGTCTCTCGCGGCGAGGCGGCGGGGAGGAAAACTGACCACGTCCACCAACTAACGTCTCCGCGCAATAATGTGCCTATGGAGGTTATCAAAATTATAGCCGAGTAAGCCCTGCGGTTTCTACAGAGTAATATAAATCATTCCGCCGTAGTGCAAGATCTACTACACCAGAAACTCGCGCAGTTGGACATCAACGTTGGCAGAATATCCCAGCCCAAGGCCGTTATACGCCCTAAAGAATACGCGGAGAGGGCTAGGGAGGTCGCTCCCGCAGCACACCCGCGTCTCGCTAGGAGACCACAGCGTCACCGTCCCAACATACGATGCCTGTTGTATTTCTGGGGACGCAGACGCTTCAGCAGGGGAAAAGTGGTTCATGCCGCCAGATGCCCTCCTTTCATTTAATTATGTCAACTGTGTTATATTTCTGTATGCTACGAAGTGTAAATAATTATATCTTCGTGAACCAGAACAAGTCGTATCTAGGTACTAAAATTATTTACGTTATAATAGGCAGCAGATTTATTATGACGTGTCAGTTAAATTTATTTCTTAACAATATTTGATTTTATTAAAAAAAACGTGCCTTCCATTACTTTGGAAATAACACGTTTTAGGGTTGGCGAAAATTTTTGTCTTTATTACGAGTATTATAGTTATGTAACTGACTTAATCTTCTCTATAAACAAAGACATCCTAAAACAATATGAACTCTAATATAACAGCGAGTGCCTATGATACCTATGTGGTAACTATCTCATACGAGCTAGCTTAAGGTAAATTTAGTTATTGCTTGAAGATTTTATAGTAAGACACGAAGGCAACCCTAAGTACGCTTATTAATGTCAAGACATTGCCGAATAAATTCAAGATTGATCACTGCTTTAAGCTTTACCTCCATATAACCTCCTCCGTAGCATGGAATACAATCAAACATCTGAAAGCTTCTACTAACTTCAACTGATTTAAAAACTTTTCATTTTATACATTGTACTTACTATATCAGTTTAGTAGTATTTTTAGAGAAAAGAGAAATTAATCGATTAAATGAAAGATTACCGTTTATGAGAACGTAAGAATGCTAGTTTAAAATTTTAAAGCTTAACGATGAAAGCAATCTTGGCAATTGCCCGCAAGCAAACTGCATCAATTTGTTTAATAATATGCTGAAATTCAAATTGAAAAACCTTTATTAAAATATAAGAATTCAAAGTTTGTAAAAGGAACTATTTCTTTAATGTAACTAGAATAGCAGCCAAATAGTTCTATCATGAATCTTAATACTAATTTTAAGTGTAATTTTCCTTTTAAATAATTTGACGTATTTAAACCAACTGTCAATTTTAGCTTTAATCTAAACATATTTTTTTTAAATAATGATGTTATTATCCCAGAGAAAACTTGAGTATTTATTTTTTAATTAAGTGTTACATACTAAAATCATTTCGTTATATCGGAAATACAGCCCAATAAAATTTTAAAAGCTTAATTAATAAATGTTACCTGACGTCTTCATCTAAATTTAAATATCTAAGATCTAGTAACTAATTATTATTCTATTTATGACAATCTTTGGATTACTCGAGAACGTGTCATCAGGATTTAAAGGCGCCGTTTATTATTCATGACATAAATTTGCTGAGCAAGGTAGATATTACAGGAAAACTCATTAAAAGCAAGGCGCGAGGTGACTTTTCAAATTAGACGCGTTAAGTCCACGCGTGACGCGTTTTCAAGGTATGGTTAATTGTCATTCGAATCAAGTTGCCTTGGTTATTATCACTGGGATTAATATTTAGGGTTGGTATTCAAAGGCTTATTCGGTGTAGTCTAGATGAACAAATACTGTGTTCAAGCAATTGGAACACTTGGTACAATCTGAATTGTTTTGATCTATTTTAGATCTAAAAGACATCGTATGTTATATAGAAAATATTGTCGAAATTTAACATATTTCATCATTTAAAACGACATAAATACTAAAAGAAGTGAGTCCTATGAGAAAATAAAGTATTGTATAAAATGTATTTGAGTCAGCAAGTCGTAGTCAGCGCGCCTATTCACAATACTATAGTTTTGCGTATTCCGGCAACTCGTAAGGAACATAAATTTCCGAGACTGTTTACATACTGTACGATATTAACATATTCGCGGATATCCCCAAGGTACAACCTAAATTTAACTTAGCGGCTTATCTGAAAACACAAGAAGTACTTCAGGGAATTATGTGGCATGAAAAAGCAAACTATTTTTAGGGACTTAAATTTACATTTTATCTACAAATATCAGCCCATAGTCCCAGCTGATATTTGTATCCAAATAATCTACAATTTTTAATGATATTAATTAACTAATATTAGCGTAGGTATATATAACTTTAGGTCGTTTAGCCTTAAATTTGTAAGTATGTACATCTGTCTTATTTATAAACCATACAATTAAGTAATATTGTCTTTACGAGTAGTTGACGGGAGTACTTAAATATATTTTTAATGTAGGTAGGATATAAACGTACACAAGGGTAGGTTTGTATAAAGTAATTAGTAAGATTTTTCTTTTGGGATTTATAAGGACAAGGACGATTTTAATGTAGGTGTTATCGATATTGAGCTTTCAAAGAATTTCAATATTTGTAAAGCTTGTTTCGTACAAAGACTACAATCAAGAGACAAAGAATCGATATGATTGTATTATATGCTGAGTCTCGTTGGTTTGGTTGTAATATTAAACATGTCTGGTTTGAATTACTCAACCGTTAAATTCACAAATTTGAGGAACAGTAATCGAAAATTTATTTGATTTATTGCCAATTTTGATTTTCTATATTATAAAAGGAAGACCTCCGGTCGCGCCTGTATTTCTGTATGAACGCGATCAACTTATTATGTATGACTCGTTATACATAATTAGTTATGATTTTATGTAAATTGAAAACTGCCTAAATAAACGAAATCCCCGCGGTTGACGCTGCAAAACTAGTAACTAGAAATTATTTTGTAGCTTAAGTCAAGCAGCCGATTAAGATCTCCTGTAGAAATGCAGTTATTATACGTTATTAATATTTAAAATTTATTTCTTTAGACACTTGCAGAAAAGCAAACCTAGATAGGATATAGCAACAAACTGCCCGGCATAACGTATGAAATTAATGCTCTTAGCGAATTGAGCCATAGTGGCGGTGGGAATAACACAACATGATTTAATAAAAATTGTATTGAAAATTCTGATCTAGGCCGCGCATCAGATGAATAAGAATGACAGGATAAGCGTGGCATGATTAAACAATGCTACTTTACAGTTTTTCCAAACGTATATACAAAACGGAATGGCAAATCTTATAATAGAATTCGACTGAATGCTGAAAGATGACATTTCTGCACATATATTTCGTGGTTCACCACTGAGCGCATTTGTTGTCATGCAATAAATATAATGTTTAATATAAATTTACTTTCTACAGGAGAATTAAGTGAAATTATTCCTTCCGAAAGAGAATATCATTTATTTCCGCGATGTTTATTATCTGTGGCGAGCTGCATTATCGCGCAAAATTTAATTAAACAAACTGAATCAAGTCATATTGAAACTTCTAAGTTATTCGCTCGTAAAAAAACTCAGTTTACATTTGCTTATTCGTATAAGGGTTTTGTGCAACATTCTCATATCAAAGGCAAAAGCTTCGAATTGATTCGAGATTAATTAACCCAACAACTATAATAAACTGTGCTAATTGACTAATATCAGCTACATCTATAAAAATGTATATGTTGAAAAAACAATTATTCAATACTACAGGAACGCGCTTGAAAAAATGTAGACATGACGACGACAAATAATAAAAGGATTACGAGGGGTGATTTTGATGGACTATTGAATATCAACTACAAAGTGTTGTTGGCGTGCGAGCTCCTACGGCTTCATGTAAATTGTTTGACTATACATTAATTACAAGTAATTGTAGACTACGGTGTTATGTTTAACTAAACTCCAAGTACAGTTCATTATGAAACCATGGCCCACGATATAGTATAAACATATACTTAGTGGTTCAGCAATAACTTCGAAATATTTTTGGAAATAAATCAAATTATTTTAACAAAATCAGGCATCTAATGAAATACAACGATGTATGTACTTTTTTATGTAGATAATAAGAGTAAAATTCGTCGGAGTTCCATATGTCAAATTAAAAACGTTATACGCCAAACGCCATTTCATTCAATTCAAGGTGTTGAATCCGCGCATTATAACTTTACTTTATTCTTTTTTTAATCATTTTTCAAGGATTTTTTAATCTTTTCATAATTGACAGAGATCAATTCAATGCATCAACTAGTCATCACCAAACAGAATCTACGATCTGCTTTGATAATACTGATAACTTTATAGATTTTTAAGAATGCCAAAATCGGGTTCTAATTATAGCGTTTGTTTTACTAATTATCGTGTAATATTTTTGATATTAAGTTTATTATGAATAAAATAATTAAAAGCAATGACATGAAATGAAAAATAACCATCACTGAAAATAAGCCAAATCGCAAAAAATCTATAAATAAGCGTTATGCAAATTTTATACTTTCGTGTAGATTAAATTAATTTTTACCGGCAATGACGAGTTATGGGGCCTTTTTTAAATTAAAATCCGTAATTGTTGTAGTCGCAGATTACAAGGTTAATTATGAATCATGAACAATGAATTTTTGCGGGACTCAGTGGGTGTTTTTTTTTCTAAAGATATGCCGGTTTCTTCACGAGAATTCGTCGTTCTTACAATGCACAAAGCGCACATTTTATAGCGCTTTTCCCTTGAATGTACTACGACTACACAAACAACCTAATATAACCTTACTAAATATCTGAAAGAAATTACGTATTTATGTCCAGAAATGGTTTGACTACGAAAGTAGAACAAAAAATACTTTTTTAGTAGCACAGTACGGATATTATATATCTGAACAAAGCATATAGATCTCTGAAATTTCGAATGTCGCCCTTTTAATAAATCTCAATTTCTTTCGGGCTCCGGAAAGTGGATAGCTAAAGCCTCTTGTTTGCGAAAGACGACACAGGACTTAGCAATGTACATTACTTAATACATAAAAGAAATTGTGCCGCGTTGCACTCTGTTACATATAAGAAAAGCAATGTATTATTAGCAGGATTTTGAATCATTTCAAGTCTATATAAATGAGTCTTAAGCGTAGTCATTTTTCTTAATTCGCGACTGCTTTGTCACAAAGACCGGAATTCTTTTTCTAATCTTCAGATGTTTGGTAAACACAGAAATGCCTAGTACCAAATTCCAGCATCAAGAATACAATCTTAATACGTTATTTATTTAGGAAAGTAATTATTATTAGTAGAATTATTTTTTTTAAATCTCAGAACCCATATCCGTATCGTATTTCTAAACATACGCTTATTACTTCATTAATATAAAAAAATGTGTTAAACGTTTTTATGGATTTAAAAGTCCCATTTTAATAGGACACAATATCATTATTAATATGGTTTCATCTATACTAGATTTAGTCAAAACAGTAACTTCAAGAGTTTGTTAGTTACCCATCCGTCCGCTTTTCTGGCATAGGAAAATTTCCAACGTCAAAATTTGTTCGTTCAAATTGTTCACGACTCTCTATAATTTATTGAAGTTTATTTAAAGTTGTGAATTTGTTTTTGACTTTCAATGAACCCCAACGGGGTTGTGAAATGTAAAGTTTCCGGGGTATGTGGTGTTTTCAATTAAAAATAACACATATACTGGGAAAGGTCTGTTTGGCAACAAATAATGATTTTCACAGTGTTTTAGTGTATTATGCATAGAATGTGTAAAAATATCTAAACTTGTTACTTTTTGTAAATTGCACTATGTGCGATGTAAAGTACAAATGGTTGTATCTAACTTTCAATTAATAATACATATATATTTGTTAGTTTATGGTTATAACCACACTGCGTTTTACTTAAAGTATTCATTAGATGTTTTTTAATGTTCTTATCAAACACAAGGTTGTGATGTTATGAAGAGGTTTCATAAATACTTAGCGTACAATATTAGTAACCTACAATAACCACAATAGGTAAATAGAAATTCTTAAACACAGATCTGCACATAATTTAATGCTTGCAAATTTTACACGCCCGTTTGACATTCCTCGGACCCAAACGCTGAAACAACATCCACCAGTTAAGACGGCTAAACCGTCGAGATTTGTCCCACAAAGCCTCCTGTCACCGCACACAAAGGTTCCATGATAATATCACACCAATTTCGGGTGCTATTCGTGTGACGCACAAACCATCGTTTTTACTGGCGTTTTTGTAACATAATCTTTGGCTACACAATTTCAACGCACACCACTCTAAGATTACATTGGAAAAACATTTTATTCATAACGTGTCGGTAATCAATTATAGTTTAAAACACTGTGTATGCTATTTTTGTTTGTTGTTTTCGTTACTTTTTTATCAAAAAAGGTAACATTACAGCCTGACCTTTAAATTATTTTCCTTACATTGACTTGTAAAACGTGCAACTTTCTCATATAAAATTTGTTAAGAAAGAAGTACAGGGCCTTGTAGATTCTTAATTGGGTCACGATTCGGAGCATCCTGAACACGGGACGGTAATTAAATGACTTGTACGTTAGCGTCTTCCAAACTATTGAACTAGATTTAAAATTAAAGTTCTGGATCATACAACTAACCTAGGATTTCTGTAGCGAAAAGATATTTTCTTTACTTAAATTATAACTCCTGGAAAAGGTACGATGTTTTGCTACGATATATTTTTTTAAATCACCTTTTCAACATTACATTCGTATTTCCACCCATGTATGGAATCTTTATAATCGCAACTTAGTGTTTCTCGACATTTGTGTCGTTATACTCTTATAATTATATACATTTTAACCGCTTTATTTATGCAACTTTCTTATAATATAAAATGCTAAATAGTTATATTTAAAAAGTGCAACTTTTCCGTTTACGATAGTAACACAATAATACAAAATAAATATACGTTTAATATTATAGTTTGAAATTGCTCTTACTCTAGAAAAACATAATATTTTAATTTCAGAGTATTCGTCAAAAAACGGAGCAATGCAGTTTGCTCTTTATTCTCTTTTGCGGGTTTATTCTTTTACCGAGCATCCAAGAGATAGTCCGAGATCTTTTTGGAATAACAGAAATCTTATTACAACAACGAGAAATCCCTTTATTTAGTAGTCGCTATGGCCTAGAACAGAAATAATAAGATTGCCTAGTTGACAGAATTCTCGCTGAGGAGCCTATAATAAAGACTGTTACAGTACAACCGTAAATATGCAACGTTAATTAGAATTTATAAACTTCTTTAAAATATAACGAAAGTAGTACTTAATAATGGTTAAGAGTAAATACTATTAACATAATATACTTAGTAAATCTCTAAGAAATAAGGCTTTTTGTGCTAATTTTATTCAAAATAATCGCTTCTCTTCTTTGTTTAATTGTGTAGATAAGACAGCTACTTTATAAACTTTTATCTTATGTTTTCTAATCATAAGGCTAATACCGTGTAAACCGCTTGTAGCTGTGGCAGATTATTATAGAAGTCTTTATATTAACATCGCGCTACGTTCATATATTTTTTCGTGAACTCTTAAATGTAAGCAACCAATACTATTAACCCAAAAAGATAAGATGCTCTTATTACATTTCCTTTTATTGTAATTCGAAGAACTAGACCTACGCTGTCCTATCGTTTTGTATGTAATACACTACGAAACGGGTCTACGAAAATTAGGAATACTTTTATCAACCAAATTAAACTCATTCGTATCCACGAATTTAATTTGTTAACTCAAGAAAGAATTTTGTCCACTTATATTCGCAACAACTATATATTATTCTTCGGTTACACAGTTAATAATATATAAGAATCGTATCGTAAATTTTCTCACTTCATGATTTGAGTAGTATAGGATAAATTTTATGTGTGCTTCATTAACATTTTATTTTCTGTCATTTAAAACAGCAATTTAAAATGTATCCTAGTATTTTATATTATAGTATTGAGCACTTAGTTGGAAAGCTCGCCAGCACTAGAAGGAGTCCAATATCCTATATGAAGTATATATTGAATTCACTCTATTTAAGAACCTATAGTTATATTTCAATGGCGTAGTTTTATCGAAGATTTCTAATTAGACCTAGGGGTCTATCGTGCGTTGCTGTGTGCTGTCTCCTGTCCATTATTAAGGAAATTTGCATTTACTTCTCAATGTCTCTTAATATAAATATTATCTGTAAAAAATCTAATATGTTAAAATATTAATTCTGATTTAACTGTCAAATGACACTACAACGCAACAAAATAATTTAGTACGCAGGACAGAAAAGGTAGATTTTCAAGTTTGAAAATTTAAGATCAACCATATTAAATTGTTTATTTTGTGGCTTCTGGTTATTATAATAAATTTATTGTCTAAGGTTTGCCCACAGACCAGTTTTAGTTTTTTTTCGAATGTATATTTTAAATCTGTAATCGATTTTTATTTGAAAGCATGCGGACAGAGTCGTAGGCACTAGCTATATAAAACAAATGACAGCTGATAATGGACGTCTTAAAATCCCTAATTTTCATAATTATGCAAAAAGAACTGTTAAATACAATAATGAAAGTATAGAACAAAAGATACAAAAAAATTCTAGTGAAAGTAAAATTAGACAAGGTAGATTTCAGAGAATTCTCCGCAAACGAATGGAGGCCTAATTACGATTTAATCATCTATTAAAATACGCGAAAGAGCCAAGTTTTTCCTTGCAAACTCTCCGAATAGAAGCAAATTGCTTAATTAGAAATGTTGTCGGGACCTACGCAAACTGGATCGCTTGTTCACGGTGCACGAAAACTTATCGCCGGCGCGTGCCCTTTATCCTTTCCATTTTGAAAATATTTATTTAGCATCCCTTCCTAAGCCCGAGCTCAGGTGCGAGATCGTACCAACACAAATAGACGCTAACCATCTAAATCAGCCCTATCTAAGTTTTACACATCAATTACTGCCGCTTAAAATACTTAAAGTATTTAATTTAAACAAATATATGTTATGTAATTTTCAAGTCATCAAAAGTACTTTACGTACCCTTTATGTACAATAAATATGACTAAAAATAGTTTGTATAGAAATTAGTCACAATTATTTTGAGTATAAAACAGCAAAAACAGTCAAGTAAGTAAGTCGTTCTTGATTTTTATCATATTGCTCCGTTCAACTGAACAAAAATGGAGATTAAATAATATATGAAGCGTTTATAAAAAATATTATTCAAGACATTAAATAAAATTAATTAGGATAAATACAGTTTTCTATAGCATAAAATAAATATACTTAGAAACTTTTCATTTCGGATAGGCACTTGAATAAGGTTTTTCGTTCTAATTAAGTCACGATCGGCTCCTTTTCCTTTCACAGGTAATCACAACTCAGGATTGGTAGACATTAATTCAAAATTCTTTCAAGGATCGCTGACAAACACTACTTGAGCACGTCGGATTAACGACTTATACATACGAATATCCCAAGTGACCCTTAAATTCTTAAGAAAACGAACTTATCTTATATGAATCGATGGATTTTCAACAATTTGAAGAATCTTGAACATTTTTTTGCTCCCGTAATATTTATAAGGTTATATACCTTGCTAAAAATGAAATGACTATTATGTTTCATATCATTTTAATTAATTAGAAATATTATCGCTTAAATAATAAACTACCAGGTTTTACGAAAAGTTTAAATTACAAATTAATTTTGTGTTTTTAAATACCTAATATTTAACTACTTCTGTACAGCGACTACAGTGACTAACAGTTGGCTTCTTTTAAAAAATAAAGCAATCGACATGCTGTACTAGGTCAGTTTTAATTTAAAAATTAATAAAATAAATATACTTCGACACCAATTGTGAGAAAAAGCGTAAAAAATTTAGCGAAAACACTGGCTTTTTAAAACACTGTTATATAAATTGTTCGTTGAACAAGAAACGAAATGTTCCTCTATAAAGTAATTCTTTGAAAAATAACTTAGCATGGAATGGGTACAGCGCGTTATTTGAAAAACGAGCACTGTTACTGAAATTAATTGATTGGGAAATTGAATCAATTTCAGTTAAGCTTCAAACTAATTAGAGGAGGGTTGATTTGTACTATGTTTCAAATACAAATAAATGCAATTACAAATAGGATCGTTACATTCGAGATAACGAATAATTTATTCAGCTATTAGCTCTGTACAGTTTACCTGCCTTACACAAACCTTCATATTATACGCTACAAGAATCACCTTATAAATGCTACACGAATTTTAAAGAAATGTAGCGGTCGATAGCTGCATCTTAAGTTTAAAAAAAGGAACTTCATATTTCAACATCTTTACAATCCATTAAGACCTCAAAGCATACTAACAATCATAAAATGTATAACTGGAAACAATAAATCTTCTTTTACGTCATAGAGCTACATGCTAGCGCTAAAGTTGCGAGGAAGCCAGGCGGAAAATTGCAAAATGCGACCAACAATATGAAAGTACGGTTACCTACTTAGTTTACATAATGCGACCTATTCTATAACTATTCACATAATTCTCTGCAAATAACAGCAATTTTTTTATTATTTACTAGCGACTCTTCACTTCCGGGGCTTGGCAGCCAATTGGTAGGCAAAAAGGTAGATCCTACAAAGAAAAAGTAAAAGACCTTTACTTACATTTTGTTTGTAAAATTATTCGACCTTCAAACGTTTACATTTATTTGAAACAATTGTTTAAACAAAATCGTATGTCTAACGCCATTTGAGAGCTTTAAAAATTTAATATTGGATAAATAAATCTATTAATTTGAAATGCTTGAAAGTATGATGATAATTTATGGTTTAATAAATTATCTTCTATTGATTCTGAAAGCGTTCTTCACAGACCCTACTACAAATCACTTGGCACGAGTTTTGGCCGAAGATATATTTAATAAATAATCCAATACTTCAATGAGTGTTTCTAAAATGAAATAACAACGTAATTTAATAAAAATATGTGTTCAAGATAATATCAATCCTTATACCTTGTTATAAATGTTTATAATGCCTACAAAAAAGCCAGCCATAACATACTTAACTTATGTTTAACTTTTATATTTATGTCACAAAAAGTAGTGTTTTATAATAAAAAAAAAATGGAAATCGTTAGGTTATGTTTATTGGTCATATCATTAACAATTATTTTTATTTTAAATGTAAAAAAATTTAGTGTCTCAAGGCGTTTAAAACAAAATACTATTCCCTTTTATTGCATATAATTTGAACAATTGGTTAAAGAGTAGGTTAGAGACTACAAGGTAGGAATGAAACTGCGACCAACGCATAGCATATGCGTCAAGTCAAGTGATATTTCAATTAGACAGTTTATTTTTAATATACAAAAGGTAAATCTTTTTCGAATTAATACTGTAATGATTTTTGGTTGCAAAGTTTAAGAGACAATTTTAAATATCAAATACGCGAGACAATTTTATGAATGTTCGACCAACATGAACGCTATCGTTTTATTAATAAGTATATTATAAATAACGGGTAAGAACCCGTTCTTCTCGCTATATTAGCGAATTAGAAGAATTTATTTACACCAGGCAATGTGCAATAAATAGTGGAAAATCAACCAATATCAATAATTACACTTTGAATTATCAATCGAAATAATTACTTTATTACGAAGTTCCCTACTATTGTCATGCTTGTACTTGGGCTAATAATAAACGAGAAAAAGTCGATGGGTAACACAGAATAAAACAATATTTGTGAAAACCTATACACTATAGTCTCGAACCTTCTCAGTGGGTTTGTTTTTATCAAAGAGTTTTGATTACGCGTACGTAGTCCTATCTCATTCCGGAACTTAAAAGCTATGGAGCTGTCAAAGGAACATACTAAGATACTTGCCGTGAGAGGTTTGTTAGAAAACAATAACCCATGGGTAAACACTTTAAGCGAAGCCTGGATTTCTTAATTTCCTTTTAAGTCTAAGTAGTTATTTGTGTACTATTATTATTTTGATACCCATCTAGTACATATTATGGGTGGGTTCAGTTTAACCATACAAGTATCGGGACTACAAAAACTATTTATGTTACGACACAAGTAACTGAATACGACAGTACAGTCAGGACTTCACTTTACCATATAATGTTGACATCTACAATAAAGGTTTATTAAAAATAATGAAACTTTACCGAGGCTCATTAATTAGTGAATTTTACTCAAGAAATAGTCTTTGGATGTATTTCTGAGCTAAAAGAACTCAATCGTGTACTATTTGTAAGCTGGGGTAAGGTATTATTTCTTAGACAAGATTTTGGATTTGAAATATTTTGTCTTTCTTCACTGTACCAGCGAGTATTACAAGCGCACACATATGGAAGGTTCATCAGTGATCAAACGGAGATCGAAATTTAGCCTTCATAAATATGCACATAGCTTACACACAATAACGTAAATTCTATAAACATTAGTTTTTTTTTTCATTGCACTCAAACCTAAACATAAACAAGTTTAAACTATTAGCGTCGCTGTCATGGTTATTAGTATTGCCAGGAAATTAAAATTAACCAAGGAAATAATTTGAAGTCATGCTAGTTATTACTTAATAATTTACTGAAATGTTTATCAATAAATAAAAACAAAAAATGTATACGAGTGCCTAGAAAAACAGTTCTAGGCTTAAATAAATGTGACAAAAACTTAGGAACAACTGATAGGTTTTGTAAGTGTACTATTTATATAATATCTTTTAAGATACATAGCCAGAACCGTTCAATAAATATAACTTTGGCATTGTAATAAACAATGCAAGCGTAAAACTTTTTCATCAATTAACAGTGATTTTCTTTTACTAGCCATATTTACAGTTTGAAATTTGGTGAGCAACTAAGATTATGATAACGAAAAGATAATCCATGACTCCTACTTATTAGTCATGGTCAACAACAGTTTACACGTGCAAGCAATCCCAATTTGTACACAAAAGAACGAATATCTTAGAAAGTTCGTATGCATGATGCCGACAGTCGAGTTTATTGCGGGCTAGGATATTAAAGCGACAAAAGAACGTACACAGGTGCGAAGTTTTTATCCTAGCAACTTAAGTACTTTATTACTCAATTGTCGTCGTTATTGAGAGTGAGTGTAATGCTATGTAGATTGTATGGAAGACAAGCTCAACCAACCAAAGCCAATTAATTGATTTCGACGCTGTAGTTCGTCGGTAAATCGAAGGACGTTACATGGAGCTTGCACTGTATATTTATATATACAGGATTCCCATAATTCCGACGGATATACCCATACCGTTTGAAAGGCTACAGTATCGCGTGAAGATCTGTTTTACCCTCACAATTAATATGTCCCAAACATTATCTCTGGTAGCCATTGACATAAGAAGCAGTGTCTTTCCCGTGGACAGTTATATGTTGGCTTATCTAGGTTTCAAACTCATGAATGCCTGCCATGAAAATTATGCCAATTTAATTTTGTACCAAATGTTATCATTACATTTTACATATACAGAGAAGTTAAAACAATTAAAATAACCAACCTTTTATCAACAATAACCCTTCCATTCACTAGTTTGAAACCCGCTAATGTAGGTAAATTGGCACGCACGTCACGGGTCAGCTAGACAACCCGAAATTTACCTAATGACTTTCAAAAACCGTTCGGTACTCCGATTCAATATCATCGATTTTAATCTTAATCGCATTAATCAATTTGTCTATTTGTAGAATATCCACAAGAGCCAATGATAAAGCGACAAGAAAAAGCTTTTAGCATACTGTTAAAAATAGGTTTTAAAATCGATCAATAGATGGGTTTTGTATAGCATGGTTTAAACAGTGTCCATAGACTGGAGACGATTCAAGTAGTTAGAAGAGCTCTCAGGCATACTGCACAGCACACTAGCACACACTCGACCTGATGGAACGCAACCCTGACTTAATATAGTTAGCTAAATAGTTTACAACCTACGCTCAATCACCTTTGGAGTTTTGAACGCTGGATTTTTGACTTCAAAAGAACTGATAAGAAATGCCACAGAAAACTAGTAGTAAAACATATAGATATTCACTCACTTTCGCTTTTATAATGTATTTTAAATATTTTCCAAGCCTTGTCTTTTGTCGACCTTCACTAGCAACCTGCTAGCTGCAACGTGCTTATTTAAAAAATTACTGTATATTTAATTTGAAAATTCTTACATTAGTGACTGCTCCACCTCTCTCACACGTCTTATCGTAGATGCGTTATATGCAGGTTTTGTTGGTGCTGCAATCTAGGTATACCGACCAGCTGCTACATATTCGCCTAAATTAGTGTTTTAGGTCAAATGCAAATTGCACATTTCAAGTTTCAATGAATAAAATCCCTAGGTATATGATTATCAAGTTAATCTAAATGCGTCTATAATCCATTTAAGATCACTTATATAATCACGTTTTCTTTTAAAACTATTAAAGATTAGTAGAGATTTAATGTGAACCCAAACATAGAGATCATCCGGTGTTAAATCCGGACTCGCAAGACAAGGATTTAATTCTATGGTAATTTTAAAAAACATCTTAAGTTTAGTTCGAATACGAACTTCCGACTGCTTCCTTACCAACAAAGACCGTGAGTAGATGCAGAATATATCCTATTCTATTCTATTTTCTACCTTATAGTAAAATAAAACAAACATATTTTCTTCGTTGTTTTAATAGTAAATTACAATCTAAGTATTGATGAAATCTCACATACCAATCGATCACATACATTTGATATACAGTGATCAAAATCCACCTTTGCTATTCACACATACGAATAATTCAAATAACAATACACATAACAAAATAACAGGTTAAAATAAATATAACAGGGCCAAATCTTAAAAGTATAAGTAAAAATATATTATTGGCAGTGTAAACACTAAACTTAAATTAAAAAGGTACAAAAAACTTATTCGTTTATGCGATCATTGGTTGTGATTTTGGTTACGAATCTTTAAAGCATCCCATCGATAATAAAACAGCAGAACAAACTGGGTCTTTATATGTTTCATCATTTCAGGGATTTTAGGAAAATATAATCTGCTCCAAGCACTTCTTAATTCAATTTAGCTAAAACTAGATATTGTTTTACAAAGTTTTTAAACATATGAATTTGAGGAATAATGTAAAATTTAAAAAGGTGTATGGAGCAAGAGTTACAATAATTATTATTTAAATTGCTAATACGCGATAAAATGTTAAAAATCAGTACAGTAGCTAGCAGTTGTAAAAAGTCTATAGAGGAATGTCTTTAGAAATCCTAAGAGATATAGTTTCAGTTAATTATATGTATATGTTTCCTCGTAATTGATATGATAACAAACATTAGTCTTTAGATTTCAATGTTTTGGATATCCTATCCAATAAACCACAAAGTTTCCATTCATAAAACTTACGTTTTTTTTGGATTTCATAAATCGTTAGTCAATCGATGTATCATCAAGTTAGCATCATTAAACGATTCCTATATTTAAATATAATTACAATATCGTAAATAAAACATGATTGTTTTGAGTATAATATTTAGTCGAATTTAAAGTGAAATAAATAATAAGATTATATCAACCAATACATTATAATATTATACACAAGACTGAAAAGCATTGAATCCCAATTTCGTCTATAAAACAATGAGCATCGCCACAATGTTTTGTGATGATTCATTATTGATCCTAGCTTGTTGTATATTTAATATCAATATCGTTGTGTAACATTTTTCGGACACTTAAAAATCGATACATTATGGTAACCTCGGTTTAATTGCCGCAAGATAACAGTATATATATTTCTCCGTAGAGTAAAACGTTTGGCTTAGAATA
Source organism: Pieris brassicae (assembly GCF_905147105.1). Lineage (NCBI taxonomy): Eukaryota > Metazoa > Arthropoda > Insecta > Lepidoptera > Pieridae > Pieris > Pieris brassicae. The sequence continues at coordinate 18,934,463 of NC_059666.1, read as the reverse complement.
AAGGGATAATTGAAATGAGTGCTTGGACGGTCTGGATATGAGTGGTTATGAAGCAAATATTTAGCTGATATAAAAACCATCCTAAACCATGTTATTCTTTTTAAAGAATTTGCCTAACCTAACCATCAAAAGGCTCTATCGAAACGTCAAAAAGTGACAAAAATCTACTATCTGTTTACATATTGGGCAATGAATTTCGATTCTATTATCTCACGACAATTTTAATAAAAAATTGACTAAAGACTTTAATACTAAGCATACGTGATCCTTAAAATTACCTTATGAAACACTTAAAACACTAACTATTGCCTTTTCACTCCGAAGACATGAATATAGAAACATAGCTTTGTAACCTATCATGATATATGTTTACCATACATAAGAATGTAGAGATTATGAAATATGAAAAAGAGCGGACCATTCAAAAAAACATTCAATTGATTTTATTAACATTGGAGTCATCGCTATGACCAGTAACACATGTCACTTAGACTCGGTCTGCACGGAACGACGTTCTTCCGTGCTATTAAAGCACAACTAGCAGGGGTTTAGAATGTAAAACGAAAAAGGAAACGATGATTCCGTTCGATTGGGATTTGTCAATGGCGTTGTATGGTGGATATGGTTCCAAGATGGGTGGGTCTGTAACTCAACTTGATTAGAAGAAACTGCTATATACGACATTTCCATATCCCGACATTTAAGGTCCAAAATCCAATATAAACGTATGTAACAACTTCACTTATTTACGAAAATGATTTTTTAAATTCTAAAGTTCACTCTTCTAAAGTTCTAAAGTTTACCCCCTCCCCTTCATCCCTATGCCCTCGTGAATTGTTGCTCCTCTCTCTCTATCAGACGTATAACTCAAATAAAATCAATTGAACGCTTTGCTTACAAATATTGTAGCGTAAATACAAGAAAATACTATCATTATCGCAACAATGAATATTAAAATCCTAAATTACATGAGATTACACATCACCTACAATATTAATACAATTACAATAATTAAAGCAAATCTACTCTACATTCTGGGAATGTATAAATTCTACAACTAATTTATATATCTAAACAACAAAAAAATATAAAAAAATATATTGTAAACGTCACTTGTCACGGCTTAAAAAATAATTCGTAAACTATAAGAGATTCATTCTTTGGAAGAAATTTTAACAGCGCATTCGATCGATGGTATTGATCTCAGGATTATTTCCCGTTTATACAAATAAAAAATCGTATTTATATTGCTGATTATACAATTTCGGTAACTTATCAGTGTAGCCATATTAAAACAATTTAATTACTTAAATTAATGAAGAAAGGACTTGATCAAATATTGTCATACTTCCCAACTATGGCAACCTATCTTAATATTAGGCAGGCTATTCTTTCAATAGAAAAACCATTTTCAATGCCATTTACACGCAATAAAGCAATGCTACTATGAAATGAAATAACTTTTGAGATATTGCCTATTGGCTATCCCAGAACACTCATTATTATGTTCACTTTTGGAAATATCCACCTCATGATACTGATTAAAAAACAGTTCAACTTCATTATGCAAAATAACAGTACTAGAGGGCGCAGGTAATTCCAGTAGATTGATTGATACCTTACACGTAATGCAAGTAAATTACACAAAGTCATAATAGAAACAATTTTAGTGAACAAACGACAATGGTTAAATATAGTTCACACGGTTTAGTTCTAATGTTAATATTCATGTCAATGTCAAATCACGTCAATTGTCAAATGAATATTAGCCATATTAGCTAGATAGCGCCCCTAGCGGAATGAATTTGATCTATTTCCTATTCATTACGAGTTCCACAGTCATCATCCTCGTGTTATAGCGGTTGAGCCGACGCTTCGCCCGGTAAGGAATGAACACGCGCGGACAAGAGATTGTGCAGAATAAACACAGCTGGTTTTGGACTACCCTCCATATCTAGTTCCTGTTAAAAAAAAACTATTTTTAACAAATTCATCGTGGAAGGCTAGTCATGTAAAACCGTGTAATAACTAGCTTTTTGCTTTGCTTTGCTTGATTTAAGGACAGTTGCAGTTAAGTAACCAAGTTACGATATAATTACCAAAGTATCATCGTCAGCGAAGTGCAACCACAGAGCTGTACGGTCGTCGTCAGCGGAGGCTCTAAGAGCGTGCAAAGGCCGTCGGTAAAGGGCCCTTGCCCCACCGCGGCCGAGAGACCCCGCTGCCTCCCACACGCATACTCCACTCGCACCAAGAGATAAGCGCCCACAGGCGCCACGGTATCTGCAACCTGTAAGGCAGATTTAACTACGGCTGCACACCAATGTATTTTTAGTATTGTCTTTGGTTAACATAGCGGTTAAAAAATTGTTTTCTTTCAATGTATTTTTATCTATGTGGGCGAATAATACTTGGTCCGTGAAGGAAAACAGCAGAGATCCGACTTTATTTCTCTTTATTACAACTTATGAATAATTACGGCCTAAAAAAATTATAAAAAGTATTAGAAAGCCGAGGTAAAGATTATTATTCTGCTAACAAATAAATGTAAAATTGAAGTTGTACTAAAGCTTCTTTGACTGTTTCATACTTACGAAAAGTAAACTCAGGTTGTTCTCGCACTGCATGGTGAGCGCCGTCTACCAGGGCCCCTGCAACCGCTGCAAGATCGTGTGGGGTGTCAGCCCGTAGCGAACGCACCGCGAGCCCCGCCGGAGTGCCCGCTCTCACCCCGAGGGCTGCAGCCCCGGCACCCCCCCTTCGCCACCATGCTAAGCGGGTCGCGGCCAGCCCAAAACACTCGCTGGCCGCGCACCAGGCCTCAGCCGACCACGGGGCGGCTTCATATAGCCTTTAAATACAAAAAAAGCATACTGTCAATACTGAAGAAAGGAGATCATTATTTATGAAGTGTCAGGCTTGTTATACATTTAAAAAAATAAGATAATGATTCGACTATTTGGGTAATTCCACCACGTCATAAAATAGATATATATATTAATTTAAATAGAAGAACTTTATAAAATCATATTAAAAGTGTGAATGCCTTTAGTCAAAGTTCGTTAATGTAGGAAGTAATTTATAATAAACAATGCATCATCTAAAAGACCTATTTTACTGCACCTGAAGGTCTTTTTAAAAAAAATTGTTCACCACACAAACAAGTGGTTTGTTTTTTGATTCAATTATTGATTTATACGCTTGTATTTAAATTTGTACCCTTTTAAATCCTGTATAGCTATTATTATTAGAACTAAATGTAATGTTCTATTTGAATTTTTAGTTTAAAATTTCGGTAATTAAAGAGCAAACGAATCGTTCTTGCGGATTTAACAACTTCATAACTATTTAATTACATATAAGTAAGTTTACAAATACAAGTAAAGATGACACAACACACAAATTCTTAACATGCATCTTTTGAAGACCTATCTTCAAAACTTGTATTTAAATAACAATTAAAAAATTCAATCGCTTTTATAGGCCAGTAACGCACTAACAAGAGATTTCTAGGCGACACTTAACACGTTCTCTCAACTGATTAGGTTTTGCATTGATAAACTGAAGTTTAACTAACCTTAGTTCACGATCCGTTATGGCGACGAAAGTCGGCTGCCATCCTTCAGCATCATCCGACTCATCCGATCCCGCTGATGCACCAATCTATATATTTTAATTTACATTTACTAGACAAGCAAAAAATTATAGTTCTTAGTTTTAACTTTCACTTCTTTTAATATAGCCTTTTACACGATAATATACTACGTATTCATCGCAGTAAATAAAATATTTTAACACGACTAGCCCTCGAAACATAGATTTTATAATTGTTATTACAAATTCGTTAATAGTGTTATATTTGTTACGTAGATATGGCGAGTTACAAAGAATGTCAGTCATCCAAATCTAAATGTTACATTAGACCACTATTAGAGTATGCCTACAGCATTTGGGATCCTTATTTCATAAAGGATATTAGTATGCTTGAAAGGGTTCAAAGAAAAGCCACGAAAATGATCAGGTCACTTAGGAACAAATCTTATAATGAGTGATGATGATGATGAGATGATGAAATATTGATTTAGGAAGAAGGCGATTAAGAGGAAATCTCATTGAAACCTATAAAATCCTCACTGGTCACTATAATGTTCCAGGAATTGAGAAGCTCTTTATTTTAAGTGAAAATACACATTTGAGGGGTAGTTCTTTAAAACTAAAGACCACTCAATATAACACAAATTCCCTAAAGAACTTTCTTCCAAAACGAGTAGCGGCCGAGCGGCGGAATAGGCTTCCGGAAAGTGTAATTAGTGCACTTTTAAAAATAGGTTGGATAGTTTCTCCAAATCTCCAAATACGCGCGCATCAGCTTATTAAGCTGCTAGTGTGTTTATGTACATAATACTAATCCTTAATACCGTGTGTGAATACTTACATCTTGAGGCGGTCTTCTGGCCAGCCAGCCAGCGTATCTAACATCTCCAATCAAAGGTCGGAGTCTTGGCCTGGCACGGGCCAAAGCAGCCCGGCAAGCCCTCCTTGCCGCCGCGTGAAGGGACCTATGCCAGCCTGAAGCTGTGTTACTACAAGTTGCTCGTAATGCTAACGCGTGGACACCATCAGGAGAATAAATCTCGATAGTACGCTCCTCTGTAATTACCACATCTATACGTCAACAATAACCAAACTACTACTAGACAAACTACATCAACGCTAAAAGTGAATATTGTCAATTTTATGATTTCATTACTAATAATTAATGAACGTGAAAAACTCTTCAATTCTTCAAACCGGCCTCGACATATACATTAACATCATACATCTCTACAATAATTGTTTAACAGGCAAACGATTACACCGATAGACTTTCAAGACTCTACCCCTATTTACGTGTTTATTAGTTTCAAGTACAATAATTGTATATAATATCAATTAATGTTCGCAATTATACTTAAACAATTATACTTGAGCTAATTTAGTATATTGTTATATTCACTGATGATGGTACTTAATAACACACTACTAGGAATACACTTCAGAATACTAGCCTAATTTACTGTTACGGATTGGATGTTACGAGTTATGCATTGATTTGTGGTGTCAAACTAGACATAATATGAAATATTACCAGGATCATGATGACGAAGGTTCTTAGCAACGCAAGCCATTAACAGCGGCACATATCGAGTATCGGCGCGTCTGCGTCGGGGCGAAGGAGGCGACGGTGGTGTTTCCATCATGTACCCACGCTGTAATTCCCAACCAACCTCACTGATGATCGAGGCCTTGCGAAAGTAAGGAGTCACCTCACGTAGATATTTAACTGAAAATTTTCATTTAGTATAAAAGAACTTAATTGTCATTAATCATTTTTAAAAATAAAAATTTAATTTAAATATGAACGTAGTGGGTCCCAAAGTTCTGTCACTGGCACATTATATTTAAATTTCGAACACGATTTTATAAAAAAATTATAGTTGTTTTAAAACAAAAGACAATCACTTTCCGTAATTTTGATTAATCACGATGGACTGGGCATTGAAAGAAAACCGAATAGCTGTTAAACGCAATAGCGTTGCAGCGCTGTGGGCACTCGCCGAATACCATTTTTAACTTGCTCAAAAATTATAATATAAGGTTTGTGTACCGTACTATTGATAAGTACAATAAAATCTCCAGTGTTGAGGAGAAGAAAAAAACTGGCCGGCCACGCTCCGCAAGAACAATAGTAGTAATCAAAGCTATCATGGCGAGGATAGCAAGAAATCCTGTTAGAAAACAATTGCAGATAAGGTCTACGAGCATACATAAAAAGGGTGGGCACTTAATTAATCCTCGTATAAAAGCAAAAAGGCTTAAGAGATCACGGGTGTTGTATGCGACGTGTGGTGTTGAAGCGGTATGCGAAAAACCGACACCGTGATATCCCCTTTACGGTCAAAAATTTTTCTACACTAAAGACAAGTACAATAAACAGAATGACAGACTGTATGCTAGGAGTTCTGAAAGACCTGGAAATAAATTTCCGAGGGTGCCACTTGGACATCATCCAAAAGTGTAGCAAGAGACGGTTTTGGATCGGCTTGTCAAAGACCTGCCCAGCACGCTATTTGCGGGACATCACTTCGTGTTCCAGCAGGACTCTGCGCCTGCACACAAAGCCGAGACCACTCAAGCCTGGTTTGAGCCTCAAAACATTGACTTAATTAGACAATAGGATTGGCCAGTCCGGATCTTAATCCTTTGGTGTATAAAATTTGGCAGGTCTTAGAGAGGAAGGTCTCTGATAAACCCCATAAAAAATTTGAGTCTAAAGTCATCTTTAAAAAAAGCAGTCGCTGAAGTCAAAAGAGTCATGATTATGGTGCTGCGATGGACGACTGGCCGCGGCGCTAAAGGGCCTATACTAAAAATAAAGGAGGTCACTATTTCTATTCCTTATTTAATGTACTACAAATTGATATAACACTTATTAAAAACTGATAAGTACTTTTGTTTTATCATTATTTCCATTTATGTCACAACTTTGGGACCAACTGTAAAACAATATAGGTACTGGTGATATTTGAAAATACATCTAGTAGTGTTGTAATGAAGATGAAGATACAAATAAACAGATAAATCAAGAACAAGCACTTTGAACTTATGTGTAAAATAACTTTAAAAATATATACTATGTACAAAATGCACTAAGATATATTATACATGCATAAATGTTTGTCTAGTGTTGAATATATCTTGTAATGGTGTGGAATAAATAAATAAATAAAAATCTTCAACTCAATTTGTTCCAAATTTATAATTAAGTCAAAATGGTATATATTTTATAGTAACTTTAAAATATATTATGCTTTAAAGTATGTACCAGCTATAATAGTATTGGAGTATTCATCTACACAATTAACATAATTAAAGGTCATATTAGTTAGCCACTTCAGAGATGGTTGGTTAATAGAGGTTAATTTTTATATTTAGCAAAGACAATGTAATTGCTATATTATCTCATTAATTTGAAAATCCAGTCTCTGTAAGCCTATTTATATTTTTTTGAAATACATTTTAACCTAGTTAGACAGTTATAATTTTACTTATTCTATTAATATTAATACTACTAATTTACTGAACTAATCAATTGTATTAAGCAGCAATTATATATATTGTAGCTACTATCTCTAGTTATAGTCTCATTTACAATTTCAAAGTCTCTGCAAATTCAGAGCTAACCAAGCATGATATCCATACCTTCCAATTGAACCATTTTTCCAGATCTTTTAAGGGCTTTCACTGCTTCTTCATGAGTTGCATCTTTTAAGTCTTCACCATTAACTGATAAAATAGCATCACCTACATATAACTGTTCTGTAAGATCTGCCGCCATACCCTTAAAGATTTTTGATATCAGTATAGGCATATTATTCTCAATTCCTCCTTTTATTGATATACCAAGACCATTGTTATCAGATTTTACCACTTGTACAACTCTTTTTTGGTTTGCTATTGCTTCTGGTACTTCTGTAAAATCACTGTTTGGAGTTTCTACATTGTTATTATTTAAGGTACCATTGAGCGTAGTGGTTGCGTCGTATCCATCATCTAAACAAACACTTAAATAGTCGTCATCTAGAGAGCAATGGACGCGATACCATACACCCCGAACAAGCGTCTCCAGCAATCCTGATCGTACACAAGTGGCATTAGGACTTTCACTTCCTCCACTAGAGCCCCCGTTTTCCACCATGATTCAATCACTAATAGTTCGTTTCAAAACGCAAGTAGTTAATCAAAGCAAGTGATAAAAATACTCAAACAATATCATTCATAATCAAAACCATTTTAACACATTATAATATTATGAATCCAAAAGTTATGTAAAAATATTGATTTTAATACTCAATATTATTTATGAAATAAGCGACCTATAGAAATATATATAAACAGCAAAAATATTCGAGCATAAATTTAAATATTATTTGATGAATAAAAAGTATAGTAATGACAATCGTTGACAATTGTTGACAATTGTCGTATGATAGACAACAGATTGGATTACTAGCTTGTGTTTATCGAAAATATCTGTGGTATAAATCACGAAACAAAAATATTGTCAATTGTCACTGACATATATAGCATTTGACTATCAGTGAGAACTTGGAGTTTGTAAATACAATTGACGGACATAGAATCTATGTATACTGGGATTCGACATAATAATATTATTGATCTAGAAACGATTATTCATAAATAACATACATGTAGGATAAAAAACAGCAAAATGGTAGTTTGTAGAGCATGTAATTTAGGTAGTTCGGCAACTGCTGAGTGGGTTTTATTTGATGATAACATAATGCTATACTTTAATCTTCTTACCAATCTGAATGTAAGTATACAGGACCATCAAATTTTCAGGATAAATTAATTTGTATTTTGTTTCAAAAGAAAATTCGCCATTAACTTGAAAGTTATTATGATTTTGCTAATTATTAATTACTGTAGTACAATTGTTTTTCTAGGTACATATAGATGATGGATTCTCACAACATTTATGTGAAACATGTAACGATATCATTCATCAGTTTATGGAATTCCGTGCTAGGTGCATTTCTATTGATTTTAACCTAAGAAATAACCTCATTTGTAAGGTAAATAACTGAAAATGTCTACTTTTAGACAATTCTACCATATACATCACAAGCATTGTGACTACAGTTTATTATTGACATTCAATTCCGTAATAATTTCAAATTGTTTTACAATACTCGTAAGCTGCAATATATCAAGTCTTGATCACTTACATTCTTTATGTCAAAATATAAAAGTCTTTATTTAAGGTGAAAAGTGAATCGGATATTATAAATGATGTCAAGCAGGAGAATTTGGAAAATGAAGGAGACATAGCAAACTATGATAACTACAATGGATTAGAACAAAGTGATGAAATGTACAAAGAAGAAATTGTTGATGGTATTATTTTTTAGAAATTGTCTACTAGTTCATATTATAGTTTCTGATCACAATAAATATTCTTGTTCAGAAAATATATATGTAACTGTTATTTACTATTAAAATTATTTAACATATTAAATCATGAAGCGGGAATAATGGCAATATTCTAAAGAAAAGAAAAATACTAAAAGTTTAAGCCTCATACCAAAATAAAAATAGAAATTTATGCTTAGGTTAACATGAATGTAAAGATGTAAAATCTATTTCTTAAAGTATTGAATGAAAAGCGTAGAGTTAAGAATTGGAGAAGAAGTAGTGAATAATCACTAGTTTAATTGCATTGTAGAATAATAGTTTTCATGGTTAGTTCTTTGTATACATTTTTTTTAGATCAAAACTCTCAGTATAAAATACCAAGAAGACAAAGAAGACTCAAGACTGGTAAACAACAGCATTCAATAAAAGACAATTCCAAGAAAGCAAATCAAACCAACCAAACAACCAAATGCAAAGTTAAATGTAGTACAAAAGGATATAGTTGTGGTAAAAATTCCAATTTCTAACTACCAAGTAATCATATATTGTAAAAGCTATAATAGCCTATTAAAGAAAAAAATATCTTTATGTGTAGGTCAGACCACCAATATTTGGACAATTATAATAATATAATTTATAGATATATAATTTTAAAAAATATATACTTATATGATTTTCAAGTGAGTAATAATTCTAAATGCGAAGGTATCTAATTATTACTTAAGGTGTTTTATATTTTTACTAATTTTACAAAAAAAATATTAATCACATACACTTCACATAATTTAAAACACACTTATTTTCAGGTTTATGCTTAGAAAGTTTTAACCATGATTTAGCCCATAAGAATCATTTAGAGATGCATAAAATTAGCAATGACTGCTCAATATGCAATAAAAAATTTACAAACCAATATCAAACTTTAGCACATAGAATAATACATTTACCTAGCGATGAAAGAAACTGTTATATGTGTCATAAAAAGTTCCATAAAGAACATTACCTTGAATACCATTATAAGAAATACCATTCCGATGAAGCTGTAAGTAATTTTGGTAATTTTATTATTGAAAAGATTAAATTTTTTTGTTATGATATTGTTAAACTAAAGTTAAACAATTTAAAATCAGGGTCAAAGATACCAAATGTTATATAAAATAATAAATTTAAAAGTATGGTGGTGTGTACCAATTACTGTACAATGAGTATGAATACACAAGTTTTTGCAGAATACCAATATAGAATGTGGGCAATGCAAACGCGAGTTTCGTAATCCAAAAAACTTGACAAGACATCTATTAAATGCTCATAGCGATGCGAGAGACATAATGATTTGTGATTTCTGTAAAAAAATGTGAGTATGTTAGATTTAGTATAAGGGAGTTTTAATTGAAATTCTGAGACAAAACTATATTTTATCTCTTTTTTTAGATATAACAGCAAATATAGATTGATTTTACACATTAATATGCATTTAAATAGACGGCAATGGAAATGCAAGAAATGTGAATTTTCAACTAACTTTCGGTCCTCTCTTCGGGTATGTACCATAATGTATCTTTATTTAATAAATTATTATTCCAATATTTTAATTTTATAATTCCATATACTAACGCACTGATATTAATTATTATATAATGTTTTCAGGTTCATGTTATTAATAGACATACAATAGGGAAAGTAATTTGTAAAATTTGCTCGAAAGCTTTCCCAAATCAAGAACGTTTCGAAAACCACAAATGTAAACCGCGCGATGGCGACGATATTTGCCCCATTTGCGGAAAATCCGGCATTAAAAGAGTGAGTTTTTTTTTCTACTGGGTATACTTCAGTGCATTGTTTTAAACTAAAGTTTGTTTTGGTTAACACTATTCCAAAATAAGCAAGCAAGTGCCCAACCTGTTGATGGTCCTTAGACTTCTGTATGTGTTTCGTGATCTTTTCCAATAGGAAAGAGGATTAGACTAATATACCTGATACAGGCCGTCAACTTTTTGGGTCTAATGCACGCGAGTGAGTGTTAAATGGCCACATCAACAAAAGGACTTCTGTCATTGGACAATTGGGGTTCGACCCACGACCTCAGGAATGTGTTGCACGGTGCTGCCATATGGCCGGCCAACTCTCCTCTAATCTTAAATATAAGTTTTAATTTAAAATATATATTAACAAGGTATTATAGTTTTTATTTAAAAATATGTATTAACAAGGTGTATTAAACAATAAAAATGTTTAACAGCTGCAAAGACATATACACAGCCACACTACGGACCGGAAATTTAAATGCGACCGCTGTCCCGCCGCGTACAAATCCCGAACGGCACTTCGTGTCCATATTGATTCTCATGATGGTTTACGACGGCTTAAATGCGAATACTGTCCGATGACATTTCGCAGTGGTCCAGTTCTCATTAAGCATAGACGTACGCACACAGGTAGGTATTGAGGTATAGACAAACCAAGGCACTTATTATTTTACTTTTCATTTCATAAAAACACCAATAGAATTGTAACACTTAAACGATAACGGGTGCCCGCTTTCAAACTAGCTTTTCTAGGCAACCACTATTAGAAAAAGTGAGATTATTGCAAAATTATAATTAACATCTAAAGAAATTAGACATAAACGAATAAACAAAACGAATCATCATTAATTCAAGTACACTTTCGTCCTTTCTGTCAATTTATTTTTAAGCTCTGATGACAAAACCCATGGACAAGGAGAGCCTCTCAGAGTATTTCGTAAGATGCAGTTCAGCAAACTGAGTGATTAACATCTTATACTAAATTTTATTTTAGGTGAGAAACCGTTTGTGTGTAAAATCTGTCAAAAAGGCTTCACTGGTAACTATAACCTCAAAGTGCATATGAAAGTTCACGGTATTACAAACTTGATTGTAAAAAAAAATCAAGATGGAGAAATTGCAAAAGAATCAAATATTTATTATATTACATAATTCGTTGTGGAAAGTAAATAAAAGAATGGAATATTTGTATAAATTGTTTTAATTCGCCATTAATACAGTTTACACCAGTGTAAAAAATTCAATTTATCACATACAAAATGTCTTTGGCAAGTACTGAATGTGTACATGTTGTAAACATCAATATAAATAATAGAAAACTGTGAAAATCCCACAAATATGCACACGTTAATTTGTAAGCATTATATTAACCATAACTATTATACCTATGTATAATAAATATAGTTTCTAAGTAAGGTACACAAACTAGTATTATTGAAAAAAATATAGTTGTTCCTTCACTTACATCAGCTTTGCCTAGAGGATTATTTAGATTACAAAAATCAGAAACATAAACTAAAATTTGGAAGAAAATACGTACTTAATTAACCTGGCAAGTTTAATTTAGCCGAGTACAAAGTACATATTTGGCAGTGCTTCGTCGTTTTTTTTTAAACCAATTGCATAGAATTCAAAGTTTATTTATGTTCTGCAAACTGCACAATACTGATGAAATATATGAAGTTATGTAAATGCCAACAAATATTTGTAAAGCTCCATTTTCAGTACAGTATGCTTTTTATAAAGTATCAGTCAGCATACAAAATTAAAAATAAACTTAAAGGAAATGTTAGGAACACTATTTCCGATTATTTGAACATTAACCGAAGTTAGGTACTTTCTAACGGCGTAGAAGTAGACGCTAAGTACTACTTAATTTTGATTATAGTATTAAAAATTCAGTCGAAATAAAATAAGTCACTATTCTTACAGCTAGGTGGAAAAAACTTAACAATTTCTAAAGGTATTTTTTTACTAATGCTTCGACGATCATGTACAATCTTAAATAAAGTTAAAAACGCAACAAAACTCTCAACTTATAAGAAGCGGTGTATATGTACATTTCAATTTAATATAAATTAAGCTGAAGTTTTTTTGGAAGATTTAAGTAGGTACATATGTAGTCAATTGTTGCCACAGTATGTTTATAAATACTGCAAATACATATTTGCAAACTACTCGTTTGTAGTAATATAGTACGTAATACTGTTAATATATCCAAAATGCAGTTAAGTATGGCAGTAGGTTATTTAGAACAAATATTAACCACCTGTGGTACTGGTATAAAACTTTAATAATAACCATGTAAATGATTGGAATGACAGTATTTCAATTATTTGTAGTGTTTAATAATGACTCCTACATCAGAATATTAGCAAGTATCCTACTCAATAAACAGCTATTTCAATACTGCCTTTTGGTCCTTCGAAACGCTTTTGAAATTATTTTTGATAAATTCAAGAAAAAAAAAAATAATGTAACAAAAAGTCTAAAATCTATACAATAAATAAAAGGCGTTTTCTAACTCGAATCTAGTGAGTACTTAATAATAAGTGATAATTTTCTTAAATCTAAGTCAAAATCTGGCTCATTATTATTACTATAAAGAAAACCAACAAAAAGGATTTTCGAATATTCTACCTTACTCACTCATTATCATTTTCGTCTATTGTTTCAATACAAAAGACAATTACCGTAACATGCCGTTAATATTAAGTACACCATTACAGACATAAGACATCAAATTATTTGTATACTATGTAAATCGCACGTGTATGAATATGCCTGGAAGTTTTGTTGATACAGATACAGAAAGTTAATAATTAAATAAGATATTTGTTTGAAGATCAAACAAATAACATATGAGTATCAAACTCTAATAATAATATTCCAGTGCATCAATTCCAAATAAATGGGTTCTGGTACTCAACACTGAACTATATCTCATTTCCAAAATGGGAGTTAGGTATTCTAACAATTGTTTCCTTACCAACTTTATCAGTGTCAATAAGAGAACCAGAACTATGTTTCTTAGTCTTAGGAGCAAGAGGAGGTACTTCGCTGCAAGTTGAGAAATTATCGTCTCCCCTTGAACTCCCTGCTGTGCTGAATTTCTTTAAACTGCCTGTGGCCAAAGATCCATTTGAAGATGAGCAATGAGGTGGTATGAGAGGCACTTTCTCAGGAAAGTCTCGGCTTGAACTTGGCTTATAACTACAAGCGCTGTCTGTCTCTGGACACCCTCCCATTTGTATCCACTCTTGAATCCTACCAATCAAGACAAATCTTAAGAATATAAAAAGCATACAAATAATAAGTGAATTATCAATTGAAATTAATTTGGAATTCCAAACCAAAGTAGAAATATTTGAGGTCATAGTGGCCAGTACGACAAAACACCATTTTAATCAAAAAACTAAGGATCTAATATAACTACTCTGGCCATGAATACTGTTATACAAATCATTCGATCAAAACACCTTCTCTCGTGATACGCAGGTGAAAAGCACAGAAATATCATCTATTGCTGTGCTTTTCAGCGATAAAAAAATCACGATTGCAAACTCTATAATAAATAGGCAAAATGATAAAGTGCACGGTCACAGTTCTAAAGAATCTACTCAAGTAAAGCCATCACCTGTGTCAGTAATGGTTTGGTGGGGCGTGTCGTCTCAAGGAGTCACAAAACTAAATTAATTTTTGTGAAAAAAACGCAGTGAAAAGTTCAGCCAAAGTGGATACAGTCTTGGAACATGTTGTGAAACATACACAACATACTAAAGTCAAATTCAAAAGTGATTTATTCATATAGGTAACACAATGTACACTTATGAACGTCAATAAAATGTAAATATACAATAAAAGCTTCTAATTTTACATTAATTGCCTGTTCTCAAATCAAGGTCGTTGAACGGGAGAGCAATAAACTCTCCGCCACTCTTTTAATCGCCAAGTTTTTTTTTATTACACAACGTTTGTAAGGAGCTGCAACCATTACACCATGTTCCACATGACATTGTCATTCTCGTGGGAACAACACGCAAATACATAGTCAGAAATACAATTAACATCACGGCATACACGAATTCAAGTACGACCGGCCACCACAAGTAGCACCCGTTCACGAGTATCACGCATGGCTAGCCATCGGCCCCCCTCGCCATATTTTAGGGAGAGAGACAACCCGACATGGACGCCGCCACGAGCAATGACATTTAAACGAGCATGACGATCCTTGAACACTTTAAAAAAATATACCATGGACTACTCAAGACTGGCTTGAAACCAACGTTCCGGACTTTATAAGAACTGAAGACTGGCGCTCATCTTGCCCAGACCTCAACCCTTTAGACTTATCTTAGAAGACTTGGCCTGCTCTTAACGACACGGCGACATTCAATCTCTTAAAGAAATCTTTGGAGCAAGCAGTAGCGAAATTACTCTTGGAAACAGTAAATGCATAGATTCGAGGCTTAACAGAGTGAAGGCCTTTATAAAAGCCAAAGGTGCCCATTTTGAATAGATTTTTTTTTCTAATTTTTAATAAATATGCAATGGCTGGACTAGGTATAGATTTTTTTTCTATAGCAGGCAAATGCCAATGGGCATTTCGCATAAAAATTCAGATCTGAAGAAAAAAACAGAGACTAACCTATTTACGATTTCTTCAAAGTTAGGTCGTCTTAACGGGGCATGTCGCCAACATTCAGTCATTAGGGTATACATAGCTTGCGGACAGGCAGTTGGCGTAGCTAATAATTCACCACCTCGCACCATGGAGATTACTTCTTGATTGCTATATCTGTATTATCAAAAAAGGTTAAAGATTTATTAATTTTAGTTAAAGTTCAACATTAACAACAATATCATTCTTTAAATAGAGCAAAAAAAACTGAGGGAGGGTTTTTATTACAATTGCAACTTAGAAGTATAAAGTAAGTGATTTATTAAATAAGTTTTATAAATATGGGTGGGTGCTAAAACAAGCATGCAAATAAATTATCAAACTACTTGCCAATATATTACATACCCATAATAAGGTTGTAATCCATAACTATAAATCTCCCATAAAACAACTCCATATGACCAAATGTCACTTTCTGTTGTAAATTTACCATACAGAATTGATTCTGGTGGCATCCACCTCACTGGAAGTAAACTTTTAGATTGCACCTGTAAACATTTATAAATGATTATCCTAGTTATTTTATATATAATTCTGTATAATAAAGACTTACTCTGTAATAATCTGAACTATATATATCTCTAGATAATCCAAAGTCTGAGATTTTAACAACAAAATCATCAGACACTAAACAATTTCTTGCGGCCAGATCTCTATGTACATAGTGATGGGAAGCAAGATATTGCATACCGGAGGCAATGTTATAAGCTATATTCAGTAATCTCATTGGTGGCAGCCCTTTACCAGATGGAGGAGCTCGACCCATTAGAAACTCATGCAAGTCACCCCGGGCCATGAATTCAAATAACATACATAAAGGCTCCTCTCTTAAAGCAACTCCAACAATACAAACTATGTTTTCATGAGTCAACTCTGAAATTAGGTCAATTTCTCTCCGAAAATCTGCTTTTGTTTTAGCAGACGCATTTTCTTTAAGTGCTTTGACAGCCACATACTGTGTATCTCCATTCTTTTTAAGAGCACCTTTATAGACTTTACCAAAAGCTCCCTCACCCAACTCCTCAAGAAATTTAATTTGTGATAGAGAGTATTGTGGAACTCTGATTACACCATTGCCCCTAACATTTCTTGTCAAATGTGGCTGGCTACCATTGTTCTGATTTGTTAATAACTCATTCATTTCTATTGGAGAATTAAGTCTTGAATCACCATAAATATTTTTATCTGCATTTGGTAAATTAATGTCTCTTATAGCAGAAGCACTTTCTTTCTTTTTACGTTTCATGACACATCCAATAGAACCAGAAATAATCATAATTAAAAAGAAGAAAATTGCTAGTATGTATATCCAAATTTTATGAGCACATTTTGGAATGTCACATAGTTGTTCAAATTTTCCATCATTATCTACAACACACCAGGGTTGAGATTTTACTCCACCTGGATTTCGGCAATAACTGTGCCGACCAGCTAATTCAGGATGGTCTGACATTTTAACTATCATTTGTTTAGACCAAGCCACACAAGGCATACCATTTAAAGCCACATTAACTCGACCCAAATACCCACTCCCATCTTCCCAATAGCACTCATCATCTGATACAATTAAAGTACCAATACCAATTTTTAAACATCCAGGATCATCTTCAGGAAGATCTTGACATTCTTCTAAAGTTAATTGTTTGCCAATGTGCGGATGTCTCTTAGCAATAGCATATTCAGTCTGACAAAGTTCTGTTTCTAATATTTCACAATCTTGTTTACAGACTCGTTTTAATACTGTGGAGTTGTATCTGAAGTTGAACATGTCTATTGGTACATTAATATTATTTGCTACTTGAGGTTGAAATCCATTTGATAAACTATCATAATATATAACTTTTGGTATGCTGTTATTATTTATTACAGAATCAGATTGTAATTTAAAAATTGTCTTAGCTTCATTAAAAAATTTCTTATTTGTAGACATGGGGTCCCTGCAAATTGGAAATGTGGAGTAACAAAGACTTGGCACTGCATACTGCTCACACTGAGAACTGATATCATTGGAATATTTTGTCACTTGAAATGCTTTAAGTAACTTTTCTTCTAAAGCAGCTTGGGTTGTATTATATGGTATATAAACAAACTGACCACTTAAATGTGACTTGCAAACTATTCCCACATACTCTTGACAAATTGGCTCTAAGTATTTTATAACAGTGACATTCTTGTTGGGAGTATCCTCTCCTATAATCATACCTTCAGACACTAATTTTGGTGTTGTTTTAATATCAGCAATATACTTGTTATCATCATCACTGGAAAATTCTAAAGAAGATAATTCATTATTCTCAGTAGAATCATTTTCAACAATTAGTCTCGATGTGAACTTTTTCTCATAATTCTGTTTAATAACACAAGTGTAATTACCACTATCAGAAGGATGTAAGTTAACTATTTTAAGAACTGTTCCAATAGTACCATTGGTGTTGTCAACTCTTGTCAAAATGTTGATCCTGGTGCTCTCAGCTAATGTTCTGTTATAATCTTTCAACCAATATACCTTCACATTCTTCATTAGAGTTTCAAAAATATAGTCTGGTAGTACTTTTGATGAAGTTTCAATTCCACCTTTATTCTTAGTGAATTTCTCAACTTTAGTAAAGTTCATGATAGCTTCACAATTAAACTGAGCATCATTTCCTGGACGCTTTCTAACAACTGATGGACGAGTTTTCGGAAAATAAATATCGAGTTGTATAATCCATCCTTTTTGTTCGGATGAAGTATTTGATTTTAGTAATGATTGAGGATTACTTTTAGTTAAAATGGGAACAATGTTGTACAAAATTGTAACTATTACAAACTGGAAGAGTTTCATGTTAACCATCAATAATTTTGCTACCATGCAGTATTTTCATCTTGAGTCATAAAGGTTTTTGAATAAGAATCTGGTTTATAATATTATGCCCATCAGAATCGTATCCCAGTTAAAGAAGCACTTATTTATTATTACAATCATGAGAATAGGAAAATTAAACACTCAGTAATGTATCATTGCACTATTCACTATTGAAGTTTTATATTATACTAAAACGTCATTTAAAACTGACACAATGTCCTACGTCAAATAAAATAGTTTAAAATATAAGTTTCTGTGGTATCACTGCAGTGAGTCAACAGTCAACTTAACAGTTGACCTTTCTTTTTTAAAGTGTATATTTTGTGGTAAAACTACTTTGCAAAAATCAGTAAAATTTACATTAGAAAAATGTATAAATATTTTAGAATATCGTCGAGGTAAACCGGTTCTCCCGGTTAATGATCGTTTAAAGCATTTTTTTACATTCTTGAAAATCTATAGCACCTCCTCCTACCGATGAAAAAGTATACATTATATATTATTATCTAAGCTTCACAACCTAATAGGTCTCTATGACGCTCGAGTAAATCCCCATTTAGCATCGTGGGCTCACCTGCTATTAGGCACTGCTTCTTAAGGTAATGATTTATATAGTAGATGAAAATCTCATGATATAGCAAGACAGTCAGATAGAAACAGGGACACAAAAAGAAACAAACGATAACCTGAACAATATCTCAAAAGCACGACCTGAATTTTAACAAATACAGGAGCTGCAGAGAAATTGTTGAAGATAAGGTGACGTAATAAATTAATTTGTTTGCGTCAGCCTTTTAATTTCGACATTTGAGTCTAGTTTTAAAGGTTCGAAACTCATTTGAACCGAGGGCCGCACCAACCAGTTCCTGAATTTATAGCAACCCGAATTTGTAAAAAAACAAGTTTCGTGACATTTCGTGTAATCGTTCTACGACCGTTCGTTTAAAGTTGTGATAAATTATTACTACGGATTTAATATAATTATCGACCATTGATTAGTAGTAATTTTTAGATCTAACATTGACAAATTAAATAAACCTCTTCATAGTTTTGAAGTAATTTCACTTTGATGTTATTAAATTATACTGACAATGAGTTATTATTACTACTAATTATCAAAACTCTATAATTTTTTGGAGCTACATATTTATATTGCCAAATAAAATTAACCATATAACTCTTCGGAACTAATTAACTTAGATGTTATTCAATTATAATTACAATGGCAGCTGTTACCAGCGCCATTTCGCCCGACAACACATCTCCACAGATTAAACTTAAGATACTGACTTATCTGTGAATGCTCTGGGATGTTTATCCGCTATGCCCATAACAAGCCTAAAGTTCTGCTTCAAAATTTTACACATATTATTTATAAGGGGCTTCAGCTGGGAGATATATTTAAAGCCAGATTTTAAGGAAATAAAAAGAAAATACATTTTTTGACTGTAAATAAACACACATGACAGAATATTGCACCAAAAGTATTATAAATAAAATGGTTTTATAAAAATGCAGTCAGATATCATAGGAAAAATACAAGTAGGATATAATTACTTAACAAACTTGGTAACATTAATATTGTTGTTGAATTCAGGTAATTTTACACAAGTTCACAACACTTTTCATTTTAATAAAATTCAAAACATGTTATTGACAAATAAAATAAAATAATATAGTAAATTTTTAAATAAATTTAGATGTTATATTAAGCTAAGCCTGACACTCCTGACACACAGCTTGTTTATCAGAACAGATTTCTTCTTCTATTTCATCACATCATGTCAAGTTGCAGTCATAAATTGATATTAGTGACAACAATTCTATTAAAATTATTTTAACTACGTTTCATAAATACGTTTCATTTTTAATCGCCAATATTCTTCCTCTAGTCTCATTAAGTCAATCCTTTTTTCATGAATCTCCTTTTCTTGCTGCATTCTGGTTTCATGCAGTTGTCTCTGTTGCCACATGACTTCTTCTCTGCTTTTCTTTGCAAGGAGATATATTTCATGTTCATGGTCTTGATTACAGCAATTTGATTTCAAGCTAAAAAAATTAGAAAAATGTACATTATTTCTAATCATTGTGCCTTCATGTTTTTAACCGTACACTAAGTTTTTAACTTACTTATTTTTCTTTTTTGCTTTTTTAGAGGTTCCTTCTGAAAATACTTCACGTACAGTTGAGGTCTCTGGTTCGACAATCTAATAATAAAATTAACATTATTAAGATACAGTCAAACTCTGCTATCATGACATCGAAGGAACTACTCATATTTCGTACTACATAAAAACCAATATATTAAGAACCCAATACAATGGAATTCAGTCAGGACCTTTGCTTTTCGTCAATAAAAATGGTATGTTCTAAACGACAATAATGTCATAAATGGTTTTGACTGTATATTTTAATCATATAAAATAACATTAAACATTATCTATTTCAATTATATTCACATTCAAAGTCACACCTAAGAAAGATTAGTAGAAGAAAATTACTTGTCTTCGTGTCTTTAATCTACACATTGTTATAAAATAAGGCATTGCCAAGATTTGTAATATAATGTCAGCCTTATACTTACCAATTCCACTTCTGGTAAAATAAACTCATTACTAGTTGAACTGCTATCTCTTCTCTCATTAGACATACTTTTAGCCCTAGTTTTCATGTTCCTCCATTGATTGAGAATTTGGGGCAAATCTCTTTTATTACGTGAAACTCTGTTGAAACTATAAAAAAATTAAAGTTTCACATTATGATGAACAGAATTCTAAAAAAAACGTGAGGATTTAAAATTACACACACCTAGTGACAACCTCTTCCCATGCCTTTTTTTTGGCGGCATTAACTTTAGTTGTAGTGTCTTTATTTTCCAATATTTCAGCCCGCTGCAGCGCCAAGGTTCGAAGGACCTCCTACATGTAACAAAAATTTGTAATGCAATTTAAGTGACATGCCTACAATGGGAAAAGGTTGAATCAGTTAGAATGCAATATTATGATGAACTGCTACTATAATTGATTTACTTTATCATAATCATCCCAATTGCTGGAGCGTACACGTTTATTTGTTGATTCATTCATTTACTCTATATTTAAGTAAAAAAATGGTCTAACGCTAACGAGAGAAATATTAGTAAACAAAAATAACATTAGTCAACCAATAAACATACAATGTTAAAATCACAGAGAAGAAAAGCCACAAAAGTATAAGGTGTCGACTAGAGACTACAGAGTACAGAGGCAGTTGACTGAAAACAGATGATTGTTTAATTTCTTAATAAAATCGTCACTAAGATACGGCATCTTTAAAAAAATGTAAGCTATATAAATTGATATTTAATTTACCCCAATTTAGTATAGACTAAAGTATTTTGCCTTTCCCATTAGGGATAAATTAATATCATTACCCCAATCAAATATAAATGATTTAAAAGGTGTAGAGAAGGTATTGGTGACCTCTACTATATATTTATTTCTTGTTACCAATATGACTGCACATCCTTTCTGTTTTTTCTTACAATTACTACATGTTCCGTTTCCGACTAAAATCTCCTGCCTTTTGCATTATCTTTTATTGTATTATAATGTTATCTTCTTTCATAATCAATAATAATATTAAGATTTAATATTGTTATGTACATATTTTGTTTTCAACTAGCTTATCCCTTTGTTTATTTTTGGTGTCTTTGTTAATTTTTTCTCGAGTGTAGTTTTCCAACCACTTACTTGAAACTGGCATAAATTTAAAACTACTGTCATAATATTAAAAAAATGTGTGCGTGTACTAGTGTACACATGTAAGAAGTGAAACTTCTTTATGACCTTATTTTTCGAAAAATGATCTACTACATATATGCAACTTTACAGAAATTCGTTAAATAAAGTTAAATTAGATAAAGTTAAACAAAAGGCTTTTATTATCATAGAAATGAAGACAAATAATACAATTATTTTACTTTATTACTGCTAAGTTTATTTCAGAATTTATTAATTGTAACAGAATTTGTTGTTATCGTTATTATATATTTTTGTTATTAATGGCTTCGAATCAACCGTGGTAGGGACAAGAAAAAGATAACGTAACGGAAAACTGTGACGTTATTTTTTTTCCAACTCCGATAAGGAAATTTCACTTCAAAAAGAAACTGTATGTAAATACTAAAGTGTCTACTTATTAGATATAATAATGATGATGGTTAGAGATGATATCTTACGTTTGATGAATAGTCTCTAAAACCTAGTGTTGAATATATTTCATTTACGAACGAGCGAGGAACTGAAGAGATATAGGTATTTTTCTATTAGATTAATTGATTCTACAAGTAACTTACAAAGAACACTCCTTATAAAATGATGACATTAATGGATGGTTGTGGCGACTTTTTAGATATACTTTTGTCTTTAATCGCTTTGGGTAAGATTCAGAATCTACAGTGGACACAAAAGTAAAATCAAATAGGTTTTTAAAATACGGCATGGCTCCCGTATGTTGTAACTATGGAAGTTGTATTGCCAGTCAAACAAATGTAGACTCGAGTCGAGTCTGTGGTATCGTTATCGGCTCGAAACTATAAAGTATAAGGTTAGGTGTTATTTTTTATTTTTATTAGTTAAAAGTATTTAAAATATAAGCACTCTCGCTTATATTACTTATTAGACAATTCTAGTAGGTAAGTAAATTGCAATGCCTAAAAATAAGAAACAAAAGAAAGAAAGTTCCAGCAGCGACAGCGATGACGGTCCAGTCGACGTAAGTATCTTGTTAATTTATATTCCACGTTCTTATAGCAATAATCTTATTTAAGATAGTAATAGCTATTTAATTTAAAAGTAATTATACTCAGTTGTTTCGTTTATTCTGGTTCTTATTAAATTGGCATCCCGGCAACCTAGATTTTTAAGATACCGTTAAATGTGTAAAATTTAAAAAGAACATCGGATCTAAGTCAATAATTTTTATTATATTTATAAGATATAAATATATTACAGAGAAATCCTCCTCCGGAAAAAAAGGCTAAGATAAGTACCAAAACAGAAGACAAGGAGCCGACTTGGGTTTTACAGGGAAAAAAACTAGTGAAAGTTAGAGAATTTAAAGGAAAAGTTTATGTTGATATACGCGAGTTTTATGAAAAAAATGGTGAGTTATTACCTGGGAAGAAAGGCATTTCCCTACAGCCTGATCAGTGGCGGAAACTATTGTCTATAGGAGATGAAATAAATGAAACTATAAGTTCCATGTGTTAATTTAATTAAACTTTTAACATTTCAATAAACTTGTTGATCAACTTACCACATGTGTATTTATTTTTAATTATTTAAACCAGAATTTATGACTGGAAGTGAAACAATATATTTCATATAAATGCAGGTTTAATAATAAGAGGTTTATATAATTAAAACAATATATGACAAGCATGTTTTTAAAAGAATTTTAGGTACAATGAAAACTTAAAATAACAGGTACAGAATCTTGAGCACAAACAAATGGAAAAATATATACATTCTTTCCAGTTAAATCTAAAATATTACACAGTACTGGCAACTCAAGTTCATGTAGAGATGGTGAACTAACACCAACTTAAAATACAATTAAGATAATATTTTGGTAAAGTTACACCTTTTACAATTAACTAAAAAATGTGGCAAGATTTGTAAAAGCTTAAATTTTCACACTACCATATTTACCACTTTAAAATACAATTTTGATTGGTAACCATAGACTAGATAATATTACTTGATTGTTTGCTATATGCATGCCTTTTATATAAATGGTTATTTCAAGTATCAGAAGCTTGAAACAATGATGTAAGTGTTGAAAGAATAATAATGACTAAAACTAAAATACTAGTAGCTGTCATTGTGTTTACTTAAATAAATTCTTAGGTTGTAAAATATAAAACAAATTATTTTACATGTTGTAGTGTAACTCAATATTTTAGATGGTATATACATATTATGTTTAATAAAGTCTGGGGCACTCAAACTTTTTAACTAGACAAGTTCATCCATTTGAAATGACAATTACCATTTCACCTAAATATTTGCCATAAGTTATGAACTATACAATTCAATAATTATTAACTAGAGGTATATATATATATACCTTTGCTTATTATAGAATAGGAATTCCCAAAATGCATATTAAATCTTAACTATCTTTGGAATAACATATAAATTACATAACACTATAATTTGAATTACCAAAATCACATCAAAAACATAAATTTATGTAGGAATATGTAAAAACTCCAAAGTATATAACAATATAGGATATGAAACATCAGTTTGTAACTTTGATCAATAATTTAAATCAAGTATTAAGAGAACATGTTTTTCTGATATTTTTATAACAATGACAATGCCATCTGGGATGGCTATTACAATTAAAAGCAATTTAGATATTATTTTCTCTGAATTCAATATAAATTATTGACCATAATAAGAATCATTGACATCAAAAAATATAAGATCAAAGTCAGATCTAGAAATTTGCCTATTAATCTACGACAAGACAAGATAAAAATCACAAATTAATTTTTTGGCTTTATGTGGAAACATGCTATTTTGAAGTGATTGCACATTTCTCGTACCTGAAAAAAAACATACATAATTGTTATGCAGAACCTATTTTAAGAGTAATACAATCCATTTAAATAATATACATGCAAATAATAAATTATATAATTTCATGTTTTTCTTTTGGACAAGTTTGTTACCTGTAAAATAAGTAGTTAGCATAGAAAGAAATAATAATAGGGTAAAATATTGTATCATACAAAAATGTCCATCAGAATATCAGTAAATGATTATATATTCTTATTGTTTAGTTTTTTAAAGTAATGTTTTGAACATGCCTCTGCTATGTTCACTTTAAAATTATTTAAAAACAATCTCCGAAAACTGAATCTCATCTCCTTGTTATTCTACGATTAAACTGTCTCTCAAATTTTATACAGATCAGGGCAGTTTTGCGTCACTAACTGTTAAAGATACATCAAATTTTTGATAAGACCTTGTATTAGTGACAAAACTGAAGGGTCCTAGGTTCGTTTCCAGTAAGATAATAAATGTGATGACAAACTTACCACTTTAGTACCATAGTTGATATGTGCCCATGAGCATGCCAGACATAAGGAGCTGAGGAGAATAAGTTCGCTCATGGGCGAAACTCTCCAGTAGAATACAACGGCCATTACCAACGCATAGGGCACTAGAAGACTGTTGAATATATCACAACGTGTATCGCTCATTTGTGATACAATAAGACGACACTGGAAAAATAAAAGGATTATACAATATATTTTATAACATATAATTTATACAGTAATTCATCTGTTAGAGGTTCATATAGGAAAATATTATGGGGTGCCTCGAGGTAATATAAATGTCATGTTGGAACATGTTCATTTTGAAATTTCTTAATATAATTTCAAATGTTCCACATAAATTAAAAACAGTACGGAAAAAATATATTGCATTTGCGATACCGGAGTCATAGTCGCGCTACCCCGACTCCCGTATGTCAAAGTTATTATTTTTGAAAAAAAACGGTAGTCGTTATTAATAAATAACATTTCGGTAACTTTACCTAAATGACAGTTAGGGTAAGGTTTAGAAAACAGACTTCACGTTATTTATAAAAAACGTAACGGATTTCGGCATACGGAATTTATACTTTCAAGGAAAAGGTAGTTAGATTTTTATAGGTATTGTTCTTCTATGTGAGGGAGGGAGTGTTCAAATTATAAGCGTTAAGATACTAACATAGAATAAGTCAATATAAATAATTTAATTGCATTTAATTATAATTAGACATTTGCATGCTAGTCTATATTGTGCGTTTTTTTTAAGTCATCCATTATAATGTACCACTTAAAGAAAACACTTTTTTAACCGATTGAAGCTATGTATTATTATAAACTTATAAT
The DNA here is from genome assembly GCF_905147105.1 of Pieris brassicae. Classification (NCBI taxonomy): domain Eukaryota; kingdom Metazoa; phylum Arthropoda; class Insecta; order Lepidoptera; family Pieridae; genus Pieris; species Pieris brassicae. Next base: position 18,908,214 of record NC_059666.1, on the reverse strand, counting down.
TATATTATATAATTTTTAAATTTTTGTGACGTATCGCGTGCTTTACAGCGTGCGTGGTCACGGTGACTAATAAGTTTATAATAATACATAGCTTCAATCCGATAAAAAAAGTGTTTTCTTCAAATGTGTAAAAACTATGTTAACAAAAGACAATACTATATGTACTTTCAAGGCAAATAAAGGGTTTATTTATGTAATTTTAAAATTAACTCTTTGGCGACACTTCACGGTAAGTATGACTCCCGTTTGTTAAAACGCCAATGACCTACGAGCCATACTTAGCGTTTTGTCTGAATTTCTTAGTAAGTACTCTACGTAACTGGTAACTTACATTGATATTTGAGAATATAGTTCCAGTGAGCACATAGAAGAGTCTCGGGCCTCGATTTATTATATCTGTTGGTGAGTAGAGAGCCCAGATGCTGCTAAGCACGAAGAATACAGCTAGTGGAATCAATGGCCGAATCGTTTCAGTAAAGGAGCGCATTTTGCCGGTTTTATCTCTGTATGACCTAATAGTAAAAATATCTTAAAGCACGTTGTTTTCAACTGTTTATTACTGAATTAAAAAAAATATGGCTTCCTATTTTATTATTAAACTAATACTTTTAATATATTGAAATATTGCTAAGTTATAACTAAAGTATAGAAGATGTTTTTTTATGAATTGTCAATTGTTTTTATTAATCATAATCTATCTTATAATAATATGTTTCTACTAGACAATCGCCAGTTAAAAATAGGTTATGCGTGAAAATATTGTATACACAACATAATTATAATTCGCAAGTGGTTCCATCAGAATATTTAGAAGGAAAATTCTGGAGAAATCAGGAGATTTACATTTTTATAGAAAACCCTTTTTAAATAAAACTAGCAATATGAACGTTAAAGATTTTTGAATACTTTTCAGAATCGTATTGAAAAAAATCTTACTTATATATATTCCACAGTATAACAGTCTGGCTTGTGAGCATGGCGGAGAGGTAAAGTGTGACTTCAAAAATGATGCCTGGAGTGAGTCCACCTGGGAGTCCCACGTGCCATGCCTGAGGCCCAATTACGGATGTAACGAGTAGGAGAATACATGATCCCTGAATTAACACGTGGAAAATGTTTAAACGGTGTTAATTTAGATGTATCGTAATGTAAGTGAATAAATGAATTAACCAATTCAAATTCAATTCCACCTTAACGGATATAAGCACAAATTTGTGACATATTACATATGCCGTACTTTAGAGCGTTTTCATAAATCAATGATAATGTCATAATTATGTATTTTTAATCTGTTATTAGTAAGTAAACGCAACTGAAAATTAAATTGCTTTTTCTACGAGCATTACAATTTAAAAATGTTCTAGTATTACTTTTTTTATTTATAGTATTACTAGTTGCAAATTTATATTTGGTGAAAAATGTAAACTTACAATCATAGTAAAATCATAGCCCCAAGGGAGGAACATGACACCAGTATTATATTTCTCCCAATGAGTGAGGTAGAAATTAATGAAGATGTTCCATATTACGAAGAAAAACCGCAGTGGGCTCAACTCATCCCTGGAACAAGACACAGATATACTATTTAAATTTAGTTAATATTTTTTATTACAACAACAATTCAATTATGAACCCAAACCACCACACGGTATACATCAGCTTTGCACAATATTTTCACTAATATTAAGAAATGGCACTTGATTGCCAAAGATAGAAGAGAGCGCGGTACAACAGAATTCTAACAAAGAAAATCAGTACTGTATAAACAACGTAAAATAGTTGCTTGAACAATTTTAGGTGGTAATTTTGAACCTTGAAAGATTACCTTCCAAATATGCTGTAAAGACATGTGGGTATAAGAACAGCAGAGTAGGAGTCCAGTCCGTGATCAAATAATTCGCCGAGGGGCCCGCTTGTGCCCGTCCGGCGGGCCTGCTTGCCATCTATACCATCTGAAATATGAATTCTTAAGTCCCGGGTATAAGGTAGAAATTATTATACAATTATTCAAGACCAGTTTGTTAGTCCTTGAACCGGCCTAACCTTAGTGTAATTATATTCATGGAAATTATTTCATATCAATTTTTCTTTTCATTATGACGTTTTTCTTATAATCATTATAACGAATTCTTATTAGTTGGAAAAAATAATTGAAAGTACGAAGATATTTTTTTTGATATCGATTAAATTCTGTTATGATTTTAAATTCTCACAAGGCCACATCAAACGAAAATAACACACTCTGTATATGGTACTCAAAAAGTATATCAAGTTCGTATGCGCATCGTTTGATAATTGAGGTTACAGTTTAAAAAAATCATAGGATATGGAAAAGAACCATCAAGTAACTTATGAATCTGTTAACCAAACACACTATGGGTATTGATAATTTATCGAGGCGACACCGTAACTTGAGATAACAAAGGGCAATATTAAGCCTAACGCAGTTCCGTTATCTTACAAACTGTTCAACAATGAATCGAGCTACATGGTTTAAACATAGATTTAATTCGTTATTGCTCTACCTAAGACATAAATTCTATAGGCAACCGTGACATTATATCAAGTTATAATCTTAATAAAAAACGCACTGCAGGAGAATATTAAAATTCAATGAGAATTCAGACTACTTCAATGATTTTGGGTTGTAATTTCATAAAACGTGACCATGCAAGTACCTCGTTTGTTGCCTTACGTTGTTTGACAAAGTATTTAAACCCTTGCGTTAAAAAAAAAACAATTTTTAATGCATTCATTGTCAAATATTCTTTAAATAAGACTGGGTTTGTGGGTAACCTCCAGGGGTGCTATAACGATTGGTTTCCTATTCTAATGTTTTCGACTCAACCTATTTGCATGTTATACTGAGTCCAGCTCATCGTTGAGATATTAAACAATAACATACAGTACCTAATTAACATTGAAATACAAAAAGGGGAAATAAAAGTATTTCAATGTTTATAAGCTAGGTTAGATTGTAAATATAGTTACATATTAATAGTTATGTTTAGTAAGTATAACCAACTACAATAATACTCTCAACTTGTGAAATAGGATTTGTGTGTGTGTGAAAGGTTAACAGGTTAAATCTTCATGCTTCATAATCTGATGATAAGTATGAAGTAGTTTTTAGTTAATGATTTGTTTAAACAATTCTCTAATATTTACTCATGGCTTTGACTTATTTGTGATTATGTAAATACATGACCTAATGTCAATGATAATGGCTACTTTTATTTGCTTCATTTTAAGCATACAAGCTGCAAGGCCATGTTTTCTGATAATAGATGTCTTTAGCTCCCTTATTGCTTACTAGTTTTATCAAATTATTGACTGATATTACCAGTTGATACTTCAGATTTTTGTTATAATAAAGAAATTAGTAAGAGTGCACATAATAATAAAAAATAGTAATTTAAGGCTAATTAAAGTAGTAAAGGCCTTTTGTTTTGAGACGCAGAATCCTAAAGATATACTCACATTAAGAAAATAAATATTAAATTAAGAGACCTTTTAATTGTACCCTTATTGTAAAATACATAAAACATATCTTACCTAATGTATATGCTACAAATAAATTTATAGCTGAAAAGGCCCAAACCCAGCTTGGAATATAATCATCTGTTTTATTATCTTTTGTCAGAGCATTAAATCCATAGTCAAAATAAGAAAATAGCAGGAAGTTTAATACTGTCAGTAAGAATCCAGCAAATGTTAGCAGGTTTGGCGCAACCCAACGTGGGCAAAACTGTAACCAATAAAATGGATCACTTTCATGCAGTATTAAGCATGTATTATCGAAAATAATATTTACCTGGACACACCAATCCCAAAATGGGTGCATAACATATTTACTGAGCACACTTGTGTCGATTGAATTATACTGAAAATTTAATATTATAAATAAATAATATTATGTATGGATACATTCATTATTATATATATAATATATTGATCATGTAATTACCTTATATTTTTCAAATCCTTCCAATTTATCTTGAGACAGGAAACGTGCCATTATTACGCTGTAAAGAAATTGCAATTTAGTAAAAAAGATATCTCATACTATAGGTATGAGTCACAAAAAGGTTAGAGTTCTTAATAATCTAGTTTTTGTCTACATTATTCATATTTTATTTTTCGCAAAATTTAAAACGGCGCCGCTCATACAGAAAAAAATACACATGACTGATAGCTTTGGCGAATCACAATAAATTAATTTAAAAAAAACAAACATTTTATGACCACTATGGCACAGTGTATACTACAGTGTTCAATTATATGTGTATACTCTATAGCCCAGCGCCCAAATGTCACAGACTATAACACGAAATATCCCTAACATATTACATTATAATGAAAACGAAGATAAACACCTCTAATAAATGAGCAGCTCGGCACAATTTTAAACAATTAATATAGTCGAAAGTTACTTATCTCAAAGTAGTTTTTGATACCTTACCTACCTCAATCCTTATAATACAATCATATATCTGGTCTATGCATGCATGCAGGCCTATGAATGGTCACATACAAGAACTAACAAGTCTTAGTCGATCCTCCTTTGGGTTCCTACGCATCCTCCACCACACCCTGCTTTGCGTGCTGTACAGTGACTTTTTCAAGTCACTGTACAGTGATGCAAGGGGCTTTGCGTCCTACCTTTGGAGGCTTATATGGTTTTCGTCGGTTGCTGCAGACTCTGTTGCTGACTTTGTCGCCGAAGTTGTTCTGCAGGACATGGAACTCTTTACTCCAATTTCTGCGGTGTAGATCGGTGGTAAGTCTCAGCCCTGGTTTAAACGTTCTTGCAACGTGGCCTCACGTCGAAAGCGAAAATGCTTTAAAGCGTAGGCGGAAGCAATTACATATAGCAACTTAGCAACATTCATTGATGACTGGGAATACTCCTTACCTTGTTACCATCAGAAATTTGTGTCATAAGTCGAAACTCTGCTACGTAGAGTCTTAGATTGGGAAAGAGTAAATCTTGTCCATTTTAACCCCAAGAACAAAAGTTTGTGCGTTTTTCGTTTGAAAAACTCCCTTTGTCGCTACTCCTCTTTTTGAAGACACTCTTCTTAAAGCCACAGTCATTATGGAATACTGGGCATTGACATATCGAAGTTCAGTTTTGCGGTCATTTGGAAGGGAAGGCTTTTATTACCCTCCAAAAAGCTTTGTGTGCTCAGCAAGGCGAGACGGTGTGAGCGCCTCAGTACCAGCTCCTTCAACTTGACCAGTTACTTTTCGAGCATATTGACCCCTTACCGTTGTGTAGAGATGTGGGGTGTTTCTGTGTCTTCTACTGCAATAACCATGGAGAGTGTTCAGAGAAGTTGTTCGGATTAATACCCGAAGCTTTGTTCCACAAAAATGCTACACACTCACACTCACTACAACACTCTGAAGTATTTTCGATTCAATTCGACTTAGGGTCCTCCAAAAACTCGCAAGCATTGATAGTGTCCAGGGGCGGTGCTGTCCCTTAACATCAGTAGACCCTCCTGCCCGTTAGCCCTCTGTTCTATTTAAATATCCTTTGCAATTTAGGATTTATAAAAATATGAAAAAAGTAGTCTTATAGACCGCCACTGGTTTGCGTATATTGTATGCGAGGTATATATAGGTAAGTATTCGATCTATTTTGCATTATGTTAATACAAAACAGAACATATAATATCCAGGTGTTTTTCTTCCTATGATATATTTGTACAGCAATAAGACATTAGTGTTTATTATGGTCACTGCAACCTTGTTATTACTTTCTGCGCCACAATAAATATCACAATGTTCATTTGCTGGAGACTCAAGAACAAAGGAACTACTTTAGCGCTGGATTGATATATTATCCTGGCACTATAAACATATCCATAGCCTATGTATATTCTATATAATATGTCACGCTACGGATGGTACACTACGCTAGATGCAGAGCGCTGAAACCCGGTCGACCTGAACTTTTAAGGAAGAAATCAGAGGATTATGTTAAGCATTTGAGAGGCTTATATGACGATACACACACGTGTATACAAATCTACATTTTTCATGACTTAAGAATTATAAAATAATATTATTTTCGACTTTAAATTACGTAAATATTAAAGTTTATAATATTTATATGAATGTGACATAATGAGTAAATAACATTGATATAATTATTTAAGTTTTCTGGGCCTGATGCCAATCAATTATCATAAAAAATATAGGGCGTGTTATCTTGCAACGTCATAGTATTTTCGATTTCTTGTCTTGGGGTATTACGTACGGGGTAATATAATGTAAAATATAGATTATTATTAGTACGTAAGTATTCCATAGCAGTCGTCTCTATAGTTTATCTGCATTTGTATGTGATTGTAAATAATGTTTCACAAAGCAGCGCCCGTTCGGGGAAAGGACTATTTATTGAAACAAATTGCCTATTATTCTACATCTAAGGTATGTTTTATAAATCAACATCTAATTATAACATTTCGTATATAGGTAATTTTTATATTATCTTATAAAATAATTAATTTAATCAATACTAAAAAATCCATGATTTTTTAGTATTATTTATTATATATATTTATAACATTATTATATTAGTATTTTAACATATTATTAATAATGTTTATTTTTTTATTAACAATTTTAATTACATTAGTCAGGTTTTTAATTTGATATTTAATCCTCAATTGGTTCTATCAATCCTTATATAGACTTTATTTAAGAACTTTACTTATTTAAATTAATGGTTAAAATATTTTATGTTTTTTCCGGAATATAATATTAATAATGTTCTTCTGATGGAATTTATTCTACCGAAACATTCAAACTGCTAAAACAGTATTATATAGACTTTTAAGGACATTGTTGATGGAACTGTGTTTTATAAATATTAAAAATTTTCATTACCAAAATTCACACAAATTATTGCGAACAGACATACTGTATTCCTTCCTTTACCAAGATATTTTTAGAGATATTTTTAATGTTTATGTAATCAGCGGGAAATTAGTACCTTTTTAATTTGATACGTTTACATTTTGGTTATTATTTTAATTGCACCAGATATAACGATATCTATTATTAAAATTCCATAAAATGAAGATAAGCTGACGTTACGATGGAAACAACTTTTTAATCAGCTTTTATCAATATTTATTATTTTCTTTAGTCTGTATCTCGAAGGTGTGTTGAGTTCTGTATACACACCAAGTAAGAAGGTCAATGGATGTAAATAATAAATACCTATTTAAAAGTATTGTTTGAGATGCGGGACTTTTCACATTTTACATATTTACAAAATTAAAATATAATTTTCTTATATAGGTTACGGTATGAACGTCAATAAAAATAATGGTTTAAATTCACATCTATTGCTAGTTCTCAAATCAAGGGATGAGAAGAAATGGCAATCAACACACTCCACACACAACGTCACTCCTTTAAATCGAAAGGTTTTTTTTGTCAAAATGTTTGTAAGCACTTGCAACCATTACATTTATATTTCAATTTAATTTATCAAAGACTGACTAAAAAGTCTCATTATTTAGATTTATGTGATGCTTTAATTTGCTATAATCAACCAAATCGTCAACGTTTATATAATATGGAAATGCATAAAAAATGTCTAACTTAAATGCCAATAAAGATGAATATTTTTATGTTAGAGATTTAAAAAAAAAAAGTTAGGGATAGGGTACTCTGGTTTAAAACTTTGTTAAGCAAACTTTTAATTAGGTATGTCAAACTTAATTCTATTGGATTGTGAAGCCTTAATGAGTTGAAAATCACTTTTTTTTATTAGCATCGTCGTGTAATAGCAATACGCAGAGAGGACCAGTCAGTATGGGAGCGACGAGCGCCATTTTCTCCCTCCAACGTCAGCCGGCTCGTGCGACAGGGTGTCAAAGTTATTGTTCAGCCCTCGAACCGGAGAGCATACCCCATGCAGGTAAAACTGCTACGATAATTGCATTATGTTCTCACTATCTCTTTTCTATGTAGCTCATCGTTTGAGCTTAACTTCAGTGATACTAGCCTTTTATAATGCACTTGGTAACACTGATTTTAGTGAAGTTAGCGTAGACATCTGAATTCGCCCAATTTTAAGCCAATTCAGGGAATAGCAAAGCCTCGTTTATACCCATATTATACACAAAAATATATACACACATATATTTTCAGTCCTACATAAACGCTGGGGCTGTAGTCCAAGAAGACATAAGCGAGGCAGGCGTAATATTTGGCGTAAAGCAAGTACCGATTGATCTTCTTATACCAAATAAGACATATTGTTTCTTTTCACATACTATTAAGGCACAGGAAGCTAATATGCCAATGCTAGATGCCGTATTAGCAAAGGTAAAGTATTAATAAAATATTATATAATACACAAAAATATTTTTATGAGTAAATAAATATATTATTTTGTCATTAGACCCTAGTAAATATTCAACAGCAATGATTAACAAGAACCTATTATTTTTAACAATTTACACCAAATTATTATTTATATTATGCACATAATATAATCTACAAAATCCTCTTTATATTTCTGTGCCGCGTAAATTAGATATAATATTGATATAATATGAAAAGTATGTACATACGTAAGTTTATCATTTTTCCCAGAACATTCGTTTAATAGACTATGAGAAGTTGATGGATGATTCTGGAAACCGTGTGGTAGCTTTTGGCAAATATGCTGGGGTTGCTGGTATGATTAATATTTTACACGGACTTGGACTAAGACTACTCGCTTTGGGACACCACACGCCTTTTATGGTTAGTAATTAGATATTAAGAATTCCGCGAGTATAAAGTGATAGTAATTCAGAAACGAGGCTTAAAACTAAATCTGACTTCCGTACGACAAAAATATATTCAATTGTGACATACGGGAGTCATAGTTCGTGCTAAGTCTTGTTTCTCGCACTCAACGATTCTAGAAAAATACAAGGTTAAACAAAATGTCTTACTGTTTCCTAAAAATAAATTAAATACTTGTTCATTCAGGATATCACGACGGATATCGTAGATATTGTTTGAACAAATACGTAAAAACATTTTTTAATTATCTATGATAATATTCTTTCTTATCAAAGTAGCCTATTTGAAGATATAGACTAATCCACTAGATTAAAGTTCGGCGATAATTCTAAATCTCTTTACATAAACTAGCAAATGCATAATTTTAACAACAAGAGTTAGCGGCTCTAAAAAACATTTGAATTCTGTAGCACGTTGGGCCAGCGCACAACTATCGCAGCTCAAGTATGGCTCGTCAAGCCATCCGAGACGCCGGCTACGAAGTATCCTTAGGGATGATGCCTAAATCCCTGGGACCTCTTACTTTTGTCTTTACTGGGTCAGGAAATGTATCGCAGGTGAGGGAGTAGTGAATTAATGAAAACTTTTAGGTACATACATTATTATATTATTTTCTTTAACATAAGACATAAATTGATCTTGTTCATTTTTGATTAATGCATTCATGTTTTATTGTTTTAATTATTTTAAGTTAAAAAAATAACACCCATTCATATTTTTTTTGAAGGCGCAAAAAAATTCCGCTATAAAACTGGTATACGCTTCTTAATTACATTGTCTTTTATGTAAGTAAAATACTAGTAGTAGTGGGTAGTATCATGAAACTGTAATAATCTAGGATTTAACCCTTAGAAAGCTAAAAAATCCTGGTGTTTATTAAACAAATTTTTAGGGCAGTCAAGAAATCTTTCAAGAGCTACCACACGAATATGTACCACCAGAAATGTTGAGGAAGGTCGCTGAGCATGGAAGTAAGTCAATATTGTTGCAATTATTGATCTCCTTGGATATGACAATGAATCGCCAATATTATTTATCCAACTACTGATAAGATATAGTTAGGAAGGCTACAAACATGCACCCTGATAAGTATCTTTTTATTTACTAATGAGACTTTTTAACTGTCTAGAACATTAACTTATAAACACCTAAAATAATAATTATTCGTGTCTTTCATTTAAATTTTGTTTATACTCAACGATAGATTACGAACAGTAGTTAAAAAAAATATTTAAGTATAGTTTTTAATTCGAAGATATTAAAATAATAAACGTTTTTGCTTAGGTCCTAACAAAATTTACGGTTGTGAAGTAAGACGCCGTCACCACTTGGTTAGAAAGAACGGAGGTGGCTATGATCCTCAAGAATACGAGGAACATCCAGAACGATACATCTCTACATTCGCACAAAAGGTAAAAGACAATCGCGGAAACTGATTATGGAAACATAATTAATATAACTTAAATTATCGGTCCTTTGTTAAATATCTACTGATTTTCCGTTGAGAAAAAATGATTAATTAGTATAAAACGATATATTATTACTGGAGATGTACCTAATAATCTAATCTGTGAATAATTGATTAAAAAAAATGTTATTTATCCTGTAATCTATTAGTACGTATTAATCAAGGTTAGTATTATAAGAATTATATTTCAAATTAATGATTCTAATATCAGTTATTTACGTTTTCAAGTAATATCATCAAAACTTAATAATAACATGCACCTATTATTCTTATTGATCAATAAATAGTAATATACTAGGTACCTACAAATTAACATAGCTGAAACTGTTGGGAAAAGTTGAACTACAGTATATCAAATACACAAGTTTTGTTCAACTGTTCAAACAAGCAACATTATAAGCTGAACTCGTCAAAATTAAAAGACTTTATTTGAATAGTGGAAAGTTATTAAATATTGCTTTATAAAAATGCAGTGGTGTCTCACGTATATTTTCTGGCGAATGTTTACTTAATTTGTTTTTTGTAGATTGCCCCATACACATCAGTATTAGTAAACTGTATTTACTGGGCTGTGGACAGTCCAAAGCTGCTAACGATACCTGATGCTAAACATCTTCTACTCCCTTCACATACACCATGGCTGCCGACCAGTGTCGGTGCACCAGCTTTACCCCACAGGTACCGATTATTTGTTAATAAAAGTCTATTTGCTAAGTACACATACCTAGATATGAATATTGGTCTAAAGTTATTATACTTCACTTGACATTTGTGATTGTTTGATTAACTATAAAAAGTATTACTTTTTGATCGTTATTTCGCCCTAGTTTTGTCAATACCTTATTAATGTGAAGGATGAGAGTCAAGGACGACAAAATAAATCCTTTTGCCATACAAAAATAACTTGTTAAGACTAGTTCACAATAATATTCAAAACGTAAGAGACTGATGTAATATTGACGATAAATTAAATAGCATAAAAATAATTGACAAAACTATGTGGTTAAAATTATTGTAAGGCTATTGTATCGCAGAGGTTTGAAGGGGTGTCAAAAATTTAAAACTTAAACCTAATGGCGGCAAATGTGAAAATCCGCCGTTGATGAGAATATTATTTAAGCTATAATAATAAGCCAATTATATTATTATTGATAGTATAGTAACGCAGCAAGACAGCATCACGTTTGATGGCTACTAATTATTGAACTCTATATGACAGAATGCTGGCCATCTGTGACATATCGGCTGATCCAGGCGGATCCATCGAGTTTATGAACGAATGTACCACCATCGACACACCATTTTGTCTTTACGATGCTGACAGAAATAAAGATACTAAGAGGTAACGGAAGTGAAATATTTCTACAAATTTAACTCTATTTGGGTATTAAGAAAAACACTTTTTGAACGGATTAAAGCTATGTATTATTATTAAAAACTTATAGTTATTTACATAATTCTAAATTTTAAATTTTTAAAATAAAAATACATAGCTTTAATCTGTGCAAAAAGTGTTTTTCTTAATGTGTAAAAGCTATTTTAACAAATGACAATTCTATTTGGGTAGTTTATTAATATAACAATTTTATAAATCCTTGAGCTTAGGAAAGAATAATCTCAATAAGAATTTTGTTATTTTTATTTAAAAAGGGAATTAAATTGATTGATTGATTGAGATTAACAAAAAAACTAACGTTTAAGATACTAAACCAATTCACATGAATTTTAAGTAATATGTATGTACGTCTTCCCATAAGAGTTCTGTTAAACAGTTACATAAATAGTTTAATCTCTTAATTGCTATTGCAATATTTTTTGTCAGTTTCAAAGGCCCTGGAGTTCTAGTATGCTCCATTGACAACATGCCAACACAACTCCCAAGAGAATCCACAGATTTCTTTGGAGACCTTCTCTTGCCGTATGCTGAAGATATAATGAGTTCTGACGCATCACGACCACTCAACGAACACAAATTCGCACAAGCCGTACAAGGGGTAGGTGACCTAAGCTCTATATGTAATTAGCTAGTTGCCATTTGAGACATAAGGGTGTTACATTAGAATTTAACTTGGATAAATAAAATATTATAGCTATCACCATACCATTTCACTTAGGTCTGGAGAGATTAATTTAATCATAACACAACATTCAGAACACATTAACGCAAAACGCCAATCAATTTTTATAATAATACTTAATACATATAATACGTAAAAATACTTACGTATTTTTACGTCAGTAAGTTAAGTCGATGAAAACTGTTCCTGCCTCCAGCCATGTAAGTTAGTGATGAATATGAAGATTGACGAGAATACCAATGAGGAAAATCATTAGACAAAAAATCTAATTTGATTTTATAACGGACTTCAAAAAACTGGTGGGAGGTTGTTTTCAATTCAACGTGTAATTTTATTCTATATCTGTATACTATCCCTTATCGTTCTCGATTCCATAAAGTTTATTAAAATCGTTATAGAAATCTTCATTATGAAAGTAATATCTTCAATTAATTTGTCGATAAACAGTTTTGCTACAAAACATTTCTATCTACGCAGTACATATTGTTAAGTTTATCGCTTCCATTAATAAAGAAAGATAACTTGCCCTGAATACTTTCACTAGATAAAGGTTGATGGACATTTGGTAAGATGTTTATATTATAAACAGTCTATTTACAAACTGATTAATACTATTATATCTTATTTACTGATAGTTCTCTTGTTTTTTCCTTATACAGGGGAATTAATTTTAATGCAATATTCCGCGCTGTAGTTTTCTACGTGTTGGGACACGGGGACATCCTTTGTTTTCGTCAACCAAGCTAGAAATACGAACTAAATTTACAATCTGTTTTAGAATATCATTATTTATAAGGGTATTTACAAAGATTCAGCTCTAGTATGAGTTAAGAAAGTATAATGAGCACATGGACTGAATAAATAATTAGTGCGAATATAAAATTAACATATATTCATATCTGTATCTCACTTGCAATTCAGGCGTCACCAGATGGAAAAGTCTGGTCCTTTAGAAGGCTTAGTTGTGGTGGCTATGCTACACGCTGGTCCAACAAGAAAAGGCCACTTCAGAGACTCAAATCCTTTAATGTATAGTAGAGCACCAACCGTAGCCGGCTCATAGTACTATGTAGATTGGAGTAATTATATAATATGGAAAATATATATTTGTTTTCCACGTCTCACATATATAACGATAAGAATAAATGATAAAATTAAATGAAAATTACATATTATCTATACAGTCTGTTGTGTTGCAGGCTATTATCACAAGCAACGGTCAGCTCACGCCTCCATTTGAATACATCAATGAGTTGAGAATGGCTAATAAGTAAGTTTTTATTTAATTTTCAGTTAGTTGCTAATGAATGGTTTTTGTAGAAATATAATTTCTAACACAATTTTAACACAATTTCTTCTTTCTATATATATATATCTCTTTTTAATATTGCAAATACTTCCAGCCGTTCCCGTCATAAGGTAGAAGGCCACGACCAGCAAGTGCCAATTGTCATTCTCGGCAGTGGATTAGTGTCTGCCCCTGTCGTTGAATACCTCGCTAGAGACAAGAATGTTGCAGTAACTATAGGTATTTTTCATTATATTCTCGATCTATCACTCCGTCTAAATTGTATGGGAAATCTGGTCTTAATTTTTTAAATACGTTTATATTGTTTCATAAAATACCTTACTCAATTTTGTTTTTCTTTTCGCGTTTTCCTCACCACCTATTTTGTACAGATATCTTATAATGATCAAACAGACGCAGGTTGTCCCAAGTAACAGTTAGTCACATATTTTAATTTAAAGAGAAAAAGTCGGCATAGCTGGACAATACATCGTCCTATCCGAATATCGAAAAATTGATAACAAAAGCGCACCTGCAACGTTAACTTTTAAGTACACTCAACATGGGTATTTTCTAAATCTCTTTCTCTGTCGTCCGTTAGGAATGTACACGCGAATTATATATACGCCGTCGCTACGTTAGCTCTCCAACAGTACATATTATTATGATTACATGCTATAGGTACTGTTATTATTTTGTTATCTTTGAAGCATCACAATTCAAAGAGGAAGCAGACGCTCTAGCTGAAAAGTACAGCGTCCGATCGGAATATCTTCAAGCGAATGATGAAAACGCTCTCGCTGCATTAGCATCAAAGGCGCGAGTTGTCGTTTCACTACTTCCGTACGACTTACACGGGGCCGTTGCAAGAGCATGTATTAGTGCTGGAGCTCACATGGTGACCGCTTCGTATGTTCAACCTGAAGTAAAGGAGTTACATGATGTGTGAGTATACTTATCATATTTGCTACGATAGAAAGCACTACATTTACAAACACTACAAAATAAATTGATCAAAGTACAATTTCTTATCTACTAATCTACCAAGAAACCAAAATTATGACGATTAAGCAACTATATGTTAGTAGCACCTGTATCATAATTTAAAAAAAATATCTCTCTCCATAGTAGCTTATCATTTAATAAAATCAAACACACTACTATACGCAATACTCTTCGAGCGAGTATGCTTATCTTGCCGAAGCCACGTACAAATTATTTGAAGAAGTCTATTAAGTATGAGGGTGTACAACTATTTAATCAAATACCGTCTAAAATTCGTCTAATATTAGTGCGTGTTCAACATTCAAAAGGGCATTAAAGCTTAGTAGACTGAAGTTGGGTCGGCTGATGGCGACGAGTATCTCGTTAGTTGTATAATCTTAATTAGCGTACAATAATCAAAATTTTGTGTAAATTTAAATTGAATTTGGCAAAGAATCCAAAATTTGATTATTCAAAATCATCATTAATTTCATATCAAACATTTTCAGAGCCAAAGATGCTGGCGTAACAATTCTAAATGAGGTCGGTCTCGACCCAGGCATCGATCACCTTCTGGCACTTGAATGTATCCATGATGTCCAGAACCATGGTGGTAGAATTGACTCCTTCGTCTCTTACTGTGGTGGTATGTACCATTCACAGCCTGTTTTATTCTTGTCATTGGAATTACTTAGTTTCCTAATTAGATTGTCTTTAATTTCAATATCAAATTGTTATCTGTCAATCTATTTCTGACCACGAAAGGCATTTGAACCGTTAATTGAATCCAATATGCTATATACATTTTTTTCCCTAGGGTTACCTGCACCTGAGTTCAGTGACAATGCGCTCCGGTACAAATTCTCATGGAACCCTCGCGGAGTTCTCCTCAACACTATTTCCGCGGCTAAATATCTCAGCAAAGGACAGGTGAAGTAGACTTTACTAGTACAATATTAAGAGTTCAATTCAAATTCGTAAGAGTGACATTATATTAAGTATGTGATTTCTTATTATAATTGTCTTTACTTGCTCAAAAAACGCCACAAATTAAATCCTTTACCCCTGGTCCTGTAATACTTTTTCCAAATGTTACAAAAATTACCTTTAGTACAAATTCCTATTACGAGACTTAAATTAAAATAGTTTTTATTGTATAAATCTTTGACACGGTAATTATCTAGCTAACGTAATTTGTTCGGTATAAAATCTTTTTGCTGATAACTGAATTATTACAAAATAATTTTACAAAAGTAAATCAACGTCAAAAATCTGTCAGGTCCATTTATATAGAATAAAGTATATATAATATGTATATTATACATTTAATCCATTTATACGTAAATACCCATATCTAAAAAAAGTGCTGTTTTATAGTGCTCTAGTGTGTAAAAAGTACACATGTCAGAAGTGAAGTCTTTGTAAATTTCAAAAAATTAAAAAATCACGCTTCATCTATCTTACTCTTTCTCTCGATCTTTGTCACTTGCTTGCTACTCTCGTTCCATTGCAATTTGCTTCATGCTACGTTCGCCTGTTCTCACTCTCTCTCAATCGCTCTCTCCCTTTTCTTCGACAATAACTCTGCACATCTTCGTTTCGATAAATTTACCCTCATGCGCCTAAAGAACTTCACTTCAAAAAGTATACTACAAGGTATTTGAAGTAACTTGGACTGAGCATTAAGGAATATATCGGATAAAAAATCCTTGTATGCAACACTTACGAAACTTGATAAATAGGCAAACACTTTCTTGGTAGCATTAGATCATCATACTGAAATACAATTCTAAAAATATAACAATTTTTGTCAAGTAGAACTTACAGTGAATCAATACTTCGTTATAAAGATTTTTTTCAGATTGTCGAAGTATTAAGCGGTGGAGAGCTTATGTCCGTAGCGCGAGAACTGGACTTCCTACCCGGGTTTGCTTTCGAAGGATTCCCTAACAGAGATAGTACTTCATATTCTACTTTATATGGAATAGAGGACGCCCACACTATGTTCAGAGGAACCTTGAGGTACAGAGGTAATGTAATCAATGAATATTTCTTATACACGACCTGCGTAAAGCGGTTTTGCATGGTTAAATAAACTTAAAATGATATTCAACTAAGGAAAGGAACTGTGTTCAAACTTGGACGTAATACTTCTGAAATATGTACCAAATAAAATAAAAATTCTATTGAAAATACAGCTTTTAAGTAAATAATTGTATTTTTACATTCTTTTGAAAAACTGGACTTTAATTTTTTTGCTTTTAATCTAATGAAAGCATATTTTTTCTTTGTCTTGGTATTTCTTTTTAATGCTGTCTTGGGTAGTTTTTTTTATACGTGTACCTATTAAATATATGTATGTGTTTTTATTAATTTATGTACTAGCACTCGTATGTGGGAGACCGGTCAGAATATATCAGCGATTATCACATAATTCTTATTGTTATTTTTAAATTACTTTATTTCTTTCTTGTTGTACTAATACTTGTTGCATTAGTGTGATATCTAAAAAGAGTGTTTAATTAAATAATTTTCTACATTTTTAGGTTTTGCGGAAACCATTAAGGCTCTACAGTTATTCGGCTTCATAGATCCAAATCCCCATCCGTCTCTACACCCTGAAGGACCACAGATTACTTGGGTGAGTATACAATTGTTGACTTCCGTATCTCAATACGTTTTTGACATACGTTCATACTTACACATACATACTTAGCGATGACCTTATTTAATCTTTCCCTCGGAGTCGGTAATAAAATAATTTAAAGATTTAAAAAACTTTTTTATTTCTCTTTCTTCTTTAGAGAGAATTTGCCTGCGAACTACTTGGTTTAATGGATTGTTCAATATTCTACGAGAACCTTAAGACTCGGTTAGTGGAACGTATAGGCACAAATGGTGCTCAGGCAATCGAGTCTCTGGGATTTCTTAGCGACGAACCTATTATCAAGTGCAGCTCCCCGCTAAACACTATCAGCCATTATCTTAGCAAGAGACTGCAACTCGGTAAGTACTAGTTAACTACTCTTTCTTTCTTTTCTGTAAATTTCTGTTTACGCTGTGATAAAAAGTGACAGAAGAGTCCTTTAAAACATACTAAATTATTTTTAAATTTAATTTAGTTTTTAAACAGTAAAGAGGAATATTGCAATTCGACACTGTCCCATCGAAATAAAATAATATCACACATTTCACACAAATTAAATAATCTATAATTTTAATATGAATAATCCGGCTCGAAGGACCAAATTGTACGGTTCCTG
The DNA here is from genome assembly GCF_905147105.1 of Pieris brassicae. Lineage (NCBI taxonomy): Eukaryota > Metazoa > Arthropoda > Insecta > Lepidoptera > Pieridae > Pieris > Pieris brassicae. Next base: position 18,890,313 of record NC_059666.1, on the reverse strand, counting down.
GGTCAACGGGATGCTTCAAATAATAGAGATTTATTGATTTACTCTATATTTACCACTCACGTGTTACAATAGAATATGAGCGAAATAATGACGTGCTAATTGCTATATACCGAATGAATACAATTTAACAGTCAAAGAGAGTGCCTACGTCTGGCTATGCTCTCGGGGTGTAACTCCCATGATTTAGTTAATCGCTATGAAATGAATAACTGTATGTAGAAGAGAGTGCCTGCGTCGGGCTATACTCTCGAGACGTAACTCCGACGATTTGGGAAATGGTCACGCTTATAAGTGATCGATATGTACATCCATGGCACGTACAAACATAGGAATTTGTCAAGCTTGTAAATGAGCAAGAATGTACGACCCTGGCACGTACATAGGGATCATCACGCTTATAATTCTAAGATAGCCTGAGTGAGCAAAATGTACAGCCTTGGCTCGTACAAAGAGTTTTGTTAAACGTTAATAATTAAAACTACTCGTAGTTAAGTTACAGTACAGTAGTTAATAAATAATTTATTTGGTATGTATTTCAATGTTAATTAATTTCTATATGTTTATTTATTGCGTATATTATCTTTCGTTTTGTTTAGTAATTAGTTGTATTTTTACATTACGTTTTGATAATAATTAGTTTTGTATTTTAGAAAGTTTCTAAGTCTCTTCTTCAGGGTTGTCTTTAAGATCGAATCGATTCACGCGTTGCACAATATTTCTTTTTTAGTTTTGTTTGCAAATTTTATTATGCGCAATAGTATAAATAAATAATGTACTACAAACGCGAGGTTTTTTTCCTTTTATAGAGAAAGACGAAACAGACTTCGTGGTCCTCCGCCATGAGATAGGTGTGACATGGAGTGACGGTAGGAAAGAGAGACGTGAAGTGACAATGACTGTGCGAGGTGATCCCGCTACTCACACTGCCATGGCCCGCACTGTTGGTTTACCCACAGCTATTGCTGCGAAGATGGTTCTCGATGGTAAGTTATTGGTGGTACATATATAAATGTAGCGGTGCCACAGCCCTGCATGGGTCTTGGGCTGCTCCAATACTCCGACACTAACTAGTAACTTCTTTTTGTGTCGCGATCTTTATTATTAAAGGTCATGTTGGTGTTGCTTCCTCCATTCCCAAAACAACGACCGTCCTTAAACGACCTTAACTTGGTCCATCCAGCGAGTTGGAGATCGGACTCGGGGTCTCGTGCCTATTACCGGTCACCAGAAGCATCTTCAAGTTATGGGGTCCTTTGCGTCCTATATGTCCAAACAAGCTAAGGATCCTTTGTAACATTTTGAAGGAAGGTGGCTTGGCTTGTAGTTTTCTAAGTATTTACAAAGTCGTCGTTTTCGCTTCCCTACTTCTTTCGGATGCTCGCTCATTTTAATAAAAACAATAATAAAGAAAAAATATAAGATTGGTCGAGACAATAGACACTAGCTGTAAGTTAAATGATACATAACTGTTTTAAAGAGGAAAGGTGAATGATATTGTTACAGTTTGATAAAAAATTTCCTATGTATATGTCTTGAATTTCGCCGATAATTATGAGCTGGAATAAGTCGTATCGGTGAGTCGGTTAGTCCGAGACAGTTCAGTAGATATCCATTATCCACGCATTTATCAGTTACATTTTTCTAAAAAATTTGAAAAAATGGAGGGAAACTTTCAAATAGTAAATCCCCCGATGTTGTTGTTTTCATTAGGTTTTTGGATTGGCATGGTAGCAGAAGTATTCACGTCAAAATCGATTGGAGCTAGTACCCTATACCCCTATAACCTCAGACAAGATGTGTCCCTTTGTTCGTCTTATTTTATAGACAAGCAGTAGCACTCAGAGCCCTTGTAGTAATTTTTTTGTTTAAGCGGATTCTTAGAGTTTTATCCTTTTACATCCATCGGAACTAAGGATGTTCTAGTTCTTTTTGGAAATTATTTTTTTTCTTATTAATAATTTTTTCAGGTGAAATTCAAGAGCGAGGCGTCGTCCTGCCCTTTGCACCTGTGGTTTATAAGTCTCTCCTTTCTCGATTACGTTCCGATGGCATTACAGCAAGGGAGGTATCAGTACCTCTTAACTAAAAATGTATCAAGAAAGTATACGAAATATATATATATAGGTTTTTTACTGAATTAAAATGAAAAGTGTCATGCAATTTAAAAATCTATAAAGATAATAATTGTATGTAAATAATGGTATTGATAAAATTATTTATTTGAGAATTTTTCGAGTATATTTATTATTTATGATTTAGAAAACGACTGACTTTTCATATTACGTACTACTAAGTACGATTTATACGTAAAGAGTTTTGATTTTATTATGTTCAGATAGTTTATAATATTTAATGCTTGTGATTTTACTAAGTAGACCAATTTTGTATAAAAATTACATATGATTGAAACGAATGTATAATCGCATGTAGATAAATAATGTTTTGTTTAAGTACACGCTCTCATATAATTGTTTATATTAGATAAACTTTAGGTTAAGTGAAACGCAATTTATAAATAAAATTATATAAATTTGTTTAGGTATTTCATTTTTACCACTAAGTTCTCGTAACAATTTAAATAACTCAGAATTCTTTTGACTTGTAATGTTACACCTTAAGATAAACTAATAGTTTGATATTGCGCGGTTCTTTTAATTGATCCCTTATACTTTACTTTTATTCCATATTTAACAAGAATTTCCAATTAAATAAAATAAGAAAATTACTAATTATTTTTATGTAATCATTATATTTGGGTATTAGCAATAGTTAGCGCATTGAGTTGGATTTGTTTATTGAAATAGATACACGGTACACTGACAGTCATTTACATTACAGAATATACATATAATACACACATTAAAAATAGCAAGTACGTACAATATCGGTACCTATTTAGTATATATTATTTAGTACACATAACCCCAGGGAAGCATACTTGGCCCAACGTTGTTTCTAACATTCATTAATGAGTTATGTAACCTCCAGTTGCCAAATGGTAAGATAATATCTTTTGCAGATGACACTGCCCTTGTCTTCTCAGGCAATAATTGGAATGAGGTGTATAATTCTGCTCAGTTTGGTTCTGGCCTTGTTAATGAATGGTTGAGAGGCAACGGCCTTACGCTTAATGTTGATAAAACAAAATTTATGCCCTTCTCTATTAAAAACGTTCCGTCTCACATTCATGATTATTTTTCTATCACAGCCCATACTTGCTCTTCAAATCAACTCTGCCATTGCAAAAGCATTTCCATTGCCTATAGTGTTAAGTATTTGGGTGTAGTTATCGATAGTAACTTGAGTTTTAATTCTCACGTGGATCTTCTCTCATGCAGAACTCGTAAACTCATTTACATCTTTAAGACTTATAGCAGACAATAGAATTGTTAAAGTAGTATATCAGGCTTTATGTCAGTCAATTTTAAGCTATTGTATCACTTTGTGGGGAGGTACTTTCAAAACCAATCTACTAAAACTTGAAAGAGCCCAACGAGCAGTGTTAAAAGTAAGTCATTCCTTACCGTTTCTTTTTCCCACTAAAGAGCTTTATGCCCTAGCCGATGTGTTAACAATTCGTCAATTATTTATTCTCAACACAGTTTTAAAACAACATTATAAAACTAGTTACGACCCCGAATTAAATATAAACAAGCGGATTAAACATAAAGTTTGCTGTCGTATTACACGATGGACAACTTCTTTCTCGCAAAGATTCTTTGGTTTCCTGTTACCTGTATAATAAATTAAATGAAAAAAATAACATTTACCCACTATCGAAATATGAATGTAAAAAAATGGTTACTAATTGGCTGAAGACGTTGAGTTATGATGAAACAGAAGATTTAATAACTGTTACTCTGTAACACACCCACTCGCCCACACATACACACACACGCACGCACACACACACACACGCGCACACACACACATACACAAACACACACCAAATTTATTTTTACGACTCCGTTTCCATTTTTTTTCCTTTAGCACTTGCTTATTTTGTTCTATTGTATCTTATGACAATGACCTGATTGTACGTGTTCCGGTCCGGTGGTGGAGAGGCTGGCTATCTGTCACTCAGGTCTCCTGTTACAGAGACCAGTCTCTCACATACACTTCCAAATGTTATCATCTTAGTTTAATCATAATAACCTTCTATGTATGTATATGTGAGAGAAGAAATAAAGATTATTATTATTATTATTAATTGTGTACATATAAAAATGTATCAGTATCAGCATATCCTATGTACGGGATTTTAAACAAATAATACTTTGAATGACTTTGAAAGAGCTAACCGAGAAATAATTAATGTAATCATTAAATTTTAAGTACCTACAGCAACGCTTATACAAACGTTTTGGTGTATACTGTAAACATTACATAGAATTTATGAAATGACAGTAAAAAATAAAAGGTTTGATTTCAGCAAGGCAACCAAGCAACCGCCGTAATGAGAATATTGATATCAAGTAATGTCATCTGGAAGAAAAAGGTTTGACATGCTTGTCATTCATATATAATTTTTTTGCTAACCTAAAATGTTTTATCAAATGACTTAATTTTGCTATTTTTTAGACATTTTTACGGTATTTTTTATAAATTACGAAACTAAATCCCGATTGTGCCTAGACGCGTCTAATTTCTTTGTTGAGTTTTTATAATCAGCGGCAATTTTTAATGATGACTTTCCGTTAACCGTAACATGGAAATCGACCCGAATAACACTGTAAGTAAAATAACAACACTTACATTCAACTCAACTGAATGCATATACTATTAAAAGAACATTTAATATTGATCTAATTTCATGGCCACTATGAATTTCGCAATGTGATCAGAGCTAGAGACAGGCAGTTTATGTTGGCATTCAAGTTATCACTCCCGAGTTTACTTTGCTTCACCTACTATTCATTATTTGAAAATTTTCATCGCGTTTACGATTACAATGCCAAATTATGACTGCTCTATAAAGGGTTATAGCACCTCTGGATTATTTCTTTTACGTTTACCAGCAAACGGCGGGTCGCGAGACGGGTCGATGCATGTCGGTGGCGGCTATGCAGGCGCTACACCGACTGCGCGAGTGTCGGCTGCTGTGCGATGCCATCGTCCGAGCTGATGATGGCGCAGCCTTTCCCGTGCATCGCGCTATACTCTCGGCCTGCAGTCCTTACTTCCTGTTAGCCTTAACAATGCTAAAATTTAGATGCATAGCTTTGACTTGCAGCTTTTTCCGTGATAAAGATTATGGTATTATTAACAATTCGTTTCTCTTGCTGTCAAACGAAAAGCATGGCTACTAAAACCAGTCCTGCTAGTATATAATCTACGTATTAAACTATATAAGATAGCGCCGGAATTCGGACTTGAGATATGTTACATTTAAGATATACTTTTAAAAGGATCAAGGTCATGTCAAGTGTCAATAATCTATTCATCTTAATGTAAAACAAAACGAACAAAAATTATATATTTTTCTTCATATTTAAGCATATTCCTTATTTGTGTTTATATTTATCATTCAAATTATAGCGTTTAGGCCATATATATTATTAAAGTAAAAGTAAGTATAGCTTTTACCTAGCGTTTAAACATGCAGGGCTCTGTTCACCACAACTTTGCATTCCCGAGAACAAAGTGACGTTCTGATATCTGGCGTACGATCTGAAATACTGTTGCTGCTAATCGAATATGCATATCTCCGCCGGATTGATGTCACCGATACCAATGTCCATGAACTGCTTATGACTGCTGACTACTTGGCTTTTCTTGGCGTCCTTCAACTTTGCTGTGACCATCTCAGAATCTCCCTTAGTCCAAAAAACTGCCTCGGAATCATGATGTTTGCCAGGTACAAAAAAATTATGCTAAAATTGGTAGACTTAAAGTTGTAAAACCTAAGTACGTCCAGATTTTAGCGACGCTCATAAAAACCACTATGTACCTGCGTGGTCGCAAATTAAATGTACGTTATTAACGTTGTTAAGTTTGCTGTTTCCCTATACCGATGACTATAATTCCTGTAAAATATTTTTAATTGAAAATAAAAGCCATTTCAGACGAGTGTTTTGCTACAAACTGGAAGGTGATGCAAGGCGATATCTTCTCCGCTATTTCGTAACAGTTGCCACACAGAGCGATGAGTTTCTTCACTTAGGGCTTGAGGAGCTCAACAGCATTATTTTAGAGGATGAATTGAATGTAAAAAGTGAAGAAGCAGTGTGGGAATCAGTTTTACGCTGGGTAAATTATGATCCGGACGCTAGATGGCAGCACACAGTTAAACTAATGGGCAGTATTCGACTTGGATTACTTGATACACAGGCAAGAAGAATTTTAAAGTTATTTACATTGCATACACATTTATCTATACTATTGTTGTTTTGTACTTGTTTTTTTTAAAAAAGAAAGAAGTTTATTGCTGGTCACTATCATTACTCGAACATGATAGTACATATTTTTAGTATTATCTCTCGTTGTTGTTTTAGTTCTTTTTGGAAAATGTAAAGGACCACCCATACGTAACGGGAAATGAAAATTCGCGTCCTATAATTATTGAGACACTCAAATTTCTGTATGATTTGGAGATGATCGCACAACGAGACGGAGAAGTTGCAACTCCAGAAATTGCACGTCCAAGAGTTCCACATGAGGTAATTTATTGTTTGTATTGTTTCTTGGGATTAATCTAAAGAAATAAAACACTTTTATGTGTTGTGTACCATATTCACATACTATCTTTACACTCTAATTCAAAAGTAAAAGTAGACTACGTAAGATCTCATTTTTCAGGTTCTGTTTGCAATTGGTGGGTGGAGTGGTGGATCTCCTACAGCATTTATTGAGACCTACGACACGAGAGCTGATCGCTGGATAAAGGTATTTTTAATTTCGTTTCATTTTTATTGTATGGCAAAACAAACAAATCTCGCCTAATGAAGAATCCCAGGTTATGTGTAGTCCCTCCTCTGTGTTTTGTAAACTATATTGGGATTTCGTGTAAGTTGCATGGTCTTACTAATTTGATATCAGTAAATTTAATTCAGAGGGAAAGCAAGTGTATGCTTGATATGCGATTTCAGATTATCAATTGACACTGAATTGGGAGGTATTGTTTATATCATTCGTAATGATGTGGGTGTGGCTTTATTATACAAAAGTAGATTAAATAATGTATTGTATTATCTCAAAATAAACACAAATATCACGCCATGCCTTTGAATCTTATGACTATCACTTATAGAACGCATGTTTAATATTGTTATTTAGTTTAATAACTTGTCATGAATATAAAGTGAAGCAACTTTAAAATAATTTACGTGTAATATTTATATAGCTTTATAAAAGCTAAACACTAAATTACACCAGTAGATGAATGATCTTTCAGACTATAAGATGAGCCTTTACTTCGCGATATTATGTATTTTAATAGTTAACGAAGAGCGGTTCCAATAGTCGATGACCAGTCACTTTCCGAAGCGGCTTGATCCCTTGGGATTACGTAGAGATGTGGGGTATATCTGCATCCTCTACAGCATTTACCATTGAGAGTATGCAAAGGACTTGTTTGGTCATCTGCTCATCATGCTTCATCATCATGCATCATTTGGACATCAGCTGAGTTTCATCATCGGACATCGAGGCACAATATGAAATTCCATCCATATCACTTCAACGTCCATCATTCCGTAACTCAGTGTTTTTTTGGATTTTCGAGCTCGTTTGCCCGTTGCATAAAAATAACATTGTCAGGCATATTATTTTCTTCGGTTATAGTGGAATGAATACATTAATCTTCTTTATTTAATAGGTATGTGGTATCATGTATACACATTCAATAACAAAACTTTCCAAGATCGTGAAATAATTCTATAAAAGAACTGCATGCAAAACAGTTAATATTCAGTATATAAATTTCTACAACAGTAAAAAAAAAATATACAATAGAGATATTTCTGTGCGTAGGCTGTTAGAAAGAAGATTATAACAGATCCTGCTAAGCAACTTCTCACAAAATGTTGCCTTTGCAACGCGCGGGAATGGTTAGGTTAGGTTATATAATAAATTATCTAATTATAAATTATTGATAATGGCAGGTGGAAGAAGTAGATCCAGCAGGACCTCGCGCATATCATGGAACAGCAGTGCTCGGTTTTTGTATTTACGTGATTGGAGGCTTCGACGGAATGGACTATTTTAACTCGTGTCGTTGTTTCGACGCTGTTACGAAATCATGGCGTGAGGTTTGATATAGTTATATGTAATACAAATAGCATTTTCTTTTTGTTTTTTTTAATATGGCATCATGTTTAGTTTTTCAAAATATATACCCCTAAAACCTAATAGAAACCTATTTGTTTGAGTTCAGGTTGCGCCAATGAATGCTCGTCGATGCTACGTATCCGTAGCGGTAATTGGTGAGACCATCTACGCTATGGGCGGCTACGACGGCCATCATCGGCAAAATACCGCAGAGAAATTTAACCACAGAACCAACCAGTGGTCGTTGGTAGCGCCCATGAATGCACAAAGATCAGATGCAAGCGCCGCTTCTTTAGATAGTATGTAAAATATATTGTTGGGTATAAGTAGTCATTAATATTAATATAAAGTGGGCTGAGATTCTGCTCTGTATGCATGAAGCAAATAATTTGTAGAGATTCGGTTGTAAGCTTATCGGTCTATAGTTACCAATGTCAGTCCACCTTTTTTATTACAAAGATTAGGATGTGTGAATGGGTATAAGTAGGAATTAGGAAATAAGACACATCAAATGTATTTCCTCTTTACAAGGCTACGATCACTCCTCAACTATTCCGTGGTGATAACGACAAATTTTTAAGACACTATCTTTGCATTAGTTGTATAAGATAAAAATAATGGCCTCAATATTTTTATTGATTTAATAAAAATAATTCTAGATAAAATTTACATTACTGGAGGATTCAACGGGCAGGAATGTATGAATAGTGTAGAAGTGTATGATCCAGACACGAACCAATGGACTAATTTAGCTCCGATGAGGTCAAGGCGATCTGGAGTCTCCTGCATTGCGTACCATACCAAGGTATTTAGGTAACCATGCGCCTCTTAAGGTAGCCATATAAGCCATATAAGGTAGCCATGTGTGCAGGATAGTTATTATAGAAAAAAATATAGTGAATTGACGGAAACATTGTATGCTGATATAGAAGTATGATAACGAATTTGAAAGCCCCAAAAAAATTAAATGTTCACAAATGGCGATAAACTTTCTATTTGAAAAATATAACAGAAAAACTACATGTTTTGCCATATATATATATATATATATATATATTTAAATAGGCAAACCATTTTTTATTATTAAAAGTAAAAATATATGGATATGAAAAGTATTTATAGTATATTTATAGTTCAACTAATCTGTAACACGTCATTCATTGACTGTTAAACGGTAAGAAGTTCGCCGGTTCAACTAGTTTTATACAAAATTAAGAATTGGGTTTTAGAATAATCCATGTCACTCACATTAAGAGGAGTAATGTACTGTACTTTAACAAAATTAACTTTCGTGAACTTTTTATGAATTCAATTAAAACTTAAACCCTACAGGGTTACAGCGCATATTAAATTAGAATAAAATTTTTAAGAGTGATAATAAAGGTGTTGCCAGTGGCATATTGAAACGGCCATACGAAGTGTGGAATGAAACAATGCATGAAAATCTTCCATATTTATGCATTGGCCCATATTTATTAATATCCCTTCATTATCTATGCATTGTACGTCTTGAACTATCTTATCAAGTATTAAGTACTAATGTATTTGTCATTAAAATTGTTTATGAGACATAGCTTCCTTAAGGGTGGCTAATGAAGGTGACTTTAATTAATTTTATTACTGTTACGATAGCAACTTATACGTCAATTCATATTAACTACAATTGTTTTACGAAGAATGAACTCATTTAGCAGTATAAGAGCCAGACATATAAAGATTTACCCCGTAATTCATAAACACTAAGTTAGTCGTCTTTCTGTCAAATTGTGTTAACGCTATGAGCAAAAGTGACATATAAGACCTTTACTTAAACAATAAAAATGGACTAATCATATGGTTATTATAATATTTGGTTTACTTAATACTGTTAGTGTATCGCCTGCGAAGACTATTTTATAAACTACTAATACTAGTTCTAATACAAAAATAAAAAATCTAAATTCAACCCTTTTATATTCAATATAAAAAGTATAGGCTTTTGGAACAACAAAGGTAAAGCGAACATTTTTCAGATTTACGTCATAGGCGGTTTCAACGGCATTTCGCGTATGTGTAGCGGGGAAGTATACGATCCGGCCACGAACGCCTGGTCACCCGTTCCTGATATGTACAACCCAAGAAGCAACTTTGCGATAGAAGTAATCGACGATATGATTTTTGCCATCGGAGGTTTCAACGGCGTTACAACGATTTATCATGTTGAGTGTTATGATGAGAAAACTAATGAGTGGTAAGTAGATACTAGTAATACATAATACATATATTCAAAATCCTTTTACTAGGTCATACTTTGATCTTACATGCTTTAGTTCCGCGTGTGTCGAATTAATCACATGTGGGGTTTTATTATAAGGCTTAATTCACGTCGTAAATAGTCCACTTTGGAAGCCGTTACCTATGACAATTAAAAATTCTTACATTAATTTTAACGCAGTGCAGGCCTTTTAGAGCAGTGTTGGCCCAGTGGCTTCAGCGTGCGACTCTCATCCCTGAGGTCGTAGGTTAGGTCCCCGGCTGTGCACCAATGGATTTTCTTTATATGTGCACATTTAACATTCGCTCGAATGAAGCGGTGAAGGAAAACCTCGTCAGGAAATGGCTTGCGTTAGACCCAAAAAGTCTAAGGCGTGCGTCAGGCACAGAAGGCTGATCACCTACTGGCCTATTCGATTAACAAATGATCATGAAACAGATACAGAAATGGGCCTCAGCCGAGAGCTAAAAAGGTTGTAGCGCCATTAATCAATTATTATTATTACTTTAATTTTAACGGTCATATAGCGTCACGTACATATGGCTACTATATATGTACCAATCTGTATAAAAATACTGTGATTTGATAAAATAAATTGATACATACCTTTTATTTTAATAAATTATGATTGATATTTCCAGGTACGAGGCAACTGACATGAACATCTATCGTTCAGCATTATCTGCGTGCGTTATCATGGGCCTACCCAACGTATACGACTACATACACAAACATCGCGAGCGTTTAATGGAAGAAAAACGACAGAAGATTCTCCTTTCGGAGACTGCCAGGCATCCACAGCATCGTACTGCTTTACCAGATGTTAGTAGAGATTTGAGAGCTTTGTAATATATGACGATTTACCTACAATCAGTTAGCAAGTTTGTTATGTTTGATCACGCTCGGATTAACGCGTAAAATTGTACTTTGTCCGCCTGCTATTCTACTTCTTGCGTCGTCATCCTTCACATCGGAGTGATGACATAGAATATAAAATTTCTTGTGAAAATGGCTTGAATAGAGTTTTGCCGCCGCATTGGCCCGGAGAATATTAGACATGCCCAGTTTATCTAAGTTATTTATTTTATTTTAAGCCTTAAATTATTTCACGATCCACTAATATCCGGTTATCCTATGTGTTAGTAATTATTTGTAACAGTTAGTATGTATCAGGAACCCTCTCCGGTAAAGGCCTCCTCCAAGGCTTGCCATCTTTCTCTATCTCGAGCTATTTATCTAAGTTAGGTACACGTAATGAAGTTGTGAGAACATATATATTATTTAATAAGGATTAAACCTTGATAATGTTAATTCATGTAAACATGTCTAAAAAGTATCCGTAACGTTATGAATCTTCACTGATAACATTTTATGTAAGAATCAATATTTTCTTTCAAGAATTAGTAGGTATCTCGCCATTCATTATCTTTCATTATTCTATACTGCTGACCTTTGTATCTTAATCATTTTTTTGTACGCTGTAAAATACTAAAATCCAATTTAAAACATTTGAAAAAATGTACACAATCTTTGACGTCTAATAATTTGTGACGCAAATAATAAATGTGTTTGAACGACGCTTAGCAGGACATAATATAGAAACAACGTTTATAACAATTTACTACATAATTTAGCATTAATGTAGTAAATTATACAAACTCTAAGGTAAATTAACTAGTTCGAAATATTAAAATCTTGTTATGTTGTACTAGGATTTTTTTTATCCTAGGTTCACCTAATGGAAGACAACGAAGACATGCTAGAGCAGCTTGGGCTTATTGATAACCAAAACAATATAGATGTACCCGCACCGCCTCCACCACCCCCACCACCGCAACATCCTATTCAGCCCATGGAGCAGGAACGGAACTGAACTGGTAAGAACTGGTATTTTATTAAGATTTATACACTTCGTCGTGTTCAGGTCGTACGTCAACGTGCGCAACTAACTCAAAACTCAGAAAGAATAGTTTACTGTATAAGGTATTTTTTTACAAATTACAAATGAGTGAACTGTTTCAATGGCATACTACTTTTATTTTAGCTTAGGTAGCATATAAATCTGAAAGACATATTTTATAAGTGAATGGATTAATTAATTATATTGTTAAGAGAATAAATCATAGTTCAGATAGCCATTTTTAAAATTGTTTTTTCAGGTAAAAAGTCTGGTAGTATCAATATTCAGAACATCTAGTCAGTATGAATAACATTCAGCTATCGTTAGTAAAATGCCTATAGTCCAACCTGAAAATTGTTTCGTAACCGTATTATTTTTAAAATATATACAATTATTTTAGTAATTTGCAATATTTTAATATGTGATTGATTTAATTTCCTAATGTGAATCATACCTGTTTTTTGGAATAGTTTTTGAAAATGTATAAAATTTTTAGGAACATTATAATATACTCTATTGAAATTTCAAATGAAGTTTTATTTATTAAGTCAAGATTTGTGGTGTACTAATTAAAATGAACCCAATATTTCAAATTACTACCAACCTATCAAAAACTTCTTGTTAGAAATTTCAGGATATTTTCGGTAGAAAATAAATAATAAAAGTCAGAATGAATTTCTATATATAAATCTGATTTATATATTTTTAACACCTTCCCGTCGTTCATACATATATTCGGGAATCGAATCACCAACTTGTATCGAATGTCGTATTTCTTAATAACCTTAATTATCACGTATCGTAAACATAGTCCGGGCTATCTTTCACGCTCTTAGATTTATGAAAAGAGGTGACTGGAGGGTAAATTATTTGCTGCCAGATGCGTTCGGTCCATGCTACAGCAGTAAAACAGGCTCCATTACTAAGAAATGCTCGTAAAAGCACAGGTCCAAGACCACGGGTCAAACACCGCCAACCATCTGTTCGTAATGATTGTGTAAAGCAGTCCCATGCACCAGCATACTTTTGTACTACGTCGCCTTGCAATCTTGACTTAATTACGTCAACAGGGTACGATACTATCCACGAAAGTGCCCCAGCAACTCCGCCACCCATAAACACTCTCATGGCATCTTGATTTCCGCGAGTCATTGCTTCATAAGACATAAAATACATGGTGAACCCCGGACTGTCACGAAGCACTGTTATTCCAAATCCTCGGAATAAACCCCTGTATCCGCTAGTTCGTATTACATAACGGGCTCCAGACCAAGCACCAGTAGGCATCATTTCACCGGCCTTAGCCAGCTGCTGTCTTGTTTTAATTAACTCAACAGGTGTGCAAACAATACTTTGAAGGATTCCAGCTACTCCTCCAGCAAATCCATGGGCTACAAGAGACTCTGGATTAGGCATTGCTCTTATCGTGTTACCATAGGAGCCGAAGACAATGGCATTGATGGCCGCTATTCCACCTAAAGGTGCTCCAACACCTCGGTAAGCATTTGCTAAAGTTCCACCTTTTAACAATGCCTTCGTACATTTTGAAACACTTCCCCTACCTGACTGTATGTGTACTTTTAAAGTGTCCAAAGGATGCCCAATTATGATTCCCGCACAACCTGGAAATACGTACTTTATTATATGCTGTAATAAATCTTGTAATATGTATGAATTCGAATTTAATTTACCTCCAATACAACCAGCAACGAAATCAAGCGCCATAATTTAATTTAAAATAAATAGTTGCACTAAGGAAGATGTACCTGGAAAAGTTTTATTTGATTATTATCATATCTGTTTATTATTTGTTTCGATTGTCGAAACTTATGGGTACTTACCTATATATAGTTCAAATTAAATAATCGTAGTGAGAGTTGACGTTGCCTCCACCGGAGGTCACTCCAATGAACATATTGGTGGGAACAGCTTACGGGAAGAGCTGGTGCGACACAAATCGAAGCTTCACTACAAGTGATGGGCGATTCACTAGCCATCCGTTCACTCCAGACCTTTCCACTTATAATTATCAGAGGTCGCGCCTTATCTTTAGGGGCATACGAGATTACATTACTTGCTCTCAAAACAATACATTTTGAAGATATGAAAAATGGTTCCAGTATAGTGATGTGTGAAGTTAGTATATTCATTGCTGTACGCAGTGTACAAATTACTGTTTTCATGATTATATACCTATATACAAAAGAAAAAATATATATATTTGTTGTTTTTGTTTTTATTTTGATTTCCCTATCCTTATAAAATATATAAATCTAATAACGTTATTTTTAATACTAAAAAAGTAAAACTTTTCTTCGCAAGAGAAAATTAAGGAAATAATATCCAAATATTTTTTTGCCAGAAAAATTGTCATAATTTTTGGAACAACAACAACATTGTCGGTTATAATGTAGCACACAATGTACTCGTCTTATTTTATAGTTTGTGGTTAACAGTGTTGAGGGTTGACACATGTCCTGACAATGACAGCTAATGCTGACAGCTGACTACGTCAAATAGCCAAACAAACTAGAAAAACTGCAAACAAGATATAAATTATGTTACTTAAATTTAATCAAACTATATTTAAATTTATATGTTTTAAAATTAAATAGTGAATAAAGTATTACGTTAATTTGTAGTAAAAATTTCATCTTTGATAGTATTAAGTGAATCTTGTTAATAGAAACATGAAACCAAGTAGTCAGATTATTGTAGAAGCATCGATAAAAAATAGCGAATCCTTTATGAAAAATTATGTTACTTGTCGTATTTGTGCAGGCTACGATGAAAAGTTTTTCAGCCTTAATTCATATGAAGACGAGTTAAACCTTGGCGATATGCTGACATCTATAGCCTCTGTCGATGTATGTTTAATATTTCCTATATCGGTATATATTTATTATTATTACCTGCTTTGTTTTATAAGATCCCCTCTAAGCCAACCTGTGTGTATCTTTCAAAGGTCTACCTTAACATCATGTAGGGTTCACACATTGAATTATTCTGATTATGTTGGTTAATTTATTTGTGTTGTAGCTACTATTTCTGAATATAATTGTTTCATACATAAATAAAGCATATATACTATAATTGATTAATAAATTACAGATACCAGTCGAAGAAGCAATTTTGTTTAATGTCTGCTCTGAATGTTGTAACAACATTATTTTTTGTTATAAGTTTAAGAAGAAATGTCAGAAGTCATTAATTCTGTATAGAGACATAACTAGTAAAGAGACAATTGCGGTTAAAGTTGAGGATAACAGGTAACATTGATTTCTTTTCAACTATGCAATGCAGGAATAAAATGTTCCTGAAATTTGAGCATATGAATCATTTGAAATTACATACATTGTTTTAGTGTACTAGAAGAGAATAAGGAAATTGATTCTAAAACAACACTAATGGAAAATAATGGACTAAAAGTGCATAATATGTTAAATATGAATGCTGAAGTATTATATGGTATGGTATCATAGAAAATAATTGAAAGTTAGTAGATTACCTATTTTTGTTATTTTTACAACAACACTTGAAGTTTTTTTTCAACTTTAACTTTTGATTATTATGACAAACATTTATAATTTAAAACAAACAATAAAAATGTTTTAATTTGGTACTGTATTCTAGATGTGTGATTTTTTTAAATCACTAAGAGCAGTAATATAATAGATTTTATAATAATAAAATTTTAAGCTTATTGCTTAACTAACATCATATTTATTAGTTATAGGGCCTCAATAAAAAAAAGACTGCAACAATTATCTATAGTTAAGAAATAATCATAATTGGAATTAGTAAGAATTTTAAATTTATGCTTACAGGCATAGAGTTCTTAGATGATAATGTTTTTGAAGATGAGAAATCTCCCAAAAGGGTTGTCAGAAATAGGTATGTAACTAATTTATTTCCATAGATTTTATTTTCACGTTATTAATTGGTGGGACATTTATTAAATGATATGATTTATTTTCCAGATCAAAAATTCAAAAAGCAGGTAAGTGTTTCTATCAGATTAAATCTTGTATTGTACATATAAATTAATTTTGTGTTAATATAATTTCAGTGAAGACAAAACAGCAACATAATCAAGACAGAGTTTCAAAAAACTTTCATTCTTGTAAAGTTTGTGACAAGGTATTGCACTTTTTAATTTACAAGCATTTTGAAACCAGTTAAGAACTTTAGGAACCATAAGAATTTGTAGATATTTAAAAATCTGTAGGTCCTTTTGTGCTAAGGACTATCATAAACAGTAAGGAGTGTCATAAGTAGAGGGAGAGAGGAGAGTAGAGGAGTATCATAATAGAATCATATTATCAGTATTATTTTTTAAATTTTTGTTATTAATTTTTTTTCCAGAAATTTATCACAATTTCTTTTTTTTCAGAAATTTATCAGCGCGATTAATTTGAAATCACATATGAAAATACACAGTTCGGAAGACAATAATTTAATAGGTTGCAAACAATGCAACGAAAAATTTTCCTCTGAGCATGATTTGAGAGTACATTCTGCTCTGCATATCACAGCCAATGATAAATGGAGATGCTCTGCATGTTCAAAAGAATTTTTTGGTATGTTCCTATTGTATCTGGTATTGTAGTCTGTCGTCACATATAATTTATCGTTCGAAATTCAATTAATATTTTATTTAAGATCGCGTAAGTTTTCGTCGTCATATACGTCGTCACTATAAGACGAAACAGTTTGCGTGTGAATGGTGCGAAAAACAGTTTGCGGAGCTCTGTGCATTAAGGAGACACGAACGCGTGCACACCGGGGAATTAAGAGAAACGCCATATGAGTGCAACTTGTGTGATAAAAGGTATTTTTATGTCTTATAGAATATATTTTTTAATATTTAGTGGACATAAGCAAAATTTCAACCCGTCAACTTACAATCCATATATTTATCCAGTAATATTTATTAAGCCCTTAGACTTTAGGTTAAGATTCAGAGTCGGGACTTAATCGCTAAGTGTGACTCTTGTATGTCAAAAACGTATTAGATTTGACACAAAATTTATACCCTTTATGTTAGTGTCATTAAATAATATTTTGATCATTTTTTTAGTGGGCAAGCCTTCAGTTCTTCAAGCCTTCTCTTTGATAATCGACATTGATTTTTGGCTCTAAGGCATTCCGTTTTCCTCGCGATGTTACAAACGAGTGTTAATTGCGCACATAGAATGGAAAGTCTAATGGTACACAGCCGTGATTCGTACGTGCACCTCTGCACGTGTTCGTCCAACACTGTTAAAAATGATAATAATTTCTTTCAAGGTATTCAAATAACTACCTCCTGAAAGCGCACATGATGCGACATACAGGCTTGCGTCCATGTACATGTGATGTTTGTGGCAAAGGCTTTCCCTCAATGCGTCTCCTCAACTCGCATAAACTAACTCACTCCGATCAGAAACCATACGCGTGTCCGGTATGCGATAAAAGGTAAATATTTTATGATTTAACGTTAAATAATTATACCTTATTTTAAGACCATTGTCAATTTATAACAATAATACATTGGCGATCGCATGTTTGTTTAAAAATCGAACCTTTATCAATTAAACTAAATACACATATTGGTTTTTGGCTCTAAGGCAGATATATTTTTGGAAAATATTTCAGATTCCGTCACGAGTCGACGCGCAAATCTCACGTACTCACGCACACGGGGGAAAAGCCGTACGTTTGTTCCGTGTGTGGGAAGACATTTCGTCAAAACTCTAACTTCACTGTACACATGCGGTCACATACTGGTATATTTTTTATTATTCCTTCAGTTATCTAAATATGCAAAATTATGAGTAGTAAAGTATTTAATTTGATTCTTGGCAATCTTGTTTGACAGTATTCATGTTCTTCAATATAGTCTGCTCTACCTTTGTGGTTTATGTTATGTACAGAAATAACAATAATAGAAAAGTCTATTTATTTCTAGCCGTTTACTTATAAACATTTTAACCGAAAAGCTTGCGAATTATTTTTCCGTTTCGCTCGTGTCACGTGTCTTATAAATAGTTGTGATTTCAACCCAGGGCCGCGCCGCCCTTGTGTACAGAGAGTGCGGCGGACACAAGCGCCAAGACAATAAGGGCGATAACAATTTCTATCAAAATTAACAAATAGAAAATGCGTTGAAACATGAAAATTCGTATAAAGAGGCGCTTCATAGTTTTCGCACGCAGGCTCTGTCGGGAGTCGGCGCGGTCCTTCAACCTATTCTAAATAAAACGAATTTAGTGTTACGTCCTTAGGCCGTGGATGATATTTATGTATTCTATAATTATTCTGCAGGTGAAAAACCCTACTCCTGCGAGTTGTGCCCACGACATTTCAAATCAACATCATCTCTAAGCTCGCACATGAGCACTCACTCGAAGGAGAAACATTTCGCCTGTACTGTTTGTGGGAAGAAGTGAGTATTTTCTTTCTCCACTGGGATATGGAGCAGACATATTTCTAAGTACATAAGTCTCTAATATATATAAGTCTTCTTTTTGCACTTCTGTTACGATTAGCTCTCTATTAGAAATTTGCCTAAAAGGGTTCAGGGACCGGTCGATCTAGTTTAAGTTAGTTAAAGTTTTATACATTTTGTTACAGGTTTCTACGTCAATCTTTATCAAACCACATGCGCTTGCACACGGGAGAGAGATCCCACGCGTGTCCAGCATGCCCTAAAAGATTCCTTAGTGCTTCACGTTTAAAGGACCACTCCAAGATACATACAGGTATACAATTTCAACAAAACAAATGTAACAGATAAATAATTCTTATTTCATTACAATTTTTATCCCTACTTCATTTACGTTATCATTTCGTTAAAGAAAATGTTTAATTTTGTAACTACACAAAAGAGGCACTCCTTTATATAGATTACATTCTAGGCTATATTCTACATATCCAATGATTTAGGCGTCCATTGTATCTTGTTGGCTTGCCCCAGCATTCACATTGTTAAGCCGGGTATCCACTATGTTCGCGAACCTCTTGCGCTCGGGAGCTACGGGAGCGCGTCCCGTAACCGCTCTGATGGAGGCGGTAACGCGTATCTGCATAGAAACACGCATGCTCGCGTCCACGAACAGACTGAGCTCCCCATTGTGTTCGCCCAATTTACCGCCACCTATTGGAGCGCTGAGCGCGGAGCGCGCACCGTTCACGCTCCACGTTTGCAAACGTATCCACTACGCGGAGCTGTTGCAAGTGCGCGGAGCGCAAGAGGTTAGCGAACACAGTGGATACCCGGCTTAATGTAGCCCGTATAAGTGAGCTTCGGCAAACCGTTTCCCCGTATTAAGGACTGTATCCACATTTAGATCCTTGTGGATACTTCATAATATAACGGTGTATTGACCATGTTCCGAAGCACTTTGTTCTGAAGCGGCGTATTACTTCTAAGTTACTCTTTACATAGCCAAAGCTCAGTGTCATATGTACGTAGTCCGTACCAAAGTTCTGTCATAAATGGAAATAATGATAAAAACAAAAGTACTGATCAGTTTTTAATGAGTGATATATTAATCTATAGTACATTAATTAAGGAATAGAAATAGCATACAGATTAAAATTATTCGGAATGACCTCCCTTATACCTGTATTAAAAGGCCCCTAAGCGCCACGGCTAGTTGTCTATAGCAGTATGCACTATATTCATGTCGATTTCAATGACTGCTTTTTTAAAGATGACTTCAGACTACAATTTTTATAAGGTTTATCACAGACCTTCCTCTCTAAGACCTGCCAAAATTTATAGTCCAAGGGCCGGACTGGAGGAAGGACAATCCTCATGTCTAATTAAGTCGATGTTTTGAGGCTCAAACCAGGCTTGAGTGGTCTTGGCTTTGTGTGCAGGCGCTGATTCCTGCTGGAACACGAAGTGATGTCCCGCAAATAGCGTGCTGGGCAGGTCTATGACAAGCCGATCCAAAACCGACTCTTGGTATACTCTTGTACTGGTTTTGACCCCCTTTTCGCAAAAATGAGCCTCAGTTGGACCGTAACAGGACACTCGCAACCAGACCATTACTGATGATGGATAATGTCCATGTTGCACACTAGTAACGTTATTTCCAGCTTCTTCAGAACTCCTAGCGTACACTCTATTATTCTGTTTATTGTACTTCTCATCAATATCGAAAATTTCTTCGTCCGTAAAGAGGATATCACGGTGTCGGTTTTTCGCGTTTCGCTTAAACAACAACCGCGATCTCTTAAGCCTTATTGATTTTAGACGAGCATTAAGTACGTGCCCACACTTTTCGTCGTTTACCAAGATCTTCATTTAAAACCTTTTTTACTGTTTTTCTACTGACACCCATCTGCAAAGCCATCAACTTCTGTTTTCGGACAGAATTTCCTGCTATCCGCGCATTGATAGCTTTGACTAATGCTGGTGTTTTTTTTTTTTATAAAATAGGGGGCAAACGGGCAGGAGGCTCACCTGATGTTAAGTGATACCGCCGCGTATGGACACTCTCAATGCCAGAGGGCTCGCGAGTGCGTTGCCGGCCTTTTAAGAATTTGTACGCTCTTTTCTTGAAGGACCCTAAGTCGAATTGGTTCGGAAATACTTCAGTGGGCAGCTGGTTCCACATAGCGGTGGTACGCGGCAAAAATTGCCTTGAGAAACGCTCAGTCGTGGAACGTCGGACGTCGAGGTGATACGGGTGGAATTTTGTATTTTGCTTCGACGTCCGATGCTGAAACTCAGCTGCAGGTATTAATCCGAACAACTCCTCTGAACACTCTCCATGGTAAATGCGGTAGAAGATGCAGAGTGACCCCACATCTCTACGCAACGCCAAAGGATCGAGCCGCTCGGAGAGGAATTGGTCATCGACGATTCGAACCGCTCTTCGTTGGATACGGTCAAGTGGAAGGAGCTGGTACTGGGGAGCCCCCGCCCAGAGGTGAGAACAGTATTCCATGTGGGGCCGTATTTGCGCTTTATAGAGTTGCAAGCGGTGGCCCGGAGTGAAGTACCGTCTCGCCTTGCTGAGCACACCAAGCTTTTTGGAGGCTAATTTAGCCTTTCCCTCCAAATGACCGCGAAACTGAACGTCGTTCGATATGTCAACGCCAAGTATTCCGATGCTGGCTGTGGCTTCAAGAAGAGTGTTTTCGAAAAGAGGAGTAGCGACAAAGGGTATTTTTTTCGTGGAAAACGCGCAAACTTGTGTCTTCTTGGGGTTAAATTGGACTAGGTTTAGTCTACCCCAGTCCGAGACTCCACGTAAAAGAGTTTCGACTTCAGACACAAGTTTGTTCCGGTACTCATCGACAACTGCCCGAGAAATACCTGCCAACTCAGGAGCACATGTACGCAGCACAATTGGAGGGATACCATCCGGCCCGCTCGACTTATGAATGTCCAAGGAAGATAGTGCTCTGCGAACAGCACGTTGCCGGAATGTGATTTCCGGCATTGAGTTATCACACCGCGAAATCGACGGTGGTGATCTCCCCCGGTCATCCAAAGTCGAGTTGGACGCGAAGAGACAGCCCAAGAGGTCGGCCTTCTCCTTCGCAGTGTGGGCGAGCGAGTCATCCTCTCTGTGCAGCGGTGGTATCGATGGCTGCCAAAATTCCCTTGTACAGCTTTGGCGAGAGACCAGAAGGCTCGGGTCCCAGAAGGGAGTTGGGCCAATCTCTCGCCAAATCTGGCGATGTGCTCTGACTTTGCCTTAGCGATTTCCCGTTTGAAGGACCTGGAGGCTGAGTTATATGCTTTTTTATGTTCGCTGGTATTGGCATCACGAGATATCGCCGCTTCCGCCCATGCATTAAAGCATTCTCGCTTTCGACGCGATGCCGCCTTGCAAGAACGCTTAAACCAGGGCTGTGACTTGCCACCGATCGGCACCGCAGAGAATGGAATAAAAAGTTCCATGCCCTGCAGAACCACTTCGGCGACAAAGGCAGCGACGGAATCTGGAGCTTCCGACGAAAAGCACATAGGCCCCCAAGGGTAGGACGCAAAGAAAGACCGCATCCCATCCCAATCTGCTGACCGATAGTGCCAAATACGACGACAACCCGAAAAACGGGGCCGAGGAGGGCGCGTAGTAGGCACAGTACTCCGGACCACACAATGATCTGATGAACCCAATGGCGGGTCAACAGAGACTTGATAGGTCTCCGGATGTGAGGTCAGCAGAAGGTCCAACAAAGAGGGTTTATGACCATCCACATCTGGTATTCGCGTAATCGTGTCGCGTAATCGTGTCGCGTAATTTGTGACAGGTCGTAAGCTAAAGCAAAGTCGTGAAAGGATCTTCCCGCGTGATCGGTGGTTTCCGAACCGAGCCAATCGGCATGGTGAGCGTTAAAATCGCCAAGTATCACGATTTCAGCGGTAGGAACCCCTTCGAGCAGGGAATCTGTAGCCATTTGGATGTGCTCAATGAGTCGCTCAGTTTCGGTATTTCCGCTATGGGACCTATACAGGCATGCGTAGAATCGCGGATGGTCATCGCAGTCTACGCGCAGCCAGAGGCTAGATAGGTCCCTTCCTTCAAGCGACCCGAGGCGACGAGAACAGATATCCTCTCTGACGTACACGCAAACTCCCGCCCGCGGCACAAATGAATGTTCCAATTTGTACCCCGGGTAGGAGAGGTAGGAAGTATCAGCCGGGAAGGATATCTGAGTCTCAGTAAGGAAGAATAAGGCCGGCTTCGCAGTTTCGAGGTGAAAGTGAACCGCGTTAAGATTAGAGTTGAGCCCCCTAACATTGGTAAAGTCCACTGAGAGCGTGGAAGGGGATGCCTTCGGTAAATTCTTCCGTTTGCCCCGAGATCGAAACCTATAGTTTTTCGAGCAGTTTTTGCCCACCCCAGAATACGAAGGGCAGCCTGTGCATCCACCACCGAATACTGATTGTTCCGATGATGGACGCTCAGAGGGGGATTCTCCACAGCGGAAACGTGTAGTACCCCCCTGGGGTAATCTCTGTTTAAACTGCATCTTCATATTCTGGGGGGGGGGGGAAATGATGGGCTCCGGGAGTCTCACTCACCGCACGAAACGCGAGTACAATAAGATGAACCTATTGCATCACTTCACGCCGGTTTTCTGTGAGACAGTGGTACTGCCCCGGTCGTGCCTGCCCGATTGGCTGAAGCCCGAAAGCAACAGCATGGCACTCCCACTAGGAAAGTTGCCACTGTTCTTGCGGAGCGTGGCCAGCCAGTTATTTTCTTGTCCTCGACACTGGATTGTACCTATCAATCGTACGATACACAAAACTAAGCGTCATATTCAAATTTTTGAGCAACTTGAAAATGGTATTCGGCGAGTGCCGACAGCGGTGCAACGCAATAAAGGCTATTCGGTTTTCTTTGTCCACTTAATCGTGAAAATTACGAAATGTGTTTGTGTTTTTTTTTGTTTTAAAACAATAGACAAACATTCAAAAATAGAATACGAAATTTTAAAATAATGTGCCAGTGACAGAACTTTGGGACCAACTACGTATACATAGGAATTAGCACTTGTTTATAAAGAAACAATTTGTTATGTATTGACAGGGGCGATTGCCTTCCTATTAGCCAGTACATGTATTTGTATCTTATTTCTAATTCATCTCAATTCTTATTTACGTGTTCTTTCCAACGCAATTTGGCATCTAGTGTCATAACCGGTTAATTAGCCGTATTAGCATATGGAATTTATGTGCCGGTAATAACTGTATGTTAGTAAATACTTATCCAAATTATAAATAAGGGCTTTGTGCTAGACTTTGTCAAAAGTTTATACAACATTTAGAATCTAAACTTGTACAAGCTCTTCTCTCTTCAAGAGCTTGCTGTATAATGTTACCTATGAACTTGACCTATAGTCGAATGCTTTTGTCTAAATCCAAATTGATGGTTGGGTATAAGGTTTTTATCTTCTAACATTGGCTAGAGTTTATTTATTGAGAATCTTTTGAATAACTAGGTCATGAAGGAAGTAAGGAGATAGGTGATTGATTTGTGTGGTGGTTTTCCTGGTTTAGCAATTATTATGACTACTGCTTTTATCCATAATCCTGGAATTCCATATTCTGGAAAATCTTAGCCTAAACAAAGCATTCATGATATTTTTAAATTTACATTTACCTTCATTTCATTTTATGTTGATTAAGGCTTAAAAAAATATCACTTACTCAATTTAATTTTTAGATGAAAAACCCTTTGTATGCAATATTTGTGGATCGCTGTTTAAAAAGAAAGTATCGTTGACAAATCATCTAAAAAAACACGACAGCAAAATCAATGAAAAGGTTAGGAAATCTGTGAAAGCAAAAACATTAGAAACGGCTGAAGATATAAATGAAGACATGAACTTGCAAATAACAGAGGTACCTTTGGAAGTGTCAGAAGAACTTGTTCTACAAGAGGACAGTAATGGGAAAACTGAATTAATTGTTATAAAAGAAGAGTATGCACCTCAGCTTCTAGAAGGACAATTGTTAAACTGTATCACATTGATCCAGGCTTAGTACAAGAAAAACTATACTGAAGATTTTTTTTGTATACAATATTATTTTATTCTGTATTAATTTTTATTGTTGTTGAAAATTTTTTATTTAAATAATTAAAATTGTGTATCATATTGCTTACAAATAAATTGTTATAAATATAAATACACTTGTTTTTTCAATAATTTAATGTTTAAAAATATATGCCTATTTCTATTTCAACACACTTAAATGCAAATTAATCTTTGTGCTTCAAAACCAGGAATTCTTTGCTGCTTCATACTTCTGAATATTTACTAACATAGAGTCATGAATGTCTTTTGCATTTCTGTTTTGGCCATAATAATCAACAAATTCACCATTAGGATCTACAAGGTATATTATAATAGTGTGGTCAACCTGAAAAAGAAAATTTAGCCTCAACTTATTGGTTGGTTATATAACTTATTGGTTGGTACAACTTGGTTACAGAAATTCACAGTTGTAATGAAACAAAATTTTGGGGATTAAGAATTAAATCTTTTACTGTGTCCAGGGAGGGTACAAATTCAGTACTCAGTGAAATACAGCAAAGAATATATACTTCTTGTCTTTAAATTATCATCATCAATGAAATCTATGAAAATGGGTCTATCTCAAGCCCCGGTATGGTATTCTGAATTTTATCTCTAATTCAGTATTTACCTATGATTTATGACTTACAATATAATCATTATCATCGTCTTGTGGTCCTGCACTGAAATAAACTCTGTAAGACCGGCAGGCCTGTTGTACTTGGTCCTTTGTGCCTGTCAGACCCAGTAGACGTGGTGTAAACTCCTTGCAATATCTGAAAATAAAATCATTATTTTGTGTGGGTAATAATTCAGTGCTCTTTTATTCATTGTTATTTTCTTAAGCAGAGTACTAAATTGGAAGTAACTTACTTTCCAACAATCTCTGGGGTGTCCCTCTGAGGATCAACAGAAATGAACAAGGGTTGTAAAGGTGGAGATGATGGTGTTTTATCTGCAACATTTAAGTAATTTTTTTTCAATTCAAAATCTACTTCAGCAATAGCAATAGCTATTAAGTAAACTTTTCAATACATTATAAAATCCATACCATGTCTGTCAACAACTTCTGCAAGCTTTTCTAACTCATCTGGGCAAATATCAGGACAGTGTGTAAATCCAAAATATATCAACAACCATTTCCCTAATAAGTCTGTGCTTTTTACTGTTTTTCCCTGAAAGTAAAACATAGTTTGTTGATGCAAATATTATGCAATAGGTCATAACTATAAAAGTATTTGGAAATATAATAGTTTATATAGCACGTTTTCCTCAATCGTGATTAAGTATGCTTACCTCGGAATCGACCAGTTCGAAGGAACCGCCTATTTTGGCTTTGCCTAGCTGCCGTTTTCTTTCACGATCTAAGGCTTCTTGTTTTTCTTTTCTAACATAAAGCATGAAACTGGTTAATCCTCCCGCAACAAGTGCCGTCACTCCCATTGATTTCCATGTGACTGGCCCAAAATATTTTTTCGGAGCTCGTTTAGGAGGAACATTACAGTGTTTTACTGATGTTATTGAAAAAGCGCGACATGAGGGTCTTACACAATTTCGCAATAATGAGTTCATTTTATGCTATTTTACATTAATTCAAGAAATGAATTATTATCACCAAATTATCTAATCAAAATATGGTTTTAAAATTTGTAAACCAGAAACCGCTATCTTGAGTCTTAGTAAGGCATGTTTTTACAGTCAGTGTCATCTCATGATCTTGACTCTTGACACTGATTCGAAATGTAGTATTTAGTCGACTTGTCAAGTTTGAACTATGACAAATCGATCATTATATCCGACTTTGGTAAACAAAATGAGAACCCATAATTATTCATTATTCAGCCTGAGAAAACAAGAAAAATATATTATAATGATAATTCATATTTCAAATATTTTTCGCTTGTCAATTGGTTAATGCGTAGTATTATATTGAAAACTAGACGTTGGATGTTAACAGTAGCCATTAAAATAACGGCAAGAAAATTAATAAATTTATAGATATCTATTTTGAATTTTTAGTGAAATTTCAGTTTAAAATCTGATTTCCTTCCATAAAACTCCTTTAGTTATTATAAATATCAAATAGCTTGCTTGCTTGCTTTAATTATCTTTTTCCAACCCACATTCATAACATCGCTACGCTTTTATCCATTATTTCTGTTCAACGCGATTATTTAATTTCACAGAATAGCATAGTGCTAGGTATGCTATAAACATACTAATGTTAGGTTAGAAAAAATCATACATACATACATATATGTGGATACTTTGGTTATTAGGTATATATCGTTACGTTTTATATTCCATAAAAAATTCAATTTAAGGATCACACATTTAAACCCATCGGTTAATACTATCGAACACGTCATGCAGCAACGGAATCAAAATTCTTTGCCAATGAAAATTGTTCCTTTCTCTTCTTGCTTTTCACAATTTTTATCGTACCTGAATGGTTTTGGCTTTGTTTACTCGTTGCAGCCGTAGATATTAATTATTTCGAAATTGGAAGGAATCGTGAGAAACATTAATGAAAAAATAACAGTGTGACGTTTTTAGACCGCAGCATTGTAAAACCCTTCATTTAAATAGCGCGAGTATTATTTGAATATTCCATAAATCCGGTGAATCTTGCAGCAGACAGTGAAAAAGGTTTTTTTTCTAAAATGTGGAAGATCCGTTACGTAAGTTTTTCGGCAAATTTTTATTACAAAAAAAATGTATATATTTAAAAATAGATAATTATATTTTAAAACATAAATTTACTGTTTTACGAAATATAAATGACACTAAGTACATGTATTTTTATTTCTTTCCAGATTATTTTAACCTGGCTCGTATGCTATTTAACATCGGCACAAGAATACTTACCACCCAAACCAAATGGAGGAGGGGGCAAAAAACCAGTATCGGAACCAACAGTAAATAAACATTAATATTGTTTATAATATTATAATTAATGATTGAATAAGAATGAGATGAATTAGAATGAGCGTTAATCAATTTTAAGGTAAAATTTATCCGAAAACGATAAACATTATAAATGTCTTTAAAATTGGTTAGCGCGCATTGTATGTTATATTGCCTAGCAAAAACAATTAAAATAATTATAGTTTGCATTTTAGCTGCCAGTAAATTATGAGTTTACTTATGACGTGCAAGACAACGCCGTCTCTTTAGACTTCGGACACTCGGAGAAACGAAAAGATGACCGGGCGTCTGGATCATATCACGTGCTCTTACCCGATGGCAGAACTCAACTAGTGGAGTACGAAGCTGGCCCAGATGGATATAAACCACAAGTATATCATATTTTTAAATTTATCCAATTTTATATTATGTGTTCAAAAAGGCTAATTTTGCAAAGTCGTCATCATAATAATTGTAGATTATTAATTAACGCTAAAATCAACTAGAATCAATATGAAATTGAATCAACTTTTTTAAGGTTAAGGTTGATCGTAAATCATAAACGAGAGTGAAGAAACTTTAGCAGATAAAAAAGATTTTTTTTAATACATACTATTCGTGCAATTTATACATAGAAATTATTTTAATATTTGAAACAATTTTTATAGCGAGAAAAAACAATTTCGTAATTAATTGCAGGTAATGTACATGGGTACAGCTACATATCCCACTCAGACTGGAACTGGGACAGGTGGTGACAAATTCGAAGGTTACCATTACAACGCAGCATCGAATAGACAAAGCGTAAGACAATCTGCTCGCGGTGGAGCTCGCCAACCCCCCATCGCTCCCTCGCCAGCTCCCGCTCCACCCGTGCTATACGCTCCGGCCGAAAATACCACAGAGTAAAATACTTAACGTATGTAGCCTATACGAGATTACGATTTTATTAACTTTCGGATAGTTACAGAAATATTTATTTAGAATAAATCTGTAATGGGTATAAAAATAACGTTATAATACATGTATATTACATTTAGTATTCTCGTGGCTTGACCGTTTTTTTTATAAAGGTATATTCGGTAGGTCTAATAACAGGTCGTAAATAATGCTAAACCACTATTTGATAAAGATTATTAATTGTATTTTAGTAAATTTTTGTACATTGTGATTTGAAATTAAAAAATATACATATCTGTAACCTTTTACTTATACGGATTTATCAGTACCCAGTTTGCGAATATATAATGCCAAACAACGTTTGCCGGGTGAGTTGAATTTTGAAAACTTCAAATGAAATAATCAGTATTTTCACTTAAGAAAAGCACTATTTGAACGGATTAAAGCTATGTATTATTATTAAAACTTATAGTTATTTATATAATTCTAAATTTTATTTAAAAATGTGCAGCTGTGATACTTTAGACATTTAACACTTTTCGTCTTCAGTCACCGTGACCACGCACACTGAAAAGTACGCGAAACGTCGGAAAAAATGTAAAATTTAGAATTATGTAAATAACTATAAGTTTTAATAATAATACATAGCTTTAATCTGTTCAAAAGTGTTTTTCTTAATGTGTATAAGCTATTTTAACAAAAGACAACACTATTTTCACTTAGTTATTCTAAATATAACTAGTTATAGGTCAAGAAACAATACATTTAAACACAATTTTTATTCTAATTAATACATCAGTCAACCTACTTCATTAAACGAAAATATTACGAAATAAAATAAACAAGTATTTGGTATACATATTCAATTCTTATTATCTAAACCAAATATATGTGTATATTATAATTAAAATACCTACCTATATTTTATTTAATAGTAGTATTTTTACTTTATGTATAAACTCTATGAATATGTTTCGTTATCTGCCTAATATCTTCTAAATTTGAAAGTTCTGGTGGTTATCGCGCCATAAGCTGCCTTACAAGTACCGGCCCACGTAGAATAAAGCTTTATTCGCATAAAAATAAAACATTATTAGTACTCTTTGGTTTTTACTATGTATGAAGGACGTCTATGTGTTGATCTGGCCAATGAACTCTACGATGCGTGGATGAGGTCTCGAAGCCAATATTGTCGAACGAATGGTAATCTTTCTGCATACTCATTTCTGCTAAATTTCTATACCTAAAAAACGAAATCATTAAGGATTATTGTAAGGATAATAAATGTTCTTATCATATTTTGTGTATAAAGTGTTTAAAGCTATAATATTTGTACAACACCTTAGTTCTATGCGAAACCACCATGACGGCTGACAGCACCAGGCTCTAAGATTTTTCATACAGATACTAAGACAGACATTAACGTTTAACACTTTGTTAAACTGGTAGGGCTACAGGTTTTTGCTTGAATCTCTAACATGCCAGGACACTTATGTCCAGGTGTGAATGCTCAGATTAACCTCTTACAACTCATACTCTGGAAAAACGAATATAAAATTTTTCCCCAGTAAAAAAAATTGTTTGAATGCTGCTTCTTTATTGAAAAAAATGTAATATGTAAAACACATTTTAATACAACTAAAAAAACTAATCTCTGACATTTAAATGTCATATTTTATTCCACAAATAGCTTAAGGAAAAAATGTGTCTGTAATCAGATTTGTATTCATTTATTTGCAAAATGTTGTTTAAAATTATTACCTCTTGACAAGGACGCAACATCCCAGCAAAAGCAGGACTTGTACAGCGAGCCACGCCAAGCCCAACGCAACCAGCAGTAGTTCATGGACGCAAACCACTGCACTGTCACTAACTTGGCTTTCTTCAGCTGAAGATATAAAAATATCCGATATTTAAGTTTTTACCATCTATTCATTGAAATTATATAATTCTAAAGTATGGTAGGAAACAAACTTACGTGAAGAAGATCGATGATCAGCTCTAACAAGGGTATCAGTAGACAGGATATTTTTAGAGCCCACCACCATTTCCAGCTCGAGAGGCATCCGCCCATCACCACCCGGACACATGACTGTACCACCCTGTGCCACTACGTTGGGCGCCCAAGCTTTCTTAAAGTAAAAAAAATATATTATACACGTAGGACATATCCAAAAAAGAATTTCGTGTGGAGTTTATTTTTATTGGCTCTGAAAAAGCAAAATATCTCTGATGTTGTTTATAGTTTCAGTTAAGATTTTCTATTGTGTTAATAAAACTGGTTATTTAAAGAGACCTGATCACAAAACACAAACATAAAACCCTCTTACTACTTTAATTATAATACCTCTTGAGTAATGGCAGCAGCAACCACGCTATCATCATACTCGTATGAGCTGTTAATGTGGCGAGAGCTCCGGTACTGTTGAAGCTTTCCACAATTCACCTGTAAACATAAACACTTGCATACACAAAATACGTATACAAGTTTTTTCAGTAAAAAAATTTACTCAAAACTTTATGATAATATTCATACGAAAATATAGGCTGTTTCAAATCAAAGGTCCGTTTTTACGACCAAATATGAGTAGTCTCTTCGATATCGTTATAATAGATTTGACTGTATAAAAATTGACAAAGGCACGACAACGTCACTAAAATATCGCTTTCGCTATTCCGTGCACAACTCACAAATTCACAATTTATACACTCACACACTCTTTATGATAAAAAGTATGTTACAAATAAAAAAAGACTTATTGTACGGATTTTTTGTAACACTTAAAATATTTACCCGTGCGCATTTAAGTTCACAGAACCGCACCATGATGGAAAATCTGATGACATGTGAGTTCGGAAACCGAAATGCTTTGAATTTCGCTGACAGCCGCTGGGTGGTGCCTTCAAATGTTCTTGTGAACGCTGGAAAGTCTACCTGAAAACAATCTAACCCGTAAACTAAGGGATTTGCCATAGCATGGTATAGGTTCTTTCAAACAGAAATAGTACCGCTCTACCCGTAAAAAATATCTGTTTTTTCACATACCTGTCCAGTAGGGCATCCTCTACTATCAAGTAGCAAAACAGAACTATCACCAAGTCTAGATGATGCAACCAAGTGATAGGCTTCTATCTCTGTATCATCTGCAAAGTGAGAAATAGTCAATCAATCTACGACGCGGCTACACACCAACAAACGTTCACGAGTAATTATACTATACATAGTAATCATACCTGTGGTTTCTATCCTTAATTCAAGTGATTCTCCTAAAGAGACAGCACTAAGTCCGCTGTCAGCGCTAGTTCGCACTATGTACATACTTAGCGGAGCCGCGCCTAGACCGTACACTGCGCTTGCGCCGTTTTCAGAACTAGTCTCGCTTACTAGTGACGGCCTGCTGTAAATCATTCACATCAAATTTAAAATTTAAATATATTGTATATACTTTGATCTTGCTACTTTAATTTATCCCTTGACTAGAAATGCATTATAGAAGAATCTACCATTTAAATTATTTGTTCGCAAAAACACTATATCCTACTGTAATATCTCCACAGAACATTACAGTACTAATATAAGCAATAGTTAAAAGGTATACTTATTAAGAAAAACACTTTTTGAACGGATTAAAGCTTATTATTATATATATTATTAAAAACTTATAATTTTGTACATAATTCTACATTTTAATTTTTTTCCGACGTTTCGGGTGCTTTTCAGCGTGCGTGGTCACGGTGACCACGAACGTTATATACTTATACGTATAGCTTACTGCCATAAATTACAATAAATTTGCACAGAATAGAGATAAGAAATCTCTACCTTAAATATCACATAATAACAGTGACGCGTCGCAATACATTTTGAATGCACACAATACATATAACCTTGATTTGCTAAGGAGCGTCGCATAAATAGGTCTCAATTTGGGACATAACGTCATTCTCATTTAAAAATTCTTAGCTATGGAACATTCCTTTGTAACGTTTTGTTTTTGAGTCCATAATATTCTAGGTTGTTAAATAACCCATATAACAAGTGTAGTTACAGATATTGTGAGTAATTAGGTCCTTCTGAGTGATAAAACCTAAAATGTACCTGGCATCACGAACAGACACTGTAGCATCAACTTTGGTATATCCACGCGACGCCGCCCCGGGTGAGCACCCAACTCTCACCCATCTGTCACCTGCAGTCTGAATGATTGGATTGTTCTGGATCATCAACATAACATACGCCATTGTCCTAAATATGACAAAAAATATTATTTTCCTTTCACGTAAGAAGACACAAGAACTTTTATTTATTAGATACTATTTATATACTTAGTCCGGCCATAATTCATAAATACTCTACAATTGAAAATTAACAAAATATTAGATTTGAATTTAGAATGTCATTGTTATATAATTGTTTATGAGGTTTCTCATTTTGGCGCCAATACATTCTACAATATTTTGCGATATTAAAATGAAGTGTGGTGATAAAGAGAACTGAATCGCTGTGATTGCATTACACAAAGAAGGTATGGAGCAATTTTTAAAACTCTCCATACGATTAGTATTAGTCAAAATATTTCACTAATACCAATGTGTACCAATGTGTACTTATTAATAGGTACAACGAGACCTCCTCTGTTTGTGACACAAAAATATCTGGACGTCCACGTCTGAAAAATGTAGTCAAAGCAGTAAGGGAAAGACTTTGAACAAATCCTGTCCAAAAGCAAAAGATTTTATCTCGGGAGATGAAGATAACACCTAGAACCATGTCGCGCAATTTACAAGACGACTTAGGACTTGTAGCCTACAAGAGTACGTACTAGTCATTTCTTAACTGGTATTTCAAAAAAGAATAGGGTGGTAAAACCGAAACATAGAAAAGAAAGAGAGCTTCAACGTATAAATGAATGTATTGCAGCCAATGGAGACCACTTCGAATCAGCTTTTTTAAATTTTAAATTGTTTTATATATATATATATATATGTATTAAACTAATACACTGTAAAAGTGTTATTTGCAATAGTAAAACATGTTTTTACTTTATTTCAGTATTTATGGCTAGATTAGGTATACAAATAATTATAGTGAGAATAGATATGTGTGTTGCCTTAAGTTTAAATATCAATACCTATTTACGACTCCATTGGGTCCTTTAGAAATGCCGTAAGCAAAGTTGACATCACAATCGCCATAGAAAGGTAATGATAACTTCACAATACCCGCAATAGCTCGAGCACTGCACTTTTCACCATGTCCTGGTACGTACATGCGCCCCCGGAAGTTACCACGTGGACGGTATGTCACAATCATATTAGATTCTTCACAATCCACAGATACTGTAATTTTTGTTTATTTATTTGCCTTGTTAAATATATTACGTTAAAATAGAAAATTATAAATTACTTACAAATTATTAAATTTGTTCATCTGAACCAATGAAAGTACATTTTCGTTACACATCAAAGTTTTTATAGAAACAAGAGTTTGTATTCATAAAAGAGAATTGTAACTTTATATTTTATTTATATCAATAGCTTTAGAAAATATAAAAGTTTAATTCAAGATTGAGATCATTTTTTGCCATGTGCCATATTTGCCTGCGAAATATGTGTCACTGCCAACATCGTGATACGTTTTGGGTTGTTAGAAAAATATAGACTTCAGCAATTCAGAAGAAAATGTAATTTTATAAACACTTACTGTTTAGACAAATAACCCGCCTATAGTAAGTAGCTTCTGATACACGTCTGGAGAGCCAAGAACCTGTAGAAATGAGATCCTCACTGTGCAGATCACAGAGACCGCGGCTCTGTCTAGACGTCCATGTAAACCCACGACATATAAAACGGTCTTCGTTCTCACATGCTGATTTGCACTAAAATAAAACTGAGGTTCAATATCAACATTATTAATACAACATACAAAAGTATTCTTTAAAGCATGGCAGAATTCTAAATCTTCTTGGGGTTTTTTGAAGTAGACTAAAATTTTCAGAGAAACAACTTTCCAAGAAATTTTATAAATTGTGTTTTGTAAGATTAGTGAAATCACGATTAAAAATTATTTTATCTTAAAAGCAAATTAAAAGAACTGTTTCATTAATATTTCAGTTGATTACAATGATTATTTAGAAGTATAGATTATGAGTAGAAACAGTTGAATGCACGCATGCAATGGACCTAATTCTCATCGCACTTTCATAATATATTTGCCGGTATTAGGTTTCTACATTTAAAACCTGTACGATTTTATCGATAACAGGTTTATTAAAGTCTACAATATCCAGTACTTGTTATTCTTTAAGTGCTTCTATTATAAATTCTATGTGAGCATTGCCAGATACATAGATACTGTGTTTATTACATTCTACTTAAAGTAAAAGTTCAAGATAGGTACTCTACGTATATCATAAATATAAAACCAGCATTTTTAATGCCTGACATGAAAAAAAAATCTTAATATGACTTTACCTCTTCCTTTGTCGTATCGTGAAGGCTTAAATCAACTCGCTTAAGTGTCTGGTTATTATACTCCTCATAGGAACATCTGTCGATTTTCTTTAGATCTATAAGTAGCAAATTAGCGTTTTTGATGAAATTACTGTTATTTTTTTTTAATAAAAATGATTACATTCCCCAAATATAAATCACCTATCAAGGACGTAGGGATGGATAGAAAAATAATACTAGCGGTTATAAATGAACTCTGTCATTTGGTAAAGTCAAATTATGCTGTAATGATACCGTAGGTTTTGGAAAGTACCGTAACAACAAGAAATTATTTGCCATCAGGGGCCAGTCGTTCTACTTTTCCATCGTGGTAATAATTTATTGATACAATGGCTGGGTCAAATGATACTTACAATCATGTTCACAATCATTTTCTATATAAAATGTATAGTAATTCGACACCCGGTACGACTCGGGTTCGGTAAATTTATTTTCTCCGTTCAAGATGCAGTCTCCTGTCGCCTTCATTGACACAACAAACGTGTCTAAAGGACTATTTGGCTCAATCCATTGCGCTGACCTGCAATATTTGACACTCTTAAACTTAAAAACTTAGAGATCAGAGCCACAAAGATACTACGGAAGAAAACTTTGAAATAAAGGCACGTTGTCTTATTGAAACTCAGTTTGACCCACACCAATAAGTACAAACACTTCAAAATGTACAATGACAGATTTTAAAAATTAAAATCTGAAGAAAAAAAAACAGTTTTTTTTTCCTTATTTCAGATTTTTTTGGGTTTGTGGGTTAACTAATAAAAACAATTTTGTTTATATTAAGAAAACACTTTTAAACGGATTGAAGCTATGTATTATTATTATAAACTTATAATTATTTACATAGTTTTAATTTAAATTTTTCCGACGTCTCGCGTGCTTTACAGCGTGCGTAGTCACGGTGACAGTTTTTTTATATTTGTATAAAAATGCATATATATACGAACCTATACTTTCTTTCATTTGACGAGAAAAGAGCATTATAGCAATCATTTACGGTAATGTTTGGAAGCACTTTGATATTTGTTCCTTCAGAATTTAATGAATAGCCAGGGGTACTCTCCATAGACCACCATTTCTTTCCACATCCTAGGGGTACTGCCAATTGAAAAAGAAAAAAAATAGTTCCTCCGACTGTACGTAAAACACGTAAACAAATCAAAATAAGTAACTTTATTTAATTCTTTGGTCTAAGCAAAACGAAGAGAACCTATGTTAAAAACGTGGATATTGTTAGAACAGTGGCTGCCGCCACAAGGTCATACGAGCTAAATACTATATAGAAATTGACATATACATATTACAAAAATGTTGGAATACATACATTTTAGGCAAACTTTAGTAAAATAAGCGATATCATTGTCTGCATGGATGTTAGTCACCGCTGAATAGGCAAGGCCCTGACAGTTGCCCTTGGCATATGTGACCGCCACAGAGGCGCAGTCTTCTAATTCCCTACAGCGCCTGAGACAGGCTCCTGTAAAAAACATAAGTATCTTTTGCATGGTTTTTAACTAGGAAATATTTATTTTGTGTGATTATTAATTATTGGTACGGCTGTACTCATATTTGTTCGTCACACATATCACTAATATAGAGAACGGTGCAACATCTTTCAAATGATAGTATGGTACTAGTTTAGGCTTAGTAGCCGGCTAACTCTTTATGTACGATTCTGATTACGGCTGAGTTGAATTTCCAAAATAATCAAAATCTAAATAAACACACAATTAGGTGAAACAATATTTTTTGGGAGGACAGTCTTCAAACAACCCACTTGACACTAAAATTAAAAAATAGTTAGTTTCGTATCTTTATGGCAGCAAAAATCTAAGTCAATACTAACCCGTTAGAGAATCCTCGCCACCACTCGCAGCGTACATGAAAACGGGTATGGCTTGATCTGGCGTCATTCCGGGCCATCGAACAAAACTAGCCGACTCGTCTTGATTACAATTTGCGCTTACTTTAACAAACGATATTAGAATTACATTATTGAATATACATTTTATTTAAGATAGATTATGGCTTAGATGTACAAAAATTATACTATGTTTCATCATATCTATATGGGTTTAGTTCAACAACAGTTTTCCCCTATACGGCTTCGTTTATGATTCAATGTAGAACCAAAACATATAACGTGTCATGGACTATCAGGATATGTTGAAAAATAATCTAACGACACAATTAACATATTCCAACATTTCAGTACTAAACATCAACGAGCGTAAAGCTCGCTGAGAAAATTACTGTACTAAAGCCGTTATGTCGGAGGAAATAAGTCGAATGAATAAATCGTTGTATATCAATATAATATCGCGTCTAATCTCAGAATTAATTAAACTTAAATCTTATAAGGTCATACAAAAAATACTGCAGAATTTATATGTTGCGTTATCTAATTATATGTATCAATTCGAATATTTCTTGAAAACGACTGTTTTGAGTCGTGTATTTTGTGTGAAATCAAAACTGGTCTTGTTATATATGACAGTATACAAAGAATTTTTCTCTCGGTAACACGTGTGCTTAAGCTTTCAATGTAAGTCAATATTTATTTATTTATAGAAACAGCTATTCAATTTCCTAACTCTATCTATATACTATATAAAGTGTTAACTGTCCTATTAAGAAGGCCTTTAGTAGCTTTTCAGATTAGATTAATTTAAAATATAGCAAGTACGATATCCAAAATACGGCATAAAAAAGTAACAATTAGTAATAAAATGGAATTTACCTATCGAAGCCGAAATTAATAATTTTGTCTGTATAGTATATTTTTATTGAATTCTTAAAAGAAAATATTTAAAATAACAACAACCAACAATAATATGTAATCTCTTAATAATCTAGTCTCATCTATTTATACAAAGTGTTGATGTCATTTTTTAAACGAATATAACTATTGACTGACTTTAGCATAACTTATAACCTCCTTACTCAACAATATAAGGGACTACTTAGAACAAACATACTCACTTGTTGCAGATATATAGAAATAAAAAGTATAGTACCATAATAAATCTTCTAACAACGGCACTGCTATAATCATTATGATTTGATATAATATTATACATGTGATAATATTTGAATTTTCGTCAGTCTTGAATTTTACCTTTACCAAAGCTTACATTCTGATAAAATGCAGAGATTTATCAGGCAAAAAGTATTTTTAACCTAGTGGCTTAAGTATGCGACTCTGAAATCTATGTTTAACCATCATTATTCCAAGAATTATGGGCATATGTCAGAGAAGTCTACAAGAAAATTATGAAACAATTATGCAATGACACTTAAAATTTTGCTTCATTGTCTCATAAAAAAAGGTATGAGACCTTTATTTAACCTGTTTTGTATCAAATGAAGTAAGTTTTTAAACTTACCTCATAAAAGGTAAACAAACAAGGATAATATGATAACTATAAAAATATACAAAATGTTGTTACGCGAAGTTCCATGTCGAACAATGCGAGATGAAACACACGTGATAAAATGATATTTCTTTTCAGATGAA
Source organism: Pieris brassicae (assembly GCF_905147105.1). Classification (NCBI taxonomy): domain Eukaryota; kingdom Metazoa; phylum Arthropoda; class Insecta; order Lepidoptera; family Pieridae; genus Pieris; species Pieris brassicae. The sequence continues at coordinate 18,851,526 of NC_059666.1, read as the reverse complement.
GATCTTTCAGCTGGAGACCGTGTTTCTGTTCATTCTACTTCTTTTAGTAGTTCAGGCCAATGGGGTTTTAAGCCCAGACGGAAAATATCAATGTCCGATTAACACGACACAAGTGCTAAATGGCGACAAAATAACATGTTTACCAACCAATAAAAGTAAATAACACATTACAAAAGACTATTATTTTTGTAATAACATCTCATAATAAATACATCTAAAAGATAGAATTTATTAATTATTAAACAGAAATACTTCCTGTTACGTTATAATAATAATCTAAATCTTACTTAATTATAGAGTTTTATCTTCAATGTTTATAACAAAGTAAAAAAAGTAACCAAGTCCCGCCTAATTCATATTTATCAACAAGCTCTGGATTTTTCTGTGATCCTTTAGACATTGTTTGCTAGTCTTTCAACTGATGAAAGGCCTGTATTGCTTTTTAAACTAATACAGCTTAATCACAGTAAAACTCATGTTTTGTATTGCCTTCCCTTTTCGACGCTTCGATTGACTTAGGTCATAAATCTATAACAATATTACTTATTCAATGTAGTATAGTGTAATTTAGATAATATTTAAATAGCATTTGGACATTTTATCACCGGATCAATTAAAAAACAATTAATATCACGCTAATTATCAATTTAATGTCCAGTGTTGATGTAGTTATTATTGTAGATGAAAAAATATCAGACACTCTTTTATCATGTAGATACATTTATGAATAGAAACATACATTTCCTTTTTTATTTTTGCGTCTTTCTTGATTCCCAAGGTCAAGTCATTTTACTATCCTTAGGAAACTACTACTATCCTTACTTCATGTCGTAAGAGAAGACGGTTTTTAAGTTTATTAAATCTGTAAATGCTGGTTAAAGAATCTCCAATTACATATAATGACCTAATATGACTTCTGCATAGATTTTGATAAATTCTAGAACATTTTCGATAGAAATCTTCATACTTATTTTGGTTACACGATTGTCTCTTAATATTTGATTTATATAAAGTTACACGTATGTTTGTTAGTTAGTTATGCCTCAAAACCTTATCCACTGTACTATTAGGGGTAGATGAAACACTGGTATCATCGTAATGAGAACCAAACCTTTCGTAGTTTAGTGCAAACGGCGTATAACTCAAGAGGGTCTGATATCCAGCCGAAACAATAACTGTTTTGGTTTGGTATGCATCGAAGACCACCGAAGAATCTACTTGTCTTAACATTTCATCAATGAATAAATACTTTTCTACAGTATGTAGAACAAACGTATGGATGGAATAAAAAAAGTGGATCTCAAGGTGTGCAACGGCGTTGATTCAAATTCAAATTTTTAACATATCATAATTTTAAAAATGTAATACTTACTTCCTTCAATTCCAAAAATGAAAAGCACTATACTAAAAACTACTTTTCTTGTTATGTAATACATACTGAACGACACAATCAAAACTAATACACACAAAAACGATAATGATCAATCCGTGTGCATCATAGAGTACTTAACTACAAAATGACAGAAGATTTAAGGCATTTTATTCAACAGCCTTAGGACCAGCTGATTAAACACACCGAAAATTCGTTCACTAAAAGAGTTTACCAATTTTTACGTAACACACATTCGTCCTCACATTTCATAGTTTTTCCGACGTTTGTTGAGTGCTATTTACTGAAATCAAGTGCAATTGTGTACTGGTCCCCACTACTCGTCACGACCTTGCAGTTATTATGGTGTTACAGACAATTTACAATAGAATGACGAGTCAACGATAGTGAAAACGATGATAATATGATCGTTTGACGCCAAACTACGTATTTTGTAACGGCGGTCTAAATACCCAGTAATAAACAATGCTTTCAGATATCGCGTAAAATATCTGCTGGTAGTTGAAATTACGATAAACAAATTCAGTAGACTACAAAGTAACATTACAAATATATCACTGGTGTTCTTTTTAATGTTATTGTTTTGTGTTTCTCATTGAAGTTTTTGACAATACTCTTCACGATATTTTTACATATAAAATATCTTTGTTTATATGTTTTAAATTTCCAAATTTTAAAATTATGGCGACTATACTGTAATTACAGAATCTGGAAGTACTGGTAATTAATGAATTGATAACCAGTGTTTTGCTTTTGTGTCACGAAATCATCCATCATATAATGTTTGTAAATTTTGTCACGCACATAATTTGCATAAATTGATAAGGAACACGATATCCGTCTCTTGGTAATATGCTGGTCGTTAAGAGTTTTTAGCCATGCGTGATACTGCTGCAATACGTACTTCCTGTCTTAATATAAGTATATATTATACATGCCAGTAAGTATGTTATATTCATATATGTTGTAATCAAAAAGGAGGGAGTTTACGAACAATTCATGGTTGGTGATCCGATACATATAATTTTTAAACTTTAACGCCATATTCAGGAAAATGACGAGGAAAATCTAAAGTCACCCTTAGTAAAAATCATGAACGAGATGAGATAATATAATAGTACTCTAATTAAAAATATTCAGAAAGTCCGTGGCTTTTGCACGGTTGACATGCAACCTTTTATGCTTTGACCTATAAAAGCAATTTGTTATGCTAATTCGATTACATTCAGCATTGTTATGCAAATGATCAACGAAGAATACTCTAATGGCGTGAGTAGAGGCGTAAATTCGAATTATTAAGGCAGCCATTTCTTAAACATCTTGAGGCTAATGTATGCATATATGTTTCAGCAGGTGTCGGTTTAAGAGTACAAGTGAAGCCATGCCCTATGTTAGAAAAATCGTAGAGTAGATTAAGGATTAAGATTTGGCGTAATTTTCTGGTACTCTGAAACTACTCGTATACTATGCCCCATATCACGCACAATCGTAGGTATATAAATTTTATATTTTTTATATTAATTTATATTTCTCATTCAAACTAAAACTGATTAAACAACGTTGAAGATTTGAAAATGACCACAAAATTTAGGGTCAGAATTGAAAAAAAAACAACATCGAGTATTATGTAATAGTGAGTTTAAATTGATTGCTTTAGATTCAAAATGATATTTCAAAAAGGGTGATAACTAATAATAAAAAACAACTATTTTATAAACTCATTTATTGTGCGCTTATAACAAACAAAATAACTTATAATTTACACTCTCAAACAAAATGGCAATGCAAGGCTATCAGAATATGTATAAGGTGAATTTGCAAAACGGTAAACATCTTCAGGTACAACTTTATAATATCCAAGGAATATTCATTTTAACATTTCGAGCTACAATATCTCTCCATATGTTAATTGTAATGAATAACATTGTTAGAAAAATATCATAAGATTGATATACTCTCAATATTTTTTCTTTATATAATTTTGAACGTTTTAAGGCGTTTTAGGTACATGTAAGATTTCCATATAAGCTTTCATTATAATATATATAATCTTTATTACTAGCACTCATAAAATATTTTAGATGGTTACCAAGCCTACGGTAATTTAAGATAACGTATTCAGGTTTGTCAAAACTGTCATAATACAATGGTTTAACAGATGCTAGCATTCGATTTAAATTTGTTTCACATTAAAGAATGCTGGTCTATAACATATATTTTGACGCTGGTTTGTGACTTAAATACTAGAAATTTTGCAATAATGTGCTTTGCTTAACATGAAAATACATTAAATAAATTAGTATAAATTTCAAACTTTGCCGATTAAATATTACAAAACCGTCACGAAAACTTTGTATTTTACATAAATTACCAACATTAAACAACTAATTTATAAAATAATTTAAATAAAACCACGTTTAGTACATATTATAAACTGTATATATGTTGACGCCAATTATGTATTAGGTATTTAATTAAGCAAACATATTTAATTTAATAACAAGAAAAATAATATCCATACCGTATTCGAAAATAAAAAATGTATGATAGACATTCTTTTTGATTTAAAAGTAATAGAAAAACATATAAGAACATTTCAATATTATCAACAGCCAACAATTTATATGACATCACTTATTGAAATTAAAATAAGAATAAATAATTATAATATCATTTCTATCTTTTCTTTATTTTTTTTTAAATAATTATGGCCTGGTAACGAGACCTTTTTTCATTAAATAAGGCAAAGTAGTTTACAAAAATAATAGTAAACCTAGATAATATTCCTTACCTTTGCCGTGTCTAATTTAATTGTCAAAATAAAGTTATTAATTACTTTCTTACGTTTATATACAGTTTATATGGACGTCACGTGGTTTTTTAGAAATATTTTTTTTAAAGCTAAACTCAAGCCTCAATATGTAGTTTTTTTTTAACCTATAAAAACCAATAAAATTAAAATATAACAAAAATATTCGGCGGATTCAGGTACACGAACCTTTTGACTAATTTACTTTGGTTTTAAAAATTCAATGTTTAATAAATAGAACAGTATAAATAACAAAAGTATAAAAACAACAAATAATAAATAGCAGCCAATATAAATATAACACTGCAATAAGCCCCTTTAAGCATTTCCAAAAACCTTTCAATAGTTCCAATTTGGCACAAGCATTTTGAGCTTTTTAAATTATCTTGAATATATATCATATAGCAAGCAGACGTACGATTTAAAGCGATATTGAAAGATTTCGGAAAGCGGAATAAAGCTAAGCAGGTATACGATCTCTGAGATATGACAGAATCGAAGCAGTTCCCTTCGCAAGTATTGCGTGCCGAGGTTGTCTAAAGCAATTACCCATCAGTTCTAATGACCTGGAAATATAATATTATCATAATACAGTCTCAACAACATAATGACTAAGAAAAACCCAGCAAGCGGCTTTGATAAAAAATTCAGTGACTTTAAATTACCTTTTTTGCTATATATAATTGATTAAGGGGGTCAGTTAGTATGATGTATCCGAAAATAAATATTCATTAATTAAATTAAAATTTGTGAGGCATGGGCATGGGAAAATTCAAACATGGACAATAATTGTTATATATACATTCTAAATAATTGTTGACCTTTAAATAGAATTTCCGAAAAACGTGCTACAATAAATCCCGAAAAGTGAGCGCGAGTTGTCCTTTACCATAAGTTTTTTTTTTATAGAACAGGGGGCAAACGGGCAGGAAGTTCATCTGATGTTAAGTGAGAATTGATACTGATATTGAAAGTTAAAGAATAAAACGTTGCGTCAACCATTTGCATAAATGACAACGCTTCTTGTGGTCGCGCGCAAAAACTTTCAATACACACATTAGTTATAGAAGAGAGAAAAACTCCTTAATGCATACCGGAGGTGTGTAAAGTTGCCAAGCTCCGGAGGTACGCTAATAATACTGTTATTGGTGAGGTCCAGTACAGCCAGCTTCTTAAGCTTTGCTAGAGCATCCGAGGATATGTTTATCTCTGTGACCTGGTTCTCTGCAGCCAAAAGGATCTCCAAATTGTCCAGCTCGTATACACATCGCGGGATTTTTGTGAACCTGAATTTATTGGTTTTATACATTACCATAAACGTGTTGAAAATGTGTTTTGTGTAATTATTAATAATATAATAAAACTTATGACTGATATTTTCGGCTGTAGATCACGTCGTCGCGTGATTTATAGCATGGTCAAGACTTTCATCAACATATGGCCATGCTTTTTGTAATAAGATAACTAAACGCGTTTTATTTAGAAAATTTTAGTTTTTTTTACATATTTAATACACTTACTTATTGTTGGATATGACGAGTTCTCTCAAATTTATCAATCTCCCAAGTTCTATGGGGAGATCGGCAATACAATTTTTGGCCAGATCAAGAAACTGCAGATGGCAACATCGGCTTATCTCGGACGGAACATTCTCAATACTGTTTGATGATAATATTAGCTGGGATAACGTGTCGCTTAGTATTGATATACTGTAACAAATATATTTTTTTACCTTTGTGCCTAGGTCTTATTGAGGTCATATAATATTTTTAAATTGGTGTCAGATACAACAAATATATAGCAGTAACATAGTTTTGTTTTGTTGACGCGTCGAATCAAGATTAAAATATTCGGATCTAACGTCAAATCTATGCTGCTCTAACGTAGAAGGTCACTAACGACATCTCGCACCGGCTCCAAGTCTTTCTCAAACGCTCTCTCCGCCATATTCGCGGTATATAGGCAATACACTCCAAAGAGATTCTAATTATATCCTCAAAATTCTGCTTCCGCTTTCCATCTTCCGGTAGGCCATGCCAACCAAACCTGGCGTCTTACAGTTGCAGATGAAGCAAAGAGAGCCGGAAAGACTTGGACCGAGGTAAAATATGAGGCTCAAGACCGAACGCGACAGAGACTCACTGTGGACGCCCTCTGCCCCATCTAGGGGTCATAAGACATTAAGTCAATCATCGTTTAGACTTTAGCGGTTAAAAGACAAAGGCGAAACATACCTAGATTCGTGTTTTTATATTAATATTATAAATACAATAGGCCTTATTATTGGTATCGAGGGTTTTTAAACTAACTTATTTTTATTTATTTACACTTTGTTACACTACAGTATAAAAAAAATTGAACATTAAATCAAAAGGAGGGCAACTGGCGGCCTTATCGCTTTCGAGCGATCTCTTCCAGGCAAACACTGTGAGTAAAGAAACAAAATAAATAAAAATGTATTAAATTCCATAAGATAGGCAAGTAGTGCAAAAATACATGTTATACACATTTATTAAGACAAAACTAAACAGGAACAAAACAAAACAAACTAAACTAAAAAGGTGATACATTAAAAATAGAAAGTAAAAACTTATCTAAGTGTTAAGAATGCATAATTGGCTAAAGGCTGCCAATTTTGACCCTTTGAATATATTTAGGTAGTTGGTAACCTTTGAAACCAATTGAGGAAGTTGTTACAACTTATATTACTCTGGTAAATTCTTAAGTCTTTTTACATACATACCCTTTAGGAAAAGCTTGCAATTTGTTCCTAGATATATCCACGATATGAACTTCAGCTTCTGCCGCAGTTCGGAACACTTCATCGGGTACTAAAGTCAGATCACGGGATGGCACTGTCAGTGACTGACTCTTTTTTAACGTGTACCTAGGATTATAATTCTCTATATAATTGTCCAATTTTATGACGAATACTTTCATATCTTAATTCTTGTTTCGATTGTATTATGAGACAGCTAAAACAAACTCAAGAGAATATACCCTTATTTAGGAAAACTTGATCAATTTAATTTCACGCATTTAACCAAAGTACTTTTCCGGTTATTTCTATTAATGTGTGTTTACATGTTGAGACAGACATGGCAGCCGAGTACTTTTATTAAAATACTGCAATTAGACTGATCGTTTTCATAACTTGTCTTGAATAAGAGTCTCAATTTATACGTGAAAATACTATTATTATTATTAATAAAATCACTCTTTCCTGTACCTCAGATATTTCATTACAATATAATGTTAAAATATTTTGTTTCGTTTTATATGGTATATAATAGTAAATTCTCAAATTAAACATAATAAAATTATATATACTGAGTACTGACTTATCTGGCCACTCAGATTCGTATCTGGTCTCCCCAACAACTTCCTCTGTGATGCGATCCCTTAAGTATTTCATCATGCGGTCAGTTCCCCCTCGAATTACGTCCTGACGCACAAATGACAATTTGTTGCCCTCCATACTAATACTTTGTAACTGGGACAACAAACCTAGATTACGCGGTAACCTATTAGATAAAAAATACTTTTTACTAGACTAGATATGCGCAGACGCAAAGATCTACTAGTTTCACTGTTTATATGAACAACGTCGCCATATTGTGATCCTACTTGCAAAAAAATATTCTATCACCAGGAACCAAACCCTCTTGTATGCCAATGTATTTTGGGGTATGTTTGTTAAGATATATACAATTACTGATTATAATTTTACATATTACATACTTATTTAAATTATTATTTGTCAAGTCAAGTCTCTTTAGTTTCTTCAGCAATGATATGTTTTCTGGTATTACTTCCAATTGGTTATCTCTTATATTTAACACATTTAAATGTTGTATTTGGTCACAAAATTCCTCTGTAATTTCCTGCAAAATGAAAAAAATTAATATATTTGTGAAAGAAAATACACCTTTCTTTATTATGAACACCTATCAGCTGTTGTATTTCATGTATACCATTATATACGAGATATAAATAACTCATCAAAGTCATGAATATTTAATCGTAATGCAGATAGGCGCCGTTTAAATTCACACATTACTTCACGCTTTACAAATCTAAAATTGAAAGTTCTAAAGTTTAATGATTAAGTAATGATTTTACTTTCATTAAATAATTTATGTAGTTAATTATTTGTTGTTTCCCATTAATTTTTATTCCAATTAAAATTTTAATACCTTCCAAACATTTGACACAGTTTCAAGTCTTATGAATTACCTTTATAAAATTGTTTGCTAAATATATTTCCTTTAATGCTGTGCACCCATAGAAATCAGGCAACTGTTTAATGTCATTATGATTTGCATCAAGTATTTCCATTTTTCTCAACTCACCCATTGGTGGTAGCTTCTTCAAATTATTATTGCTAATGTTAAATTTTTTCAAATCTGTGGACATACATATTTATTTTTATACATATAAATATCAAATGTTCAAATGTTATTAAATTCCAATATTGGCTAATAAAAAGATTTTCTTAATTAAAATTTATCAGAACAGTGTTGGCCTAGTGGCTTCAGCATACTACTCTCATTCCTGAGGTCGTAGGTTCGATCCCCGGCTGTGCAACAATGTATTTTCTTTCTGTGTGCGCATTTAACATTAGCTCGAAACATGAAGGAAAACATCGTGAGGAAACCGGCTTGCCTTAGACCCAAAATGTCGACGGCGCGTGCGGCAGAAAAGGCTGATCACCTTCATACCTATTTGATTAAAAAAATGATCATGAAACAGATACGTTAATCTGAGGCCCAAACTTAATAAGGTTGTAGCGCCATTGATTTAATTTTTTCAGTATAACAATTTAAAAAAAAAACTTTTTTTGTTACAGATTAATCTTTTTGTAGTAAGTAGTTGATGTAGATAGTAAATATGACAATATTATGCATTATAAGTCCACAAGGACACAAGCTCAATCAATCTTTAGTAGTAAAATTTTAGAACTATTACAATCAAATAAAAAATGCTACTATTATAAAAAAATACCTCTCAAATTAACAATATCTGGTGGTAGTTCCATAAGTTCATTGTGTGACAAATTAAGTTCCACTAGCCTAACCAGATATCCCATACCAGGTGGTAGAGATGGTAACTTATTGTAGGAGAGGTCCTTTAAGAATATAATTATTATTAACTTAATTTAAAAAAGTTCAATAGCTGAATTAAATTAATGAATAAATATGATGCTTTTCTATACACTTTTGTTTATAAACAAAATTATTTTAATAACATGGATACACTTCAAAGAATATGGTTTTAATTACTTAATGAATTTGTTAATATACAAGAACAAATTCAACAACAACTTACCAAAAATGTGAGCATAACCAAATCTCCGAAATCAGCTTGGATTATGTTCAATTCATTGTGAGATATGCTTAGCCATCGCAATTCTGTTAGTTTATAAAACTCTATTGGCAACTCTTTTATTTTGTTATGATCTAAGCTTAGATTTGATAAGTTTTTTAACTGCCCTAATTCTGCTGGTAAAGATGTCAATGCATTATCATGCAACTGAAATATAACAAAATATTTTATTTTATTTTTCTATACAGTATGTGTAAAAGAAAATTTTAAATTTAAATTCATTTAACCATTTACCTTGAGTGTAACAAGTTCTTGCAGCAGCTTGACATTTGGAGATATAGTGTTAACGACATTGGAACTGAGGTCTAACATCTTTAAAGGTTCACAGTTCCACCAATTACTTTGATCTGATCTGGCAAAGTCTACCTCTCTGGTATCGTCCATAACAAGTTCATCAATTTTCCAAACATTTTCAGGTACTGAATAAAAGTACATTAAAATATAAAATCTTCGCGGTACTGCATTGTGAACACAAGGGAAATCGCAACAGTTCTTAATTAAATAATCTTACCAGTCCCCAAACCCCGGTTACATAAGCTCAGCTGTCCTGTACGCTTAGCGGATTTAATTAAGCCAATTGATAGTTCATTTTCATCAGCCTTTTTATCTTGAAGGTGAAACACAGATTTATTACACACTTTAACACGCGCTTTAATTGGTGTTCGTCGGGACATATCAGTTAATTTAAAACTTAATCTATCAGTAATTATCTAATCGTTTGATGCTTCAATTTTTATAATATTATTATAAATACAAAATATAATAAAGTGAAGTGCATATAGCGTGCAAGTGTTTGTCCACACTCCACTGCCCCTTGTTTTTAAATTTCGATTTCATTTAGGAGTTGCGTCTGTCAGAAGTCATATGGACATTTGACATTGAATGATTTATACACATTGTATATTAATTTTACGACCTGGTAACATAACCCTTTAAGTCATACCATTTAAACACCATTCTGAGCTGTCCACAGACTGAGCTTAAGTATTTATATAAATATAGCAATTAGCAAATCACTTTTAAATTAACTGACTTAATTTTTAATTAATTTAACTTATGTTTCACTTTAATATATTAACTGACTTAATTTAACAGAATAAATATTAATAAATTTATTTTAAACTTATTTTCTACCATTACAGCTTAACACTAATTTGATAGAAAAGAGCAGAACAATCTAAACCATCCCATAACAAGTAATGGACAATACCATTGTTGTGAATTTATTCAACGTTAAATAGAACCGGTCAGTCTTTAACGTAACTTTACCTTACCATACCGTGTGCACAATACAAGCATAAGTGGTGAATCAGGAATCTCTGACTGAGTTAGTGCGCGCCCGCAGCACAGCCAATAAAACATGTCATTACCCATGCCTAGTGTGTTTAATAGGTACTCGCAGTACGACCCTCTCTAACACATCTGCATTATGTACCCTACCAATAAGGATTTTAAATTGCTACTGAGTATTAGCTAGATTCCTCCTTGCCCCTAGCTGAGTAAATCCAACCATACTAAAAACAAAACAATGTCGGATACATGAGCGGGTAGAACGGGTAATTCCCTATATCCTCATCATGTAGATTTAGCGAGTAATTTTATATTGTATTTGTTCCACTATTGTATTTCTTTTCATGTTGGACTCAAATTATTGCGTTACTTTTCAAGGGGCTTCTTACAAGTTCATTATTTAGTGTCATGGTTGCCATACATGCCATCATAATAAAATACTCTAGTAGAAGTCTATACGCGTTTATACATATATTTTTTAGGTTACAAAATTTTTATATCAAAATACTTAAGCCTGCATTTAACTGCACTCCTAAATCTTCAATTTCATTAATAATTAGAAAGAATCGGAGACAGTGCTCGTGCACAAAGAAATGATTGCGCATTTTGTGTTATTCAAATGTAGTCTATTTCTTTCGCAACAAATTACTACACGGTCAATATCATGCCGAGAACGCAAACAATCTTCCACGCTACATATACAGAGTGACGATATGAAATATTATGCTAGTAAGAATATTGATAATTTTAGTAGGATAAGGTATCTGCTTACTCAATGTTTTCTCAGATTGTCACGATATACGCCACTAAAATATTAGAAGATCCGACGTAGGATCGATATCTTTTTTATCTGAGGGTCGCAATCAAATACCATCAATTTTCTAACTAAGGACTGCCAAAATTATTTTTGAAGCTAAATTGCAATAGCAATTTTAAATTTTAACAACAGTAATACAATTAAGAAAATAAAAATATTTTTAATGTAATTTTAATTATAATATTATGCATAAACATCGTTTCATATTGTTATATATATAATTATAAGATTGAGTTCTTACCTTTAAAAATATTACTCTCATTATTCGTAATTAAAAAGCTTGAAGAAGGATAATACATCTCAGAAGTATCACCCATACCTACGACAACAGCTAATATAGAAGATTTTCGAAAAAAGTTGTTACGTTTTTAATTTCGAGAATAAAAATACAAATTGCGAAATGTCTACATAGTAAAATATAATAGTTGCAATCGGCACACGACACTCGAATTATTGGCAAAACACTAAACTATGTTTCAAAGAAGGTAAGCACTTATTGGAATAATCATTATAATTTTTATTGTCTTGAACAGTTTCATAAAAAATGATATTAGAGTATAATAAACTGTCAATTCCGATTCTTTACAAATAGTTTCTATATTTAAATTGAGTGTCTAAGCCTAGAACGTTTGTGTTTCTATGTGCATATAAAGTATATTTTATTTGTTTTATAAAAATTAAAATAATTTTCGCTCTTCAGATACCATAGATAATATGAACTTTAAACCTCTACTCTCTTACTAAGTACTTAATAACGGCTTAGAATAAGCGCTTTCTTACTTTTTTTTCTTTTAATATAATTTTGAATGAAAAATTTATACTGATTCCAATTTCTATATGAATTAGAATCCGAAACTCATCTCGCGATCACAATTCATATTCAAACAGATTTTGAAATTGAAAACTAATGATTACTAACAAAATTAATGAATTAACAGACTAATTATGCTTAAAACAGAAAAAATACCATGTGTTAAATATTATTTATTGAATCATTTAACCTCGTTAAAATCTCTTTTATAGAGAGTATATAACAAAAGAGATTTTAAATGTTTAATCGTATTTTCTTTGCAATCAATAGTTTTAATTATATTATTGTTAAATGTTGTTCTTACTTTATTATATATTTTAATTTATTAATAAAAAATTGTCCAACTTCCAAATAGTATAAACGTATTCTATTTTTATCCAAAGCAATAAGAAATCTAATGGCTTGAATGCCGTGATGTGAATTGACGTGGAAGTAACGTCCTGACGTCCATCTCTGCTTCTCTATATAAAGATTACACTAAAAAAATTAGTCAGATTGAGTTTAAACTTAACACAAGATAAACATTTTTGCTAAAGAAAGCATCATGAATAATACGTTTACGGCCATATTCTCATTTTGGATTTTCTGGATAATGACATGCGATGCTGGCCCTTCAAGTGCTAGATGTAAGCTAAAAAAATATTCACACAAAGCCATTCAAATGGATCTGAATGGTCTTCGATGTTGGGATGACGTTAAGATAATGTCATGTTGGGGTTATTGCCTATCTTACGAGGTTAGTATGCCTGTTTAGGGTTAAGCATATGTTGCCAAAACTATAAATATATGTATAAATAAATAAAAATAAATGTTATTTGTATATGTATCTATATTGTATTTTATCTTAGGTAAAGAAAAATATTTAAAACGTAAAATGTTTTGTTGATAGTATTGTCTTTGGTTAACATAGCTTTTACACGTTGAAAGAAAACAAGTTTTGTTGAAACAAATTTTGACTTTCTACCAGATATCTCACTGGCAGTTTCCGTATAAGGAATCTCATCATCCTGTGTGCGTTCACGGTGAACGAAAACATGCTTCTCTGAAATTACGTCACTGCGACCCAGGAGTAGAACCAGGGACCGAAGTGTATCATTATGTAGAAGCCGCTAGCTGCAAATGTCAGGTTTGAAGTTGTTTTATATATTAAAACTTAGCAATTGTAATATGTAGTTATTCTCCTTAAACTTTCACAATCGAGAACATCATATTGGTCAGCGTATCATTACAATTAATAGTTTTTAAAGAAGTAGTGGTAGAACTCCTGCGGATTATTATTGACTAGGTATTTTTCTTACTCTTTATTTCGCCTTCAGGTTTGCTCTTCAGAAGACACCAGTTGTGAGTGGCTCCCACCAGATTCTACCATAGTCGACGGCTTGATAAGAGAGCAATTACTGGAAGACATGGAATGAATTGATCCCCTCTAATTAAGGAAAGTTACACTTTAACAATGTGATTTTAAGGGTGAATATTATGCTTTATGAAATAAAATAATTTACAAGATATTAATGTCTTTATTTCTTCTATTTCTAAATATATAAAACGCTTGTGTTACAGTGTTTGTAACCAAGCTCCTCCGAAATGGTTAGAATGATTATTATATATTTTGATGTATTTGTAGTAGATCTCAAAATACTATTTTTTACATCATAATAGGTCATAATTACAACTTTGATAAATTATACTAAATCATTGTACGCCCTAAATTAGTAAAAAACGAATGACGTTATGAACATCGAGCAGTAGTTTTTGAGTTTACCGTGAACACATACACCGACAACATAAGCACATTGTTCCACGAAATTGTTTTATAATATACTTATATCGACAAATTACCATTACTCTACAATTAATACAATGCGATAGACTATAATCATAATTAATTGAGTATGGAAAAACATAACACGTATTAATAACACACATTATAGTCACTCATCTGTACTTATAAGTGATCTGTGCTGCTTTAAAAATCACAGATCCGAATTGCGAGTTACTATGTAGTATATTTACTTTCTTTCACGACGGTGTGGAATTTATTATTAAATTACTGAAACCATGTAATTACAAATACAAATATATGCGAAAGATCGAAAGTTGGAATATAAGCAGTATCCTGGCTTGACTTTTAAGACGTATCATAATACTCTACCGACTGTCGAGGTTAATAGATATTTTCAGCTGTTAACTTGCTATTTTTAAATTGGAATTAGCAAACATGTTGGAACCATGGAATAATAAAACTGTTTTGCCTCCTCCAATGAATACATTTTTATGCAATAATAAGAAAGGTTTGGCATGTTAGATTTTTATTTTATTTGCTTAAATTCAAAGCAAGTCCTCAATTATAACACCTTTTTTTTCAGATATAAGAGACCTTAGACTTAACACTAACAACATCATTCAAGTGTTATCTAAACAATCACCTTTACATCAAGAAAGTGCCTTGTTTTCCCGCTTCTTATATAAATTTGATAAAAAATTTCGCAATGATATAGGTTATCGTAACTTTAAAAAAGTAAATACTGCGCTTAAAAAGTATTTAACTCTGAATCTTTTAAAAGACCTCCAAAGATTTGCGTCTCTATTACCTAACAAAGATGATGAACTTTATCTTCCTACAAGACAGATGATGGAGTATGTTTTAGTTAGAATCATGTCATTTTCTAAACTGATGTTAAGAATAGTTATATGTGCTAAGCAGGCTGCTATTTTTTATTTAGATAGAATAAAAAGAGGTGAAAGCCATTGGATGTGTCTCATGCCATATGCTTTACTTAGTCGTATCTGGTCCATGGCACAAGTACTACTGCAGCACTCGTGCAATTGGTATAACCAATTTCATCCTCTTTTAGAGATACTGCAACCCAAGGGTTTGAATTTTTTACCACTAGAGTACAAAATGCCAGATGATTTGGAAGAATGGTGTGATTTAAAGAACTTGAATGAATATGGCAATTTTGAATGGACACATAAAGTAAAAATAAAAATGGAACCAATGATACTTAATGACTTGGATGGTAACCTTTGTGATAGTATTTTTGAGTTTGTAAATAAGATAAATGAAAACATGGAAGTTCCAGAGGAAGTTAATTCAACTATTACTACCATAAAAGAAACATTAAATGAAACAAATCCCTATTTTCATGATGATATAGGTGTACCTGTATCACGGCAAAATCTCCAAACTAATAATAATATTGTCTCTAAAATATCGAAAGGAATTCAAGATAAATCACAGGTCAAAGAAAGCTTTAAGGCAGAAGATATAAGTGTAGTTGTAGATAGGAGAGAATCGAATGTTATTACTTATATACATTCAATTGACAATATAAGTAACAACAGTGGTTTAAAAATTTTTATTGACATCGAGGAAGTATATAGAAATAAAAATGAGGACAAAGCTCTAACTGGACACCTATCAGTAATGCAGTGGCTTACATTAAAAGCATCATTATTAAAACTAACAGTGGATGGATGTTTACCTAGAAAGCTCAATAGAAAAATACAAAATATATGGCGAGAAAAATGTCTTTACTATAAATAAAATACTTTTAACATATGAAACATTTTATTTACCTCACTTGCAAATGTCAGTTTTATAATGCACCAATAATAAATAAAACATGCTTTAAAGATAATAAATAATATATTATCAGGTACATTTTTAATGAATACATAGGCTATATTTATAGACTAATTATTATCATGTTGTCTTTTCTTTAATCTAAATAAATCCAGTTATTATCAATGTAAAACATTCTAAGCCACATATTAACTTTAGATGAAGTTGGTTAATTATATGGTCAAACTTTAAATAAGACCTATTTAATTTTAAATATCAGATCATGATTTTAATTTATATACAATTTATCTAATATATATTAATTGGTGCCTTTGTTTATAAATGCTGATATTTCACATCACAGCCTATTGCAATATTAATATAAAAAAATTACTACAATTCACATACATTTGACTCTACCATTGTTTACATAAATGGTTACAAAATCTTTTTGAACTTGCCAAGTACACTCATACCTATACAATTCATTGTAAAGAACCACTTAAAAATAATTAGTCACTGAGTAATTTAGTTTAACTTAATAAAATAATGTTATAAAAAATTGAGTTATTTAGCACCCTTTCTTGATTGCAAATAAAAAAGCTACAGGTAGACAATAGTTTCACTAATAGTATAAAGTCATTTTCTGGACACACTGGACAACTTTTGAAGCCGTGCCTTTAGGCCTCCTTCCTTTTTCGGTTGTGTGACAGTTTGAGCCTTTCGTACTTCATGCATTTTTTTTGTTTCTTTTAACCTGAAAAAGATTTGAGACTATAATGACGAAAAAATATATATTGTTTTAAGGAAGCTGCAGTTGTACCATATGCACGTTTGTTTTTTTTATCCATACAGATTTTTATAAAAAAATTGTAGCTTTTATATATTATATACATACATACTCTGTCTTCTTATATAATAAACTAACTAACCACATTTTTATAAATTCCATAACCAATGCAAATAACGCAGAAACTTTGTACCTATTATCTGTTTTACACAATTATTGTTTATGGACCGAATCCACAATGCACACTCGAGAATAACCACTGAGCTTGAATATTCAGTATGAATATTAGGAAACAAATCTATCCTTACTTTTCCTTAATTGCCAGCTGTTCCTCCTTTTTGAAGATGTCTTTAAAGTCACTACAAAATGAGGTCCATAATGAAAAAAACTCTTTAGGTTCACAATCTTCAATACTGCCACACCTAGGCTTGTACTGGTAAAATTTCACAGTAGATATGAATTTATTTTTACACTCGGACAAGTTCTCATCTTCAGTCTTTAATTTTTCTTCAGCTGCATTAATAAATGTGGTCATTTTATCTTTGAAAACTTCTATTCGTTTGTTCTCATTTGCCACATCAGCTTGATTTCTCTCATAGGCATCTACTACCTTGCTCATTTTTTCTTTACATCCTATGGAAACAGTAATTAAAATTTAAGATGAATACAAATTTAAAATTACTGGATGGAACATCTTCCTCTTTATGATTACTTATCCTGTACGACAAGTTTAGCAAATCAGTATTTTCAACCAAAATTTTAGTTTAGCGGAAGTAGAATCTAGGACCACCAAGATAAAAGTACAAGTTTGTATAACTGGAAACCTGGCTTTAGTATAACACATAAGAGAATACATACTATATAAGAATTTGGCTATTTGACAATAATAATAAAAAAAATTAATCATAGCGCACACTTTAAAAAACATTAAAAACTACTTTTAAATTACTTTAAAATCCAAATATGTAATAGACTTTATTAGCTTTATATTAGCCATAATAAATTATTATCGACGAATACTCGACTAAAAGGTTAGTTTTGTGTGTATTCCTTAATCCTTATAGTATTAAATCGTATTGGTAGAAAATAATACCTTCAAGCTGTTTCCGCAGTGACCCAAGATGAGCAGAGACATCTGCAAAGTCGATAGCAGCCGCTCGCTGAACGTCACCCGGCTCGCACACAGGCAGCGTGCATTCTGTGGACAGGGCGCCCCCGCGTTGACGCATGTACGTCTTTACTATAAAGTGCAGTAGCGTTACGGTCGACTGCTTTGACTGTGGACAAGAGAATCTTTACTAAATTGTTACGTTATTGTCGTTTCGCGAAATTGGAATTGCAAACTTAAAAATATACAAAAACGTCCTTAGAAAATAAAATTTATATGGTTTATTTTAATATCAGTGTTTACTGATCTCTCTATCCACCACAGTGTTATAACGATTTAACAGTAAGACTGATTCAGTTTTTATGAATAAGGCGGCTTAGAAGTAGTACACTTAAAGTAAGTGTATATCTTTGTTTTATTTAATCCTAAATAATATATTTTGGTGTTTTTTATAAAACACTGATGGGACTTATTTTAGCTTAGCTGGCTTCTGTTAGACTAAGCTAGGGAAAAAAATACCTTTACATCCTTCAGCTTGGCTAAGATTTCTAGACCAAAACCATCTGCCTGCCCCCTCTGCCCATTCCCTCCATTCATATAATTTCCGAGAGTTAAAATTATTGCAAATAGCTGCTTTAGAGATTCATTATTTGTTAGGAACTGTAAAAAACAAATTAAACAAATGAGATTAATGAGAAGCAGTTCTTGGGGGTTTATTTATTCTTCTTGTTTTTCGGAGATTTTTTGGCAGGGAAATAAATAGGCGGTATGCTATATTCATGAATCAATCCATTGAAGGTATCAGATTTATGCATGTTTTTTTTCCTACAGGTAGGTGATCACCCTTCTGTGCCCGACATAATCTTTCGACTTTAGTGTTTAAGACCTTCCTTCACCATACGAGAAAGTGTACACCAACGACTACCATCAAATTAAACAATCGTACGATCAATGCTATAGAAAGATTCTTTTTTAATTTAGCATTTGTATAACGTAATATAGAAATTTAGTGCTCTGCCAGTAACGTCCTGACCAGTAGTCAAGGTCTAAACGAGATAAGGAAATTATGGGAAAGCAAATAAAAAAAATCTGCTTAATAGCGTGCGTCTACAAAATATACAGTGTAAATTCTATATAACGACACTGACAGGACTGTGCATTTTATGGCGTTATAGAAAGTTGTTGTTAAACGGAGTCGTATCTAAGATAATCCATGACTTATTAGTCATGGTCAACAATGTATACACGTGCATACAATTCGTATGCACGTGTAGACTACGTGCATACAATTCCAATTTGTAAACAAAAAAACTTTCAAAAATAATTTCTTATAAAGTTCGTATGTATGAAGCAGATAAAAGCCAATTAACATCGTAGCTTTAGGGAGATTAAACGTCGTTAAATCAAGGAACGTTGAAGTTTAACCTGTATGTAGATCATTTCTGACAGTTTACGCAATCATTCAATCGTTCTTGTTAATAATAATATAACATACCTCACATGTATGTTTCAAATTATCTAATTTATGCATAGTTGTGTTAACAGCGTCCTCGAATTCCGCTTGAAACATAAAACATGATATCCGCTCCGCAAAATTTGGTATTCCAGAGAGGTCATGTAAAAACGCTTCGGGCTTATCTAACGGTATTTCAGGTTTGTTTGATAAATGTTCTTTTATCATTTCTAATTCTTCATTCGTTGCGCGCTGCAATTTAACAACAGTGGTCTTGTTTTTGTTGCACAATTGAATTACAAATGAAATCTTAAGGCTGTATTTAAGAATTAAATTTTTTTTAGAATGCTAAACAATTTTATTGCGTGATGTCTATAAAATATTTTTTATATTTTTCGTTAATATATAATAAAATTAGTTACGCGGCATAGGGGTTTGACTTATTTTTTTTATACATTCATAAGATTGAGGCAATCCAAAATAATAATTGTTACGGCGGGAAACGAACCCAGTGCCTAACTCCATGGCGGGTAAGACATCGTGAGCAAGCCACTTAGGCTGCGAAGTGAGTCTTTTCGAAGTAAGGCATTGGACGGATTATGTCTTATGCTAATTTGCATTATTAATAAGAAAATTCATATAATTAACTGTGAATACCTTACCAACTCATACATCTGTTGTAATACTTCTAAACTCACAACCGACGTATCAAAATTGTATATGGCGTTTTCAATCTCTGAAAACTCTAAGTGCGAACTTTGTACGAATATACCGACATTTTGTGACCGTCTACTGTCTAATATTTTTACTGGCTGTATTTTTGTTTTAACTTCTACTTTTTTCTTTACTGGGGCTTTGACAACTTGTCTAGAGAAGAGATCCATGAATTCGTCGATGTTGTCCAATCTTGTTTCGTCAATTTCCAGCCATAATGGCTTTAATCCAGAATCTACTTCGCCTTGGCCATTATGTGCAGAATTTGCTAAAATTCTTGTCCAATATAGAGGCTTCATTGGCGCTGCTGGTTTGATCGGAGGTTTTCTTAGAGCTGGAACAGAAATGAATAACAGTCATACAGTCACACAAACAAAAATTAAGTCTCAAGCATCCATTGAGGTCGTAATGATGTACACAGTTTGTTTGATTATTTACAAAAATTCACTACATTTCTTCTTTTAGACTAAGAATAGGACAAACCAAACGCGGCGTGTCATATAATTATTCCAAGTTTCTTTGGCTGGCCTTAGACGAACTTATCTTCTGATAAGTTTCAAATAATAAATTATAAACTACTATAGTAAATATTGTAGAACTGAAATAAAATATGTAGTATATAAGTATAAAATATAATAAAAATATACTTACTGGATCTTTGCATACTCCAACCACCAACGGGGGGTGTCGGAAAGGGAGCAGGTCCCGAGGGTGATGGAGGCGGAGGGGGGCCCATATCTGTCATAAGAGGGGGTGGAGGACCAATACCTGGTATAGGAGGCGGTGGAGGTCCCGCATTAGATGTTGATGACGGACCGATGCCTGGTAAGGGTGGCGGTGGGGGACCCATACTGGGCATCGGCGGCGGAGGAGGACCCATACCGGGCATTGGCGGCGGCGGAGGACCCATACCGGGCATTGGTGGCGGTGGGGGACCCATACCAGGCATTGGCGGCGGCGGGGGACCCATACCAGGCATTGGCGGCGGCGGGGGACCCATACCAGGCATTGGCGGCGGCGGAGGACCCATACCGGGCATTGGCGGCGGCGGGGGACCCATACCAGGCATTGGCGGCGGCGGGGGACCCATGTCAGGCATTGGCATTGGCGGCGGCGGCGGACAACTAACGGGCATCGTCGGCGGGGAGGGACCCATCCCGGGTATTGGCGGAGGCGGGGGACCTAAACCAGGAATTGGCGAAGGTGGGTGATCTAGACTTGGTAACGGTGGAGGTAAAGGAGCCAAATCTAACATCTTTTGGGAGGGCGAAGCCTTGGAGGCTTGTTTTAGATCTACTTCGGCCCTTGATAATGAAGGACAAGCCTCCTTGGATGCAAAGGATGTTACAAGTTCTTCATTACCCTGCAATGGATATAGGACATAAGATTTTGGTGGTGGTGGTGGAGGTATCAAAGCATTTAATGTAGCCATATCAGGCAAAGAAGGAACGAGTGGAGGAACGATTTCATTGACAGAAATGGATGTACTGGCGGATTTTGTTCCTGGAGTAGGTGGTGGTGAAGGAGACATTCCTGGCAGAGGTGGCGGTTGTTGCTCCATCATATTTTCTGCTGAAGGTTTCGAGACGTCTGTAGTTAAAGATGTTGATAACATTGATGTAGCTTTTTCTGACCTCTTATCAGTTTCTGATAAGGATTTTGGAAAACATTTTATATCTTTTGCTTCAGATTTTTGTGCTGATTTAGTTGCACTCTCTGTCATGTTTCCTGTGAATGACAAATCACTTTTGTCAGCTTCAAATGATTTCCAGCTCTGTTCTGATTGTGTAAAATCTAATGATGAAAATTCTGATGCAACATAATTACTATCTTGTTTTGCATATAAAACTTGCACCGGGGGAGGACTGAGAGATCTGAATAAGCTTTTCTCTTCAGTTAAAATAGTTTGATTTAGAGTTACATCAGCAGTAGTACTGACATATGAAGCATCTGAAGAACTGTCATGTAGTACATTCACATTTAAATTATTACTTGAAAGTCGATTTATTTTTTGTGTTTCATTAATTTGCTGTTTTTCTAATTTATTAACTATATCACTACTACTTCGTTTTTCTACATAATCATCATTTTTAAGTATTAAATTACATTCTCTGCTCTTATTCAACTTACAATAATTTTCTATTTTAACAGATCTTTGTTCAGGGTCTCCTAAAACTTTATAATCACATTTATCTCGATCCAATTTACTTACAGCTATACTAGAATCATTTTGTACACTTGTTCTTATTAAAGAATCAGGTTTTGAAGGTGATATCACAGATTTTCCAGCCAACCTATCATCATCATCGTTTAAGTTAATTGTTTGAATTTCACGACTAATTAACTCTTTTTTCTGTCTATCCTTTAGGTAGTTATTTGAATTTACATTTTTTAAATTTATTATGCCTATGGAGTGTTCCTTAGAATTTTCTAATTTGTATTCTAATTCCTGCAGTTTTTTTATTAAATCTGCAATAACTTGTCTAGCTTCAGAGATATCTCTGATTTCTTCAAAATTATTAGCACTATATTGTAGGAGAGGCTGAGAACTTAGATTTAATTTTTCAGAACATGAGTCTAATTGAGGTGGCCATGATGTTGTGTGCAGACGTCCTGGTGTATGTGGTTGTGAAGCTGGTGACTCCATATGTGCCCAGTAGTACATTAAATTAGGCTGAAAAATATAAATACTGTAAACAACCACTAATTATTATTTGCTTATAACTATATATTATGCTTTATAAAGATAGACACTTAATGTACATAATGAAGTATTAGAAAGTTAAATGCAAAATTTTAAAAAAATAACAAATTTCAAGAAAGATCTATTCAAGAGAGTAGAATTTTATAATTTTTTTTTTATTACGAATTACAAATATAATGGCTTATGTCCTATGATAATTTTTTTTAACAATTGTTACTCCCTATTCTATGGTACATACCTTGAATATTTTTTCTGTGGGTGCATCTTTATCTGATATTTGACATAACACACCAGCTGCTAACAAATGAGTACAATACTGTATACCAAGAGTACGGAGATCTTGGCTATTTGAGATGTTCTTTGTTATGTTTGCTTCAGCCGAAGACACAAACCAATTTAGAAGCATCTGTCCTGAAACAATATATGATCTAGCTCTAATGATACGTTTAACATTGAAATAAAATCTTTAGTTACTAAAAGTTGGACTGAGTGGGTGGATAAAAACATAGTCAGATTTATTAAATATTTCTATAAATCTAAACTTAATAATATTTGTGTAATAGTAGTAAGAAGATCTTTACCTTAATGTGCTTAATAAACTTATTATTAATTTCTCTTTAAATTTTCTTCCAAAGATTAATAATATTTGTAATGGGTGGGTGGCAAAAATCCGTGATCTATTGGTAAGTTTTAATATATATCTATTTGTGTCTAGTAACTTTGGTAAACTTATTAAAAATCTTTATGAAGCCAAAAAATGCTTTAAATACTAAAATACATCGCAAAAAAAACAGAAAATTTTTAAATCATTAATTGAAGTCGAAACTTGACTTAATAAAAAAATTCAGAAAAGTCAACATTCACTCAAGTACTATGTTTTTTAAATTTAAATTGACAGTTGACTTTGACTTAGTATTTCTCATACAAAGTGACGTCGTTTTCACGACTCAATTTAGTATTAATATACTTAATTCTCTAGGCATTAGAATTATTCCATAATTTTCCTATTATTCATCTTTTTAACTTCTCAGAATCCTATCGATCGTTTAAGTATTTAATTTTAACATTAAATTTTAAATACATACATAGCTATTATTTCCGTGAGATAACGTTCAAAAATTTTATTTAAGGCAATATAGCCTCAACATTATTTTTATTTAATTTTGTAAATATTTTATTTATTCTAAAAGAAAGGCTTTGTTTTAAGGTATTTTAAAAATGGCATCTACAGAATTATTGATGGCTATTAACAAAAGTTATGAATTTTAGTTTTTTTTAGGTTTTTAAAGTACAACGAGAAGTTTTTCATTTAACGTTGCATAACGTGTTGCTATAATTTGTTTAACAATGTATTAAGGTTAAAGCACCCATACATTATAAATTATTTCTGTCAATGTCGCCTAAAATTTAACGAGTATGAAAGTATGTTAAACTTACAAAAAATATATATTTTATAGTATCACATATACCGAGTTATCAAGTAGGTACAAGCTTACATGAATTTTGATACAGTTGCATAGTTTAAATAACCATCACCTAATAAGGTACGTAGTTATTTATTTTCAGAATATTCATTTCGCGACAAACCAATAATTAATTTTAGTAGGTTTTTTATTGAAAATATGTGGTGCTTACTATATAATAAATAAAGTTAAAGTTCCAAACTTACGTGGTCGACGACAGGACGTACTTGTATCAAGACATATTCTTTTATTACGGTAAATAGTGATATTTGAAAAACACCGCCTAATCAATAGCTTAGTTCTCACTTCTCTACGTTTTAAATCGTATTCAATTATCATTTTCATACTTTTACCATATATATTCAACACAACAACATACCACCGCATTGTTCTCTCAAAATTAATACAAAACTTCTTAGAAATGCACAATACTAAAGAATTTTGTGGCCATTGAAATTTTTCGCAACGGTCATCTGTTTTCACTGGTTGGATTTCGTAAGATGCAATCTCATATTTATGTAACCCTAATATAGTCACTATATCCTGAATTCCTTTCCTTTTTGATTGATATTTAGATAAAAATTTAACATAATTAAATTGAGCGACTGAACTGTTTGTGAAATTAACACGATTTGTGGATAACCGCATATTTCCTTACACCAACTTTTATTCTAGGTCACGTATTCACGACACTTGCCACTCATTATCTATACTGAAGCAAAATGATTCGTTAAGATAACAATTAGACGCTATAGGTAGTTATATTTAGTAATAAAAGATAAGATACTTATCAAATTATTGTGTTCATTCACCTACAAGGCGCCATATTAAAAAAATACGCCGTTTAAAAAGGAGTTGCTGTTATGTCTTACAATCTACCTACTTGAATCGTTTAAGTGCATATAATAAACGGTGAAGTGCTGATTATGCTGGATAAATAAAGATATCAAATTACATACTATATAGTAACTACATCCTATTATTAATTATTAAAAAATATATTTAGTAGTTTTATTTACTTGACCAACCTTCGAATTTTTCATACAGTTGGAAATCTAGTTTCTCGGGAACATACTTGGGGCGAACTACTTTGGTCTCTGAATGCTTTTCCAGTGTCAATGATGCCACTTTTCTCAACACGTTAGACTCCGGCAAAGGGACATCGCTTACACTCGAATGTCTTCGATCTGGCTCTGAAAGATTTAAATGTATTTGTACATAATACCTTACCAATCAACGTAAGCTAACTCTTGCTTCAGTAGCTTAACCGTGAAAGCTACCAATTTCTAATAAATTAATTGTTTGTATAACAAGTGTAATTGAGAAAACATTCAACTATTGCAAAATATCTAACTTGGATTTATTACTTAAACTTCAGTTTCTTGCAAATATTAATTCCTGATTGCTACTGGGAACCGAGAAAAGTAATTATATACAATATGTCAAGACTGCAGTGAATAATGACAAACAGGAATGAGTAGGAATGCTTTTAATGAACAAAAAAGTGTCCGTGCTGCAGGTGTATTTGTGGTGGTATTTTAAACATCGTACCAAGTAGGTACTTCAAAAGCTTTCGGTATTATTCCTTTGTTAATGGGACTAATACATATAGGTTATAACTGATCTGCACTTTTGAAACTCCCTACAATTGAAAAATTTAACACAAATTTAATTCCTATATTCCATGAATGTACCAACAACGATCATTTTATATAGCCAACGGATTTAGTAAAGAAATAAATGCGAACGCGAATAGAATTCCTATAAATCATATGAGATTACTATGAACTAACAACAATTACCCGTTTGTATGGTATCTGGATATCTTTTAATTAAATGAAAAGGTTTTTTGTATTAACCTTAATTGACGAGTCGTGACAGACGATGAAAATCAAAGTCATAGCTTGTTTAGTTATAACTTATGGGTTTTTTATTGCGGCAAGCAATTGGCATAAATTGGAATACAGATAAACAAAATATGATCTCTCCAGCTATCTTAAACTTTAATAGAAGTATGCTACTTAAGCAATAACTGTTAGGTGTTTCATTATTTCATTGTAAGTAATTCTCAGCTGAGAATCGAACTCGGGGATTGTTTGTATTACCTAAGTAGGCATAAAATACATACATATATGGGAATATTTATTACTATTTATATGTACACGAGAACATTTATTACTCGACAGTCTTATCGCAGTAGGTAACTATGCCTTCTATATACCTATGAACAAACACCTTAATATCTAAACTACAAGAATAATTAGGTCAGAGATCAAAAGACAAGTAGATAAGTTATAATAAGTTTGGAGAAGTCCATTAGCTTAAGAAGTTTTCCTTATAGTGAATAAAATAATAATCTTAGTAATATGCATATTTTAATTAGTATTGTCTTTTGTTAAAATATTTTTAATATGTTTTTCTTAAAATTTCAATTATTTATAGCAAAATACTTTTATTGAATTTTAAAAATAAAGAATTTAAATCGTATAACAATATTAATATTGTATAAGGCATAGCCAAAATGCTTTAAAAGTACTTTGTTCGTATTTATTACAAGTTGGTTTGTTTCTAAAAATACCATAAACAAATTAAAACCTAATGGACTTATAAAGAAATTGGGGCAAATTATTGTTTACAACTACGTGGTAGTAAGTTCTTAAACTTACCGCTCTCTAGTACAGATAGTGATGATTCTGCACCCACAGGAGGCAATGCAACTTTCCGGTGTCTGGACAATGTAAAGGACGTTTGTCCTGGAGAAGTCTTCAGCCGATTATCAAGGAAGTCATGGCTGCACTCATGCGTTCTTCGATCGACCGGCTCATCCTTTAATTTCGATGAAAATGCACCCATAACCTTAACACTTTCATCCCTGACACTTTTGTCATCGCATATGTCACTGTTTTCTTTTTCTACGTCACGTGAGGCATATTCCTCGTGCGGCATTTCCGGTGTTGTTCTGTCAGAAAAGTCGAATTGCGTGAGCGCATTAATGTCGAGAGGGGTGAGAGTGCGTGGGAGATCGTCTTGCGCGCTGTCACTCTCCGCGGAGTAGTAGCATTGGTTTAGCTCGACGGCGAGCGGCGTAAGAGGGCTCACAGGGTCTGTAAACACTGAATCGGACGTGGATGGGTCCGCGGGTGAGGAGGTTTGCGCGGCGGCGGCGGGAGACTGGTCGCGGGTCGGTGACCGCGGGCTCGGCTCGCACCTGGTCACCGTTACCTCTGACTGAACACTCGACTCCGCGCCCCCTTCCACTCGTGATGTTTTAAACACGCACTCGACCGTATCGTTATCAGATGCCTCAACCGTTTCATTGTTATCTGATTCCGAAGTCTTATCAAACTCCCTATCTATTGCCGCCTGTTTTGCAGTGCTCTTTTTACGGCCCTTTTTCTCCCTCCCCGAGGCCCTTTTGTTCAAGCTTCTCATGAAATGTCTGCCCTTTGCTGGAGACTTTCCCGTTTTAGGTTGTTTTTCTCCAGCTTGTGCGTTGCCCATTTTTTGTTGTATCTATTACTCGTCTCGAACATTAATAAACCAAAGAAATCAAACACTATATATTATCTCCAGTATCGAATAAGGAATTTTGTGTATTATACGATCTACTTTCTCGTTAATTCTGGCGAAATTAAATATTCTACTGAGTCAGCTTGCTTTTAAAAATCCCGCGGCTGCGCAGTTCCTATCGTAAACAAAATCAATATACCGACTTAAGTTCCTATTACTTATGAACCTCAAAAAGCACTGAAAGCGCATTGAATTCATATTATTTATTTATCACCGTGTAATAAATACTATTAACTAAAAGGCTACAAAATATGAATTAAATAAATGTAATATGAAGCAACACTGCAAAAATTGCGAACCATATAGATCTGTTTGAACATGACCCAAACTACGGTAAAAGTTTCACTTTGGTTTCACGTACGTACTGTCGCGTTTCAATACAACTTTGAACACGATCAGATTGTTTTTTATTCAATTGAGAGATGGCGCCCATAGTCATTAGCTGCTGAGATGAATCGGTTCAACAAACCTTTGTATCCTATAACTTTTATAGATACTGAAGATACACCGAAAAACAGTATGTATCACTTTTCAGTACTATTATCTATAATAATTGGTATAATTATTTATTTATATATATTATAAGCAGCTGAATTTTAGAGTTCGACTTTTAACTACGGTAGCACGGTACGGTAGATCTATGATGAAATTATTTTATTAATACTAAGTAGCTAAGTAACCTGAGAAACGGATGTTACTGGGTAAAATGTGCAGTTTCATGTATCATTCATACCTAATTGGTAATCTTTTAATACCCTTGTTTTTTGTTTTTTTTTTACATTTATTATAGAAGGGAGTACACGGTGACAGAGAATCGCTCGAAAGTCAAGACTGAAATCATTATTTATGTACAGGAATTGATTCCTTCGAATAATGCTAAAGGTTTTAGACTATAGTTGTAGGCGGCGGCAACGTGGTACTTACATCGACTTAGATGGGGTGAGTTTCATTAGAACTCTAGAGATTTTCTTAGTGCTACGAGTACATATCAGGTTCGCGGTGGCTCCAGCTACAGAAAATTATTTTAAACATGACAAGTATGTTCGTTGATAGGGTCAAAGTGGATTTTGTACTTTTTTACACATTTCATACAAAAAACTATAAAAGCAAAATAGTAGTAGAGTAGATTATACTTTTAATGAACTGAACATCAAAACTTAACCATATTTAAATACGTTTATTACAAATTGGTGTAACTTTTAACTACTGCCAAATTATTGAGTATATTAGTATTTTAAGATAATTCATAGTCGGTTGGAAAGTAGGTAGGATTATATAAATTATATTTGTGTATTAGAAAATCAAATAAAATTGTGTTTTAATATTATATATTTCTCTATCTATTGTAATCTATAAACATAATAAATGTAACTATGAAAACCTAACCTACCATGTGTTGTGTAAATCGTTATTTTTTTTAGAATCTGTATAATCTGTTACGGGACTAATTTCCAAAAAACACTAAATTCCAACTCAGCTATGCGTCTTACCAAAGACTGGCTGTACTGGCAGATACAGATACGGATGCCTGAGGCGATTATTTGCAGATGACAGCTGCCCTACCGGTTTGTATGGAGCGTGCCGTACCATGCATGTGTAAGCATAAGCAACTTATTTGCGACATTAGCGTTGCGGAAAGATCTATATTAAAGGTACATCTATCTCGAGATAATTTTCGCCATCGCTAATAGAAGTTATGAAGTACCAAAGTGTACTCACATAGTCACACTTAATCACCCTTATCAACAAACGTTTGCCATCTAGTATGCAGATCCCCAACTTCGGATAGATAAAAATCAACTTCTTTTTGAGAGCATCATTATCATATTTAGAAACTAAGAAAATGTTGTATGAATTGAAATCAATAGAAATGTAATGCGATATCGAGACATGTGGGTGAAGTTAACTCCTACGCTAATTGGTATTCTTTTCTGTGGAACGTGTGACTCCACGCCACTAGGCCAACACTTTAAGAACTGCGAAAACTGTAAAATGACTTTTTTATTTTACTGTTATAATAAAGATACACAGCTGACAAATCAAATATCGTCGTGTCATTGCTTCCTGTCCCGCTATATATTAAAAATGTTTGAAATGTTTTTAGTAAGTGTTGCGGACAAAAACAAAGAACTCCTTATAAACAGCGTAATTACTTAGTACTTAGTGACAAAGTCCAGCCTTGACATGTCTTATTTAAAACATGTTAAGATCGTGTGTAATAGGCAGCTACATTTAAATAATGTCTCCAAGGTGACATAAAACCCTTTACAATTTCTATCAAGCTTAAGAAATGTTGACTAAAATTTACTTACTTCTTGTATTTGGTGAGCTATTAATAACATGTTTCGAAGTATTTTTTTTTTCCTAAAGGACTGAATAAATCTATGAACTGAACATTTATATGGTTATGCTGTAAGGTAGATAAACGGTATAATTTTCGGGTAAAAAATACTGCTGGAGTGAAAAAGAATTTATTTTCACGAAAGTTAATACATCAATATTTACAATAGATACCACAAGTTCATTGTTATAATACAACAATTAATTTAACGTACGATGTCAGATCTTAAAATTAAAATATGGCGCATTTCGTTACAAATTAACGTTTGGCGTTTAAGTACAGTATAGATAAAAAATATACAAGTTTAAATGTACAAAACTTAACCGTTAACTTAACCTATAAAAAGTATAAAGAAGTTATTTCATTACCAACTAAGATCATAAGTACTTGTCGTTGTATAGTGGGTTAAACTTTAATTGTACACAAAAAGAGACAATGATTTCACTTACATATATTCCTTATACTAGTATTAAAGAAAGTTATTCAACGATCAAAAATCAAGCTATTCATATTACCTTCCTACTTTTTATGAGCCATGTGAAAAGGACGACAAGATACATGTATGTGCAAAACAGTTCTGAAGCTGTGTACAATACATTATTGACCCTAAGCGAAAGCGAATATCTACGTATGTCTTTAAATACGTAAATTGCACCATTAAATTCGAAAGATATTAATCACGACATATTATACTATATACCTAAGCACTATGATTATCAATAGAATTATATAATATATTTGTATTTGAACAATTATCAGTCACGTTGATGCCGAGTGTCCGAGATCTTTCAATTCAATAAAAGTGGCTTGTATGACTCAAAGCTATACGAGAAACATTCATTATACAGGCTGGAACTTTTAATAAACACCACCTGGAAAATACCCTTAATGGAAGGGACAGCAATTTTTGCTTGTAAGAAACTTTATTTAAAAAAAACACAAAATCCCACCCTGTATATAACAAAATAATTTAAAAATGAACATTTCCGGTGGTCCAGATCCTATTTAATAAAGGTGGGCCCGTTTCGTGCTTTAACACTAATAAAACTAATGACATCTGATGTAATGATAGCTACACGATTATTTTAATAAGTGTATTTGTTGTATATAATGAAAGTGTGTAATATAAAAAAATAAACAATATTATTGATTTTCTAACATCAATAAAAAGAAAAAGGTTTGTGATATATATGTAGTGAAATAAAACCTAATGAAATTGAAAAATTAAAAGTAAATACTTCTACAAAATTACTTGAAACAAAAGTAATTCTAAGCTTGAAATTGACCGCAGTGGGGTCAGCCAAAAATAAATACCATCAAATGTATAAGCGTACAAATGAACTAAGTATTTGCAAGCAACGAGGAGTTTATTACTAAGCGTAGTAGGTTTTGGCCACAAAAAAATGAATAAGGTTGCCACAGATTATGAAATAACTGGCAATAAAGTTACATAGCCAAAGTCCTAATACATTACGTAATGGCACCGAAGATTATAAGAGTATTTTTGACAAAAGGACGGCGTTTCTTATAGTTAAGTTATGATTTTATACACGCTATATTAAGTGATTAAACGGTAATTATAACTATACGATGATATTTCGCTTGAGAAACGATAGTTCTCTAGTTCTAGTTTATTGTTGCAATTAATTGTGATTTAATGCATCCAACATATTTTCGTCATGTGACAGTTTTCTTTTACCTCAATGTAAGGTATCCGTAGTAACAGCCTTTTCATATTAGTATAACAATGTTACTATTAACTGTATATGTGTTTTCATCTTGAACGTGAGATTAGGACTAGCCTCTGGTCGTGATTCCTGGACCAGAACCAAGACACAAAAGGAAAAGTGAGCACCAATGGCCGACTGTATAGTGAATGGTATTAGAGTGATTGAAGCAAAAAGGTTTTATCGGGCTATTGCTAAAATCTCAAGCGAGACGAAAATAATTGTCAGTGTTTTTAAAGCATTTGTCATTTGACATACATGTCTACTTAGTACGTAAAAATTGGTGAAAAATTAAATATTGTACTAGGACTGAGATCCCATTTATATTATAAGCCCCAGAGCAAATTTAATAATCAAACAAAAATATTTGATATGAAAATGTTAAATGCAAGGAATTTTCACATAAACAAACGAATGTCGAAACAATTTAAATGCAACAAAGGCTTAGCGAGCTTAGCTCATTTCTCTGAGACAGAGCGTAAATTATTGAGAACAAGATGCTATTCAACTGAGTAATTAGAATTCCCTTTGCACTGTCGGAACATGAACCAGGCAAATATTATAATAGTCTTGTTTTGGAGCAATGTATTACTTGATTAGCACATCTCCGATGTCTCCAGTACATGCTGTCGTGTCAGCAGTTGCCAGAGAGTAATAAGTATAATTACAATGCATTGTATATGACGTCGGCACACAGCTTATACGTAGTGTCATATTGTGTTTTAGTGTAAACATTTTCTTCGCTTACAATATGAAATGATATCTTAATATATGTAATGATTTTCTACCTCACCTTGCCTAATCGATTTTAAAGAATTATTAAATTCAGTAAAAGATAAGGACGTTCAATGAGAATCTGAAAATCAGAACAACAAAACATTCCGCAAGATAAGCGGAATATAATTGTACAAGTGAATGTTTGTGGTCCAATTAATTTTATTAGGAATTGTACCAGTGATGTTTTCATATTTACACAATGATTTCGCGAATAACTCTCCTTGCTCGAGAGTTGGGTGTGGAATATCCAGACTCAAGAGATTCATCATAGCTAAGAGATAGATGTGGCGGCTTGTCTTCGGGAGTTGCGTCTTCAGGCCCCCCACAATACGTCTCGGGCAGACCGCTAACTTCATGATAAGGTGATTCTGAAACCAAAGTATGAAATTAGACATCTTATTACAACCTCAAAAGTGTCGTTTACGGTCTCAGAGTGTGATATTTTATGTTTAAAAAAAAATCTAGTTACATTATGAAGTTTATTATTCGATGTATAAGCCTAATGGTGTAATCTCTCAACACAACAACTAAACACTAGGTCTATGCGTTAGAATCACGTCTGGGCACTATGAGACATTTCTGCCAACGTGCGCGTTTAAAACTCGCTTGTACGCTGGAAGAAAACATCGGGCGGAAAGAACAATAATATCATAAAATGACAGTAATTCCGTCATGTAATAATAAATTTAAAATACGAAGAGACTGTATTTTGCAATCCAATTCACCACCAGATATGTACATGTTCAAACAAGAATAACTTTCCTACTGCCTGTTATTGATTTAATTGCAGGACTGTGGAGCTGCAATGTTTGATTCATCATTCATCCGTTCAAGTCACTAAATATTAGTGCAACTGCTGTATTTCACTGGATGTTTGAGCACATACATCTGACATACATATTTGTCATCAGATTGATTTGACGCGTGGCTACGGTAATACACAGCTTAACCAGCATGTTTACTTCAGATTATTGATAGAATATAATTTTTGATTTACGAGGAACCGCCTATTATAGCATACTTATCGATGTTCCGTGTCCCTTAATAAGGCCCTGAACTAACAATGTGTCCGTCCCACTGATAATTTAGCTGAGCGTTTCATAATCTCTCAATATCTTTCAATAACATTTTGTACGAAGCAAGCAAAAGCTTTTACAATCTAAACCAATGTTCGAAAGTAAAGCACTGAATAAGCATCGCCAAAAGTTTGTAATACAAGTAGAGAGGACGACAGTACTAAGACACTAAGATTTATGTTCCCAAATTAGTATCCGTTTTACCAAGACACTGATAATATACTATATAAACAACTTAAGCTTACCAATATGTTGATCCACCCTTTTCTTGGGCTTGTGCACGGATGCGTATGGATCGGAGCAATAGTCCTGCCTTGACGGCGTTTGTGATGAACGCATGGCACAGTCAGCTCCAGCGTGACTACCGTGGGTGCTGAGGTTGCCGTGAGGCAGGGGAGAATACGGGGCGTAGTCGTCAATAGTTCCATAGCCACCGTGCGCTATTGGGTCATACCTATAGAGACAAACATACAATTAAATTTCCTGAAATAATACTGTCATACAAATTACACAGATTATCGCCCTATATATCTTTGGAAGATATTTTGAACCGAGACACGGCGTTTATGGTTATTTTTTTAGTAAGATTAAAATAAACCAGGTTTTAAATTTCGTAGGTAGTATTAGAGATAATATAATGTATTACTCCGAGTGCGGACTAATTGTAAAATAACTAAACTGATAGACGAAATAGACTTAATAAAAAGAAGTTTCGAATCGTGTTTTCTGTATACGCTGTATGATGAAAAAAATTGTGCATACAGCAATGTGTAGTACAATTTCATACTTTATATACGTACGTGCACCTCGCTCCGCTATTTGTGTACAAAAGTTGTAGTTCGGTTTAAGTTGTCTAGTAGGTATAATATTTGCTGTATTTATTACTAAATGTCGCGCGATACACTGTGCCGCATACCCGCGAGATAGTGGGGTAGGGTGTTAAGGGGCTAAAGGGTTCGTTGGCACATACACTTTGAATTAGGGAATTAAATCAAATTATTTAAGAATGATATCATTTCGCGATGGTAATTAATTGTCTAAGTTGAATCCTTTCAAATACTGAGACAGCAGTTTGGTCTCTTTCTTTGGTCTTGGTTTTCAGGTGCTTAAGTGTTTGGTGCCTTACATCTTCTACTAATGACCGTATTCCGCATTGGCAATACCTGTGTAAAATACCTATCGAACGCCTTCCGCTTAACTCGCACCACACAGTGGCTGGGAAGCAGTGATACTAATAAAAATCATTAATTAAACTTGAAGAACAGTACTTGTCTTACTCCCGCAAAAACAAATGAATCAAATCCCCTGGTCAAATTGAAGGACGGATATTTGTGATAATAACTTGTTTGACAATGTCATCTCTCGATTCCATTTCATACCTTGGATACTCAAGTGTGGGTCAAAGAGGGCGTTCCGTGAAAAACGGTGCTCCACAGATAAACGTCCACAATTTTTTTAACAAGTTTAGGAAATACAACCTTAGTGTCCACCAAGTTCCTCAGAAGTTTCAACATATCATCGTTCCCGGAGGCCATTGAATTTCACGTTGTGTGGTAAATAGAAACCACAGATAAGGTAAGTTGGAACACAATTACAAGTATGCTGATTTAAGAATAGAAACACAGAAAATTTGCATTTGTATGGCGGTCATGTTTTCTGTTATTTTGACTTGACTTTCTTCGAATAATCAGACCCTTAATCCTCTACATGATTTTGGAGTTACTATACGAAAGCGTCAAAAAACCCCTAGTCCACGCTCTAAGGAAAAAGGAATGTAACTATGAATTTATGTAACGTGGTGAATCCAGCTACGTATAGTTCAAATATTTAAAGTAATAACTCACGTTTTTAATCAATGAATACACAAAGCGCATACAGAAACTTTTAATCTTTCATAGAATCCGAGTGTATACGCTTTTATCAAAATTTTTCAGTTGTTTACTATGTATCGGTTTGAATTCTCAAACTAGTCTGTATCTCAAATTTTGTCGTTCAAACAAAAAAAATTTAGGCAAAACAATTGCTCATGTATTGATAGAAATAGTCAGAACAAATAACAATCGCGAAATACACCATTCAGTTCATTTTGAGCATTTCTCAAAAGCTAGATTGCTCCTTAACCAGCCTTCAATTAGTTTGTTGTTGATGAAGACTCCTGTTTCACTCCAATATTATATAACGTAACTTTCTTGTTCACAACATTCCGACCACTTTGCGCTCCAAGAATGTTTAAAATGAACAAATTTAAAGCTGGTAAAGGTGGTATTCTAAAATATTTGTGCTTTAAATGCAAGAAGCAATACGTAGGTATACATTATGCATTGCATAGTGCAGCCAAGTACTCGGACAAAATAAAATGTATTTTTCAAAGCTTGCTCGCAACGCACGGGCTGTTAACCGGACAGCGACTATAATGAACTTTGTATACAGGCATATAACGGACCAAAATTGCAAAATTATGTCAAAAATTGTTTATATTGTATTTATTATTAGGTGTGACAAAATAAAGATCCGTAGAAGAGTATAACGGAAATCTTTCTGTGCCTCTTAATCAGTCAATTACAATCTGTTGCCGGATCTAGTTATGAATCAATTATTAACCAATGCGGGGTTAACGTATACGCAAAAGCGATATTTGGTACAAACTCAGTTTATACTACGACGAAAACCGGTTGCCCAGGTTTACAGTTAATATCAAAACAATATTTTAATATACCTTTAACATACTTTGATGCTTATAACTAGCTCGCTCGGGGCTCGGATGCTATTAACAAAATACCAGACGTCATTGCGACAAGCTAGATATTTCTATACGAATAACGACCGCCAACTTTCTACCGTATACATCTCGGAATTTAAGTTAATAGTAACAACAGGAAGGAACAGAATGGTTTGAATTGGGAGGCCAATATCAAAATATAATCTGGCCGTCTAAAATGTTAATAATTGTTTTTGTTACCAAATAATTGTTATTTAGTTTGTAAATAACGGTCAGAAAATATAAGCTTCATTTATTTATGACTACAAATTTTATTCAACCGCAGAATAACATGATTTTTATTTTGTCCGATGTATGCCCTAGATTGGTAAGTGGCGAGATGGTTGAGATCAAACAGTATTACGTGTTAACCAGCTGTTTAGCTAATACTTTTTAAATTATTTTAAGTTTTTTTATCTCAACCTTATATGCGAAGGGTTAAGGTCTTGCAAAATTATTAGAAAATAATGGTTACAGTCTTATTAAGGACACGTATTAGGTAACAGTTTTTTTTTCAATTTGGAGGATTTAATGATATTCCTAAACACAATCTAGTATTCAGAATTGCACAAAAATGCTAAAACAAGAGTGATGAAACATTATTACATATGTGTGCAATACAGTTAAGACTCAATCGCAATAAATCTAATTTAATATACTACAATCTAGTAGCATAGTGTATTATAATAAATAATATGTATCATTATATAAGAAAGAATAGAATTGACTTACCCATAATTACACTGCCGGTCTACCATCTGATGCTGCGGAATGCTGGGAGCCGCATTTGCCGCGGCCATCTTCATCTGCCAAAGGGAGTCTTGGGAGTTGACGCTGCCTCCGTTGTTACTGTTCGTGTAGCAATTCTCAATATACCCCATATTTACCCCTACAGAAGAAACGTCGATTTTACATGGGTGTGGTGATTCATAACATTCAACATGCAATATTATATTTTGTTTTGGATTGATTTTACCATCTACGTAGCCACTACTGCTTAGTCCTTGCGCGTGCATGAACAAACCAATTGAACATTAGCTTACACATGATTATTGACGTATACAAACATAATTTATTAAAATTATATGAATAAATTATGAACTTTCATTAATTCCATTTCACTTTTGAAGCAAGCGAAACACTTCCGTCGATTTAAAAATACGTTTAGCCTATCATTTTGAAGGCAACTTGTGACCGGAGTGAGTTTAATAAATAGCTTAATTAATTATAAAATTCAGGTTATTGCAGTATTTAAACAAGTAATCAACTTTACTTTAAGATTATGTTTAAAATATTTAACGCAATAATTAAATAATCATTTTGTCTAAAGCATCGATCAGTCTATCAGAATCTTAGAACCGATACAAAATACGCTATGTAATGTTTAACCTTTTTCTCGCTTGCGGGCTTAAGGACGTGGTGATTTGTATTTTTATACAAAAAAAACTTAACGTGATTGTTTAGTTAAAGAGCTCATAACCTAAATTTTGAACATAAAAGTCAAAAGGTTGTAAGCAAAGAGAAAGGCTATAAATTATTTCATAATAGAATCAATTGAATAATTATTCAGAAATCAATAGGACCTCTTTCAATGAAATTTTATCAAATTATCGCAGTTAATTAAACGTATTCCTTTGTATATATTTAATCAAATCTTATTATTGCCAATTTATATTATTATTTTTAATCCGATGTACTAATTACAGTTTTGTACAAACTAAATTTCAAAGAAGTTAATAATCATTTCAATTATATATTAATTATACAGGAATTAATCAATTACTAATTAGACTACATCGCAAACAGATGGACCTTTCTATATCTCCTATTAATGCTTACAATATGCATAAGTGAAACATTAAGTGCAAGTACGAACTATTCATAACACATACAAAATTCATGAAACAAACAACAGTACTAAACTAAGCTGAACAATTGGATTTTAGTGGAAATTGATAGCGATACTTTAAAAAATACTTATAAATGATACTTACAGTCCGCATTCGACATATTTTGCCCCGGATGACCTTGGGTGTGGGGTGCCATGTGGTACCCGTAGCCACCCTGACTCGCGTAAACTGCATTCTTCGAGTCATCCATAGCCATTTGCAAGTCCATAGAATGTTCGAGCGCCTTGTTCTCCATCCCCGTACTCGGATAATATGGAGGAGGCGCCTGGTTAGGTGGCGACACCATGGGAGGCCTCATAGAGTCCATTTCATAGTCCTTTGAAGCTTCTTTTTTGTTCTCGTTACGTTTACACCGACAAAAGATGAATAAAAGACTCAAAAAGAGTAAAAAGACTAGGCAAGATACGACTATTGCGATGACCGTGGCAGTAGTTAAGGCGGCAGCTGCCTTCGTGTATGATGGACCAACTGAAAAATATTATTTAATTAGGTCTGTCTTTTATTAATTATTGATCAACGATAAGCGGTTCACGACAATAAGTACATTTATTCTTGGTAATCAAGCAAAAGTGGGATCAACGAGAAATCTTATTCAATAATTTCATTTTGCATAATTATGCAACTTTTCTAATGGTAACAAGTACGATCTCTGAATTGCTTAGAAGAATGGCTCTAAGCTAAATTCACGCTAAGCTATAGCGAGAAGATTTTGAGTAAACTTATAAGTAAGCAATAGAAACGTATTGTCTAGATAATATACATTTAATTTCCAATGTATAAAAAGAACTTACTATCAGCCTCTATGTATTCACTGCAGGTATCTTGATTGTCTTGTAAACAAAGCCTCAAACGGACCCTAGGATTTAATTGATCTAATGGTGGTACAGAGGAGCCTCTACCGCGAGGCGTGGGAGGATCCAGGGTACTTTCTTGTATAGTTGAACTGATACCCGATAATTGCAGTGGCACCGTATCGACGACCTAAAAAATTAATGTTTCTCGTTATTTATCAATTAATTTGTACGAATAAAATATAGTTTCTTTCAGATTTAACTAAAGCTTTTTAATTAGAAAGTTGAGTTCGTCCATTTGGTTTGTTTTGTACAAAAAATAACAATAAGATGGGAATGGAGAGAAAATGGAAATAAACTTTGATAAATTTACGTCATTTTAGTCTTTAGACAAAATAAATGCGAAAATAACCTCTTTCGTTACACTTTCACGGTTAGAGATCAAGAGTTGAACTAATTATGTTGATTTGCGGCATAGGAAACTTACTGTATACTATATAAAATGTATTTATTCATCTGACAACAATACATTATATGTAACCTACACATATCCAGCTCTTCAATAACAAATTTAATTATAAATTCCTTAAAATATATATATAATTTAATTACATCGTTTATTTTATTAATTTTTGTTTTCGATTCTTTAACACGCCTGAGTGAATGAGTCAGTGTGTGGGTGCTAGTGAGTGTTACCTAACAATTTAAACGTAGAGACATATAATTTCTGTTTAAAGGAACAAAGTATTACAAATCTAGAGCAAACGTGTTATTCGAAGCGTCCGTATTTTTGGGCGAAGTGCTTTGAGGCAGACTTTTAAATCATGGATACGTCCAACGGATGGTAGGCACAAAGGCATTCCATTCAACACAAGGGTGCACATAGTGCTCGACTATGTTAGACTCCTTACACTCAATTTTACCCATATGCTCATACGCGACATACGACTCTCATATTAATGTGTACCGACCGCGTCGTGTCAAACTGGAGTTTATGATGATGACATTGAAAATCGTGCGTAGAAGCGTGCTCACACATCTATTAATTAAATATCTCTTTTAAAAAAATAATGCTCCTGTCACATAATAGTCTCGATCAAAGACTACTTATAAAAAACTCAGTGAGTGCCTCACTTATTTATTTCCAGTGAAGACCTGTCTAGTTGACAGATACCCAAAACTATACTAGCTATAGTTGTATAGCATCATCATAACAATTTATATTACATTCTGTATAGACTTATTATAAGCTGTATTTAGTCGTTTCGTACTTTTTATTAAATCAATGAATTTGAATTGGTATGAAGAAATAAAAGAACGACAAATATCACGGCAGGTACGTTAAAAGGAACGTAATTACTGATCAGCAGATGGACTTAAACTTAAATTAAAATTGAAAAGGGAAGACCACATGATAAGTGTCGAAACCGGCACATTGTATTTACTTATTCAGTGATGCCATTACAATTTTAAAATTACCAGAAATATATTAAGAAATAAAAATAAAAATGTGTTTAATTTCCGACACCTTTGAATAAATCAGGATTTATTTAGTTTCCACAGAGCAGTGTTGGCCTAATCAGCTTCAGCGTAGTATTCGTAGTATCGGCGATTATATTCGGCGTAGGTTCGATCCCCGACTGTGCACCAATGGACTTTCTTTCTATGTGCGCATTTAACATTAGCTCGAACGGTGAAGGAAAACATCATGAGGAAACCCACTTGCCTTAGACCCAAAAAGTCGACGGCGTTCGAGATTAGATTAACAAATGATCATGAAACAGATACAGAAATCTGAGGCTCAGACCTAAAAGGTTGTTGGTGCTATTGATTTATTTAGTTTCCCACTCTTCCCGCTGCCATAATAATTTTAATACGGTCTATGACCCTGTATAGTATAGCTACCTGCCAGCCGCCAAGAGCTCCCAAACCTTCCACCACCCCCACTAGGGGGAGGCACGTAGGCCCCACACTGAACGCAACCGATCTCGTACTGGGATCAAATGTCACCTGTTCCGGCGGTGGTATAATGTCAACTTTCGTCGTCACCATGATCTCATTGGAGTAGTTGCTCTGCCCTTTTGTATTAACTGCTTTCACCTAAAAGTCAAGATTAATGAAATCTATTTCGTTGATAATTGACAGGAGGCATGGCATATTACATATCACACACGTGAGAGTATATTGCAGCGTCGATCTATTTACTTATTTAACTGGTAAAAAAACTTATGGATTCTGATTTAAACTCTAACGTTATATAAAATAGATATATTTTTCTACAATAGCTCGTACGCAAAAGGCTTAAAGCATGGCGAAAGTGACCAAAGCGAATGCACAAATCAGGAAGAAATAATGTTAGAGGTTGGAGTCATTTACCTTGAATGCAAATGTCAGATGCTGTCGGTAGCAATAACAATGAGAGAAACATATTAGCGTATGACTACTATGACCAAATCATTGATATAGCGATACCTTTATAGAATTTAATACCAACAAAAATGTGCCACGAGAAATGGCAAGTCTTTAAATGAAGTGAACAAAACCGCCACAAAAGTAAAGACGAAAAGTACCGTGTCGCATTTAATTTTTTACATTTACTTTGTGATTCCATATTTGTTAGTATTTTTAAAATCTTAGC
Organism: Pieris brassicae; assembly: GCF_905147105.1. Lineage (NCBI taxonomy): Eukaryota > Metazoa > Arthropoda > Insecta > Lepidoptera > Pieridae > Pieris > Pieris brassicae. The sequence goes on along the minus strand of NC_059666.1, from coordinate 18,809,639 downwards.
ATTTTGTGCCGGTTTTGTTGTCTTTATGTTTTTAATTACTTTGCTTTTTAATTTTTACACAAATGACTGTGACTCATTCATCGCCTTAACATCATTTTGATACTATATTTTTGTTGGATATCCCCTTTTATTCATATCTAAATATTCAAAAAATTTCAAACGTTGCAAAAATTGTATAGCTCTAAATAGTTCTTTGTTTATTTAATACTTTTCAATGTAAGTGGCCTATAAATATATATTTTATTATCCTACCACTAGGATTATGTTATAATAGAATTACCTTAAAATGGTAGGTATTATGTTGCTCAAGGCGCGTAACGTTGCACGGATTGGATCGCCTACAATCGTATTCTTTCCAATCGTACTCATCTAATCTTTCTGTGGCACAGTGTTCTCCGCCAGCTGGATTCTTCTGTCTTCGATATAGTACAAAGTATTTTGTATTCGATAGTCCCCCATCGAATCCCGCTTCCCATTTGAGAGACACAAAACTGGGTCCTACTTTTTGACTAGCTAAAGCGCGGGGTGACTCAGGTGCACCTTTTGGTTGCAATCTTATTTGCGGACGTATACTACCCAATGAATTTTTTACTTTACAGTAATAATCACCGTAGTCCTGTCCTTTAATGTTGCGTATAAGGAGAATACTTAAGTAGGAGTCGTTATTATCCGTTGTAGTAGTTATCTCGTAATGACCGTCCGAGGACATTTGCAATGGTGCAGTATTAGCGCCGTAAAACCACTGGAATTCTGGTTTGGGATAAGCTTGAACTCTACACGATATTTCAGCGTTCTCCATCACATCGTAAGCTACTTTGTTTTGTTGTCGGATTGAAATTGGTTCGTCTGGAAAGAATTATTCGAAATAAGTCTTCATTTATAAAAGTATGAAATATATTCCATATCACGAGTTAGGAGTTTATGTATACAAACGTGAGCAACTGAAGCAAGCACTCAATGCGCTTAACACTGGTATCTTAATTTCGAATCACCGGCATATTTTTTAACGGAAACAATGACATGTAAATTCCATAAAAATGTAATGATTTTGAAAATTTTAAATTTTTGTAAATATTAACAGTAAAAGTTTTTAGAATTATATTGAGTTCGAAATTTAAATTGTAACTTAAACAAATTTACCGAACAAGCAATTTATGTAAAGATAAAAAAAGCAAGAAACAAATCAGAGGATTAAAATACTCACGTTCAATCCTGAGCTGCATAGTTGATTCCACTTTCTTTACTTCATTTTCGAACGAACAAGAATAGACTCCCCTATCCTCCGGAAGTAAGTCATCCCCGTTGGGTCTCGCGCGACCTTTGAATCGTAACGTACTTTGTATGTTGAACACCGCGTTTCTAGTTTCATTTATTTCTGTTTTGACTTCGTATAAATTAGCATCCGCTTTTATTTCGGAATTGTCTTTATACCATTTAACATGGGGTAGCGGTTTTCCCAACGCAATGCATGTCAAAGAATAATTTCTTTCACCGGAGTTCTTTATCATGTGTGGTTGGAGTTTTGATTGGAAGCGCGGAGGTTGATATACTTCGAGGTTGACGGATGCAATCTCGCCATGACCAAGTTCATTTGTGGCCTGGCAATGATAAACACCCTCGCTACCGAGATGTGCACTCGGGATTGTGTATTTATGGCCAGTAGCGAGAACGTTCGGTTTGACATCTCCGACATCAATATCGCGGAACCATCTATACTGAGGAGACGGCCAGCCCGGAGGCTTAGCACTACAGGTAAGTGTTACCCCTGCACCCTCTTGAGCTACGGGCCGATCAGGACTAATAAATGCCCGTCCTGGTTTATGTCTCACTAATACAGCGACGGAAGCGCTGCTAGCCCGTTCCATGCGATTTCCTGAGGATGATGTAATTACGTTTATGGCTTTGCAAATATATGTTCCAGCCATTTCTGCATCGACTCTAGTTAGAACTAGAGTGTTTCCTTTTTGACGGAAGTCAGGTTTTCCTTCCTTTGTCCAATCGATTGAAATTGGTTCAGGATTAGCAGAAACTTCACAACGTATTTCAACTGTGCCGCCTTCTTCGGCGTCGTACGTTTTAGAGTCGACCGTAACACTTGGAGGATACAGAACGTCTAGGTAAATCTCCTTCTCCCCAGGATGGTCAAGCCCATTATCAGCGCTGCAAGTGTATTTGCCTGCGTCTTGTACTGTCACATCTTGAATAGTGTGTATAAAAGAGTTTGAAATATATTTGCCATTTCTAGTCCACCGTACGCTGCTCACTTTGGGTTTTGCGTCAACTTTACATTCCATCGTTGCAGTTCCATCAATTTCAACATGCAATGGATTCTCCGGACCGATTTCAATTCGAGGGAAATCTGAAAAATATTTGTGTTTTAAAACTGACTACTCTATAAGAATATTACATTATATATGTTATTTAGATAAAACATATATGTAAATATTTAACTCAATTGGAAAAGAAAAGGTAAATAAACATTGCATAGTAATGTAACAACTAAACCAAAACGTATTTGTCCGGATAGCGTTTACATATCGCAACAAACAACAAACTAACGAATTGGATATTAAACAAATAGGTGCCGTTTATAGGAAACGGATGTAAAACTGCTCTACATATCAGCAGATCAACGAATGTTTACTCAGTGCCGTGTACGTCCAAATTAGAACATACATCTTGCAAGGCGCTTGCTTTCATTTAGGTCGAATTAAAAATGTTGGCATCTGGCAGGCATTTCGTGTAAACTGACAGGAAAACACTATACAAATGATAAATATTTATATTACAGGGCTGGAATCGAATGAGAAGCAAATTATGACAAAATTAGATAGGTATGCAATACAACATGCGGCCTCACCCACATTACCCAAATGAAAACTTTGAAACAATTTACGAATGGGTAAGGTATTAAAAATTATGCTAAACTTTTTATTAAATTATTGATTTTGTATTTGTTTTATTATCGACCATTTATTATTGAAACAAGAATTTAGATTAACAAATGCCTATAAACCTTGTTTAATAATAATTTGTGATAAAAATATATGCAACAAAGAAAACTTAAACAAGAGAAAAACATTTACGTAAATCTTTCGACAAGATTTGAAAGATAATTATTATGAAATTTTTCCGTACAGTTCCAATAAATTGACAAGAATTTAGAACGTGAACGTACAATTATAACAAAATGTATAATTTTGCATTCCTTTTAAATTTAACTGTACACTCGAAACAGCTGCAACGAAAGCGATTTACACCGTCCTTGATGCATTTTTTGTTCATTTTTATATCGACTTTTTAGTCCGTTCTAGCTAAGGTACGCCACATCATTTTTAAGTCTTAAAACGGTTACTGAAATAACTCCGTTAGTCACGTTGGTTAATTAATCTCACAATAATGTAAACTTTATTACTTTCAAAAAGGATTATGAAAGTGTAGGTAGGTGTCCACGTTGTGATATTGTGGTTCCGATAATCCACTGACGAGTTTTGGAACTACAAAGGAGAAACTTAGTTCTTTTTTAAATATATTAATAATATATTTTGTTAAATTTTGGCTAGTTCTGAGTGTAAAAGATATGTATCTTTAGCGAGAGTCAAGACGCGGCCTGGTTTAATTGCTGCCGGCCTCGCTTAAGGAGTCTGCCTACTTAAAACGCTTGTATTTGCCTTCATAGCGGAAAACGACTGAGACGTAGAACAACTCTTTTCATTTAGCCCTGGCGCAAAACACGCGCTAATTTAGCATTCAGGACATCCGCAAGCGACTGCAAAATAGTAATTGTCAGCTTTAGAAATACACGTCGCAAAAGAATACAATGCTTCTAATAAAATATAAGGTTATGTCATCTCCTAAGAGATATGGAATGACTATTTGTCGGCAAGGGTTTGATGTTTGTCTAATTTGGTGAACAACGGAAAGTTCCTTTTACAATTAGCTTAACCATTTGGCCTTTACGCTTTTACTCCTAAATAAACTGAAGACTATTTGACAGTGAATCCTTTCATAATGTCTCATTTCAGATTTTCAATTATGAACGAGCCGTGACCAATATAGCCAGCCTATTTTGAATACCGCCCTATAATGCTTTGATATTATCGTTCGCTATAATATGATTAATAACAAAAGCTTTTCCGTTTTCTTAAGTATTTCAAAAATACCCGGAAATGACGAACCTATATAAACTCTTTTAATAATTCTGTCGCTTAAAAATATTTCGATACAACTGTATATTAGTAATGGACAAACATTAGTTGAACTAAATTCCGTAACACACAGTACTACTTTGGATGAGTCCAATACCAATTAAAACATGAAACACGAAGAACATCATTTACGAAAACAGCTTTAACGTAGCTTCGCATCGCTTTATTTCTGAATAGATTTTATTTTATGAGATACCAATTAAATGGTTGTCTATGATCGCCACTTAATTGTATTTTTTTAATATAATAGAAGACAAACGGGCAGGAGGCTCACCTGATGTTAAGTGATACATACCGCCGAGCATGAACACATACATTGCCAGATTGCTCGCAAGTGCGTTACCGGCGTTTGAAGAATTGGTACGCTCTTTTCTTGAAGGACTCTAAGTCGAATTGGCTCGGAAATAATTGGCGGCAAAAATGCCTTAAATGCTAAGATGTGGAAAGACGGATTTCGAGGTGATACGGATGGTATTTTGTATTCTGCCTTGAAGTCCGATAGTGGAACTCAGCTGCAGGTATTAGTCCGAACAACTTCTCTGAACACTCTCCAAAGTTAATGCGGTAGAAGATGCAGTGAGACCCCACATCTCTACGCAACACCAAGGGATCAAGACGCACGCAAAGTGACTGGTCGTTGACGATTCAATTCACTCTTCGTTGAACATGGTCAAGCGGAGAGAGTGTGAGCATTGAGAATTGAGAACATTACTCCATATGGGGTCAATTTGCGCTTTATAGAGTTGCAAGCGGTGACCCGGAGTGAAGTACCGTCTCGCCTTGCTGAGCACACCAAGCTTTTTGTGGCTAATTAAGCCTTCCCTTCCAAATAACCGCGAAACTGAACGTTATTCGATACGTCAACGACCAGTTGCTCGTCGGATGCTAGCTGAGACTTTAAGGAAAGTGTCTACAAGAGAGAAGTAACAACCAAGTTTTAACTAGGTTAACTTTTTTTAGGCTTATTCATAAACGTACTCAAGTAGTCTCAATATTAGATATTTACTTGCACTGTAATATTAAAGTGATAGGACAAAATAATCAATAGATATAACAGTTTTCAATAAGGAACTATAAAAACTTTGATTATTCAGAAATTACTCAAAAGCTTATGAAGATTATTAAATAATGTAATTAATCCCCGTTAATCGTAGCAAATTAGGTATTCGGCTAATGCTTAATTAGCATATTGAATTCACACAAACATAATGCGAATTGAAAATCTGATGAGTATAATTATATATTTGATTGTAAAATATAAAACATTTTATTTCTTACACACAAAAACTTATTATATATTTGATAAAACTTTCAAGCATCTTTCAACGAAACCCATGCATATTATGTACTTTCCTTTATTGCAAAACGACTAGTCCTTGCGAGCTTTTTATCGAATAATTAATGAAAACGTTCAGGATCGATAGAAATATACGTGGTTATTATAATACTAAGTTTGCTTGGTACGAAAAATGGACAAAATATAAATTTGAAATATGCTAAAATGGTAATGTAATATTTAACTGGAAATACAGAAGTGACATTATTAATCTCGCTTAAATATCGTATAAGGGATTTCCTAGAGATTACACATATTCCATAATTGCAATGCAGAGAAATGGTTTAGTATGAAATATTTAATCCTAGCGGGGAAAATATGTTAAAAAATATATAACACTTACAAGCAATTTTTAATTTTTACTGCTATTAGTAACATGGTCAGATTTTCATGTAGCAATGGTCAATTAGTAAAGGGACACAATGAATAAGCAAATGAAGGTAGCAAATGAATTTACCGACTTCCGATATCTATCCTTCTGTTATGTCACAAAAATATTATGAAATTTAAAGCATTTCATTGATTTTACACATAACATTAACTTAAACTCTTGCATAAACATTTAACGCAATAATGATGTTATTAATGAAAAAATAAGATTCATATACAAATTCGTAATATAAGATAGCATTGAAATTGTTTGATTTAACGAATCAAAAAAAAATAAACTTTAACAGATTAACAATCGGAGAATAAATGCGCTGCGAATATAAAAATAAAGAATTCTCTTAAAATCCTTATTGCGATAAAATATGTATGGATATACCGAAATTGAATAAATGTATCGCAAAATTCAATTAAGAATTATTGATCTATTAAGTATAGCTTTCAATTGAAACTTGAGTAACAGTTATGTATTGACTGTATAGGATTATAGCTAATACACAACTATAGAGAATAAAAATAAAGAACGTAAAAATTTTAGCTAAACCAATTCCACCCTTTCGTATTTTGATGCGAAAAATATGCCCTACACTAAATCCATGAATAACACGCTCAGACAAGAATGCACATACATAACACGGTTATGGTTTTTATAGATATACTAATGGGAATATATATAAATATGCGCAGAAGCTATGGGAATTTGGAGAAAATGATCGTGGTTGGTAACACAGAATGATCTCGTGGCCGTTCAACCAGATCGACCGATCAAGTGAAGATTCATCCTCACAAAACTGTACGCCGTTATAAGAGAGGCATTGATCAGAAACCGGTGTACACAGATAGACTGTGCCAGATGTTTCCTTACTGACCACGAACGACTCTCAGACATGAGCTAACGACTGAAGAGAGAGAATGCATACTAAAGCGTGATAAAAAAGTGATAATGAGTATGACGCAATTAGTTATATTTCATTAAATGTTATTTTATTATTTCGACATACCATACATAACCATTCAGGTTAAGCTTTATACATATTTCTTTTAAAGCTAAAATTCTCTAATCTTGTATGGCGGCGACTACCGCGTTATCATCACGAAATTTGTGGCTCCTTCTTATTTAAAAAAAAAAGAGAATTTATTGCTATTTTTATTATTATTATAATATCTAATTCCTGGTTATTTTTTCCGTCCAAGGAGAATGTATATTTGTTTGTTTCAGCTTTACATATCTCAAAAGCCTTTCTCGAGAACAACAATTATCAAGCAAAAAGTAGTAATACAAATAGACAAATAAACATGTACTCACAATTTACACTTAAATCAACAGTTGTATCTAGTCTCTGGCCTTCAGGCATCGCTCGGTTCCATACAACGCACCGAAAAGTCGCTCCATCGTCCTCTCTGCTAGGAGCCAGGGTAAGAATGGCCACTGAAGGCTGCACCCGCGTCCTGCCGTTGATCACACTCGCCTCTAGTGGATACGTAGTGCCATCCCGATACCACCTAATCAACAATAGTTGTATTAAAGAAAAGTGAACACATGTATGTATGGAAGACTGAATGTCAAATAAACCCCAAACTACGTACAAGAGTTTATAGAGCATTATAAACACTGTCGGCTTAATAAATAACAGCATATAAATATTGTAATATTTACGATATTATAACTTTTGTTGTATATTCGTTAAATCCTCTAATTGCTCATTATTTTTTTTACTATATGCGGGTGGACTTCGTGTTCGATAATTATTGGTTTAATAGAAACCGTGATACAAATATTGGAAATAAAATTGTTAATAATTACAGCATAGGCATTGAAATAGGTTTTTGCTGAAATTAATTTTATTTAAGAAAATAAATTCGTTTTTTTTAAATTAAATTTGGCCTTTCGTGTATTTAGTATATAGCACAATTTAAAAGCCTATTCAATTTGCTAAAACAACACTTACTTAATATCAGGGCTAGGCGATCCACCTGTCGTCGAGCAGGTTAAATTGAGTTCCCGACCTTCCTGCGCCTGGGCATGCGTGCCGGGACTCAGGAGCGGCGGCTGCGGCTGAGTGAGCACCACCAAACTGTGTCCCTGCGAGTGCAACGTCCTCCCCGAACCACCTGCCTTTATGCGGCATTCAAATCTCCCATTGTCACGCTCGTACGATACATTTGAGACCATCAAATCGTATCGTCCCTCTGACGGAGCGTACATTACTCTGTAACAAGGCGAATGATGATCCATCGATACACCAACAAGAAAAGAGTGTGTTATGCGTTGGCTTCAACTTTTGGTTGATTTAAAGAGTATTTGGAACAAAAATTTTCTAATTTATTACACATATGTTAGCTAGATGCTAGTTAAATGTATATTTCCGAGGAATCAGCCGGCAAGTCGTTAATATCTACTCTTTGAATCCGACCATTCAAGTACTAAGCCGCAGGTTACAAGCGGCTCAGGTGTGCTGCAATTTATTGAAAAGGAATCAATGTGGACACAGTAAAACGTCATTGATAGTTCGCAATATATTCCAAGCGCATCTGGTGATATCATTGCTTCCCAACTGAATAAACGATCTCGTGTGTTTTACAAAATATTAGGTCACAGTAAAGCAACATGACTGCGTAAGATAAATCATTAAAAATGTATCTTACAATCACTTATATTTATGGAAGCTCTATAAAACATTAGCTTACTAGGCTATGCCAAGACTAAGGGTATATTACGAAATATAAAGAGGTGTAGTACATACGACACCTATTTATACTTTTACAAGTAGAAAATTTGTACCCAGCTGATTTGGAAGTATTCAATGCAATATTTCGACCACTCACAGTAATTACACTTCATACTGTTTTGCTTAATGTACAGTATTTTAGTAACAAAACGTCGTAGATGTTTGAGTGAAGTATCAATAAAGATTAAATTTTCCCGAGTAGTTTAATAAATACATCCAGTCTGTGCACCAATATCAGTTGTACAATAGTTTGGGTTCGACCGTCTACCCTTTTAGAGAATATCTAAAATTTAACGTATTTTAGCAGGCGAGAATTATGTAATCTAACTTTAGTTAAGTTACATATATAATTATATTTTAGCTAATAATTAGAAGCGTAAACAATATGTTACCAATCATCGCACGTTTGAATCCAAAATGAGCCTCTAGTTTTTATTGTAATAATGATATTATTGTGTTCATAAATTGTAAAAAAATTACATTTTCGTTTCTGATAATGTCGACACATATATACATATGTGACACATATAGGTGTCACTTAGATTTAAGAACTCTTCTATAAGTCAAGTTAGTTTTTTGTTAATCTAGCGTCGCTAACATACTACTAATAGTATCATTGTTATAAGCACATTTTTTAAACAATTAAAGCCAGATGTTAACAAGCTTCAAACAAAGTATTTCACCTAACATATATTTGACCATATCTACAACAACCGCCACGAACTTAACCCGAGTTAGTCATGATTAGATATCTTCAAAAGAAATTTGCGTTCAATAGTTCAATAGTTAACACTTACTATGGATGAATTGGGGTTGATGGTGAAGACGGAGGTCTATACGTAAATTTTCGTTGATTATAGAATTTAGGATGAGTAACATCAATGTGATTTGTAAAGATGTTTCTTCGATAACTTTTAAGTGACAATCACAACTTGTTACTTTTTTTTTGTTACAACTGAATAACTCGTAATTAGTATTGTCTTTTATTAACATAAGTAACACGAATTAATAATTTCACTACAAGAGAAAAAGAAAAGTCTTAGGCAACAAATAAGAAAAACAAGTGCTTACTTTTACTCTGAGTAAAAGACTATTTTGTGTATATCAGACTGATTTAGTTTTTATGAATTGTATATATTGTAAGTGAAACAAACTCTAGTTCTGCCTTTAATTATCTTCTACTGATAGCCGGCTTTTAGTGCCGAATATGTCTATAAACCACTTAGACCACTTCGTTGTGTGTCAGATGGTACATATAAAATAAATGTATATTATTATATGTTCAAGAAGTCAGGAACATATTTTATTTTCACTAAGTATCATCCTATTATCAGAAGACGTGTTAGAAAAGCTTGTCTACTCACTTATAATTAGTTTCAAGGGGTATATTTCCTATTGCCACATTGTCATGGCCGCTGGCTGTACTCCGCACCCAGTAGTAGGTTGGTGAATCACCAGGATTCACCTCGGACCCGAATCTGCACTGCATCGTGACGTCATCACCTTCTCGCGAGTCGTGCTGCTCATCGTCACAACGAATCACTCCAATTGCTGTAACAAATTTGAAAACAAACTTTAAAATTTAGCACAGGAAAGGGATCACTGGTAAGTAGGCAAGACACGTTTTGGGTCGGAGAGCTAGCGGAGTAAGTAAAATTAGCGCCAAATCGTTAATACTCCCTACTCTAACGAGGAATTGAATTTCAAACAGTTACACTTATTTTCTTCGTAAATTATATTAAAGATGTTTTTTCCGGGTACACAAATAGTTCTTAAATGATAATTGTGGTCAACAAAGGAAATTGTGTAGCATTTTTTTAGGAGTCAAACAGTTGACCTCTTCCAAATCAAATATGTACCTACAATATTATTTGTAGAAACTTTTAAATAAACTTTCACCGTAATAGTCCAGTGAGAAATATGAATATAAGCAATTAAATACGCCAATTATAATTTAATTTTCATATGAAGTATAGTTTTCTATTTACAGAATTTCAAGAGTATGTGTATATTATATGGTTGAATATGAAAAGACTGCATTGGAGTGTTTTTTCAGTAAATAAAACTACATTTTAATATACAGTATTGACATCCATACTGCACACAGGTTCAATGGATATTTAATTCATTACATATATATAAACAACAACAGTATTATCTGATTATCGTACAAATCCATTTGACCGTTAAATTCTGATTTTGAAAAGCAAGGGGCCGTGGAGGTGGGGCGAGGGCAGAAGGGTCAACGACACGGAGTCGCGTGCGCTTGCGCCGCTAAGCTATAGTTAAAGAGTTACCAAACAACTTTGACTATCTACTAAGACGCGATAGAAAGTTGAAATAGGATTTTTCATCTCAATCTAATGCTAATACAATACTACCTATATAAGTTTTTATGGAAATCTTTATATAACCAAAAATCACAAAACAGCCTAAGTGGTTGCTGGCAGCTGCCTTAACATCTGTGTTTATTTTTGAAATCAATAATGGAATAAATGACTGGCTAATCACCTATTAACAATAATAAGTAGGTGTTGGGCAATCAAAAGTGAAGGACAAAATACTAACTGTGTTTAAAACCAGTTTATTAAACTATTTAATGACTTACGACGCATAAGGCCACCCTCCGATAGCCAGATGTCTTATGAACTATGGATTTATAATTATCTTACTTCAAATGGTTTAAACATTAAGGGGATCTGTATTTACGTTACAGAAATGATAGTGAAGTGAAAGTGTGAATAAAAAATTTGACAAGCTATGACAAAACTGTGACTGTGCGGCGGTTTCCGTTAAACAATTTCAACTACTGTGGAACTTGAAAGTGTTTAATATCTTTTTAAAAATGTGAAAGTAATATTATAAATAGTTTATACATACGTTTAACATTCCGCCTTTAAATAGAGCTAAGGATAAGGTTTTCGTAAAGAATGTACATTTTATTATTTAATGTTAGAACTCTATAATTATTACAAACTATGTAAAATAGTTTCGACGCGTACAATTTCGATAAAGTTCTCATCCGATAAAATTTTCTTTCTAAGCAAAACCTGTTGGCGTAATACTGATTCTATTAAATGACAATATTAAACGCCTGTCTATACTGTCATAGCAATAATGAGGTTTTAATTCTTAGGATACCATACAACAATACCTTAAGCGTTGTCAAATATCAAGCAATTTACGAGATCTAATTTTAAATTGAAGCCCTAATTTTGTTAATGTTCAGTTTCATACAATTATGGAATTTTCAATTAAGTTTATTAAATTCATCCAATCGTCAGAATTGTGTATTATGTAATCTACCAAAAGTCGTGACAGTAGACAACACTTACTAAATAAAATATTTACGCTATTTAACAAAAGCGAAAATTTTCGTAGAATTTTAGAAAATATTGTATATAAGCTATATTATATTAAGTATTATTAGAGATTTCTTACTGATTAACATAGAACGTGTAGCTTAATAATGAACGGTAAGGTATTTTTTCATAAAGCACATATAATCGAAACGAAGATAAATCTAATATGATAATTATTTATCACACTGTTTGTTCGGCTTCTTATGAAATGAGTTATAATTTATATATTACAACGACCGTTTATCTACCAGTAGACAACATTACAACATCGTTATTTGATATATTTACATTCTTTTTTACTTCTCCGATTAGAATTAATTTACAATGTTATCGATAATAACTAACCGTCCGCATATACAGCGGTTCTGTTCGGTGGCAAAATTTAGCTAACAAAATTTGAGTATTGCGATGTTGCTACCTTTTTTATATTGTATACATCTTGGTAAATGGCATGTATATATCAAATATAAATCAATGACCTTAATGTGATGTCGTGTTCTACACTAACGGCATTATATGCACAGTAACTAAGTATATTGCGAAACGCTTGTGAGGATTCTTGCTTTATTGAACGTTATTTTAACAAAGTACTAGACACACTCACATTAAAATTGTAAGATTGTGGTTGGAACTTTTACTATAGACATTCTAGTTTAATATGCGACGTAAACTGAACGGCAAAATTTGGCTGCTGGTAAAATTGGATTCAATTTTGAAAAATGTAAGGACGGAATTGTAAAATTTGTACACTCAGTAACCTTATATCTCATTTTGTTATTATTTAAAATATTTTTCGTAATAGAACAGTTAAAAACACTAGAGCCACGGAAACCAAGTTTCAAAGTCTGTGGAAAACTTGTTCATATTCAACATATATCTTTTTACGATACATTAACGGACTTTGTTTCGAGGCTAGCAGCCAGCAGACAGTTGACACACGTGTTACGCATTCATAATAAGAAGAACAAGAGCCGATTGTTATAAGTACGTTATAAGTGGCCGTGGTGTGAAGGAGACAAGTATATGGTAACAGGAGTCCGTGGGAGTATGCGGGCGCCACACAATGTGTCGGATTGCAGCTTGCGGCTACCATGAACCATGACAGACCTTGATACGCACATGTACTAGATATCAAAAGAGTTAACCGCGTAAATATTGAAGAAATCAGACAAACAGTAGGATTTCCGATTTATTGTATGAAATTGTAGTAAGAGGCAAAAATGGGAAACGCATTAAAATTTTAAGAGGTTAAAAATCTGTAATAAGCTTGAGTGATACTCGAGGATTGGCTATTGCATTACAATAATCACTGTTTCAATGACAGAGCAGAGTGGCAAAACTTATCAAACATTTATATCGTTCAGATAACTTTATAAAATCATGTTTATGCACAGAAAAAAGAATGCGACTGAAACGGACATTGGATATAATGTCGTTATGACAAAAGAAATACTCAACAATGGTGAAGCGAATACAAAGTAATATGAGGATGTATGGAAATGCCCGTTCTACCCGCTTATGTATCCGAAATTGTTCGTTTTGGGTACGCGGATACACTCAGATAGAGGTTAGGAGGGATCTATCTATATCTCGGTACCTATTTGAACCTTCCGTGTAGGGTACAAAATATTGCGGTAAAGACTGACATATTTAGTTTAACACTGCATTCACAAGAGTTTAACTGTACATTATTTTTTATGGTAAATGGGAATGCAGTACCACGTGAAGTCATCTTAACAGGACATTGAGTGCTGATTACGTTAACTTTTATGGAGTAAAACAACTTGTAAACAATCATCAATTTGTTAGATAATTCATAAATCAAAATATTTATTTTTACATTAGTTACGTGACACAAATTATGCCTGTCTAATACTAACTCGGAGTTTAATTGCGCCAGGGAATATTTTTGATCGAAATATAACATATGTAAACTTGTGGTATTTAAGAATAATGTTTAATACTTTTAAAAAGTCGATAAGCCCACACGTAGTAGGACTGGTGCGACGCCATTTTGCATAGAGAAGCGTTACGGCGGATTCTTGATTTTTTTTTTAAATATGAATTTGTGTAGGTTCTAAAATCAATAACAAATGACCTGATCTAGTATTAAAACCTTGCCAAATAACCCATTATGGTGCTTAGTAGTTCAAAAGTAAGCTTCGATGGCAAGTGGGATTCTCTTCTACCAAACTTATGTATCAAACATATCCATTTACAACATCTTAGAGGATGTTGTAAATGGATATGTTTATAACTTCCATACGAACTGCACTTTCAACATGCAAAAAGCTCATGTAGCAACTTGAGCGTTTCTCGAGCTTCCAATAACAGTTAGTTATCGCAAAACTTAGATTAATTACGTTATTGAATACGCTTCACAAATCATTATAGGTACATTAACAATTCCGTATAATTAAAAAAAACGCCTTCAATTGCTGTTCATTACGTGGTAAAAATACGTAAAAAACAGCAAAGGGATTTTAAAACTCTTTGAGTACGTTTTCAATCTTAATAAATATTTAAACATCTTTACAAGTTTAGACCGCGAATGCAATTGTAGTTCGCAAAAGAAGCCATTTGGGGCACACGGGCTTTATACATGTCCCGACAGTGAGAGTTAGTTAGTGAGAAATTCCCTGCTCTTTAAAGAAAATCTTTAGCGGTTAGTCGTACATACTTCTATCTAACGCGATGCACAAACGTCATTTACCCTGATATTGTCAGTGAAATTGTGAATTGGATAATCGTCATCATCATAATATGTATCATTTAAAGGTAGACAATAGGTGTACAGTAGTCTAAAAGCTCTTGTACTTAAGTAACATAACCGTTTATCTATAAATAATAAGGGAAAATGTCGAGGCTCTCTTTAGTACATAAAAATTCATGTTTTATCCATGTCATAATTTAAATGAAAACACTTAAATCAGTGTTATCTATTTTGTTGTAAAAAGGTTTTGGTATCTTCATTCCTGAAGCTAGAATCTAATTGAGTCCGAAGTTGCGGTCACCTAGGAACTAGTATCTAACAATCCGTTAATTACGTTCCTTTTTAAATTCATTTAAAGAGATGGTTGATTTTGAGATTACAGAATTTGAAAGGGGAATGAAATGGTTAGGTAGTGTTTGGTTTATCTCATTCATTATCAAACTTTTTACTTGCTATTTTAAATTTGTTTGAGCCATTTTAATAGAATGCGATATTGTTAAGCACCTGATCTGAGTTCGAAATGGGATGCCTGTAAGACAATTCATATTTTTATAAGGTGACGTTGTACACCACATTCATGTTATTTGGTTCAAGCTATTTCTTATGGAATTGTTAATGATCCGTTTGAATGTTAGTACATATTAGGTCAGTTTTATTATATACTAACTGCTGTGTTACCTTTTTAAGTTTGTTTCGTATAAATCTGAAATTAAGTGTGCTGTGAATTGTGGTGAAAAATTGCACCAAAAACGTTGTTAACAACGCGACTGTATCCTAATATATTAGTGTTTTACAGTATTTAATCATTCCAAAGTATGGTTAGAATTATATAAAAAAACACAGGAACCCATATCATAGTAATATAATTCAGTCTGCAACCTATTTTGGAATAACAGACTGCACATAAATTGATGTTGCATCTTGAATACACGCACAAAACGCGCTCCCAACTCTTCACGCAGAACAGCGCTTGAGAATAAACTGATGTTTAATTTTAGTACGCTTAGTGGTGTAATGGCTTTGCGTTTTCATTTACACAATATTATGATCAAGACTATCTAGTCAATAAAGACAAAGCTTGGGGTGTAAACAATGGGTATAAAGCAATTACAATATATACGTATATTATTGTGCATATTGAAACAAAAACCTCAATCGGCCAAAGCGCTAACTTGGTTGTAGATGGCAGTTGCCACAAAGCCCGTTGCTTTACCTGCTAAGCCACTTCCCCCCTCACCCCGCATACCGGTCTACGAACCATCTGACATCTCTTTCCTTCACATTACGCTTGATCGGCTTGCTCACGCGCAGCCACATTGAAACGTGATCTTTTTACCTGCGGATCCCGTCCTACACAGCTTACTACTCGCCTCTCAGGTTATCTCTATTATATTAATTCCATTTTTGAATGGGCATAATAGATGCAGGGTTTTTTTTATTGCAGTTTCTTTATTCTACCTGCCATCAGACATGGGTAAAACCATCCCATGGGTAGTAAATGTTCCAGGAATTACAAAACCAATATCGCAAAAATACCTGAATATATATTTAACTGTATTTTAATTCACATCATAATACATGAGCTGCACAAAGTGCAGTTTCTTATAATAATGCAAAGAATTAATTTCTCATGCCAGTCTCTAGACAACTTCGCTCTTAAGTTCTTGCTTTATACTGCTTGTATCACGGCAAACAAGTTAGTTTACCGTTTACCAGCTTATAAACTTTAGATATACTTGTTTTATCCAATATCTCCTAGCCTCTTTATGATAATTTAAACAATTTCATTTTTATTAATTCCAATGGTATCCTAATCTCATGGTGCAAAATATAATAAAAAGTACCCTTATACATAAACATAAAAAAACGACGTATACAACTTAGCTATAGCGACTACAAACATTCAAAGAAACACGCAGTAAAAATATATAATTTCTTTAAGAATCGACAAGAAGTTTACATATTTATGTTAAGTACGTAAATTACCCAGGATTACGTTGTGTTATATTGCAGTAGGGACGCTAAAAATCAATGCATTCACGTAGGAGGCAATGGAAATATAGTGCCCGGATGTTCACGACGACGAAGAGGATGCCATATGTTGCGACGTCAGTCCACGCATATGTCGAGAGTTCCTCATTAAAAAAACAAGCAAAAAATCTTTAACTTATCAGACACTTCACGAGTTAAGGACTCGAGACTATTTCTGTGCGTTTTTGTGTTCAGCCGACAGCTGCACGACTGTGAATAATTTATTCTATCGAATATTCTAAATTTTAATACCATCCCGTTAGGTTTTAGTTATATAACGAGAATGTTATATATATATAGTTGAATAGTCAAATTATGTTTAATATAGTCAAGAAATTTAATCTGAATCTGAATCTATAAACTGATAATGATCATCGCAACATTAGTGTCAAATTAAGGGTCGATATCAATTAACTCCGGCTAATAGCACTATACGGTTGTAAGGCAAAAGACGCCAAAGCTTATGAGATGTTGTGTTACGGTCGCATGCTTCACATTGCTGGATCCAAAGACTGACAAATGAAAAACTGAAAGAGTCCTTCAACGAATCCGGACGACACGAAAGTTTATGCAGACTCTTATAATACGGAAAGTCGTTTCCGACATGTCTTCATCGATACGACTTGTTGCAGCTTATAATTATGGGCAAAATTCAGGGCGAGAGACGGGCTGGTAGTGGCGTACGTAGCCCGTAGTAGTAAGTAGGTCCTCTTATTATTCTGTTACATACCTAAGTACAGAACACAAGGTTATGTACGAAATTGAATTTATATTATTAATATATATTTATTTGTTACAGGTTTATATGGCAAAGAAAATTTTGCGGATAATGACTTAATCTACACTCTAAACAAATATCTGTAAGATGAGAAAACATACTTTTCTCTCGGAGTTCAACCTATCATAAAGGAACTACAGTCAAACTCTCTTATAACGACATTGGAGGGACTACTCATATTTGGTCGTAAAAACCGATACTCGTAACAGCCGATGACGTTATTAAGTACCTAATACCATAGAATTTAGGTCAATACAACCGGTATATTGTTCTAAACGATGTCGTAGTAAACGGTTTTATACGATTTATATTAAGAATCAAGCAAACATAATATATTTCTTTTAAAAAATACAGACAACGAACCAAATCGTTTCTAAAATTTCTGGACAAGCATTTTAGATTGATCTCTCCATTCGATTTTGTTCCCATTGCTTTAGAATTCCGGCATTCGCGTAACTACCTTTTATTTCTTACGAAGGATGCATTGTCATGAAAAATAATCCTAATAAAACGTGTGGATAGTATCGTGTTTGTTGCTATGGGTACCAATTTTACGCGGAAAGAACAATGTTGTACAAATTGGCACGTAGTTCATGTTATTTGAAATATTTTGTACAAAATTAAACGTAGCATTACGTTTCAGCGAATTGTGTTTTTACGATCATTATTTATTAACTTTCATACAGGTCCACTTTATGGGCTTTATATAATGAACTATATTATTATTTTAACGTAATCCTTTTTTTGTGTTAGAGTACATATATATAATTAAATTTGCACCAACATAAAAATCTATTTATATGTTTGGAATACCCCATTTTACTACTTTTATGTATACACTATAATAATTATAATAATAAACTTTATTGATTTACTCCCACAATCATAATACACAAACAACTATGAAAGACTATTGATTAGCTGTCTCGACGAATGGCCTAAAAGAACGATATGACTATTAGCGAACGGGAAAGGGTTGAAAGAGTTTACTATTTATATATTCCCGGTATAACGTATGTATATGTTGTAATTTTATACAAAATCGGACAGATGATATTTAAATGACAATAAAAACAATATGCTAATGTTTAGGATCCTTCGTTATCCTTATGATCCTTAGTCTTAAGATTTCCTGTTAGGATCACCGATAAATATTACAATTATATAATAACTTCTGAAACCATCACTCTAAATATATTTTTTAAATTCTATATATTATGTTTTTAGTTCAGTAAATTATCTGTATGTTATTGATTTTGAAACAGTTCATATCTCTTGTCAAACTCATCTTGTAATAAATACTAGTAGGTCGTTTAAATGACAGCGTTCATTCGTCGAATCTTCGATTCTGTTTGTATTATCTGTTGAGGATTAAACAAAAGAAATCGTAATAAACCTAAATAAATCATTCAAAGTGTTTATCAAGTGTGAAGTACCACTTGTAGCGTACAATTTCCCGGAATGAGTGAACGTAATTATTAAAGTTTCAGCTCTCTCGAAGAAATTCTTTTTGGATAAGATTGTAATAAAAGTTATCAAGGATTACGTCATGTTACTTAAGTTTTTAAAAGGTTTTTCTTTAAGTTATAGGTACCTCATTATAAATAAATGAAGCCTATTCTGGGGACGTATTCATTTTTATTGTTTTATTTTTAAATTAATAAAATAAAAAAAATCAGAAAGTTATGTGACTGTGGAACACATATTAGTCACAATTTCTCAAAAAACAAAATTAACTATTTTAATCAATAACTAACATCTTTAAATTAAATAAAACATCAAACAACGACGCGACAACCTAAAAATAAATTAACATTTATTGCGATTATTCTCAATTAATTTAGAACGTACGGTAGACTAAATATTTAATACCGACTTGCTAATTCTATAACTCTGATTAAATATTTGTTCCGAATTCATATGACTTTTTATTTTGTTTTATCTCATATTTAAAACTTGTTTTCAATACTAAATTGAAAAACGTTTTTATTAAATTGTATTGATTCAAGACAATACTTTGAACACTGCAGTGAACTAATCCTAAATTTTATGATCCAATCTTTGCACTACGCCTCTATAAAGAATCTAACTAAGATTTAACTTCATACATTCTTTCTCTCAACCTGACCACATTACTTAAACTAATTTTACTATATCGATCATTACCACTAGCCTATAGAACATCGAAGCCCCGATTTCAGGTAAATACATAAAATATGAAACACCTCGAGACCGCTAGAGCATTACAAAAAGTAAGTAATGAGAAAACGTTGTGCGAATGTGATAGTGGGAACGAAAAGGTGAGAACAAACGTGTATTGTATTAACTAAATTGTGGCGTGCAACCGCCCATTGTCTTGGATCTAAGCTTGTTCGAGTACATTTACCCCTAAGTGTGACGCTTTATGCCTTTCAATCACAGACAAAATAATACCAAATGACATATGACGGTATGTGCAGTATGTGCTTACTTATATCATCAAAAATATTGTATGCTTTTTAGACATATTGCGTAGGGTTCTCTGAAAAATATAGGCACCGCAATACAAACAATAGCAATGAAGTGTCAAAATTTCAATAATAGTAAATTGATGAAAGGACTGTTCAATAAACTTACACATAGACAAGTGAGTTGTATTGCTAGATATCGGTGAAAATACCCATTGTGTTGATCAATAAAAGCATTTGTATGATATAAAGATGTACGTAGGAACGATTGTTTCACTGGTATTGAAATGGAAACAAGAGCTTGGAGTATTCACTTATGATGCTCGCCAAGAGAACACGACCCAATTGAACCATGCAAATGCAATTAAAAGACATAAGTATATTAACTACACGACAATACGACTTTCTGTGAGTCGAGCTTTATATACGTACCTACTAGTTTTACCTATTGACTCGTTGGCAGTACAAGGTTTTAGATTATTGCTAATTTTATGTGATCACTTGAGAGCCTTTCTAGTCACGATTATATGTATACTGTATATATTATTAAGTTGTGTAATATATATCTAATAACTAGTGATCAAACATCTTTAATTTTGCCTAATTAAATCTCGAGACAAGTACCCGTAGCCTATAATGACACGGAACCGCGAACATAGCTATGTTGTATGTATGTATGTATGAGCTCATAAAATTTCAATTAATTTAAGTATATCGTACAAGCTTAACAAGTGATTAATATTAAAAAGGGAAATGTTTTCATACTCTTATTAATAAGTAATCAAGATGGGCAGCGATTGTTCTTTAAAGTATCATTATAATTCTTTAACATAAGCTTTATTTAATATTGAATTCTAATGATTATGCTTCATCACTTATTAATTGTTTTATAAGCGATGACTTAGTTAAAGGACAATTACATTTTAGTGTTATTATTAGTTATTTAACAAATGCCTTAATATATAAATGCTGTCACAATTTAATTGTCTGTAGAATAGGAATTCGTAAGATACATTCATTGACATTAAAATAGATATTGACAATAAAGTGGCTTAAACGAGGTTGAATTTCCATAGACTGAAACATAATAACCACAGAATATAGATAAAAAAAATATAGCTATCAAGTGCAAGTTGTAAAGTACGATGTGGCTCGCACCTGCATCGAAACTGGTTATAAACATGATTTCCCGCTTTCAACATTTCTTGTGCCTAATTCTGACCGGCAGCCTCCGCTAACGACATTTAATTTCCACATCAATAGCTTCTAGATAACATTTTTTTATTTTCGGTTATTATACTTCTATTATTCTATATGATTTTAGCTGATTATTTGAAGCATTTTTCTAATGTTATTTATTATCTATTATTTTTACATAAATGTTGAATTTTTTAAGCGTTATCCTAAAGGCTTCGTTCGACCAAATGATTTTTGAAATATTCAACAAATTCCAAATGACATTCATAGGCTGAAATTAGTAACCAAAAATTGAAAAAGGCTGGTTGATTAATACAATTAGGTCAGAGAACTCTGCTGCTTGCTGATATAAAGTTTATCTACTATTAGTGGCGAAAAATATTTCCCCGCTTAAAATACGAGTACTTTTTTAAACAGAGGTGAAGTGAAATGAAGTGGATTTTGATTCGAATTATACCGAATGATGCCCTATAAACTTACGAGAAATTACTACATATTTTTGAATCAGTTAAAGCAGTGCGCGCTTTAAGATCCCGAATGGCCAGCGCCAACAGAGTATTAAAAGTCTCTTGAATTTAAAACACATAATTTCTGCTTTACTTGTATATCATGAATAATATTTACACCCTTAACTTTTATTACAGAGTTTCAAAGTTTTCAAAAATATTATGTAGATTGATTCGATTCAATAAGAGTGGAACTAACAAGTATTTCTAAAATTAGTCAACGTTAAGAAGGAAACTAGTTTATTGCTGCATTGCCAATCAAGAGATTTGTAGGAAACCTACAAACGCCGAAAAACCCTGAAAGATGGTAAAAAAATCTCATTAAAAAAACATTTCATATTAAATATTTTTCAAACAACCGGAGTCGCGAATGAGTGAATGGTGAGGAAATGGAGTAAAAGTATGTATCTGTGTATGTGTCCTGTGCATATTATTCTATTATAGGTATTATAAAAATATGTTGTAATATCAATATCGTTTTTTTTTCTTCAAATATAGTAACCATTTTTCAAATTAAAATGTAACTACGGCGCGCGGGTGGCCACTACTTCATGACTACGAACTAGCCTAACAAACAACTGGATACATTTGCCAATACATCTTGATGCTGTATGTCAAGAATTATAACAAAGTCGCTGCCCACGCAAGTTAGCAGTGTGCCTTCGAAAATGGGAACAATGGAGCAGATTAAAATCAAAACTGCAGTTTTAAATTAAAATTTTCTCGCAATCTTTTGTTTAAAACATAATTAAAAAGTAATGTTTTGCTGACTTCCTGATTCTGAATATGCTGTTATGTTTAATATGTAATATCTGTATTTCTATAGAGAACACATTCATTAACATGTTAAGTGTTAATTCATTACTAAATAAAAGTTTTAATTAAAAAAACCTACAATGCCTACATAAATGTTTTTAATTTTTTTATTCATATAGGTTTTTATGTATTTCAATGCAACATAATTTGGGCAATATCAGAGATTTCGCTTGCACAATATTTTATAATATTTATAACTGTCATGATCTCACTCTCTCACTTGGTAGCTCTTATCTGAGCGTCGTGGTCAGCAATGAAGCATCTGGAGCGGACAATCAGTTTCCATCGGTTTGTATCCTGCCCCTCTCTTATAACAGTGTACAGTTTTGAGGGCAATGAGTCTTCGGTCGGTCTATGTTTAAACTCCTTTTTCCGAATGGAACAAAGGAAGACCAATAGAGCGATGGGCTGACGGGATCGAGAGGGTAGCTGGTAGAAATTGGATGACGATGGCACAAAATAAATTAGGGTGGAAAAAGTTGGAGGAGGCCTTCTCCCGGACAGGGGCCGCATCTTAGTAAAACTATAAATTTTTCTTTTTTATCAAATGTATGTCAAAGATGTGGAATAAAGGTTTATTATTATTATGTTTAAACTACCACGTGATTTTTGCTTTTTGTGTTACTAACCACGATCAGTTTCTCCAAGTTCTCATCCTCTCATTTGGCCTCTCTCAGCGAGTCCACAAGCGGAGATGGGTCAAGATCGATGTATTGTGATGATAACGGGTGTGTATTCGAGATTGGAAAATTGACACTTGAGACGTCCAAATTTGAAAAGTGAAAGCAAATTTAGTATAGAGAACAATCTATGGAATAGTTTTCATAACTATTGAGTGATTTTCAAGAAGAAATGTGACTAATCTGTGGATAAAGAATTTCATAATCAATTTTTTACTTTCAAATATACAGTCATCCGCAAAATACCAACAATTGCGTAAGTTTATTTGTGACGAATTTTTTTAATAGTCAACTGATTTAAAAAAAAGGCGCTTCATCTACAGAGGAAGGTATGTTTAAAATATTAAACAATAAATCTTTAAGTTGACGTACTTTATTTAATGATACGTAAATTGTATTGTGTAGAGCCCATATCCCCTTACGCCCCCTTAGAGCCCTGCAGCAACAGGGCGCAAATAAGGGTACACCACCCGAAGGGGGCATATGCCCCGAACGGGCCAAGCTCACCCTTTCCGAGGGATTGCGTGTAAGCATAATTTTGTAATATGTCCAAAAGAAATGGAGAACTAGAAAATGTTGGTATTCTTTAATAAAATTAAGGCCTTGACTGAAGGTAATTTTTTTATTTAAAGTAACGGTCAGATAAAAATTGTGTCGTAACATTTATCGTATCTAGGTAACTGGCAGCTTACTGTGAAGACCTAGATAGCTGGTTTGAGTGCATCAACAGTTAACTGGGTAACAATTTGCGATTTAACACGTTTTACACGTACGTTTTCGCTTGTTGCCTAAGACTTTGTTCGTGTGAAATAAAATCTATGAAGGTATATTATCAATTTTCATGATCATGAATCTTTGATTACCTTTATGCAATTAGCATTTAATTAATCGTAACACTTATTTTTTTTAAATATTCTGAATATATTATATAAGGTGAATAATGTTTAAGGTTTTCTATTACAATATTCTATTTATATATGTATATGTACACATTTGTTCGATACGTAAAGAAAAGAAGACTCTCGTAAACAGTAAATGATCTAGAGAAAAAGAGAAAAAAAATAATAAGAATGTAAATAGAGAAAATGAAATATTTAAACTTGGTTTTGGGCGAGCTATATTGGCGATTTTTTTTATTTATAAAAATCCTCTGACATGACTGAGGTGTTATCTTACGTAGAGGAGGACACGAAGGACAGCTTTAACTAATTGGTTCGTATAGCGAGTAAAGGGTCTTTGAAAAAGCTATTTCCTGAAATCCCAGAGAAATACGGGCACGGCACACTTATTCCTCAATTCTTTTGTTTGTGTAATGCATGAGCATGATAGAGCCTTTTCATGGCTAAATTACTTTCATAAGCAAAACTCGTACAAAGAATGGAAGTATTCTTTTATCATTATCATAACGCCGACTGAACATGCGGGTAACTATATAAATTACATAAGCTCTGTCTTTAGTAAATTCTAAATTACAATTAAATCAATTATTTTTTATTGTTAGTTTTACATTATTAATTAAGTTTAAGTATTATAGTACTTAATATGGCTACCATTGACAATGATTAATAATTTGATTAATGTTACTCTAACTACAATAATATATAAAACTTAATTAAGTAGTTAACGAATTTCTCCAAACTCTTTAAACGATTCTCCTAATTAATCAAAACGTACCCAATAGATATCTGTTATGCAATGGATAATTTTTAACTAATTGATTTATTTACGTGATACCCTCAAAAACAATTTATTTCCCTACAAACTTACAACTTAAAATGTCAATTATATTTTTTAAATCAAGCAATACAAATATACATAAATACATTTTTAAGCAGAAATCAATCTTCATATGAGGCGGACACGGCCGACTGTTGATACTGAGGAACGCGGCGTGCGAGGTGAAGTAAGGTGAGTCAGAAAGTAAGTAGGCAATTTATTCCGCTTACCTGTACAAATCAACACCAAAGTATACGGTGAAAGCAACCGGTTGGTCCCCATCTCGTTGCCAAAGTCACTTTCTAATCAATTTTTCTTTTCATCCAACAAATCCTAGGCTCCCATATTGCAACACAATAACAACAATTTCTTGAAGCAATTAAAACGCTACACACTTGTAAGTTTAACGCTTGCACTTTAAAATATTTTCACGAACTTAAAAAGATACAATGAAATATAGCAGAACACTCGGATGTTTATATCCACTTATTAATAATATATTTTAGTTTCATTGTTAATCCAGAAACTTTGGCGCGTGCTCGCGGAATATTATGACGCGAACGTTACACTCTAGGAACGGTTGTTACAAGGCTGAGCGTTGACTGAATTGAATGTAGTCACTAGCCAAGCCACGCTGCGGCCCTCACCGGTTGGATAGCGAGTACAACATGTGCGAGTGAAACAGGAATTGGTGAGTGAGACGAAAGACAAAAGTTTTCAACTTCGTCTTGTTTGGAATGGAGTCGGAGTGCCAACGACGCTCGAATGCCCTACACTAGCTCACAGCTTTATTTTTTATAAGCAAACTTGTTTTAACCTTTACCTGGACATTCGCGGCTGATGTACTTTTATTTCATACAACAATGCAATTTAGAAATAAGAAATATAATAAAAGACTAACTCATGCAACAGTTTGGAATGCAAATCTGAAATAAATGTAAATCCTCCATTTAGACTGTAACAACTATTAGTAGGATGCTCAGTTTTTATTATCCTAAACATTACAAAAATAAAAAAATCGGATCTTAGTACAATTTGAATATAAATAACATGGTAGTTAAAAAATTTGAATTAAATATTTATTAATATACGAGCTACACCGTAAAACCATTAACGTCTAGCTCGGGATAATTCGGTCAATTGAAAATTCCAGCGATTTTATTTTATATTGCGATGTTTTTGAGATACTTATTGAAATTGTATAATATAATATTTTAGTAGATGTACAAACTGTATTGTGCTAATAACATAGTTTAGGGTTATGAAATTGTACGGGACTAATTTGTTTTTCACCAATTAAATCGTCTTAATGTTTTGTTATAATGTAACTGAGCTGAAAGCGTAAAATAATATCAGTTTATACCTCAATTGAGTGCGTAAATAAAAAAGTATTCTTTCTCGTTACATAAATAGGTACAACTTTCGTGTTATATCATTTGCTTATAATTAATCTTAAGACTTTAAAAAATACACATCGAATTAATAACCCCTATTAAGAACATATATATTTTAAGTGTTTAACTATTATTACTACATATCTTAAAAATTGTCCCAGACTAAGAAATATGTATATTAAAAGCTATAATTATTATTTAATAAATAGTAGTTTTCTGAAATCGCAAATATATTTGCATCAAGATTCCGTCAAAATGCAACTAAAACATATATTTTAGACAGTGAAAACTTTTTGCATTCTTGATCTGGTTAAATTTAAAAATTAATTCAAAACTGAACCTTTAAAAAAATTAAATAAATTGTTTAATGGCTATTTACTTTAGCAAAAATAAGCTATTAGTGGGGCTATTCGCTATTCATGTGATTACTGAGTTGGGTAGTGAACTGTTTAATAAAGGCAACTGAAAATGTATACTTTTGAGTGGAGATCATATTTTATATATAACAGTAGGCAAATGGGTAGAAGGCTCCTTGATAATAAGTGATTCTGTCGCCCACTTACACTGACAAAAGGCTGAAGAGTGCGTTGTCCTTTTACCAATTGTTACGCCCATAGCAGTGGTTGAATCAACGCAGTTTGGATTCGGTGGGTTTGGTTTTATAAATCCAATTTCGAGACGAAGCAGCAATGCTGCTGTATTTTTTTTAATTCTATGTTACTTTCAAGTTATTATAAATACTTAATTATAAGTGTACATTTATAATTTTTGTCTTATAGTTCATTTTACAGTTTTTATTTCCCCTGTGAAACCTCATTAATATAGCAAAATGCATCATCACTATAATTTTCGATAAAATTACAATGATCACTGAGAATACGGTAAATATGCACCTTGTATGTAAAATTTGGGTATGAAACGCATGTTTATTTTTCATTTACCTTATGTACGTATAGCTAGTGTTTGTTACTTATTCTGCCAGTAGATGGCGCTGCAGATTTAATCACGCGCAGTATCAGTTTTTATTAATATTCTGATTATTGCACGTTAGGATAATGAATAATTCAAACGTGATAAACGCATTCCTATTCACTATGGCGTACTCTATGTTATACATCCAGTTATTATTAGCCTAAGGTATACTTAACATAAAGTCCATTTAGATTTTAGACCCTTCGTGGAACGTGGACTGTAAAATGAAACGGAATTAAAAATATTGATTGTAAAATAGCACTTAGGATATTTGAACTTTTTCTACCCAACGTGGTCGGCTCCTTCGAAATAGTTCTATTTGGCACGCAGTGCGAGATAGTTTACGTCTACAAAAACTTTGGAAATTTGTAGTTTCAATTCCATTTAAAGTTGAAGGAATAAAATAAATCTATTTTCGTACCGAGCCTCCAAACGGGGATGAAAGTTAAAGAAAAACTGTTTTAGTTACATTCAGCATACCTTCTGGTATACAAAATATTTCTGTTGGTTCGTCTTTATACTCGTTATATATGCTACGGTGTCCCCTCTTCTTCGTTATCTTCATTACTGAAGGTTGTGCCTATCTAGAAAAGCCCTAATTTACGTTAATAACGTTACGTCGTCTTACTGCCTCCACACCACTCTATACTCAGCTTGTCTGTAGTGCATTAGGCATATTTCGGCTTCAAAAGTTTCGCCAAATGGCTCATTTGTTTTACATAGATTGCGTAAAGGAATAAATAATAGATTAGAGTCCTTATATGACGACCACTTCCCAAACTAGACGTCCTAGCACTAACGTAATCCATATTTACTATTAGCTCTAGTCTCATCAGCTTACACTCTTATAAATATCCAATTATTTTGTAAAATGAGAAATTCTCAGTTAAATATATCTTCCAATATCGTATTCTACAAATCAAGTACGGGTAACATAATTAAATTATAATCATCCCTTTGGCTCACGATCTCGTGATATTAAAACCATAATAGTTATCTTTTGAGAGGGTCGGTTGCGCAATTACGAGCGAAGGGATGCTGGGGTACTTGCATCGTTGTTTCGTCTGGTCTTTCCTCCCTCCTATCGTATTGCAAACAGTTTACGCGTCCCCTACTCTTAGTTTATTTTCTTATAAAGTGAGTATACTCAGTTTAGCTGTCCAAATAGTTATCCGACAGTGCTGAGAGGAAATTTAATTGATTATCGTAACATGACCATGACGGAGCTTATTTTTAATAATATATATGGTTTTATTTCCACCTGTTTAAAGACTTTTTTAATTATTATTAGCATTTTAGGACGATGGAATCGCTTGTTCATCTTGTTATATTAATACATATGACACTCACATCTCAATAATCATCTTGCTTTTTATTGATAAAAGATTTTCAAAAATCAGTTCAGTAAATCCAAATTACCCCCTACAACCTTTTCATCTTTATAATATTTCAATATTTATATATCTAGTTATAGTTCTGTGTCGACCCGAGAAAATGAATAAAATCAGTTAAGTACTTAGTAATTATATTCAGTAGAAGTACCTTAAAAGCGAGCCATCCTTGTTTTATGATTAAGAATAAAAAACTTTTTGGTAATATCAAACAAAGTAATCATCGAAAAGCCTCGATTGCACTCATATTAGGGGGCTCTGCCTGATTGACGATTGTCTCCCCATACTGCGTGTCAAATTGGCCAAATTTATGCAACTGCTCTTACAGCCTTACCCTAAGCTAAATAGCACATCAAACGCCATTACTTAAAAAGGGTGCCTACATTTGAATAATTACGACAAAATAATAAACGTCACATCAATCAACTACGTGTTTCATTTCGTAAATAATATATTAGACTTGCTTTGATATTAAAGCACTACATATTCATAAGCTCATTTAAATTTATAATTTTTGCTATGAAAATTTTTGTAGTAAACGGTGTCCGATTTTGACATATCAACTCGCAACTTATCAACAGCTGTCAACTTCACAAACTGTCAAAAAAAATTAATAGTAGTGCCTGCTGAGCGGTAGCAACTCATTCTAAAACATCAAAGGAAAGGAGAGACTGGAAATGTTTATGTGTATAAAAAAACGTGTAAATCTTAAGCTTTGACTTGCGACAAAATGGATACCATTTTCTAGGTTCGTCACTACCATAACATGTAATCAATGATGTAAGTTATACTCTTCACATGTAATTGTCTTATTAAAACTGAAACGTGCTAATGAAATTAGTTCAGCCGCTAGGATAAGCTGGAAGGATATATATGATTTCTCAACCTTAGCCATTGAGCTCTTTGGGCCCAGCCACTGTTTCCTCATCCAGATTAAGTTTCAAATAGTTGGTCACTGCGATTTCGTCAGCGTGAATAGACAAGGCTCTTAAAACAAAACACTTTGCGATAGGCATGACCCGCTAACGCCAACCGAATTTGTATGGAAATTGTCACGTGACAAAACATTCTTCCTTAGGTGTTAGTGATCACGCATATCGCAATGTGATTTGGTCTCAAGCCCAATTGCTTCTCCGCAATATTTCCGGCTACATGTGGTATCTTATACCAAGAAAAAAAATGTCTATCTTTCAATCTTTTTTTTCTTATCTTTTTTTAATGATTGTTATTATGTGTGTCTTATGTTAGTAATAAATGCTTTGTCTATGTATATATTACGGATTTATATTAAAAGATTATATTTTAACGATACACATATTATACTAAGGTGATTTTCAGTACCTATTTAGTTTAATTTTCAACTGAAACATGCCAGGTTAGCATCGTACATAATGTTGTTTTGACGAGAACATTAATCATAATCCTTTTAAAAATATAATTGTATTTTTGATGACAAATTCTTATGTGTAATTTAAACACAGCGTCTTTACGCGTCTAGCTCGTTTTTGAACTTACAAACATGTTTGATATTTTCAACGAAAGCTACGCCCTGTTTAAGTTTCTCTGTAACATCGCGCAGTCCATGCTTGCCTTTTATCTTTCAAATTATTATATTTTCAATATCTATTTATACTTTCAGTACGTAAATCAAAAGTGTATTGCTACGATGACGATCAACGTAACAATAACCAGGATCATAACCAAATAAACTTCATCGTGTAACATTTTCCCTCTTCCCCTAAAATAACAAAACATATTACTGGCCGGCGGCGGTGCATAAAACGCAATGAAAGCATTTTCACATGAGCAGTTTTCATTCTATAACTCCCCTTTTATACCCTAAGGAATTCCAAATGGTATCACTACTCTACCAGACCCTAATATTGCCACGGGGAAGAGAACCGCGAAATTGTTTTCCGTTACTCCCTCGTTCAAAATTGTTATTTGAATGAATTGTAGATTCTTATCTGTCTTCATATGCCTAATGGGCATATTTTATTGGAGATAACAAAAGTTCT
The DNA here is from genome assembly GCF_905147105.1 of Pieris brassicae. NCBI lineage: Eukaryota > Metazoa > Arthropoda > Insecta > Lepidoptera > Pieridae > Pieris > Pieris brassicae. Next base: position 18,778,958 of record NC_059666.1, on the reverse strand, counting down.
ATATGAAATATTAAATTTTATGTGCCTAAAACATATATAAATTACACAGTGGATTATGCCAATAACGTAAACGTAACAAATACTATAAAAGGAAACAGTGAGCTCGGCGTAATATTAATGTGGCTTATAGCAGATTGCGTATGAAAGCAGTACTTACATATTTAATTCTATTTTATTATTATTTTAAACACATAAATACAATAGCTACTACTTTTCTACACTTATTTATAATTTTGGTTCCATGCAATCGTCGCACTGTCTTTTTCACCTATCTATATCGTCTAATGTATTAATGATATTTTACCCTTATATTTATCCGATTTTATTATCGCAGTAGGTACGCATTACAACTAACAAAAAATTTAAACTCTCAGTTGGATAATGTTATATGAAACATGAAATTCACCTAGGTAACGTGAAATCTAGGCTGAGAATAAAATAAGAATACATAAAAAAACATCAACTGTTATATTTCAAACAACACTTATATCCGAATTGGATAGCAAAGAAAAACTCAAAAGCACGCTTATAGACCATTTGAACAAAACGAAAATTTCTACCTAAATCTTCAAAGCGATTTTATCGCATCATTTGCGGATAACCGACAAGGGGTTTACAAGTAAACTAGATAGCAATATGTATACACGAATCAGTTAAGGACGCTAGATTGTGGATAAGTTTTTCCGGTCGTAGCATATTGTAGCGTAGCAGGTTATGTTTAGAATATTGAAGTAAGAATCCTGTTAATACCGTACTCGCGTTTATGTAGACACTGTACCTAATATAAAAGTTTATTGAATTGTTAGAATATACGTATCAGATGTTCGATAAGTTGAAATATTTAATAACGAGTTTATAAGTAGTATATAGACGGACCGTTACTCAAGCGGGCAAGGGAAATGTGAATTTGTGAAATACTTTCCACTAGTTCCTAAGTTGTTCCTCTCATGCATCGACACATGCAAGTTTGTTGTGAGTTTAAGTCGGTTATGTTTACTTGAATTATACAAGATACGAAGTTTACGATAACTTTGACGTTTATTATATGAAATAATAGATGTAACGGGAACTTTAGCAACATATTGAACCTAAATAAATAACGAGTACTTCATTATACCTATTTAAGCATAGAAAAGAAAAGTATTTTACAAATTATCAGTGAAGGGCTAGCCGCACACAACTGCAACTAATAGAGCCGATTAGATGCTCGGCGCTTCGTTACGTTTCTACCATTCGTTACATCTACATAGTGCCTAGTCCGAATAGAAAGAAGAGCTTAGCTTATTGAGACTAGCTTTGATCTATTTTCGCCTACAGCTCTCTTTTAGTTGGCTTTTTACAAGAAAAAAGACGAGACAAAAAGATAGTCTAGATTTTCAAACATGGTAAAGTCAATTCATACCATACAAAGAAATTTTGTTTTATGAATCAGAGTACGAAATAAATTGTGAAGGCTATTACCAAATTATGGCAAATACTTTTACAACAATTTCTACTAAACTCCTATTGTTCATATGTTGCGCGTAAGGCAAGAATGAATCAACATTACAAATATCACACAGTTAAGAAGTATCACTTTATCATAGTCGTTAATTTTTATCTCAGTCTCATTATTGTCATTTATAAGCCTAGGCAAATTAATAATCCACCAGAATAGTGGAAATTTTTACTGGGAAAGCCTGTCCGTCATAGTGATTGTGATATTTTTAAACTTCAATCTGTATATTTTTAAAACGTATACTGATTTCAACTTAAACATTATTATATAGGGACAAAAATAATTCATCTATCCATCAAAAAATATAGGTAAGTAACATAATTGGGGAAACATTGTGCATTTAAAATTGATTGATTAATAACTTTAAAGGTTAGAGGTAAAGGTTTATTGGTATTTTATTATGAAAAATTGCCACTGGCCTACTTATTTGCCGGGCACTAAAATATCAGTAGCTAAGTCTACGATGCACCGTACCTCGTCGGTGTCGTTGTTGAGCATCTGTCTCAGAGCTGTTGGTCATTTTAACTCTCGGACTCGTCCATTTAATTACTCCCACGCTAGTGTGATAATGGTGCTATTTAAGGGATGAATATTGGCGAATTAGACGGCAGGCTTGAATCGAAGATAAAGCGCTAGGTATAAATGCGCTTCATTCAACTTTGTTTTCATGGCGCGGGTTGTATTTTCGAAGATAAGGAGCGGCATAATGTACGTTGGCAAAGCATACATGGCTTGAGACAATGGTTCTAAATTGCCTAAATAATTATATAGTATTGCATACATTTATTTTAGCACCTGCATTGTGCTACACTACTGCAATATATTTTGGAACGGACTATATCTATGCTAATATCGTGTTATCACACATACTGTATACACTATATAAACACATATATAATATTAGATACGCGTAGTGGCTCAACAGACTGTCATCGTGAACTCACGTAAGTCGCAAACCGACGCTGATTACGTAGTCATATTAAAATAGAGCTAAACTGTTCAAAGTCCATTGTCCAATATTCATAGAAAATACAATATTGCTGATTACGAATATACTATTACTATATATAATATACTATACGTTTTAATCAAAATATCCTTTGTACGTAATATTATCACTAACGTGACGCATTCTACGCGACTTCGATAAATTTAATGAGGTAAAGAATTACTTTCAAACTAGTTAATTATAAGTATATAGTAAAATTTTTGGCATTCAACTTTTTCAACATAGAAGTGAAAACATTGTTTCTTCCATAGATTTTAGGCACTAGTTACCAAAAATCACACAACAAAAGCCGGTTTGGCACAATTCAATCATAAACCTTGCTTCAATTAATCAATTTTCAGTTTCAAAAAAATTTAGTTACTTTTACCGCCTGTATTCATTATCAATGTAACATGAATAACATACGCGTGTAAATATTTCTATTTTTCTGTTGATTTCCCATGGTCACGAAAAATTTATCGACCTTTCGCTTACATTCGCAGCGTATACTTGGCAATAGTTAGACGTATAACTCTTTGATTTGATTTTTTATCATAGACGGTGGTTATATAAAATAGTATAAAATCTTATTCTATGTTTTAAAATAATCGTAGACATTTTATGGCAAATTAAATGTTTACATAATTTATGTTCTCATAGCTTACACTTTACAGGAAAAGAAAGATTGCTGCTAAATGGCGGTTGTCAAAACACAACAAGGAATGCTGAGAGGCATTAGTTGTAATACTGAAAATAGCAGTTTTCTTGCTTTTAAAGGAATACCATATGCGAAACCACCTAACGGAAAATTGAGATTCAAGGTATTAAATAATACTGCCAACGTTTTCATTTACTTTAACTGTATATAATATAAATTGTGTTTCGAGATTACGTTGAAGGGCTTGAATCAAGACATTGAGACGGTTCTATCCAAGTTGTTAATGAATCTACCCAAAAAACCTACTAAAATGTTTGAACGTTATAGTGTTGCATGTCGCATTCCATAATTTTACTTATAACTGTATTGGACAGTCGTCTTTAGAGTCAATACTTAGATTTTCCTTATAGACTGAAATGTTCTCTATGAAACCGGATAAAACGCATAAAATTACCTAAGTTTGTAAATTATAAATAATTTTATTAAGATTTCGTTTTAGGAAGCCAATCTGCTATTAGCTTCTAATTGTTTATTCATTATTAATCTTAGTTTCAGCTTCTAATTTTTCACCCAAAATATTTACTATTTGTTTTGAATTAGGCACCACTACCGCCGGAGTCCTGGACAGGTATCCGGGATGCCTACGAACATGGACCTGTCTGCCCACATTATAACGAACGGCTCGACAAAATAGAAGCGGGTAGCGAAGATTGCCTCTATCTTAATGTCTACACAAAAGCAGTGGACAACACTAAGAAACGTTTACCCGTTTTGGTTTGGATTCACGGTGGAGGTTTCTACACTGGATCAGGGAATTCAGAATTTTATGGCCCCGATTTTTTTATGGAACATGAAATTGTTATGGTAACTTTCAATTACCGACTAGAAGTTTTTGGTTTTCTTTGCCTTGATAATGAGGAGGTTCCAGGTAACGCAGGCCTTAAAGACCAAGTCGCAGCACTGAAATGGATTAAAAATAATATAAGTTCATTTGGAGGAGACCCTGATAACGTAACAATTTTCGGATGTAGTGCCGGAGCAGCCTCTACATCCTATCACATGTTATCAGATATGAGTGCTGGACTCTTCAGCAAAGCAATTTGTCAAAGCGGTGTATGTCTTAACGAGTGGAGCTATAATATTTACGCTCGTCAAAGAGCTTTCCAATTAGGAAAATTACTAGGTAGAGACACTGAAGATGTTAATGAGTTACTAAAGTTTCTGAGAGATGTACCTGCTGAATCTCTGATCAATGTTAAGTTACCCGGAATCAACACCGATTATCCCGATATAAGTGACAGTTTATTGTTTTCACCCGTTGTTGAAAAACCTAATTTAAATGTAGAAAAATTCATCAGCGAATCCCCGCCTATATTAATAAAGAAAGGCCATATAGCTAAAATTCCCTTGATGTTGGGATATACATCAGCAGATGGCATTGAAATTTGCCGTGATTTTCCGAAATCGTTATCTTTCTTATTGAAAAAGGGTATTGTTATACCCAGAGAAATCAAATTAAATATGTCATCAAATCAGATGAAAACTTTAGATGAAAAGATCCGACTTAAATACTTCGGAAGTACGACCATTACAGAAAAAATGCTCGAGGAATGTGTAAATTTAACAACTGATATTGTTTTTGCTTATAATACAAGAAGGTTGGCCCGGTACCATTTTAAAAACACATCAATGCCGACTTATTTATATAAATTCACAGCAGAAACCGAACGAAATTACATGAAGAAGAAATATAAAATGGAGCAGGTGCCTGGAGTATGTCATGGAGATGAGCAATATTACCAATTTAATGTAAAAAATATTGATATTCCTTTAACAAACGATTCCAAGGCTGTTATAGAAAATGTTGTTAAATTATGGGTTAATTTTGCAAGCTATGGGTAAGCCTTTCAAATATTTTATCATATACTTTCATTCAAGGCTATATCGTGACTTACATAAAATTGCTGTAGCGACACCTAGATTCTACGCGTACATTCACTGCGATGTCGTTATGCCCCGAATCGCGCTTATGAATTTACTCCGTCCTATAGTAGGGGAGCCCAGGCGAGGATTTCGGGCTTTACTACAGCGTGGCACCTGCTTACCTTAGTTCCTTTACCAAATATATGGCCACCTATCAGATCACATCAGATATTTTCGAGCGCGTCAGATTTAGGTAGGGTGAGTTCGTGCTAAAAAGGGTATATATCACTAATCTGACAATTCTCAAATGACGTAAACAAAAGGGAGGGCTGCAAAATTTAAAAAAAAAACGTCATCTCGACATTCCCGAGCGTGGTTATTTTTATTTTAAAGGATATTTCCTTATTCAAGGATGACGAAAATTATCTGACAATTTCCACAAGACGATGTAACAAAAATTCGACGAAAAGTTTAATACGTGCAGCTGCATAATGGCTACATTCCCCCCTCCGCGTTTGTATTCTTGTCTCACTTTTTCTCTATTACTCACTAACTCCAACCCCTCTGGTTTCTGTTGCCATCATCACAGCTGATCACATAGCTCGTTCGTGGTATGATATTATTTCCATTATTTGTCTAACGATTTGGCTTATTTTGTTATTTAAATATAGCTTATGTGAATTAAAGTTTAAAAATATTAACTATGAGTAATATAAGCATAAACTGTGTATTTTGTGGTGAAACTACTTTGTAAAAAAAACAATAAAATTTACATTAAAAAATGTACAAAACATTTGGTTATCGTCGAAACAAACCGGTTCTCCGAAAATCCCGAACAATATACGATAATCTTGAACTTTATGGAATCTTCATTAAATATATCACGGTGAAGATGATGATTAATTGATCAATTAATTATACGAAATTATTAAAAAAAAATCATAATAAATAAAAGATCTACTTGAACAACAAACACTTTTTCATTTGCATGCTATTTGGAGTCGAATGATGTAAATTTTGTTTTTAAATTATCAGATTAAGCGATAATGAGACAGCATGTCTATGATATAAAGATGAACCATATACTTTTAACCTGACCCGCTTGAGTATTTCATTGCCACATTATAATAATAGCTGCGAGTTCGTGTCACATCCAAATCGTCACATTGTTAGATTAGAGCTTCTTTATAGGTCCACTTAACATGCCCATAGAAAAACTGACGCGCTTACGTACGACCACACACATCTTGCAAACAATCAGATTATTAAAAATACGTAGACTATGGATGCCATCAATATCTGCGCTCGAATATGTCCATGGCACAGTTGTTCTTTTACATTTTTGAAAAATCTACAGCAGGGGGGAGGCCCCACCGATGTGAAGGTATACATTACATAACATTTTTTTATTTTATTATCTAAGCTTCGCAACACAATAGGTATCTCAATAGGTTGGAGTAAATCCCCATTTAGCATCGTGGGCTCCCTAACTACTCAGGATATGGGCCAATTATTATAGGATTGTCCTATGCTACATTTAACCAAAAGCGCCCTCACCTTATATATTTTATTTCTTTTATTATTTTCTAGAAATCCGACACCAGATTGCGCTGACGTCGAATGGAAACCGTTCACTGAACATGAGAAGAATTGTTTCATTATAGACAGATATTTGAAATGCACAGTAAACGTCGACGAAGAAAAAATGACGTTCTGGGATGAAATATATAGAGAACAACGGATATAAAAAATATTTGCCTTTGTCTAAAACGCTATTATTCTAAAACCGATGCGATCTATAAAAGTATATCAAAATATATTTTACAACAACTGAGCATTGATATAATTAAACTTATATAATTAAATGCACCACCTCCTTTTAAAGTTTTAAGCTAGAGTTTAGAATTGTCAGTTACGTTTATATGAGATCTCAAAGTTAGCGACAATTAACAAAAAATAACCTGGTTGTATGGAATAAGTAACCTTGCCTTTCCCATCAGGGATAAATTAATATCATCATCAAAGTAAGCTTCATAACGTCAACTAGACCCACTTTTAACTGAGAACCAAAATACTACTAGAAACTTATCTATTATACACTTAACTATTAAACATTTGTTGAATATGTATTTTATATTTGACCAGGCCCTTGAAAACAAACAATCTAATTTTTTTTTCAATTAATGTATCCCTATTTTCAATAACTGATACACGTAAATGAAAATTGATGAATTTGTATAATTACACAACCACACTTGTGTTAAGAAAGGCATAAGGTAAAAAAAACTAAATAATTAGGAATGATACTTATAATTTTAAAATCTTGTAAACCTAGTCCTCACCATTGAGTAGCGAGTCGTACAAAAGTTTAAATCTTTGTCTATTCCACCTAACATACAAAAAATAAACGCATTCAAAGTAATATTAAAACCGATTTTTCTTTCATTTTCATACTTGCCCTTTAACTCTGAACATATTTCAGAGTTTCATATTAGACAGTGACTTTTGAAAAAATGTAGGTGAAATATTAGTAATGTTGCTATGAAAGGATATTTATCCACACACGTGCCCTTATAAACGTTTTCTATTTGCACATTATTTTGAACTGGTTATTTCCTTAATTATGATTCTTTTTAATACATTTTGGTAATTCCAATGGGGTCTAAAGTATTTCTTTAGTAGGGTAAGCGCTTTAATCTAGATTAGAAGGATTAATATCACAAAGTTTAATCCTAAGAAAAAATATCCAACAATTACATTTTAACGTAAGTTTCAATTAGCATCATCATCAAATAGAGAAATAAATGTTTTTATTATTAAGAAAAAAATTAAATAATTATAAATCTTGAGTTATCTTAAAGCATGTAAACAAAAATTTATTTTTTATATCAAACAAGTATCTGTTAACTTAATGTTACCATTGCTTGCTGACCATAATCGTTTCAAAGCACTAGAAACGTCGAAGTAAATTTTATTAAATGTGTATTGGTGTAAACCAAAGACAATAACATATCTTAATCAGTTTTATACTTCATAGACAAAGCTTATAGACAATTGAATATCTGTATAAGTAGGCTCGGTAAATTATCTATGCAAACAGCACACGTGTGTGGTATGTGGTACGTTTAGTACCGACCCGCGCGAGAGTTACGCGGCGGTTCACGACGACGTTCACGAGAGCGGGAACGGCGGCGCCGTTCGCGGGAGCGAGAGCGGGAACGCTTTCCACCCTTGCGACGGGCGTATAAATACCTGGAATAGAATGCATTCAATATCCATGAACTGTGGATGCTCAATAACAAACCAAAACTATTACTTAACAAAAAATTAAATATCAATTATGACATGGGAATTTAAAAAATATTTTGTTTTTACAAAAATAAATGCATGCTGTTACATGACTTAATGTTGTCACTGTTTTTCATTAATCTGATGCTTTTAAGCAAATAATTAGTTTATTAAACTTATTTAAAATATGTCAGCCTTTTTTAGTAATAATTATGGCAGTTTTAGAGAAATTAATTGATTAATAAATATATCTTGCAAATATTAATTTGATGCTGGGTTTGTTATACAATCAAATAGTATATGGGAATAAAAGGCAGGCTATCTTTATTGCCTTATAATTATAGTCAGTAGTAAAGTCTATAAAAATATAAACTATTTATAGTTTAAAGGGTCACAAAGAGTGCCCAACTTAACCAACATAAAACAGTTCTTAAGAGAAAGTTTATATCAAACAGACATCACCAGTTTATATTAAGAAATATATACTAACCGTCTCAATTCTCTTGAAATAGGTTTGAGATGCATAAAGTTACAAAATCCACTACGAGTACATTCTCCCATCTCATACTGGCGACAGCAGGCCTCTCGAAAATCTGTCACTGGAGAGAGTTCGGCATAGACTGGCCGTCCACCAAACCAACGGTTGTTTAGGTCATTAACAGCCTTTTCTGCATCTTCTTCACGGCGAAACTGGTTAATTATGTTTATACAATAATGATTTTGATACATATGTATTTTTATTTACTTAAACAAAGCTAGTTAAAATTAATAACAAGGAATTTCTGTGTCACTAATAATATTAGCAATTATATAAAATAAATTACCTTGATATAGACATTGCCCACTAAATGGTCACCAAGATTGTCACAAACATTCATTTCCTCAATTTCTCCATATTTATCTTCGCATTCAACAAAGACATCTTCAAAAAAATTATCATAATGCTCCTGCATCTCTTCATCTGATACATTAGCCACTACCACTGAAAACATTGTAATTTTTTTCAATAATAATTCAAACATTTTTAAACTTTATCAAATAGATATGAAAATAATCAAATCTTCATACAAGTGTACATTATCCTGTGTTAAGATACACCAACACCAAATCAAATAAAATTTTAATGTTATGAAGAATAAAAGAAAAAGAAATCTCATTGTCTCATAGAAAGGATGTTTAAATTACAATACTTGTCATGTTATAACTTACAATGACTCCCATCAGCAGATTTTGCAGAGTTTTGTGGATTAACATACAGATTTTGAAGAAGCACTGTCTGGGAAAAGGTTGGCTTGTTATGAATTCTAGAGCATCTGTCGCCATGTCTGCATGCTCCAATTTTGAAATAAAAGGAACAATTGACTCTGAAACAAAACGAAATGGAATATTCAACATAACCTAAAAACCAAACATCCATGGAATTTCTTACTGGAACTTATTAAGTTTTTGTATAAGCAGATGTAAAAGCAGCAAAATGTAAAATATACTATTAAATACTTACTTGTCCTTTTCGGTACCAAAAATAGCCGCTAAATATTCAGCCATTCTCAATTATTATAACGTTGTTTTATTACACCAAAATAAAATAATATACTATTGTTTTAAAAAGCATTCTAGATATTAATAAGAAGTTTTTTCAATAAGGTTAGAAATAAATAACACAATTTGTTCAATTTTTTAGATTACAAACAAAATTTTAGAAACAAATTGTTCGTAGGGTTCAGCCTATGCTAAAGCTTCAACCACAGAGTATATTTAATAACTTTGAATTGAGTCGGGTTCGGCCCAAAATGCTACGTATGAAGTTATAGCCCAGAAATGATATAGACTAAATACAGACTTAAAAAAATAATAATTATATAATTAAAATTAAGCACTGGAGCATAGAAACTGGGTACAAATTAAGAGAGATAGTTGCCCAATATATGTACCCTAAGCCCATAGGCGAATGTATCATAATACAAAGACGTTATGGTGGGACCTTTAGTCGAAGCTAAGCCTCAGCTTGGCTAAGCTTGAGACAAGATCACTTTTCGAAAGGCGTAACCCACTAACGCTTTGTTAGAAAACAGTCCCACGTGATAAAGCATGAGATATGTATCATTTTGATGTCTTTGTTTATTTTTTCTCGTATGTAGTTTTTTTAATGTTATGGCAATAGTTTTAACTTTATACCAGTTTCAAGTTAAATTCATGTGTAGTTTCCCAACCTTTTACTTGAAACTGGCATTAACTTAAAACTATTGCCATTATATTAAAAAAAAAGCATGAAATATTGTCATTCCCTTATCTCTTTAGTATTAGTGGGTGACGCCTATGGAATTTTTGTCTCAAGCTCCAGAAACAATTTTCTTGTCAAATTTTGCGAAGTCTGACTTCTGTTGGTTTTGTATCATATTTTATATTAAATTGTAATACGGTATGAACATTGTAAAAAAAATTAAAACATATTAATCATCTGATTCTGCATTTTCAAGTTCACACTAGGATAGAACTAAAACTAATTCCAGTTATAGAAGTTTCAGTCAAATATATGTAATGTATTAAACATCAGATTATTCTTCATCATCTATGTATGAATAATTATTGTACTTAAAAATAGTCGTTACCACAAGCAATTTCATTTGAATGTTATGGATAAAAAAGGTCAACAAAGTAGAGTAATTAGTCTCTTGTTTTATTACGAACTTAGAATAAAACTGTACAATGAGACGAATAAGGAAAGCCCTTATATTTAGAAAATAATTCACCAATATCTCTCTTCATTTGTTTCTATGCGTCTGGTCCTTATTCTATGTTTTAAAGTTTTGATGTGAACTAGACAGAAATGAGTCACTTGTCGTAGCTGTAACAGCTCCCAACTTTTTTATTATAATAGATTAGATTGACCCCTTTAAACCTCAGATGGCAGGAGTTTTCTAAAAATAAATTACTAGTATGTATACATGAATCTGAATCAAGTAAATTATGAAAGGTAGATATAAGAATAAGGCTAAAAATTTAAACCATGAAAAAATATAAAAAAGACTAAAAGCAGATGAGTGAGATGCCTTGCGTAATTGAATGATAGAAAACATAAAAACATTGAAACGATAAAAAAATATATCTAGGTAGGTATTTGTTTTCATAATAGAAAATTACTTAAGAGCTTATATAGTTTATGATTTTAAAAGTAAAAGAAATACTAACATTATATTTCTAAGATTGGCTAACGTGTAATAATCTAATAAAGATTTTCAGTCAATAAACTAAACCAAGATATTGCAATGTGATGCAAGCTGTAAAATAAATATTAATTGAATTGGCCTACCATTGTTTACTTTAAAAAGTAATATATTATTATATAAAACATACTATAGAAAACAAAACATATTTAAATTAAGTATTTTCTAACTAACATAATCCTGTAGGAACCGGTTTCTATAAATAGCATTACGACGAACAGGATGACTCGATTAAAGGCTCCTATACGCCGAGTCAATAATGTGCGACAGCGTCGCATGTTTGACATGCTAAAATAAAAAGCGTTTGGGGCATATGTGGCCGCAGTTTACTCCTAGGCAACAAGTATGCTAGCCATGAACTTACACAACGAAAGAAAATCGTTAAAAAACAGTGGAAAAGAAGCTGTTGACTACCAAAAAGCGTGAGCATATGCGTGTATTTTCGTAACATAGTCATGGTGTCGCTTATGGTATCCTGACTCACGCCTAGGCTACCAACTGACGATACGAGATATCATTTTCATACAAATTTAGTTTTCGCTTTTCTACATACACTACTGTGAAGCCATTTTGTCTAAGCCCCATGGCGTCGCTTATTATACCCCGATTAGGCCTAGGTTACCGACTCTCGACACGAATTGTCATTTTCATACAATTATTTAGTTTTCGACTTCCTCCTACATTCACTACTGTTAGGAATCTTGAGTAAGCCCCCTCATTATATCATTCAGTTAACATGTCATATTTTACGTTATGATAAGTGATTGCCGAACAAATAGCGATCGACAATGACAGCCGACACAGGTCTAATTTGAACTTTGAAGTAGACAGTCATCACCGGGCTTGTGAAGTCGTTTCAATTTTATTATTTTGTCATTATTTCCGCCTTCCTATTTAAATGAAGAAAAGTTTACCTAACGTGTTCATTTTGGTTATGTGATCAATCGAAAGATCATATAATATATGCATATAGTCGCATATGGTAGTTTCTCTGTGTGAACTTGTAAATAAGAAGATAATTACTTTTAGTTCAAGGAGTTTACGAGTTACTACATTAGATAGCATCTTTAGAAGTTTTTGCAGGTCGTATGATAATTACCCTCCAACTGCGAACAGTGATTGGATCAACTTCTGAATGACCGGTTTTAGACCATATCTTCTATACTTTTCCGTTGAAAATAGTTTTATAAAATAGTAGTATAATTGCTCACAATGGCCTACAACTCTTCGCTTGACCAATTTTGCGGATCAAAATTTTGGGTGAGTAACTACACTTTAACTAACTGTCATTAGAATACAGTTTTGGACATTAATAGTTAGCATATTTATTCATATTTGTAATTTAAGGTAGTATTTTCTCAAAAAAATACTTTTTTAAAATTATATTGCTATATATTGCTTAAATCATTAAATCCTCATTGTGAATCAATTATTTAAAAAAAAACATAAATTATAATAGTTAATTTATGTCTAATATAGTATATGTTGAGGTAGAATCTAAAAACTCAGTGGCCATGACCTAAAGGTATTTTCTGTTTTGACGTTGTTACTTAAAATGAAACTGGTTTTAAAAGATTAAAAAATGTAAGAAATATTTGTATATTATATCGCAATTAAGCATTACACTAGCAATTTTAGGTTATTTCAAAATATATTTTTATAAATTCTTTGAAATTAAAGTCTTATCAAAACTTGCTTGCTACTAAGAATTGATTTAATTTTGCATGAAATTAAAATTTTCATATTAGCAAGTTTTAAATAGAGGATTGACATTGTTAAAATATGTTTTTAAAACAGTTTTAATTTAAACCATGTTTAAAACAAAGAAAAAAACCTTTTTAAATAAATGTTGGCTGTTGAAAGAAAGTAATTCATTGGACTATTGATTATTTAAATAAATGAACAGATTATTTTAATTTTAATATTGGTGTCTCCCCTAGTCATACAATGGAAATCATAATTCATAGGTAATTTCCCGCTAGTAAAATACCCATGTCCCTTTATTTATTTAAACATATGGAGTTAAGGTAAAGCATTTAATATTGAATGAAGGTATGCATAACATTAATGTATATTGATTGATTGTGTTTTATATGAAAACAAATTTATATCCAGTATACAAAACTGCCTGGTTTTTGCTTATTGGATGAGATTGGATTAAACTTTGAGAAATAATACAAATATCAAAAAAAATTCAACATAACTTTTGTTTAAATCTGTCAGTATAAAGTTTTTCTTTTTTACATCTTCCTTTTAATTTTGAACATGTCTGCATTTGCATTACCTTAAAGAATTTTAAAAATGAAACATAACTTTGGCCAAATGGTTTAAATTATATAGACATTTGCTTTCATTGTAACTACCAATTTAACTGTGAAAAGACTTCCTAAATTTTTGTAATTATGTCTTTTTAGGATAGCAACTTAACATGGAATACAGACAGTCCGGAATTAACTCCATGTTTTCAAAAAACTGTGCTTATATGGACACCTTGTGCCTTTCTTTGGGTTGGGGCACTTTTAGAGACATATTACATTCTAAACAGTAAAGAGAGAAACGTACCATGGAATATATTTAATATTAGTAAACTTATAATTACCATTTTATTAATTGTACTTAAATTTGTGGATCTCGGTGTAACTGTTCATAAAGCATCAAAAGATGAGGAAGAAGTTTTTAATGTTGATTTTTATGGACCCATAGTGAAGATACTGACTTTTGTAAGTATTTATATAACAAATAAATTGACTTGTACATTTTATACTATTGGTAGTCATCATCATTCAAATATAAATGAATAAGAATATTTTGTGTGCTTACAATGTTATCAAATGCAGATTATACGACAATACTAGTCAATAATGTCAAAGAAATGATTAGAATTTGTGTTTGACCCTGACCTAGTATTGGTTGTTTAAGGCTTTTCTTGTTTATAATATTTTGAACATTTCAATATCTAATTCTTAATTTGTAATATAAGTCTTCTGAGACCTTAAAAACAGTCTAAATAAAGATTGTGTCTTATCTGCGTTAAACCTTATAGTAAATATGATATTTGTACATGTATTATGTAATTTCATATAAGTCATCATGATACCATCCATTATTTATGTCTACTTAATATGTCACTACCATGATTGAATTTAATTACAGACAAATTGCAGATAATGTATTTTTTTAGGTTTTGGCGGCAACACTTCTTTATTACAACAGGAAATGTGGTATGCGAGCATCAGGAGTATTGTTCTTCTTCTGGCTATTGTTGATACTTGCTAGTCTACCACAATTCAGATCTGAAATCATCAACCACCAACAATTGACAGAAGATGAGAATGTACAATATAACTTTGTCAGTTACATGATATACTATTCATTGATTATACTGATGTTTGTACTAAACTGCTTTGCTGACCTCCCACCTAAGGAATCACCATACAAATTTGAAAAGGTAATTGGGATGCAAATTTGTTGAAAATGTCACATTATTGAGTTATCTAAAGTGTTATATTTTTAACAGAACCAATGTCCAGAAACCGCGTCAGGTTATCCGAGTCGGCTTACTTTTAGCTGGTTCGATCCCCTGGCACTCACAGGGTTTAAAAGAAGTTTAGTTGAAAGTGATCTTTGGGCACTGAATCCGCAAGATTCGTCTGAGGAAATCGTTCCACGTTTCGCTAAGTACTGGGAAAGAGCCTTGAAGAAACGCGATGCGTAAGTATGATACAATACACGTTATAACGAATTTTAATATAGCCATCAGATCATATAATCTGCAATGTCATGTTTCATCAATGAAATCGAAAACGGAAGATAACACCGACGTACAAATATGGCATTTAATGCGACCTTGATGAAACTGAACGACTAAAATTACATCATATTTTTTTGTTGGCTATTTTTTTTTTACAGTATAATCATTTATGAAATAATTAATAATGTCATAGGGCAACTGGGACAAAAGCTACCTACAGTAAGACGTCCGCCAGCGTGAACTTTAAATCTGAAAATGAAATGAAACCGGCGTCAATTTTACCGGCCCTTTGTTTGGCATTTGGCGGAGAGTTCTTCTTCGGCGCGTTACTTAAACTGTTCAACGATTTGCTTATGTTCGTCTCGCCACAGCTGTTGAGGTAAGGGTCGCGAACGGAGAAATTACATGTTTAACACAATAAGTCTAATATTTGTAAATGTTTCAGGCTCTTAATAGGATTTGTGGAAAGTAATGAAACAATATGGAAAGGTTATCTTTACGCCGTTGCACTTTTAGCGTGTGCGATAGCGCAAACTCTGCTATTAGCCCATTACTTCACGAGAATGTACTTAGTGGGTATGAGAATAAGGACTGCATTGACTAACGCAATTTATCGAAAATCTTTACGGATATCAAACGCAGCCAAAAAGGATTCTACAGTTGGGGAAATTGTGAATTTGATGTCTGTGGACGCCCAAAGGTATTTAGAAATCTGATTTAAGAAAAACAGTATGTGGGATAGATAAAAAATATATATTATCATCAAAAATGTGTAGTGGGTTTATCATTGTAACAAAGTAGATGTCCTTAAAGCGATAACAATTCATAAAAAAGCATTTCTGTTAAACTACTTACAAATATTTAAAAATTATAACATACCGATATCAAAATGCTCAGTCACGTAAGTCGCGTCATCGTCGAAATTAAGAATAGTCATTATAAATATGATTTGTAGATTTCAGAACACCTCAATGATTTGCAGGAACTGGAATTATGGTGTAATAATACGTAATTGTTTTCGCTAAGTAGCGAAATCAAAAGTAAAATTGTATGATTTAAAATTCATTATTAAAAAGTATTTGCACATATAATAAAAAAAAAAAATTATGAAGTGTTAAATAAATAAATAAAATAAATATGTTGCAATTACGATATGTACAGAAATATCCTAGATAATGTTCATTATGGTTTATCTAGTATTGTGTTTCACTGCACTACTACCTAACTTAGTCAATATCAATAGATTAGTAATACTAGGCTCGCCCGATTGTAACATGCTATATAATGGTTTTCAACTCGCATATTAAATAATTGTTAGGCAACCCTGACCTAATTTCTAACTAAAAGAGAAGTTACACGCAATTTATATTATGCGTTCTAAAAGGGTCCTTAAAATAACCAATTACTGGCAATTAATACATACAGTAACTGTTCGTTTTATTAAAAATTCGATGAAAAATAACACGTTAGATTCGTTGATAACTTGTTTTTTTGCTATTTTAGATTTTTGGAGTTGATGGCTTATATCAATATGATATGGTCCGCCCCTCTGCAGATAACCCTCGCGTTATATTTCCTATGGGGTATTCTGGGCCCGTCTGTTCTTGCCGGCTTGGCTGTTATGATCGTGCTTATTCCCGTCAATGGGCTTATTGCTAACAGAGTTAAGACTTTACAAATAAGGCAGATGAAGTATAAGGATGAAAGGGTTAAACTTATGAACGAAATTCTCAACGGTATTAAGGTAAGATTCAAAGTTTTTCAATGTTAAATTAAAATCTTATGCGATGGTAAAGTTGCTTAAACTGTTTGTTCGTGTTTTATACCAAGAAACTTTATACAAAAAATATATCTTTATATCTACTGTAAATTCTTGATTGGCCAACAATCAAGATATTATATAGGATCTTTGATAGTTTCCTCGTAGTCTGCCTTTTTCTATTATATTAGTGTGTTGACGCACAACGGACCTAGTGAGAGTCTAATTGCGGAAATTGAGTCCACCAACCTGTTTGTAGTGCGAAATATATGCATTAAAATCTATTAGTAATATTAATAATGAAATATAAATGTTATGACATACTTCGTAATTTTTTATCTGTTGCCGTTAGCAACCACAAATTCGTTGATTAAGTCCGACCTTCAAATCTATCAAGATACCTTGTGCCTTTTCGTCTATAAAGTAAAGACTGTTTGTCGATTTGATTCGTAAATTTGCAGCATATTCTTTTTACTCTTAGTTAAATGTTAAGTTACACATATGTTTTCTCAGCTAAACTATCAAAATCGTATGATCCCGTAACCAAATAGTATAGAATATCTTTATTAAATAAAATATGCAGATTTCTATTACACTTCGTCTTCAAGACTGCGTATTCGATTTATGCATTGAAAATTTGTAAATTAGCAAAGTCTAGTCAGTAGTCGATCCATAGTTAGACATTTTTATTTTTGTTGCCCAAATAACTTCATTCCATGTCCGCTTAATGTTAAATATATAGTTATTCCGATAATGTAATTCACTTATACGTCATTTTGAAGCATCTTTTGTTTATTTAAAACGATCAGGGACACGATGAGCTGGCTCAGTATTACAGGAAAGGATTTCAAACCACGATTCATTTATCATACAACGGTGGAATGTTTACTTAAAACAATATTAAGTAATATAATAAATTATACCTATATACTAATAGATTTTAAACAGTTGAAAGTATAGGGTTAGGTTTGGAACGTTGTAAAACATGTGCAATATTTTTAGATTATAGAAATTTGTCGTTTTTTCTAGTAACAAAATTATTAGAAAAAACGACAAGTTTTTATAATTTAGCCGAGTCTTCGGTGTTTCTGATTATAAATTACAAGAAGTTCTGTATTTTTAGGTTTTAAAAATGTATGCTTGGGAACCTAGTTTCGAGGATCAAGTTATTAAAATCAGAAACAAGGAGATGAATGTCCTCAAACAAACTGCGTATCTAAATTCTGCAACAGCCTTCATTTGGTCTTGTGCCCCGTTCCTGGTAAGTTAATGTCACCAATCATCATACATTTTTACTTGAATCGTTGGTATTTTCCGATGATTAATAAAACAATCTCATCAATTCTATGTTTACGTTTCTATGGATATAATTGGTTTGATTACAGAGTATAAAATAATAAACTATTTGTACAACGTATATCATAAAGTCAGTGACACAATAATAGACCATGTTAATACGCTAACCTTATAAAAGGTGATATTTCAACGTCACACAGATCAGAAAGCCTGTATCACAATAATACAGTTTTTAGACTTTGTTACAAAAGTAATTAACAAATAGCAATGCCTGTGGCATTAAACAAAAACAACTGAACGGAGATTTGTGTGGTTTTCTCCAATCAATTTTGTGTGTACAATAGTTTTGTTTGAATTTAATTTACGTATAATGATTATTATTTTATTATTTATTATAGGTTTTACGTAAATTGGCTGAAATATAACGATTATTGTTGAAATGGTCCAGAAAATCCTTGCCAAAACACACGAAACCCACGCGGACAATGCTGCGGGCTAGTTAAAAATATTTAAAAAATCATATAATAATTGTTTTTAGTATTTAATATTACACGTTAATGCAGATCCAAAGGTTCTAACAATTATTAGACCGTTTTTCCTCTATGCAGTCATTCATTGACTGAGCCATATAGATAAGTATATGTGTATATGGAACGTTATTCTATAATGGAGAAATGACACCTGTCAAAGGTTAGGAGTTTTGGCGATGTCACCATCATTACTTGCTAGTTGTTATCACAGAAATACTATTTGTGTAGTTTTTGATAACAAATGGTGTCTATCGACAATATGTTTGATGTCATAGATATTTCTGATAGTGCAAATAAAACTAAAATTAGATTATATGGCTGATTGACTTATCGAGTTATTTACTTTTTTTTTAATTACATTACCGTTAACTGAGCTATGAAGAAACATTCTTAAGCATGGAGTAAATTCCGAAATCTGTTTGAGTTATCAATATGCGTTGCTTCACCATAAAATAAAATAAACATATTAATAAAATATTTTTGAGCAGTGTTGGTTGTGCAGCAATGGACTACTAATTCTGTCTATGTGCATTTCCTCGTGCTCGTACGGTAAAGGAAAATTTAAGGAAACCGGCAAGTCTGAGACTCAAAAAAAATATATTGGGATCGTGTATCAGACACAGAAGGCCGATTACCTAGCTTCCTATTAAATCAAAACCGTTTACGACGACATAGTTAAGAACCACAGACCACGGTTATATTCACCATAATCAAAGATCCCGGCGGGTGAAAGTATTAGGTACCGGCCAAATATGAGTAGTCCCTTCGATGTCGTTATAACAGTTAATAAAGCATTATCATTCCCTTAATTTATATTTCAAATGTTGTTTGTATTTACTCAAACTGAAATGATCACGAAACATACAGAAACCCGCCATTAAAATAAAATTTAAAATAAAATTTAAAATAAAAAACAAAAACTCGTCTTTAGATAATACGGAGATATGATAACAAGCCTAAAACCAGAAATAACAGTTGGTATCAGTCTTCTTCTGGAAACAGTTTCACAATATTTCCTGATAACAAATCAGTCATGATAAAAGTATTTAGTATGATTTTAATGTAAGGTATTAAAATAAGGTAATAAACAATTATTACCTTATTTAAAATCACAGGTGTGTGATTGCACCAAATCTGTGTGTATGTAAGCTATGGACTATTGATTAGTTGATATCATGTTATCAATACAATGCTGTAATAGTTATCAAAGATATGATATTGTTCAGTGTATGAACATTGTTAGCTTTTACTACTATTATACCAGCAGAACTTTTCGGCCACTGGTGGCTTGCTGTGTGCTTATGTCATTGAAACACACTAATTAAAAATGTACAACGAAGTCAACCAAAATGGTCACAATACTTAAGAATATGATTAAGGTTAACCTTAATCTAATGCTGTCTCAAAGACAGACGACAAAGAGGAAATCTTGTAGAATCATAAAATTATAATGTTCAATACTTTAAACGAAAAGCAACGTCTTCGCTCACGCTTCGCATCATGCACTACAACTGAATACCGTACAAAATAATCAATGCCTCATTGAACTTCTTCCCATCTATTGAATGGATTCCCTGAGAATGTTGTCCTGTCCGTCTCACACGTAATGTATTACTAAATAATAATAAATTTTCAGTATCAGATGGATACTATGTAGTTATTCATTTACGTATTGAAGTTGAGTTATCGTTTCCGAAGACGTCATTCGTAAATAATAAATAATGGGTACTACTCTGACCCTGACATTTTACTTAGCATGACCGTAACCTACAGACGAATAAAACTAAAACATATCTATTTATAAAAACTTTACATAAAAATCAAACTCCTCTACATTGCTTACGTGTAATTTGAGCATTGCTCAGATGAGTTAAATTAGTCATAATTTGTACCAATATATAAAGTCAACTGTGGTTTAGAAGCTGTAGTTTTATACATATAGAATTGATGATATGCTTTCAACCGCACTCTATAATATATTATTTTTGATAAAGACGAGAGATTTCTACGTAAAAGTAAATGTGACAACACTCTTGTACCACCTTACTGTGATGCGAAAACTTACTATTATTAAACGTTTCACCTTGGCAATATACAGACGACTAAACTCTCATGATTAAAATATCTCTACAATAGTCGGATATGTGTCTGGTCCCGTTAGAAAATGTTATTGATTAAAATCGGTTTGAGTAACTGGAACAAACAAACCTACTTTTTATGGCGGGCAACATAGGCGGGGCACGATTCGTATTTCCACGATGTGACTTGTTGCCCTTGAATGCCTATTCTACCATAGAACTGTTTGTCCAACGTATGTATATACAACAGGTTTATATACATTTCAATATCACAATCATTTATTTTTTGTTTAGTAATTTAAGGCCTCACTAAATGCTAGTCGTAGAACATCTCATGTAGGAAGAAGATAGAAGCCTTATTACTAGTAATTCCTTTTATATATCAGATTTATTTTTTAATTAAGGAATTTCGAAGCAAACTTTCAATACATTTAAACATTCCCGATTTCACAGCAGGATTCTAAAGCAATAGTAGCATTTGTCTTTTCTAACCCATTCACTCACTACGCTTGTGTGTAATGTTAATAAACAGTAACTTAAACTACATTTAAAATATAGATTTAAAATTAAAATTATTTTTTCAAGGTTACCTTTCTAACTTTCTTCACTTATGTGATAAGCGATCCTGAAAATCATGTTTTGACACCAGTCAATGTGTTTGTTTCGATGGCTTTGTTTGCCACGATGCACCTGCCTTTAGGCTTACTTCCGATCATCGTGGTCACAACCATTGAGGTACATCTAGTTGTTCTGACAGACTAGAGCTGTCCAGGTGTGGTCTTATGCATGCATGGCAGATATCTAAGTATTTTTCTCATTTAGGTCTAGTTTTTCGCTATAGCCATACACCTAAATTCATGTGGGGCGAGGTTGTGATGGAGTAATTATTTAAGCGTTACAGATCTTAAATAATTATTCTAAGGCTTAATGCCATTTAATTTTAAGAATATTTATTTGCTATTAAATTTTTTGTTAAAATTAGTGCTGTAATAATTTAATAGCAGTACCTAACATAACATAAGCTATTATATTAACTGGTGCGGTACCTCAGGTGTCACTGATGTCATTCGGATGTTTTGTACTGGTTAACGACACTCAAGTACTGGATTCTAAGACGGCTTTCGTCGCTCTGTCTCTTTTCAACATACTACGTTTTCCACTATCCATGCTGCCTAACGTAATATCGAATGTGGTGCAAGTAAGTTATTTATCCTATATTTATTTACGCGCAAATTCATCGTAAAGCGCATCACATTAACAACTTCACCAATGACGTTCGCTATCCAATAAATTTGTTCTAAATTCATATATTTTTTTTATGATAAAAAGTTAATAGTGACAAATATTTGATAACGAGCGCTATTTGACATTTTAAAAATTATTTATGTCGGATCAATGTCGTTGCTGTCAGCTGTCATTGTCATTATATGTCACAGAGCTTATAAGTTAACAACGTCAAAGGCAAATCAATTTAAAACAGCTAATATTAGTAGCTTATTTGATCGGCCAATATAGATCTATAAATTAACGACTATTTTATGATAATAATGATTAACGGAACCACTAATACTCAAAAAAAAGGCAAATTAAATAAACTACTCGTACAGACACCGGCAAACATCTTGAACAAATGCCCTTGCTTGCGCAGAAGCAATTTTTAGGTATCACTGGGAGGAGAGGGCGGCGGAAGAGTGACGAGTCGTTCGCGTGATTGGTAAATCAGTTGACGTTTGTCCCGCGCTGTGCTCAAGAACTTTGCCGGTATCTGTATTAACGATTAGACCGGACTGATTTTGGTAAATTAGAAGCTCTGTATCACATACACAATGGGAGCTGATAGTAATGCCATTGCAACGCACATGTATATTTTTTTCATTGGTGTCAGGTTGCATGCCCCTTATATATACATATTATGGAAATGTAATCAAATTTCATTTTGTAGACCGCGGTTGGTATAAAAAGATTGAATAAATTCATGAATGCTGAAGAATTAGATGAAGAATCGGTGGAACACGACCCGAAGGATCGTAAGTATTTTACAACATTTATAGATACGACATAAATTTGTATTTCCTGTATCTTTCTCAAAAGATTTCGATTTAACGAGGTTCGAGTTATGGAGATTCCACTGTAGTTTATACGTACCGCATTTACCTTTACAACCTTTTTAATAGATTATTCAACAGAAAAAAAGATCGGCTGTCCAAAGTTCTATATTTAAGTTACATAAGTTTAGTAGCAATTACAACTGGTATTTTGTTTCGAAGCTTCTCAGTAATCCACCCTCACTTATTAGGTAAATAAATGTAATTGTTTCGCCCTATATCTCACAATACACACTTGAGAATTGTATATTAAGTGCAATTGTGTGTTTGTGTTATCTCAGGTTAATAACTTCAGTTAATTAAATATTACCACACCTACACTACAATTGTGTGTTGCTCTTATTGCGTTGGTAATGCAGAGTGATTACTGGAATGGTCTTCTGTTGTAACATGCTTTTTCTTTTCAATTTAGAAGACATATTTTCTTTCCTATTCTATGCGCTCAAGCTACGTAAGACAACAACATATTTCTATAGTCGCTGGGCCTAGTACAAAGTTCGACCAAAGTCTGGTACCATATTGATCTGTCAGTAAGATTAACTTTCTTTCCAGCGAACCCATTATCAATTGAAAACTGTAACTTCTCATGGGGAGACACGCCTGAACCAATTCTAAAGAATATCAATCTACAAGTGCCCAAAGGTCATTTAGTTGCTGTCGTTGGCGCCGTTGGTTCCGGGAAAAGTTCACTTTTGTCCGCTTTACTTGGTGAAATGTATAAAACATCAGGAAGAATTAATACTTTCGGTAAGTGGTATAGAAGTTTTCAAACCGAGGCATCTATTACGATAACTTTTCACGCATTAAATAAGATTATCTCTTACCAAGAAAATCTCAATGAATGTCGTGGATTTTCTCGGCTTCCTTTCAACATTTTATTGTTTGATGTACTTAGAAATTACAAACTATTGACAATCACTTGTAAATTTAAACTTTAAATATCTATATGTTTATGTTAACTCTAATTGTTTACACTTTCGTAATTAATAACGGAATGGAAAAATTTAATTTTCCTACTTTTGTAATGCGAGCCAGTCGTGGTCCACGAATATACTTGAGTATTTATTTTAATATAATAATTAAAGGTACATTCGCATACGTACCACAACAAGCGTGGATCCAGAACGCAACATTACAAGACAACATTTTGTTTGGCAACTCACTCGATAAGGGCAAATACAATAATGTCATCAACATGTGTGCACTCAAGCCAGACTTCGAGATGCTTCCAGGCGGCGATCAGACCGAAATTGGTGAAAAAGGTATCTCTCTCTATATATAAAGTTTTTAATACTAAACTGTATGCTATGTATAAAAAACCCGTGCGTCTTAGAACATCGTTAACTTACATTCAGTTATTGAATTAAACATTAATGCAAACCTTAACGAAAATTTAAATCTTTTATCGGTTATACGTTTTGGTGACCAAATATAATGTTTATGACAAGGTTCAGAATAGGATTTATGATGTGAATCTTTCGAATGGGAACGCAAAAAATATCAAAAATAACGCATGCTTAATTGAAATGCGGGATACGTTCAGATACGGCGGATAAGTTCTAAATATATAAAAATACAATTATTGTTTTGTTAATTTTGGCTTCAGCGTGCGACTCTCAATCCTGGGGTCGTAAGTTCGATCCCCGGCTTTGCACCAATAGATTTCTTTCTATGTGCACATTTAACATTCGCTCGAACGGTGAAGGAAAAAATCGCGAGGAAACCGGCATACCTTAGACTAGTGTGTGTCAGGCACAGAAGGCTGATCACCTACTTGCCTATTCGATTTACAAATGATCATGAAACAGAAACAGAAATCTGAGGCCTAGACCTAAAAAGGTCTGATATGATTGTTCTGTTTCTATTCTAGTGTTCGGTACAATAAAATTATCAAAAAAACGGAAAGATTGTGCTTCTCATATCTAAGAACATCTGTACATTAAATATTATTGTTAATCATTATAATAACGTTAATTTCACTTAATGAGAAACCTTTTCGCTTGCAAGCCATCTACAAATCATGCTAAAGAGCCAAATACTTCCCTGTTAAGCGTGTTGCAATGTCTGCCCGTTTAAAAACCAATCTTTTGAAATAGGCATCAATTTATCCGGTGACAATTACAGGTGTAATTAGCCCGTATCGTGTACTGTGAAAAAATGGGATGTATGTCGTGGACACGGAAGTGTTTTGTACGTCAATACGTTTTTTACGTAACGAATTTAAACTTAAACAAACACTGTTGCTGCTTCGAGTCAAAAGTTATACTAATTTCAAATCTTGATACGCAGCAAAATAACCTTTCCTCTCCACACCGTGTCATGTGATTCTCGCTTTTCATAATGAATTCTTTGATCCTTTACCACATACAGTGGTCAAATTAATTGATTTCGGATGTTATAGGTTAGATTCGAAACTACAACGCCAAACTGTATCCGAGTTTGTATCATTAAATTTTTTGGATTGCCGCTGGTAGCAAGGTAGCAAATTCACGTCAAAATATTCAACGATATAAACGGTCGTTTTGATGTGTATGCTACGTGCCCTATTGGGATAAGGGTCCATACAAGCTTTGTAAATAAGGTTTAACAAAAGCAACATATTTTTAAATAGGTATCAATTTATCCGGTGGGCAAAAACAGCGGGTGTCATTAGCTCGCGCCGTGTACTGTGACGCCGACAATTACTTCTTGGATGACCCTCTTAGCGCCGTCGACTCTCACGTTGGGAAACATATCTTTGACAAGGTACCTACTGTTATATTTGAAATTTTATTAGCTTTAATAAAAACTTTAATGCAATTTGTAGATAACAGTTTTTGGTATAACATACAAAAGAAATTATCGATGTGTAAATAGACTTAACGCCCGAGTTCTGTGGTTTGAGACTAAAAAACTTAGCCAGGCGTGACATACTGGCCAATCGAATTTGTATGAAAATGTCACGTGACAAAGCGTAAGCGAATTCCCATACATTATATTCCTTCAGTGTTAATGAACACGACTGTCGAAAAGTGATATGTCTTAAGTATACGATTCGTGTGTTCTATATTAGTATAATGTAAGGTAAACAATAATCTAAATTTGGTTTAATTATAACTTCTTCATCACCAATGGCTGCCCATCATGGGCCAAGTATATTTCACCATCGTAATCTATCTTGTACTTCTTGCGTCCAATTTCCAACACCTATTGTTTCGAGGTCATTGACAACTCCATCCCACCAACACAGCCCTGTTATTTACTTGATGTGATTAAATAGAAAAAATGCTATTGACGTCATGGTTTTTAATAATCAATTGTCAATTCGGGAAGTAATCGAATGAATGATAAAGTTTAATAAGCTACAGAAGTAATTAATTAGTCTAATGATAAGATAGAAGTTCTTTGCTAAAGAGGCCAAGCCGCCTCGGATTACATTTCTAAAATTATCTGCGATCGCGACTGATAGCTTAAGTGACTGTTCTTGTACCGCAATAGGAGTCACCCACGGGAACCGACTGGTGTACTGTGTATATATGTCGCAGTAAAATAGTTAAATCATTACTGTAATAATCGCTCAACGATTATGATAATCTGCACCGGTATCAACAGTTCATTATGTTTTCTAAAATGTACAGAATATATTTCAAAGTTCGATTTTATGCTAGCCTAAATTATTGTAATAATCAAAAGTCTATGTCTATGATATTTTTTGGCGGCATTAGTGAAGTCCTAATATTTAATTAAATGTATATGTCGCAGTAAAGTAGTTAAGAGAGGCAATTGAATCTCTAGTCAGTTAATTAAACATAGATATTCAATCAAGTCATGTAGTTTGTGTTAAACTCCACAAATACACATAGTAGCCAGGCGAAGACATGCATGAAGCATGCTACGTCATTATGGATTCGATTATTCTTTGACCGTTATGTGTCACATGACGGACATAGAAAAAACAATATATTTATTTATATATTCTATTGTTAAGTTTATGATTATTTACAAGATATTTTACTCCAAAAGCCTATGGTTATCATTGATCTGTTGTTCGTTAGTAAATTATTAATATAATAAATTATCGCGAGTAGAATACTCTCGAGAAACATTCCCCTTGACTTGGGAGCCTTACAATATAATGAGATTTTGCTTAACCTTTAACTGCTAAACTAAATTAAATATGAAGATTAAATGTCAACTATATATGAAGTATAAATTATCAATAACAGGTTATAGGACCAAATGGGTTGCTACAAAACAAGACCCGTGTATGGGTCACTCATCAGGTGTCGTATTTGGCCCAAACTGACCTTGTGGTAGTGTTACGGGACGGAGAGGTCTCAGAAGTAGGCACATACCAACAGCTGCTGGAAAAGAAGGGCGCGTTTGCCGAGTTCCTTCTTAACCACTTGAGCGATGCTGAAAGGACATCTCCAGAAGGTTAGTGATTCCAAATTTTTAAATTTCTATCTTGTAGTTGTGGATGTGGTGTGTTCTGTGGATTGGATTTGTTTCCCGATTTTTTATTTGCTTTTGTATTGCATAGTCCTCAAAAGACAGACCTAGAAGATATAGTCTTTACTCTAGATTATATCTTTAATAGAGGCGAAGTGTCCAGTAAAATTATAATGATGAATAGTTCCAATAAATATTTATAAATAAGACAGCAATTTTTTTCGTTAAATGCGATTGTAAAGATGAAATTAATCTATATCCAAATACACTTTATTCAAATATTTAACCTTAAATAGCCCTTGACATCATTTTAAATCAATGATATCACATGAATGATGTTTTATCATAACTCCGCACCGGAATAAGTTAATACTTAGAATTTATGATGAATTCAAGGTGGGTGATATTGCGGGCCACAGTAAATTCACGTTTTTATCAAGTTAATATTTTTTTCAGAATTGGATGAAATAAAACAAGATCTGGAAAGCAAATTAGGTTCAGAGTTCCAGAACAAATTACAAAGAGCTCGATCGCTATCTGAGAGTGCCTCAGAAACCGAAGTACCTGCGGGAGGTAATTTATTTATATTATTACGCCTGTCTCCCGAAGGGGTGGGCACCATGGATGTCTACTTGCTTCGATCCTGACATACCTCTCGCGTCATTCGTCATGACATTTACTATGCATACGCGGGAGTAAAACCTTCATTTATATAGCTTCAAAGAGTTTTAGAGTCAGTGTGGAATGAGAACTGCACGATACAAAACTTATATACTTTGATTTTTTTCATATAAAGTATCAAGATTACGTCGAACTATAATGACGTAACAGTATTGTCAACAGAAGAAAAAAGATAATTTAGCAATGCGGAAACCTCGATCCCGCTACAGTTCTCTTTCCTCACAGAAATTCAACGATTTTCTCTTATCACTGTTAAAACATTAAAACAACCTTATCGATGGATGAAGTAATAGTATAAATTGTTGTTGTATTTATTAATGTTAATTAATTGGTCCACCTAACAGAAATTTTCCGTAATATAGCCAAAATATATTTTTTTTTAAAGAAATACAGAAATAAATATAACTAAAGGTATTAAAAACAAGACTGACTGTTACTGTTTCGTGATCATTTGTTTTTCTAAAAAGCCTATGTGCCTGACACACGTCGACGCACATAGACAAAAAGGCCATTGATCGAATCTACGACCTCAGACATTAGAATTGCGCTTTAGGAAGAAACTTTGTATGCGACACGGTGAGCTGGTGGGTGTATATTTTTAATAAATATTCTTACATCGACAGGTGACCGACGCGGAAGTGTTAAACGACGTACTCCGGAAGACAATGCTGAGGAACGAAAGGAGAAGAACAAACTTATTGAGGCCGAAAAGGCCGAAACTGGAAGTGTGAGTACCTCTTTTCTGTCGCTTAACCATTGTCAAGTTTTATCACAATTGTACGCTTGTATATTTCAAAATGTTAAAATTCGATATTCATCAATAGAGTGATTCAATAGAATCTTCCCATTATATTTACTATACAGTAAAAAACAATTATACTAAACATATATCCAAAGGTTCAAATATATACATAAAGAAAAAAATATTAAATACGTAATACCTAATTCGGCTGTGCTGTGTGATGGTACGTGAAGGTGTGCTCATGATGCAGGTTATTTAGCGCTCTGGATATGCTAAGTACTCTTAAGCATATTCCGCGATATCTTAAACAAGTCAAGCTTTAGATATTGGTCGTTGTTTGTATGTTATTGGCTTTCCGTAAAAATGATTTAATTTATTCGTTAAATGACCTTACCCAGGAACCGTACAAAATTTGGTAAATAACTCGTTAAAGTGATAATATTTTATTTTCAGGTAAAATGGGCAGTTTACAAGCAGTACTTAACCAGCGTTGGTGTCATGGCGTCATTGGTAACATTCATCATGAATATGATTCTACAAATGTTCCAAGTCGGCTCAAATTACTGGCTCGCAAAGTGGTCTAACGATAATCAAATGGTATTATTATTTTTCTTTTTATTCATCGTTAATCGCGCTTAAATCTAGAAAAGACGAAAAGAAATGTCAAGGATCTCTCTCAACTCTTTTTATATGAAAAGCCCTTGTTTGCATAGAAATGCATTATTCTAAAATCATGAAAAAAGTAATGTTTGTATATCAAATGTGATATTAATATTATCAAGCAAGCTCGTTCCAGCATCTTACACTCGCGGGGCGGTGTCTTAATTTCGTTTCGTTTTTTCTGTGCGTTTGACTTAGAAAAGGATACACAACATTCTGCCTTGCGCATGCGCAAGACGGCTGGTTTATGTTTCTTTTTTCATAATTTTTTATTGTTTCCAAAAAGTTTCTATTTGCATATTTTGACAGATGGTGAATGGTACAGTGGATAAATCTAGGCGTGACTTGTTTCTTGGTGTATACGGAGGTCTTGGCATTGGCCAGGGTAAGTACCACATCATCAATTAAAGAATTAAAGATTTATATTGTAATGGATCGCGGGCAGCATATTGTATATATAACATTTAGTCAAATATAGTAAAGCCAATAGATATAGCAAAAGACATATTTTAGTCAAAATTTTAGAGTAAAGAAGAATTATCTCTGGACTGGATGCAAAATACCAAACTTAAAAGAATAAACCAATTTCTAAAAGGAGATTACGTAGCGAGGAGAGGCTATTTCTATTGGTTTATCTTAATGGCACAAAAATAAAAAAATGTAATAAAATAATTTGATGAAATTTCTGGGTGAGGTGACCTGTACATAATGAATACATTATTTATACATTTTTAGGGAAGGAATCTAATAATTCACTTTTAATTGTTATTATCATTTCACATTCGGTAAGAAACGGGTTCTAATGCAAGCTTTTAACATAATTGGACTTTACTTCGTGTGTAAAATTAAGCAATCAAATTTTCACTAACACTGGGATTTCATATCTTTATATATTGGGTAAACTTGTAGCAAAATAAAAGTCTTTATTAAACTGTATAACATTTGTAATAAAATTACGCAGTTGCTTTACATTGCATGTTATATCAAATTATTTATAATTTCTAATAAAATTTAAGAAGCATTATCTACTTTTAATCTAGTACAATATAAGATTATATTGTGATAAAAAAATTATTATATTTATACATAACATTATTTTTTTGTATAAATAAATCCCCGAATGGGCTAGGTATGTTCTTCTCTTATACGTCTAATTCTTTAAATGAAAAAAAAAAATGTTATGTATATATATATATATATATAAAATCGAAACGTATCTCATTCAAGTTCAACATGCATATGAAAATCAGGCAGTTTTATTCTTTCGATGGATATAAATTAATTTTATTTAAAAGACCCTATGAAACCCAGTTGTGTTAGTTCATGGATTACAATACTACTCTAAATTCATATAAGTATATCATTGTGTATTCAAAGACATTTGCGTCATGGGTAGATATTCCTTGCGTCGGTATTTAAGTCGTGAATGAATGTGATACGCCTTCGGCATTAACGGAATCGAGACCAGTATTGAATTGTTGTGTCAGTGATCACCGTATCGGTGTCGTCGCTGGCCTTATATCTGGGTACGCTGGTTGCGGCGCGTACGCTGCACTCTAAGCTCCTATCGGGCGTTCTTCGAGCGCCATCTATTGGCTTCTTCGACTGCACCCCCACTGGAAGGATCCTCAACAGATTCAGCAAGGACGTCGAAGTGCTAGACAACGTCCTGCCCATGACGCTACGGGGATGGACAGCCTGCTTCTTCTCGGTACGAAGGCGAGACGCCTTATGTTTTAGTGCATGATGTATATATTAGCGTTAGAATTAATTTGTAATTTATTTCAGTGCCCGCAGATTTTGGGATCAGTTTATATATAGATGTTTTGTTTAGTTTAGATAACGTTTTCAACTTCAGTGTTTGTCTGTTTTTAATTAAGATGATCTGCCATCCGTTGAATTAAAATCTTTATTTTATATCCTTGATCGATTTTCTATATACAGTTTCATCTTATTAATATGATATAGCATTGTATATGTAAGACAGGCAGACACCTTTTTGTTTTTTGTTTCTTTTATACTTTGCTCTGTAAACGTAGAACCGTCCTATTTGTAACCGACTGAATAGTAATTGCAGTGTGAAATAAATAACAATGTGTTGTTGAAATGAAGTACTTAGGTCTAACTCTCTTATCTATTGCTTTTCAATGCAACTGTAACTTTAATAGCTGCATGTTATTGTTAGAAACATCGCATTCATCCAAAACTTCACCGTAGTCTAGAGCCATCATTCTTCCAGTACGGTAGTGACATCTCATAGATACGTAACAAGTGAAATTTTCAATTGAATTGAAAAAAATGTATTCATTATATACGGGGCATCAAAATTGTATTCAACAGATTTGTATAAATTGGCTGATTTTACAGCTATCACATCAGTTGTCGCCACAATAATGCTGTTACTGGGTTGTTGGAGAGCAGCGAAGATCTTACACGAGGGTTTAATAAAGAATGTGTTAAAAGCGCCTTTACAAACTTTCGAAAAAACGCCCATCGGTAGAATACTGTCTAGATTCGGTAAAGATGTAGATGTTGTCGACACAACGCTGCCAATGCAACTCTCCGACTGGTGGTATTGTGCAGGACAGGTAAAACTCAAAATTGGATCAACGCATTCGCTATTGTCGTTTGTAATACTTTGGCATTTGTATCAAAGCACGTCTACACATTAGGGAATTGTATACGTAGTACGTATATACGGCTACCAATTTTCATTAACTGTACTTGTACCCGCTTGCCTTTGCGCGTTTCTGTTCTAATTTCAGTGTGTTTTATGTGTTTTCTTTTTCTTTGTTCAACTAAAAGCTGATCCCAATCATGCACTTCAGTGTGATCACATCTGAGTGATCTCCGGACATGGGTAACTTATTCAGAGGATATTCAGTCAATTTTATCACCAATTTTATAATAATATCCATTTTTACGTTAAACGTTTTGTTTTTCTCACGTGGGTCATCAATATTGCTTTTAATAATTAAAAAAAGCTGGATGCTGTAAATATCACTGGGGTGTAAATTAATTGCTAATTATATTCTATGATCTAGGTTCTCGGCACGTTGTTCGTCATAAGTGTATCGACGCCTATATTCGTGTTTGCCATCGTGCCCATTGGGGTATTATACTACGTCATTCAGCGCTTCTACGTGGCCACGTCCAGGCAGCTAAAGCGGCTTGAATCCGTTTCTCGTTCACCAATTTATTCACACTTTAGTGAAAGTATCACTGGAGCTACTACGATTCGGGCCTACGGTGTTACTGAGAGGTATGGCCAATTCATATCATTTAATATGTGTAAACAAATATATGTTAGAATCCATAGCAAGATGATAAGACAATACAACAATACGAAAAAAACATCGTTTTGTCGGTTGTGTGATAGGCTTTGTTTCAAAGGAATCTGATGTCAAAATATCGTCCGTTAATAATGCAACGATATACTTAACACAAAAATTAAACTAAGACAACATTTATTTAATTACACCAATTTACTATCTTGTAATATACGTATAATCTTAACCTTAAATAAACGTAGGGCCTCGGACACCTGTTTCGTGATCACTTTTCTTAACTAAGCAATTACATAGTTAATCAGCCTTCTGTGTCTGTCACATGTCGATTTTTAGATCAAAGTCCGGCTTCCTCACGATAAGTTTCGTAATCGTATTAGTGTTAAATGTGCACATAAAAATTACATTGATGCACAGCAGCCCAGTCAGGGTTGAGAGACGCTCGCTCGAGTCAACCACGACACTACTTGTTTATTACTTAACCATGGCAATCATTTCGGTATATTATTAATGTAACTGCATAGGTTCGTCGAAGAGTCAGAACGCGGTGTGGACCACAACCAAGCATGTTATTACCCGAGCTGCATCGCAAACAGATGGTTGGCAATCCGCCTGGAAATGATTGGCAATGTCATTATATTCTTCGCTGCATTGTCTGTCGTACTCGGCCGCGAGACTATCGACCCTGGCATTGTGGGACTCTCTGTCACCTATGCGCTACAGGTAATCTATATAAATAAAAATATGTTGCTAAGCTCATTACTCGAAGACGGCTGAATGAATTCGAGTAATTGTTTTTTATTTATTCCTTTTAAATCTGGGGAAGGGCTTTATGGAGAGAGAAAAATTTAAAAACATTCAAACAATTGTTTTATCTAGTACTAGCAAAATCTTCTATATGTTGGTATGTAACTACTACGAAGATAATCTAAGTAAAAAGTCATATATAAGGCGAAACGAAATTCCCGGTGATAACAAGTGTGAAATATAAATATTTATCAGATGTTAGGTATAAATATTTCAGATCCCGGGAATCCATTATTTAGATTGTTATCGACCTTATTTTTAACACATTGACATCGTAGTAAAGGTCCCACTGTCTTATGCTTTCTTAAAGCAGTCTCAACCATGATATTTAATATTTTGTTGCGGGAAATTAGGGGGTGGGAAGGGATAATTTTATATATGATTGGTTGGGCGTAACTATAAACTCCGTACCTCGACGAATATCATATTTTAAATGATTAACACATACATTAATATTTCATTTCAGATAACTCAAATCCTGAACTGGCTTGTCAGAATGACATCGGAAGTTGAAACCAATATTGTGGCTGTTGAAAGGATAAAGGAATACTCGGACACTCCTTCTGTGAGTCAACATTTAAGTCTACTGTCTATTAAATATGAAAATTTTCAAATATATTGTTACAAATATCTTTTTCTATGCCCTTTTTTCAATGAGAAATTCAACTTTGAGAGGGATATAAACAATATTTGTTTTTGTTTCCTTCTCGAGATTTTGACTCGCTGTCGCAATATATGTCTGTGAATGACTAATGAAACAGAATTATATAGATATATACACAAACCTCTAAACTCGAAGTTCGAAAATAATCATGACACCTATGTTACAGGAAGCAGCCTGGAACCTTCCAAATGGCCCAGGTTCTACATGGCCCGAAACAGGTGCTCTGCAATTAGACGGCCTAACAATCTGCTACCGTCCTGGAGAACCAGTCCTACGGGATTTGACCTGCACTGTGTCACCTCGTGAGAAGTTGGGTATAGTCGGAAGAACCGGGGCAGGGAAATCTACCCTTACGTTGGGACTGTTCCGGTAAGTTTTAGAGACTTGCGGCACAAACCTGCGGCTAAACATGACCACTGGACGTCACGACAGAATGCGTATATATGTAAACTTTAATTAATAATAATAATAATTCAAGTTCTTGCAGATTCAAAAAATATTAATTTGTTACTGTGTGTACTTGAGTACTTTATACTGGCTACACAGATCAGTAAAACTCTTTCTCTGTGAAGGTTTTCTCTAAAATCATACCAGAGACAGTAGAAGCCAGAATTACCCTTTTAGTCTTAAACCGTCTTACAATCGCGACTGATTCTTAGCCAAAAAGTCCGATATTGGGATTAAAATAAGTCTGTGCGCACGTCCGGTGATCACAGAGAACTCAACGATCGATCCAACGCACTACAGAAAAAAATATTATATACTTTGACAATTAAAATACAACCTGTAACATGTCTATGGTTTTATATGATATTGCCATTCTAAAAAATCAAATGACATGATGTTCTTATTACAGTATCTCTGGCATATATTCAGGTCATGAAAGTGTTATTGAAAATTGTGTAGTTACAGTGTCTTACTCATATAAACAGAGATATCCGCTCTTGCTTATGTTACTCGTATATATGGAAACTATATAAAGCGTGATTTGCCACATTGCCCCTTTTTAATGATTTTTTTATTTACAGGATTGTGGAACCAACCAGCGGTAAAATAATGATCGACGGTATCGACATATCGTCCATTGGCTTACACCAGTTGCGTTCACGCATCACCATCATCCCTCAAGATCCCATTTTATTCTCTGGCACTTTGAGGCTGAATTTGGACCCCTTTGAGACATTCACAGATGATCAAATATGGAGGTCACTCGAGCATGCCCATCTCAAGGCTTTTGTACAAGGTATGTTTTTTAAACTTAACGGTTTCATATTTTCTATAGTAATATAATAAAGATTTGTAATGTATAAGCTGGACTGGTTTCAAAACGTTTATTCACTATTAGAATGCTTCATTTTCCCAGAGTAAATTTATTTCTATAATATTTAAAAATATAAATGCAGCTATGTGGAACCAGACAGGCAGGTTTTAACATTGATTAGTCCAAAAAAATTTATAACTATATAAACATACATGTATATACAGGAGATATATATAATCTATACATAAAACTATAAATAAATTTAATTTACCAAAAATATGAATGGCCACGAAAATGACGTAGGCAAAGATTCATGAATTTCAATGACTGATGAAGTGGTGGCCTCTAGCAAAATATATTCAAAGGTCCTATGATAAGTCTTAAAAATAAAAGTTACTTTATGAAATACTGTTTAGTTATATTGTCTATTATATTTAGGTCTGCCATCGGGCCTGCTCCATGAAGTGTCAGAGGGCGGCGGTAACCTGTCTGTGGGTCAACGGCAACTGGTTTGTTTGGCCAGAGCTCTTCTTCGTAAGACACCATTGCTCGTATTGGACGAAGCCACGGCCGCTGTGGACCTCGAAACTGATGATCTTATACAGGTATGTACTGTCGGCCTACCCCGTCTTTGAAGAGCAACAAAGTGCAAGTTATGATGTACAACAAACTAAAGTACTTGTTTGTCTCTTTCTATTAAGATCTGAGTAATTCGGTCTATACTTTGATTATTAATTCCGTAAAATTCTGACAGCTATCATTTTTGACATGTCAGAGATTGCAAACCTTTTTGGCCGGGCACATCTTAGTCTATGCATGCATTTATTTGTTAGTGAATGTATCCATTTTATGAAGTGCGGTCCTCCACATTAAAGGTGGATTTACGGCGAGTGATAATTACGTTCTATTTCATCAAAAACGTAAAAAGTAGAAAACGCACAAGTAAAGATAATATTTTTTTTTAAAGGTTATTAAACATGGAATTTATTGGTAGTGATGCCAACAAAATAATAAAATAAAGTAATTAAACTTAATTCAATATTGAAATAGTTGTCGTTTCTTTTTGTCAATAAGTGCTTTAACTTGCTATTATATAAGCTAAAAATATTATTAATTTTTAGCTTATATGAATTAAGCCTTAAAAAAATATCTGATAAACTGTTAATTTTTTCAGAAAACAATTCGAACAGAATTCGCGTCATGTACAGTACTAACGATTGCGCATCGTCTTAACACAATAATGGACTCGACTCGTGTAATGGTCTTGGATAAGGGCCAGCTGGTGGAGTATGCCCCTCCCGAACAGCTTCTTCAAGACAAGAACTCCATCTTCTACAGCATGGCCAAAGATGCTGGACTTGTCAACTAGATTTTTTTGTATGACATAACGCTTAAAACAAGATTTACCTTATATTGAAGTGTTTTATGTGGGATGGCTGAAACTTGTTAAAACATGTAAGGAGTAATATATATATATACTTTAAATATGTTATGGTCACATTTGCCTAAATAGATACTACTTGTATCACAAATAGTGTACATTTGGTGGTTTTGTCCTGATTTCTATAGCTATACAAGTATTTCCAACATTTTTCAAAAACTCTTTTAACAATTCTTCTGCGTGATACTTTATAATTTTGAAACACATGTGTACTATCAGAATATTTTTTCCAAGATTTCAGACCTAGGCAGTATTTCTCATAGTCTTGACTTTCTCAAATGTCATACTGAAACATGTGTTCAATTTACGTATTTTACAAGAATTGTAAATCTCATATAGACAAAATAGTTTCATTCGCATATGTGTATCATATAAGTGACTATGTACATTTATAAATTATATACAATACTAATAATTTCGAATTCGTCCAACACACATCATACGATAAGGCCCGTGTTCCAAAACGTAAATCAAAGTTTGGTTTACGGATGAATAACACTATTAAATGTAAGCCATATGGCTCTAGACTGAAATACTTTGCTACAAGCGCGACCCCTTAGCACAAACTTTACCAGTTCGCTTAATATATTCCAGTCCCATATATTCGCCTCGTTCCTCGTGCACTACACAAGGAAGTAGTAAAATGTGTGTGACCGCCAATTGTTTCATTACAATATTTTGGTAAAGTTTTCCATAGAAACAATTTGTTACTTTTAGTTTACACGTATTTTTGCGCTAAGGGTATCGATATCACCAGTCGTTGCAAACAATGTAACAATTGTAATTGATATACGTTTTCGATCACTGGTCTTGGAGTAGTAAAAGATTACGAGAGAATTTTTTGAAGGACTTTTTACTTAAATTAAGTACTTAATGTGCAATCAATGAAGCAATAAAACTAAATAAGACTGAATTCGACATTTCTACTTAAGGATATTCGATACTTAACCACGCTATTATAGATTAAACGAGTACTTGTTACACATACGTCCACTTTTTAACTAAAAAGTAGCTCAATTTGGAACGAATTTACAGCTAAACTTGTATGCATGTTTATTGAGAACATCGGATATCCCAGAACTCACACACCACAAAAAACCATTGGTTGTGACAGAAACATTAGAATGGTCTTTTCCTTTTAATAGTCTTTATTGATGATGATAATTTCGAAATAAAATTCTAATAAAAATCGTGGGTCTTTCGCGAGACGGTGTTTACCACAGACACCTAAGAACACAAATTCGTTGGCAGCTACTAAATTACCATGTGAACCCTTTTTACATATAGGTTAGTATTTTCTAAGATTGTAATTGTTTGTATTTAGGGTTGCAAGTAGATTTGATAAATGTCCAACCACTAAAGTGATGTTAAATATTGGTCTTAAATTATCAATTTAGTGGTAGAACATACCAAGTTGTATTATTCTATTTAGCTGCTACAAACTGCCTTAGTCGACTTTTGATTCGCATTTGTTTGCAAACGAATCAGGTGACTTTAGTATATAAAACAATTAATACAACACTGCATTTTACTTAATAGTTTAAGGTCTAAAAAAAGGTATGTATTTCCTATCTGGTGCAATTTATATAAAGATTTTACTGCTATTTTACTACCATCACTCTACTTTAAGTTATGGTATGTTCGCATAGAATTTTAGTTTGTGTTAGGGTTAAAATAGAGGTTGAGTTTGTGTTGTACATTTTAAGAGTTACTTTGTTCTTGATCAATATTACAATAAGATAAGTATGTAATTTTTTTTGTTAAAATATAGTTAGGTACAATATTCATTTTTAAAACCAAGAAACCTCAAAATCCCTTGCCCTTTTCATTTATTATGACTTAAAAGCAGAAAATTTTATATGTAAGATATACTACTACCATTTATGGATTGATTATTTAATTTTGATCAAACTCAATCTTACTAATTAGGTAAAAGTTGAAACATCAGATAGCTAATATAATTTATCAAAAAGAATCTTTCGTATGTAAACAACTAATTACAAGATATAATAAGTGCCTGAAAAATAGTATTAAGTTATTCATTTTGTATGTACGTAATAGTAATTACCAATTTTAGATGAAATTACATTGTTACAAAGGAAAATGGAATAATATTAAGATTTGAATCAATTTATTTTTATTATGCTTGATGCATGTTCATAAAAATAGATTTGTAAAGTAGATACTTATTGTAATCTTTACTAACTTATATTCTAATATTTTTTGAACTTGCAAC
The DNA here is from genome assembly GCF_905147105.1 of Pieris brassicae. Classification (NCBI taxonomy): domain Eukaryota; kingdom Metazoa; phylum Arthropoda; class Insecta; order Lepidoptera; family Pieridae; genus Pieris; species Pieris brassicae. Next base: position 18,739,650 of record NC_059666.1, on the reverse strand, counting down.
AAAATAACCAATGTGATACAGTTATTGTATTGATAAATTGATTTTTGGAAATTGTAAACAAGAATAATTTTTAGTTCTTAGCAATTTAATTAAGAATTTAGCTATTTAACAATGTTAATTAAATACAGGATTAAACATGTAAATGCTGGTTTTAATTTAAACAAAGTATAGGTTGCTTTGGCATACCATTTTTTATCTTACACTACACAAGTATGTGTTAACTACACAGATTACATTAGAATTTTAACTTAGGTTTGAGAATTCCATGATTACCCGCTAAATTGACGAATCAGTTTAAGCAATCCTCAGTCAATGTCACTTTACCATGAACATTTTTATTCCAAGAATAATATCGAAGTTCATCCTACATAATTTACATAATAATACAGTATTTTCTTTCCCATATGTCTTATATATTAGTAACTTTAAATAATTATAAAAACTAACACTCTGAAAACTTGTTTATTAGCCCAGATTTTTTATTTCATACAGAGAGATCAATGTTCTCCAAAACTTCAATGAACATAGCTAGTATACTTTTGTCTACTTCAAACAATCTCTCTTTCTGTTTAAATCCATTAAGAAAAGTGGTGAATGAAAGCTGCATTAATGGGTACTTTAAAGTCTTTAAATCACTTGTTCCACAAATTAACTTTATTACCCAATCAAAGGATGCAAATGTCTCCCCTTGCTTACAAGTTTGTTCAATTAGTATTAAATAGAGTAATTCACTTTTTCTTTTTTCTATTAAAGACACAAAATATTTTACTTTGTTTGCTTCATAGCCAGTGCTTAGTAAAGTTATCGATAATTTATCTATATTACCATATGAAGACAGTATTAATTCACGGGTTTGTTTACTGGCTGAATCTATAAGTTCATTCTCACACAGGCCTCCAACCTCTTGGTCCAGCAAATTTGTAAATATATTATCGCACGTCTGTAAGTTAATGAAAACATGATTAGCAAAATAGAATAGGTATGTCAATGATAATAATGATAATTCCCAAATTAAGTATTTACTAACAACTGAAAACTCTTCAAATGAGTCTATTTTAAATATTTTATCCATAGTTTAACTTTTAACAGAGAACTTCACTCTGATATCAATCTGATTAAAATCTCAATATCACAGATCTTTGATCAAGTAAAGGTATTTTATAACAATACGTTTACTTTAGAAAATTAAATAGTAAATACTAACAATAATACACATACAAGTTCACATACTCACTGTCACTGTCACAGACCATAAAGAGGTCGAGCTTGTAATCAATAAACATAGGCTTGAGACAAAACCACTTTTCAACAGTCCTGACCCAAAACGAATTTGTATGGGAATATAATGTTAGCTATTTTTATTTCTATGGCGTAAGTGATCACGCCTGTCGAAGTGATTTCGTTTCAGGCTCCATATTAATCTTACCCCTACCTCATCTGTGGATCACACTAAGGTTAGATTCTAGCACCATATTATGCTAATTATCGACACAGACTATCAGATCGGACTCCAGCAAATAAATAATATAAAAAAGGTTTTAATGTGCGAGTAATAGGACTACTAAACTAGCTCGACAGCTAACGGCGGGACCACTAGGAAAATAAACTATATGAATAATTACTAACATATAATAACTGGACATAGTTAGATTTTTTTGCTTTGTGACGTAATGGACTAACGAAAATGGTTAAATGTACTGTTAAGTTTTTTTAGTAAATTAAATCAAGATATCGCACAATAATCAAGTTTTAGTAAAATAGTATGCATACATTGGTCCGTTACGTCACTATATTCAAGTAGCTGTAATTCCAAAACTATTTTAAAACTAATAGTAGAAGCATTAATCTTTCATTATAATACAGAATAATACATCAAATTCTTTTTATTTCAATGCAATTTGCCTAATTTAGTCCAGTACGTCACTTTCATGTCTTTTTGTCTTTATTTTTTCTTTAATCAGTTAAATATATATGTATATTCATCCATTTATAGATTTAAAATTTAGGTGTACTCACTGGTTATATTTTGAACATAGCATGTTTTTAAATATTTTAAATAGATATCAAATAAAATAAAATATTCATCTTCAAAACAATGGGACAGTTACGTTATAGGAATTCTCGTGTGGCGTAATGGACATGTCTAATGTCAGGCATACATAAATGGCTAGACGAAAGTCGGTGCATTAAAAAAACCACTTTTGTATGACCAATTGTCTTTTATTATTTATTGATGAAATGTACCAATCAATGTACCAATGTACAGCTTGCTAGCTAGTGGACTGTAAAATGTGTGTTTAATCTTTATATGTATTGAATGTCAGGAGTATCTGTATACTATATGTAATGTATGTATGAGAAAGCTGCACTAGATAACTAAATATATGAGAGGGTGAGATGTAAGAACCTAGCAACCCTACGGATCCCTAAGCCCTACAGTTGTACCCTAACACATAAATAGTGAATGTATAAATAAGTACGGGATGTCTACACCAAGAGACCTAAAGTAACAGACGGAGCCCTACGGGTAGGATCAAAGCTTTGAGGTGGTGGGATTATCTCAAAGCTTTCGGGCAGGCTCACCACAATAATTAAGGGCTTGAAGCCACTTTGAGAGGAGGCAAAAAATGAATACGACAGAGCAATATTCAAATCTGATTTATCGTTCAAAGACAATATCTTAAATACTACTTACACCTATTCACACATACATAATATTTTATGTGAGCTGTTGGTGTATCGCGCTCCTTCAGCTATTAACATTTTGGAACACACGAGAGTCGTGTCAGCAATTGATCAATATTCGAATAAAATCTGAATAAAATACAAACATGAATCATAAGAAAACTGTATACTTAAACCTAGACACAAATAAACTTATGAAACTACGGGCCATTTTTATTGATAATTTAATTAATTTAGGTCACTGCCCTTAAAGCGCACAAGGCACTAAGATTGTAGGTCTTAAATTTCTTATAATATATTTTTGGTAAGGTATATTCTAAGCAGATAAATAACAAAAACTATAATTAAAATCCCACTGGGCCTTAAACTTACAGGTTACAGATAGACCTGTAAAAGAAAATAAAAGTTAATTGTTTTACATTAAAAAATGCTAAAAGAACATAGCAAACAAAAGAAAATTCAACACGAATAAAGATTGTAATATGTTGTAGAACTTATAGTTCCATTACGTCACTTTATTTTGTCCACTAATACATAACGTTATGTAAAGACGTCACGTATTACACCGACCGGTATTAAATCCCAGATTAAACATGTTTCTAACCCAAAGCTTATAAGGAAAAGCAATCCACTAATGAAATAGTAAATTAAGAAATGTGGAAAATTACTAAGAATTCAATAAAACTAAGCTTACCTTTGTTTTGCAGCGTTCGTAGTGGATAAAAATAAAGGGCAACGGACGCTTTTTTCGCAAGAAGGCGTCTTCCATAGACATGTTTTATTTATTTAAATCCGAGCCCAATACGGTAGTTTTTAGCAGGGAAGTGAGAATAATAAGACCGTTCCGTTTAATGGATAGTCCACTATACCAAATATTGAGCACAACACTAATGTTACCTTAAATCAATTTTATACCATAAGCAGATGGTTTCATAAGGTTTTAAATTGAAACCCTAGTATAAAATCATTCGAATGACACTTATAACCTTACAAGAAATAGCAAGCATTGATATTAATTTTAGCTGCGAACTTGAAGGTAGGACATGCAAAAAACGCACGTTTTTATTGTTTTATTTTGCAATATAAACTTAAATATTATGATCTTCTACGGGTTTAAACCCTATAACTACACATAAATAGATACTTAAAAGAGTAAAATACCGTTTATGAGCCTCCTGCAACATCAATGGTTTTTGTATAGCCGCGCAAATTAGGACAGAGCGATTTCGCCCTAAGCCAAAATAAACTTACTATGCTCAACTAATAGATAACTACGTTATTTGTAAGTGTCGTAGGCTAAAATTTATTGACCTGAAAAAGTAAGATTTTCGGATCGAGGTGTCGTCGGTATACAGTTGCCCATGCAAAGCGAGTTAGTTATGATCGAAAGTAACTAGAGTTAAGCATATCGATTTTGCCAACTTTGTTTAACTTTATATAGAATTTAACGAACATTTTATAAATCTAATAATTAATATGGGGGAACGTGAATTAAAAAACCAATTACAATTCTATAAATTTATTCGAGACATTCACACATCAACATCAAATTTATCAATACATGACAAACAGCTTAAATGTAGCAATTTACATATTGTGCCAAAATATTCTAAATTAAATGAATTTCACAATATAAATTTAAATCAAAATTTGTGATGCAATTATTTCACACAAAAGAAAAATATATATATTACACAGTACATTTAGAGTTATAATATCAGCTGCCACTTATAATTATACAAATAATTGTGGCGATGTTTATTGAGCGTTACTATGTCGTGATGTCGACAGAAAAGTGTTCCATTTCATAAAGATCTTCAAAGTTGTTTCCAAAAATATAATCACAGTATGTACAATCACAGACTGTTCTAAAAATTACAATAAAAGCTAGCTGTCTTTTTATTTAGTGTGCACGTTCGTTACTTACTAGATATTTGCTAAGTATGTCGGGTATAAAAATTGCCAACACAAATTTATAGTCATGAGCAAAAAATTATAAAACGACTCACGAATCATCATCCTACATATTTTGATATGGAATGTCTCACTCATATATTTACGGCTAATAGTTTCGGGATAATACCTGACCTCACTCATGTACGTGTCACTTTTAATTTAATAGTAGAAACGTATAAAATTACAAAAATTATCAGGAAATAATTATATGGACACAGTTTTAGAAAAATGACACCATAACTAATAATTATTGTATATCAATATCAAACCTTACATGATAATATATTAAATCTAAATGTATGTATGAGGTGGAATATTCTAAGCAGCACTACTGCACTGCATTTTCTAACTTGTTACATGAACTACACATCTAAATATTATAGTATAATTAATTGTAGTCTGTATATGCATAAAAAATGTATAGTTCAATCAAAAAACTTGGCCGCTGAAAACTACATCAAAATTTTAATTGCCACAATCTTAAAGTCAAATTTTTATACATGAATTTACTCGCAAATATGCCTAACCAATTAACCATATCTCACATGCCATAGGAGCGACTTACCAATACATCAATTGAATTCATAAATGCTTGTATTACAGAGAGCTCATCCAAACTAATATATAACTTATTTGATTATAAAATAATAGGAATAAATTTAACATGAGTGCATAGAATACAAAATATTTAATACAACATAATAATGTGAAATGTTGTATTTTTATGCAACAAAATTAATATTTTGGGAGGTGATTCAAATATATACACAATGAAGCGACATGTTCAATAATTCATGGTCTTTAAAGTGATATTCTAAAGTCGCATATACTATCGCAAAAAAATATTTAAAACCTAATTTGGTCCGAAATGCAAATAATCTGATTGTATTTTAACGAATTTAATTTAACATCAGCTACGTAGATACTAAATCGCTAACACAATCTATTTAGGAGAGAGTCCAACGCCAAACGTCAACTAATACCCCTGTAATAATGGCACCAACTTATCGCACCGTATACTGCCTACATAACTTTGTTATTGTATATAATTAAAAAAGATCGATCTTAGCGATTTTAATGTATAAAATCTTAATTTTACATAAGCAAGCACGCTAAACTTAAGAGTATAAACATTCTATAATATGTAGGTCACATTCCAAACTGAAATCCATATTGATAATAAAATTCATACTCGAACTTAGTTCGATATACACCACAGTACTGAAAGGAAATAAATAAAAGGCTCTTTTAGACGTCTCTGGAGCTTGGTGAGACTCCGAGCTTACTCCTTACGACTCTGCCACGTTGGTTGACGACTCCGGCTCCGCCACGCAGGTTGTCGTCACCTGGCAAACGAAAACACCAGAATTATAAGATATTTAATTAACCGTAACGGTACAAAGGAACTTATTATTACTTACCGTTTCCGTGTATTGTTCTGGTATAGTTGGAATTTCAGGAATGAGTTCGGCCATTTTGTCGGCAACTGGTAGGGGCTCCTAGAAATTTAAATGAAATTAATAATTTTATTTTCAAAGATCGGATATTTGCAAAATGATATACAGTGCAATTATTAAAAAAAAACATTCGTATGAAAACATGATCGGTGCTAAGTTACAGTTATGAAATGTTAACACAAAGGACATTAGCCAATATATCTAAGAGAATCTAAAGGCAACTTTAATAACTTTAAGAGATTAATTAGTAATAATTACGACTTCAACTATATTTCTAGAAGTTTTAATTAATTAAGATTTCCTTTAGATTAAATGCGGTCGATAATTCATTAAATGTCTCTATGTAGAAACTAAAATACAGTCAAAGGTGAACTATGAACATTTGGTGCAAAGTAACAACAGTTTCTTACTATAAAACAATGAAAGCATAGTATAACAGCAAAAAGCATAAACGCATGCGGGAAAGTTCTAGTGAAAGCGGATTCGCTCGGAAAGGTTGATGGGAAGGGCGTATATACAGGGTGGTCGTATTTAATCGTTCAATCTTCTCTTCCTGTTATTGACGTCACACATGCTGAGAGAAGGATGCTCAACTACTAAGAACTGTTAACATGATACCAAAATGCTCCAAGGATACTATTCCTCTACGGGCGCTAGTCACCTGTTGGGGCGAAGCGGGTATCTCCGGCTCGGGGCTAAGGTCATCTGGCGGCGGGAACGACTGCGAATCCTCTTCGGGCCCCGAAAGCAGCTCATCCTCGGGCTCATGCAGAGACCGCTCGCCGTTCGTCAACGCGTCCCCGTTTAACATTACTTCCGCATTTTTGATCATCTCTTTGGCCTTCGCTTTCAAACACTCTGTTTCGATCGCTTCGACCGAGCTGTGATTTAGGCCATTCTGAGAAATAATACTTGTGTCGACGTCGGTCTCTTTCGATTCGCAAATACCGCTGTCCTGCTCGATTTTTGAGATTTCACTATTGCTAATTTCATTTGATAAATCTTCGGGTGTCGCAGTAGTTTGTTCGTCGGCAATCTCCTCCGTCTCGGCGGATTCTATTGGAAGATCTTCTTCGGCGTTTTTAATTTCGGGTTCGGCCGGAGATAAGTTTTCATTTTCCACGAGGGAAGATTTAGTCTCAACATCACAGACATTTTCTTCTACTGCCTTGGTAGGAACGTCGTGGTCGTCCTGACTCGGTAAGGTATCCAGTGTAACTTCATTGGCCGAACATTTTTCAGACAAGATTGCGTCTTCCGTTTGCGGTACTTTGGTAAGAGGTGCTGGGGATTCAATAGTTTCGGGTTCGTCGCAAATTTTTGTATCGGTAGGAGTAGGGTCCACATTTGTGTTTTCAACATTAACGGGTGTGACATCGGCAGGAGCAGATTCTGTACTATCAGCGTTGTTAGCGAGAGAAGCATCAGTAAGTTCAGGAGCCATGGTGGTGGCGGCAAAGGAAGCCACAGACGATGGAGGAGGATTAGCAGGAAGGGGAGGTGGCGTAGGCTCTATCAAGGGCGTTTGATCGACACAAACCTCTTTCACAACGGGACTTTCGGGTGTAGGCACTGATTCCGTGTTTTCTACTTTAGACTCCTCGGTCTTGTTTGAATCAATAACTGGAACTTCGGGTTCAACTTTCTTTGGTTCTTCCAGAGAAAGACCATTGACAGGCAATTGCTCGGGTTCGATGACTTCCGCTTTTGGTTCCGGCCTGATGTCGGCAGCGTCCTCAATTTTAGGTTCCTCGGCAATAGGCGTTTCTACTTTAGAAGTTTCTGGAGTGATGCTTCCATTTGTCAGTGGCTCAGTCACTGGAGTTTCAGGTGTATTTTCATCTTTGTTTTCTGTTTCGGTATTAGTGTCAGCAACTAAATCTTTTTCAGCGATTTCAGGAGTAAACTCAGCAGCCTACAAAAATAAAAAAACCTATAAATACCATTCATTCAACTGTATGGTGACCTAAAAAAAACAAATAGACTTTAAGTTCTCAAAACTAAGTAATTATTGACCATAATATAAGTCACCACAAAATGGATATGTCAGACTCTGTAAGATTACAACAACAAACTGATGTATTGTATCAAAGCCTACAATGTTTAATAGTATTCCTTGTTATGCATGACTGATTGTCTTCATGTTATGACACAAATGGGTTATCCTTCAATGATTTGTTCATCCATCCTAAACATAATATTAAATTGCGTTTAGGTGCTAGGGTTCTTTGTCGTTCTTTTATACAATAATAACATTACGAGTTTAAATTAACATGATTTTGATGAAGACAAAAAAAATTCTAAAATTATAGCTTCAACACTACTCAATTATATTCCTTACATCGAACAAATAGCCAGACACGTCAGAGATGTGCATCATGACTGACGTGGCTTTTCGTTAACAAATGATAAATATAATATTACATTATTCCCGTATCGATATGTAAACGAAAGACAATGCTTTCTAGTCTTGGTAAATTAATAAGCTACCAGTTTTCTGTACTCGCAACCGCAGAACTGCAGAAATAAAACGATACCAGCTTACAAGGTCGCCTTTGTTTACTGGAATGGAAATACGAACTATCATTGTGTATGTATGCAGTATGATACATTATATGCTTTCTGTAATAAATACAACCGAGAGTACTAAGATATCTTATAAATAAATTAAAATGCAAGATTTTTTAATGGACAAGAGGCATTATTTATTGGATTTGTAGCTAGGTTGGGTACAGGGTATGTTTTTTTGATTAAGTGCTATCTAACCAAGAGATTTACTAAAATATTATCATAGTTTAATTTCGATTTCCTGTGTGAGGCCGGAACACGCAGTTATTTGACGAGCATACAAAATACAGACGCTAAAGTAGACTTGAATATAAAATTTATGTGAAACTGTTAACCGTAGATAACTGTCTATGTCCTGTCTGTGGATTAAGTTCTGTCTGCTCGATTAATTCAAATATTAATAAATTGCAATGAGAAAAAATATTTGGGACTAAAATGACCAGTGTTTTTACAAAATTCTCATTGTGCAATTTTGTTAGTAAAATGCCGTACTATTAAAACCGGACATGGCCTGCTGTAAACTTTTAGTGACAAAATAATCCTTCCATCAAAAAACTTGAAAGTTAAGTGTTGTTTGTCCCTCTTTTTCACGATATACGTGTTTATGAGGCATCATGTTTTATTTATTATTTTAGTCATTTAGTTGCCCGTTTAAAATACTAATAGTGGATAGAGCCTAAAACATACATTCAAAATTGAATTTATCCGTTCTAACAATTATTTTCATTCTAGAGAAAATTCGAAACAACATAGGCGTATATTTACACTGAGTAAAACACGTAATTATGTAGATGAATAACTGTGGTGCTGTTTCCCCTTTCATCGAAGAACAAGGCAAACGAAAGCATAGTCCGAAACGAAAGTAAATTAAAAACACCGGACAATACATCCGACGGCAGTCACGCACAGGAAACAACGTTTTGTTTAAATAACGCTCCGTATATCTATTGTGTTTTAATATTATGTACTTACAGCTTACCACTTACCAATAGTAATACATTACAATTTTAGAGAAAAATACTCTTAAGCAAACGCCATCCTTTCACTTTATATATGGAATTTTAAAGAACCCTTCAGCAGCCTCTTTATTATGATTCAATTAAGTTTGCATTAATTATCAGAATGACGTATTTAAAACTCATTATTATATATTGTTTTTAAAGGATTTGTATACAAACGTTTTTTGAACAATGGTGTGATTCATATACACCTTCCTAATTGCAGGCGTACATCGAGTGAGTTAGTACTTATTTCGATAGTAAATGCGCGCTCATTTATCCATCCGATAACGGTAAACTGGGTGAGTCACCATCACATAACAATGGCTTTCTGGCTATGGAAACGATTTTCCGCTCTATAACAATATGCCTATTTCGATGGTGCTTTTTTGTTAGTTTTAATTTAAATATAACAAAAACAGGTGTTTTGTAGTTCTCACTTCCCATTATGAGTGATGACGATAGAGAAACCTTTGGAGACTTATATTGGTAGACATGGTACATGTAGCGTTACAGGTTTCATTTAGAGTTTTTAACAGAAAATAAAATATTGTCTAAGTCATAGCAATATTACACATCTCTATATATTTTTTATTTTAAAATATATGCTTTATCAATACATAAACTACACCCTACCGACTAGTAAGCTAATGTTTTCAGATTACTCAAGCGAAATAATCAGGTTCAGTCGGTACCTGAACTTTAACCGTTTTATAACAGTAATATTTAAGTACAGATATATCCCCGTGACATATGTGACGAGCACTCAATACCGTGAGACCGAGGCAGTTATTTGAATCAGGCGGTGATAGTAGCATCTTGGCGACCCGGTCCAGACGCAATACTATCAAATAACTCCTAGCTACTTGCTCTCGCTATCTGAGGTTGTCGCCCTATCTTGGCACCGATTACACCAATCGCAGACCGGCTATCGAATTACTGCCTTCACAAAGATAATTAATAAAACAATGCAAAAATATTTCTATACATATGCCATTCGTTTTGTATACCATATAATTAGTGTGAAATGAGTGAGTGAAAACCGTTTTTGTTGAATACACGCTTCGATTAAACCAATCCAGTTCTTAGATAAATCTGGCGGATTCGATATATCGAAATTATATTTGAATCAAATTAAAAGTTAAAGTTATAGCAGGTACCACGAGTCGTTATCATACATCGCGACAAAAATAGACTGCCGCATAATGGGATAACAATGGTTTATTTAATAGCCGTCCCTCTAGCGTTCCCACAAGACTGCCGGATAACAAAAAAAATCACACAACAATAGCTGTCGATAGGAAATGGAATCTTTCCTTGTTATGTCAAAACTCCATTGAACGTTGGTATTATGAAAATACGACAGATGAGACGCATAGTGGCGACCATTTGGTAAACATGCTACATGAACTGTTTGGTCGGGTTACGTCGCATATTAGTACATGTATACAAAATATATAAGTGGATCATTGTTCATGCGATGCCGTTCTAACGAAGTAACGAACACGATTCAAACCGGTCCAGCTCACAGATAGTATACTCGTTCTCTTAAGGCCGGCTATTATTTAAAACAATTATGGCATCTTTTAATAATAAAACAGTTACACCTTATGGGATCAAAAGTAGGGATAATAATTTTTATTATTATAAAATCATTTACTTTAAAAAAATTATCTTTGGTAAAAATGAATGTAGCTTTATACGTATCTTCACGAAGTATGCAATGGCACATGGATAGTTTTTGCAATCGCATCGGCCTTCGCCCCGACGCCCACTACAGACCTCGCAAAACCTGCCCCGCTCTGCTAATTTTATTTTGCACCTAACAAACGTGTTTCAAAACATTCCCTGCTTAGACGCCAACACGACATACGATTTAAACGTTATTTTATAGCCACTGACCACTTTATGATTACAACTCTCGAAGCTATTTTCGGCTGTTTTTTTTTAAACATCCAGTTCATTCACATAAAACTAAGCCGCATTATTATAAATCCTATAATTAGTACTCAATTTTTTTCCACCGTCACTATACTTTTTTTTATAGAAATAATATGGTAACCATGGTAACAAATAATACACGTTTTATAATGCTGATGCAGTTTGCTCAGTTTACAAGTAGTGAGTAGTGGCAGATAAAAGCTTGTAAAAATATCGGTCCGTTATCTATAACCTTTAGCGGGAAAATAGAATGACGCCTTTATAATTAATTATAAAAAAATATATGGGAATTGTTCAAGCGTGTCAAATCTCCTTGTGGGAGCGATCTTGTGAGCTAATGACCGTACGTCAACACGTGTGCTCCGGAATGAGACATAAACACATTACTCGTATCGTAGCGTTCGTACATATCCATCCTACACCATATTACATTTTGGGAACAAAAAAAAATCGGTTCATACATTAAATGTATTTTTCTTAATAATAAGATGAACCCACCTAATCTCAAACTCAGTAGATCGCTAATGTTTCAAAAATTTTATGAACATACATAAAATAATTTTAATCTACACGGGTAAGCTATTTTAACTATTACAGGTTCGTCACAATAACCGGCTATCGTATACAAGTTACTTGAAACAAGGATAAAATTGCGAGTGAATATTCAAGAAAGGTTTGGTATAAAGAATTGTTGGCATTTTCTATTTGACCAAAATAAAGTACTGAATTTCTACATCCTATAGCTGGAGTTGTAATAAATATTTGGCATAGAGTGAGACATCGTCAATTAACAATAAAATACAATGTTACTCCAGCTTAATCTAAATTAATTGATGGCCACTTTGTTTTAATTGAGACAAACAAAACGTCCCAATGCTTTTGGATCTCAAACTCTTAAAATAGTGCTTCTGGAGCTTACGGGTAAACCGACTTTCGCACGATATCAATTTTAGCATACGCGATCTTCAAGTAAACCTCACTGGACCGGTTCGTCGTCGACATTTGCTTAATCGCAGACAGTTGGAAGGCATGGGTCGTCAATGAAGTGATGTATGGTTAATGGCACGATATAGTTAAGACAATAGCGGCTCACGTTCACTTAGTGCGGATATACAGCCACTTTGAATCATAATGTGCATTGTTCGCGACGCGACGTGGTCCGCCTCAGTTTGAGTGCAATGCACCTACGACGCAATAGACGCTTGTAATAGAAATCACAGTTGCTGTCCTAACCGCAAGGTTAATTCCAAACCAACAAACAAACAATACATTTGCCTCGCCGACGAAATATTATATCAATGTCTATAAGGTTTATATATCAATTAAGACAATCGTCAGCGTTCAAGGATGAAATATATTTAGATTTGACATAGAAAGCTGTCTTGAGTGCCCTCGTACATGCGATTTTACGTCGCGCTTGTCGATAAGTTAGCGCGAGGTCAATGGCATTACATTTTTAAGCAGTTTAATCATATTTTATGTTCAAATATTTTAATACTGTTCTTAGAGTTTTAACAGGGTGAGAGAAACGAAAGTGGGTCATGACAGTCCAATAATGGATGGAGTCATTGCAACGAGAGTCCGAGCGAATGTACATTGCATTGTGCCTTCTCACTTAGAAACGTAGACTGAATACCAAAGAGACATCCGTCTCTACGGAACTACTACCTAGAAAGCTATTACTTAAAATACTAATATTTTAATGTTTACTGTAACCCAAGACGTATTCGGTTAACAAGTAGCCGATGGTCTATTACAGAGGTTTAACTATATATTAAATTATCAAAGCTTTGCGAGAAATTTGGAAAACATTTCCATACTTTAAACCGATTGCAAAGTTTCTACGTAATACAATCATCTGAAGTCTGATATATATATCTATAAGGAATTTGGGTATGTATGAAAATATATTTGTTGATGTATGTTGTTTCTACGTGTATGGTAAACTAATAAAGTATTCATGCCGAATTTGTTAGCATTGGAAACATAAGGTTTTTATTTAAAGCTTATCGTATTATTCAAATCCTTGAGCTAGATTAAGTTGGGATGTTAGGTATCGAAAAACAACAATTCGAAGTAATCTAACAGTTAAATTAAATTGTTCAAATAGTTTTATTTCATTCAATGTATGTTTCGACTTATTCAACCATAAAAAGAAAGATTGAAATAAATAACATTAACAAGTTAATAAAATATTTTTTGCTTTGATAATAATGATGAAATATTTAACATGTACCTATATTTGAAGCGTGACGTTTACCACTATGGCCATAATTCCAAAGATAAATCTTTATTATGCCATCAACATAATAATATTAAAGAGAAACTGATTATAATTATAAATAACTATTTTCGTGATACAATTAAAAGAAATGAAACAGTTAGTCGAAATATCTTACCTCTTCAGGCACTTTCTCTGGCTCGCCATTGGTTTTTACCTCCTCATCCTTTTGCTTCTTTTCCTGTTTCGGCTTATCCTTTCTGCTGAAACTGATCGACCTTAGCGACCATTTCTTCTTAACCTGTCGAATAACTCAGTCAATACGAAAAAAATTGTAAGACACTTGTAAATTACGCACTAAAAGGAGTTTGGACCTATTCCGTAAATTAAGTAATACAAACATATAATTACTAAATTACTTTAAGCAGCATGTAATAATATGAAGTACCTTTTCTTTTTTGTTCTTTTTGCCATCGTCCGGCGACGGTGTACTCTCTCCGTTTTCCTTTGTCTCACCCTCCCCATTCGCCACGGATGGCTCCTTATCTTTTTCGTTCTCTTCCTGATCTTTTACGTCCTTCTCCGTTGTTGCATCTTTTTCATTCTCTGGGGTGCCGCTGTCGATTTGCTTTTCTTTTTCCTGATTATTAATATTGTTATAAAGTTAATGAATACCTATACCGTTGAGTGAAAACCCGTAGGTTTTAGGAAATTATATAAAAAACCTTTCCAGTGCTAAAGGCAATGCTATATGTTGTATTGACACCCCCTTAATAGATTAAATGTGTTTAACAGTTTCTAATTTACAGCCCCGATCCAATATCCGTCGCGGTTGTCGCTTAAATACAAACTATGCGGGTACGTAATTGCGTATATTATTTTTATTAAACTTAGTTTTTAACTGGTAGTACTGTTTTATTAGGACATATTTACCAAACTTTGTGGTTTGTTAATGACGTCCTAGTTTAAAATTGACAAAAAAAGCTAACTTGCTGGTTTAAGCCATTCTGAGCCTAAGCTCAACAAATTTGAAAAAAAAAACTCAATTACTGTTCATTTAAATTTTTCTTATCTGCTACGTAAGCACAGCATTACACACTTGCCAAACCTTGCATCTCTTATAAAGAACTCCACGGTAAATGCGCAATTATTTTTCAATATTAATGTGGGTATAGTGGTGTACTCACAAGGGTATCGTGTATATGGGCATCGCCATTGGCCTGTGGCTTCAGCGCATCAGCGTCTGCTAATTGTTCCATACGACCTTCACCGCCAGCTCCGGCCGCTGCCACCTCACCGGCGCTCTCCGCTTCCTTTCCGCTTATGTCCACGGAGCGCTTGCTCTGCTTTGCACCCATTCTCGATGCTTAACTACAAAACCCACATTATTATAAAATTTTCAAATAAACTTAAAAATTTTCATTTGTATTAAAAATATAATATATTTAATATTTTTACTTTCACTTAAAACCACCTTTCCGCACGAGTAGCACACACGAAAGAACATGTAGCACAAGTTGTATATATTAAAGTACTGCTATCTTTTCGATGTTTACTTACGTTTATTTATAGCAAAAATATTATTAATTAATGACTATATCCACTTAGTATAGTACAAACTTTAATGTTACTGTTGTATCAACACCACATTAGCATTCATGCTAATTAATGTTTTTGTCAGTACAACAATAGTAGGATAAAAAAGGTGCATCTCATTATCTTATGTAGGTTACAATGTACAAAAACTGTGTGCTTAAAAAATGACTGTACCAAAATAGTAATATATTCTAGGAATTGTCCCTAAGTTTATGAAGGACAGCTAAAAATAGTTTTAGAAAAGTAAAAGCATAATTTTTTCAGTATTTCTATTCAGAATAGAATAATATTACCTTGTTGGGAATAAATTATTTGTAAGCATAATAATAGGAAAACAGTATATTATAAGTCATCATAATTTCCTTTTGTTTCAATGTATCACATGTCATTTCTAGTCAGTCATGCTCATTTTACCTTATTATTCTGAGTTTCTGTATACCATATTAATTATGCTTTATAAATAAGTAAATATAATGTTAATATATTTATTTGAGTAATAATAATTTATTTACATGCCACAAAATTATTAAATAATATGAAGGGCAACAGCATATTAAAAATATTATCATCATAAAATGTGTTATTTGAATGTGTTTTTTAGCTGGGCTCCTTATTATATAAGGAGAGTAGTAGTGGAGAAGTTAACACAGGAAATATCAGACCATTTACTATAAATAACTGTACTATTGTTCACAGCTCTTATCTTATACACAAACATTTAATAATGTGTAAACTTCAAACATTCCTGATTAACTTAGGAGTCAATGTATGTAAATAGAACAGATATTTTTTTTTACCTATATATTTAATCAAATTGCTGAAATGATAATTGGATATGGTTATAAAGTTTGTAATAACATTGTGTACTAAAAAATTAGTACTCTTTGGGAGTAGATATCTACCTTGGTATGTTTAAGGTCTTATAATAAAAGGACTTCAAGAATACTTCTAATAATATAAAAACAAACTTAAACGTGGTTGACAGTCTTTTTAGGAATATATTTTTTTCCTTTAAGTGATCCCAATTTTACATTTCGTAATATACACAAAATATAGGCAGGACGTCAAAAAATATAAAAAAGAAAACTCGTCAGATGCACCAATTCAACATAATATGCATTTTTCTGAAAACCGTAGAGTTCCTTTTAATAATGAATGCGTGAATATATACGGGTAAATAGCTATATAAATAACATATATAGATAACGCAACAATGTCTAAACCTTTGTTTAATAGCTTGCATCGGTTCACTTTTCAACGATGATTCATCGCTCGATAACTTATGTATGCAATTATACCGGTATTCCCATATTCCAGAAATCTTAATTAAACCAAATAAATCAATATATTAATATGATTTATATTTTGAATTTAGATTATTTCCCTAATTGCGTTTTCAGTTTTTTGTGGCCGTACTTATAAGTAACATGTCGTGTTCATGCTGGGTTTTATACGACAAGAGATACCCAATAATTTAGACAATAATAAATACAAATATATTAAATACTTTAACAGCAGCAAAAAATAACCCACATGGTTTTAATTAATAAACCAAGTGGCATGAAATATTTTTTTTAAATAGCGACAATGTAACTGCCGGTGACTAAATTTAATTTATTATATCATAATACTTAATATATATTAACGATTATGATGACAAAAAGTAATACTAATATTTTCTTACCTTTAGACTTTTCAATCCGAATAATTAAGGCAAAGTATAAACACTACCAAATTTAACAAAAATTCACTTCCAGCACTCACAGCCCAGCACAATATGGCGGCAGGACAAAATCTCCACCCACTGAGAACAAATTCAAAATTGAAACTTCAAGCGATTGGTTGTTCTTACTACGACGCGTCAATTTCGACAACATCATGAAACTCTTTTGTACATTATGACAATCTGCAAAAAATAATTGATGCGATCACCTTGCTTTTTCTTTTCATTCTAATAATATATTATTTATAAAGTTTTAAGAAAAAGCCAATTTAAAATAAACAATCTAAGAATATCGATAACTACTCTATTTAAATATTTCTAAGCCAAGAGTTAATAAGAAAATAAAGTTAATTTATTTAATGAGTTTTACGATCGAAATATTGAACTTTAACAATATTATTTTTTATTACTTTGTTATAATAATAATATTTTTATGTGTTCAAACTTAATATTCGGTGCACAACTGAAGATCTAAACTAAAATTTAACAAAATATAAATTATTGAGTAGATAGTATAATAAATAAACTACAAGCAATACAATACTTAGATACATATTCAAAAACCTAGTCTATGATTTGTTCCTCGTTTATTATAATCTGAAGTCTTCACTCTATAGTCTTTGGTAAACATATCGATATGTCGTGTTTTTAGAGTTGTCCGTGATCCTCTTTGTAAAAATACTATTTTTCGTAGATTAATTGATAGATTTTGCGTATAAAAGTTGTAATTGAGATTAAATAAAGTGATTAAATAGTGATGTGAAGAGTTTAACGGCGTGTATTACTTCCTATCGTGTTAAAATTGTGTAGCGTCACCTGACTGAGCTCATTGTCATTTCCCGCCATTTGCTTTGCTAACTTTTATGTTTTTATTGAATATTGGTCGAGTAGAGTCCTTTGTTTTAGTGTAATTTGTGCTCAAGTTATGTCATTAGATAGTAATGATGCTTGTTTGTTAGAAGTGGAAGATTACAACTTATACGAAGAAGACGCGCCAGATCACGCTATCCCAAGGTAAGAACCCGGCGTGCATCGCTAGATTTCTTTTGTAATAATTGGAGATCATACAATTATTTGTGATGTTATTTTGTTATGATGTACCTTTGTAATAATTGTGTGAAGTCGACAAAATTGCTGTGAATATTTGATCCCGCCCCGTGCCGGCCCGTAGTCAGCTGTTGTGCCGCCATGTTTGGTTGTCTTAAATAGGCGTAGTAAGCGCTATATGTACCCACGGTACTACAGAACATGTGGTTTATCGTAACATTACCATCTGTACTTATTTTATATCGCTCTATTCATTAAAAGTTTTCTTTACTTTATTTTCAATGACAGATCAATAAACTAATTACATAAATGGGTATGAATTGATAAAATATAGTAAATACGTAGTATTTGAAAGCTTGTATAGCAATATTTGAAATTTTACACACCTGTGTATATTTACATTGAAGATAACTAATGAATATTTCAGAAGTGACAGACACTCATTATCTGGCGGAAAGACTATGGAGGCAGAAAAAAGAATCAGGCGAGAGATTGCAAACAGCAACGAACGCAGACGCATGCAAAGCATTAATGCTGGTTTTCAGGCTTTGCGAACTCTATTACCTAGACATGAAGGAGAAAAACTTAGCAAGGTACTTAATTTTTCATTTTAAAGATTTAATAATATTTAAGACAAACAAACTCCTGTTTTCGTCTTCAATGTTTTTTTTTTGTTTAATGTCACTTTATTGTAAACATAAATGTCTTAAGTAAAAATATGAATACTTGTAGTATTACAATATTTATATATATATAAGCCATATTTACCCTTAATCTTAACATTTCTTACGTTTCTAATATGAATTTATTCCTTTTGTAGGCTGCCATACTGCAACAAACAGCTGAGTACATCTACTCCCTTGAACAGGAAAAGACCAGACTTTTGTCACAGAACTGTCAATTAAAGAGATTATTGAACCAACATGAAGGGGGTGAAATACCATTAAAGAAAAGAAAGAATGAGATCATAACACATGTTCCCTCAATAGTCCCAGACTCAACTGAGGACACTATTAACACAAGATCTGCTGATACTGTAGCAATGGTTACAGTTTCAAATTTACTACAAAAGAAGGAACCTGATAATGGGGAGCTGCTGATTCAATTGGAAAGGGAGAGGCAATTAAGACGGTTACTTGAAGAACGTTTGAGTGCTTTAGAAGTTCAGATTTACCCTGAATCAAGAGAAGTCACTCATGCTGTTTTGCACTATGAAGAAACCGAAGCTTCCGAGTGTAAGACAGAGGAAAAAGAGGTTGAGTCACCGCAAGTAGTTGAAGCTCCAACAGCACCTCTACTGGAAGCTGCTATCAAAGCAGAGCCGCGTGTTGAAGTTGAGGTTCTTCCTGATGCTGCTCATGACCAACCTTCCCGTTTGTACCTGGCTAGTACAAGTCGGCAGAATCTTGAAACAATAGTGGAAGCTATCCGCCATTTAGAAGGAGACCATCTGTTCCGTGAGGAGACGGGTGACGCTCCGCTCGCGCTCACCAAGAAGGTCGAGATCACTCCACCACAGAGGCCAGGCGTCATCGTCGTCAAACACTCGTGAGTGCATTGAACTAGTCCCTCGGTTTAATTTTGCTTCCAGTGGAAGAGTACTCCTTATCCTCCTCGAATATTTTTAGTTATTAGCGTTAAGTTGTCTTTTCCAAAGTGACAAATTGATAAGTCTGTGTTTTGTTAATTTTCTTTTTACAAAGTAAAGGAATGAATTAAGTATAGGGAATCAGGACATAGTTTGGCGCTGTGCTTAGTTAAGTCTCAAATATCTTTATTGTATTTCACTTTGTGTTGTTGCAGGCTTATTCTTATTGTTAGGTAGAAGATTCGACTGACTTATGTATATCATACTTATAAGTTTTGAAACAGTTGATGCCAGTTAGCTGCATGCCAATATGTCCAATTAATGACATAATTAATAATTTAAATCAAATTGTTATAAAGGACCTTTAAAGCAATTAATATTTTTCCTAAAATTGCAGCAATATATAAAATTAGAACTTATTTTTAAGCTCTTGAAATATTCAGCATTTTTAATGTTATTATATAATATTGTAGGCATATGGCATTGCAGTTTTCTCATTTTATATTATAGTAGATAAATTTCACCGTTAAACATACATATTAGGTAAAATGATATTACTTTCCAGTGTAATGTGACTCAACCCCAGTGTTTTATTTAAATATTACATTTTTTTTCAATATCTATGAGCATTCCAGGCCTCGCACTAAACTGAAGATATAATGCTAATGTTTTAGAAAATAATTCTGATATTGTTAAAACTAATAAGTGAACCTCTTTTGTAACGTTCTACCCAATTAGTGTAATAATTAGCCTAGTATTGAGAATTTTGGCTATAGCTTAAAATAAGGTGATTTAATCATCTTCTGTATTTCTGAAATTTTAATGTCATGCTTGTAACAATATGTTTTAGAATTAGTAAGTGCGGGTTGCTTGATAATTTAAAGATGATGATTTTCTATAAATACTTTTTGCTTCAATGTGATGTAATTTTTTGTTGAAGTCTAACCAGCAGTGCTTTTTGTTTGTAACTCTTGTAAGTTGTAATGTTTAAATGTACTTGTGTTTTAAGTTTGACTCAGCAACAGAGTGATAAACAATATATTTGTAATGAAGTGTGGTCCTGTTGACGGGATCATATCTATTTGAAGACTGATCATTAATTCATAATTAAGTTTCGCTAGTTGGATCCATCATGTTGTGTGTTGTGTGTGTGTTACATATGTGTGTGTACAGTTTGCAATTTGTATGAAAATACGTCAGTTTTACACAGATTGTTGAATAGGATTTACATTTTAAGTAATCTGACAATCTCTCTAACTCTGATGGATTTTATATTTTTTGTACAATTTTCATTTGTTTACAATGTAAACTTCTAAATTTGGCTCTTATTTGTCTCATTACAACAATGCTTTCAAGGCATCAAGTATTTATATGTATATTGAAATGTCCTTGCATACATTTTCGTATGCTGTAATCTTGCGGTCTAATCGGGAACATATAATTTCCACTCTGTTTCTGAGTCTATAGTAATAAGACGTCGTCTGCCTACCGCCTTTACATTATGTCATTATAAGATTATGTATCATAATTGACTTGGTTATACTATTAGTGTAGTCAAAATATCTAGGTATAAGAGATTTAAGTCAAAGAAAGCAAGTTAAATTGTTTAAATTGTGTTATTATTTATGTCTTAAAGTATTAAAATGGTTATTTCTTATTAATTAGTTTGTAAATGACGATAATCAGTATATTCTTTATAACAATAATCTGACCAATAGAATTCTTTTTTTTTACATTGCTAAAAAGCACTATTGTACTAAAATACACTTAGTATTTAACTAATGCAACTTACTCTTTGTAATTTTTAATATCTGTAGGGTCATAGATGGTAATAATAATGAATCTAATGTTTTATTTGTTTTTCTTATCATGAAATTTTAATTTTTCTACACTCTATCGAAGTGAAGTTTTAATACCTTTATTATTGTAGTGTACATGTTATCTTGGTAGTCCACACCACATGTCATTTACAGTTTGGGTTTTGCTACTCATATAAATGTTATGTTAAGAAATCTTGTTTCTGTTTAGAGAGCCCTTACAAGTTAGTGATAGTGAGAAGATACAGTTATGAGTCCCACAAAATAATATTTTGCTCTATTTTCACCCTATCACTAACAGGCTCAGTTCCTATACATTATAGATAGTAATTATGTAATTTTTACAGTTTGTATTTAGGATACTAATGATAAAGTGTAGAAAACGACGCATGGATGTTTCCTTTTTGATATGAAATTGATAAAGATATTTCCTCTGATTTAAATTGTCCCACATTTGACCTAAATTTACGAATATTTATAAAATATTGATATTTCATTGTTTTATTTATTTTAACCCTATGAATCATCAAACCTAAACGTATTAACGTTTTATTTCAAAACCACAGTTTAAAATTTTGCACAACTATTTATAACAAAAAAATAGTATGTTGATTATTTGACCTCTAGTATGTAGAGGTTGTACAGGTAGATAAAGGACAATAATTAGATAATGACTGTTTTAGGAAAGACGTTTAATTTCATAAAACGTATGTTTGGTAAGTCGTCTAAGAACTAAATAGCATTCAATACCTGCTCTGGATCTGTATTTTTTTAATACTGAAAATGAGCATTCGTATATATAATTTAGTATTTATACTATATTATAAACTTGGTAGTTAAAGTAGCTACTTAGTACCCACCGAAGCCATGAATATATATATATACAGGATTATTACTACAATAGAGCATTGATAAGGTCACAGCACACATCAACTCGGAAAGGGATCATCGCCTCGCCATCAATCTAAAGTATGCACGTAACCAAAGCGTATCAGCAGCTCCTGTACGTCAACTCGGTTACGGCTAGGCAACACCGCGATTATGGCTCGCCGACCGCTGGAAGACCTGGTTCGCACCAGATCAGTTTGAATGCGAACGTTAAATGATGCGCACGGTTACGTCCCGGTTTAGAAAACTTGAGATGGCTATCATAGCCATAGAACTTGATGAAGAGGAAGGGGACAGGGATAAGAGTTGACGAAGAGACGTGAGTTCGGGTACGACGAGGCGGGAACGGGAATTGCAAGTTGACCTCCACCCGTTTCGAGGCGAGGCGATTACGTTACGATTCCGATTTGTGTGCGTTGCAGTAGTGTTACATACAATCAGTATTGAACGGCTCGAGGTGATATGGTGACGAGCCCTTTCCGAGTTGATATGTGTGCTGTGACCCTTAGCGTACGTTTCAATCCCGACCGTGAACCAAAACATTTTTCCTTTTATGCGCGTGTAAGAAAACCAGCGTATCGGATACAAAAATATATGTTTTTTGTAACCTGACAGGCTATGATGCCCTATAATATAAATCTAGTTTCATTGACTATACCTAGGTAACATTAAAAATGTTTGAAAATGGAAAGCGGCTTAATGTAGAAAGTTGCGAATACTTTTTTTTTTCCTAAGTAATCTCCGTTCATCTCTACACATCGTCGCAGTCGCAGGAACCACTGAGAAAAGTAGTGGGTCCATTCTTCCTTGGGTCTCTTCTTTGGAATTTTCGTACGCTTTTACTGCATCTGCAGGGCTCGTAAAGCTTATACCTTGAATTTTATCTTTAGTTCTTGGAAATAAATGAAAGTCACAGGGCGCCAGGTCAGGACTGTATGGTTGATGACTCCTAATTTCGACACCTGCCATAGTCAAATATTCACCAGTCCATGCGAAGGTGTTTCTGCTGATAGGTCACTCTCTTATCTGCCTCTATAATACGTCGAACAGCACTGATGTTATCTTCAGTAGTTGATAAAGGACGTCCCTAACGCAGTTCATCATTGAGATTGCTACGTTCCACGCTTAAACTCGTTAAACCAATTGTAAATAGTGGCACGAGATGGGGCTTCATTAAGGAATGCTAATCGTAGCCTATGACAGCTTTGTCGTTGAGTAGGCTCGCAACGAAAGTCATAATAAATCATTGACCGAAAATTTTCTCGCGCTAGGTTCGTTTTCACGTGTAACAAGAGTTTTAGATTTGCCGCCAATTCACAAAAAAAAGACAAATGAATGCATTATACTACATTAGGTTACTAAAGAGTTCTAAAATACAAATGAAATAAAAAGTTTTTATTTTTCTTATATAATAGCAATATTTTTAACTTTATGCCAGTTTCAAGTAAAAAAAAAGTTTTCATTAGCAATGTTTCTAACTGGCCCGTTCTTAACACCAACGTAACCCACGCATTAAAATAATCTTGTATAGCTACAATTTGAACTTACAAATCACTACGATGACGTCGTACCAGCAGTGGCCTAAAGCGATTGACCAGCCTTGGTTATTTAGCAGCTTGCTTTTTCATCATGGTTTGCAGATGCTAACAATAGACATGTGCCGTAATTGTCCATTGGCCAGATTTAAGGAAGTTGATAGTAAAAGACCACGCACGGCAGTCGTCCACCAAACTTTCTCAAGTAACTTGTTCGGAGTAAATTTTTGCTTGGGGCACGATTTGGCTGGCTTTGGCTTAAATTAATCATGGTTTTCAATTAATCAATTCAATTAATAACATTTTGTGTAAATATTATAATTTAATTCAGAATTATACTTCCTGGTAAACTCGGAAATACCTAACAGGGATTTGGATTTACCAGCGCTTACGCGCGGTGTTTTGTTGCTTTTAGATACATTGATGTTTCTATTTAATTAAATATATTTTTGTGAGACTACAGTACTATGCATATTTTTGTTACAACACATCGTCTCGTCTCCGCAATCGACCTTATTTGCCAATTCCCAGTGTCATCAAACTAAGCTTCAAGGTTGGTTGTTTCAATTCACTAGACTGTAACTTTAGTTTTTTAAATCTTTATTCTTTAGTTGTTTTAACAAGCCGTTTGAGCACGGACGCGGGTTATGCGTTGTTTTATATCGTACAAAACTGAGCTTAAAAACTTTGAATAAGCGATGTGTTATAATATTAATTCGAGTGTTAAGTGTGTATAGTGGTATAATCTAATTTTCAGTATTTGCAGAGATAGCTAGGTAATAACTGTATTAATAGTAGTAATATGTTCACTATTATAATTCCCTGTATTTATTGAGAACTTTATATACATAATCATATACTGAAGGTCAAGTTGATAACCTCTGGCAAATGATTTCCTTAAATTTATTTTGAGGAATGGTTTCCAGCGAATCTAAGTTAGATGCGCAGATGTCTTTGTTTTTTCAACCAATAAATAAATAGTACCTACTTTACGAACTTTCGTGTTGCACCACGGAATACACCTGTGTTATTTTATAGAATAAATCTATTTCAAATACTTTACCATTAAACGTTGAATACCTATTATTGTATGCAATATGTACTTTCCTATGTCTCTACCATGAGCAGAGATTGATGATTAGCGGTAACAGACAGAACTTTCACTTTATACCTATCTCGTTCCGGATTCACGCTAACATTAAAATTACTTAGCTAGGTACTTATTTCTCCTTTTTTTACAAGGAAAAATGGAGTCACGCTTACTAGTTCTATGGATTACCCTAATTACTTTGGCTAGTTCGGAAGATATACTAGATTCAGATTTGGGGTATGTACTCTTTGCTATTTCTATTATATTTAATATCTATCTTATTTTATTGTTTGTGCACGGTTAAACCGCAAAACAGATATAGATAAGAATATACGGTATAAACTCTTACAAATTCCTCTTTAGCTTTCCTATTTACATAAGTTGTATCAAAGACGTATTTAAAGTAATTTACTTTAATTGTCTTTGGTTTTACGCAAAGTACGGTCAGCACTATATATACTAGCTATGTTTTACAACGCAAAAAAACTTCTACTATAATTATTTTATTGCGCTAAGTTGTGTATATTTTACATCCAGTAACAATAATATAATTATGTATATCACAGAGACCAAATACCCAATCGAATTGAAAATGAAAGCATATCATCATCCGTAAATGAATTCGGATTTAAGCTAATCAAGGAATTGATGAGAAGAAATGAAAACGAAAATATTGTAATTTCTCCAGCAGGCATCTCTGGTAAGCTTTACCTATTTCGTAAATTAAGACTAGAATAATCATTTATGTTACAAAATAGATTCCTTAACATAATAGTAAATCTACGCAAAAGATCTGCGAAAATAACACCGGCTACTTTTTTGATTGTACAGTGGATTAGGCGGCTCGAGTTTTGGTAGGCTTTGCCTGAAGCTACATGTATAACAAAAGAAAGCGTTTGCGGCATATGTGGCATACCTGGATAAAAAAATCTACAATGTGTAGCATGCGGCACTGTCGCGCGTTGTTAACACGGCGGCCTTTATATTGTGCGAATTCAAAAAACAAGTAGTGTCGTGCACTTAATATATTGTTATATATATACAGTGGTGGTCATGTAATTATTAAACACTTCTTATGAATAAATCCACTCAAATAAAAAACTTATTAAATGTATAAAAATATATCATAATTTTAATTACAAAATAAGCCTTACATTATTTTGGCGCCAAATCAAAATTTAATCTGAATTTTATTTTGTTTAAATTGGGCAAAACGTTGTGTCGCGGGAACTAGGCAAATAATGGTTAATTTACATATAGTGGGCGTTCAGAAGAATAGCTGAGCATTAAAATTGTTCTGTTAAAAAAGTTTTTAATGCAATTGATAATTATAAAATACACGAAACTGTGAATTTTTTTCTTAGAAAGGCTGGGTTAAGAAAACCTATCCGAGAGAAGATACGCTAATCGTTCGTGTTACTCTCAAGAATTCAAAAACACTTAAGTTAATGCTCCAACCAGATTAAAAATGACGTTTTTTTCGCCTGATGACCCGATAAACATCTTGTCGAGACTCATGCGCCGAAAATTAGTGATAGCTAAATTGTTTGGAAGAATCTCTCAAAAGGTACCACTTCTTACAAAGCAACACCGAAAGAAGCGATTATTATTCGCTTAAAAATATGTTAAATAATATGGTAAATTGCGATGAGGTTTATACCTTTATGTTAGAAGCCCTGTAAATAATGCTTTTAATTATAAATACACAAGAAGTATGGTCTAGTCTAGCTCAGTGGCGTTAACATTAGACCCGTTCGGAAGATTGAAGGTACAATGGATCAATGGCAATACAAAAATATCTATTATATATATTTATATATATATTACTCGGACGGTCGGCTTGCCTGTAACCTGCATCTGTCAACATGACAATGACCCCAAACACACGGCCAATAGTGTCAAATGTTTTCTTAGCAATCAGCGTAATATACGTTTTAGACTGACCAGCAAATAGTCCGGATAGGAAATCTCTGGTATATTGTTAAAAAGAGAGCTGTCTCAAACAAACGTAACACCAGTTAAAACGAACTAGATGAAGCATTTGTTGAAGCATGGAATTTAAAGCCCCTAGAAAATTTTATGAAATTGATTGAATCAATGCCATGGCGTTGCAGGGTTATTGAAAATAAGGAATACGCCACTAAATTTTAATTATAACTATTACCGTTGGTAGTGTTTCTAATCGAGTGTTGTAGTGTTTCTAAAACACTACCACCACTGTACGTATATATGATAGATAGAAGTACACTTAAATTAAAATATTTTAAAATTGAATTTGCGCCTTGTGCTCGTATGGCCGTTTAAATTCATAGAATTCAAGGCTGCACAACACTGTAATACCAATATAATAGCGGCGTTTTGTATTTTACTAGTAAATTTTTACTTTTAAATGTTTTTTGCCTACCCGGTTTACAAACTATGCGCATACGCGTCGTCTCACTGAAAATATAAACAGATAAAATAATATAATCAATATTATAGCTTCGTTATTATAGTACATACTTTAATATTTCAATAGCACTATATAGGACGGAAATAATTTCCTTGTAGTAAAATAAATCAGTTTACACTCATATTTTATAGTTTCTTTCCGGATTCTTCTCCTAATATGTGTTGATAAATATGTATTCTTTATTTTATTATTTTAACGATGTCCGAATTTTTTTACAGCATTTTATAACAACTTTAAACTTGTTTCGTTTTTTATAGACATGTTATATGGTCACTCTAAGTATAGAATATTAACATTGAGAATTAAAAAAGCTTATTCCTATTATAGGTAGGGTTTTAAGTGCACACAGGCAATCACTATATACCTACTCTGTAAGCTTAGGTGTAGACATGATATATTCCGTTATACATGGAATAGTACGAAGATAGTTTCAATTTACTAATATTCGGTGAGAAATAGCGACACCGACCAATATGTATGACCTGATGTATTTATTCAAGTAACATTTCTATTATTGTCGACCATACATAGAAATAATAGATGTTTACTTAAAAACGGCATATCGCAATTAAACTGGTAACTTATTTTAAAATATAAAGTACTTTACAATATAATAAACGTTACCTTTAAAATTATCTGTGTTCTAAATGTATCCTGCGCAGAATATTACCATGTATTATTGTATTGTATATTATAGATTGTTGATGCTACACGGACAATAGTAGGTGCAATATGAATTAACCATAAGTTTGACTTCTACCATTGAATTCTTAATTATCTCATGCAGGATTGCTTGCAATGGCATTGTTAGGGAGTGTCGGTGAAACGTACGAGGAAATTGCCCGCGTTCTTGGATTTTCCGAAGGTGAGCTTAAGAAACCGTTTTAAATGTATAAAGTAGAGTCCACTAGTTCTAAGTTTCTGTACAAACATAATTATATCTCAGAAGTAAATTATTAACATTTATTTAATTCATTATTTTTTTTAAACCGCAACTCTAACTGAATGGCTAATAATATATTTCAGATGTTAGACGTAACCGCGAACACCACGATCATTTCGGTGATTTATTGCGGTCTTTAAATATAAATGATACATCGAGTAAAACCATGTATGCTGACGTAATTTTTTCTGATAACACCTCAATACTTCGGGAAGCTTACCGTTTATACCTAAACAGGGTTTACGGAGGGGATGCTCTAACTACCGATTTTAAAAATCAACAAGCAGCAAAAGACTTTATAAATGAGTAAGTAAAGGTACATCAAAAGATTTTTCATATAAAGAATAGGATTTTGATTGGCTTCTGATACCACATGGATGTCTGTAGGTATCAGTTCTATTGATATTTTTTGGTCCAAGGCGATTCGCACTCTGTACCTGCAAACATCCTCAACGCGTAATTTCCGATTTTAATTAGCTAAATACATTAAGTGACAAAATGTCAACATAGCCAAGACATTGTACAATTACAACAAATTGAGTTATATCATTCTTCTATATTGATATTATGACTGTGACGGTGGAGTAATTGTTATATATTTCAGATGGGTCAATGATAATACTAAAGGGAAAATACCAAATTTCTTAAAAGAAGCTCTTCCAATTGACACAAAAGTTGTATTACTTAGTGCCCTGTACTTCAGTGGGCAATGGAAGTATCCGTTTTTGATAGAATATACAAAAAAGTAAGTAATTTATGCGTGGAATTTTTAAAGGAATCAATAAAATCACGAGTGTCAACAAAATATCTATTCACCTATTTCAGGCTCCCATTCAAAGGACTAACTGAAGATGTAATGGTTGAACAAATGCTGAATATGGGCAGTTTTCCGTATATTTTTTCATATAACGATGGTAAATAATTATATTATAACATACCTATTCATAGGATTACGTAGTGTATAATACTCCCTTTACATCAAGAAACAAAACCCTATTGATAGTTTGGTTCTGTGATATAATAACATAACTAAATTTTAATAAGTCTTATAGGTTGTATACTGTTTGCGTTATTGGTTTACAAACGTGGTCAGTACAGTAGGTAAAAAGTTACCGAAGTACAACTTAGTATATATTTCTTGCCAGTGTGTATTTATTTATGTATGTGAGTTAAATAATAAATGTTTTAATTGTTATTACAAATCTTGAAGAAAAATGTTATAAAATTATTATACAATTAAACAATATTTGCAATTTTCTTAACCTACAAAGTAATAATTAAAAAGAAAATCAAAATAAATTTAAAATGTTTCGTCCCTGTGGTAGTGTACCTTTAACGCTGGGAGCATTGTACCGCTGTATTGCGATAATTATTCTTTGAGCTATCTTTAATAAGCGCCTTTGCATTTGAACCCCACGGCCCAAGAGTCTCCTCCAACGGGAACAAATCGAAGTTGGAGGAAACTCTTATATTTCGTCATAGTATAGACTCGTATCGTCAAGATTTAAAATTTTGTATGCCAGAAATTATTACTATACGAGTATTATTATACGAGACAAAGAGGATCGCATTATGGACAACCAACTTCTGAAGAGAGTTCGGAAACTCTTGTATGTTATTTTTAATGACTCTCAGTAATACTGTTAAAGATAGTTATCTATATATTTCTGGAATGTTTTCAGTAGCCTTAGTCAACAAGGTGTCCCTGCTAATTAAATTAAATGCATTTTTGACGTCAACTTTTAACAACACATCAAATGTTACGTTAGAAAAAAGACTGCGGAAAGCGTGTATAGCTGCTTCTAAGCCGCCTTTAGTGCAAAAGCCAAGTTGTGTTGGTTTAAAAAATTTATTCAATTTATAATTTATAGGTTTATTTTAATAATTAGATTGTTGTATGAGCATTTTTAAAATTCTGGACTTCCATCCAAAAAGTGTTAAGCAAATGTAATCTACTTTACAGATTTACACATGATTGCTCTACCATACAACGATAGTGTGACTACAATGTACGCCTTAAAACCGCGTCGACCAAACGATCTCAGTTTAGCTGAACTCCTTAATAGATTAGACTTCAACAAAATAGACGCTCTTATCGCGAAAATGGAAAATAGGAAATGTGTTATAAGATACCCAAAGATGGACCTGCAGAGGACTGAGAATTTAGAAGAATCTCTTAAGGCAATCGGTGTGAGAACTATTTTTAAACCTGGACAAGCAAATTTTGCTCTAATGGTAGACAACAATAGGGTGGTCAATAGAACATTCAACGAAATAGTTAGTAGAATTAATACAGGAGATATTGATGATTCAAGATCTTTAAAAGAAGTTGTAGATAGCCTTCCTAATCCAGGAGTATATGTGGATACAGTTTTACATGACGTCAAATTCACTGTTAATGGTAAGAAAAATATTGCTCATCAAATGATAAAAATGTGTTTCAAAATATTGTCTTAAGTACGGACATTTTAAGTTACGAATATTGTCTTTGAAAATATAACATATTTTGTTTCTAAGATAACAAGTAAACAGTTGTAAAAAAATATACTATAAATACACGTAATTAAAAAACAAATCTTCTAAATGTTTTAACTAAATCTTGAAGAAATAGCTTCAGTCTTCAAAATTTTGTTGAGACAAAGAAATTAATAAATGCAAAATAAACAGAAATCGTTTATTTTATAACCTATAACACGGTTACATTAATATATACATGTGGTTAATATTAAGTATGTATTGTATTCATTTGTCCCATTCTTTTCAGAATATGGAACTGAAGCCGTGGCAGCAACCAGTGGGGTATTAGCTCGATCTGCCGAACTGTTTTATGCAGATACACCATTCTTTATGTTTATACGCAATGAGAGAACAAAACTCGTAACTTTTAGTGCAGTTATATTAAATCCAAAATCATTACAAACTTAAATATATTTATTTCTAGAATAGTTTTTTACCGCTTTTCACATATTTTACTAAACAGTTAGTTAGTGACATGGCTAATTTTTTTACCTATAAAACAGTATAAATCTTGTTTAGCTGTAACATGCTTGATAAAACTTTATTTTTATGTCTGTAGTAATTAAGTTGAAATTTTATAATTTCAGTAAATATTAATATAGCTGCAAGTGGTATGATTACACAACTAGTCATATGTCTGTTAATTACATTATGGTGGCATTAATCAATAATTAAATGTTTATTAAACTAATTTTTTTATTATCTTTTATACATGATTGTATAAATGATCTATCTCTTAATATGATCAATACATAAAAATGTTTAAACAATATAAATTATATTATAATAACCATATAATGATATTATAACATATCTATAATTTTATCATATCTATTAATTTATTGAATGAAACTTCTAGTGTAGTTACTTTATGTTTTATCTATTTTCTCTTAGTTTTTCTATTCTATCTTGTAATGTTTGCTTCCATTGTTCTTCTGTTATACTCTGAGCCCATTCAGGAATGGATGTCTGAGGTAATGCAAAATTGGCCATCGCCAACATTACCTGTAAATATAAGAACTAAATATATTTATGTGATCGAGAACTAATTTCTTGATATTTCAAAATATCATAAACATGAATGATTTAATTAAAAAGAGAGGGGCAGCTTTGAACAATTTTCATACTTTATTAATTTATTATATAATTTCTAAATGTATCTGATTTAATTAGAGATTTGTTTCTAAACATCATGAACTCATAATTAGATATTACATTTTTATACAGGCTTGTAAATGTTCAAAGCTACCTTGTAGCAGCTGCTGTATATTTTTTTAAACTATATCATTTGAGATCATTCAACATCAATTTAACCAAACACAATATTTTTAAAATAGTTATATCACTTGGTACAGACTAAAAAAATTTAGGGAACTTTCATCAAAGTAAATATAAATTATATCAATCAACTAAATACTAATAAACTTTCCTTCTAAAGATACATATAAAAGCCAAATATGCCTAATATAATGTACCTACATAAAAATTGTAATTGCAAGGAAATAATTAGAAACATTAACCTGTTGAGCTCTTTCGTTGTCCATCTGTATAGGATCTGAAGTTCTTGGTGCACACCATACCTCTCTAGCTAGTATACTCTCCATAGGTTCAATGGGAGGAATGTCAGGTGGGGTAACTCCTGTCTGAGCTTCCTAGAATACACATATTATGTAAATACTTCTCCAATATGTAAAACCGAGAAATGTGATATTATCCTTTTTCCAGAGCATAGACACTGATTCTCTATAATTATTACATAGATGAACAGCCAAGAGTAGCAGAAGTCATAGTATCAGAGTCTGGGCTTTTTTATAAACAGAATTAAATTTTTGGGATAACATAAAAAGAATTTGTAAAAAAGCTTATAGGAATTTAGTGTGTTTTTTGTGTATGGCCAAAGATATCTCAAATATAAAAGCGATAATGTTGCACAGTTGCACACGGGCTGAATTCACAACAATTTCATTATGTATAATTAGTTTTAAAAAGGTTTAGGTTTTTTGTTTTGTTTATTTTATGTTTTTAGTTTAATTTTTATATTAATAAGTTTTTTGTCGTATTACTAGTATTAAATTACTGTAAAAATAGGAAATAAATCTCCAAAAGCAATATCTCTTCGAATAGTGAAAAGAATTGATGTTAAAGAACCGTACATTTATGACACAGTCGTCATCACTATCATGATCGGAATGTACTGCTTCGGGACCTTGAGGTAACGGCTCGTATCCAAAGTGTTCGTTTTGTTCATCATCGCTATCTTCAGGATGCCCATTTGTTACTAACTCGTGTCTAGGGGGCGGCGTTAAGTTTTGTTCAGAATTATCTGGCGGTTCAGGGCCTTGGCAAACCATTGTAGACACTAGAGAGTTGTTAGGAATATACTTAGTATTAATTAATGTTCTAATTTTTTCTCCGTATTGCCAATTAGAAATAATTACAACTTTTGCTTTGTTTATTATCTTTAGTTATTTAATTATTTTAGTATAGCTGAACTATTAACTGACTATAGAGTGAGAACAGCACAGATGAATAAGAGATGGGAAAAGATATTTTGGCCCACAGTTTAGATTATATATAATTGCTATCACAAGTTTTCAAATATTAGTAGACAGCGTGGTAAAAAATCAGATTATGAAATACATGTACGATGTACATGCACCGGAATTATTTCATTTAAATTTTAAGCGATTATAGTAAGACTGTTATCTCGAACTCAATGTCAGTTGTCTAATGTGTTCTGTCGAATCAAATTTCTGAATACTTGCAAACAAATAAGTAGAAAAAATTCTGAATTATTAAGATAAAAATTCAAAATACTGGGTCATATATATAAACGTTTACTCATCGTTATTAGTTTTTCGTTCACAACTATGGCTTGGCGAAGTCATGGAGTTAACAATGCTGATATGATACGTAATTTAAGAGGTAAAATACCAAAATGAAAAATTCAACCAAATACTTTTAAACGTTTAGTTATAAAATCTATTCAGGCATATTATCATGATATAAAGGGTCATATTTTGCTTTTAAATTAAATTTGATAATTAAACTAGTCAGGTAATGTGTGAAATATAAACTTAAAAAAATTAAAATTTGATATCAGGCTTAAGCATACATGTTATAGACATTTAATTTCACTAGCCTTCTTAGAAATAGCCCTTTAAAAAATCTAATACATCCTATTATTATTATTTTAAAATGAAAAGCAAATCAATCTGGCAAAAGAAATACTTGATTAATTTAATAAGTTATTACCTGTTTCTTTTAATACATATTACTGTTTATTTTAATATATTTTATAGCCAACGGAATCATAAAATCAGATACTGTTGCTAATGCTATGCTGGCAGTTGATAGAAAGAACTATTGTCCTTATGCACCTTATCATGACTCCCCACAATCTATTGGATACTCTGCCACCATCAGTGCTCCACACATGGTAACTTATTGCTTGTTCTTTAGTATCATTAAATGTTGTAACCCAACCAAAAATGTGTCTTAAGCAAGAGAGTATTATACGGGATTAGGAAAACATACTAGATCTTATTGTGTTCTAATTGCGTATATCTAGGTATTAAATACATTTACAAATTACATTAAATACATAGTGTGATTATAATTATGTTTTTCAAAGTAATCAGTTATATTGCTGTAACTGAAATATTTTGTTGTGTTAGCAATTAAATGACAAGTTTTTCAACATAATTTAATTTTTGCAGTGCATTTTCACTTTGATTCAAAAAATTTACATAGCATCTTAAAGCATTATCAGCTGATAATATCTCGAGTTGCTGGGACTGGTATAAAATTACATATTATGCGAGAAATGATATTCTTCGGGGTCTACTATAGCTCTTTTTTATTCTTATGCAGACTTTTTTTGCAGATGTTCTTTTATATAATAAGAGAATATTAAATATTATTTAATTTTTAGCATGCCCATGCATTAGAGAGATTGAAAAATCAATTGATACCTGGTGAAAAGGCACTAGATGTTGGTTCAGGATCAGGGTACCTAACAGCTTGCATGGCTATCATGTTAGGTGAACAGGGAATGATTGTTGGTATAGATCATATATCAGAACTTGTAAATTTAGCAACAAAAAACATAAAGAATGATAATCCAGGATTGCTGAAATCTGAAAGAATTAAGCTTATAAGTAAGTGGTTTATGTATATATTTGTTAGTAGTATAGATAGTAGAAGAATTATAAAGACACATTTAAATACTCTTAATAAATTAAAAACAGTTTCCAACATGGAATTGTAAAAATATACAATATATGTAACTATTATAGATTATATATTCTTTATTTAAGCTGGAGATGGTCGCCAAGGCTACCCTGACGAGGCTCCTTACAATGCCATTCATGTCGGAGCAGCTGCACCTACCTTACCTCAAGCTGTAAGACAATGATTTATATTAACACAGTTACAAGAGTCACATTAAATTTACACAATATTTTACTAATTAAATTATATGATGTATTTTCTAAGTAGAAAAGTTTGTATATACAAAGTTGTGGGCATCAGCACTTTAAACCTCAATTTCATATTATGAAAATAACAATTAAATTTAACATTTTCAGTTAGTTGAACAATTAAAGCCTGGTGGTCGCTTAATTGTACCAGTTGGACCTGAAGGTGGAGAGCAACATCTGACACAAGTAAATATAATATAATAATAACATGCGTAAACCTTTTCGATTGTATGTTTGTGTGAGTCAGTGTAAGATACAGAGTCGAGACTTATGAGTGTAAGATGAGCGCGAACTATGAGTCCCGTATGCCAAAATCCAATACATTAGGCATATCTACTCTATTCTACTAAATACTATATATGGGCTGACCATTCCTTGTCATGACTTAATTTCGTATATCCAATTAAAGTATTTTTTAATTAAATTATACTTTTATGTTCAGGTTGACAAAGCTGCTGACGGTACTACAACTGTAAAGAAATTGATGAGTGTAATCTACGTCCCCCTGACAGACAAGAATCATCAATATCGTGAGTGACCCAGTGTATATCTCATTATATCCACTATTATCGCTATGCTGACCGGAGCCCTTTGCATTCGCCGTCTCGTGCAATCCTTGTATTCATATTGAGTCATGAATAATCCAAAGACATTCAAACTAAGCTTATATCGCAGTGCCTTAAACAGTACTTCCTAATTTTAATAATGAAGATTACTAAACTTGTTTTTCTAACTGTCTGATTTTATGAGGATTATGGACATGATTTTGTAAATCTACTTCAATAACATAAATGGAAGCACTGTAATCTCTTTAAACTAGTTGGGCAATAACTCTTGTTTGATTAACTGTAAAATATCACATGTTGTATCATATATAGATTATTTATTTTTAGTGTGTTGAATAAGACAATTTTACAATATTATATTGTAATTTTAGTGGTATATTTATATAGGTATATTTCTTGTTTTAATATCATATTAGTGTTATCCTTTGACATGTTATATAATTTATTAATATTTTTTTTTGTAGTGCAGTAGTAGACGTTTTAATGTAAATAAAGGTGGAAGACTAATAAATAGTCCGTTTTTATTCATGTAGTAGTTTAGAAATTTGTGCTTCACTTCGCCTTTACTATGTCAAAGAACTAAATATTATATCTAAATATTGTATATTATCCACAATTGTATGCTTCAATATTACGTGTCTTTATAAAAAGACTATGTTATACGTACATTACGGAAACCAATTGTTTCCTAACATATTTAAAGTATAATAATTATTTTAGGTACTTGGCGTTAACGCTTGCATCAATTAAAATGCGATAGAAACATGATTTTTTTATTATAAAATATTAAATTACAGAATTAAAGAATATTTAATTACAATTATTTTTTATTGAAGACTTTCCCGCTAAATTTTCTTTTTCCGAATAGTTTTTCATCCTTCTTTGAGTCTGATGGTTTAGATTTTATGTGTAGAATGGAATACAACATTTCGGCTTCTTTTTTATTTTCCAAAATATTGTAAAGACTTTCCTGAAACGATTTCTTAGTTCATTAATCATATTTCTTTTCATGGAGACAAACAGTTACAACCTAGTTTTGAGCTACAAACCCAGTTTAGTCGTTCAATTGAAGTAATTTAAATTATAGTTTTATCGATCATCGTTTTTGAGTCGTATACTCTCCGCAATGTGCTCTTTCTTTCACACATAGGAGAAATATCCGTTTGGTGCAAAGGAGGTTCGAAGAGACAGAATTAAAAATTAACGCTACTACTAGGCTAACAAATTAAAAATATAGATTGGGCTATGACGAAAGAGAACTGTGTTTTAGTAGAATTGAAGGTGTGGTCACTCGGCGCTCGACCAGCGGTCGTGTCGCGTCACCATCACGCCCGACGACAAGAAAAGGACGGCGGGACGGGGCGTGTGTGCGACGCTACACGTTATGTTCTATGGGTATTCGTTTTAGTAGTCAAACAGGTAGCGGGCCGGGAGACGTTGCGCTCGACGTGAGACATGAAGAGAGTTGAAAAACTATTCAAAAATCGAGGCCACATTGCTTGTATGATTTGGGCCGTCACTAATACAAAAATTCGAGCTTGAAATCAGCGATTTTGTAATTAATAGGAAGGGAGCTCAAAAAGTTTGTTTCAAAATGTTCGAGAAATCACACCGAGTGCGAAGTTGGACTGACGCGACGTTTGCAGGATCATCACGTCCGCAGTGTGACGTCCACGCCGCTTCGCCGCCCCGCCAGCGTCGCGTCGCGTTCCGTCCCGACCGCTCTTTAACCAAACCTTGAGGTCGCTACGCAGCTTATTTATATTTTTTATGTTGGCAACACTTTTACGTCACTTTAGTTCGATATTTATCATCTTGATAAATGTTGAAATTAAGTTTATAATTTCTATGACTACATGACTTGACAAATAAGAATTATATTTATAATATTATATTATAATTTCGTTCATTTAAGCAAATACCTGCGACAACGTAATGAGATGATCAAGTGAGATGCCCCTATTCATAATCCTTGTAATGTTCTTGGAAGTGACTCCAGGTAATTTGTGTACGAAGTCATGGATTAAGGCGTTATATCTTTCGTAGCAAATATCGTCAATGGAATTTTCACCGCTTAATGCTATGGCTTCCTCTACGTTTGGGTTTTTTCTTCCTTGCTATATAGATGACATTTATTTAGAAAATTTATTAAACATTTTTACATTGGCTGTAATGCATACTGGGACGATTTTAACCCACGTCAAAAATATTAATGACGCAACAATTAATTTTTGTAACATAAACCGTAAAAATTAATTTCAATGAAGACCTTATTAATGTTTAATCTTTTCAGCTAATCCAAGTTAAAAATATAGTGTCGGTAATTGTTAGTAATATAATTTATTAAATGTTATCAAAATTTAATCTAAACCAATATAATAACGAATCAGTACTTATTAGTGATGTAAATTAGTAATACCTTAAGTTCATAAAATAACTCGGCCGTAGCGTATGGGCTGGGTGACCAGACAAGTTTTAGCCGCGGAAAATGTATAGTGAGAAGTTGCAGTTTCTGCTGTATGTCTGCGCCGGACAGGTCGGAGGACACTACGAAACTACCCTGCAATTTAAATCATGGCGAAATAACATCACTTATAGTGATTTGAGAATTATCGCGTGTTAGGGCTTTCGGTTAAAACTTATAAGCGATCTCGTTCAGATAAATACGCAAAAAACTTCACACACGTCAATCCAAATGTAAATCTTATAAGCTAGTTACTAAATGCTCGAGTTGTATTTAACCCTGTATAAAATTGACATATAGACTTTAGTTTAATAGTGCAATTAGAATATTTTATAAGTTCGGTATGGAAGCAATTGACAAGACATGTTATATGAAAATAATTATTTTTAAACATAGTTTTAGCCTTAACAAGTATATTCCGTAGACTTTATTAGTATAATACTACATGTAAAAAAAACTCGTATATATCTACGCTAAGTTGTTAGATTGTGGCTAGATTATAGGGAATCATTTCTGTTATTATCAACCAGATTTCCAACTTATAAGCTTACCTACTTCATGGATACGTAAATATACGATTCTGTTTATGCAAGAGAACGAGTAAAATGTGAAATAAAATGAACTATTAGAATATTTAAATATAATACTCACTCTTACTAAGGAACGTTTTTATCGCGCCGAGCTTACGGTACCAACCCTTCTCTATGTTATCAAGTTCGAAGTTAGGATTTTTTTATAGAACAGGGGGCAGGCTCACCTGATGTTAAATGTTACCGCCGCCCATGGACACTCAATGCTAGAGAGCTCGCGAGTGCGTTGTCGCCCTTTAAAGGTTGCTTCAGTTTAAGGAACTTTTCCTCTCTGGTTAGAAAAGATATGTTTCACCAAATGAAAACCGATTTTAACCACAATAACAATATTGTGTATATTTATTTACTTACCTGTAAATTAAACGGCTTATTCTGGTCGAATTCGATGAGCAATATGGGTCGCGTATACGCACGACACATGTGCGTACATTGCGTATACAAACGACCGGAGTTGAGCGAACCAATTAGATCCGATATAGATTTTCGCTCCACGCATATCTCTGGTGTTAGAATATAATCACCAATCTGAAAAAAAAACGTGTTGCTATTTTGGGTGTACATCAAAGATTATATATTTATATATATACAGGCAAACTAAGCTAACTTATATTATATTGCAACAACTACCATTATATATTGAGGTTACCAAATTTTTAACTGGTTTGACCAAATATTTAATTTGGACAGTTTTTTATCCTCTAGAATCATACCAATTATACATATTTTTATTGAACGTAGGCAAAGTACGATGAGATAACGCAAACAATAAGGGTAACGGTTGGCTGCATCGTAATAATTAACTAGAACGAAATATAGATTAGGTATGTCGCAGTAGTATGTAGTATAATTAGCCGTTCAATTAACAGCCTAGCCGTTTAACTAGCTAGGAAAATGACTTGGATCGATGACGTTTCATTACTTGCCTAGCCTGTTGGCTGTTAATTTAAATTTAATTCCACTTTCTGCCGTTCTCAAACTCGAAACGAAACTCTTCTAACTGTCAATATGGCGTCGGCAAACCACAACTTTAATGGTGTTTTCCAATGTTTCATGAAAAACAA
This sequence comes from Pieris brassicae, assembly GCF_905147105.1. Lineage (NCBI taxonomy): Eukaryota > Metazoa > Arthropoda > Insecta > Lepidoptera > Pieridae > Pieris > Pieris brassicae. The sequence goes on along the minus strand of NC_059666.1, from coordinate 18,699,466 downwards.
CAACACTGACTGACTTAATATGCCATGTTTTATCTTTTGTATTTATGCCAAATAATGACTGTATCGTAAGAATGGCCTAAGCATTAGCCAGCCCGTTTATTAAATGTTGTAATAAACTCTACGGCTGAATATCTTTCAGCCCGTTAGTTAAACGGCTAGGCTGTTCATTGAACGGCTAATTAATCTTGTTGGCTGCGACATGTATAAATTAATGTTGTTTGAATTGCCGAGTTATATTTGAAAATGAATTTTTGGTAAAATTATTAAACCCAGTAAGACAATAACTGCCCTGACTTCGCGCAAGTAGAATTGCGGATTTCAAAGGTTCCATCTATAAATTATTGAAAGTCTTGCGTTCTTTAACCTTACTGGTTTACAAAATACTCACTGTTATAGTAACAGGCTCGATGTTTATTCCTCTTTTATGTAGTAATGAGGGTAGGTCCGAGCGAAATTCACGCATATCTACTATAACTACTGGCTTTTCTTTAGCTTGATTTTGTCCACCTACAAAAAATTTAAGCAGGAATATTTGTATTCTTAAGAAACAAGACAACCCGGTAACATAAAAAGAAATAGCTTGCCGAAATGTTTTCCCTGGGAACGTAGCCCAGGATCGGATAATCAAAATGGCTAAGGCATAATAAATATTTATTAAAAAAGCATTTTTAACAATAATGCTTTTTTTTTACTAAGTAGGATCACTAATACTCACCGGCTTTTCTCGTATCATTTGTGTTTTCAGTTTCTTCGACATTAAGATTAAAATATTCATCGGTTTTACCGTCTTGATAAGAGGGTACCACCATTATCTGTATGGAGGAGTTTGTTGTGATATAATTTCCCAAAATTAGAACAAATTTAATTAGAATAAAAATCAAAAAGATAATCAACTAAGGGGTATTTTATAAAATATTTTTTTTTACTTCAAATATTGATAGCGACAGCGTCAAAAACGTCGGGAACATAGCGAACCCTATGTTTTTGATGTAGTTCTTTTAAATGGGCCACTCTCGCAACCCTATCACTATGAGGGGTTCCAGAGTTACAAGTACCTACTTACCGCCGCTGTTTGTAGTTTGGTAAATATAACCTATTAATCAATTAGTTTAATAATATTTGATTTGCAAATCCACCTATAATGCTTCGATTGAAAAGTACTATACAAAAAAATCAATAGCGCTCCAACCTTTTTTTAGGTCTGGGCATATCTGTTTCATGATCATATTTTAATCGAATAGGCAAGTAGGTGATCAGCCTTCTGTGCCTGACGCACGCCGTCGACTTTTTGGGTCTAAGGCAAGCCGGTATCCTCACGATGTTCTCCTTCACCGTTCAAGCTTATGTTAAATGCGCACATAGAAAGAAAATCCATTGGTGCACAGCCGGGAATCGAACCTACGACCTCAGGGATGAGAATCGCACGCTGAAGCCACTAGGCCAACACTGCTCAAAAACTACTATAGGCAATCTTATTTCACTTACACTTTTAGTCTGTATCAACAACTCGAAGGCCTGTTTCTCTCGCCTTAATGCCGTAAGATACGACTGTTCTTCCACAGTTTTATCGTGTATAATAAAATATACTTTAGACATGGCTTCCTCTGACTTCTTCCTGGCTTCGAACAGTTCAATCTGTCTTACAGCGGCCACGTCGCTGTGATACAGAATTATGTATTCTGGCCGTAAAGCCTCTAGAGTCTGTTCAAGTGATAGATGATTTCCGTTCTGTTTGAATGTTTGTATGCATATAATTGGTTTTTCTTTTTCTATTTGCGTTAAATCTAGGTTTTCAATCTGAAAATTAATGGGCTCAAATGAAGACGTTTTTAAGAGCTTTCAAACATAGGTGGGTGTGTTTGGTCCATTCGATCCATCGTTAAAGAATTTTGCTTAACGGAAAACTTGTCCTGGTTTACAATAATTATCCGATTGATATGGAAATTTAATTATAAGCTTAAGTAACAAGCCTTCAAACCGTAACACAATTTTTTAAACCAGTATACGGAAGTTCCGTATCCATATAAACATTTGAAATTTTGGTTATTATATTGTATAAATAAGTAATAAAAACTAAACAAAAAAACGTTATTTATTCGAAATTTACTCTGATTACGGCTTATAATGTTGTCATAAATAAATTCTTAGTACCTCAGTGATTGGTTCAAACATACTGTCCTCTTTGTCTACAGGCTGAGTAACTTGAGTCAACACATAATTCGACTTATTAAACTCCGCTTCACTCTCATTTTCTCCACTAAGTTGCGAAATGTCATTATTGAAATTTTTATACTTCGAAGAGACGGCATTTATTGTCAAATCCCGTCGAAAAGCCGTATAAAATAGATATTTATTCGCGCCTATAGTTAAAAAATGATTTAGCTGGGAGCATGTTTTATTATCGAGACAGAGTATTAGCACTTTTGTGCTGTTTAATAATTCGTTTTTCTTTTTAACTTCATCGGGTATTTCTTTTATTAATAAGTCGCTCAAACATTGCCATTTGGGTGCAAGTTCCGGGTCGAATTCTAAAATATATTAAATAAAATTTATCTTTACATAGGACACAAATTATCACGTATCATATAAAGTTATAGTTTTTATACTTTAACATATTAAGTAATATATTACACGCAATTTTTGGCAGCCATGGAATCTTTGGTCTGCTTTTAATCGTTCTGGCTACGAAATATCAAGGCAGTTTAATTATAGGACACATTATAGAAGACCATGTAACTGCGCTTAAAAGTTTATCAACACCAATATATGTAAAAAAGTCTGATTAAAGAGTAAAAATATACCATTTTTAGAATTGTACACCCGTCCTCTTGCCAATCGAAACAAATGTTCCGCGGAGTCTAGAAGGATCCATCCCGAATTGACTTGGGCATACTCAGGTGTCCTGTATTTGCTTACTAACGCATAGAACGATACAGCATCATCATGTATTAAATTACTGGAAATAACCTCTTATTAGATTTTTTTATATTCTATCTTTTATCTTGTGATTTTATATAGCAATAATATATTGTTTAGAGTAAATATGGAGTTTTATAATTTTTTATTGTGGAAAAAAATCGACATTGACCGCTCCCGAAAACTATATATGTACATTTTCCCCTTACTAAAGGTAGTTTTTATTTTATTTCTAATTGCAAATCCTTAACAGCCCGAGATACATATGAACGCGAAAAATATCCCTTTTTTTCATTTATATAAATTAACAATATTCCAAACGAGGGCAGAAAATTTAAGACTTGGAATAACATTTATAATACATTACATAATCATAGTTCGTAAAATCTTCAGATCCTGTATGTACTCCTTAGTTCGTGTACTGAGCTGATGCCACACACAGTCCAGCTGTGATTGTAGGATTTTATGGAATTTCTTTGTGATACAGTTCTCCGTTGTTATTTCCTAAAAACGCTCATTATATTTGAATAAAAGCATAGTGTTGCACAAGTGTGTAAAACTTTTATGTTAGCTACGAGATCTTTGTTTTTATCACAAAGTTGTATTTATCACATTCTAAACACCAAATATATCTTGTTTCCTACTATTTGTAGAATAAAATATATTGTTGAGTGAACACACGAAATGCAGTACAGATAGACAAACAATTTTACGTCTTAAATTTTATGGTGTTTATTATTTTATTAATTCATATCGTGGTAACCTTCAAATAGCCTTATTTTTTTTTTTTTTATAATGAATAATAAAATACCTGCATATTAATGTTTTTATTGATGCTCTTGAGTTGTTTAACAGTATAGTTCATAATGTCCAATAAACAGGACTGTATGTTGTTCATATTGGATGTGAGGGGCACATGAAGTTCTTCAACTTGAGCCTGTCTGCTTTTTAGGCACTTTATTATATTTCCATGAAATCTAAAAAATGCAGGAGCTCTAAGTGCATTTATAAGACTTAAAGTAATGACAATAAACAAGTATTTAATGTTTTTTTTATTTATTTAAGGGTTTATTAGTAATCCACAGCTTTAAAAATATACATAGATCATAATTATAAAGAAATTAATTAACTATTAATTACTTAAAGATGTCATGTGGAACATGTAATGATGTAATGGTTGCAGCTCCTTACAAATATTTTGTATAGAAAAAGAGTTGGCCACTAGAAAGATAGGCGGAGAGTTTATTGCCAGTTCTTCTCATCGATTTTCCGCGATTTGAGAACTGGCAGCAAAATGTAAAATGAAAAGCATATAATATGTATTTCTTTATTGGTGTTCATTGTGTTACTAAATGAATAGATGATTTTAAATTTAATTTGAATACATAAACTTTTCAACTTTTAGCGTCTAAAATCAGAAGATGGTCAGCTTATCAGAAGGGCAACTACGACGATGGCGTGAACACTTTGAGGAAACCTTTTGTCCCACAGCCACGCATAGTGGCATGCAAGACACATTTCCACCACCCAGGCCACTAGACATCGATAACGAACCACCTACACGTGATGAAGTAGCGATGGGTCTTAAGACTGGTAAAGCACCACGGCTTGATCTAATAGCTGCTGAAATGTTTAAAGCGGACTTGGCTACTACCGTCGACACGTTGACACCTTTGATTGGTAAAATCTGGACCAGCGAGAAGCTTTCGGAAGACTGGCATAGGCCTTCTTATTACTGTGCCCAAAAAAGGTGATCTAAGCCAATGCAGCAATTAGGTGGAGGTATCACCTTGCTTTCAGCCCCTTCCAAGATTTCCTGCAGAATTATCTTGAACAGGTTGTCTGCAGTCGTCGAGCCTCTCCTTCGCATAGAACTATTCTCGTAGAGTGACTCACGATGGCCTCGTCTGAGACGATATTCAAGTGCACGCAGGCGTCCGGCAAGGCTGCTTACTCTCGCTACTTTCCTGGTTGTTCTCGACGGGATTATGCATCGCACTCATCATAACCAGCGCCGCGGAATAGAAAGGGGATTAACCAACATCTTTGAAGTTTTGGATTATGCCGATGACCTATGTCTGCTAAGTCACACGCACCGCGACATGCAGTCTTAGTTGGACGACCTGGAACGCGAGGCGGGATTTGCGGGACTCAAAATCAACACCCGGAAAACGAAAGAAATGCACTAATGAGTTGAATTTCGCACCCCATTGGGGATGGGTGTAGAGGACGTAGAAAGCGTTCAAAAATGTGTCTGAAATTGGAGGTACAAGAGAAGACATCACTTCGCGCACTTGCATATTCCCAAGCAGGCGCTTGATTGGAACCGAAGCGTGGCCGTCCCAAGCAAACCTGGCGCCAACAGTTGCAGACGAGGCAAAGAGAGCCGGAAAGACTTGGAGGGAGGTGAAACACGAGGCTCAAAACCGAACGCGATAGAAACTCACTGTGGACGCCCTCTGCCCCATCTAGGGGTTATAGGACATTAAGTATATAAACTTTTCAAACTTTTAATTTAATAATAAAGATAAAAAGGATTAAATCTCGTAATTAAAGATCCAAATAAGTAACAGAAGTGCATAAACAATAACAAATAATATAATGTGGGGAGATACAAGATTTCTCTAAATAACTCACCTGGGCCAAAGGAATAATTCCGTAACAAATAACGCTCTCATCACCTTCTCTACATGATTGTACCCAAATGTAAATGATATTGGTGAATTTGAAAATGCTTTTATAAAACCAGTCTGAAATAAATAATTTTTTATTACTACTTGAAATTTGCCTTAAATTTCTAGTCACCCATCAGAGATACTTATTAAAAATATTATAACAGTCTTTTAATTAGGAGTTGATTAAAAAATGGTACTCCAATCGTATAGAAATTTTTGTTAAATTATAAGAAACCTAGATATAGTATATTTTTACTAACACAAATCACAAGTGATATGGGTACAGATTGTTTCTAAGTCATTACTTATTTACCTTATTATTTTGCCGAAAGAGCCTTAATACGAATGCTTCTTGACAGGATTCAAGCACTGTGTGTGCTCGTAATACAATAATTCCTGTTATATGTTTCACAGGCACACGGTTCTTTAGTAAGTCTACTACAAGTATCCTTGTGGATGCTAAGAATAGACCTCCTTCTAAATACGCTTTCTCCCTAAAATTTGATGCATTGAATCAATTTGTAATATGAATGAAACTACATAAATTACTATAGTGCGACAACTTCCACATTGCACAGTGGGTTCCATAATATGAATGCATTTGATAATAGGGAAAAATTAATAATTTAATTGGACAACAACATAATACAAATTTCATGTAATGTTATTAAAATTTGATGAGGGACACATTTTATTTTAAAAAAACATAGAGATTGGGTGTTTAAATAGCAGCTAATTAAAATATAATAAAAAATATAATTTCTTTACCTTTCTGTTCCAATATTGGGTAATGGTGATATTTTAAAGTTTTCAGAAAAGTACTTCTCTTCATATTCATTACTATTTAAGACCAAAACAAGGTTAGCCGGGTTTTTATAAACCCACAGGATATTTGTAATAATATTATTATAATTAAGTCCTCTGTAAAATAGTTAAATAATACTTATAAAAATACATTACATTACAATTAACTAACTGAAATATTAATATTTTCAAACGATGTTCAAAAAAATTGGTTGACTAACTTAGCAAGTATCAAAAGAGCATCCTTTTCAAATGTATCAGTAAATATTTGTTTTTCAAAAGATAACAATGGATATTTAGTCTCTATAGCAGCGTAGTCTCCATCACCGGCATCCATTAGAACTTAGATTTTTGAATAATTTACATTAAATATTATATGTCGATTCGAATTTAAAAATATACTGTTAATTGTTAAAGTGTTATTCATAACAATCTTTTTTTCTTGGGATTTTATGACACAGATCAAACAACGATGTAAGAGTATAGACAAACATTTGAATTAGACAAACATATGAATTACATTAGGGGTTTCCCTCTAAATTTATGGAGAATGAAGATGTCTTAGGAGTTTTAGGAGTGAGATATATTTAGGGGGTACTTTATAGATTTTTTTTAAATGCAACATTCTATATAACTAATATTGAGCCTAGAACCCAACAAACAAACTAAACCAAATATAAACACCAACCATGGCTATAACGATAATATAAAATTTTATATTATTTTATACTACTTGAATGTATTTTTGATACATATTTAAAAATATCTATCAATCTGAGTGTACAGCAAAAGCTTTAGGGGTTTAGGCTAATCAATATTTAAATTTGGCTCCAGGAGTATTTTTCTGTAGGGGTAGATAGCACTGGGTCCATATTCTTATTCGTTTCTCAATTAACAATCTAGTCTTAATCTTAAGCCATAGCCCTAAGCGCTGTCAAATATACAAAATGAATGGTATAACAGTTTGGAAAATAAAGTGATGCTTAATTAAAATTTTAAAAGCTTCAATTCACTCAGGGATTTAATCAGGGTTTAAATCTTGTAAGTAAAAAAACTTGCACATGCAGATAAAAGACATAGCCATAAATGTTGGCTTTAGATAAACATTCTGGCTAATGGCTATATTAACAAATTACCGCCACACCTGTTTAAGGTAATCTTGAAAACATAGGTATAACAAGGTATGAAATTAAATGTCATATGCAATAGGCGATCCGCAGAACTACACATAAACTTCAATAATGTATTTCTATGGATTCTTATTTTTTTACAGTGATAGTTGACTTTGATCTATATTTTAATACAATTATGTTTATTATAATAAAACATCATGAAACTTTTCCATAATCTTAATTAGCGTTTGCAAAATTTTATATTTTCATATAGTCACACTTGGCCTTAACCTTTCCCGGTTTCCGGCTGCCATTTCGTATTTCCGCTGTTCCGAAACGCCGCCATTTTAGTGTCAAGCGTTCACTTATATTGATGTGCTTGCTGCGTATTTCTATTCTAATTATAATTAAACAGTTATTCTACTTTTTATGTGATTAAATATCCTAAAAATTTTCTGTTAACCGGTTTCATTGCTGCCTCGCAGGTTTTATTAAAGGTATGTTCTATTATAACCATAAATGTTAAATACTTGATGAGACTCTTGGCGTCTCGTACATGGCGTCTTGTGATTTTCAACGCGTTTTAAATTTTAGCTCTAATGCAAGGCCAAGCTATGCATCACTTTGGTCATAGAGGTTTTGGTGGCCCACCCCAGCCCCAAAGACAAGGTGGGCGTCGTGGAAACAGAGGTGGAGGCTTTCGAGGTGGAAACAACTCTAGATTTGAACACAATCACAGAAATTCGCCTCAACAAGGAGGTCAACGCCCTAACGAGGTATTTACGTGGCGTCTATGGTTACTTACTCTCTTTTAATAACATTGTAGCGAGTGGTGTCAGTAGTTAGCGAACAAATTGGAATGAATGATGCCGCCATCTTGTCAACTATTTAATTGCATCTGGAAGCTTTGTAGGTGCATTTTTATTTAAATTTTAATCTAGCCCAGAAACTGCTAAGAACTTCAAAGCATTTTAAAACTTACCTAATTTTTATTAATGTATGGTATTATAAGTCACAATTTTGAACTTAGCATATACTTTGCTATTTATTCAACTAATTTACGGAAATCTGATTTTTAATGTTATAACACCTTTGTTTCGTATATACATATTAATTTTATCATGTTAATAATACACAATTTTTGTAATGAGAAATAAAATTCTTTAAATATTATGTTGAGTTCTTCTGACATTTTGTTTTAAATATATTCTTGCTATACTTCAAACTAGTATGTAATTACTCTTATAAACTATGCTAATACAGGAATAGTTAGAATAATTTGTTTATTGAAATAAGGTTTTATTCTAGAATTTATGATAAATATTTTTACAGGTAAAACCAGTAACACAAGACAAGCCCCCACAGCAGCAGGCTACCCAACAAGTACCAAAAGAAAAAGAGGTTATCAACCAGCAGCCAAATCAACCCAATCAAAAACCTAGTCCACAGCAGAGTCAGCCAAAACCGCAGGAACCGCAAACGCCAAAAGTAAACCAGAATCCTGCCCTGAAGCAAGATTCCAAAGATAATGTTGACAAGGCTATTCCTAATGAATCAAAACCTATCATCAATCACAACCAATCAAATTTCCCAAAGGTAATAATTTTTTTCTTAATTTGTGTTTTTATATTATTTTATTTGAAAACAATTTTAGATTAGGTATTTTCAGTTTTATATAAAAATTATTGAAATAACAATATTTTATTTTAGAATGTTAATGGTAACTTTGGTGGCCCTGGGAAGCAAGGTGGTTGGAGTCAAGGTAACCAAGGTAACAAGCAAGGTAATTTGGGACAACAGCGTGGTCCAAGGGGAGATTTCAATAGGGGTCCGGGAGGACAGGGCCAAGGAGGGCAAGGGCAAGGCCCACCTGGACAGGGACCAGCTCGTAATCAACAGAGGACTAATAGTCGTGTTGGAGGGCAGTTCGATGGAAAACCAGTGCAAAGAGAGGTAATTCATTATCTATTTTTAAATAATTATTTTGTTGTTTTTGTCCTAAGGCCCTAATTTTTTTCATTTCAAAGGTTTCACCAATCATACAATTAAATTAAGTCTGTTATGCTGTTTGTCACTAAATTGTAGTAATTGTAAACACACATTATTACATCTCAATATATCTAAAATTCTTGTATCACATTGTTCGATCCCATACTCCTCCGAAAGGGCTCAACCGATTCTTATGAATTTTTTAATGCTCAATGAGTTAATCTGAGAATCGGCTTCTATCTATATTTCAAAACCCTAAGTAAAAAGGGGTGTCCACCATCTTACATCATTCAAGAATATATACAACCCTAAATTTTCACCTCTCTACTATCAAACCCTATATTTTTTTGTTATCTAAAAAATTATGACCTGAACTCTGAGGTTTATATAGCATAAACATAGTATAGTAAAATGTTCCATGTTGGTATGTAGTAAAAAGGTAGGCTAAGTAAAATCACATTTAGTGGAAACGAAGTTCGCGGGGGCAGAACATTACTATATTGTATAAAAATACAAAGAATAGTTCCCATTGACATTTTTTACTAGATACATTGACATTTCTATTACGCTTTTGTGACCTCTCAGTCAATTTGTCGATGTGACCGAAAGTGGTTATGTAATTTATGCACGCGCAGGTGCCGATTCCTTATGCGCGCGTATCAATGCTAAGTTTTACGAATAAAGAACTAGTGCTAGTAAAAACAAAAAACAAATTAATTGTGATTTTATAACAGTGATGTAGCTTAAAAAACTTGATGTAGAAACACAAGTAAATAAACACTAAGGAGTAAATAAATGTCTAAATAAGCAAATAGAATTTTATTAGACATCACTAATAGTGAGCTATTAAAATAAAGTGCTGCAAAAAACCTTGGTGCATCAGTAAGAGAGCGTTCAAGTATTACGTCACGCAATTTTGTTCATTTTCAGTTTCATGGGGAGATTCTTGAAAATCTCCCCATGAAACGCACCGTAACGTTTTCTGTATCCAATAGTAAAACGTTTCGTGACCACCTCACTGACTCTTTATACCTAAAACTTACCATTATGTGGTGAAAAGTCTAAAATAATATTATCAATAACGCGTAATTCAATCACCGCGCCGCATCGCACATTTTACAAGAGGACCCCCTAAAATTCGTTACGTAATACTTGAACGCTTCTTAAGTTTCTTACCTTAATTGTCTAGGTTATTTGATTGAATGATTAAGTTTTATTTAACAAGAACTCATAAAATAATAAATCAAAAATAATTTCCATACACAAAATAATCGTGATACATGCAATATAAAGTAGATGGACTAATTTGTTATGATAGGTAATATTATAACAAATTTTCAACAATGCACAAAATTCTTTGATGTCGCCGACAGCTCTCGTGTACTACACCTAGCGATGTAAGATTACAATAAATAGTAGTATATATTATTACATAAAGTTGAATTTATTGCAAAGATCCATTATCTTAGGTGTTTAGACCGCTAATTTTTGGAAAAGCTAAGCACCTCGCAGCAGCTTTCTCGCTGAAGACATGTTTTGTGATTCTAATAATTACCTAAAGGAACTTGTGATTAAATATGACGATATTCATAACACTTCTGAACATTTTAAAATTAAACAATCCTATCCTATTAATGTGAATTTGTTATTATTTCTATACAAGTTAACTTAGCGATAATATTTACGTCCCGGTCGTAGGTATTTTTTGTATACTAGCAAAATAGCGTTCCAATGCGCGGCGTTGTCATTCCTGACCGTCTTCTGGTATAATTTAATTTGTAAAGGTGTTATTTTAATTTGTTTACATGAGAAAATAGGGTTTTTAGTTAATTACGTTTTCCTGGTACTGTTATGATAATATGCATATTACCACTGGAATCTGCTAATAAAATTAATGAGTGAGGAAAACAATTGTAAATTGCAATGATATATGATCAAATCTATCATAGTATATGTTTTTTTTATTAGGTGGTTAAGTTCGATCTATTTTCATAGTTTTATAATTTATTTGTTTTTTAGGAACACATGTTGGCTAATAAGTTAAAGGACCTCATGGGGCCCCTCCTTGAATTGCCAACCATTGAACAACCCGAAGTTAAGTTTAACGGAAGAAGTAGACTCTATATTGGAAATCTTTGCAATGATGTAACAGAAGAAGAACTTCTCAATCTCTTTAACCAGTTTGGAGAAACTGCAGAGTTGTTCTTAAATAAGGAAAAGAATTTTGGTTTCATTAAAATGGTTTGTACATTACATATTACATACAATGGTTGGTAAACAGCTTATTATTTTTCCGCAACCTTCTTTACTGTAATAACTCATATCACTTTTCGCTTTTAGGATTACAGAGTTAACGCTGAGAAGGCAAAACGTGAATTAGATGGTAAAATGAAGAATGGAAGATCTATGAGAGTGCGGTTTGCTCCACACAACAGTGCCGTGCGAGTTAAGAATTTACCGCCATTTGTCTCGAATGAACTCTTGTACAAGGCATTTGAAATTTTCGGAAAAATCGAAAGAGCATACGTGAGGGTGGACGAAAGGGGGAAGACATTGGGTGAAGGAATAGTGGAATTCTCCCGAAAACCCAGTGCTCTCGCCGCAATCAGAAATTGTTCTGAACGATGCTTCTTTTTAACATCGTAAGTATTTTTTCAATGCTAAATAACGAATCGTACTATATTGTACAAATACAACAAGGAAATTTGTAAATGGTTTTTGAAATTATAATCTTTTACAGATCGTTGCGGCCGGTCATAGTTGAAAACTTGGAAGAACCAGACGAGTTTGATGGTTTTCCAGAAAAGAATATTTCTAAAAAACACCCAGAATATTTAAAAGCCAGAGAGGTACATTTTTCATCACGTAAAATAAAGAATGCATTTAACGATTATAGTTATATTTTATCCTACTTCTAAAATAATGGAGTAATTTATGCTCTACTTCTATATAGAATGTAGTTTTCTCTATACTTACATTGCATATTATGTTATGTTTAAGAGACATATGTATTATGTAAATGCGTTTTATTAGTTTTAAGACCCATTGTCTTGTGTTAGGTTGGTCCAAGATTTGCTGAAGCGGCAAGCTTTGAGCATGAGTATGGAACGAGATGGAAGCAGTTACATGAGCTCCATCGCCAGAAAGAGGAAGCCCTCAAGAAAGAGCTTGCTGCAGAAGAGGAGAAACTGGAAGCACAGATGGAATTTGCCAAGTAAGTTATTTAACTTTTTTGTTATTTGTTATCCTAGTAAAGAAAAATTTAATGTTCTAATATTTCTGTGCACTTATATGCAGGAAAGCTAACTATTCTCCATCTAATGATAACTCAATGTGTTGAAATTCAACTACATCTCTGTAGTCGTCTTACTAACACTTTTTATGTTTTAATAACTTACTTTATTATAAAATTATATACTTTCCCAAATTAAGAAGTTTATATTTTGTTATGTTCCCTGTACCCTGTAGTACATAAACTCAATAAATTTAAATAAAAGTTTTTTTATAATATTGGCGCGTTTTAAGTTTCCCTGCCCAATCGGGATTCTCATGTTAATATGCAAATACAATATGTAGATACGAGCACGAGACGGAACTTCTCCGCGAGCAGCTCCGGCAGCGCGAGCAAGATAGGGAGCGGCAGAAGCGCAGCTGGGAGATGGCGGAAAGGGCGGCGGATGAGCGCCGAGAGACCGAGAGGATGCAACTCATGAGGCACGAGGAGGAGCTCTCGCAGCGCATGCGGCTGCAGGACGACGAGCTGCGGCGCAGGCAGCAGGAGAACACGCTCTTCGTGCAGGTTGGATTTTCTTGGACACATTATTAATTGCTCAAATATCAAAATTTCCTTACAAACTCGTAATCTAGAAAATAACGACTATAACTATTAATATAACCCCCGTATTACCAAAACATAACACGCTTTTAATAACCCAGGTTCACACAGGGAAACTCATACTGCAGAAAAATAATAATAGACTACACCACCACAAATACTAAAAAATATAAAATAGTTTTAGGCAGTCAATAACGTCCCAAATCTTTACCTACTGTAAAGCTTCATAAATGTAAATGGTAAAAGATTAGTAACTTCACGACAAATAACAAGTAGAAATGAAATAGCTCACCAAGACATAGAAATAATATTACTTTTTATAGAACAGGCAATATGTCGAAACCTTTTTATAAAATTTTCAGAACTAATATATACATATTTATTATAGGCTCAAAGACTGAACTCAATGCTTGATCGTCAAGAACAGGGCATGTTTGACAATCAGCAACCAATGGTAAGTACCTAGTTATTTAAAATTCAAAACTGATTTCATAATTTAATGTTCTCTACAGAAAAGATTATGATAATTTAGTAAATTTAACAGAACGTGCTGAATACGTGACATTACCGAGGCAATTTCCTGAAAGCCTTATATTTAATAGCTAAACTTTATAATAAGGGTTTTTATATAATTTAATATTGCATTTAAATAATTATCTCGTCAGAATTTGTGACTAAAACCTGAAAAATCAAGCTAATTGATATCTTATAAAACATACATCATTTATATTGAATTTGTTTACAAAAATATCCTATAAACGAAAAATAACATACCTTACATACATTTTATACGTAAACGATGTTTTAAAGAACACTAGTAGATTGTGGAAGGCTTAAATATATATTTTGAAGTTTATTGCAATTAATACTGAACTGACATAAAATCCGCATGTTTTAATACTGAACTTTCTGATATCATGTTTCTTACTATGTTTTTCTCTACATAAGATATAATTTAATTGGTTATATGATGATGTGAAGTAGTACAGAACTACCAATACTTTCCGCACATATCTTCAACACGTATTGTAAAGAAAGGATTTTCTACATAGTAAAAAATAACTTTTAAACTAGGGATGATGCTTCGATACGCCTTTTTGCCGATACGATACCAATAGATATAAATATGGCCGATACCGATACCAACGCTTATTGAATTAAAAAAAAATAAAGGTAAAATATATAAACTGTGGTTAGTTATAAATTTTTATTATAAAATATAAACAGTCGCAAACTTTGGATAAGATTAAAGGTTTACTTATTAAAATTAAGAATTAAGAGTAAAAAAAAATTAAAATAAAATATATAACTGTTTATAATTGAAATTTTCATTGATTACATTTTTGTAAATCTGTATTTTATTTAATTTGGTATCGAAAATATACTACAGCGCAGTTAAATGCCAATTAAAGTGTCTAGCAAAATGGAATATGCGGGGACAAAGCCGGTGCGAAGGGAAAATAGATAGTCCGTGCGTCGTTTGCAACTAGAACACAAGATGTGCGTTTACATTACTTTTTTATAGGGCGAAATTTGAAAAGTATCGTTGTATCGGCAATTAAAGTATCGGGATCGGATGCATCCCTATGGAAAACTATAAATTAAGTTATGTCGGAAACTAAAATATTCCAACTCTACTGACTATTATTGATGATTCACGTTTTAGTGAGTGAATGATTTAACCGCGGGTAGATCTTTAAGAGATTAAGGGATAGTTGTACTTGGATAGAAAATTTCTATACAGTCAGATTAACGCGGTACGTTTATTAGGTATTATTTAGTAGCAAACTAATATCCTATTTTCATTCGATTTGGTGTTCTAACTTAATTGAACATCTGGTTCACTTACTGGAACATTACTTGTTTTTATAAACATTTGCCTGATTTTGATATAATGTTTAAATCGGTAAATGACCAAGTTTGATTATTGTCAATATTATCTTATTCAAGTTCCGCAGTGCAAAGCAATTACCTCCAAAATAGCAATAGTTCTCAAAGGTGTTGTGTTGCTGAGTTGCAATTATTATCTTAACTCTGGTCTAACTATACAAAATGGTGTTAGGGATGAATACTGAGAACCACTAATTAACCCAGTTCATGTTCAGGTTGATTGACCCCAGTTTTGTAAAATATTGTAAAGTTGAAATAACTCATAAGTCCCTATCTGACGGATAAAGACTTATACGAGTAATTTACTACATCAAAAATATGTTAAATGAGATGACTAACTTAATCATAATTCAGTGCTGCTTATTTGTAGTTATATGCGAAAGGGCCCACGGCTTCATTTCTTTTATTACTACATGTATTGTGCTTCACCGAAACACTTTTTGCACATATTGTACCTGTACAGCATATCAACATTATCTACCTACCATACTATCAATTTCGAGATATAGGAATGATTACGAAAATATGTTAATTACACCTTAACGTTGGCCTTATTAACTCCAGACATGTGACGGCAGACGATGTGAAAACTATCTTTCTACCATTGGACTTAGACCGAGTTCCCTTGAGTAGATATAATAAATAATAATATTAAACAATCTTAAGATTAAATATGCAAATATGTTTATTGTGGTATACCAGTACCTGTATTTAACACTGAAATTTAAGCCTTCTTATTTATCGAAATAGTGATCTTTTAAAAATGTTGTTTATTGTATAAAATACTACTTTTAAGAATGGGCCGAAACCATGACTTCTGTTATTTTTTGCGCAAATTTTCGCGTCCAAAGTATAATAATTAATGATATTAGCAACCAACCAATCTATAAAGTGTTTATCTCTATTATAATTACGACAGTGTTTTAATAGAACAACATAACAATAACCAGGAATTTTCAATCTGATCCGGTTTGTGTTAACCGATACCAACTTTTTTTAGGACTATTATAAATCATATTACATTAAATGTTCTCATAGGGTAATGAATTGTTGTTTACATCCGGTCATTGTGCACGTTGATAACAAATATACATATATTTCTCTCTATTTAGAATATGTAATATATGTATAAAATATAAAAATATAACTAGAACTCGATATGTGAGACACGGAGAACTTTACAGAACTTTAGATTTTCTTAAACATCGCGGCGAAAATAGTCGACGATAAAGAATGATAAAGCACACAATTTTCGCCAATAATCTAGACAGGTTGTTAATGCCGTGTAAATAAGTTTTGTAAATTTTATTTTTAAACTTGAATTTTGATCTTAGACACTTAGCATTTCCACTTTTGTGATTGCTCACTTTAGGACGGAGGCTTCAGAGACCAGTTCGACATGCCACGTGGAGGTTTTGACGACATGCCGCAGAACCGAGTTTGGGAAGGACGCCCAATGGACGATTACCCAAACAAACGTCGTCGTTTCTAAATATTCTAATGACGTCGCGTACTTCGTGTTGCGCGTATTTCGAGGAAGTTTTGGTTAACTAACTTCAAAGGGCTCTGCTATTAATACGACTTCATCCGTATTCAGCAATGTCACTTAATGCGTTCCCGTATTTTTCACTAACCGAATACTTCATTGGAATAATTCGAAATGTGCGTTGCGATCAATTAGACGTAATCATGACTATTTTCATATTATACACTAAATCTTAATTATTAGTTAAAATAAGCGATGTTTGGTAAAATAATGGTTTATGTTTACCCGACATAAACACCTAATGAGTACGATTGTACTTTCCGTATATATTTATAAGTATAGGTCACGTTTATCTTACAGTAAAAGGCAATTTTATTCTCAAATTAATTTATATATAAAAAACTTGTTTCTCTTCGTCTCCGACTGTAACATATAACTAAATTTGTAATGTTTAAACGCAATTCAATAGGTACATAATTACTTTAGCACTAATGTAGTAGTTATTTAGGATCAATTTAGGTTTATAATAGACATAAGAAAATTTTAAATTAAATTTCTATTATTAAATTATGCCCGCGCATGAATTGCTTTAAAAAAAGTCGTGAAAGAGTATAATTGTTAAAATAAAATTTTCAATGAGAGTGCGTATATATGTAAATATATGTGAGTGCATAGTGCAATTAGAATGTCATTTATTTCTTGAAATTTTCCAAAATAAATTAGCTTTTTGTAATCAACTACACATGTTCCTTCTTTGATTTTATCCTGAACCAGTACTTTTCTATATTTTTTTTCCAATTGTTCAAGTAGTCAATAAATTCTTATGTAATATACGAATAAATTTGTATTAGATAAAATAACAATCCTTATATTTTATGATTACTTTTCCCAGAACCTTTATCGTTTTTTACACATTAAGCGTACTGTTATGCAAAAAATTAAACTAGTTACTAGGATAGATAGGAAAACGAATTTAAGATATCAAACAAATGAAGCTGTAGCAAATTGTCGATCTCTTTCAAATCGTTATTTCACCTATTCATTTATTTCGCTTAAATCAATCTCAAGGTAACATAAACAATAACCTACTGGACCGAAATTAACATTTATATAAATAACATATTTTCGGACAAATCCCATTTACCACGTTCTCACACCGCATTGCATTAGGTGACAACCTGATATATAGGAATTATTTATACTATGATGATTGGCGTGATAATATGGTTTTGGTACCTATCAAAGTATCGTTACGACGCTATGTAAAAAAAATCTGGGTGCTAATACGTGATCAGTGATAGTGAAATAAATATACATACAATGTAAACGCCATGTGACATCCCTCGATTTAACGACAAACCCCGTAAATCGTCAAAATATCTGTGCTTTTGGTTGGTTTAGCTTGTCTTCCATTCAATGATAAACTCTACATAGCATTAAATCCAACCCTCAATAACAGACTATACACGTTCAAATAATAATTGTTTTAAATTTAATTACTAACAACACTAGTCTGTAAAAAAAGCTATTAACTTTTCTAATACAGATTTTTGTGTAACGTCAACATATGCACAGTCCCTTGGGTGTAGTTATAAAGAGTTTACTCTGTATATATGTTTAAGAGAAAAACACGTTAGCAGCACATTACTACCTGCAATTTTATCATTCTAACTTGCTAAACCGGAATTACCAAACTAGAAGTGCATGTTTCAATATAAGGAATCCTCTTAAACTGAATATTCATAAAAATATACATGTGATAAAATAATTATACTAGAAGTATATTATTTAAATATGTAGTTAACACATAGTCAGTAACCCACTAAATAATTTAATATGTTACGTCAATCACTACACAGTATAATTTTAAAGGAACTTAACACGACGCCGCAGTGTAAGAATACTATAGAGAAATAAATGATTTCCTTTATATACACTGAAATTTTGGTCGTTCTAAGGGCATTTGCTTAATATTGTTGTAATCTACGTTTTATATTACAGTATCTAATAAGAGCCGTGTTCGCGTAGTGGTTAGGCTTGTTTTGGAATTATCAATTACGGCTGTGCACCTATGGATTTTTATTCTATGTACGCTGCTCAGTACGGTAAGGAAAACCTGTGGTTTTCGGCA
This sequence comes from Pieris brassicae, assembly GCF_905147105.1. Taxonomy (NCBI): domain Eukaryota; kingdom Metazoa; phylum Arthropoda; class Insecta; order Lepidoptera; family Pieridae; genus Pieris; species Pieris brassicae. The sequence continues at coordinate 18,680,628 of NC_059666.1, read as the reverse complement.
TGCATGCCTTGGACCAAATATATTATGTGTCAAGTATATAGAAGAATTCTATCTATTTATCAGGATGTTTTGATACGACAAATGAAGATTAATACTCTCCAAGTCAACAGTTTATACATATTGGAAGTTTTTTAAAGACTAATAATAATAATGCTTTATTTCGATCGCGAGGGAGCATTATTATTAACAATCAAGTAAGTTATTTGGTGTGAGTCAAAATTACTAGTTAAATGTTTAAAAAATATAGTTTATAAGTTATTAAATTTGACTGAATCCGTTGGTTGAAATCGGAATAGTGCGATGTACAGCGTTGTATAACTTTTTTTAACATTTCATGTCACTAAAAAACATTTGTATTAGAATTCTGTTGTGGCCTTCTAAAGAAGAATATATTTAATTTATTTACACTAGGTACTCACTAAATGGGTAAGTATGTTCAAATTTTGATAACAAATGTTTGATTTATTTAATATATTTTATAACTTACTTTCTGTAGTTAAAGTACCAATAATAACTGTAATATATATATAGACTGAACAAGTATGTGAAAACAAACTGACTGGATCAATGACAAATAATTATTGAAATATGGCTGTTATACAGATCAGTCTTGTTTTAATTTGTTTTGAATTTTAGTATCATGTACATAAATATTAATTCAATTCAATTGTCTTCAACATTTGAACTGTTTAAAAATAAATGCCTTTCCATTACTTACATCAAACATCAGCATAAGTTAGAATGGCCAGCATATTGACTAGTAATTGTGCGAATGCTCCATATTTAATCGGCTTTATAAATATCTCAAAATAGCTATTTTATACAGATCAATTGCTATTTATGACTTACCGTTGAAAGTATTGTTCTTAATGCTATTTTATATTTAAACTAACCATGCTTATAACTGAAGTTACCTAGAATAAGACCGTAGTTTATTTGTTATCACGCAAGACTAAGGAAGGACGAAAGAAAATGTGTTTCGTCTGAAGTTACCGACAATAAGAATATATTTCTTTATTTTCTCCCACATTTGCATTGCAATATAGCATTTGTTTCGTTTAAACCCTTGTATTGGAGGATTTTTAAGGTACTCCCAGAAACTTGAAAGTAGCGACGTGTATTTCTTTAATTACCTGACACATTTACTTGTTCCAGATTCTATAACGCCGGTTATAGTTATATATACATAATCTTTTATGAACGTCACTTAAAATTTAAATCCGAGCTATGATGTGAGAAGAACAGTCCAAGAATCTCCAGAAATTAATGTATTCTTATAATGTTTATGATTTCTCTTGCTATGGATTTTGTTAAAAAAACGTTTCTTTAAATTACTTGATTTTAATTTGGTTTACTAATTTTGTCGTTACAAGTATTATAATTAACCATGACAAGGAAAATATGGTTATTCTATAAATTTATTTCGGACATTCCTGGGAGCCAGCTCGCTTCTGCAGTACATATCGAAAGAATTCCAGATGCTCCTAAAGAATGCTATGTGATATGATACTATGAAAGCAATTGAAGTTGGCAAGTTTTGTTGTATATCTGTATATTGACAGTCAATAAGATGATATTATTTGCTGCGACAGCAAATCCCTGTAGATTTTACAATTCATATTCATTTTACTTTTATATTTATAGTTATTTTTTATTTATCATAACATTATTGGTAATTAACACTCGAGATTTCATTACTTGCGAAGATTTCCCACAGGAACTGGAAGATTATTTATATGAATGGAGAATATGAATAGCCCGAGTATTGTAAAACCTTTAGCATTGCCACAATGCTAAAGGTTTTACAAGGATTTTGTGGTGAACACAGTCACAGTCGAAGAAGCGTCCCTTAGCGGCCTTAAAAGCGTCGATGATTTTAAAAATTAATTTGGCAACCCCATCAATTGTGGTGTGACATCGAGTAAAACCATAGCTAAATATGAATTACTTTATAAAACTGGCTAAAGATTATTTAAAAGTTTTACTTAAAACTGCGGCTGCACAGAGGTGCTGACCGCTACATAACGGTTTTTGTACATATTGTGGACTTGACACTTCTAAGATGGATTCGTTAAGGTAACGACACTTTGCATCACTTTGTGTTTAGGCAATTTATTTAAAAAGCTGTGTTTTAAATAATGTTTCCTTGGTTTGTACGCGTACGAATACCTACAAGATGAATTCAGCCATTATATTTGAATAACGACTACAGCATATTATTATGTGTAAAGCTTAATTTTCATAATATAATTTATATTAGGTATACCTACGTACCTCAGAACTTTAAAAAAAGATGTTTTGATGTTTTCGATTGATGAAGATGATCATACGACAGATGATATACAAAACTTTTCTTTTTTAACGGGATTTTCTTTATGAATATCACCATAAATATAGATATTATTACTATAAAACTCCATACGGCACTAAGTTTTTTCTAAATCAATAGTAAATTGAAATGAACTTTGCAGCCGCAACTACAGTAACCTTCAATCAACGTAGACATACCTGTTCATCTACCCTTATAACCTAGCAGTCGCAGGTTTCTTTGTATTCTTCCTTCACTGTAAACGAACTCGTCTTGATACCTTTGGCGATTAACACGTGTAACACAGGGGAATTCAAACCTGTTGGCCATAGCCCAATGAACCAATAACTCTATCCTGAGAAACATTTTTGAACTGGTTTCCCATAAATTATATAGGATATAAAGTAGCATATTCTAGTATCGTTCTCATTCCCAAATAGATTTTCACTTTAGTGTATTCTGTTTATCAAGGTACTATATATATAAAAAAAACTGGATTCAATACAATAAATAAAAATTAACTACTTCATTCTATGATCTTCCTTAATGAACCAGAAAATTATAATGCAATAGAAAATCCAAGTAACTAGTTCTTCCTCCTTGCCTATAAATGACATTTGATGAATATCGTAAGTGTTCGATCATGTTAGGTGATGTTTATTGATCTTTCCATATTTACAATCATATATTAAGTATGAATGCTTCAATCAAATTCAAGATAAAATACCAACCTTCGAATATTTCCGTCCTTTCTAGTTTTCTAGTACTTTTACCATCTACATTATCTAGCTCCTCTATGAAGAAAGTTTAACAAGAAGAGACTTGACTTGCAGCTAAACAGTTATGCCGTTCCCGTTTCTTATATCTACACAGACGCATATGATATTAATTATAAGCGGTAAGTTAATTAAACGACGCTAATTGCCATAATATGATATATATTTTTGACCTCGACAATTACATACGCAATATTATTAACCAATTCTATGCGCAATGGCATTGGACTACAATTTTTAAAATATCTTTGGAATGTTATATTTCACAAAACGCTACGTTTCTATGATGGGTCGAGTAGACCATAACACATTTTATTATTACTGCTTCATTAAATGTTAAATCTGGAAATATTAATCTTCATGACACTATCTATTACAGTCAAAACGATTGTCTGGAAATTTTTCCAATTGGTACACCCTAGTATTAATCTAAACAAAATAATTTGTTTTAAAAAACCTTGGAATAGTTTTGCATATTATGGCAACTATTTTAAGTAATGGATATAATAGCTGAGATTTGTTATCCCTATTACATGAATTTAAGTTGTTACTGATAACCTGATTGACTTTTATTATAGTAAATGAAAACATTCGTGAATATAAATTTTTCAGCAACTGTAAATGTGTTTAAGCCATTTGATGGAGCATGGCAGTCTTGACACTTAATTTCCAATAAATTTTAACCTAGCTCTGACTGAACGCATCATTGGGTTCTATTTTTTGTGCGTACATCAGAGTTATCTATTTATAGATTCGATTACTTGTGTGGAAAACTAGTTAAATCGCAAATTATCTTTCTTGAATCTCTTACTATATTTCTCTTAGGTTACCTACTTATAATTTATACATAAGAGTGTTATTTTTAAATCAAGTTACTTTCATTAATAATTAATTCTAGGTTTTATAATATATTTTTTTTGTTTTTCAGGTGTCCGTATTTAGCTAGAGACAAAGTTGGACTGTTTTAAAGGTAAATTTAAATAATTAAGTTCTATTGCCTATTAAAGTAACTGATAGCATTAAAAGGCACAGTTACAACCAAAAGGTTTACAAATCGTAACAATGAATTTGTTAACATTTCTAAATTAGCTAGCACCGTTAAAAACTAAAGTTAAAACATGAATGATTTATAATAATGACATTTAGTTTTATTTATCAAGTTAAGATTTTAATAATATTAAATACAATATAATTGTCTTGACGTTAGCCTGAAAGTTATATTTTCTTGTAGGTGTTATATGAATACTGTCGTAATGTATAAGGGATTTTTTTTGACAAAGCCACTTAAATAATTGTCTTTTTTAGAAGGTGTAAATCGCAGCTCGTCGTGCTATTTCAGTTACATCTTCGTATCTACATTGACTAAAGTAAGTACAATGCAAATGATATTATACCTAGTCCAGCCATAAGTTCTGTTACCAATGAAAATTCATTTTTTTATGAAGTAATGTAATTTATACCTAAATATTCAGTAGCCTCAACAAAAAATAATAAAAAACTGACCATAATTTGAAGTCGTAAGGTTGAGGTGTGAGCTAGAGGAGGTCCAGTCTTCAGCTCTTATTTTTTGATAGGATATTTCTGTGCTTTTCACCTATCTTTAATTGTAAAGATTGATTTAGGGCATGTCCTGTATATTGACGATAAGCACCGAGCTTCAGGTCTTGTTTTATAAAACGCGACAGTCCTAGCGGGAATCTTCATTTCTCGCGATGAGATTTTTTGCTTCCTAATGAGGTTTTGACGAATTCTTGCTTTAACAGCATTAACTCCTTTGTATAATAGCACGCGGCCCTATCTTTTCTGGTCTTCAATAGGCGAAGTGTTGTTTCTGTTGATAGTACGATATACGAACATACGGCTGATACCAAGCTTTTGAAGTGTCTGGAATATGACCTACGGATCCATACCCACTTGGTGCAAGGCGATATGAGAAATGGCACAAAATTGAAGAACTTTTTAAAATAATGTGTTCCAAATTCAAAATAATTAAAAAGTTAAATAAAGAAAAGCTTTTAAGTAACACTATTTATGGCCAGACTAGTTATTATATTGTAATTTGTCTACACTTTTATGATGAATACTTTTTCATTTTGTCTTCTTTTCCCGTCGGAAATATAATGACGTACAAACCAATATTCTGAATAATAAACAGCTTTATGAAGTTTAATTCTAAGATTTTAATTTTTACTATGGTTTCTGTATTAAATATGTATTATACATATGTTAAAGAATAGTATTTATACAGCACTTAAGTAAGTAATGGAATGTTTATAGACATTCTCCTCTCTTCCTCCATCCACCTCGGATTTGAGTTCTTGTAATATGTGTCTCCAATAAAAGTTGTTCAAAAGTCGGATACAAGCAATTTATAAAGCTGTTTATTGTTTTGAGAGGAATCCTTGTAGGAACGATTCACAATTTTTAAGGATCATTTATCATTTACAGGTGCGTCTGGATTTCGTTGGAGGAAAAAAATTGCGCTTGTGCTGCGCGAGTTACTGAAAAATACATTTTTTATTCAAAACAATGTGCTCCATATAACTTGTAGATGTATCCTCAAATCATAAAATATAAATAAGACTTAATAATCGTATTTACGTAAAAAATTTCAAGATTTTCAAATGAATAGTGCAATTTCTTCGATTAGCTTTCTAAGATTGCTAAGAAACTGTATATTGTCACTAAACAATAATTTTATAGTATCTAAGCACTTTGTCGATTAATTGTATTAGGTTTTTTTAATAAATTAAACATTATAATTCAAATATTAAACAATCACAAACTCAATAAGTAGAAAACTGACGCAGATCCTCGCTAACATTGTCTACCATCAAAATTAGTATTTTATGGTAAGTAAAATAAAGTTATTTTTATGTATCTAGCCTGAAGTCTATAATTAAGGATTCAAGTCAGGGGGCAAAAAGTTAACATTTAAATTTTAAATTATTTTACTTTACGTTGCTAGGATCAAGTAACTTTTCCTATTGTTTTTTTAAGGAAATTGGGAAATACAATGGGTGGCCGTCTTAACATGATGATTCTTACTTTTTTGTCTTCTTTTCCCGACTGATATATAATGACGTCATTGAGTTATATCTGACATTGAACACATCACAACCCTTGTGATTTGACTTTAATTCGAAATATTAATGCTCTTTGTTTGGTTTCAGGTAAAGAGCGCAGAAAAATAAATAAAGAGAAACTGTCGAGTCTAGGCCTTAAAGTATTTTTTTAAATTTGTTAATCATTTTTCACATTGCAATTTACTGTTTAAATACGAACAGATCTTTCGTTAATTAGTTCCTACCTATAGAATATTTGTATAGTAAGTTTACATGTGTATAATACATTTTTTTAATTATGTGTCGTTTTTTATTTTTATCTATAAGAAAAAAAAGCGGCGTTGCATTGAATCAAAACATTTATTTATCTTACAATACACACATAGCAATTTGTATGAAAATGTACAACTCTCAGTCAACACTCTATTAGTCCTACTACTAATAGTGATTACTGAAAATTCTGATGATTATAAATCTATGTATCGATTACTAACTAAATATTTACTAAATTAGCGTCTTTAGTGGCTAAAAAATTATCTAAAATATTTTGTATTAGCTTCGCTGATATTCAAATATGCATGACTTGTATTAAACATCAGCATATTTTGAATGATTATTTGTATTCAAGTAGTATTTGCCTGTAGCAGTACTTGATGCAGGCAATCCCATGCTAACTGCATTGTCATTGCATTTGTCGTTTTGAAAGTCGTCCCAATTATCACATGGATAGGATAAAAAGCCTGTATTCGGTGTGTAGGTAATGGATTCATCGAAATAAACGAATGCTCTTCCGTGACTGCAAGCCGTTTCTGAAGGAGAGATAATTTGTATTAAAATATATATTTTTTTAAATAAAATCCTATCCGCAACTCTAATAGTGGGGTGATAAAGCTGGTCTATAATCTTATGTTAAGATGCTAATATCAAATGTAACGTGAACTCGCCTTTTTTACATCCTGGCTGTATTTGAGTGCCTCTATTGGGGTAGAAGTCAGCATGTCCATAATTTCCTATGTACCCATAGGTACCTGCCGATGTATGTATAATATCAACGAAGGATGCGTCACTTTTGTCTAGCGCATAATCGGCGGGCATTTTGGGTAGTTCAAACAGAGGTCGTGCAGGATCTAAGCCTTTAAAAATAGGTTTCAGTTTAAATTTATTAGAAACGTTTCGTTCCCATAAAATATTTTGTCCGTTAATGCAGATATCAACTGTATGCTTTTGGTTCAGCCTTGGTTCAATTAATTATTTGAGCTTGAAAATAAGGGGGGGGGGGGTTTAAATACCTACCCATTTTACCTATTAAAGCTTTACAAGATTTTTAATTAAATCATATTTGAAAAATGATAGCACCTGGTAAAAATTGTGATATAAAATATATGACTTTAATAAAATGTTTATACCTGTAATCCGTGGGATTGTACCATTTGAAAACATTCCAGCGTAACCCATAACCTGTGCACCTAGACTGTGTCCAATTAAATGAACATTTTCGTAACTGATTTCGTAAGATTCCGTTATAACATTTAGTAATTTAGCAATCCGTTTACCGACGTATCGAGTGCTTAAAGCTGCCCATGGATAGAACTTATTTTTCGCCAGTTCACCCCAGTCAACGGTAATAACATTCAAGTCATATTCTTTAAGGAATGTAAACTTCATTTCTTGCACCCAATTAACTTCGTCGGATGAAAGCCATCCATGTGTTAAAACTTTAACATCTTTAGTTTTATCAAAGAAATTACTTTTTATAATCGATCTATTATTGTTTTTCTCAATAAAAAGCCTTTCTGCTGTTTCGTTATTATTTCTGAAAAAAATGTGTATCTTTAATAAATTGCAAACGATAAAACGTTATGCTTCGTTTTTACTCTAGAAAAGTAATTAACACAATATTCGCACATGCTTAGACAATTCAAAAACCGCATATTTAAATTGATATTATCAAAATTTTGTTTTACTATAATTACTAGCAGCCTGGCTGTCGATGCGACCACGTTAACTGGCCACAACACAATTGACTCACGTGTCCTATAGCTTTTTGTTATTTTAAGTTCTCGTACAAACCTTGTGTATAGATTAAAGTAGGCGTCACCAAATCGCATGCCTCCAGTAGTTAGAGGAATCCGAGAAAAGTTCATTATGAATCTAGTATTGTTTTCATCAAAGTAGTACAACCATTCGTCACCATATCCAGGACCGTTATCTTCACAACTGCCGTAGAGCCATACTGAAACACGTCTTAAAATTATATCGTTATTAAGAAAACTTGTAATGTTATCTGTTATATTAATTCAAATTCATTGCTTTCCAACATCTTTTTACAAAGATTATGACGAGGCTACCATGTACAGATTAGCCATAAGGGATTCGACAATGTATTATTTGTAATAAGTTACAAACCAAACACCAATATTGCACTAATAAGGAACATGTTTTCACGTCGTATAGACATTTTTGTTAATTGAAGACTTAGCAATAAGGGTTCTTACACAAGTCTTATAGTCGTCGAGTACCTACTATACTGAAGGATTTCTTATAGCAAGCTTCCGGCATGAGAAAAAAATTGGCTAAGACCGCGTTGGTGAGCAGTAGTATATTTTGTTTGCTTTTGTTATATAATCGTAACTAATGTAACATTTTATTGAACTCAACAGCATTTCTTAGTATTTCTCTTAATAGTTAATCAATTATTATTGCTTCTTTACGTGTACGTGTAAATTTATTATTATTCGTCAATATAAGTTAAATATTATTATAAAGTTATCTAGCAATATTGGCGATAGTAAAAAATATTTTTCACTTATTTGTATGGATAAATTCAATTCCGTAACCTAAAGATGAATTAACATTGATTCGTATTTTTTGATGACAAAAAAACTTAATTTTTAAAGCTCTAAATTTGATGTTTAAAAACTGTTTGTTACTAGCTATGATGGTTGTAGGAATTCCGTGGTATCATGGCAAAATCAGAACTTGTAAAAATTTGGTATAGGAGACAGTGACTAATATAAATTAATTAAATATGGATAATTTAATTTTTATTCTATTTCACTGGGATCTCTAAAACCTTTGGTTATCTCCTTGCAAGTTTCATGATATTAATAGGTCTATTATCGGAAGGCTATGTTCATTTATCTTTGGCCTCAAATGAATAGTTAAGGTCACTTGTAGTTAAAAAGCCTAGACTGAGAGATACAGTCGCATACATTTATATTTACTATCTGGACTAGATACATGAGGTTTGGTAATGATTAACTTCGTATGAATCTGATATGCCCTCCCCACAGCTAAATGTGTTTCGCGTCCTTTTCATCTATCTTGTCTCTCTTTATACTGGTGTTAGGCAAAGTTGGATCTTGCCTAGGGAGGGTCTCGCTTTATCACAAATTCTGTTAACACGCTTTGTACTTAAAGCACTTGACTGTGGGACCCTAGTTGTTGTTAACAAGGACGGATCTGGATTCGCGCCTATTATTCGGTAAGTAATGGAATAAATAAAACGACATATTATATCATAGCAACGTTATTGTATTTTTAATTTTTTGAATTGAATCCTTTGTGTGCTTACACAGTAAACACTGATCTCAACACTTATAACTAAAAATATTCTAAAAAGAAACAAAATCAAAGGCTGTTTAGATTTATATAAATCGTGTCTTGTGCATAATCTTATTTAAAATAAGGCGAACACAGGCAACGTGGGTACTGGAGATACGTATTAAAATGTGCTGGGTATGATACTTCGAAGTTTGGAATACATTACTGTGCTGACATAATGTGCATTTTTGCCTTAAGATTTTAATATTGGGTGCTTGCCTTGTATCACCATTACGTTTGCCAATGTGCACATAACCATTCACTTATTACTTTTAAAGAAACTGGTATATAATATGTTTTAATTACATTATTCTAATATATTGCTATCTTTTCACTTTAGTCTAAAGAAGTCGTCCAACGCGTTTAGAGATTTTATTGAGTCCCTCTAAATAAATCAGTTACATACTAGACATACAGAAGCATACAACTGGTTGCAAGAAATTCGGGGTTGAGACGTCACGAAATTTGTTTTATTACGACAAAGACTAGATATCACATGGATTGAGCCGTGTAATCTTACTACATATTGTTGGATTTTTTGCTACACACAAATATGTTTCATATCGATTATAGACATTATTCTCCAAATATTAAGTTTATAGATGTAGCAGAAAAACTGTGATTGCTTAATTTCAGTTTCATCTTATCAATTTAACTCTAGCATTCTAGGCACGTGGTTACTCGAACTGTTAATCAATACGTTTTATTTTTATTTGCATATATATTGGCTGTCTATTTATACATTCATTAACTGATTTTTGAAGTCAATGGACCCAATATGAACTTTACTCCTATTTCACAAAATTATTAAGAGAATTGGTGTTTTAGTTTACGTCAGATCTATTACCGACTATTGTCGAAATAAATGCAAGATAGTGAACGTCTTGTTTGCGCGAATAATATAAATAATTACTTATATTGATATAAGTTATTTCTCTATTTAATAAAATTTTCTAACAAAGAAATCAAGCATACGAAACATTAAAATAAATAATAATTTATGTCACTACCTTGCTATAAATTTTTCTAAATGTTAAAGATTTGCAAAAGATTTTAATTTACAGTTGGTCAGTCGAAAAAATTGAGCATACATTATATTTAAAATATTACATTTAATTGTACCGAACGGAGAAGTTATTGCACATTCTGACACTAACAATCTAAAATGGCGGCGGGCTTCACCCACTAACGTAACCAAACAAACTACTGTGTCGATATACCTCAGCTTAATCTAGTTGCCGGCAGTGACCTGAGTGATGATGCATCCGTGTCTTAGACATATATGAAGGACGCCAAACAGTCTACATTTTCATAAAAGGGTTAGTTGTTTTTTCCCTAAACATATTTAGATAATCAATACATTGTAGGTAGGCTATCAGCAGTCTAATTTGACGTTCTTTGTTATGCTAAATTCGGAGAGTACAGATCACATAACAACAAAAACACCACGACTGTAAAGTTGCGGCTATATGAAAAGGCAAGAATTCATCGTATGTTTCGTCATATTTATTAGCTCCTTTTAATAATTTGCAAAAGGCAATCCCTTTAATTATCACCAAGTTGCCAGATGCTCTTTGAGAACAATTCCTAGAGCTCTCAATTATCAGCCTGTATGAAATCCCGTAAATTGTTATGAAAACGTAGACCGTTGCGTTTGTTACCTCTGTGCTAACCACACGCTCACGCAACGTACCTACTACTTACCACAGCTACCTAACTATTTTACGAGTAATTTATGTATCAATTTCTTTAAAGCGTACATTTTATACTTATTTCATAGGATTTCCTTAAAGATATTAATCGTTCTGAATATTATCCCGATACAAAAATTCGCCTAAAATCATTGTGTACACAAAACATCACTTACTAACATATAACGTTTTACATTGATACGAACTAAATAAACAGTCTTTTAGTTGACTGACAAAACTAAATAACATTATATCAATAACAGGTGGGATGGTTACAGGAACCTGGCGGTTGGGAAAACAAATTTAATGTATTTTTAAAAAGTAAAAATAATCATTTATATTGTGTTTTTGTAGCACCTCTTTATTTGCTGAGTTCTAATTGAATAAGGTACTCGCTTTAAAGGTGGTTTAATAATTTACGAACAATATACGCTAGTGCCGTACACGTAATGGCAAAATTCATCTGAACCTCATATATAAATATAACACAACACCTAAATAAATACGTGTATAATCTAAGGTGTCTTTACATATGTACAGTTCAAAAATTATATAAAAAATAACTAGATACGCAACAGATAAAAATTATAATTTGTACTTGGAAATAAATAACTTTATATAAAAATTAAAACATCCGTTAACTCCTCAACTTACATGTCTACCTAATTTTATTTGTGTTGTACATTATTTCCGTGTGTTCGACGCTGCTTGCACCTGAACCGTTTCATTGATTCAGTATAACAGACTGTATAGCTGTACCGTGAGTTTGACAAAGTTTTAAATGATATCATAAAACACGTCGGTGACAAATATTTGTAAACCATAATTTTACGCGAAACGAGAGCCACTGTAAGATAATTCATACAAATATTTGACGTCGTTATTTTACGATAAAGATTTATACTTTGTCAAACTAAAAACTTATCACAGTGAAATAAATGACAGACTATCCCACCGTGTCAAGTTTGATCACGTAAATCACAAATATCAAAACTCTTCCAAACGCTTTATAAAACGCATTATTAAACAGTATTGCACGTTTATCTCGTTGAGTAGAACTATAACGTAAAATGTCACTGTGTTCTGGGATCATAATCATTATCATCTGTTCGGGTTTGTCAAGCAATTTATACTATTGCATACTTGCCTTTACACTACAGAGTAGTGTCGAACACACAGTGCTATCGTATCGTATTTAATTATATATTATGTTAATAGTTACAATAATAACTACCATATTATAATGTGGGTATGAGCGGTATCGTGGATGCCTTCCCGCTCATACCTAAAGCGTTTAGGTGAACGTAGCTTCGCACTGCCTGTCCGCCAACTTCGGCCTATAATTTAACATAACTGTGGCGACTTATTATGACTTATTTAATGTGTCTTTTACCGCTCTCATTTTAGAATTATTCGCACAATACGAGGTACACTATAATGACACATTTAAATAGTTATAATTAAGTATAAATCATTAATTGACATTTAAATCGCTTAGGAAAACAGACAGTGCGAGTAGAAACGCCACTGCATCCACATAGTTTATATGAATGTACATTTACATACATACGCCACTTCGTCGTCCCGTCTCTATTTCTTACCGTAAATAGTCTCCAGTGATGTTAAGTCTACTTTCGACCAAGGTGGGCTCACTTAATGCTAATTCGACGTCGTTACCTAACTAAATCAATTCAGTTTAGAAGTCAAGTTGTCACTAGAAACATTTTGGGAAATACGTGGATTTGCATACTTTTCTTAGTTACCGCCAACTTGTCTCAAAACCTTTTACACAATTCATCATGTCGCTCTACAGACGGCTTCTAACGTCAAAATCATATGTCGAATAATATTTTTGTGCCGTTTTCCGCTTTACGGTTAGGTACTACTTACGAATGAAGAGCGACATACTAAACGCGTCGAAATAAATAGTTATCGGTGGGGAAGTAACGCTAGCCGCTAGACTCAGCAAACGGTCTCCGCGGGCGCCGACGGAGGAGCGATCGGGGCGAGCGGTGACAGTGGAGAGAGCGCAGACACCGCTGAGAGCGGCGGCGGCGGCCCCAGCGGTTCCGGGGAACGACGGCGCAGAGCCTGCCGCTTACGGAACTCTAAGAATTCCTCCTTCATCGCCCTGACCCGCGCTTCCACGTCATCTCGGGCCTGGCGGGCCCGAGGACGCTCTGGGGTGGAAGGCGTAGGCGTGCGGGTGGCGCGGTCCCACTCGTAGTGTACGTCTACGGAGCCCGCGTCCGCCGCCTCGCCGGACTCGGGTCGTGGCAGCGGCGCCGGAGGGGGCGCACGGTACGGCGGGGGCCGCCACTCCGCTAGACTGCCCGTCCGGCTGCTGCGGTTGTGCTGCGACGAGGACGCGTTCTTGCTGCCGAAACCGCTTGACGACGAACGGCTCTCCGGCGAAGCCTCGTGTGGCGGCGGAGGATCTGCCCCCGGACGAGGGCGCGCGTGTCGCGGGACAGGTCGCCACCGCGTCCGCTGTGGGACGGCACACAGCGCTCGCTCGCTAGCCTGACGGGACTGCCGCAGAAGAAACGACGGCGGGGTCGGGAAGGAGCCGTCCGCGGAGCTCGGAAAGGGGACCGAGCTGAGATCGGATATATGCAGTGGCGACCACGGAGTCCAAGCGGGGACCCAGGTCGGCCACGGGGTCCAAGCCGTCCAAGGGGAGAGGGCGGGGGACGAGGCACGAAAGAGCGGAGGCGCCGCGGCGGGCTGCAAAGGAGCGCGCAGGCGAGGAAGGAAGCCGCCGTCGTCAGAGGAGGAGGGGGCCAAGGAGGGAGAAGGCGAGGGCGGCGGGGCTGGGGACATGCGTCGAACGAGTCCCCAGTAAGGCGGCTCTTCGCCGCACCGTGTCGCCGGCCAGATCCAGTTCGCAGTGAACCGCAAACATTGGACTACACTCGATATTCCGCTTTCTCGAAATCTGAAACAAAATACAAGTGTTATATTGACACACATTCAAACCTCTCTGTTCTTCTCTTACATTACTAAAGTCATAGCTGACAGTTAAGCAAAAGTCTACAAACACATAAATCGACTGACCTGATTTCCTATGGAAGAGCAGCAGAACATATAAGAAAATTTGAGATCATTTCTTTTATGACTTATAACAAATTACTAATAAATTGATTAATTCTTTAAAACTAAGAGGAACAAATACTAATATCTGGAGATACCAAAACAGAATACTAACATAACTAGAACATAATACTACATACTAAACTATATTAGGGGTACCTTCAAATTAGTGTTTTCTTTTACTGTTGTTGTTAATTTAAAAAATATTAAGTAGATCTATATTTATATATATATATATATATAAATTGAGTTTAGAATACATTGAGTTTATATAGAGTGTAGCAGTAACTTACTTCTTAAAAGGCACTTGTGTGCTGTCAGCGGCGCGCAAATCCGTCAGCCGCGCGGCTACCATGTTGTATGCTGCAATCGAATTATTTCTGACCATTAACGCGTGCAGATACTGAACACCTCGAAACACTCGGCCGCCACCCGCAACCGACACCAGATAAACCACATGTTATCCGAACACCATATTGTCAACTTAAAAGCGATTGCTGAAGACATCGGAAGAAAAATATGCTTATCACAATCTATATTACCTACATTCTATTTTTTTAATGATGTGATAATTTTGTACACTTGACGTTTAAGATTCTTCATTATTATTAAGGTCTTATTAAATCAAGTGATATTTTTTTTCCGATGCATTATACAAACGACACAAAAATGTTGTCTTTTAAATTGCAAGCACGTTTGACATGAGTTGTTAGTAAATGTTCTTTAGCTAATCCCAGCACATAATCACCTAAAGCGTAACGCCACACAAAGCACAGAATGCATGCAAACCAAAATAGCAAGGATTGTAGCTTTATCACCGACAATATGGCAATTTGTTTAAAGGAAATTGTTTGAAGGGTCAAAGAGAACTAGCTATAGAGCGTCGGGAGCGAGCTAGCGGCCGCGTCCCATTAGGACTCACCTTTCTCCTGCTTGCGTCGCTTTCGTTTATTGCAAATCTTCACAGCACATACGGACAGTATTATGGCGACTATAAAAAACAATATCCCGCCAACAACGCCAGCCGTTATAGCTTTGTGCTTAACCCTCGCTGGGACCGCAAACCTAACTTCTTCAGAGCTTTCGTAACTCGTCGCCGAGTTGGCCAATATGCGGAAATAGTATGTGCGGCCTCCGACTAGGTTTTTTACTGGAAATAGAAATCGAAATTGCATGTGAAATGAATATTTAATATATTTAACTAATATATAAAGACATAGACTAAATTCTGCAGGCGTTAATATTTATTATCAATGATATGTAATAGCATTTGAATTCTGCGTACCAAGATAACTAGTTTCTTCGGGGCGAATCTGACCACGATTGAGGGTCTTCCATTGTGCATCTGTTCTGTATTTGATCGTATAGTATTGAACTAAATGAGCACGGTCTAGAGGCGTCTGCCATGAGATCAAAAATCCATTGTGGACTTCTGTCACTGTTAAATTTCGAGGCTGTCCTGGTTTCGGACCTATTAAAATATATAACATAATTTAAAACGTGGCGTAAGCCGAAATAACGACTTTACATACTCATCGAGAGCCTCTCAAGTTGTCAGCTGGAGCAAATCGTGGTCCTTAGCCTACTAGCGACAGGCGTAACTCAGATTGAAGTGAATTGGCCAATCAAAATGGAGATGGTCACGTTACCATAAAAAATATCACAGTCATAAAAATTTAGTGTGAGTCAAGCCTATCGCAAAATCTTTAAGGTAAGACCATATGTTGTGTAACAGGTTAGCTGCGGACATAACGAGACCCATGTCCAAAAACGGACAAGAGCTGGCAGAGCACCATATATACTCACTTTCGAGTGGTCTATTCATGTCTCGGCGAGTATGTTTAGCCGTCACAATATATCAGCACGGTTAAATCCATTAAAATAAGTTTTGGAGACCGAAAGTGAAAAACTCATAAAATTGGTTTCAGAAAATAAAAACAAGTTAAATATGACAGAAACTTTAAAGCGGGTAGATATTAGTATGTTAGTCAAATGTGTACTAAAACATAAAATAAAAATGCTAGGACCAACGTTAAAAAAATTAGGCCAACGCTATTGAAAAGTTGCGATCTAATTAAAAATTGAAATTAAATTTAAAGCAAGAAGTATCGCAATAAATATATAGTTCTAAAAGTACCGGATCCCTCGGGTGCATTCTGAAAGATTTTTTCGTCTATCGGTCCCGCGGCTGTGGGTGTAGTCTTTGGTTTTGCGCCTACATCTACAAAAGGCAAAGTTACGTGGTAAGTTTTTATACCGAAGTATCCCTTCTAGATTCAAAGAGGTTAATTTGTATGTTAGTTGACGATATTTAAGTATTGTTAGGTATATACAAACAGTAATAAGCATTAGTAATGCGAGCAAAATTTTTATACAAGAAAGCACATTTTACCGGATTTCAACAGGTTTCAAGAAATGATTTATATTCGCGTGGTTATATAAGCATGGGATCATTGTAGCAAGACCACCGACATGTCTCCGTCATATTGCCTCTTTTTACAAAAAAAATTATCACACATTCTGTTTACCATTTTTATTAAAACGAGTTAAATTTTGATAGTTTAGAATTACAGTAAATCCCGTTTAAGGCGATTTCACAGAGACCAATATATTCACAGTTGGTAAGTACTACATATTATTATGTATTATGTTCTGAATTCGTTTATGTAGATATTAAATTGTACTATTATAATCCACGTTAAATACATAATGTCCTTATAGTTACGTTCTTTAAAGTAATCACTAACTTTGTTTAACCGAATGATTTTGATGTGCAAGATTTTAAACATAATTTACTTTTTCAGTGTGCCTTGGCAGATTCAATGATGAAGCTATACTGCGTCTTCTTAATCTTTTTGTGTCTTATCACATTCTTATTAAGATCTTCAATTAAAGTCATTAATAGAAGAATATCCAAGAAAACCCAGCATTATCGCGGGTTCATCTTCCAAAACGACGTCACCCCTCATCTAGGCTCTGAACCTGCTTTCTTGAAACAATTTGAACGGTTTCAGGCTTAATTGCTAGCCCGGATAACAGGTGTTGTTAGACGTATTAAACGGGATGACGAATCGTATTATGCGTAAAAAAAATTATGAACCTCAAGTGAAAGGAATATAATCGCATTAAGCGGTCTCTACTGTATTAGTTTCAAGTTAGAATTATTCAACTGAAATAGGCAAAATGTCGAAACAGATTTATGTGTATATTTTTATATTTCAGCAAATTTAAATTGAAGTTGAATTAATTCATTGTAATCTGATTAAAACGTAATTTCTTGTAAAAGTATTGTGTGACATTGGTAGTCTATTCTACACAGCGCACACTTATAATAACTCTCAGCCACAGTTTCAAACACAGAATTAACAACGTATATTATTATACGCACACAAATCCATTCACATACTCATACTTAAGGTCTTCTTTTTCTTGAAAATTATTTTTATGCATAAATTATAATCCTTTAATTTTAATATGCACCATGTACCACGAAAGAGCTGTAATCTACTCATCCACAACATCAGTGTATTGGGTAAAGGAATGTGGCGACTAGCGTTATATCAATTTTGTATGGTTATGAATAAAGTTTATTGTTATTATAATTTATCATAAAAAATATGATTTCCTTTGAATTTAAGATTAGTTTTTCCCAAATTAATGCAAAACTGTTAATTCAATAAGAATTTATTTAGGGAAATAATTTTAAAACTCTACTTTTCAACCATTACTTAACTTTGATCATTACTATCAGCGTCGAATTATAGACAAAGTTAGGACATATTAATATTAGTAAACAAAACATACCAAGTGTTCGTATTGTTATAGCTTTGCTCATCATTCCCTCTCCGATGGTATTCTTACTATTAACTTGAAATTCGTATGTGGTCCCTGGCTGAAGCCTATTTATTGTGACCTGAAAAGTTAAAGAATTGTTTAATTAATTTAATTTGTTCAGAAAGAGAAAATTATTTACCAAGGAGGGAATTGAATTAGAATACATAGCATGGATAATAAAACAAAATGTAGACTCAATTTGGTCATAAAAATATGATAATTTCTTCGCAACCTACAGACAAATGTACGTTTCGTAGCATTGACAAGGATCCAATTATTACAGGTAGATAAAAATAGCTTATAAATAAAAAAAGTTTAGTTCATTTATTTCTATATATTTATTACGTTATCGTCGGTTATCGTTACTTACCAACGGGCATGTTTAAGATCCCAAAAGTCAAGTTTTTACATTTTTTTAGATTATTCTAACACTTACAAACGTAGCTCCAGATGGCGTAACAGGCACTTTGGTCCATTCAGAGAAGCCAGCTTCCCGATACCAAATTGTGTAGTCCTGTTTATAGTCTGGTCCGCCAGCGTAACCTGGTTGCCATCGTAACGTGACCTGAAACTCTGTCGCTGTTCCCGAAACATTGTATGGTGCATGTGGCTGAGTACCTTCTATCACCAGTTGGGTATCAGCTACTATTGTTGCTACCTGAAGGAATAATGAACTAACATGATACAAGGGTAGCGTAGCTACATACGTAGCGATTAAACCGTAACATAATTCAACATATAACATAGACAAAGAACATGCTAGACAGTCTGTCAGCCACAGAAGAAGATTCCTTTATCTAAAAACCGCCTTTGCCACCATTTTGAGTAACACTAATAGAGGTTAATAGTAGAGACTAATAGTGGCGGTATTGCCCAAAAAATAACGTATCAACTGATGTCTTTATTTAATATTTATACAACATATTTAGATTTAGTTGCTGATGTCCTTAATAATAATGACAATTAACTCTCTTATTGACAGTTTACATTTTATGAACGATATAGCTACCGACAGATTGAATGATGCACGAAATAATTTGATCTGTTAATTATTGTAAAAAACACATTACCTCATTAGAGGCCACACATTGGTAGATCCCAAAGTCCTGACGTCGTAATGTGTCGATGGTGATATTCCCTCCTAGCGCCCTCACTCTACTCTTCTGAAGAGGGAGGCCATCTCTTCGTCTCCAGACAACGGTGGGTCGTTGAGTGCCTTCAGCCTCTTGAGCTTCGCAATGCATCTCCACAGATTCTCCAACCTGTATACGTTTTATTTAAAAACTGTTTTGTCTTAATTAAGATAGAAATTTGTACTTTATTTATTTAAAAGTACTTTAATGATGCTAACTTCAATTATTATTAGATATTTTTTATTGAGGCAAAGAAAAATAACCCATAAATATCTTTAAATAGGTTTTTATTCCTTTTTTGAAAAGATTTATGCTGTACCTTTCTTTGGTACAACGGTTCGGGCTCTACTGTGAACACTGGTGGCTTTCTGACTAATACTTCCATTGGACCTGAAACAACAATTCAAAAAATCTATGAGAAATACGAAAAATGTAAATATTCTTTTATTCAAGATGATAATACAAGTATTGAGCTACTTATTTTGTTTAAACAAATTTTAAGAACGTTTGGTAAAGTCTCGTACCATTCAGGGTAGTCAAACAAAAACTGATAAGAACAATAATTTACTGTTCATTAACCGATAGGCTTACGGTGTAAACCCTAAGCATTATTAACCAGAGATTCTGAAAAACCTGAGAGTTTATGAAAAATGCATACAAAATTATCTCTATTCTATTTATTAATAATTACCCGAAGATCCTTGTGTCCCTTGTGCATTATATGGTGTGCAGGTATACCTTCCCTGGTGATTCTGATTAACTCTCGTAAACAGCAGGGAACCGTTGTTCATAATAACAATGTCTTTCGTCTGATACGGCTCTAGAAGTCTCTTGTCCTTCGTCCACGTGACGTATTGTAGAGGAGGATTAGCCTTTATGTAGCACTGAACTACGCCAGCCAGACGAAAAGGTAGATATTGGACTGTTGGAGTAAAAGTCACTTTGGCTGGATCTGCGAGAAATATTAGCTTTATTTTTAACGTATCGTAATATTTAATTGTATTGATCCTCTAACAAAATTGTCAACATGTTGAGTGATGCTTTTCTTATATGTTAATATATTCTTCTTTATCTACTGTTAAGGAATATAGGTGAAAAGTATCTGGTTTGCAGATGAAACATTTTTTGTCATGTAGAATAATTAGTATTTTTTAAATGTCATAAATAATTTAAGAACTTCCTATTTGTTGAGAGAGCTTCATCTCTGGATCCTTTAAATTGAAAATGACACCCATTATGACATTATCATATTACCTATAGCATATCCAGAAATCAGTCAACAATCTCAACTTTGTTTGTTCATTTAATGAGATATACATTTTAAAGAGTTAATTATTAACTGTCGCAATAAAAGATACAATTAGTGTTGACAGCGGCGTTATTTGGTTTATTACAAAACTCAAATCATGTAAAACCCACGAACATGTGAGGATAATTTTCAAGCATTATTGTGTGTTCCTGTCTGAACACAGGTCAAATTAAGGTCAAAAACTTTTTATAAGAAAAGGTTATGTTTTTATTTATAATTAAACGTTTACATAGTTTGAATAAATCTCAACTTACACTCCACGTTCAAATATGCGGAAGCACTCTGTGGGTCTCCGATACCATTTGAGACCTCGCATAAGTACTGACCGGAGTCGTCAGCAGCTACGGGGTTAATTACTAAGGCTCCATCACGTCTAATTGTGACCCTTGTCTCCAAAGCCGCTACCTCAGCCACCGGAGCACCCTCGCGAAACCATTTAACAGTCACATTGCCTGGTAAAGCTTTAGCCTCACAGGAAAACTGCACTTTCTCCCCTTCAAGCTTTGTTTGGTTTGTTGGCGGCATCTAAAATTGACAAAAATATTTGTCACATGGATGTGACGATCTAGTATACTCGTATAGTTGTATTTTTTATATGAGCTTCCTAAAATATTTATTATTTATATTTCTTTTTGCAGGCTTTTTAAGTTTTAAGATTTATAATTCAATTTTAAATTAATTAAGCTTACATTTTAAATACGTTTCAAAATCAAGAAAATTGTCTTCACTTTATAATTAGTCAATTTGAGAAACTGCATAGATTAATGAGGTAATTATAAATTCATGTCGCAAAGTTTCAACTGCTTAATGGAAAAATTATTCCAGTTCATTGCATACCAAAGTATAAGAATTATTCATTTTTCATTTTACAATTTCATTAAATTCGAGTCAATTTTATGCACCTTCAACTCAAATATAAAGTGATATTATTTAGAATACTTTATTAAATAAATGCTATTTATATAAGAATTTTGACCAATTAATACTAATGAACATTTTATTACTGTATTTAGAAATAGTTTTCTACCTTACTCTTTTCATAACAGCTTAAACAATCGAAATAGGGAATGACAAAAGGCGATTTACCGAACTTTAATATATAAAATTGTACGCCAAGGTTAATTTGTGCACTCAATTACCTAATGTCAATATAAGTATTAATATCAAGTGTGTTTTGCCTTCAGACTGCTGTGCAAAAATTTTTTACAGTTTGGGTGTTCTAGTTTGGTTTAGATGACATAGAAATAGCAAAAATAGCTACTGCTGTTGTCTCTTTCTTTTATTTGTGTTACCATTCGTGGATTTTCATAATCATCACAGTTGTAGATAAGCTAAGTTATAAATAATTTGTTTTATCAGTGACATGCTTTGGTACTTAATTATATCTCCTAAATTATCGACCTGTAACGCTTAAAATTAACTAACGAAATTCATTAAAAATAAGATAAAGGCGAAATTTATGGACACTAT
Source organism: Pieris brassicae (assembly GCF_905147105.1). Classification (NCBI taxonomy): domain Eukaryota; kingdom Metazoa; phylum Arthropoda; class Insecta; order Lepidoptera; family Pieridae; genus Pieris; species Pieris brassicae. The sequence continues at coordinate 18,658,346 of NC_059666.1, read as the reverse complement.
AATATAATTAACCTAAGCAAGCAAGCGTAAGAGGGATGCATAAAAAACTTAAATTACGTAAAAAAATCTTACCGTGATAACAGCGCCACCAGCGATAATGACTCTAGCCGTATGAGAGACTTGGCCCTCCCCATTTCGTGCAATACACGTATAGTCTCCGATATCTTCATGTCTGATGTTACTGATGCGGAGTTCGGTGCCATCGTTGAAGATGCCAACTGTTCCAGATGGCTCCACAGGGTTAGCGTCTTTGTACCATAGAATTTCTGGGGTTGGTGTGCCTTCTGCTTGGCAGTTGAGTATAATAGCATCTCCTATTTAACAATAAGTACTTAATGAATTTAACTAATGGGAATCACGAATGAAGCTTAGGTAAGAGACGCCAATACAATGAATATAAGTCCTTTTTTACTTATTTTACTCGAATAAAATAACGAGCATGGCCATCTTTAATTTTAGTTAGTTAAATTTTAGTTTGTATTGCTATTATTATTAATATTGAATACTATTGCTTTCTGAGAGGAATTTGAATATTATTATCATTGTTTCTTGTTCCGGTGTTGACAATGAGAGAACTATTTTTAATGAAGAAAATAGATGTTGTGTTGGTTTCAGTATTTTATTTGTCTTACCTAGGTTAACGTATATAATCTCCTCCGGCGTGATAGAGAACCTCGGTGGGGCGTGCACGTCCAAATGGAACCACGTGCCGTTTTTGTGCTGGTTTGGAGACCGGTTAAGGAATACCACCTTACATTCGTACCATCCCTGAAAGAATGTAGGTATATTGATACACATCATAAAGACGAGTTCTTGGTAAATAACAAATACCTTGCCATGTCATTTTTGTTTTTAGTTCACTGAAATGCAGTCATGACTTTTTCATATATGTAATACAAAACAATGTAATATATGCAATAAAGATTGAGTTATTATTATGATGATGTCATTAGATTGTTTGATGAAACAGGTTATTGTGAACCCATACCAAAACTTAATGATGGAAGGTTAAAAATGTGAATTTTTTACTATTAAAGATAGTAATCGTAATATGGAAGGGTAAGTTTGAGTTGTTCTTACCTGGTCCGATTCTCGTATATTAGTGAGGTTGAGACTGGCAGCGCCATAAGGCGAGTCGGGAGCCACGCGCGACACTCTGCCCTCATAGCCCTCTCCACTGTGAGTAGGGTAGCTCTCGTACCAGATGTATATCGGTATATCCTGACCCTATACACACCGCCAATTGTTAACATCTCATAATCATCGGCGCGGTACTCCTTCCGTTACCTAACTACGAACAATATCGACCACAACGCGCTCACTACATATATGTACAACAATGTCTTGTAGGAAGATGTCGAACTAAATACCAACAAAAACTAACTACAAGCATGCCAGTGATACATAAGAATTTTGTACGTAAAGTTCGTATTTTCACGTGTTAAACATAAGCTTGTGTCATGCTAAATGTTGTTATTACAAGAAACATGCGAATCGGCTTAAATACGTAATATACACCATGTCAAAAAGGCAGATGTACTTTGTGTCTTTACGCAAGCTGTTAGTATATAACATGCGTTAAGACCAATGTTCCGCCTGAGTGAAATGCGTAGATATCTAAATTAGCAGATACAGCGTGGGTACAGCCCACAGCCACAGAAAGAGAGACAGTCAGAACCACCGCCAGTGCGCGAGGGAGTGCGCGTGCGACGTGTCAGCCTTTATAAGCTTTCGCCAAACATACTGCAAAGTCGGTAAACTAAAATCACAATTTTTATAATTTTTTGGATATTTATATTACTCTTTATATTTTAATTAATTTGAATGTAGTGTATTTTTAAGCTTTGTTGGTTTTTTATTTTTTTCTGCATTGAAGGGACAAAAAAAATAGATTATAAATGTTGTGAAATAAAATGAAATTAGCGTTTAATATTACAGTTTGGCTGGCGATCGCATAAGCATCGTGCTCCCATTTTATCGAAGAAAAATCGGTGCGCCCAAAACAATTGTATTTAAAAAAATAAAAGTAATATGTGATAGTGTAGTGTGTTTTTTGTACGGGGGTCTGCTGCTCTCTCGGACACGTTTCTAAGGTCTTTGTCACTGTGGTGTTATGTCCTATTAGTGGGCGACGCGACAATCAATACGTCGAATAGGCTTCACATTGCTGCATACAAACTTTACCAGGATATTTATTTGTTGTTCAAATCAATTAAACTAAATTATTGCGAATTTTAAATGATACTATTAAATAAAATGGTTGTATGACTACTTTATGCCATTGAGTTATGGTTGGTATGTTTAGTACTGGTCAAGTTTGCATGCACCATAAGGCATGCGCGGGGCGACGGGATAATGGACAAACCCGGCCCGCGTTACTAGCACGGTACAATACGTGTCCCTTGGACAAGCATAAGATATACTTTACAGGCTGCGGAGCGCCACGACGCCACGACCTTTACTGAACAGAAATACACACACGAAAGATGAGCAGCTTTGTAATGTAAGAGTGGAGTGTGACCGTCATACCGTTTCGCCTACCTTCTTCTCCCACTGCAACACGTATGGCACGGGGACATCTTCGGGGAAATCCACCTGGCAGTTGAAGACCACACTCTCACCGAGGATGGCCGTAATGTGTACGGCATCTTGGTGGTCTTGATGGCAAGTTACTATAATATACAAAATAATGAAGTTCATATGAAACAGAAAATGTATAAAATATCCTCGTGACTCGGCCATAGAAAAATAGTTGGTCATGCTATGATAGTCTGTATCCCCTGAGTACCTAGTGACTTAAGTTGTGTTAACAACACACATTAAAGTTATATACACATATTTCTATTAATTTAACCAGAGTAAAGAATACTATCCGCACCACCGGGGTTCACGATTACAACTTGCTATTTAAAAAGAACCTATTAAAGATCATAAGGTATATTCAATAATTCTCCTATATTGGATTTTTTTGACAAAACTGTTAACTTTTTAATTTATTTTGATTCCTGTATTCCCTTTTATCCTTGTGGAGATTTCATACTGTTCAATCAGGGCAAATAATTGATTGGTGGAATGTTAAAAACCTAGAGACAAACCAAGATATATTGCATAAATTTTTCATCCTTTTTTTTCGTTTCGTTTTCGTAATGTAAATATGTTGTGCTGATATATTTAAATTATATTATCGCGTATACTCACGTATCGCGTTTGCTACATCCGTCCATGTGGATGCTTACTTACGAGAAACATTATACGAACAATGATAGATGAAAATTTGAAAACAATTATGCAATTCTACCAATGTATTTGTTATTATTTACATAACAATTTTAATAAGGAACTATACATTCATGGTGCCTATTACCTCTACACGTAGGTAAAGGTTTGTTCTGAATCCTTAACAATAAGCACTATCCTCTCGCACACGGGTTGATTTCAATAGGCTGAGGGAGTTCTGGTTAGGTCAATCTGTGGGTGTCTAATCTGTCTAGATATATATAGGTCTATTGCTTGTTTGACGATCAATAGGTCTATTTGGACTGCATTATTCGCTATTTTGTCTGTAGATAGAAGTACGGGTTTGTTTACCTAGTATTAGCTTAAAGCTCTCGTGATTTTAATTAAAGATGTTTATGACTATTTAATTTACAATAATCGTCAAGTAAAAGTTACAGGTAATGTTTATTAAGCGTTATGTAAACGCTATTTGAAAGTCGTGAAATTGACAAAGTTTCAATATAGGATTCACACCGACTGTAGGTTACGATTACAGTGATTAATTGTTGTTCTTCGGCATTACTATCAACTCAGAGTAACCTAATAACAAAAACAAGCTAGTCACCAAGTTACCAAGTAAAAAGAGTTTTTCTTACCCGGCAAATATACAATTAGAAGAAGCAGCAGGCCGGCGGCGATGTGCGGCGTTAGCTCGGCGCGCCAGCCCATGCCTGCGCTCCCATGTCACGGCCGCGCGCGGCGACTCATCCTCTTTGCATCACCTTCAAACAATTATACATATATGCTTAAACAATATTCTTTGAGTAATAGGAATTTATTTATTTTTAGCCATCAAAATAGCTACATAAGAACGTGTATCCCAGGCTTATAGAGCTGTGTGTGTTTTAATGTTCTAAGTTTACGACCTGGTTCAAAAGCAGCAGATGACTGTAGCAGTATGCAGTATACTTTCCCATTTATAATTTATTAAAAATCGAGGAATAAAAAAAAGGTAGCATAAGCAGACAAGACTGTACAGCAAGTGGAAAATTTAAGTACACTTAAAACCGTCATACTAGGAACGCGATAGCTATCAGGGGTGATGACACAGGTCACTTTGATAACGCTGACGTTTCGACTTTTCTTTAAAGGCAACAGTAACGAATACGGATTCTTGCAAAATTTTTGTCAATGTTTGCCGGTTTTGCCCCGAGCTTTATCGAAAAACTGGTATGAGACAAATCTGGCTATGAGAGTCATACCTAAATGCATATTCCTGTAGATGCGTGAAATCATAAAAAAACTAGTTATTTGTCAGCAATAGCATGGTGTAGATTCTGGACTGTAAATAAAAATGCAGGCCGCATTATCTAGCCAAAAAATAATAATTCCGACCGAAATATATGGAGACCCATAATTCCATAGTAAAATTCACAAAAAGTTTATCCAAAAACCTTAGGTAGTCGCCAGAAAAATTCTAACTTAAGGAAGTCTTTTATATTATTATATTAAAAGGGGTTTATGCGTTATCGTGGTCCTTATTTATAATAAAATTCCTTATCGTAACTTAAAAATCACGAGTACATATTTCTACAGACGTTTAGTATTATTAATGGTGTTGGGGGTACAATACAATTGAATTTGTACGTGGCGTTTGGCCTTTATAATACGCCCTTGGGCTATTTTTTACCATTGGAATAATTGCACTGCATCACGATATATTTTCGACTCGCGACCAATCCCTTATTCTGTACATTAAGTGCCATTACGTTCTCTATTTTCATGTAATGTATATTTATGCTTATCAATTTAAAAAAGGTAATATCAATATATACATGTCAAGGAAAGCTATATCAACTTCTTAAAAATAACTATCGGTTGCAGTAGGGAAGGGCTGAATATCTCGCACTATAAAATTCTATTTTAAGGTAATTCTGGTAAATTTAGGAATTCTAGATATAATGCTATTTGGTCCTCTAGAGTATTGTACAGCACTAGCATGTCTTATTCTAGTGCGGGAATACCTTGAGAACGACAATCTCTAGTCGGGCTATTGTAGCGGTCAGCGAAGACTAGGGCAATATTGATTTTCATACCTTGTCACAGCGTATGTTCGCGTTATGGCCGGCACGCAGAGAGCGAGTGGGCTGGGTTGGGGACGAGATCGGCAATGTGTAATGGTGCGGGGCTCCGTCATCTGTGGAGGGCGATCATGGGCTCGCGGTTGGCGCGTGCGAGAGGTCGGGTGGCTGTCTGGGCACTGCCCGCCGTTTGCCGTATCGATCGATGCGCGCGCAGCCGCCGCCCCGTGTGAATGGTCCCCGGCTCACGTGCTGAGCTCAAACCATGCTCAATGCTGCTTTAAGGACTAGCTAAGTTAGTAAAGGCGATCTGAGCCTTACTCTCGCCTGAACGATGAAATTATGACCTAGCCATTTCAATTACGTCTAATGTATGTATACGTGTGTACCATACGGCTATTTAATAATAAAAGTATTTAATGTCACAGTGTCACCACTGGTTGTCCTTAGTACATATAAGGAAATAAAAAAAAGTGTTTTGTATCTAAATTATAATGAAACCATTTTTCTCACGAATTGTTATAGACTCAAAACCAGACACTACATTTTTTGTTTAATAGGAAACTATACAAAGGACTAACATCGTGTTTATTTTTGACTATTCTGTTTAAAAGATTGCTACAAACGAAATCGTTAACCGTCGATGTCGTTTTCGTTCTTTAGAAAATATTTGTTCTTTCCATCAGTTGGCGACAACGAGCCAACAAAGATCCCGGAAATTCTATGTTGTTTTACCACATAAATTGGTTAAATTTAATACCAATAAGTACGCAGGACTTAGGTAAATTTATATTAAAGTCATATATTTATTATATGAGTACTAATACAATTAATTTACTTGCAAAAGTTTCATAGTTCTTTGTATAGTTCGATATAGTAATAAAAATCAGAAGAATTTAGTTGCTACTTGATTTGTATAGAACTACAAACATAAATCGTTGATATCGATTGGTACTAATAAGATCAATAAAAAAATATGCATTTCAAAATTAAACATTATATTATCTCACCCAGCTTCGTAAAGGCGAAAAATTGGAAACGTTTAAAATTCTGTATAAGATTCAAACTTTGTTCTGTAAGCGAGTTCAATATGGATCGCATTACTCTTTAGACGCGGTGTGCAAGTTTAAAGTAGGAAATCCAGAAGAGCTATCGATAAAGTTGTGGCTGTCGCGGAAACTGGATTACTTGTAGGACTTCCGCACTTCATAAAGAGCCCTGTATCAAAGCTAACTCAATTATGTTTGGTTGGCATCAGCTGTTTCTACGATTTTTTAATTCTTACTATCTTTAAAATGTTTGATAATTCCCTTAGCCGGGCAGATTAATTAAATTTGATATGGCTAGCGCGGTTTGAATTGCACACAAAGAAAGAAATATTAAAGTTTTTTTAAGTGAAACTTCTTTACCGGCGTTGGAAAAAAAATTACCGTCACGTTTTTCGGTTACGCGCCATTTTTTATTATTTATATAGCTTGGGTTTTTATAGCTCAGAGAAATATGAATGTCAATTTTTTTATTATTCTTTCCACTGTATGATCTCTATACAAGAATTATAATTACAATTCTTAAAATATTTATGATATTTAAGAGATATTTAAATAATTTTCTCATATTGTTGAAGCTGCGTCGGTATTTGAGACAAACCTTCCTTTATTGGATTCTGGATAAAGCCCCTTTGATCAAGTGTCTGGCATTCTTCGAGAAATTAAAAACACCTTTACAGTGCATCTACCACGTTTATTGGAGCCGGATATTATTTCTAGTGTTTTTACTTACTATTTATTTATGATAGATTTTCGGAAAATATAACGCACACAAATATATTATTGTTGTTTAAATTCTATTTGATTTTCGATAATTAATTGACATTCTGACTGGTTTGTTAAATCTTTAACATACGTATAACAAACGTAAGTTAGCAAGCTATTCAGTGATAAATTTACGGTTAAGTGTATTACGCTCAGTCGTGATCCATCGCAACAAGCTAATGGGCATAATTCTGATGCGTTAAGTAAAAAAAGATAGTAAAAAGGGAATTAGTTTTTCTTTGTGACGCCTTCAATACAGATATTATGGCGACATACACAAGGAGTATGATATATACTTGAGATTAAATTTCTCTTTCGAATTCTTCGCGATTTTAACGGATTGAATAGTGCTCACCCGGAGCTGGATATATTCGGTAGTGGTACTGTATCTCGAACCTAATTAGCTGTTTTGCTGATGATTTTAATTTTTTGTATTATATGTTTTAATTTCTTTTTTGAAACACTTGTGTTTACTTCAATTGTCATACATTTTAGATGAAAGATTTTATAAAATATGCAGTAGATTTTAAGTACAATGTATGATGTGGTAAGCTTTAATAAATAAATAAGAGACATTTTAACCGCATCAAACCGCGTTGTTTTCATAATATTGAATACGATTTAACATTAAGAAACAGGCGATGTGGGTGGGAAAACCTATAATACAACCTATAACCGTACTATATGACAAGAAGTATCAATAGTTTTTCATTGCATTACAGCTTACTGATATCAAATTCCAGCCCGGATACACTTATTTAGCAAACCTCGCTTGTAGCATTCCTTAAACACCCGATTATAAACCTATCTCCACTGGTTCGCTTCAGACAATTTATTTGATTGAGTGTACACGAAGAATCTCCAGGGATATGTACGCTTAGAAATTTTTACGGTACAATTTCTCGCCCTCTATTTTATTTATCGTTTTAAAACTCAAGAAGGAACATAAAACAGTTTTGTTATTGCTAGAACCGACATAAACTGTTCGCTAAAAAGTAATTTATGTGTTTCCATACGATCTTTTAAATTCTTTGATTTTTGGTCTGTATACCCAGTGTGTTTTGACTCTAAAGATTGGGTTACTTGCTTTCTTAGGACATCTCGTAGGTATGTCTTATTCATAGTGCACCATAGTTCATACTGACCTACTAAATAGGTCACCGCACAACTATGTAAATTCTCTTTGTAGATGTTTTTATGTTGCACTGCATGAAGTTGGGTTCTATTTGTTTGTTATTAGTATGTTTGTTGGTACTTAGATCATTATTATCTTACAATAATTTCAATTTCACAAATTGCCAAAACAACCCGTGACCATGTTGGTAGGCTAAGAAATGTTCTAGAAATCATAATTTTAGAAACTTTGTTTTGGTAATTATTTTTATTATTATTTTCTTTATTCCTACATAAATATGAATTTAAATAGTTAATTTAGTGTATATTTGCGGTTTCTTGGCGGACCCATGCAATCTCGAGGCGAGATCGATAATTAGAGATTTCATGGGATTAACAATATTAATCGCACGACATCGCGGTATTTTCGAGATTTCGAGTAGTTTTCTAAAACCAATTGTTTAAATCGAATTTTTATGAGGTTAATTTAGATACGACATTACTTTATAGAACAATATTTATTGTAACTCATATTTATCATTACTGTTCCTATTATTTATTAACCATTTATTTATCGCGATCACGAAATATATTAAATACTTATTTTAATACAAGCAATGGTTCGCAATGGTGAATTCCAGAATTACTTTTTACTTTATTTCAGGAAAAACTTCTTAAGAAGCAAAATGTATCGAGTGTGGTCTCATAAACGGCATCCTATGTATCTGCTGAAAATGCGCTTTCAGATTGAACACTGGTTGGCACCAGCATGCGCAATATATTACAGGCAAACTGTAAAAAACTACCGAGTGCGGGTGGGGGGTCGACACATAGATTCATCTCATTTGAGTGGCTCTAACCTATCTATCACGCAGAAACACTGAAGGACTTTTTGCTACTCTTATAGTCTCTTCTAATTCTTACTCCTAAAAGGGTATCTGATGATATAATCGTTTAATTAAAGATATTTTTAATTACATTCCATACGATATATTTGCTAGGTAAATGGATAACTCTTTCGCCTTACAACTGTTTCAAGTCATTCAGTCAACTTTAATTACAAGGATTTCCAAATATAAGAACTCTGCGATTGCATACATTCGAAGGTCAGAGATGTGTGAGACGATGTTCATAGACTAGATCAACTTTTCTGACACTACTGCCGTAGTAGTACTCTACTACCAATCTCGTTAATCCTACGAAATCTCATTCGTCAATTTTCGGGATTGAACTCAAAAAAATGGCACGAGATCGGGATTGGTGATCGCTGCGATATTCGGATCTGGTTAGCGCTCCGCCTCGCGCAGTCCTCCTTGTAATGTTTGAGAGCAAAAATAATATAAAATAAAAAGAAGAATTGAAACATCGTTATAGTCGTCAATTTTCAAATCAACTTACAAATTATGTAATTTTATTTAGTTAGGTATGCGCTTTTGCGAAAAGGATTGTGGCTGGTGGGTAGATAGTCAGGAGAATCGCAACGTATATCACCCTTGAGTTAATATCAGTAACAGACCGTCACAACAATATGCGTTTGGATAAGATATGACAGTGCGGTTCACGTCCACCGCACGCTCGCATTAAATAGCTGATGCCTCTTATCAAGAGTCTAGTCCATAGCGATACTTGATATGAATAATACAAACTCTTGCAACTATTCTGTATCTTACCAGGGCTACTACTTGTACCAGACCCAGAGTCAAAGATTTCATATCTGCGATACTGCGATCTGCGAGGCTTGTCTTAGTCCCTTAGAAGGAGAGAAAAAGAAGATTGTATGATTTATGTTTAATTTATTTAAGGGCTGCATTCATTTAACCTCTATTCATTATAAGTATGAGTATTTTAGAAAAGTATATCGTACAAGGCAACTATAGTCTGTCAACTTTTATGTAGTTCTGACCACACTTGCTGATAACACTCAAAACGTCGAGTTTTGTAATAAATTTGCGATTCCGTTACAGTTGTATTATTTCCATGTAATTAATACTCGCGTTTACGACATAGAGTTGAATATTGTTTTGCCAAAGACAATTCATGCTATTAGTATCTAATATTATTAATATATTTGCGGTTCTAATATTTCATAAGGCGTCTTGCGACTAACGGTATAACCGTGACAGATAGTGCTAAGAATAAATTTAGATATCAACCTTAAACTACTTTATACCTAAAATAGGTTGGATAATTCATTGAACCTCCTCAGAAACCTGCAATATCCGGCAGCGTTCATTGCTCTGCGAACGTGATATATCCAGTATTAATTTCGATATCGACGTTCTCCAGGTGAAATTAAATTTATACCGAAGCAATGGCTTCAAGAACTGCATCTCCAGTGGAATATCGCTATCATCTTTTTATTTCAAGACTACTTGATCTGTGGAAGTTTTTGTTCAAGAGCTCAACTGCGGTCTGCGCGACGTTTGAACAAAGATATTTCTACAATTTTTAAGATGAGAGGTAAGCGGTGAATTTTTCAACTTTAAGTTTTCATTTTGTATATTTTTTATTATCGGGGTATATGCTTGATATTACTTTCAACTTACATATGTCAAAAATTCGATGGAACGTTTGTTAGAAAGAATATTAAATTAGAACGTTGCTATCTGATATCAGCAATACAAATGCGTATTTATAATATGGTGTTCGAACTTAACATCGTTTGATATAGTTTTATACTCCCAACGGGTTAAAATACAAGCCCGTAATCAATTTAGCTGGTTTTAATTATCGGACTCCCGGGTTTTCGCTTTCAGGTTAAACGCCAAAAACTTTAATATACTTATTGGAAATGTTATATACAAAATTGATAGCATATAAACGATTTATTATAATAATTAAAAGTCAAAAAATTGTTCTACAAATTTCATAACGGGCTCATCGTATACGTCATAATGTAAACACAGAAAAATCTTCGGTAAAAACTTAACAAGTATTTTAATTTATTAAACAAATAGAACTAAAATTGGTAAATTTTTGGCATTGAAGTTACAAAAAAGGTATTCCTTTACAACGCAGCTAGCCGATGATAAACGATTTGCGATTACTGATAAATAGATAATTATAATAAACTTAAAAGTATGAAATTCCTTTTAATACTAGGGAGTTAGCGATTTTTACCTGGGATTCGTTTATAAAAGTTGAATGATGTCTGAAAGTTTTAATTAGTTTTGTAGGACGGAGGCACGATACAAAAATTTACTTACTCGTTTTTAGCATTTTATACCCGTGCCGTGTTATGCTGTGTATTAGGTATTGAGATATACGGTCGACTGGTTATTTTAATATAAAAGTTCTAACTTTTAATATAAATAAAAAGATGTGTGTATGTAGTACATATACTTTAATACAAATCATTTCTACGCAATTGTGATCCATTGCTATTGGGACAAAAATTATTTGCGTTCTCACAAATCTCTCGATTATTTTATAAAAAACGTTACAACTATTTTTAAGCACGATAATTTTATATTTTCATTGTAAGTATTGCAAGGTACCAAAGGTAATAAAAGACCGTGAAAAGAAAACCAGCAGAATTTGTTTATTTAAAGCAATATTCCTTATCTTGAACATTCGAAGCGAAATATAGGCCAAATTTCAGCCTTATCAGTGCAACAAACGGGAAGGAAAAGTGGGCGAGATCGGCTGCAGGACGGATGTAGGTATTCGTTTTGGTATGAAAACTAGACCAGGTTACGTTGGCAGGAAATAGTTTTATTGACTGTTTTATGTAAACCTTACCTTATTATTATTATGTAGCTTAAGAATATTGTTGGTATGGTTGTTAATAAATTACATATAGTAGTAATTTGTTATTTAGGTCTGACTAATGACTGTCCTTTTTTAGAATTTTATTTTTTTTGACGTTTTCCATGTCGCCTTCAGATACATATGAAAGTATTTTATCAATACAAAGCACTGGGGTTGCCTGATATAAAACCTACTAAAATAATAGGTAGTATTACATCAGCTGCATAGCTTGTAATGTAGTTCTTTAAAAGTCTGTTTTAATGAAAAATATGTTTATGGCATTATAGCTGTGTCGCGCGGTCCCAAAATTGATTACCATGACTCAGTACTTAACTTTAAAGATACGAATACCTTTGCACTTTTTTAGAGGAAGGAAACAATTCTGTCAGCACAATGCACGCAAAGATAGCTCTCAACTAAAAATACTTTTTCCGTTTTAACAATATTATTCATTGGCGCTCAGTTCTTCTAGCCAAAAATGTTTAATTCAAACCAGTACATTCTGAGATAAGGGCTAAGGTAGCAGTAAGTAAAGTATAATATGAAGCTGTCTTGGTTTCACTATAAGTGAAACCAAGACAGCTTCATATTATAAAACGTATTGATTCGGCAAACTGCATAAACATACAATGTTATCCGGAAATATAATTTTATATTCGCCCCGAGACAACCTATTCGATTTTCTGTCTCCATCAATGAATCTTTGATTAGAGATACTTTTGAACGACCATAAAATAGATAATTAAAAAATATTATTTGGCTTTTATTTGAGTCGCAATGCGTGCTATGAGGAATATAAAGGTTCTGAGAACATAAATGGGTTTCACTCGTAGTCATGCTTTAAAACATAGATATAATACAGTATCAATATCTTTTAATAAAAAGTAGTGTTTTAATAGTATATTCTTTTGTAAAAGTATCTCTTAAAATAGTGATGCAGAGTATCGTTCTTAGTAGCTTGTATTAATTCAAGTTGAGCGAAGCTAAAAATAAAAAGTATTCAATTCATTTGCAAGTGAATTTCTAAAGCAATTTTAATCTCGAGTTTTGCTAGTACATCCCTCGATAGCACTTACAACCGGTGCGGAGATAGTTAAATTAATCAACGTGCAAATTTTACAAGATAGACTTCCGTAAACTTTCTGAAATTATGATAAATTTCGGAATTGTAATTTCAATATTAATATTGTTTTTTTTTTAATTCAAAACGGATTAAAACCTCAACACAAAATTATCACATGCGCTAGCTAACACGAGAGCTTCATGCTTTCGTGTATACTAAAATTATCTTACAATTAAAAACGCTCTAAATTACGGCACAAATATAAAAAAAACTATAATGGAAAATATTATGAAGGAATGCTGCACAGATTATTCAATAATCAACATTTCTAATTGCAATACATTGATACAATCTCAACCACAAGTTCAATTTGTTAATTTATTCTTTCCAAAAGAAGAATCGGTCACAAGTACAAGTATAAAGTAGTAGCGATTAAATTATTGTGGTGATCGATTTCTATCGAAGGAAGGAAAGAAACCATATAGTTTATAAATACGTCTTGCTTGACGAGATTGTTTGGATCACGTTTCAGTATTATTGCACCTGACCGCAACTCGCCTTCACCTGTGCAATCCGCCTAAGACCCGTCTTCCTATCGACCAACAACAAAAAGCACAAAGGATGTGGTTTTTATATTCAATATAATCTTATTTCAAAACTTACATTTGCAGATTCTTTATTGAAATAAATCGACAATATTTTAGCATAATAATCAATCAATTACAATTATAGCCCTTAAGTGCCCTGCACTTTACATAATAAGGATTTTAATATTAAATAGATGAAGGTCCCCCATTCGATTTATAAAGGCATATAATTTCACCTTTCTCTGTAAATAAACGCATTTATAGGTTGATTGCCAACAGATGGCGCTGTATGTATTTAAAAGTCAGTAATAAAGTCATTCACATTTTCTATGAAATTTAAGCTCCACATTAACAAACTGCTTCCGGCCGGCTCGATCGCCTGAGATTTACGAATGCTAGGGGGTCGAGGTAACTAACCTAACCATCTTATTGGGCCTCTTTAGCGGGGTGGCGGGTCGACTCACGAGTCAAGGAAAATTGAAACCCCGCAACTTATATACTAAAGCTATTATGTGCGAAGTATTAACTATTAAGTAGAAATTTAAACTAATTGCAGATTTTTGAAGGCGAGGTTATAATACAAAATACTGCGAAATTTTTAAATAATACTATTTAAAAATTTATCATATATGTGACATAACAATAATTAATTTATGTATTTTTTGCCATTCTAATAATACCCGCAATAGCCAATAAGTTTTGTCGTTATATTTTTTGTATACTTCCAACACTATTGATTCAGGAACATTAATCGCAAATAGAAATTACTATCATACCAATGTCAAACAACAGTCGGTTATTGATTTTAGCACATTCAGTTGTTTTCAGGGGGCGCGGGGCGGTGGGCGCCGGGAGGCAGTAAAACGCCAACCATAGAGCTCCACATGTGAATATTTGATGGTTGAATCTGTCTGTGGCCACGACCAAATACGTGTCACATGGCTATCGAGATTCGTTTCAACTAGATCTTTGAATCTATCTTTATAATATTGAGCTAGATCGTGCTTTTGATTTTAAGAAAGTTTTGTTTTTGATTCTACTTTTACCGCGTACATTTGATCCATATAGACGTAATCAAATATGCAAATATAAGTTTAATACGTATTAAATTAGATATATGTAGTCTGCGCGGCTGTAATTGAAACAAATGAGTCCATTGTACAGACAAATAATATCTGATTAGTTTTTAAATACAGATAAAGATTTTGATAATAAGGTCCGGTCCTTGTGGTTTTTATGTCCAATCCCCAATGGCACAAGTCAAAAGCATTTCTTAATTGGCCTTGTTTTTCTATCTCCTCGGTCACTGCATTGTACTCGTATTTCTGAGATAAACCATGTGTACTGTTAAAATTAACAATTACTTTGATACAGTGTACCGCTTATGAAGCTTATCTTTAATAAAGGCTCAATTTAATTTATACTTTTTGACCTAAATCTACAGTATTTACGAAATTCAACCCTGGGTTCATATATTACATTTTAATATTTATTAAGAATTATTTATAAACATTATACACAAATTTCTCGGTAACCCGCGGGAGGGGAAGTGGTAGCGTTCGGTAGATTGCAAGTGCGGATTTCTTAATCGATATGTCGCACTGGGGGTTTAGTCAAGATGACTTAACGGTAGTGAATGTAGAAAGTCGAAAACTTAATTTGTATGAAAATGACAGTTCGTGTCGACAAATGTAGTTTTCGACTTTCTACATACGCTACTGGACTGGCGCGCATCGCGCGTACTCAGTAGAGGCGTACTTTTGCAATGAGTTATGTGCAAGTTTTGTAATCGCTTATATATAATGGATTTAAAAATCCGCCGTTTAAGTGACGCCCCTAGGATTCAGTTAATTAAAGTCGTGGGTAAAAAAAGTTCAGATCGACAGGTTGTTTACTGAATTATTCAATTCACCCGCGAAATAGACCTGTGCGATCGATTGAATCCATCGACCGCGTCGCCGCTGCGGTCGCTGAGCATCCATGACTATCAGTTAGAATACATGCTGCCTCTACGAGCCTCCACCGTTCAAGTTTTCAACGCCTTAAACTTAAGATTACATCCTTATAAGATCCAACTAGTTCAAAAATCAAAATAGAAGACCATCGAAAAATTTACTGTCAGAAGATGTTAAAGATTTTTTCACATGAAAATGGGATTGACATTGTTTATTTTAGTGATGACTCACACTTTCATCACGAAGGGTAGGTACGTCAATCGTCAAAATTGCCGTTACTGGTTAACAAAGCAATCCAAAACAAAAATATTACACAGAAAAATGGCCGATATTGAACCCCATACAGTAATTTTGTACTGTATATGGTTTCAGCAAGATTGGGCCTCAGCCCACACAGCTAGGGTCTCTATGGACACACTATAAGCGTTGTTTCAGGGATAAATCATAAGCCGATTTGGAGACATTGTGGCCACGCAGATCTTCCGACTTAACCTCAGCTAACATTTGTTTTATTCTTACGAATTTTTAGCAGTTGAAAAGTAAAATAACGACAAAAGTTAGACCCATATCAGTTAACGTCCTGCGGCGTGTCTCTGCAAATTCGCTAGTCTGCTTTGAAGAGTGCATTCACTGTGTTTGAAGACATCTTGACGGCGTAATATTCCGTAAATAAAATCCGCACTCATACATTATTATTTACTGCAATATAATATTATAAATACAATTTGTTTTTTTAAATAAATATTTAAAGTTTAAAATGGGCGCTGAGACACCATATAGTTTATAGGTACTACTTCCACCATTCCACATTTAGTTTTTTATTTCCTAACGATAAGTCTACAACTACTTTTTACTTTTTTACTATTAAAAAATAACTGTTGATAAAGTTGTATAAATTCCACATAAAGACGATATAAGTTAGAAATTAAATCAACTGTAAACTGATTCAACATACATTTTGCAGTCAGAAGCAGTTATGTTTGAAGAAGCGATGTGTGCATACTCTAAATGCTGATTTAATATTCATGATTATGTCTCTAGTCCCGAATTCAAACTTTATACGCCAAGTGCTCGTTATATCTTGTCTTTAAATAATTGATTTCCCCTCGAGATGTAAGATTCACGATGTTTATGTGTACGCTGTATGTCTCTTTGATTATTTATATCGGAAATCTTTTCTGATAAGTAACAAAACATTTATTTTATAACAACATAAGAACAGAGTATTAAGCATAAGCTTTAACATTTGTTTTAAGCCTTCCGAAACAGTTTTTATGGTATAATTACTGCGGCTGGTTAATTTTCAACATTATGTAATAAAATAGCGCATATACCTATATTCAAGAATAGCAGAACGTTATTTTAACTTTAAAATATCAGTTGAGAAAGTCCATTCAACAACGGCGCATTAGATAAAAAGTTATACTCGGCCGGATAATGATCCAACATCAAATGAAACTGACGGAGAGCAGGCGGAGCTTGCGTGATATTGTAATTATACGGGAAAACTACATTGAAAGTGTTTTAATATTTTATAAAACGTAGATATTCACAGCATGTACGTATTTCAAAATAATAATGTATAATTGTATTAACAATTCTATCAAACCTTTTTATATGAGTTCAAAGTTAGTCAACCTACTACGGCCGATTTTACTGTTAGTATTATTTATGTATCTATATTTAAAAACAATGCGCTTCTAATTTACTGGAGTATTCGTTTAATTTTGAAATAAAATATGTCTATAAACCGTAAAGTGATATAATTACCAGCAATCCAGCAAGTTTATGAAACACATAAATTTGTATCTGCGAAGGAATACCTTCTAGCAAGGTTTAACAATGAGTCTTGCATCTATATTCAATGTTTCACAAATTAAGGTTTCTAAAATGGGTTAGATACATAAGTTATATAGGATATACTCTTTGATTATCTGTAGAACTTATCCCAAGAAATTGTTCGCGTTTCCATGCATTTGTTGTGCCGTTGACGGTTAGCTAAAGATTTTTCTCGGTTCAGGACAGTGAGTGGGTAAGGCCAATATACCTAGTCCAGCGATAAGATCTGTTACCAATGAAAATGCATTTTTCTTATGCAGAAAAAAAAATATTCTATTCGAAATTTTGCCACCTTTGGCATTTTATACGGGCCTTTAATCTGTTAGGCCACGAATCTATGGGTTTACGTGCTGTAAAGATTTTTTAAGAGACACAATGTCGCCGTCTCGTTCAGAGCAGGTCATGTGCTCTAAAACTGACCATAATTTGAAGTCTTACTTCTTGAATACGAAAAAATTTTAAAATGGCGCAAAGTCGTAAGAAGTTGTTAAAATAATATACGTGTTCCAAATTCAAAATAATTGAAAAGTTGAAATGACAAAGAATAGTTTTTTATGTAACAGTATTTATAGCCAGTCTAGTTATAACTAGAACTTATTATGATGATCCCAAAAGGTAAATACAAGCTTAAAGACAGGTGAGGTTTTCTTAGGACAACCATATATTTTTCTTATTGACCACTGAATTGATAATAAGAAAAGGGGAAAATATCACTGAGGTCGAAGGTGATCAATAAATATACAAGAAGATATATGATAAGTAACTACGCCATTATTACACCATATTATCAACTAATAACTATGTTTACCTTGACCCAGTTTGTTTTTCATATATATAATTTATGTTAATATCGACCTACACGTTACTGAAGATGAATGAAATTTACTAGTAGATACTATGATCTTTTTCAATATGCAAATATTTTTATCGAATGAGTCTTAAGGACCAATGCGGTATACAAGTGCCTTACAAACCTGTAAACCTATATATAGGTTTGTAAGGCACTTTTGCCGCCACCACCACTACGTGTAACTAGCTGCCCGTCGAGGTATATCCGGACCAACATGACTCAGAGTCCAGCAGGAAAAGAGCATACCAATTCTTAATATCCATGGGCAGCGACCACTTATTAAGGTGATCCTCGAGCCCATTGTTACAATAAAACTAAGAATTATTTTATTAAAACGCACTATAATTTTCATTGAATTCATATTTAACGCCTAAGTTAAATAAATAAACCAGTTTCAGGTCATTTTGGTTTCTTTTTCATAGTTTCAGCGATACATTTTCATTTTGTAATAACAAATATACAGAGCAGTGTTGGCCTAGTGGCTTCAGCGTGCGACAGGGATGAGCCCTGACGTCGTAGGTTCGATCCCCGGCTGTGCACCAATGGATTTTCTTTCTATGTGCGCATTTAACATTAGCTCGAACGGTGAAGGAAAACATCGTGAGGAAGCCGGCTTGCCTTAGACCCAAAAAGTCGGCGGTGTGTGTCACAGAAGTCTGATCACCTGCTTGCCTATTCATTTCACAAACGATCATGAAACAGATACAGAAATCTGAGGCCTAGACCTAAAAGGTTGTAGCGCGATTGATTTATTTTAATAACAAATATATTTTGATTTGGAATCCGTATAGGTAGGTACTGGTTAAAGAATCGATCGGTTAAGACAGAGATGTGATGATTTAACTCAGTCATTGTTTACCATCACATTAGCATCTATGTCAAGCTCGGCTGAATGAAATTACAAAAGCGACGGGCGTGGAGGTTAAGGCGCCTACGCAATGTTCGCTCGACTAAAACAAGAGATTCTTTAGATATTTTAATAGCGTTTTTGGATATTACAGAATATTACGATTTCATTTATACGCTATAAGCTTTGAGCTTTTATTTATACCCTTTTCTTTAGGCAATTTTGTATTAAATTCAAATGTGATAAAAAAATTATAAATATCACATTTTAGAGTTAGCACGCTTACGAAAGTAAGTAGTAAGGAAAGGTGTATTCTTCTTAAAAGATTAGGCGAGCCTAATTTTAAAATAACTAGTGCAAAATGTTAAATAACGGTTCAACTATAACACTTAATACGAACCTTTTTGAGATAATAATAGTTAAAATGTAACTATAATTTATTATCTCAGGTTCGACAATAGCCAGTTACAAAATTTTACTATATATTAATGATTTCACTAGATAAGTAGATGGCGCGCAAATTATTTTTTAAATCTTTATAATATTATTAGTAACATTATATATAAAGAAAATTAAAAGGCTGACAGAGGTCAAACTCTAATTAATATTTATACTATAGAGTTTAAATATTATTTTTACTGTAAAGTATTTTTTTTACTTTAGTAACTTTATAGATAAAATAATTAGACGCAAAGCTTAATTAATAGCTCAACGTTAGAATGGAATAGGCGCCCATCACGTCTCAGACCGGTCCCAGGTCAACGAACCTAGAGCCTAGCTCGCCATGCTGTCTTTGGTTTCGTTTAATTTAAAGTTTCAGCTGATACAGTTATGAATAATATTCACATCCTAGAAAAAACTATACTTAAATTTGTGTTTTCTATCAACGATTTTATAAACACTTAATTGAAACGTACGGACGCACTATCATTTCGTAAACGTACTTAATTTATACACAACTATTTAATGTGAATTATTTTTATAAGTATTCGTATTCATCAACTCAATGCCACCATAAGACTATCGACTATGATTTATAAATTGCTTAGCTAAGTATAGCCACGACTAAACTGTTAGGTTGGGAGGAGTGATGGCAGGGTCGGAGTCGACCTGTTGGTCTGACTAAATTAAGACAATTATGGGTCTCAGCATCCCTAATGCCCTGAGACAAGTGGAGGGTAGAGCAGTGTGGAGACAGCAAGTCGACGTTCGGTTAGGGCCTTTCAAGACGCGCACGATCTTTAGTATTGAAGTCTTAGAAGAAGAAAAGATTGTTTTAACATATTTATCGCATCCTGCATTTCACACAATATTAAGATTTTGTATATGTAACTGTAACATTGAATACAAATTAAACAGCATGTATTTTATTAAAAATTGTATGTTCAACGAACATTGTAAATTAACAAAAAGTAACCAGCTGCGAAAAGCACTGACGCTTGGCAATGCAGACATTTAACTGCACCTGTTTCAACTGGGTACTTTAACAGGCAATACAGTTATGTATTACCGAGGTATTAACTAAAGTCAAGAGTTTTTAGATGAGAGCGTTTATTTTATTTTTTAATATATGTCGCAACTTACAAATTCACATATTATATAGCAATTTTATTAAAACAGAGACAAAATAATTAATTAATTCATGGTTATAAATTAAATTGTTTTATTTTTTACATATCTTTGAAAATGAAAATAAAAGTTTAAAAGTAAATATATGTAGTTGGCGTATAATCTAAGCCCGGGCTTTCCACGCCGGCATTTCGCAAGAAAGATAAATACAATCAAAGCAGTGAAACATTCAAATGTGTCTGTGTCCCATTGCGTTTACTTTGTTGTAACTGTACTTTGTTTACTTTATACACCACGGTGTATAGTAACCTAGAAGTATGCCCCAAAATAACCGCATAATTCTCCCTCCGTAGTAAATTTAACTTAAGCTTAATCCTCTTTCGAGTCAATGTAAACACCATTTTATTCAGATCCTATGGTAAGTCCTGGAAAGTAATTTAACTACTACAAAATAAGGAAATAAAATGAAAAATGATTATTAAAACTTTAATACTTCGTTCCATTTACTAAGACAATATTTTTAGTTCCTACAAATACAAAATTCTGCTGCTACAGATACATTTTACTATTTTATTGCTGTTAAACAGATTCTTCTACGAATAAAAAGTTAAGGTAATCCTTGCAAAGAGGTACGACATCGCAGCGAAAACATCGAAGTTTAAACCGTCAAACAATTTACCTGATTGACTTTCTAAGCAAAACTTGTAACGGAATAAACAAAAGCAAATTCTTTGCTTTTGTATATTCCGTTACAAGTCTTACTTGAGTCGACAACGAATAAGTTATCGCAGTCATCAAAACCTGGAAACTCGAAATAAATTAATAATATTGAACGGTAAAAAAATATGTTATTTATTTTATAGTTAAGTTATTTTTTTTTATAATTTTGAGGCCTAATAATTTCGTCTTGCTCAATAAAGTATTTAAGGTTTATTTGTTTAATTATTACACAAAATACGGGTAGCTTTTATTTAATTTTTTTAATTGACGTGACAGTTTATTCAACGTTAACTTATACTGGCATTATTTTTCTCCAAGACCATAAAGCTAGTTTTGGAATGTAGTCCAAGCAAAAAATGGATCTAGATGCAGGATGCCACCATCAAACTGGAATCAGTCTTTTTTGCAGGACACAGCATCCTTATAAGTCGTGAGAATTTCTGAGCTATAAATCACTTTTCAAGTTTTAATTTTAACAAATGAAACATTTAAATTAAAACACTGTTAGCTATATATATATATATATATAGTAAGAGACATATATATAATAAGAGAATTATTTTTTTTCATCCATATACACCAAAATCATCGGCTATTTATCATCACGTATAACAAAAAGACTGACGCTTCGCTGAATAAATTCCGTGATACGTGAAGACTAAATTGCCAACATAACATCAACGATAAATCACTCAGCCAAAGAACCAATCTCTTTTACGGTTTAATCAGAGTTTGCCCTATCTAAACAGTTTTTACAATGGCACGACTGCAAAGAGATATTATCGTCATTCAAATACCGTCGTATATGGCTTCGCTGATTAAAAAATTAAAACGATCCGGGATTATATGCAAAACAGTTTTATTCCTAGATTTTTCTGCTGTTCAATCGTACTGCGAAGTCATCATTGTGATGCGTTTAACAAGTTTCACGGTGTATTTGTATCATCGATTATGAAATCGTGCACAGTATTATAAAAATGTTTAAGTATCTTCAAGTAAAATACAAATTTTTAACTATATGTTGTTGAAATCAATGTTTAATCTTATATTATGTTATGTTTAATCTACGAAGAATTAGTGGAGCTACAACCATGTAGTTCTGTGCCTGAAATTGAAACGTGATCATTTATTTTTCTAAACAGACAAATAGGTGATCAGTCGCCTGTGCCTGACAAACGCCGTATTCTTTCACGGTATGAGCGAGTGTAAAATGCGCACATAGCCGTTGATCGAACCGACGACCTCAGGGATGATAGTCGCATGTTGAAACGACTAGATCTTCACTGCTCTACTAAATAGATAGTTAATTAGAAGCTAAGTAAAAAAATATACAAGTTTATTTGAAGAGAGGCGATAACGATGCCGAGTAAAAGCAAAATCTCTAATCTATTTATGACAGTCGTAGGCTTTTAGCCTAACTCTTCGTTTAGATACGGATATCTGGGTTCTATAGAATTTAATTTAAAAAATTAATATAGCTTCAAAGGTGAGCCTAGCATGTTTGAAATCAACGAAGAAGGCTTATGGGTTAAAATTACATTCCGTTTAAAGTGCAAAAGGCGGTCAGAACATGCCATCCTACAATATACTTAAATTGCACGAAGGCAGATGTTTAGTCTTCCATACGCCGAATTCTGATGCAATAATTTTTAAAAGAACTCACCAGCCAGTGCGATAAGTCATATAGCAGCAAAGGCTGATTGATACTTGACAAATAAGATTTGTTATAATTTCCCATTATCATTATTTAAAAGCCGAACAACTGTTCTTAACTAATAGGCGTTAATATTGCCATAACTGTATCAACCTGTTTTGGAGGAGTCAAAATACCCATAAGAGGCTGCTTTAATCAACAAATTTTAAAATTAAATAATAAAAATTATGTCAAATATTATATAAATGGACGATTAATAAGTTTTATTGATATGTAGCTAATTACAAAATAAGAAATGTCAAAATAATGATAGCTTAGCCGGGTGATGTAACTGTTCCATGCAATAATATGAAAAAAATGAGCTTTCTAACCTCGTCCGCTTTTCTTGCAGAGTCTAATGATCGGATTAGTGCCGGTGACCTACTTGATTATATCAACTATAAGTTATACATCATAAGTGGCATGCTATGTAGGGACAGATTTTATTAGTATCTAGAATTATCGTGTAAATTCATGTAAAACATTAGTATTTAGTTAATGTTATAATAAATATTTAACTTGGGTACATTATGATTGATTTCTTATAACCCAATAACAACGTCATATAATTTGAACGCACAATTTACTGGCAACTGCGTTATTTAAAAAATATTCAACGGTTTAAATGGATAATGGACACAATATGAAGCGAATACTGTGAACTATTGTATAGCTTCCCTTTGTAAAAATGCAATTGCTCTTTTATGATCGAACTATATAAGCAATCACAGTTGAAGTTACGCTTTAAATCTAGTTCCATTACAACGCCATATTCTGAACTTGTCGAACTTTGCCCGTACATTCCGTTGCTCATGCAAAAGCTCTCTAGCAAATGGAGTGAGCAATATTAAGACTTGTACTTATGGGAAACTAAAATGGGAGAGTTGGGGGAATTTGAATAACATTCGAAAGAAGTCCAAATTGCAAAGAAAGTTTTTCTGATGATTCACTAATGTATACCTACAACTTGTAGTAGAAAAAGGCTCAACGGAAATGGCCCTAGTATTTATCGAAGTACAGCGTATATATAAAGTCGAGTCGATCAATAATCTGGCTTGAACTATAATGTTTATATTTTTCCCCGAAGGTTTACTGCCGTTGAAAGTTCTGCACAGATATAAACACAACAAAAAAACCTTGCAGTCTAGAAATTGGCAATTAAAGTTTGCTTTGCCGAACTGAAAGGCAACTCAAAAGAAACTTATTACTATAACCTTGTATGAACTACTTCCACGAAAATTTAGTTACAGTTAGAAGAGGGTGTAATAATGCTCCCTCATCGGTAAGTTCAGAACGGCGAAGTAAGCAGTTAATTAACCTGGACTTGACGTGTACTTCAAACATAAAGATATGAGAAAACTTTTGACTCTAACTGCATAACAGAATGCGTAACGAATTGTAATAGCTTTTTCTCCGATATGGAAAAAATATTATATTTACAGAGAATGCCAAAAGGATGTCGATTTTCGACGTCACGCACTCAATCAAACAGAAATGTGAAATATTGAAGCGTATTTTCAGTTATTTTGAAAGGATTATTATTACGTTCGTGATTCTTTTGATACTTTTTATGTATCAAATAAACACAAATTGTATACATTTTATATGCAACTGAAAACATTGAAATGTGAAATTAATAAAAACTTATAGGTTTAAGCTGCACTCAAAATCAAAACACTTGCATACAGGATCGACATGTTCTGGGTTGGTTAAGAAGCAGTTAACAATTAAACGCTTACAAATTAATAAAATGTAGTGAATGAATGTAGTTTTTTACATAAAATAATAGTTCTTCGTGTTGGAAGGTGAATATCAATTGTCTATAATTAAAATGTCAATAAAACAAACAAGAAATGTTTGAATTATTTATATCAAAAACGTAACATAATTTAATGACCGTATGCCGAATAACCGTAAATGAACTACAAAAAATACTTTCAACATGCTTTTCCATCTCCGTTGCCATTACCACTGTCGACAAATATTTATAAATACGTCATCATCAAAGTTCGTTACGAGCACAAATCCGCGAAAGTAGTCCGAGTACAATAGCGAAGAAATGTTTACTTATTGAAAATTTTAGACTGCTTGCATATGAAGATATAATCAAAAATATTTTATTACATTATTTGCCTTCCTGCTTTCTTTACACCTTTTTATTTATTTCAATTGTCTTTAGATAACGCGAATAAACGTTTAAAGAAACGTGACATTTACATTTTTAATTCACTCGCTGAACACGATTGCTGTGAAACGAAATAATTGAATAAATATCTGTGTATATCCGTTAAACAAGTTTTATTTTGACTTCATTCCATAGTCACTGTACAATATTTATATATATAATATGAATTT
Source organism: Pieris brassicae (assembly GCF_905147105.1). Taxonomy (NCBI): domain Eukaryota; kingdom Metazoa; phylum Arthropoda; class Insecta; order Lepidoptera; family Pieridae; genus Pieris; species Pieris brassicae. The sequence continues at coordinate 18,632,897 of NC_059666.1, read as the reverse complement.
TAAATGGTGATTGTCCGTTAAAAGAATCGGTAAAGAGACCGCTTTAATTATATGATTCTAGTATTAATTCAGTTTACAAGAATAATTAGTAGCATAACATGTTCCCCTAAGAATAAAGAACGAAGGTTTTTAATAAATATATGAACCAAGGCCTAATTAGGGCCCAAATTTTTGTAATGTAAAACGCCACTGAGTTGACTAATGGACTATTTAAAAAGATAAATAATGATAAAATCCACTCAACCTTTTATTTACATTACCATAATTATTAATACTAATAAAATCAATATCGTGCCCATCTGGTGTTAACTTTATTACTATTTAATTAATCAAGCAATATTACTGATTATTGCTTGCGTTAAATCGCGGTATTTGTTGTCGTACTATATTATCTACAGTTAAAATCCTACCTAAGAGTTAGACAATTCGAAGAAAAACAAATCATTTCGACGACGACGTTGCAGCCATTATCTAGTGTTCTTATAATTACATCCTTACATCATGATAAAGCATAGTTGCAGCATGAGAACAGAAGAACATGCAAATGAGCAAAACCTACACAATGTAGGTTTTGCTCATTATTTTTCGTGAGATCTGTTCGACCTCTATCTGGACTACACAAAGACTTATCAAACATATAAACATCATAAAATGCCTCTTAATAAACTATAAACAGTGATCCAGATGAAGCGGATCGTAAAAATTGGTTGGCGCCAAAATTGGTGGCGGTTGTGTGAGAGAGAGCTCTATGTATAAGTATAACCTGCTTTATAAGTTTTTAATTTGACGCCTTTTTTCACACATAAATGTACGCCACAATACACAATTTTTAATGGTTGCTTATTTTAGAGGCTTGAATGTTGTGTTAGTTTAATAATATTGAATTTTACACAGGCTGAAAATTCGAAATACGTCTAGAGGAGTGTCGTCTTACGGCTATTTGCGATGGCTTATTGACAGCAAACAACGTTGTTAGCAAATACGTTCTCGCCGCCGGGCCCCAATGCAATGTCTTTATTCGACTAAACTCCGTCAACCACATTGGTAAACATCAATATCGCAAATTTCTTCCATTTTATCTTCGAAGATAAGACTTTGTATTTATTTGAGTTAGAAATCTTTTTACTAAAGATTGAAATCTGTGGTTGAGGCGAAGTATTTTGATGCTAAAGTAAAACTGGTATTCCATGATTGACAGACCGTTATTTAGACAAAAAAAGAAATTTCCATTTGTTAAGTTTAATATATGTATTATAGTACATATTGTATAATAATACATATATTATATGTATTATTATATATATATAATGTATATATATATATATATATATATATATATATATATATATACATTTTAATCTATTTAAAATCATTAAGTTACGCGTATCAAATTCAACGTAGAAATTGAATGTTGGCAATAAATAATTATGTTAAGAGGATGTGATATAATGTTCATGAATGAGCAACGTGAACGAGCACCGACAATGCTATAGAATTTATATTCACTATTATCATATAATAATAACATTCTGTTACAATTTATCCTTGAAAACGATGTACATCATTTTATCACGAAATTACTCGAAGACAAGTGCTCAGACCGGGCATCGAACCGGCTTCGCAGCAGGTTTTGACCGCCTTGACCACTTCACATCCGTCAATTGAAATTATGTAACGTACACTTGAAGAAACCGTGAAAATATTCTTTATATTAGCTTATATTTGGTCATTATCAAAGACATCTGAATGAAAATTATTCTATGGTATTATTGCTATAGAAATAAGACATCGTTATACAAAATTACGGCTGCCATGGCTGATAGATTATATGGTATACAATAGTACGAATCTACGAACTGTGTATGTAGAATGTACTTAAGAAGAAACGTGTTGAAAATATTAGTTCCCATCACGTTAGTGATATGATAATGAGAAGGGGAAAAACAAATTTCACGGCAGATGAAGCTAGATCTATGGTTACGGTGACGTTGACAGCTTGATACATTATGAAAATAATATTATAATACATATCATAACTACAAAAGGGAATAAACATCATGCATATCATAAAACAGAACATTGAGGTTACTTTAATTTTTACTCTGTGGGCGTGTTTCACATGTTTTGTTGATGTATACCCACATCGGGTATGAAATATTTAATTTAAACAAAAATATAAAACTTGGCAAATCTGATTAAAATGAATAGCAAGTAAATACTTCATTAATTAATCTTAGCCAGCCTTAATTATGTCGCGCCTCCACGATATACAGTCGTCAACAATTTTAATTTGCGAGACACAATTTTCAATAATTAATTCACCCGTTTCCAAGTTAAATATCGGTCAACATGACGCTGGTAATTAAACAGTATTTTCATAGCAATATTTGAAAATCTTTCATAACTAACAGTTGAATTTCGACTGTGACCTATGTTAATGTTTTGTTAGATGTGATATGAAACTCTTCAGAAGACATGTCAACGCAAACATTGTGGTGGTATAATAATAATGATCGGCGTTACGTCAGAATTTCGTCTCACTCTATTATTTATTAAATATCTTAAATGTTACCATATCGCGTTTCAGAGCGGCCGTGGGAACAAACAGTTACAAAGAATTAAGGCATTTTATATACGCCGCACTTTTCCCAGGTAACAGAGCTGGTAAATCTTTATTTGACCTCGTGTCATTATTTCGTTTCCTGTATTTCGTATCATTGAATACACGAGCGGGGAAAAATAAATACAAATGGGAAAACAAGTATATGTGTTGTTGCTATCATAAAAAATAAACTGATATACAAAATAAATGATTTTTACTATAAAAAATTATAGTTATTATAGCACAATAATCTGAAGGGCAAAAATCTTCCCCTAGAGATCACTTTATTAAAATTTAATGAATGTATTTTCATTAATTCACTTATTTTAAAAATACACTTCTTTAATCCGGGACACACTCAGGTATTCTATGTCAATCTGACTTAAATCTAGTTTCAAAAGGTGTCAAACCATCTCTGTACAAAGTTCGACACATTTTACAGCACTCATTAGGAAATTGAACCTAAGTATTATTTTCGTGTAGATAAGAAATTGATTTACATCTATACAATTCTTTGTCTATCTAATCATAATTCATATTGTATATATATATTTACCAAAACAACATTTCCCACCTATGTGAATAAGCATAAACTTTAATCTAGAATTATGTTTGTGTATTAGTTTAATAGTATTAGTAGTGTAGTAAATATTATGTATATGTATTTTTCAGCAAGTTTTGAAAGCCTTAGAAGTAGTAAAACATATTGGTTGCCTAAATTTATTAACTAACATATACAAAATACTATTACTATCATTGAATACAACTTAAAACAGACATTAAAAATCATGAATGTTATCAAGCAAGTCTGACGAACACAACAGGATATCTACCATCTGCTGTAAATAATGACTTGTTTCATAAAAACTTTGAATGTTGTCTAACATTTTGTTGGATCTGACCTTTGCATTTAACAACCTTAAGAAACGAGATCAAATAAAGACGGCATGTTCTTCAAAAGTTAGCGGGAGACGTCAAAAGTAGAACACTTTCGTGTGAACGAACTTATATTATAACAGACTAGATTTAAATCATTACTAAAAATCCAGTTTCGATCATGGACTTCATTTATGGCAGAAATCAATCCGAAGTTTATACTAAATCTACACAAGCGTATCCGTGTAAAATGTATTCGCCGAGGCAGGCCACACACATGTTACTATAGCACGGTGAGAATTTTAATCTGGAGCGGAGGCGACCCCTCGTAAGTGGTACAAAGCGACGCTTCGTTGACTTCGGCCATATCAAGGATGAGAAAGCGCATACCTTTTAGCGACAAAGGGTTTTTTGACGTGTCATCACCATCCGGTTCGCGTGATATATTTTTAGACCCATGTTCCGATTAGAGTTAATATGGTATTCTAATGTACTGAGGCAAATTTAGTGGGGACAAAAGTATAAGATCCACATAGAAATAAATTTATCCGAAACAACTATAGGTATGGTTGCTATTCGGTTTAACAATCTGTTATTTGTGTTTCTGTTAACTCCCATAAGAAAGGGATATAGAGCAAACTTATTTCTTTCTATGCTTTTAAAGCAGGACTGTGAAATGTTTAAGAATTATTTCTTAGATGTGATAGGCAACAACACCGTCGAGTTTCTTGTGTTATCATACTTTTTATTATAAGAAGCAAGTATGATGCAATATTCAGTGTAACTCCAAGTCATTAGATTTAACGTCAAACGTCGAAAAATATTGATAAAACGTCAAAATAACTCGACTTGGTGAAACAACTAAATGTTTCTTTCCATATAATGACAATTCCTAACGCAAGTTTCCATTGTATTTGCATCGATATTATCTCGAACAGGCATGTAACAGGCTTTTTTTATCCATAGAAGTGAGACATTAGCAACTTGTTTCGAGAAAATTCCAAACTTTCGTAAAAAACTATGTGTAGGTGTCACAAGCAAATAGGCACTAATCGGTTCCCTCGGGAAGTTCTACTTAGACAGTTTTTTAACGTTCATTCTGTAATGTCCGTGTCAATAAAATTCCGTCTATTGAAGACGAAATCTTCCATCACTGTTAATTTTAAAAAACTCAAAAGTAAATTGTAAATGTAAACAATTTTGTTAGAATCTGTTACAACTTTATATTTACGTTTAGTTCTATTAAAAGACCAGACTATTTTTAAACCAGGTTAAATGGATTTATCATTTAAGTGTGAAAACCCAACAAACGCACCAACTCCCATTGCCAGAAGGATCGTAAGTGTGTAGATATTGTTACTTCAATTCCATTTAACTAAAAGAGCTAATAACAATATAAAAAATTCCTACCTCTTGCTCGTAAGTCTTGATTTTAATTGGATCATTTATAATCGTTAGTTAATAGTTTTACCTAGTAATTACATATGTAAGCATATGCAAAGAATAGATATACATAGTAATTGTATAATGTATAATTAAAAACCTATTGAAATCTTAACTAATACAGTAAGTATTTGTTGAAATGTAAAAGAGAAAATTATGAAAACGGAAGCTGAATTACTACGCGTGAACGCTGAAAATCAATTTAAAGCAATATTCATTTTTATTTTAAACAACAGATACAACTTATAGTAACAAATAATTCTTTTCTTTCTATTATTGGCATAATACATTTCGATGGAATTCATTGACAAAGTAAATATTTCAATTTAAAAGCATGACCGCTTTTCCTATTACCATTTTCATGTAAGCTATTTAAAAGTTTATAGAGCGTACTTACGAACTTACTGTTCTATATTTATTTGTAACTCTCTGATGAGTAGATTCGAAATAGAAGATGACCAGTACATAAGCTTACAATTTTGCAGACTCAAAATCGGGTTCAATATCCTTCTATTTTAAACAGAAAGGATTTCCAAAACAAATAGAAGTATTTTGCATTATTGCATACATATTATTTAGATGAATAAAAGGTATTTAGATTTACTTATTACATGTGTCGGGCGTGCGATTTTTGAATACTGAGGTCTCTCACAATTACAGTGAACAAACAAGCACGGCAAAAGCAACATGCCTTACGAAAATTCACGACATATCAAGTACAGAAGAATGATCATGTATTAAATTTTTGATTAAATAGTAAGTATGCATGTATGGAGAAAAGAACGTAACTTAATAAGTTCACTAAGTTAAGTATTGGTACCTTTAGAATAAATATCTTATCTATGGAAATCTTTTTTGAATTGATACATACGTATAGCTATGGAACATCAGTACAGCCTTAAGGATGAATTATATAATTTAAATTGAAGTTACTTGGACATTAAAACACAATAGTAACATACAAATAAAAAAGTGGGCTTTCATAAAAGACTCTGCGTTCATATTTGGCCGTTCACAGACAACAGAGAAGTTACAGCCAAAATGAAAGTAATATATCTTCCTTAATCTGTGCTACACATTCACTTATTTTACATTCAATTTGTTTAATATTTTTTCTTATTTAATGTCTTACCCTCAATGCGAAACACTGTTGTTTTATTCAATTTAATGATATCACCGTAAAGTTAATTACCACCTACAGTGATATGCATTTATGATTAAAGATCAGAAAAATAAACTGTAATGTGCAGAATGTGTAATGTACTGTAAGGATAAATGAAGAAAATATAGCTATAACAAAAATTTTGCTAAAATAAGGATATTACAATTTTATATTTAGAATTAGTTACACTTACGAGTTATGTAAAACATTTATTTAAAATATATGCATTCTATTACTCCAAGTTAACATTGTTGTGGTAACAGTTCTGTCCCAGTTTCAATGGGCGTTATAACTTGGCGTAAGTGATGTGGTACAGTTAAATGTCTCGGCTATTGTGTAACTATTAGCTGAGATTATAAGAATAATTCAACTTTTTCCTATTGCGTTACGCTTTAATGGTTGAATCATAAGGTTTCACTTTTCTGCAACCCATCGCATAATAAGCTTTATAAAAACACCGTGGGAACGATATCGTAACTTTATTCTTATCGCTATACGAAAGAATAAGAATTTTACGCATTCATACTACTCCAATATTGTATTTTTTTATAATTATGATTGTAGTAGTTAGGAAAGTAGCTACTAATTTACCTACTACAGTTACTCAGGTACCAATGGACTGTGTGTAATGTAAATATAAAATGGCAATATCTTGAGCGAAATAATTTTTATAACTCTCCTATAATTTGCCACAATATATTTAAAAAAAAATAGGTTTAAAAATACGAATATAACGAGTTTCAATATTTAGGTTCCCGTTGTATAAAATAAACAAAATTAATGTGTCTCATTTAAATAACACGACACGCTTTAACAGTTACGTGAATTTTTTTTTACATTGCTATTATAAATAAGGAACACCAAAATGATTTAAATATTAGCTATATCAGATATAAAATTTTGCACTTTAACCATATTCGAAGATCAGCCTAATAAATTATCCCGACACTTAGGTTGATTCCAATTAGTTAATATTCCTCACCGGTGACGAAAAGAAATTCTGTATATTATAATTTCTATGAATAGATCTCACCTTTTTCCAAGAAACAGCCAGACAATCCCAATTCGGATATGGGTCCCGAGGTCCGCAGTAGTTAAAATTGCCGCATTCCACTACAGGGCGCGAGGCAGACGCAGCCTCCCTATCTGGACCGGTTGTTTACTACCGCGCTGGTCATCCAAACTGACGTTTAGACTGAAATCATCACATAAACACCTATTGAATCACTATAATTGTCTTGTCGGTGTGGCAAGTCATGGCTGCGCGATGTATTTTAAAAAGATCGTTCACGATCAATGTCGCGGGGTTCCGAATAACAAATTACAGGTAGATCTCGTGTGACGATGCGCACAAAACTGCCGCGGTTGGCTGCGGCGATGCCAGCGCCCTCCGTGCTCACCGCGCAAGCGCCACGCACCTCGCGGCTCGCCTGCCCCTCTCAAAAGTCAACTAGGTACATAAAGCCTCACATAATAATATATCCATACTAGAAACATTTTTTCTATGAAGTCTAGCCTCTTGACGTAACGAGCCCTCTAACGGGAATGGGATAAGCATCCTCGCGTAGGAGTATCTCTACTGACTTCTGCATCTAAACTATAATGAATAAAGTAACTTCATGTTTGAAATCAGAATTCTGAATTTAAAATGGAACTTGAGCGATTCAATTGTATTCGACAAGAATTTAAGTGAGTTCTTACATAATGTTGGATGTTCGTGCAAAATAAGTGCGGGGGCATGTCCATCTACATATTTAATAAAAGTTGCTACAGGTTTGACCTACTTTATAGACCACACAAATATTTAACCAAGTGCGGGTGTGGCATTTCACCCTTGCAAAATGTGGCACGATTTCTATGCATTCCGGCTACTCTAAAATGTAATGTACCTACCTATATGCTAGCTTTATTGTGTATGTTGATTTCATATTTCAGCTTACATTAAAACAAATAATTTTAATTGCAATTTTTGGATAACTATGCTTCAAAACGTACTACGAATACGTTATTTGAATTATTTAAAATTAAACCACTCGCTCTCTAGAACAATCGTATCTACCCTCAAGTTGTAGTGCAGTGTCAGAAAATATTTTAACGGCAATAAATTATTAGGTCTTGCTGTTAACGAAAAAAGCAAATTTTCAAAACCCTAAAATAAAAAGAAGACTGCGAAATTGCATGCGCTAGCTCGGGCGCATCTTCCACATTTCCAAGCAATATGCATTAGTTATTACTGCATACACGTTTTCGCTGAAAATTTCCTTATCGTGGCGCTACAAAATGTTAAGATAGCACCGATAGTACAATTAACAATATACAAGAAACTTACCCTTACCACGTAAAGTGATTTTGTTTCAAGCAAGATATCGTTAAGATGACACTGACAATTGACATGTGTAAATTTATTTTAGTATTTCAATAACACAGTGGTGCTAGTGCAACATTAAATCAAGATCTTTGATACTGTTTTTAAAACAATGATAAACGATAAATGAAATATTACAGTGCAACAAATTAACACAAACATTTTTACTTACTATACTTTTTAATTTTGTCAGATAATAATTATGTCGAAAGCAAATGTTGTTTTTCATCCAATTATCAGTTCTATCCAACGTATTGCCTTATATGAGACAAAAGCAGTAAGTAAAACTCTCATTTATCATTTCAATTGTGAGCATCAAGTTTATCTATAGCAAAAAATTTAATAATATAAAATTACTATTTAATTACAGAGGTTTTATCTCATAGGTTCTAATAATACCCAGACAAGATTCCGGGTTTTGAAAATAGATAGAACTGATCCAAGAGAATTAGATCTAGTTGACGATAAAGTAGAGTACAACAAGCAGGAAATCCATCAACTGCTAAGCATGATAGGGTTTGGCAATAGAGGTAGTCGCTCTGTTGGATTCAACAAATTAGTGTCAGCATTTGGTATTGTAGGTAAGTTTATTACAAAGCTCATTAAAATAATTCTGCAAGTTATTTTATAACTATTAACAGAATTTCATAGCTGAGATAAACTTTTTTCAGGATTCATCAGATTTCTTGAAGGATACTACATAATTTTAGTAACAAAACGCAGAAAGATTGCTATAATAGGTCCACATTCAATATATAAAATTGAAGACACAGCTATGATTTACATACCTAATGATACAAGTAGACCCCTACATGCAGATGAACAAAGATATGTGAAAATGTTTTTAGCTATTGATTTATCTACAAATTTTTACTACAGTTACAGCTATGATGTTACTCACACATTGCAAATGAATATGGCACCACCAAGAAAATTAGCTCCAGCCTTGTTTCCCGAACCAGTAACAGCTGCTGTATACCAGTCAAATATCAGGTCTAAATCACACAAAGAGTGTAAATGTAATGTCATAGAAGACAATGAAGATATTTTTGAGACTTGGAAAGAGCAGTTACAACAACGAGAAGCAAAAATAGGGTACGTTATAATATGAAACTAAATGTTATATAAAGTAAATCAAATAAGATTCATTCTTTAATACACAACATAACTGTTCTTATTATAAGTGAATACATTACATGGGGAAAAAATTTCTTCACATTTAAAAAAATATTCACACCATTTTTTAATATAGTTTATGTACATTTGACTAAAGTATGTAGGTATCATTTTGCTCAATAACTTTTTGCCATCATGATCCAATTGCTATAGAAATGTAGGGGCTTCTGATCAAAATGCAGTGACAATTGGTTTTAGCAGTCCTCTCGTGACGTTAACCTGACACTGCCTAAAGAATTCTGAAGAGACTAAAACAGGAAATCTGAAGGTGCAACGGCAGGACTAGGGTAGGGTAGGGTGGACTCGATTTCCGTAATGTAATTAGTCCGTTGTGCGTAAATTCCAGCTAATTTAGCCAGCCTTACTCCTTCCAGAAGCACAGAAGTCTCCCGGGCACTTCACAGGCTTCGCGGAGTGATCTCACTGTTCTGAGGATTTCTGTGCGTTGATTAGCCACAGCCTCGCATTCCAGGATTTCGCGTTTATTCAGTTTAGATGCGTCTTTGAATCGCATGAAAGCGCATGCTTATAAATGTCAAAAACGTTTACAAAATTTGTGGAAGGGCAAGACTGCGCTATCTTCTTAAATATACTAGTATAATAATAGTTATATTCATAAATATAATTTACCTTTTCCTTACATTATTTTTTTAAATTGCAGCCAGACATACTCAAAGCTAGAATTTGGTGTCCGCACTGTACCGGAATGGAGATTTGTATGGAATAGCCACTTGCTATCTGTGGTTCATTCACAATTACATCCAGATTGGATACTATATATCATTCATGGTTTCATAGAACAGAGTAACTTGAATATTTTTGGTCGGCCAATATATTTAACCCTTATAGCTCGGCGGAGTAATAGATATGCAGGCACAAGGTTTTTGAAGAGAGGTGCTAACATGCATGGAGATGTAGCTAATGAAGTAGAAACAGAACAAATTGTCCATGATTCAATGATCTCATCATTCTCTAAAGGCAGGTTGGTATTATTTATACTATACAGTAAAAATAGGTAATAATAACATCAAAGTTCAGGGACAAAACTTATATTTTAAAATAGTGGAATATAATACCACTAACTTTCTCCACTACTTAGTGTTAAAATGTCATTGCTTGTGGCGGCGTCCATGCGTCCAGTTGCCTCTCTCCCTAAAATATGGCGAGGGGGCCGATGGCTGGCCATGCGTGATACTCGTGAACGGGTGCTACTTGTGGTGACCGGTCGTACTTGAATTCGTGTATGCCGTGATGTTAGTTATTTCTCACTATGTATTTGCGTGTTGTTCCCACGAGAATGACAATGTCATGTAGAACACGGTGTAATGGTTGCAGCTCCTTACAAACTTTGTGTAATACAAAAAAAAATTGGCGATTAAAAAGAATGGCGGAGAGTTTATTTGCCAATTCTACGAGCTTGATTTGAGAACTGGCAGTAAATGTAAAATTAGAAGCATTTAATGTATATTTATTTTTTATTGACGTTCATAAGTGTACATTGTGTTACCTATATGAATAAATGATTTTTGGCTTTGACTTTGTTAGCTACGAGCTTTTAATCTCTACTAACTACTTTCTAATTGCACACTTTAACCCATTGTTTTAGATTTAGTTCATTTGTGCAAATGAGAGGTTCAATACCCTGTTTTTGGTCCCAAGATGTCTCCAAAATGGTACCCAAACCGGCCATATCCATCGACAGGAGTGACCCCTATGCGCAAATACCCGCAAAACATTTTAACAACCTAATGCAAAGATATGGATCACCAATAATGATATTGAATTTAGTGAAGAAACATGAAAAAAGAAAACATGAATCACTACTCACACAAGTTATAAGTACTGCGGTGAAATACCTAAATCAATTTTTGCCTCCAGAGCATGCAATTCAATACTTTCATTTAGATATGGCCCGAATCAATAAGGGGGCGGATGCTAAAGTTCTTGATAAGTAAGTTTCACATTTTATTTCAATATGAAAATTATTGTCACCTATTTTCTCTGTTTAACTAAAATATAATTATTTATTGATTAGCTTTGACTAGCAGTAAAGGGAACTTAGAACAGATTAAATTCACAATAATGTTTTGTTCTGTAGACACATTCGTAATTTTTACAGCATTTACTAGTTCATTTAAAAAAATTCTTTAATAGATATTATTGCAAATTTAGTATATATTTTTTTATATAACGCGATGTTTCAAGTGCTCAACTTTGCTTTTTATACATGTATTAGTAGCCTAAATCAAAGACAATATTATTATAAGTAATTGGTTTTTAATTATTTAAAAATGTCGGGTATAAGTTCCTGCCGACGTCGAGACCATCGCAATGCCTCAGGGTAGAGAACTGCTAGGCCATATGCCTAGACAACTCATGTCGAGTGCTAAAGTATCGTAATTAAGGTTTTTCGGATCTCAAGGCACCTTCCTTATTTATGAAGTTTATATATATAATAGTTTATTACAGACTTTCAGCAATAGCCCGTACAGTAGTTCGACGGACGGGAATATTCCTAAGCTGTAGTGGATATAGCGAAGAATTGGGGGTAGAGGGTCACCAAGGGGGAAGACTTCAAACGGGACTTGTGCGTGTCAATTGCGTGGATTGTCTTGATAGGACGAACACAGCGCAGTTCGCTATTGGAAAGTGTGTTTTGGCACAACAGGTAAGGTCTAGTCGCAACATGAGTTTGACTAAGGATTCAATTATTTGTAGATAAGGTATTTCATACAAATATTTGACGCGAATGATTAATGTTTTCGTGCCTGTATCCCGGGCTCGTGAATAATATTGTTTGTTTAATAAAAATATTATGGAGAGTTCAGCGCAGGACGAAAATTTATTTGACTACGAAAATATCAGTGAAGGGTACAAAAATATGTTTAACATTTTATTGTGTTTGTTGGGCGTTGACAAATTTAATATTTAAATATCGAAAAAATTAATGAATTTAATAACCTCTACTTATGAATTATTTATTTCCACACAGCTTCACGCGCTGGGCCTAATCGCTGAGCCAGTTATAGAGTTCGACTCTGACTGCGCCCGATTACTCGAAGGCTTGTACGAAGACCACGGGGACACATTGGCTTTACAGTATGGTGGATCTCAATTAGTTCATAGGTAAGTTTTCTTTTATGGTTTATTAAGGATCTGTTTCATGTGTTTTTCAAGCCTCGGAGGTAGTTCACGCAGTCACAGCATTTTAAAGTAAGTACTTTCAACAAATGTCTTTATGCTGATAGCCCATTCATTCATTGAATGTTGTCTAAAAATGTAATTGTAGGCTAGTGACTTAACCCTATATATATGTCAAGTGTGCTCTAGAAAACACAGCAGGGTGTTATAGATGTTTTATTCGGCAAAAATGGATTCTGACGTAATCATTAACAACGGCTTCGAAAATTTTAAATAGATTTTTATAGAAATTACATCTGAGAGAGGACAAGGCTCTTTGACTCTTTTCTCTATGAAAATATACGACTTGTTGCTGTTACTGGATTAACTTTATAATATTTAATTAAGTATCTATAAGTATTAAATAGCTATGTAATATTTAATTAAATATGTACATCATATATTCTAAAAACATTAAATAAAAACACTGAATATTTTCAGGATTAAAACATATCGTAAAACAGCGCCATGGTCATCACACGGGAATGATATAATGCAGACCTTGAGCCGGTACTATTCGAACACGTTTTCTGATGCTGAGAAACAAAATACGATGAATTTGTTCCTCGGTCTTTTCGTGCCGGACCCGAATAGGGCCGCCATATGGGAATATCCCACAGATTATTATCTACATCATCCAGAGACAATGGTCTATATTCCTAATAACAGGTAAGATATACCGTCATGTATCTTTTCTAACACGAGTTCAAGTCTGTAAAACGATTTTTCTCTATGATCGAGTCTCTTCGACATTAATCATATTTTTACATAATATGAATAAATTAAAAGTACAGTGTCAGGTCCATGTAACATCCCTCAATTTAACGACGAACTGCCTAAAGCATTGAAATCAATTGGCTTTGGTTGGTTTAGCTTGTGTTCCATACTGTAATGATACACTCTACACAGAATTACACCCACTCTCAATAACGACAACAATTGAGTAATAAAGTTATTTTTAAGTTGCTGAAATTAGTAAAAACTGCGCAGCTGTGTACCTTCTTGGACGCCTCTTCTTCTTCTTATCCGGTACATTCTTGACAGAGCGGTCGTGATTTCTATGTAGTAGTGGTATTAAAAGGGGCAGATGTGATGCGCTTCACGACGTTTCGCCATCGTTGCCTATTAGAGGTCATCCTGCTACACTCATTGAGTGTACCTCCTACGGCAGACTTCATCTGGTCAGTCCAACGCGTAGGTGACCTTCCGCGCGTTCTAGTGCCTTCCATCTTCCCCTGGACGACAAGGCGTTCTGTGAGCTGAACACCACGCCGAGACATGTGACCGAAAAATGTAAGGATGCGAGATTGTACTGTTGAAAACAAACGCTGCTTAATACCGAGTTCTTGAAGTATCGAGACATTTGTACGATACTCGGTCCACTAAACCCCAAGCATACTCCTCCAGCACAACATTTCCAGAGCGTCTATTTTCTGTCTTTTCACATCTCGCAAGGTCCACGTTTCGGCCGCGTACAGAAATATGGGGAATATCTTGACGAGCCTGGTCTTCGTGGCTTTTGTTATATTCCTGTTTCTCTATATTTTTTGCATCTTGTGATGCCCATACGTCGTTTGACCTCATCGATGCATCCGCCATTGTTTGAAATCTGAGCCTCAAGGTAAGATAAGATTGGACTACGTTGCATTTTGCGATTTGATTCACTTGAGGCAGTAGCCTAGGACGCAATAAACTAGACTGTCGGAATCATGAATACGAACTTTCTATGAAATTCGTCCTTTTGTATTTAAATTGGGATTGCTTGCACGTGCAGACTGTTGTTGAGCATGACTAATAAGTAGGAGTTAGGGATTATCTATACGTTGTTCTTCTCTAAATTTAACAACAACTCTCTGTAACACCAATGCACAGACTCTTCAGTGTTGTTATATAGAATTTACACTGTATATAATTTTTGAGGTTAAATTAAGTGACGTGTAGCAAATAAGAATCATATTAGCTCACTCTTTTAACCAAGACTATAAGTTATGTGTTGTATGAGTGACGTTTAATTATACTTTTAGGTCATTAACAAAATGGTGGGACGATGACGTCATCCGTTATTTACCCAGACCTAGTAATGAGATGCGTAAATTATGTTGTGAGATAATTGGAATGCAGGGTGACACTGCATTGGAGATAGTAGACCCATACCAAGAGTATAATAGACCCTTCGAGTATACTGTCTTTATGGAGTGCTTTGAGTTTAAGGTGAGGCATATTCTCAAGTCCATTTTTTACTTGTCAAAATCAAAATATTATTCTTGTAGGTAACATAATGTCCACGTATAAACGTCCGTAAAAAAACTTCTCAAATCAAGGGCCAATTAACTCTTCGTCACTCGTTTATAGGTTTTTCTATACAAAATTTTTGTAAGCACCTGCAATCATTACTATAGAAACTAGGGAAAGTCATGTATGTGTAAATTGTATGAAGTATTACAAAAATATAAGGACTCCGTAATTTTTTATTTCTGCCCGTATATTATCGGTTAGTTAATGCATCAATCTGCTAAACATATATTTAAGATAAATATTTTATAGAAAGACAATTGATGCTTTTAACTATTTTTTTTTAAACATATAGATAGGGATCTGGGGACTTAGTCAAGATGCCTTAACAAAATTTTTACTTAAGTCAAAAACTAAACTTGTATGAAAATGATAATTCGTGTCGACAAATTTTCATACAAATTTAGTTTTAGACTTTTTACATACACTACTGTTCATTGTACTGTTGTGGCATCTTGACTAAGCCCCCTGTATATACTTTCATGATTTAACTTTAAGAAATCCCTAAATAATTTGTTTCAGATGTTGCATACTCTACGTGACATAACGCCATCGTTCACTGATAACATAAGCCCGTTCGTGGTACGGGGGCGCGCGCCTGGTCACGTAGTGAAGGGACCATCATCGAAAAACCCAGTCATTAGTGGAAGATCCAGTACAGCGTCAAATAATTCCAGCGAGTGAGTATTTTAGGAAAAACCATTGGAGGAGGCTTAGCACTCTTATGCAAATTTTCATACTTTTTCATACGCATACTTCAATGAGCACGTTAAGCAACTCACTTTATGTGCTATAAAACATTACGAGTTTTTACCATATTGTCCAGTTCCAACGGAGATTCATCATCAGACGACGACCTAACGAGCTCAACAATGAGCTCCAGGATTCCGCTATCTTCGGTTCCGCCCGTCAAGTTTGAAAAATTATATGAGCCACACTTCACCTTTGTTAAGAAAAGCACCAAACCGTTTGTAAATGAGCCAACCAAGCGAGATATGTTGATGTAAGTATTATTCATCCTGCGTTTCGTCTTTCGACTGTAATACTTTTTTGAGCTAGCCATCCTATCCCTTCTAAGTTCTCGATCTTGGCTATAAGTACTGGCAAATCAAAAATTTAAACACAGCTGAACCAACTGATCTAAAACAGCAGTTCTCTATTTATGATTTTTCAGACTTAGGGTAAGCTCCAGCTCTGAAAAAATCATAAATCAGCGCTTAGTCTCGACTCTTAAATCGAGACTAAGCTCTACAAGTGACTCCTGTATGAAATACAAAAGTTATAGCACGTGCTAAGTTTTGTTTCTGAAACCCTGAGACCTAAAGGCTAAATAACCGTTACAAGTTTGCTGTAAACGCATTGTGGGTAAACCAACCTATACCCGTGTTACACAGAATAACGTTGTTAAAAGCAAATATAAGAATTTGAAAGTAGACATTTTTGAATAAAAATAAATATTTTGACATCACATATTTAAACGGACGTAATGAGTTGTTTTTATGTATCTATTCTTACAATTATTTAAAATTAAAAAGCGTGTCAATAGCGCGTAGGTACTTTAGGGCTAGTATTTTATGACCTCTTTTCGATGCAATGTTAATTTCTCACGTTCAAAGTAAAACAATAGGTGCACAAGTAAAGAAAACACGACCCTTAAGGTTCAGAATAGCACACAAAAAAATAGTCGAATATAAAGTTGTTCCTTTATTTAGAAATAATTAAGCACAATTACTTGTCTCATATAAATATATATTTCTAGGTACAAGCGTTACGTGAACTTCGAGAAGCGATCAAATCCGCGTTATAATCCCGATATTCCCATCGTCTTAACATGTAGCAGCGCATTTACAATCGACAGTTCTGTTGACATGATTCCGCCAACTATTACTAAAACCTCTAAAGAAATTTACCAGGAATATGTAAATCGCGGCACTGGAAAACTCACCGTACCTCATGAATCTCTTCAGATGTACAAAAATTATGTAAATTTTAGTCTATGAAAATTGTTATATCGTAGTTCTTATATAAAAAAAAAATATTTATGT
The DNA here is from genome assembly GCF_905147105.1 of Pieris brassicae. NCBI lineage: Eukaryota > Metazoa > Arthropoda > Insecta > Lepidoptera > Pieridae > Pieris > Pieris brassicae. Next base: position 18,615,756 of record NC_059666.1, on the reverse strand, counting down.
AGATTTTATTATTGTTTTATTTAATTAAACACCGTTTTCATTTACCATTATGGAATTTATTTTAGAGATTTAGAATGAGTACATTAACGATTTGCGTCTCCTTATCTTAGCATATATTTTGAGGCAATAACAATCACGCACTTCATGTGACATATGCGTTTTAGATTTATCAAGCAGTAAAAAAATGTCTAAACGAAAATTAAATATGATAAGCCTTCTGTAAATTAAACTTTTATGTAACATTCAAATTTTAATCTGTAAGCTCAGTCTACACTAGTCATATCTATTGTCTATACTGTACTTTGGTATGGTTTTTGTAAATGCCAGTTTGACATTGTGTATAGACATTGATTAGATTTCAGTTCTGTTAAAAAAATAAGAACGGTGGAAGTGAAAAAATAAGCATCTATATTTATTTAAATATCAATATCGACGTCGATCTCAACGGAAGATACATCAAATTTCGATTTTGAATTATACCTCTAAATCGAACCAAATATACCGATTGATATATCGATAATTTTCAACAGGCCTATCAAAAAATTAAAATAAGTTGAGTACATTTGTCGACCAGTGATCATTGTATTTTTATTTTTGGCAAGTTTATTGAAAATCAATCAAGGGGGCGGATGGCTTTTTATCCATGAAGATAGAAACATAGTTTTTTTCCATTATGGCTATGTCAAAAGGTTTTAAAGTGCTGGAGAAATCGACACCACCGAATCCTTACAGTATTATTTTACAACATAGAAATAAAGATACAGCCTTATTATTTGAGTCTCAGGCTGTTGTTTCTTTATCGTCACAAGAAACTGATACTCTTCGTAAACAATATCATAAAATAGCTGATGCATATGGATGTCTAGGAGTGCTGCAATTAAATTCTGGAGAGACATGTATGCTCTACCTTGTTCTTGTGACAGGCTGTAGTTCTGTCGGAAAAGTGGGTGATACAGAGGTTTTTAAGATAACCCAATCTCAATTTTTGCCTTTATTTCACCAAACACAAGGAGATGATAAAGTGGGAGAAGTTAGAAAACTCTTGAACTCTGGAACATTTTATTTCTCTTGGAATTCAGAAAAAAAAAATGAAAATCTCTTTGACCTTACTTTGTGTGCTCAGAGAAAGGGTAAAGGAGCAAGTTCTGATAACAGATTCTTTTGGAATAGAACCTTATTCATTCATTTAATTAGATTTGGCATAGATTGTGATGACTGGCTTACCCGTGCAATGTGTGGTTCAGTGGAAATACGTACTATTTACGTTGGTCACCGCTTAGCCAGGGCTGTGCTGATATCTCGACTAAGCTGTGAAAGAGCAGGTACAAGGTTTAACGTAAGAGGTTGCAATGATGATGGTAATGTTGCTAATTTTGTAGAAACAGAACAGGCTATTTATGTAGATGACTCGGTTTCATCTTACATTCAAACAAGAGGATCTGTTCCTTTATTCTGGGAACAACCAGGTATTCAAGTTGGATCACATAAAGTTAAAATGTCTCGTGGATATGATGCTTCTACAAGTGCTTGTGAAAGGCATTTTTCTCAACTTAAACGAAATTATGGATCTATTTATGTTGTCAACTTACTAGGTTCTAGTATGATAGGTGGAACAGAAGGTGAAGCAACCCTTAGTAATGCTTTTCAACGTCACCTTAATGAATCTGCGCATTGTGATATTGTACAGATAATATTTGACTACCATCAAGAGGTAAGAGCATCATCAATAGATTCAGCTTTAACTAAATTTAAAAAAATTGTGGAAACACACTATGATAACATCAGCATATTTAGTGCCAAAAATGTTGATATTTACAATGTTCAAAAAGGTGTAATAAGAACTAATTGTCTAGATTGTTTGGACAGAACAAATTCCATACAGACCTTCATTGGTCTAGAAATGCTTGCAATACAACTGATGTTGTTACAATGTATTGATAAAAAGCAAAATGTTAACAGATTTGAAGAAGTGTTTAAACAAATGTGGATTATTAATGGAAATGAAATATCAAAAATCTATGCGGGAACGGGAGCTATTCAAGGTGGGTCAAAGTTGATTGATGGGGCAAGGTCAGCTGCTCGAACTATTCAAAACAATTTGCTTGATAATTCAAAACAAGAAGCAATTGATATTTTATTGCTAGGTTCTACATTAAATTCAGAACTATCTGATCGTACCCGAATTTTATTACCATCTAATATTTTGCATACATCTACTCCAGTACTACGTGAAATGTGTCGTAGAGCAAATGAGTTTACCCAGCCCACAAATATCCGTATCACTATTGGTACATATAATGTCAATGGTGGCAAACATTTTAGAAGCCTAGCTTACAAAGATGTCTCCCTGGCTGATTGGTTGTTAGACAGCCCAAATTCATCTTTGGTAAATACAGTTAATTTGAAAGATCATCCTTCTGATATTTTTGCAATAGGATTTGAAGAAATAGTTGACTTAAATGCTAGCAATATAATGGCTGCTAGTTCAGATAATGCTAAAGCATGGAGTGAAGAATTAGAAAAAGTATTGTGTAGAGATGCATCATACACCTTGCTTTCTAGCCATCAGTTGGTTGGCGTATGCTTGTTTGTTTTTGTCAGGAAAGATTTAGTTCCTCATATCAGAGATGTAGCATTAGATTCAGTGAAAACTGGATTAGGTGGAGCTACTGGGAATAAAGGTGCAGTAGCTATCCGTTTAGTTATATATGGGACATCAATTTGCTTTGTTTGTGCTCATTTTGCAGCTGGTCAATCCCAAGTGAGTGAACGAAATGCAGATTACACAGAAATTACAAGAAAGGTAGCATTCCCAATGGGACGCTCATTGTATTCCCATGACTTTGTTTTTTGGTGTGGTGATTTTAATTACCGAATTGACCTAGATAAAGAAGAAACACGTTTATTAGCCTCTCAAAATAATATCCAAAGGTTATTAGAACAAGATCAACTTTTACGCCAGAAATCACAAGGATTAGTTTTTAAAAATTGTTTTGAAGGTGACATCACATTCCTTCCGACTTATAAATATGATTTGTTTAGTGATGACTTTGACACCAGTGAAAAATGTCGAGCACCTGCTTGGACTGATCGAGTTTTGTGGAGGAGTAAAAAATACACTGTTGATCCAGAAACAACATCTGAAGCAGCTGCAGGAAAATTACTCCATTATGGCAGAGCTGAACTTAAACAAAGTGACCATAGACCTGTCATTGCTATTTTAGAAATAGAAGTTTTACAGGTTAGTTACACTAAGTGTATGGAAGTTTTTTATGAGGTTGTCAAAGACCTGGGTCCTCCTGATGCTAGTATCATTGTTCAACCAGTTGATGAAATTGAAGATTCTGAAGATTCCGTTTTTGATGATAATTTAATGTCAATAATATTGCAAGAATTAGCAACTTATGGTGAAGTGACATTAGTTCGTTTTGTAGATGAGCACACTTTGAGCATTACATTTAGAGATGGCCAGAATGCTCTAGCGGCTGCTCAGAAAGGAACCATATCCTCTTCGACAATACCTTTACATGTATCACTTAAATCTCCAAATTGGGTAGATATAGTAAAGTCTGAAGTGAGTCTCTGTACTAATAACACAATACCGTTATTTGGTGAGATACCAGCTGAACGACCACTTAGATCTGCGCCTCCGACACCTCGACGTCAACAGCCAAGCCGGCCTCCTGCTCCATCGCCTACTCCGTTGGTACCCTCTCGAGCGCCAGCACCGAGTCCTGCAAGACCACCCCGCCCAGCCCCTATTACGCCTGAATCAGTAGTGTCTCAGGCGTCTTTAAGCTCGCCACCGTCAGAAATGATGCCGCCTCCATCATGTGCGCCGCCACCTCCACCAAGCAACACCCCTCCGCTTCCAGGGCCCCCACCCCCTGTTCCCGCGAGACAAGGGGCTCCTCCCCCTCTCCCGGCTCGTCCAAGACCGGTTACATAGAAATCATTATGGTAAGGAGTTTCACCCTCATCAAATTTGCTTGTGTTTACATTATGTTGCCGTCAGAGAAAATTGGCTGTGATTATTTCAATGCATTTAATTATTACTAAACAACATCGAAAACATTTTAGTGTTGCTTTTTTATTTCTTAGTAAATTTAGGATGCTATATCTAATTACTGTTAATAGCTATATTTACTCACAGCTACTAAGTTGTTTAAAAATGAACCAAATAGCAGTATTGATGTTAAAAACAATCATTAATGATACATTGCTTAAAGGCTATAATTATTTGGTCTTAATAATATTTATTAGTAGGTCAATGCCTATAGTTGGGTGTGTGTAATGATAAATTGTTAGTATTTATTAATAGGTATTTAGTATAGATGATTTTATTTGTGTTATCTAGATGCCTCTACACCATTGTTCTGTAATAAATTAATTTATGTTGATAAAGCTATTGGCTTTAGTTTACAAAATTTAACAGTATGGTACCTATAGTTTACAAATTTTCCTGATTACTTTGGGTATTGCAGATGTGCTGTTGAATCTATTATATGATCTCTATTTTATACTTGTTTTATACCTATATAATTTTTATTGAATATCTATGGCTCTCCAATTTATAAAATTGTACTTAACTATTACAGTATAGGTACTATTTTCAACATATTAAAATATCTAATTTTTAAATAATATATTTGTGATAATTTATACAATGAACAAATAATTTTATTTTAACCTTTTTTTTAATAAGCTTTACTTTTAGATTATTTTTTTTATTTTTAAATAAATAAGTCTTGAGATTAGTGTGTTAAGTTTAATGTATTTTCAGGCATTTGGAATGTTAAAATATTTCCTGCATATAAATTATTAGTTAATGATGCTGCCCAGTACATAATTCAGATTATAAATGGTTAATTATCTTTAAAAAATATGGGAAAGTTATTATATATGGATATTGTTAAATTATATTTATATTTTTGTTAGGCAAACATAGTCCCATTAAGAATCGTGGTATTCTTTTATTAACCTTATTGTATCTTTATATTAATCATCTGTTCGTGTGATTAACAGCTCTTAAAAGGCTGGACCGATTGGGGAGCGTTCAAGTATTACGTCACGCAATTTTTGGAGATTCTTGAAAGCACCCCCCCCCCCCCCCCTCCCCGTAACGTTTCTGTTTCCAACAGTAAAACGCTTCGTGACCAACTCCAGTAACTCATTAAACATAAAACTTACCAGTATGTGGTGTAAAGTACTGGAAAGTAGAAAATAATATTAACAATAACGCGTAATTCAATCCTAGCCCCGCATCGTAACGTTTTACAAAAGGAAAAAAATTGGTTACGTAATACTTGAAAGCTCCCTTGTGACAATGACTTCCACTATTTTAAGATATATAAACTACAAGCAGTCCCGACGGCAGTTGTCCTGTATACACGTCTTAAATGAGATCAAAAAAACATCTTATTGTAAATGTACCTTATCCTTTCTTGAATCCACAGGAAAATACGTCGTCATCGGTCTAACTTAATTAATTTCCTCTGATATATGTTTGGGACTTCTCTAATGAAAGGCTGTATGTAAAAAATATTGTGAATAATCACCTATGAATTGTTATACAATTAAGGCCAGTAGTAAACTTCACTCGCAAATTGTTTGAAAAAAGTAGATGTATTTTAATGCTTATTATTATTATGCATATTGTAATAAAATAGATGTTAATTGACGTGCAATCTGTAGGTGTTTTTTAAGCGCTCGCTTGAGTTTACTTTTCTAAGGCGTTGATATCCTATACTAACTAATAGTGTCGAAAATTCAAATCCATACACTTTGTATGCTTTGTAATAGTGTAATTTATCTAATTATTGTAACTTATCATATTATTCAATATGTCTACAGCGTAGTATTTCAATTATTTAAATATTTTAAGAAGCGTTTAATTAATTTGATATATATATATATAAACAAATTTCTTTTGTTTTTTGCATTATTGTAACAATTCGGACACGATTAGATGAAAAAGGATTATATGTATAGTATTAAACTAAAAGCAATTTGGTGTATTCCATGTTTATATGACATCTAAAACAGTTATATGTAGCCAATAATAGCGTAAGCAATCAAATTACAAAATATACATATGTTACTTCAGTGTGTTTAATAAATTGATTCTTATTGGAAAAAATATTTTTATTTTTCGGTTGAATTTAATTAACAAGTTGTTTAATGGTAGAATTCACACACTTCAAAGGGCAGGGATTCGTCGATTGCTATTATTCTACTATTAATATCATTCTAAGGCCAATTGCAGCTGGATAAAGCGAGGTTCAGTCGACATTATAAGATGTGAAAAGATCATAAACATTTACCGTTTTTTGGAGTTTACTCCTTAAGAAACGATTTGAGTTATAAGGCCTGGTCGGACATTTTATGAGGAGTAAAATCAAGTGTAACACGAAAAGTTGAGGCGTTACGTAGAAAGAGACAAACATATATATCTGTAGGATTGAACGTGTAAAAGAATGATTCCATCTCATTCTATCTCTAAAATTGGATCTACACAATTATTATTGTTATTATTATTATTTATATTGTTTTGTAACATACTTTATGTAATACGCTTTATTGAAGTAATATAAATAATCCGAATAATTACAGATATATGTTTGTTTCTCTTATCATTTTAGCAGATGCGTTAATTTACCCTTTTTTTCTATTCGATATATATAATTATCGTTCGTAAGGAGTAAACTCCAATTGTGCGTCGTAGCTGAAACACACATACATTTTTTTTATTTACTTAAGATCCAGTATTATTATTACTGGATTATAGGTCTCACTCAAAGAACCGACAGTGTTCCAGTTGTAATATAGGTTGTAACATTTCATTATTAACAACTTGGGTATCGTCCTAAAATTTTAATTCACGATGCCACTACTGAATTTTATTTGTAGTAGTACTTGCATTATCAGCTGGACTGACAACCCTATTTTTATTTATATATTGACAAATTCTTTAATCTAATCTTAAATTCCCTTACATTTTAATCGGTGAAACAAAAATTAATGTACATTGGTTTCTGAAGTACATATAATAAAGATTCTTAAGACCCATACCCTCAGATTCAGAGTCTAGATTTAACTTGGCGCCAAATGTACGACGTCGTTACGACGAACAACGAATGACGTTACGTCAAAAACGTATTGGATAATAATATATTGAAATACGGAAATCTGTTGCCCTAAGTCTCGTCTCTGATTCTTACCCTCATATGATATATCACTTGTCTCATATCAGTAATAGAGTAAGTGACATCTCCTAATATTACTTGTTACATTTATTACTTCACCTATGTCTTATCTATATAAACAAATTCAAGTTCAGTTAATTTTCATAATTAGGATTTTTCTTTCTGCAAATTTAAGAACCAGCAGTTTAAGAATTTAATTAAAATCAATAATTGTTTCCATTTTTTATTGGATACTCATCCACATTACATTAGTTATATAGATTAAACTACTTTCATTGTGTATTTAAATTATTCACTTTTTGGGTACAGCGTGGATGTAGATAGTGTGACCAATGCCAACAAGACCAGCGGCACATAGTAGTAATGTGAGTCTGTAGATAATTCCATCAAATGGCCCACCTTTTAAGAAAACTGGGATTTCATCCTCTTTCTGTAAATAAAATTGTTACACATTATACTTTAAACAGAAAATCAATAAGTTTGATTCAGTAACAATGAAAAATATCATCTTATAGATAAGGGTGACTTCTAGGGCACCATGACAGGGGTTTCCTTTTGACAAATGTTTATTTTATTACTCTTTAGTTACTTCATTATATCTTTTTTTGTAATTATTCTTTTTATATTAAAAAAAAATGGTTGATGAGATCTTACATTATGGCTTAAGGCAATGTTTTATGACTTTGATTGTGTAAACCTCATTGACACATTCTAGTTCTGCCTTAGCTATATAGAGGTCTATAGCCATACTAATAAAAAAGGATTGGCCAGTAATAAAGTAAAAACTGTAAAAGAATGCTAACACAGTAATAATAATGACATTTTCTGATAGATACAATGGTAAATTAATTTGTTGTACTAATAGTATTAAACAAATGACTTGTGAATTATGAATATATATGCCAATTTTAAGATAATCAATACAATGTCAAAAGAGTCTATTTCAGACATTTAGTACCAGCTACATCTCATGAATATCATAATTATTTAAATAGGGGGTCATTACTCAGTGCTTAGTATTGACACAGTCTTAAGTAAAGAGATTAAATAAATTTTGATGCATAATGATCTTATTAGTAATTTAATAAATTTAAATCAACAGCCACACTATTATATAGATGGGCTCTAAAAGGATTTATAATAATGTTACTTGTAAACCAAATTTTATGTACTTTATAAATGAAGTGCAGATCTTACTTGGAATAGTATATTTTGGGATATTGACAACTCTTAGAATGCTACTAAAATAGGAAATTGGACTATAATGTAACTCATGTTTTGTAATTCTATCATTTATTATATTACCTGGAAACGTTCCTGACGTTCGCGGATTTTAGGAGACAATGGTGAGAAGGGCTCGTTGGTACCAGGGACGAGACGTCTTGGCCCAGTGGAGCAAGACTCAGTCACGGTCGACATATGGCTGGTAGTATATTGGATGGCTGGTGGTTCCACTCTTTGTAAAGCAATAGGAACCTTTAACCAAAATAGGAACTCACATTAGCAACTTTGATTTTCCTGGTTATATAGAAAATTAAAATAAAATATAATTACCACTGGGAAAAGTGGACTCTGTAAGTTGGTGGCAGCAATAAGCCGTCCGGACACTTTGTTAAGTTGATGATACATATTTTTAGCTTATTTAATTAACTCTGAATTCTACAATTTTCAATCGGACCTGTTACGAAACAAGTAGGCACTTTATCGAATGTCGATAACGTTCAGAAATATTTCTTAAATCTATATGTAAAAAAAAAAAAAAAAACCATTAAGGCTTTCTACTTTACAAATAAATATATTTCAAAACCATGTTAAAATGCATTTGAATTTGTATTGTGATATTAAATGAGTATTTATAATTTTAAAACTATAGAGTAGATTAAACGAAACGTTTTTGAACGAAAGCTCGTCACTTGAGCAGAATGGGAGATGGTAACATTGTTTTTGTGATACCAACTAAGACTTTACTAGACTCCCTTCGACCGATACATTGGCCATGTATCAGTTTAGACTTGCATTCTACTTCCACTAGAATCAAATATCTTAAAATAACATATTTGTGAGTATCCTTATACTTATTTATTTATGACAGCGGCTAATATATATATATATGAATATAAAGGTATTATATCACCCAAAGTTAATGCTATTAAAAATCACATGCAATGGAAATCAAATATTAAAAACTGGTCACCCTAGCGCCATGCTCAAAGTTTCTTTTATGCCAGTTTGACAGTTCAACGAGCACATTTTGAGGAGGTTAGTTACAAAATAAATGTAATTTATTTAAATTCTGTGATGAAATATTAAAGAGAATATAATATTTTTGTAATAGATATAGTAATTATGTAGATTCTAAATGTTTAAAAGTATTTAAGGCGGGTTCGAAATTCAAAACTGTGCGTGGCGTGTCACCGTCAAAGTTTTCATTTGTTTTTTGATTCAAACAATTCATATTCATCATTGCGGGATAAAATTTTGCGTGAATTTCATTTTCAACTTCTTCTATTTTTACAGCCAAAACATGCAGATCTTTGTGAAAACCCTCACGGGTAAGACCATCACCCTAGAGGTGGAGGCCTCCGACACTATCGAAAATGTGAAGGCCAAAATCCAGGATAAGGAGGGAATCCCACCTGACCAACAGCGTTTGATTTTCGCTGGTAAACAGCTTGAAGATGGTCGTACCCTTTCCGACTATAACATCCAGAAGGAATCTACACTGCACTTGGTGTTGAGGCTCCGTGGAGGTTAGTTTTGACTTTTAAAATCATCTTCATCGCTCATTTTATGGTATCAAATCCTCCTAGATATATTTACTTCTGTGAATAACGTGAATTTCTTGTTTTCATTTTAGGTACCATTGAGCCATCTCTGAGGATTTTGGCTATGAAGTACAATTGCGACAAGATGATTTGCCGCAAGTGTTACGCTAGACTTCACCCTCGTGCCACTAATTGCCGTAAGAAGAAGTGTGGTCACACTAACAACCTCCGCCCTAAGAAGAAGATCAAGGATTAATTTTTCTTTCGTTTATTACAAGTCTGGCTTACTCTGTAAATTAAATATTTAAAATATCAATATAGTTGTTTCATTTAAATACCAAATTACTTTAAGCTTTGAAGTATCATCCCAAAAATTAGCATAAATAGTCTCTTATCATATCGCTGCAATAAGACCTAGGGCCCTTTGGTTACTCTCAATAAATTTGGCTTACTTAACTATTATACCTTTAAATTGGATTTAGATTGAGTTTGGTAAATAGATGAATACTTCTCTATCTTGCGGCACAGAACTTCAAAGAGATGAAGAATGATAGAATGTGTTTAAAATGTATTGTTTATCCCCAAAGGGACATAAAATTCTGTAAGTATTGTTAATACTTTTCCTTCACAAATGAGTTGATGTCTCTTGTGCCTGCATTAGTTGACCAACTCTTAAAGGATAGGTGCAGAGATAGTGGGATGTCATTAATTAGCTTAAGATTAGCGATGTCTCCTTTTGTTTTTTGTTTGTCTTCATAACAAGTAGATTTGGTTCCCATTCATGTTAAAATCAATACTTGTTATTATTAGAAAAACGTATCTATGAAAGTATTTACATATATGGTAATAAAAACAACAGAAAATTAATGTATTCTATTTATTAAAAAAATAAAGTTCCATTTTATTTGGAAGCACTGAAATGCCTTATATATGTAAACTATACAATGTATATAAAACATGTAATATAAGTATTTATGTTTAATTCTATCGTTCATAGATAAAACGCTGTTGATTCAAATATCTAGTACCTTGTATCACAACCATGGAAATGTATTCAATATTATTCTTATATAAATAACTACTATAATAAGTTACGGACGGAAATATTTTATCAGTGCTAAGTCGACTTTAGCTACTCTAAACCATACCAAAGTTATACACCTTGATTTTTGGCGGATTGCGCGATTTTTCCCCATCTGAAAAATATACGTAATTAAAACCACAAAGTTAACTTGCATGTGACTTAAAATATGCTTGAAATATATTATTGTTATATATATATATATATATATATATAATGATATATTTTTGTTATTTCAATAAAATTTATTTCAGCTATATATGACGTCGAATAAATAAAATAGGACAATGGGTGTTCATAGTAAACGTCATTGGCCACAATATACCGAGACCGAAATACAAGATGTACATGCAAAATGAGTGTCGTTCACCCTAGGATCATATTGTTATAAAATTTATTGTAAAGACAGATACTAAATGTATAAAAAAAATATTAACTATGTATTATTTAAACTCCTCTACAACCATCCTGAAATTCGAAGACCAGTTTAAGCGCAAATTATTACATCTGTCAAATGGTAGAATTCAAAAAGACATTTAGTTTACGCTTAGACAAACCTTAGAATCGAATCTTGCAATTATTGTGTCATCGCGTGTAGGAAAAGCCCTATCATCGATTGTAGTGACACTAGCCAATTAATTTTTCAAGAACGTGCCATCATTGCTATATCATTCCATACATAAAACGTGCAACCGTACTCACAAACAAATTAGTATCATGCATCATGCAATTAACAGTCACACTTCGACGTAATCGAGTGTAGTACCGAGCGGCGATCTGCGTTCGTTCGCGAACGATGTGTTCGGCGCGAACGCAGCCAGGTATTTATTTGGAGGACACAATGGTAGGCTATCTGCAAGTTCCCGCGCTACTTCCGATTGAGGTGGTTCCTAAAAATTTTTAACGAATTTCAGCCAAATAATCTTTTAGAGTATGTGCAGAAAGAACCTTCGTAGAATTTGAAGTCGATCCCAGTGAAATCCTTAATTGGAAAAAAATTAAAGTACATAATTTTCTGTGAACCAATGAAACGACGCGTAGGAAATAAGTTTTATACTCTTCAGACTTCAGACACTATTTCCCACAACTGCCAACTTTTAACAACTTTCGGTTTTGTCTTCGCACAGTTCTATAAGTTCTTAATATTTTTTATTAATATATATGTCGCAGTAAAGTAGTGAAACCAGAGAGTTAATTGAATATCTAGACAGTTAATTAAAAATCGATATTCAATCGATTTAAATAGTGTCGAAAACTTCTGTACAAATTCAACTTTTTTAAGATCTTAATGTTTGCGTGGCCAGTTTTAAATTGAGAACTACAAAAACATATGCTTGGAGCACCGTTGCTGCGTTTGGATTTTTTTTTGGAAAGGTTTCAATGGTTTGGGTTTATTACGATGCTTTAAATAAGCTCTTATTAATTTTAACTTAATTATCTGATAACTTCATAGTTTAATTATTTTGGCATTAGTAACATAAAGGACTAACCGGCACAACGGCTATGGTAACTGTATCCGAGAATTTAACTTTATTCCTCTCTGGAGGTCGACTTTGCCATGTGGGTTTGTCCTGTCTATATCTCTCATTAAAGTTGGCATTCCCGTGATATCGATATGCATTCGCATGACTAAAATGTGTCCTTTGAACCATATCAGTCGGTTTAATGATCCCTTCGCTTATTTTATTCAGAACGTTATCTACACTGTTCCATCGTATATTTGGCTTACGATTTGATATGAATGTGTCATCTTTGACGTTTGTCGTCCATATAGTGTTGTCTCTTTCTAGGTATTGGTGTAAATTGGGACGTATACTGTTGGTTGAAGGTGGGTCGTTTGGTGCGATAGGGATGGGTATAGTCGGGAGGGACACGCGAGGTAAGGGTGGAGGGGTTTTTCTCATTCCGGGAGAACTTTCTTCTGAATCCGAGCATGAATGAGAGCATTGAGAGCATGAATCTGAGCATTCTGAATCTAAAAAAAATATTTCTAATAAAACTTTTTATAGTAAAACAAATTGGGAGAAGAATTGTTAGGTTGGCCAAATATAGCCATTGTACAGAAAAATTATATAAGAAATATAATGATATTAAAAAAAAAATTAACTGCAGTTTTACAATGTACGATTCCTTTGGTAATTTAAATTGATAAAAATAGTTCCACTGTTAAATAACCTATAACTTATCGAAATTATATTTTTTTATATATACAACAAAAATTAGATCAATATTTTTCAAAACATACAATTTAATAAAAAAAATACTTTATTAGAAGTCAATTTAAATACCGGTATGAGTGAGCGGGGCGTAGTGTGCGACACAAGCAGCTGCCTCTTGGGCTAAGTGATGCTGTCTCACTCGCGTTGCAGCCCACTGCGCATCCGCGAACAGATCCCACGCTTCCAACTCTACGCCTAAACTCATCGCTTTTTCGATACGGCCACGCCTATTTAATATTTATATGTATATTCAAAATGTATCTTAAAACCGGCACGACTTAGACCCAACAATTCGACGGCGGCAGGCACAGACGGTTGATCACTTACTTGCCCATTACAAAACAACAAATGATCACGAGACACATACAAAAATCAGACCTAAATGGTAATAGCGCCTTTCGCATAAAATCTTTAAAATAAAACAAACGGATCTAGAAAAAAATCCAAAAAATTTATCAATAACAAAAGATGGAGAAAAATAAAAGTTAACACCATACGTATATGTTTTTCGTAATATTAAACTTTATTGAACTATTAAAGTAAAAATATATATACCTCAATAAGTGATGGAAGAATTTCCTAGCTAGATCGTGTACAGGAGGTGCATATCGACTAGCCGAGGCTGGCAAAGGCGAGGCTGGTGCCAAATACACACCCAGAGCACCCTGTATAGCGTTCTCAACATTAAGATCAAAGGTATTTCTTCTAAGACAATTGACCACAATTTCACTGATGCCATTTAAACATTCGTCGCCTTCTTTTTCCCAGTCAAGTGTTCTAAGTAGCTCTATTGCATTAGACTGACGGCCCATACGAAGCCATGCCTGGAAATAATTAAATATTAATATTTTTAAAACAAGTACAGTTAAACATGCATAAATATTTTTTTTAATGTGTATTTGTCATTACAGATAAATTAGTAAAAATATCAGGACTAAACTAATGGCGAGATTTTGGCAGATAGGAGTCACAGTTCGCACTAAGTCTCGTTTCTGAATATCACCTTAAGATTTATACTAAATCGTATATAAAGTTAATTTTACTTGAAATTTGTGTGTAGTAATAGAAAAATGGATTATACATACATTACACTAAGGTTCTAACGCGTTCAAATCACGACTAAGCATCAATGGGCTTTTCTTTCTATTTGCGCATATAACACTCAGTCACATCGTGAAGTAAGACGCCGAGTATCAAGCAGATCACGCTTATGCCTATTAATAAAAACTATCACGAAACATAACAAAAATCTGAGCCAAGGTTTGTAGCGCCACTGGTTTTTTGTATATAAATAATAGTTGTATAAGATAATGTTTGAGATGGCTTTATGTCAGTATGTTATGTCAACTTCACTGCTTCATTTAAGAATAGGCTAAAACAACTATTAATGTCCTAAGCCTTGTATCTTTCTTCCTTATTACAGCTACTAGTATGTTTGTCGTTTTGCTGATTTATAAACTTTATATTGTATTGTCTACTTAAATGTTGTCTGTCTGTTGTCATGTTTTGTTTTGTTTTGCTTTATATCTTACTTTTTTTCCGTGAAACTTTTTGTGGATATATCCAATGTGTTTTTTTTTTGTTTTATACTTTTAGAGATGTATCTGTTTTGTTTCCTAAATAAATAAACTTTACAATGGACTATAACTGTTCTCCTAATAATCGAATTGACATACGTCAAACATGTATAAAATAACTAGCGAGTAGATAAGGGGACGGTCTGTGGTGGGATTTCAGGTCGCTACACTGCTTAATTATCTTTTTTTTTGGTCTACAATAGTAAATTAAAAAAGTATAAATTGTTGTACATAAATGAAATGACACATTCCTCAAGTCGGTAATCTTTCCGGACTCTACGCTCATACGCACTTACCGTTAACAGTCGTGGATGACATATCCGAAGCAGGGCAAGTGGACCACCAGAAAATGTAGTCAATATGACAGGTCCACTACGAAATTTACGTGAGCCAAGAATTTGTATACGTCGCGAATCCCTGTAATATTACGAACACTTATTCGACATATATCAATGAATGCACATAAGTAATGGCAAAGAACATCTTAGAATTAGTTAATAACGGAAGCGAAGACTAAACTTAAGTAGGTTACCGAATATTATTTTTTAAGTGTTGAATGAGGCTGCGGCAAAATGACATGATAAGTGACAATTACAAAAATAAAATTTATCTCGCTAAGCGCCTGAAGGGCGTGACGTATGGGAGGCAATAAATTCCAATTCGTATCTTAAGTCAGTCCCGTCTTGAGCGCTGTCATACATGTCAAACTTCATACATAGATAATAGATCCACCTGAAACTAGATTTAATTTTAATTGACGTTACGAAACGGACCTCGATTTTGAAACTGAACCATAGAGTATAATAAGTAGTACGAATTTACAATTATGAAAATATTTGTAATTATTAAAAGTTTTTCAACATAGTAATAATATATTTAAATAATACTATATGAAAGCGACGGGGGGAAAAAGAAATCTAACAAAGTTTTTTTGTATTTAAGTAGAAAATGTATATGTCCCATACATATAGCTCCGAGAGTAGTTTCTCTTTTTCTTCTCCAACCTAAAGGGTTTCTCAACCAGTCTAACAACTGACTGACCCAAAACCCCAATGGCTCAGGTATCTTAGTGTAACCGTAGATTGATGTTGTCACTACACGTTTATAAATTAAAATATTTACCGGAAATAAGAGGTCAGATCGAGGCACTTAGTGTGATGGTGTAAAGCTGTTAAAGCTCTATCAAAACACTGCAATCGGCCATTTTCTTCACTCGCGATCACTAATTCACCAGACCATCGTACATCTGTTGATATCTAAAATAATTATGTGATAACATTAATAATCTTTTTATAATACACATATTTTAATGATTATAAATATATAGTTAACCCCAAGTTCGTGCGTTCTAATCACGGCTGTGCACCAATGTTCTTGTAAGTGAAGTAGACTTTGCTAATACCACTGTAGATGGTAAGGCCTCGGAACCAACATCGTGTCAGAATAAAACTAATCAGCGGGATTCAAACGCATAACCTGAGGGTTGAGTGCGCACTACGGACTAGAGATATCATTGAACAATCACAACTGAGTGCGATGCCATCTTCATGTATATGACGCAGCCAACTAGCTTAATCAGCCGTTTAACTAACAGCCTGGCGTTTAGCCGGTTGATTAAACAGCTAGGCAAATGCTTTAGATCGATGACGTTTCATTACTTGCCTAGCCTGTTGGCTGTTAATTTAAATTTAAATCCACTTTCTGCCGTTCTCAAACTCGAAACGAAACTCTTCTAACTGTCAATATGGCGTCGGCAAACCACAACTTTGATGGTGTTTTCCAATATTTCATGAAAAACAACAAGACTGAATTTCAATTAAGCAATTTATTTTTAAAAGAAATATATTTTGTACGAATGGCCTAAGCATTAGCCAGCCCGTTTATTAAATTTTGTAACAAACGCTACGGCTATCTTCTAGGCCGTTAGTTAAACAGCGCCTTTTAGTTTAAATGCTAGGCGTTAATTGAGCGGCTAATTAAGCTAGTTGGCTGCGACATATATTTAATTAGATTTATCGATTTTTTTTATTTATCTAGCATGGTGTTATAGCCTAAATAAAGCCTCCTTGGTAATTTTTAAATTTTTCAAATTGGTCCTGTAGTTTTGGAGTGGACAAACGAACAATACAATCTTTGCTACAATAGTGTACATTTTAACAATGAAACTTACAAATCCAGCTCTAATAGAATGTGTGAGTCCTGAAACATGATGAATTATGTGTAAGGAGCCGTCGATACTTGCGACTAAAAGTCGCAAGTCGCACGGCGACCGTCGCGCAACTCGAGCATGAGACGACAGGGATACTTGAGTAACGTCTTGTAAAGTCAGTTGGGACATTCTATCTGTCTTTGGTACATCATACCTTAGCCATAGGAGATTCACGCCACTCTAAAACAATTGAGATTATATATGGTTTTACATAATATAAAATACATATTCATACTATATTTTTTATATTATGTAAAAATATCAATGAAAACAACTTGGTCTCCAAGTATCTACTACATATAACCTAGATATATGATGAGAAGTGTAGAGAATACTAAAGTTCTTTCTAAATAACATCAATAAATATAGACTTTTTATATTTCATTAAATCTGAAATTAACATTTGAATATAATTTCAGTTTTCTTATTGATTGCCATTCAGTATTGATTAATATTTAACATTCTACAGAAATTCATTAATACAAATGTGTGTCTCATCTCTTAGATATAAATTTGTAAGGAACATCTGGAACATCTAGTATTGGTAACCTAATATTATTATACAAATCAGATAAATTATTAGGATACAATCACTAAAAGTAATGATTATAAGTTTCTTAAATAAATTACATATAATGATTTAAAAACAAAGTGTATAAAACTTCAATAAGACCATTGTTTCAGATCTTTTGGCTGCTCCAAACTAAATTCAATGCTTTTTAAAAATACCTTTTTGGTTGTACTATTATAAAAAAAATACCTTTGGACAAGCAGATTGTTCAACAATATGTACAAAATGATGTTTGTGAGACAATTCAGCAATCAACACCTCACTCTCAACTTGGTGGAATGCAATCAGGGACACTTTCTGCCTGCAATGAGATCATAACATTTCCAGTAGTTGTTTTAGTAAGTAGAATTATGAGAATAAACTTGGTCTTTCTCACAATAAATCCGATGTTAATTAAAAATTTAAGTTAGCGTATGGTAGACAGTACCGGTGACCCCAGTACTAAAATAAAGTGCAATTTAGTTTACAGCATGGCCTGCTGTCATCCTCTTTGGCCATACTGCAGGCAGAGGAACAATCTGATGCATGAATAATATCAACTCCTTACCCTTCAATGTAATAAAGATGTAAGTTAGCATGATCTTCTAGCAATGGACTCCATGGAGCAGGGTCAGCTACATTGTTACTCCAAACCAGAACCCTTATACCAGTATTATATGTACACCAAGATACATTCCTCTCTATTTTACGATTTATTCCACCCAACTCTAGACTCTGAAAATAACAATATACATTCAAATTAGTTAAAAAATATACAGTAATTCTTTTATGTAATTAATTACTGATGAAAAAAGAGATACATATTCTTGAAAATTTGCATATACTTAACAAACAAATAAAGCTGGAAATAGTTGTATGTTCAATTATGATATCAATTACTATAGAGTATTGCAGATTATCAGTCATGTTCTATCCAAATAAAAAACTCTGCATTTTCAATATTTATAACTAATGTGCTTAATTATGCTATATTTTTCTAGCATATAGCATAATTAAGTTAAAGGTAGTTGGTATTACAGACATTTTCTATGAAATTAGTTATATTCAAAATTATGGCTTACTTGAAGATATGGATCTCTGTCAGATATACGACATGGCACATTATTTTCATTTTTCTTTCCTAATACAATTAATGTTGCTATTTTTTCTGGGTGAACAAATAAGATGTGTGAAGGAGAAATAACAGCTGAAAATCATAAAAGTTAAATTTAGTTTAATGTTGATTGTAGTGTGTTTGTTTTGTTTTTTATTTAAGTAATATTACTTACCACTAGTAACATTGTTTCCCATCAATTTTCCAATACAATATCTATCAAAGAGTACATGAATTACATCAAGTGTGTCAGGTTTAATCGTAAGGTAAGCTAAGACTCCAGATGAAAACACTAATGTAATAATACAGTCACTATTCCACTCACAAGTTACGACTACATGATCTCGTACTTTGGATTCCAATTGTTTTATATGGTTTAATCTAGGTGGACGATGGTACGCACCACGGCCCTCGCAATATAACCGTTTAGCACAATCATAAACTGATTCCTCTAGTTTCTTTTTCGATTCATATCTGTAATAAAAAAATATAAATTAAGTTTACTTTATATTATTTTAAATCATCACCACTGAAAATAAGTAAACTATCGAAATATTTTATGCTTACTTAAAACTTTTAAAGTCATTATTTTTTACTGTTACTGTGTCATCACACGTAAGAAACTTAAGATCGTAACTAAACATTTTAGAGACATAAATAGATTTAATTTTAATTACATTTTTAATACTTTGAACAATTTAATTTATTTTGTTTTCATAATAATTATTATTTTTAGAGCTAAATAAAACAAACCACCGGTGTTGCCAACTATCAACTATGAATCTGAAAGTCCCATTAGCTTAATAATAAGGAATCCAAAGAAATGCTACATTCCACCGATTTTTCGTATAAAACTCCGAGATATCTGTATTTTGTGTATCGAGATTTTTATGAACCTTGCTTTGTAGAGTAAAGTTTTGCGAAAGTAACTCAAGTTAAAATGATGCATAATATTTATCTTCAATGTTTTTGTACTCAGAGGATTTTAAATAAACCAGTTAGGGATTAGGATAGTTTCAAAATGTTGAATGTCCCTAAATCTAAATAGTACAAAAGTAAAAGGTTAGTTTCTAAATGAAAGGATGGCCACTTAGGGAGATAATTACCGCTGACAGATCCAAAATTCCGCTAAATCCGGCAAAAGCGCTAAGTTGGCATTCAAAGAATAGTGGCATATTACAGATTTTTTTTTTAAATAATTTTATGGCGCATATTACAGAATAGTGAAACTAAAGAGCATAATAGCAATGTTGAGCAGATCGGATTATGGGTATGTGGTATATATCCGATCCCGAAATCGTTATTATGATTACCAGACTGACGATTTCGGAATTCACCACGAATCATTTTTAATTTTTATGCGACGGGAATGTTTGATCGACACATAATTACTTCAAATTTTATTAGTGGTTTGAACATAATGTGTGTTATAATACTTACCTTATTTACTAATAACGTTCAATTAAATTATATACTTAAGATTAGTTTGTATATTTTACAAAGGTTGACAAAATATAGCTTTTTTGCGAATTACATCCTCATTATTAATTATGCTTTCGATTATGCTACTTCAAAGGCCTAAAATTCATGTTTAAAATATGATAAGTATATCATATAATGCACGGCCTGAAATTATAGAAAGTGAATTATTAGCTACACACTCAAGCCTAGGGAATGCAATCCCGCGGAAATATACGCGGGATCTCGATCTCGCGAGATCGCGTGTAATTTTTCGGGATTAATCCCGAAACATAGTATGACGAGATCCCGTTCGAGATTGATGGGATTGGGCTGCAATGGTCAGCGATTCTACACACATCCGCTCGGGACGCTTCACGCGACATTGCACATTACATAGGGTACATTGCAACGGACATTAGATGCCGGTTAGCAGATAGCACACTTGATACACTTTGTTTTTTAAGAAGTTACTTCCAAAATCTCCCGTAACTACTTTTTAATCTCCTTGAGCTATACCTACTTTGGTATTGATTATGTTCATGTTACTAAAATTGTTACTTGTTTAGTTAGTAATATTAAATGATAAAGGCTTTTGTTTTCTTTTAAATAATATGTTGTTTTAATTAACCTCACTATCACAAACATGCAATTTTCATCGTATTCAGTTATGTGAATTATTTTTTTTAAACTATACGAGATCCCGAAAATTTCGAATCTTGAATTCACGATCTCGAGTCGGGATTGCATTCCCTACTCAAGACATAGGTTGCGGCTTGTATTCTTATTTTATTATCAACTCCTTTAACGTAATTATTAATAAGTAAGAGTAAATTATTGAGGGCTATATAAGAGTAATAGAACAAAACAGCTTTATGAATATCATATAAACGGAAATTTATTAGTCCCAGATAATACTACTATGAGGAATTTCAATGTGTCCCAGCAATCTATTGGATTTACAAGAAACAACTTAGTTTGGTTATATGTGATATTAAATGTCAACTAGAAATTAAGAAAGAAACCATCAAACAATTCTATGTATTGAAATTAGTGGGCAGTTACAATAACTGTCTAGGTACAGTCCTTTTAGTTCAAAAGGAATTTAACTGAGTTTTTATATCTATTTGGCTGAGGCCATACAGCTAGTGATATTTTCGCGGCGCGGAAATATAAACAACATATTTGTAGTCTTGAGTCTTGACCCACACTTATTTGAGAAATGTAGTTATAAGGGTCTATCTAAAGAATGTTCTTTGAATCCTTATAGGATTTAGATTAATACGTTCCTAAAGTTCTTTAAGGTCCATTTCTAATTTGGGGGAGATGTCAAAATTAACAATAAATGGTGTACATTAAATATTAGAGCTCAATAATGAAAGCCATCTGGCAGAAGGAATGGTCGCATTAAGCCAGCCCCGTATAATTACAATTTCGTAACATTGCAACATTTACTTTTCACAAAAATTTTAATTACTTACCCTAAAATGTCAAATGGATTTTGTTTTTTAAATGATTAGGTTTTCCGACTAGATTTCTCTTTTATTCTAAGGCATGAAGGTCGTATTGCACTTTTTATTAAATACCTAGCGGCCTGTCCCGGCCTTCATTTTTTAAAAATAAGTATTGATTTTAATAAATATATGCGGTTCGTGGTTTTGATTACACGACGGCTATTCAGATTCTTGCTTAAAAATAATAAAAAAAACAGTCGCTTTGCCTCAGGAGACGGAGTTTTTGGAATGTAGTTATGATTGAATTTTAATATAAAAAAGTAATCGTAAAATACAGATTAAAGCTCATAACAATTAACACAGTACCTCTTTATTAATCTTAGTATTTTATAAGAGATATTATGAGAGATTTTGTAATGTTTTGAATGATTTTATAACTTATCTGGCCATAAATACTGTTACATAAAAACTTTTCCTTTTTTCAAGCTTTTTATTATTTTGAATTTGGAAACCATTTCACATATTTTTTTCGTGTTCATTATGAAGTTACAATATGGAATGGGATGTTAAAGATAATAGAGTTGCAGTGATCGCCTTGCACAAAGTGAGTTTTTTTTATGTTACAGTGGTACTGCCCCGCTCG
This sequence comes from Pieris brassicae, assembly GCF_905147105.1. Lineage (NCBI taxonomy): Eukaryota > Metazoa > Arthropoda > Insecta > Lepidoptera > Pieridae > Pieris > Pieris brassicae. Next base: position 18,593,481 of record NC_059666.1, on the reverse strand, counting down.
GGCATGCCCAATTGGCTGAAGCCCGAGGCCAACGGCATGGCACTCCCACTCGGAAGGGGTTGACTGATTGCACCTCTAACACAGGTTATTTAATCACAGTTTATGGAAACAGTGCTTAAATCCATAGATTCGTGGCCAAACAGATTAAAGACCTGTATAACATCCAAAGCTGGCCATTTCGAAAATAATTTATTTTTCTTTGCTGAGCTTTTAATAAATATATAGGTATAAATTGTAATAATAATACATTAGGTACTTCATTAAAAAAAAGCATTTTCATTTGTAACAGGCTGGACTAGGTAGACAAACTTCAAGAGCAAATACCTAATAAAATCCTGCCTAAAATTACAATTTAACCATAAATTAGACTATTACGTTACTTTATATAATCTAAATGCTTCGATTATGCAAACGATTCCCGAGTTAATAAAATTGCCATCCTCCTGACACCAATTAACGACAAGCTTTGCAACAGAATAACGTAAAAATTTCATCTAGCAATTAGCGTAAAAAACTGTTGGGAAAATTCAAAACTATTTGCTGAAACAATATATTGCATGAGTGAAAAATATTTTACGGCAGCGTCCAGCACGTGACGGTTAGTATAGAGAAAAAAACTAAAATGTTAGCAATCTTTCTAGATTGGATTTCGCTCTACAGTTACAAAATGTTTTCTATTTTGTTGTACCTGACCTGTATTTAATTGTTATATTGTTCAATGATCCCAACTCTAGTATTGTCTTTTATAACATTCATTAACTTTTACATATTTAAAGAAAACACTTATTTAACGGATTGAATCTATATATTATTATAAACTTATAATTATTTTACCTAAATTTTCCCGACGTTTCGCGTGCTTTACAGTGTGCGCGTGACCACGACTGAAGACTGGTGACTGAGAACAAAAGGTGTTGAATGTCAATTTCTCTACAGCTGTGCTATTTTGGACATTTAACACCTTTTGTCTTCAGTCACCGTGACCATGTACATTACTTCTTTACTGAATTCGACGGAGTATTAAACGTATGAAAAATCTTAGCTTTAATCAAAGACGTTGATTTATTTATATACTACCATTAACTAATATTTTTATTTTATATTCAGTTTGGTGCAGTACTGAGGAGACGTTAAGCACCGGGATCATAAGCGGGATAGCTGGGGCAGGACAGTTCGTGAGATCCACTCACTCAGTACTTATACAGAGTTGGCTTTGCTAAAATTATGGTAGCTACTGATCTCTAGATCAACGCAATTATACTTTATCTTTACAAAATAAGTAGCATCGTTTACAGTATTTAGTTCATTTCTTCTATTTTACACGCACACTGTTAGATTTTTTTGTGAAAGTACGAATTTATTCTAAGTACTTTTCACACAGGCTAGTTTCTATGGTATTGTATTTTTTTATTACAAGCTTTACTATAAATTTTGTCTGGCCTTTTTTAAATAATTAATCAATTTAAAGAACTGAAAACGAACTGAAAATTTACTGAAATGTATAGCCTTGGTATTAGACTTATACTATTTTATAGATAATGTTGTCCCTAGAGTAATAATTGTCTCTTATGGCAAGATTAGTAATAATAGACAAATATCCTTTGCTTATTGTTGCATAATTTGAATGTATGATAAATGATAGGCATCTCAAACATTATATTGTTAAGATAAATGTTCTGAGTTGGTGATGTTTGGTTGGTTTGGTTTAAAATTTATTTATCTATGTATTAAAAAAAACTCACAGCTTACTAACACAAAATATTTTTAAATCTGAACGCTAGTTAAAAGGTTTACGCACTTAACAATAATAAATGAGAATGTGTTTATTTGTGTGTATTTAAATCTGCTTGATACAGAAAATGACTTTAGTGAAAAAAATAGTCTGGGTGTACAACGCATATAGAACACACCTAATTTTAAAATGATTTATTTTCCATTAAACACACACATTTTTCAGCTACGAGGCAGGAGATTAAACGTATGTGATATCAATAACTAAACTGTCGATTAAGACTTACTACACTAGAACGGTAAATACGTACTAGTGTATTAAGAAACGGTTTTTATATAGGATTCTTCATCGAAGTTCATTAATTGATAAAAGAATTTGCTCTGTAAATCATAAGGGCCATAGCAATTACAATTCAAATTGATTGAAGATTTTGAGTTCATGTTGAGAGATGTACGATATTGATAGACCTATAACGAAATTGCAATAAAACACCGGTATCGCTGTTATAAGTTGTAGAGTACCTATGGTTTCCCCAACTATATTTAGCATGTCTATAGTTGATACATACAGACAAGTTTGTATGAAAGCGTGGAAGGAGAACAAGATATGTAATACATTTTTGAATTTTCTTTTCAACCTAGTAAGTTTTAACGATATAAATTTAAATTAATTAAACTGTATACAATGAAATATACTTGGCAAGTGCTAGGTTCATTGCCTTATGTATATCACTGCCTATTAATGTCGCGTTGAAACTTATTTACAAAGAATAAGGTCATATTTAAATCGAGCAACGTTTAAAAATTACTTAAAACAGTTCGTAAAATAAAATACATTGATGGATTATGTATTACATGTCTTATTTTGAGTTCACTTATCAACACAATGAAGTGAACCGTAAAGGAGTATATATAATGTATTATGAATTACGAAATTACATGTAAATGGCATAAAAATTACGTACTGTTTTACCTTAACAGCTTTTTTTGTACAACAATAAACAATTTTTGTAAAAAATCGTGCACAGGTTTTATTTTCACAACAGATGTTGATCACGCGATACAATGATGTATTATGGATTCACCCTATAAATAAACAATCCAAATTCTAACATAGTAATAACATGAACACAAAGTTCGTGATCATTGATTTTAACCGGTTCTTGAGTCTCCATAGTAAACTATGTAAAAAAGTTTTTCATATTAAAATAAATGAATGCCATAAATACAGAAACTTGAAACTCAGGCCCGCTTTGGTTGAAGTTATTGTGTTTCTGTTGTATTAACAAATTAAAATATATTTTATCTCAAAATGTTATATCACCCGAAAACATGAAATTATTTTCTGAAATAAACTAATGTTAGAGGACTAATCTACCACAATTTATAAAACTTCTGGAACAATTACTGCATATTATTATTATATATATAAAAAATAAATAAAACGTTTGTTAAAACATTGCTAAAACCGTGGTTATAACATAATCTTGTCGAATATAACTTGAGCTGGTAAAGATTTTTACACTTTATATCATTAGAGCCAATTTAGATTACATATTTTTATATAAGAATATCTTGTGACTTCAGCACTACGGAAATCGAATGATTTATATTGAAATTGTATTTCTCGAAAATATAATGTTCTCTTTGCCCTTCCTTCCTTCATCATCATCTGTAGTACTGTTTTTGTTACCATGATTAGTATCCACATAGTTTTATAATGAGGCTGGTAAGAATCTGTTTTAGGAACATTTTTCTGATTTTTAAGAAGTCTAATCTATACGGTTCGGCGTATTCAACAAGCACTTGATCACGAAGGTACGTATAGTATAAAAATATTTTGTAACAATAGAGCTAGAACTCTTACACTAAAGCTCTCATCTGCAGTGCATTCAATGCAAACTTGCGTCTTTGTTACCTTTCTATGATCAAACTTATGTTTACCTGTATACCAATTTAAACTTTTCTACTTTGTGCATATTGAATTGACGAAGAATTCTACTTTGATTAAAAATAAAAGAAAGTTATTATCATTTGATGGTTTCACTGAATGTACTTTGACATTTCCACAAATCGAATATGATTGGAATAATGGGATATGAACTGCGGAAATGTATAAATAAATGTTAGCGTCTCGAAAAATCCAGTAGTGAGTTTGGTTAACGTGTTCTAGATAGACCTAAAAGCCTACGGGACTACCGACGGCATTGCCTCAGCAATAAAAATCGAGCGTCTTGTTATCTATGATATATTTACTTAAGTGTTATCGGTTCGGATATACCCAAGTTTTAAAAAGAGAAATTTGGTGTGAAAATTATATATTAATCCATTACCAACGAAAGAGCAACCTTTAATAGTATATATGAAACATCGGTTAAAAGACAAATGCTTTTAAATGAATCTTAGAACATTTAATATTTTCCCCTTAGTATTCATCAGCTTCAAAGCTTAATACACTGCGTATTAAAAAAATTTTAAGGAATCAATATTTTATGTAAATTAAACGATAAAGAACAACAACAAGTGTCAAAATGTTTTCTACATCATATAAAATTGATAGATGCTAAGATATTAATTACTTAATGTCCATTACAATTAAAAAAATAAAAATAAAACACTGATAAAGCCGTAATAACATTATTATAAGCAAATTTTACTTAAAAGGATTGCGTGAAAGTAGATTTTTATATTGTTAATTAGCACGTAACATTTATCATATTGATCGATTTATCTTAGTTATTTAAATTCAATAATAACAGTTTAAGTATTAAGTGTTGTATTTGATAATGACCTTTAGGAATGTTCCGCCTTTTCTCAAATTCTCACGTTAGTCAACCATAGACCACTTCAGTTGTGTGCGTCGCGTGCTAGCTTACAGTAGCGCAGCGCGTTCTTAAACCATAGAGTTTATTACGAAATATAAATTGGTATTACGTGATTGTGTATAATCAAACTTGAATTTGGAAGTTTACTACTTTATAGAGGTTTGATTGATTTATTAATAATATCATTTTAACTTGAACGTTGAACAATAATATATTAAATTATTATAGATTTACATTAGATTTTAAGATTAAAGTGTGTTAAACGTTATATTTTAAAATTCTAATATTAATATTTAACCTTCAATATATAATCATCACGTTGTATTATTCGTAGCTTATTCAATGATATTTTCTAAATGTATATTTAACGAATTTATAGATAATAATAACATTATTACAAAAAATCGTTAGGTACTTAGATAGTATGTAATAACTATTGGATACAAATTCAAAGATTTACTTATTTGTTGTAACAGACATTATAAATCATAACGAAATTTATGTTTAACTTAATCCGAATTCTTAATTTTAATTTATTAGGATAATAGTTAATATTAACACAGCAAGTAATGCACTTTGTTTTGTATTTGGTACTGGTACAATTAATTTCGAAGTCATCTTTAGTAATTTCATTATCTTTTAGAACAAGTACTCCATGTTATGTTTCATAAGTCACAAAAACGCAAATCCTCGATATTTCTATGTCTGTTCTAATAAACACATTTTTTGTTACTTAACAACGCAAAACAGTTATTGTTTCGTTGGGAATCAAGCCTTCCGGATCAACGCAATGTTATCTACTAAGCCAGGGTAAGGTCGTTTACTGTAACACCATTCCCTATTCATTGAAATTAATTATTTCCATTCAGTCTACGAAGGCTACGGATTGTAGACATGATGGTTATTGTCGTAGCCCGTAGGCCTGAAAGTGGTCTCTGTTGAGCTATTTATTTTAATAATTGTATTAATGTCGTAATCAAAGTTTAGTTACTACACTTTAGCAGAATCTCATATAATATTGTCTTTGGGTTAGGAGAGAAGAACTTTAGTCGTCATGATTGCTTTACAGAGACTCGTTGTTGACCTTTTAGGGATTACGCTTTTTAAAATTAACTCTGTTTTAGTTTTCTAAATTAATTAAAGTTATATGTTACATTTTATTTATTGATTCACATTGGTAACAGTTTGCTTTTATGAAAATCAATATTTAAAAATGTATAATAAATATAAATAAAAAAATATACTACATTTCCTCATTACCTTTCCGTATAGATAAAGCAATAGCGAAATATTGATATACATTTGCAAAAGCTGTGTTTTTCAAAAAAGGTCTTAGTGTAAGTATTAAACTCGTATTCTATTAAATATTCGGAAGGGTAGAAAGTAATCGAATATTTACGGAACTATTTGCTACTGAGATAGTGAGATCAGATAAAAAATTATTCCACAAACTTTTGCCTGGTTTCATTTAATTTTCATGTAATTCTACAGTCTCAGCTCAGCTATCAGCATAGGATATGGAATTTACTGCTGTATATTTCTTACGTATATCTAAAATATTCTTTAACGCTCATGTTTTAATTTTGGTTAAAGCTTACTTATTATTATAATACAATTATATTAACATTCATTTCATATCGTGTGTATTACCACATAAATATGGTAAATACTGCCATAACGCCGCGATGTCCGATACACCTATATTATAAAACGTGGACTAATAAAGAAATGTGTGTTACCATGGTAACATGAATCAACATCGTAACCATGGTAGCAACACAGTACATTATAATAAGCCTTTAAAGGTCTCGCTTAACTTCAAATGGCAATTGAAAGTATTGCCCTTTTCACTCTTGTGTCGCTTTGTACAGAAACAACTAAAACATTCTTTAATTAATAGTTCCAGTTGTGAAGGCCGTTGGTGTTTAAGAAGTGTCATTGATATAAAATTAAAAGAATATAAATTATAAAGTTTTGTAAAAGTCTACTTGTATAACAAACATTTAGGGAAAGGAAAATTCAAGGTAACCTGTGAAAAGTAATCACAACCGTACTGGTTTTGAGTGCCCGAAATAAGGTTATTATAATTAACTTCAATTAATTGATACAGCGTTATTTGTATTTTATTTAGTTCTTTATAGATGTTTTATTGCGTTATTTTTAATTAATACAATGTTATCAGCATATTAATTAACAATTAAATCATAACCCTTTATTGACTTAAATGTTATTAAACAAAGAAAATTAATTTAATTTAATTTTGTGTCCAAATTAATTATAGAATTAAAGTGAGACTTTAAATTATTCATAAACGGACTTTTAAGTAACAAAGTAGGTTTTATTTCGGAATAAATATGCAACGCTGGAATATGAAAATGAAGGAAATATTTAACTTAATCTTTCCGCCGGCCTATTAAATCAGATACATGCTATAGTGTACCATCAAACCGGCGGTTACGTGGCCACTCAGTGTCATTGTGCGTCCTTTATAGGTTACAAAACATAGCATATTGGTCGAGCGGACATAATGGTACAATTTCAAATCTTATAACTTTTGACTATATGTATAAAGTATTACAATCTTGCCAAGTTATAAACAAGGTCATGTGTCCCTGAACAACCAAAAGCCATATAAGATGTTAAGCAAGCGTTAAGAAATATTTTAATTTCAACTTAAACTAACATTTGTGATAATTGAACACAAGACGTTTTTTTTGTAATTTCAGATATGATATAAGGAAATATAGTCACGGAATAAACAAAAGGTATTGCGAGTATAAAAAAAGAATAATCCTGTATTTGTAATGGAACTACTTTCATATGATCTTGTTATGTAAACAATTTATTTATATTCGGTAAAAACAAAAGCGTATCAGGAGCCAAAACTAGTTTATCTCATTATAAATACGTTAACAAGTATCAATTAAAACTACAGCAATAAATACGATATTTTTAAAGAAATATGTAATTAAGTTTTGTGTTATTGTATGTTATAATTAACAGCTTTTAGTTAAAGCACTTACGTTTGTTAATAGTAAATCGGGTTATGCTTTTTGATGCCAATTGCTTTATATCTATTTAGTTTTGAATTAGTTGAAATCATTGTTTTTAGTAAGGTATTAGTATTAAATTAGGATATACGATTTAAATTTTGAAGGTAAAAACTCAAGAAACAACCTTTGTCTCTTGCTAATTTTTACAAATTATTTACCATCAATTTGAATTAGTGTAGATAAGTGACCTCTGTATCCCTTGTTCAAAAATTCTTCTGTTTTATATACCGTATGATTCTAGACGGATAGGTTAGGTTAGTGACTTATTCAACCAATCAGAGCGCACATTCCGTTTGGTTATCGCTTATTTATTATTTTGCGCGTGAGTTCGGTAAGTTAATCAATTTACGAAAATGTGGGCGTAAAATAATACAATTTATCTCTCGTTTAGAATCCTACGAAAGTTTATAAATTTCGTTGGATTTTTGTCTTATTTCATAGACAGTTAATTTGACTAAATATATACAACAATAGAAGGTAAATAGCCTCAGATAAATAGCATTCAATCCGAAGCTCATATGCGTCAATGTTGTATAGTGTGTCTACGTCTTTGCGTAACATAACTCGACACTTTGGCAAACATAGTGGGTGGCTGAAACTTACACTTATAAAATAATGTTTTATTTTTCTCTCATTACTGTGGAAATAACACATGCAAAAGTATAACTCGTTCGTAAGTAGAAACATTAAAAAACTATTAAGTAACACACTGTTCAAATAGAATATTGAAAGATAATGACTTAAATATTAGTATAATTCTCGAAATTTAACTGTCTTTTGACAGTCGCTGCGTTTATTGGGAATAGTCTATGAATAACTTTGGACCAATTGGAAATATTGTATATAGTTTTCGTTGTATTATTCAGTTCAGTTAGTAGCTGACGCGACCGTGGTCTTAACTACAACAATAATTGTCATTGGTTAACGCAATTACTGGTAAAACTTCTTTAACTGACTTTTTTAACCTTATTTTAACTGTCTTTCGCTGACCATGATTTGGGATTAAATGCCTTCAATTAAAAATTGACAACATATTACCATCGATCGCAGTCCTCAGTCAAACAATATTCTACGACTTGCTGTTACGAATGTCAAACTAGTAAAGATTGCATGTAGACTAGAAATCCCCTAATTGGATTGAATAATGATTAAACATTAGTTACGATATTATATAGTTCTAGAGTTAATTAACATCAAAGGACGCCAAACTTGATAATTTAACAATATATTTCCTGTTCAAAGCCCTAAATACTTTCACATCATATATATATCAATTCACTAGCGCCCGCGACTTCTTCCGCGTAAAATTCTCGTATAATTATACAAAGTCCAAATGCTGCTATGCTAACCCTGATCTTATGTTACATATCATAATGTTACATAATCATAATGGATGGAATGGAAAATATTATCGATATATAGAATTTTTTTTTACTCATATATGAGTTTTCACTTCTATAGAATACATATGTGCTATGACAACAAATATATTGAGGAAGATACATTGCTTCATATGAGCAGAAATATACTACATTTCATAAAACATATTTCTGTTCTATTAAATCGTAAATCTAGGTAAATATAGCGATTACAATCACCATATGCAATTGTTCTTGCTCACGTTGTTCACTGATTCGTATTATTTATTATCTTTATATTAATATTTTAGCTTTATAGTTTTTGAACTCATTTAAAGAACATAACGAAAATCAAACAGACATTCGTTTCATATATAAATTGTATTTTAGAAGTCGTAAAGTATATTCAGTGCTCAAACAACTATTATTTAATAATACACACTAATACTACATAATATTTTATGTAGACACACTACCAGCTTAACAAGCTGATGCCCGCGTATTTGCGAATTTGGAGAAATTATCCAACCTAGTCCAAAGAGGATGCACTAATTACACTTTCCAGACGCCTATTCCAGCCACTTCTTGGTTTGGAGGAAAGTTCTTCAGTTTTAAAGATATGTATTTTCACTTAAAATGAAGAGCTTCTCAATTCTTGAAACATTATAGTAGCCAGTAAGGATTTTATAGGTTTCAATGAGATTACCTTTTAATCGTCTACTTCATAAATCAGTAAGATCAAGGGCTGTCAGGCGCTCATTATAAGGGTCGTTTCTAATTGCTTTGACCATTTTCATGGTTTTTCTTTAAACCCTTCAAGCATGTTAATCTCCTTTATGAAATAAGGATTCCAAATGTTGTAGGTATACTCGAATAGTAGAAGTATTAATTTGTGTTGACGATGTTAAGTCAAATTAAATAAATATCTACAATATTTATCTCGACCCCCGAAGTTTTAAAGCCAACTTTTAATGTGCTGAGGTTAAATAGATTATATAACCAAATCATAATCTATTTCGCTTAGTGTTTATATACATCTTATTTTATTGCCCTAAAATAAGAACTTATTACAACTAACAGTCGGAGTGTCATAAAGAGCAGAATGTCTATGGTTCTGTGTAGTGTAAATTGATCTATTGGTGATGTGCCAAAATATATTTATGATCCTATTTTATATTTTTACTAGTGAGCCAGTCAATATTAATTTCACGTATTTTAAAATTAAAGTGAAGAACTCAAAATCATTTTTAAAAAACTAGTATCGTATGAAAAATTTACAATTCGCGTGCTTTCCAGAAACTATTCCATACTTCGAATTATTCTCTTCTTCAGATTCAAATACACGGATAAAGTTATTTGACAAATTATTTATGCAGTGTTGAAGGTCCTGCCTTTAACCTAATGAAGAAACCTCGAGCAGTCGGAACTTTTACCTACTGACATGAAACACTTATTTAACCTACGAAAAATGTTATTGTGTTCAATCCTTAATCCTTACGTCGTCTTTGAGTGTGGATTATGAAGTTCTGTTTAATGGAGCGGATTGTACTTCTAAACCCATTACAGAATTAACATTGGACCAATAAACTTAAGCTTTTGTTCGTGAGGAAATTTGAATATTTCTGTCTGGTTCTTAAAAAGTATAGTGATTTCGACCAGTTTGATAAAATAATTGTTTCGCCTTATACTACGTAAAATGTTGTGATATGCGGTTATACGTTGTTCAGTACTAGTTATTATTATTTAGCCTTAATTGATTAACAACCTAAAATATTTACAACACAACACAAAATTAATATATATAAAATTGAATTTAGAATGCAAATTACATTAAATAAAGTTAAGTACACATTTGGTTGGCTCCTTAGTGTAGGGTTGAATCCCCATCTTGGGTATAGGCTTCCTCCAGTTTAAGCCATTCATTCCGTTTTTGGACATTTACATATATATGTCTATAACAGATAGGGGTTGAGGTTGGAATTTCAATTGTAGTCGTGTGACGCGCTCCAATAACGCCTTATTTTGTTATTTTTTAATGTAGGGTATGTTGGGTGCGTAAAGTCTTTGCTAATTTTGCCAGCCTAACTCCTTCCAGAAGCACAGAAGTCTCCCGGACACTTTACAGGCTTCGCGGAGTGACCTCACTGGTCCGAGGTTGTGCGTTGATTAGCCACAGCCTCGCATTCCAGGACTACGTGGGTGAAAATTCCTCTACGCTGAAACAGCCTCTGCGCAAGGGGCTGTCTGTTGCGCCTAGGACAAAAAGATGTTTATTAAGGACAATGGCCCGTGATTGTCCCTATCATTGTTCAGAAGTCGCTTAGTAAGTTGCGGGTTAATAGTCGGCAGAGCCATTTGGGATTGTTTGCAATCCACACTTCGCGACCATCGTTGATGCTGGAGTTCAGGTTCGTTCTAGGGAGAAGGTCATGAATCCTCTTCTCTCAGTATATGATATTTCTTGTTAAATATTAGTTGGTTAGTGATTCTATCACATGGCGCTGCTATAAGAGGTTGGTACTCTATTGACCTGTTGAGAATCACTGTGTGTGTACTATAGTGATTTTTTCCCCATAGATCCAATACCATAAGCCTGATGGCAGCTAGGGCTGCCTCCTGCTGTATGTGTAGGTACAGAGGTAAGATCTGCAGGGCTATCTCCATTGCTGCAGTTGGAGTTGTTCTCATACAACCGCTAGCAGCGGACAAGGCAAGCCATTGGAACCGTCCAAGTTTCGTGATTGCCGTGATTTTTTAATGTATTCTCGAATCGAAAATGAAGTCGATCGATTATGAAAACTATGCCAGCCGGGTTTGTCTGATGTGGCAGAATATATATTATGACGTGTACTTCTATGATACATTCCTTCGTGCCTCTGCCAGGCCTGCAGGTCTCAGTACTAGTACATCAATATAATTATACTCTTTAAACCATATATTTGTCTCTTTCTGTCAGACTGTATTTCGTTGTGGTAATAATAGACCGATTTAGTTTTTACGATTGAGAGGATTCGTCTTTTACTTTTATATTTATATCTGTTATAGGTTGCTTTGAGCAGTTTATTTATTACAAAAAGTAAGAGGAAAAAAATAAGTCCTTAAGCAGGAAAACATTTATCTCGACATGTCAATGCAGGAAGATTTTTATAATCCGGAAAAGCAGATATTTTTCTATAGGTATTCATACGCAAGACAATTTTGTTCTTATTCTTAAAGTGTATTGCATGAGATTTCAAAGCAAATAGGTTCTCTAAGCACAACTGTAAGAATCTCATTAGCAAATTGCCTTTTTTGATAGTTATTTTATTAAGCAGACAAATCATTTTTCTTTACCTTCAACGAATGTTGTTTCTCTGAAAATCGAACTGGAGTCACTTTAGTTGCCTCGCCGAATAAATGTTGGCAAGAAAATGACGAAATACAATGTGCTGAACACTACCGAAAATCGTTTAATCCCGGAAATTAAAGTTTTAATGTAGTTGGTAATTGGCAATTACTATAAGTATAATAATGGCAATTTTTCAACTCGTACATTATTATTATTAACGTGGTATCTTTTCATTTAAATGCTAATGAGTTTTATTTCGCTTAACTTTTTGCTGTTTGAATAAATGTATGATTAATGTGTAAATTATCATTCCTCAATGCTGTAAGTCTCTCAATTTTAAATTTAATATAAAAAATTCTTCGTATAATTTATAAATCTTTGGTTTAGAACAACTTTATAGACTAGTACTGAGCGGTTTCTTAGTCTGAGAGATAGGTAAATGTTTCATAGATAATTATGATTGTTACGCCTGCTATTTTCAAATATTCTTTAATTTATTTTGAATTTGTTTGAAATTCTATTACGAATAATGCACGTATAATATACAGACTAAAAATATAACATTATGGCAATCAAAAAGGAAACAAATACCATACACGATTTGAATATGATGGGAATAATGTGTTTGGTGTCGCAGACTACTAGTAAATCTCGTCTAATGAACTCTTAAACATGTACTTACTCACTCCTTTCTTTAACTCGGAGAAGCTACTATATTTATTTAATTAGTTTAAGTTTTAATAATCATCTGTTGTCAAAATCTATTGATAATAACCCGTACATAAACGCATTCACGTACAACATAGTCCGGCCGTGTCCATGACACAGTCACACCCCATGTTTCTAGACACTGGTGGGACATCAAAGAAGCATATATTTTATGTCTATGATCTGTTTAAGCACTTGTTATTTATAAAAAACCTTTACTATAAATATTAACAATAATAGAGGTCGACATAGCCATTGAGGTAGTAGTCATACTATTTGTTTATTAATAGCTATTTTAGTCGTAGATTAAATCTGTATAAAATTACATTGAAATCGCATGTTCTTTCAAAACTCCCATCTGTCTTCAAACAACTTTCAGTTTTTCAGTTTGTATTCTTAACTTTGTTAAATTAGATTTTTTTTCGCGTTTTTTAAATTCCTACTCATTTTCTTATGTTTGTTTGCATTCAATAGAGAAAATCGTAGTGAATGATGTTAGCGAAGTGTCTAAAATGAGACTTACAAGATGTAAAGTGCTTATTTCTTCTATATTTGTACCGCAGCTTCAGATCACGTTTTTTTTTAAATATCTTAAAAAAAAGCAAGGTGCTAACAGCAGTGTTGGCCTAGTGGCTTCAGCGTACGACTCTCATCCCTGAGGTCGTAGGTTCAATCCCCGTCTGTGCACCAATGGACTTTCTATCTATGTGCGCATTTAACATTAGCTCGAGCGGTGAAGGAAAACATCGTGAAGAAACCGGCTTGCCTTAGACCCAAAAAGTCGACGGCGTCAGGCACAGAAGGCTCATCACCTTGCCTATTCCATTAACAAATGATCTTGTAGCAGATACGGATATCTGAGGCCTAGACCTAAAAAGGTTGTAGCGCCATTGATTTTTTAATTTTATTGTACTGGCTATAGGCGATTAAATAAGTAATTCGAAATTGTAGGATCTGATATAACCATTATTTATTATAACCTTGGGCCTATAACCTACACAAATTGCTGCAAAACTTGACTATAAATTGTTTGATATTATTTACACAATCTAACAGAAATCTTGCAAATATTTACTAAGTACTTACCAATGAGGCTATATAGTAGATCACCGGTAATCCGGCCCCTGTCTAATCCAGCACCCCCTGTATTCCGACACGGTCTATTATTTATTATTGAATTTATTCACAATCTGCGCTTATGTATGATTGAACAAGTTGTAACTTGTACCACCACTATTGTGCTCGACGCGTAGGGTAATGTTTTGATTCTGATTGCTTAGTTTGAATTTGAAATTTGAAGAAGATAGCGGTGCAGTCTAGCGTTTACTGTGTGATTTACGTAGGTAGGAACCTAGTGATGTCGTCACAAGCTGAGAAGCGAAAGCGCAAAATAACGAATCTTTTAATAGTTTACCAAGTGAATACGACGTAGGCCTTAGATGTATGTAATATAACATATAGAATCTCATCATTGGATTTGTAATTTGCCGATTACAAGGTACTATTTTGTAAAAAAAAAACCGGACTATAGGGGGTTTTAGACAGTACTCTATAATTCGAAAATACACTGCTCTTCAAAATGTTTGTCGGATTATCGGAGGTACACTATATTTACGTCTGTTTCATGAAAATATGACAAATGTACCATTTTCTAATACATGATACAAAGGTAGAATTTTTGTTCTATATAGATTTAAAACAATTGAATTAGTCATGAAGGATAAGCCTTAAGTTTTTGTGTGGCTATATTTTTATTTGCTATTTACAGCTTTACTTACAACTTCACTCGTTCCTGTACCATGGTTACGATGTAGTTGAAAGAAAAAAATTTTGTAACCGGATTAAAACTATTTGTAGTATTATAAACTTATAAATGTTTACATTTAAAATTATGTAAATAATTATAAATTATTAAAATTAAAATTGTTTTCTTTCAATGTGTAAAAGTTATGTTAACCAAAGACAATACTACGATATAGTTTTTATGTTGTGATTTTATAAATGATAACCGTGGTTCACGCTTTATAATAAGACTGTTTGTTAAGTTCTATAGAACATTCACAATTAAAGGTTTTAATATGATATTAATTATCGTACATGATGGTAAATTTCATAATTGTCAATTTTGCATAAATAACAGCGACCAGGATTTACATTTTAACTTATTTTAAAATACAGAATTATGAAGCAAAAAATTACATAATACAACTTTGAAATGGAAAAAAAAAATTCACATAATTTTTGGTGTAGAGAATTTACTTTAATTGCAATAATTTTAAATATAAATATTATGAAATGTTTTTACAAACTAATTGTATGATAAAAATATATTTATATATTAGCGTTATGTATGCGCTCAGTTATCTTGGTTAATGGAAATTTTTCAGTCATTACATTCAGATATAGGTTTTATTAACAGAGACTTTGCATTGAAATGACACATGACGATTTTAAATAAATTAAATATGTGTTAGAATTATACATTAAATAATATCTTTGGGATTTTTTTCTTTTTTTTTTTCCTTTTATAGAACCAATATATCTAAAAATCCATATGTCAATTTACAGTTTTTTAGGGTTACAAAGTGTGGAAAAATTAATAACACAACCCATATTAATATTTTGAAGCGGAAAATCACTGCAATCTTTTAACTATATTCACACGCCAATGAAAGAGATGAAATCAATGGCGCTACAACCTTTTTAGGTCTGGGCCTTAGATTTCTGTATCTGTTTCATGACCATTTGTTAATCTAATGGGCAAGTAGGTGATTCTCCTTCTGTGCCTGACGCACGCGATTTTTGGGTCTAAGTCTAGACGGTTTTCTCACCATATTTGCCTTCACAGTTCGAGCGAACGCAAAATGCGCACACGGACAGTCCATTGGTGCACAGCCGGGCATCGCACCTTCGACCTCAGGCATGAGAGTCGGACGCTGAAGCCACTAGGCCAACACTGCTCAAAATGAAAAAGATACAAGATTTTTTTATTTATCTGATTTATAAAATAACTTAAGTCTAAAATGAAATAGTATTTTAAATAATTATTCTAACTTGGTCTTAGACAAGTTAATTGCTTGAATTCAAATAAAGAGAAAATAAAAACGTCTATTATCTATTGGTAATTTTAAACTATATAACTATTAAATATAAACGTTATAAATTAGTAAAATTATATTATTAAAATTGTTTTTCGACCGTGGATCAAATTAAAATAAATATCTTATTATTATTGTAGTTTAAACTTAAAACATACACAAACTAGAATAGGATTTTATAATAGAATTCGCGTCTATTTCTATCGTAATATATAAATTGTCTATTGAAATATTATCTGCTCCTTCAGGCTTCAGAATGACAATTGACACTATAAATAACTGTCATAAATCGTCAGTGCCCTATTGTCGCGCTTTCTCATAAAAATTGGAACAAACTTGCATGATGTTATTGTCTGAATGTCGTAAATCTTATTTTTATAGTTCATAAATGAATATTGTCACTAAACGTTTAACGATAATTCA
The DNA here is from genome assembly GCF_905147105.1 of Pieris brassicae. Classification (NCBI taxonomy): domain Eukaryota; kingdom Metazoa; phylum Arthropoda; class Insecta; order Lepidoptera; family Pieridae; genus Pieris; species Pieris brassicae. The sequence continues at coordinate 18,576,957 of NC_059666.1, read as the reverse complement.
ATGAATTATTGGTATTTATATCCGTTACTGGTATTTTATGATTCATTAATATTACTGCAAACCAAAATTTAAATTAAATAATAAACACAAATTTTCATAATAAAGGTGCTTCCTATCTGTCATTCTGCTTCGATTTTTGAGTCTCACTCAAACTCAAACTCAGTGTAAATCAAAAACATTCGGTTTTTAAGAAATCATACTTAAAGCCTTTGAATCTTATCCTACGACTTGTGGGGGTTATAACAATGTGTATTACTACACTACAGTGTAGTAATACATTAGAATTTGTATATATATTTTTAACAACAAAATCCGCGCTGTCACACCTGTCAGACATCGAATTTGTCTTGAATTTTTTGTGACGAATATAGGTTTCATATCAAGAAATGTTAATAATTTTAATATTTCAAGAGTTATAATATCACCCCTTGGTTACTTTCCCAAATTGACGGTTTTCATTGCACTTCATCGTGCACCACCCCTATGTGGGACCAGGGCCTGAAAATAATTCGACTTACGTGGTTTTTAAAGAAAAGTGTACCAATTCCTAAAAGGCCGGGAACTTACCCGAGCCAAGTATCGATGGTGAAGATCTCGGATGTAGCGCATTTGATTATCACAATGCTTATTGAAACTTAAAAAGCAACCACTCGCGGGCCTTTTGGCATTGAGGTCCGATTGCCCATGGGTGGTGGTATCACATAGCATCAGGCGAGCCTCCTGCCCGTTTGCCCCCTGTTAAATATAAAAAAAATAAGTGAACAACAATTACTTTAAATTTAAAATAATGAAACCAATGACCATGTTGTTCATGCCATTATAGAACAGGTTTAAAATGTAAAATTAATATTGAGAGACAAATGTCTGCTTGCTTTAATAATTGCTTGTGTTTAATTAAGGTCTTTTGCTCACGATAATAGTGAATTTCTTTTAAAATCATGCAAATGAAGGCCAGCATTGTTGTATAATGATGCATTATGATAAATAATGCTACGTAACAATTTTAATTGCCTTAACGTCTATTTGCGCAAGTGTCACAATAATTTTATTACTGCTTGGCTATATCATATACATATTTAGTCCATACGTGGAGACATTCGACGTGATATCTCAGTAGAATGAAACGTACGACGGCTCTGTCTTTTGTTCTATATGCTCACTCATTGAGACGATTTTATATCTTAATTATTAAAAGTGATAAATGTTCAATATGTATCCTGTGAGCGATTTGATCACTCACGTTAGCACGAGATCCCTTGAGGATTAGAATGTAAAACAAAAGACAAACGCGATGGCGTGTTTAGTCCGATTGCTATTGGCCGACGGACTTTTGGTCCAATTTAAAACTTTTGATGACAATTAAGCGTATGTTCTCTTTATGACAGCGGTATTACTGTTCGCTATTTTTTATAAGGATATAGTTAAGGAGTTAAAACCTATGAAGATACATGCTGGATAGATTTCATCGTACTATAACTTTGTTTCCCCAAGCAAATAGATAGAGTATTCGAAATCATGAATTGATGTGTATGTGAAAAGTTACATGTGTCCATTCAAAAATAATCGGACGCTTTGTTTGTATCTGGCGAGAGAAAACGTTGATTGAATAAATGTTATTTTAATTGCCAAATTTTCCGGCGAAAATGATAGATTTTCTATCCGATATTGGGCAGATAATTAAAATCCCGGGTAATCGGATACTCGTGTATTAAATAAAAATATAAATAAAAGATATATTATGAAAGAAAACAATTTTTTAACCGGATTAAAGCTATTTCTATTATTATTTATTTATTTATTTGGACCACATAATTAGGACAATCACATGATATAAATTGACATACATACAATAATATAAAAAGCGGTGAGGTCCCCATGACATGTGGACACGACCAGCGAAATCAAGTAGATACACTAAACAGTGTTAATACAAACAACCATAAAAATTAAAATACAAACTATAAAATAATTAAACTATTTGAACAAAAAAAAAAAGCGGTAGTGTGCTCTAATTCTACTCTTAGCTGAGGACAGAGAACCATGAAAAATGTCAAAACTCTGTGCAATTTCATTATGGTAGCGATATAACCTATTAATTGGAGAGTTTCTGGCAACGTTTGTTCGACAATGTGGGATGTGAAACATCTTCGATCGTATAAACGCCCCGAGGAACTTGTATGGATAAACTAAGATTTCTGGGCATTCCATAAGTCCGTTAATTACCTTAATTTTTTTTACATAATTTTAAATTTAAATGTCTTCATTCACCGTGACCACGCACGCTGTAAAGCACGCGAAACGTCGGAAATATTTAAATTTAAAATTATGCAAAAAAAATTAATTATAAGTTTATAATAATACAAATAGCTTTAATCCGGTTAAAAAATTGTATTATCTCAATGTGTAAAAGCTATGTTAACAAAAGACGACATATTATGAATTAATTCCAATCGAAAATGTCATAATATCTTTATTCGATAACATCTGTTAATCGCGTAATCACACCATTTTCGTCAAGTCGTACGCTATATCAAAGCCGTGAAAGGATATTCCCCTGATCGGTGGTTTTAGAGTCGAGCTACTCGGCATGGTGGGCGTTAAAATCGCTAGGTATCAAGATTTCAGAGGTATGGAGCCCTTTGGACCAGGGAATCTGTAGCCGTTTCGATGATATGTAGGATAGGTTCCTTCAAGCGGTCCGGTCGTGGTACCTTTGTTTGTATGCTCCGTTCGCCCAGAGAATTTCCCCGCAGAATACGAAGGGCAGCGGTGGTGGACGCTCGGAGGGGGTACCACCTGGAGTAGTTTCGGTTTCTTCGGCATCTTCATATTTTTGGTAAGGGTTGGGGATGGTCTCCGGAATTCTCTTGAACGCGAGTACAATAAGGCAAACTTATTATATCACTTCACGCCGGCTTTTTCTTAGTAACAATGGTACTGCCCGGACGTGCCTGCCCATTTGGCTGAAGCTTAAAGGCATGCCACTCCCACTAGGAAAGGGTTGACTGAATGTGGAACCTGTGACAGAGGTTATTTCACCAGTGGGCGATGAGCCCCGTCAAGTCCCGACGCCGTCGAAAAGATTTTTTAAAGACTTAAATAGAGTAGTGTTCATATGTATATGCTGATTGGTAAATGAGCTAATATTGCAAAAAAATTGAAAAATGTATATGGAATTGTAATAAAAGAGTATCTAATAAATTAAAAGTTTACTACAGTAAAAAACATTCAAATTATATATGACCTTAAACTCGAGTTTTTTGAACTTTGGAATCTCAATGTTAAAATCATATTTAACGTAAATATGTATACTAAAATACTATAATGCTAATAATAAAATTAACGAATAGTTTATGTTCAGTAGACTGTGACTTAATTGGTTAATTTCATCTTAAAAGTTTATACTTCTGAAGTGTAAAATCTGCTCATTACATTGTTCATGTTCCATAGGTATTTATTGTTATTGTGTGTAGGTCGAAGATTCCTGCACCGTGCTACACCGATCCAATAGTTTTTTATTATTTTCCGCTTCGTGAAACAATTTGGCAATTCATTTTTCAAAACTATCTTAAACTGGGCAGGCTTAATATAAGAACTTTTTTTTATATTCACTCCGGAGTATTCAGTGAGAAATACTTACTAAAACCACCTCGAGCCCCTACCACACTCAGGGTGATATTCAGAAACGTTATACACGCGTTTTAACACAAATAATAATTCAAATTACTTACATACCACCAAATACAACGTAGTAGTATTATCTTAACTATTTTAAACGTCTAAGTTATGCACACGTCCTTGTCTATTTTCATTCCACTTGTTTATAAACATATAAGAGTGTTCTATAACATGATTTGTTGACAAAGTATCAATGATCATCTATTAAGAATAAGGCAGTTGTGTAAAAAATAAAAACTTTTTATATTTACGTAATTGATTAATTAATGATGTTTTGAGCGATTTAATTGGTAGATATTAAGTTTTACTACACACTTGCATCACAATAAAATGTCCAATCACATATTATATAGGTAACTGTGTTTGAACGAAATATTGCGAAAAGTAATTTTCCTTGTTTATTTTGATACAAAAGTAAATTATACGTGGCGGAAAATTCGGAGTATTTTTTCGTCGTTCTAAGAGACCATTACGGCTTTAAAATATCCAACATTATTAAAGAAAGAGGCAGTCTGTGCCAACTTTAGTATTATATACACCATGGATTGTACATACAATTCATTGGTATAAAATTGTTAATTAACTTTAGTTAATATTTATTATATTACGAATATTTATAGTAAATAGTTTATCTATTCTTGTTTCAGCACAAGTCATGGGGTAACATCGAAGATGGAATTGAACATCGAAGATAGTGTTTGGGACGATATGAACGCGACCTCATATGACGTTGCGACTTCGAACCAGGAATCCTGGAACATTATAGTACCGTTGACCGTCATCTACTCGATCATCTTTGTTGCTGGTATACTAGGAAACATCAGTACTTGCGTAGTCATCGCAAGAAATCGTTCCATGCACACAGCTACAAACTTCTACTTATTTAGCCTCGCCTTATCCGACCTTCTTCTATTAATCTGTGGACTTCCCATAGAGTTGTACCGCCTGTGGGATCCCAACACTTACCCGCTTGGTGAGCCACTTTGCTTATCAATGGGCCTGATCTCGGAGACCTCTGCCAATGCAACAGTGCTTACAATTACAGCGTTTACCGTGGAACGATACATTGCGATATGCAGGCCGTTTATATCACATACTATGTCGAAATCTTCGAGGGCTGTACGCTATATTTTCGTAATATGGGTGTTTGCACTCTGCACAGCTGTTCCACAAGCGATACAGTTTGGTATAGTGACTTTTAAAGAGAATGGACGAGATATAAGTGTTTGTACTGTGAAAGGACACGGTGTTCATGAGGTGTTTGTTATATCTAGTTTTGTGTTCTTTGTGGTACCTATGTCATTGATAACTGTGTTGTACGCTTTGATTGCTGTTAAGTTAAATACCTCAAGTGTTTTGCATCCAGTTAAGAAAACGTCAGTCGAGAGTCATGAGAGGAATGGTTCTTCGCGCTACAGAAATGGAGCGTCTCAGCGAAGAGTCATTAGAATGTTGGGTAAGGGCGACTTTTTTACATTTACTTATTGCGTTCGTACCACAAGGGTCTAGCGCTTGTTCTAAGTTTGGCCTCGACAAAACAAAAATAGCCTTAGGTTGAAAGGCTAATACAATATGATAAGTGTGATACCAACATAAAGAAAAAAAGTGGAAAGAGTCTTGAAATGTGTACCACGTACTGCGGAGCAAATAAAATATGTACGCGTGTATACTCAGTAATTGAGAAATTTTGGTACACACATAAATATTATTTGTATAAGAAAAAACTATATACATTTTATACATCTCCGTCCGTCTTTTAATCTGTCTGTCTAATACCAATCAGACGTTTTTGTATATGTAACGCAATATCTTCATAAATCAATATGCTCAATCATAGGAGATAGTCTATATATACAGATAAATTAAAAAAATGCATTAAAATTATGCTAGTCAATTTAGTAAAAACTAAACTGACAGTGCAGACACGGTTATAACATATCTCACGCACACACCCATTCACATTCTCACACACTCACGTATACTTAAGGTGTTCAATTAGATTTAACATTGAGACTACTATTCTCAATTTTTTTTAATATATCACTAATTTTCCTACTGCTTTAAATATTCATTACATACCGAAATGCTGTAATCTGGTCACACCGGGGCTCCCTAGTCCCTGGTGATGTGACTAATGTTAGGTAAATTTTGTCACAACCATAGTTTCTTATGAATAAAGTTTATTACCTATTTATTATGTTAATTTAAATTTTTTAACGAAGTTTTTTATTCCAGATACACCTATGAAGTATGAATTCGTTTACGTTACTTAATGTTGCTTTAAAGTAACTTCTTAAAATGCTACTTACCTATCGAGGGCGTTGTTAAATAAAATTGACATATGATTATGGTCCATAAGATAACGTTAATACCATTTCTTATCTGTCTCAATGAAATTTGAATCAATTACACCAAATTTCTTAAGCTTATCCACAGCGTTGAACCAGGACTGGTTAATTATAACCCATGAGCGTGTGAAATGAATTTGAGGTAAATGAAGCAAGAATGGTATTGTAATATAATATAGTAACTTTATAATTCACGCGAGTACTACATACTTAAATACTAAATTTTTAATGATATATTATACTCAAATATATCAATTTTAATGAATAATTCAGGTTCATGTGTGTTCAGTGAGAAAGAGAAGATCGTTGATCCATATTTTTTGGATAAGACGTGCAGAAATAAATATAAAAATTTTACACACGCTCTAGAATATACCAATGGTGCCAAAACTTTATAGGTGTGAGCGTCAGATTTCTGTAACTGTTCTGTTATAATTTCTTATAGGCAAGTAAGTAATCAAACTTAGCGCATGACACACACCATCGACTTTTGGGGTCGAAGACATGCCGGTTTCCTCACGATATTTTTCTGCTCTGTACCGTACCGTATTGTTCAATGGGCACAAAGATACAAATTCCATAGGTGTACAGCCAGGGAACAACACCAGGGATGAGAGCTGAACGTGTAGAACACTTCGGCTCCGTTACGTAGAAATAGTTGAGTGAGACTTTGAACTTTAACCTCAAATATTTACAAAAGAATTCTCAGAACATTTTGTAATTGGTTTGTAAACATATTCGAAATTTGATTGTTTCTATCTATCAAAGTATTTCCACGAACGAAAACATTTAACGGAGATAAAGAAACTTTTACTTTCGTTATTATGGCTTAGAAATGGTTTGTTATAGCGACATATATATTCGTATCTCTAAAGATGAGACAAGATGGTAGCATTAATAGAAATAAACTAATATTAATATGAGATTAAATAAGTTATGCTTTCTATGGGTTATTAGACAACACTAAGTAGATTTATTAGTTTCATAATTGCTGTACAATAAGCCACAAGGCGTGACAATACTATAGACACCATAACCCTTATTCATTACTTACTTCTGACAACTACTTATGACATCTTCTGGTCAACTTCAAATGCATACGCAAAAAGTTTTAAGAATTATCCTTTGTTTGAAGCCACTCAAATCCACTTTTTCATTATGGTCGATTAATTTAATTTCTTTGATTATTCTTATTTGAAAGAATGAATACCCAAACTTGAACTTTAATTTATTTAAGCAACTTTTTGTTTAGTATCCTCATTTGTCATTATAACATAGCTACAACATTTTTGTATTGTGGTATAAATTAAAGGAAGAAGAGACAGAGATCTTGATTTTGATCAATAGTCGTACCCGAAATGTAATATTGTAAGAATACAATCACCATTACGGCTATGGTCGTTTTATGTATATATTAATAAGTGGATTTGCAGAATTTTAATGAGTATGAAATCTCCATGTGGTTTCCAAACCCATGAAATAGAAACTACACCAGCGAGAGAGGTTTACTTACTATTTTTTAGGGTTTTAATTATAAGAAATATTATAAATAATCAGTTTTTAGGATGAGGAAAAGTATCTTACATATCCCATTGAATTTTTTTTAGAAAACTCTAAAATTACTTATTCATAACAGACCAAATACGGTAGATCACTTCAATTCCAGAAAGAAAAAGAAAACGATTTCCGTAAACATATTACATCTTCACAAACACGTTGATCACATCGAAAGATATATAAATCCTTTGACAAAAACCTCACAAAGAAAGCTTTACAAAGTCACAATATACGTAAAAAATATTGCGATACCATCAAACTTTTTAGGGTTAAGTTATTTATGGATTGGTATTTCAATCATATATATAAATTTACAAAACTAACACAGAATATGTGTTAACACGAATAAGGTTTTGCTTCTTATAAGTAATTTTTTGTTAAATTAGTTATATTTTAGATTGATTAATACTCTAATATTTCACGACACGCGGCCGCTTAAATAATATTGAAATACGTGTTATGGCCATATTTGTTGGAACAAATCAGACATTCTGTTCAGACCCTTTGATGGTCTTCATTTTATTGTCCAAATTAGAATAAACGTTATTATAGTTATAGTTGCAATTGGGATGGACTATCGTGTAAGTTTACTAAGAAATTCTTTCAGTCTATTTTTGCGTCCTGTCATCAGAAAATAAACAAAGAAAGAAAAATTGTATTGTAAACTTTAACACTAGAAAATTTGGATTTAAACATAAGTCTAATGACTCAATAGAAACGTGTATATCACATCTTTTGGTTGAACTGTCGTTACTTTTTTCTATAAACAGTTTTGCTGACGTACGTAACACTAGCTCTGCTAAGTCAGGTTTATTACCAAATAAAATCGAACGTTATCAATAACACGGGTTATAATTTCAATATGACAGCTTGGTCATAACAACCTAACGTTAGACTCGGGTAACATGAAATATGAACAGCTGTTGTTAGAGTCAACATCATTAATTGTTCGAATTGTGCTTCCTTTACCAGCGAGGAAAATTTCTATTACAATTTTATTTCATATATCTTGGACGATATGAATATTACTGCGATAACGACACTCAGAGTTGTCCGAATAAAAAATTTGATTAAACTATACGAATATTGTAAGAGGTAAAGTTTATTAAGGTTTTCCGTCGAGTTCGTCTGTTCGGGATAAACTAAAAACTACTGCACGGGAATTATTGTGATTTTCATTTATATACAAAGCAAGGTTTAGGTTAACTTGGTTTGATAAAAAATTGTATTTGTCCAATTACACTGTTTTTATAAAAGTATTCATTTGTATCGCATTATGACGATGAAATTTAGGAAATACTTTATAGAAATTCGTTGAGCGTTGACTGCTCAAATTCAGTCTAGCCAATAAAGATAAACTGTAACTGACAGAAGTGAGGATATATGGCTATGGACTACACTATTATAGGACTGGCGAGCTATTTGATATGGCGACATAACAAGCTTGCCGCGTTCAAAAATGGAATCATTTTAAGTTACTTAATATCATATAACGGTTTTCTGTATGGACTTTATACGTAATACATTAATGCGTTTTCAAATTAGTTCTAGAGTAAGTATAATAATATTTACATAACTCCTTTCCACAATACTTCTTGAACTATCAGTTTCTATAAAACATGTCGGTAGTAGTGTACTTTACATCAGTAATAGAGACAATGCCGATTGTTTTTCAATCGACTTTAAGGTTCGTTTATTACTTCAAGATGCCTGCCAGCTAGCCTGAATTATTCAATATGACTGTTTGGTGTACGTTACAAGGCTTTTTAAGTATTTTTTTCTAATTTATAGACTAAGGTCTGTGAAAATAGGAAATGGCAATGTTTCGAAATCGAAAGACTTTCTAGATCAGTGAAGGAGAAAATTTTAAATCGAATTACGTTCTTGGGAAGTTGAAGGAAAACATTAAAATTCTTTAGTGAGTTTTTATCCAACGAAGCAGAAAGCTTACTCAACCTCTCTTAACCTATATTATAAATATTTTGTGACATTAGATAAGTAATGTGCTTCTTTTTGGCGTAGTATTGATATCGTGGAACTTGAGCGAGATTTTCCGTACAGTTTATATTTTAATGCACCTCGCTCAAATTATTTTCTTACAAATCTCACTTAAAATGTCAATTACACCAAATAGTTGGCTGAAATATTAAGCATGTGCGCGTATTAGGAATATAATTGACTTTGGACTATAGTCTGTAGAGATCACGATTTATCCGTATTTTTTATAAAAGTAATAAAAATATATTGTAAGTTTAGTGCATAGTCGGCGTAGTTAGCGTTATCTAGCTGAAATTGTAAAAAATACAAAAATGGAAAATGTTTCCCTTTTAAGATATCATATAATTCAGTTTCATATAACGTCACAAATGTCATACTGCCTATAAAAGGCGTGTCTGTTTGATCAAATTGGTCTAGTTCCCTAGAAGCATAGTACAAACCAAACAATTGAAGATCAACTTTGAATGGCACGTGCAAACTGTAATTTGTTTTATGTATACATTCCACTATTAGACAATCTAAAATGTAATTTATTTGATATCAATTGCTTAAAAAAAACACAATTGAATAATGGATGGATACTATATTTGCATTGTATAGCTTTGAAATTAAAATGCAGATTGCTACAAAATTTCGTTTTGATAGGTCGCTACACGGCACACATCTGCATTTATTTAAATACGACACATCGAAACATTTAAAAAATAAACAATCGTATCCTATTAATTTGAATTTGTTATGAGTGAACTTAGAGATACTATTTACGTCCTCCGTCGAAAAATCCCTCCGTTAATGATTCTACCTGACCATAGCGATATTCATTTTTCCTTCGTTTAATTCGTACCATGACCTCGCGACTGAACCAAAATTCGACTGCTTCGCCTTCAAACTATGAGTGAATGAATAGTTTACATCATATAAAATAAAATATTTCATAAAGTAAACAATAGGATGTCTACAGTAGTAAAAACTTTATAATTTTTATATTTCGGATTTGGAAGAGTTTTATTTTGGGTCAATTTTAAGTTTAGGAAGTGTGAAGAAAGAGATTTTTAAAAGAAGAAATTTTTATCTTGACTTCGGTGTACCTACACCCAATTGCACTAACTATGTTTAATAATATTCAATAAGTTTATTAGGTATGTAGATAGTATAACAAAAATCGATAGTTGTACGTGACAACGTCATAAGAAAATACTGATGGAAAATTTAAAAAGAAAATTTTAATGTTATTTGTTTGATAGATATTTTGTATGGATATAGAGAAGTAGGTAAATGGAAATCATAATTGAATTGATCAAGTTACATTTATTTGTACGCATAAATACAATTATTTTATTTTTTTTTCATCGCTCACTCAAGTAGGAGAGAGACAGATGTCGAACGAGGAGGCCGATTGTGCCTCTTTGTCGCTCGTTCCGCGCTCTCGCTTGCACTTCAAGCCTTAAATGGAACGCCTCAGAGCGAGGTAACGCCGCATGAGTCATGTCATTTCGAGCGTGCAGCCGGCTCCATGGAATTATAAGACGTCACGTCAAAAACAATACAACATTATTCCTCAAAATATCATATATTATCAAAAAAAAATTTACCAAAGTCTCTTGCGACTTCCTCAACGATTATTTCGTGTATTAAAATAAAAAAATATTGAAAAACACACCTAAACCTTCTTTAGTAATCAGTAACAACTACAAAAAGAGCCACCGCCTGGTTTTTCATTTTTCAATAAATAAGAATGCTATATGACTAGTATTGATTATAAATAAACTTTTCCTTAATATGTTCATGAGTTGTATATATATATTCTACTCTGCTTTTTTGTTTCTTTAAATTTTTATAGGTATTTTTAAATTTATAATGTAAGGGGTAAAAATGGGTAAGGTGAGAATGAAGATTCCCGCTAGGACTCTGTCGAACACGACCTGAAGCTCAGTGTTTATCGTCAATATACAGGAGATGCCCTAAATCAATCTCTATAATTAAAACTCGCTTGGAAACAGTGCGTAAATCCATAGATTCATGGCCAAACAGATTAAAGGCCTTTATAAATTTCGAATAGAATAATTTTTAATTCTTGTTGAGTCTTTAAAAATATATAGGCATAAATTTTAATAATGTTATATATCAATAAAAAATACATTTTATTTGTACAAAACTTATGGCTTGACTAGATATATGTATAGGATATTTTGATCTTGAAAAAATTAATTCATAAGTCTATAAAATCTGTTATCGTTGGATATCTACTTTTTTATTACTAGGTATTCCAGTGCTTGGTTTCACCATTATTTTGGTTAGTAGTTAGGTTCAAAATATTTCAGACATTTATAGCCAAGCAAAACATTCTAAAGACATTTACATATGGGATTATAACGAATGTGTATAATATGTAAATGTATAATGGTATTCTCATTTGTTCGAGTGTAGGCTAGAAAAATTAGTCTCACATGAATCCTTCGAATGTGTATTGATGTTTTAAAAAATCATAAGTCTTTTTTCAGTTGCTGTGGCGCTGTCGTTTTTCCTGTGCTGGGCTCCGTTTCACGTTCAACGAATCCTTGCCATTTATGGTAAAAACTTGGAACACCCCAGCGCTACATTTTATATGGTAAGTTACTGAACTGTGCTTATTAGCTTTCCTTCGTCTAATACTATGAATTAAACAAAACCAATAGGACAGATACAGTCCTTTTCGGTCGGATGGGACGATCTCGACTATGATTAATTATGAATGGAACGGAACTTTAATTTTAGTATTCTGCTTTAGACATATTCGAGAATTGGCGCGCGTGCTGAGAAATTTACAATTTCAAAGATTGTTTGTCTTCGCGCATTTTACTAAATCGATTTCGATAGCCGTAAAGCGGATATAAAAATCAGAAAAGCCTGTTTAAGCAGACCTACATTATACGTACAAGTTTGGTATAGTAATCATTTCGAACTCATTACGGTACGGTCAATTTATTCATGAAGGTAAAAACTCCGTTTCTCTCTGTTTTTTCATAACGAGTTTTGCACATTATATTTGCTGCAGTAAATTATGGAAAAGAAATAGGAAACTTAGACTTTGTCTGAATCTGACGCCAACGCCCTGAATTATATTTTTTTTTTCAGGTGTACATAGTGCTCACGTACCTGTCAGGAGTCTTGTATTTCCTGTCAACTGCTATTAATCCTATACTCTACAATATTATGTCAAACAAGTTCCGAAATGCTTTCAAGGTAAGACTCGTAAAGTTGGGATTATAATTCTTATATTACACAATGTAAAGGCGAAAGAAGTTTATGTTGACACTCTTTGAATTGGACCGATTTTATTTAATTGAACATTACATTAAGAACATATACAGTCTACATATATTATAAACACAACCAGAGAGTACAAAAAAATAACATTACCTCATTGTTGCCCCAGATTTCCTGATGTTTTTTATTCATCATTTTCTGTAAATACTTTCTAAATAGAGCCTATTCAGACCTTTCTACTTGTTTTAAGTAAAAAGGTAAATCTTTGTGGATATTTCTAGAAGCCTTCATTAAGTGCAGATCACGTTGTTGAGATTTGTATTAGCTTTACGCTCCGGTGTTATTTCTAGGTTTCTTTTAAATCTAATTTAAGTTACTGCACTTTCTTAAGCTTAGATTATAAATGAGGAAATGTATAAATTATTTGTATTAAGTTAAAAGATTTTTACTCTACATATTTAGCAATAAATTATTTGAAGTTAATCGTTACAGTTGATTTATAATCGCCAAAACAATTTATTTAAATCCCAACCAATATTACCAATCAATTAGGTTACAACTTTATTGAATGTTAATTAAAGGGCAATATAATTATGTTAAACTTTTTATGTGCTTCATTTGTAAACAATTTGTGTTTGACATATAAAGTTAACGTAATGTTAAAAAAACGCAAATTTTAAATAAACCATATTTTTAAAGGTAAAAGTAGCACAGCCTGTGGTGCGGTAATTATTTATTAATAATATAATTGATGTATTGCGTAAAATTTTATCCCCTTAATAAACGATTTAACAAAAATCCTCTTGAGGTTACGCGACATTTGCAAATATTTATTATTTGTGAAACTTGTAGTATTTAAAAAACTCTTTTATTTTAATGGTTTAATATCTTATTTTCTTAACTCTTTATTGTCAATATTTTAAATTTTAAGGTTACTTATACTGATATGAATATTATAGTTAATAAATTTACACGTAATTTTATTCTTTATTTATATTAATGAACTGTAGTTCAAGCAGTAGCATATATTTTTTTCCAAAACACCATATATCCGATAAACTCTTAATAAAAACACAATAAATTACTATGTGTCGAGTTTGAACTAAGTGGTTACCGTTTACGGAAGTGAATGTTTTAGTGCGAAGTTTTTGGAGACTATGTGTTCTGTAATACTACCTTTATAACGTAAAATGCCCTGATAATCGAATAAACATTAAAATTAATTTATAATATATACATTAAATTTAAATCAAACATGACATATTTGTGAGCATATAGAGACTAAGAGCGTAGTGCGTACTTAATTATATGTTTATTACAAACAAATTAAACGGTTAAGTTAAATTATTCCAATAGGTATACGAATACTGGGCACTGGCGTATGGACAGGATATTTCAATCCATTCTTGAATCCACTTGAGCACACACAAAAAAATATCAAAATGGGAAGTTTAATTATTCACGCACCGAAATGCGTGTAATATATAAAGATTTTTCAATAAATTCCGACACAGAGCGCATACTTGGACAAAAAATGTCCAATATCAAAATTCCAGTGTCTCCCTCAAAAATTGAACTTCTCCGAGCTTGTTATTGAATAGCTATATCGCAAAAATCTTAATTCAACATGAGTTGTCCAGTGAAATTCTCCTTTACTAGGTCAGGAAAGAAGGAGCCCATAATGATGAGACGATGTAGCTGATGTGCCATTACACGTCAGTGATCTATCATTTCTAGGAAGGTGATTAATTAGTTTCAAAGCCATGGCATGCTGCGACATGCATAGCCATGTTGGAACTCAAGTCAGATATAATTTGAATAATTTTGGATTCGTTTTTGAACGCCGAACTTTTTTTCGCAGAGTTTTTTACAAATAAATTGTATGGAACTGCAAACATTGCATCATACTACCTTGTCATTAAACATATCTGTAAAACATATCCTGATAAAACAAGACATATTATAAGAGGTGTTTCTATCATCTAGTCAAAAGAGTTCGCAATTATAACGATTACTTATCTGTGGGCAATTAACTCAAACGAATGGCGCATTAATCCAGGAGCAGTGGCGTTGCGATTAGTCGCTATTTGAATATTGACGAATATCAAAATATTGGAATCGGGAAAAGTAAACCAACCTAATTAAAATTTTACATTATGACCTATATATAACCTATAAAACAGACGTACACATTCCACCCCAGCACTTCTATAGCGGTCAGAGGTCGCTCGTAATTCCGCAGTATATTCCACATAAACGCACCTCTCGCCTTGAATAGGCCATAATGCCTCCTGAAATACCACGACCTAGAGAAATAAACTGACAGATTGTCTATCCAAGTCTTATTTTTAGATTAAAGTGCCATCATCTTATGTTTTATATGGGTACTAGCTGCCCCCGCGAACTTCGTTTCTCCTTAATGTGGTTTTAGTTAAACTTAATACCGTGACACGAAATAATAATTTCACTGTATTATCGTCACTATAATTTGAATTTGATTTACACTTCGGTCTAAGTAACACGTGGTTGGCTATGCTAACACCAAAAATTAAAAAAAAGTAGTTGAATTTCGTTTACTACAAAAAAATAAATAATTTATACTTTAGCTTCAATAACACGTGGTAATCATGATATTGAATTGTAGCTTATATGACACGTTTGTCGGTTTACTATAGCAGTGCCATCTATTGATATTGAGTAAGTGACTCAATCCAGTCGAAAAGTATTGACTGTAACAATCTTTTGGAGTTAACAGATAATTGTGACTGTTAATTAATTATAGACAAAAAATTGCAATAAAATAAAATTACGACTACAATTAAAGATATAAGCTATCCTATCTCTGAAGTTGGAACAGACTGCTCACGGTGTGCTAATTTAATTTAAAATCGGATAAGTAGTTTAGGAGTCCATCGCGGACAAACATCGTGACAGGAGATTTATATATATTAAGATTACCAAAGTTAAAATAAAATATTGACTACTTTAGTATATCTCTAAAGTAGTCAATATTTTATTTAAAGTCCCTAATTAAATATTTCTAAAACTATTAAAGTTGGTAAAATAAGTAAGTTTATTGTATTCTTGGATAAGGAAATATGGCAAAGCTAATCCCCGAGTCCCTTATTTAAATAAATCAATGAAAGTTCAGTAGTTCTCTGGGTTAAGCTTTGACCTTAACTTTGAATAATGGTACCAGGTATACTTTGCCTAAACTTTAAATTAAGCTTTCGCTTTTGGCAATTAGGAATAAAAAACGTACATTACGTTATATACGTTTTGATATTTCAAATATATCTTCAGTGAATTTCCATTAACATTCAATGTAAAAATAAATACTGCCATAAATAAAAAAGTTTTAATAAACGTATATGATTATTTCTCTACTTCTATATATCTAGAAGCTATAAATAGATGTCCCTGGGCAGTGAGGTCTATAAGCTAAGACATCGCGCACTGTCATGGGGACATACTGCTTTTAAAGATATCATACGCCGGTTCCTTGTCACCGTCAACGTGCCAAGTCTACTTGAGCCGACTGGTATTGCAAGAGACCGGACGGTATCAGTTTGATTTCCTTGCAAGATGGGCCGGGTGCTTGTATGGCATGCACCTGTTCAGACCGGTTTGAATCAACAACAGAGTTGGCGCGGCTTGTAAAGCATCTGAAAAAGCTAAAACATACAAATACTAGGTCTAGGCTCCGAATATTATTTTACCCCATTCGGTGTCGAGACTCTTGGTCCGTGGGGCTATATTTTTAAGGAAATAGCAAAAAAGATAGTCGACATCACAGGAGACCTAAGAGCTGGCCGCTACATTGGAGAAAGAATTAGTTTAGCTATTCAAAGGGGAAACGCTGCCAGTATCTTCGAAACCTTGCCTAAAGGGACTCCTTTTAATATTATATTAGGTTGAGGAAAAAGTTTTTTCGCGTTATAGTATGTATGATCTTGTAATAAAATCTCTTAGGCTCTTTGTATCTGGCTGGTTTTGGAATCAATAAAAGTTTAAATTTTAAAGAAGATAGTTACAAAGTCAAAATAGGAAAATGTGTGGTTTATATTTATTTTTCGTACTGTCAAGATGAATCTAATGAAGAAATTCGATACATCTTAAAATTTTGCTATAAAAACGGTAAAAATGCAACGCAAGCCGCGTACAAAAATTGCGATGTTTATCAACCTAGTGTAGTATCTGTGAGTGTAGCACAAATTGGTTTAAGTGTTTTCAATCGAAATTTTGATGTCAAAAATGCACGTCGCTCTGGTCGCCCAATTACGGATAAAATGGTTCCTATTTTTGAAAAAGTGGAGCAAGATCGGCATATCAGTGGTTACGACGTAGCTGAAGAACTGGCAATCGACCACAAAACAGCATTGGCGTATTTGGGTACCTCACGAGCTCACTGAAAGAAACCTAATGAACCGTGCACTCATTTGTGATTCTTTATTACGACGTAATGAAACCGAACCATATTTGAAGAAGCTGATAACTGGTGATGAAAAGTGGATCACGTACGACAAGAACGTGCGAAAAAGAGTGTGGTCAAAGGCCGGTCAGGCTTCAGACTGTGGCGTAACCCGTGATAACTCGCAACAAGGTCATGCTGTGTGTGTGGTGGGATTGGAAGTGCATTATTCATTATGAGCTCTTACCACCAGGCAGGACCATCTGAACTCTACTGCGAACAACTGATGAGATTAAAGAAAGAAGGTGATAACGCTAGATCTCACAAATCTTTAGCTACTCAGCAAAAATTAAGAGAGCTTAGCTGGGAGGTGTTAATGCATCCCCCGTATATTCCTGACCTTGCACCTTCAGATTTCCACCTGTTTCGGTCTCTTCAGAATTCTTTAGCCAGTGTCAGGTTAACATCACGAGAGGACTGCCAAAACAGTCGAGGTATTTTGATCAGAAGCCCCAAAATTTCTATGGCAATGGGATCATATCATGATCATCCTACCTACAAGATGGAAAAAAAGTTATCGAACAAAATGGTACTTACACACTTTAGTTAAATGTAAACAAACTGTATTAAAAAATGTTGAGATTTTTTTTAAATGCGAAGACTTTTCCCCCAACTATTATTTGAGTTATTATATATTAAGGTAAGTTATTGTTATTTGCTATATTAATTAATGCAGTACTAATCCTACAGCTATGTAGGATTACTTTATACGTTAATTATATTTGGTATTAAACAAATAGGTAGTATCTCGCAAATTAAAATTAATAATAAATAAAAAAGGTAAACCTCTATTTATTTAAGTTTCATTATTAAAATAAAAAGATTCGAATAATTATAAATATATTCAGTAGATGTAGCCCTCTATAATCGCTAACCAGAAGCAATTATTAATATTGTACTGTAGTATTTGATACCCGATATTTTAATAAAGATTTATAAATTTGATAAATAGTATTTCATTTTTGAATTTGTATATTCTTTATATGCTATCGTAAAAAGGTCACTCCGAATGTCCAAATAATATGGAATGAAATTATGTTTATTTAGTAGTTATTATAATAGTTCTTTCTGGTTCAGTATTGTTTCTGTTATTAAATATTATTGAGTAAGTAATTGCCTTTTTTTGCATATTCGGTGTATGTCCTTACATGTAGCATGATGTTTTAAATAAAAAATAATATCTCTCTTTATAGATATATATAACTTATTTGTGATCTGGGCTTAACCCAGTCCACATATATATTTGGATAATTATTCGTGGTTTTTAAGCAAACAATTTATTTTTAAGCGTATATCAGAATCGGAACACGCTGTGGTGTAATTTATTGGGACATTCGGCCACCGGTCAACCGAGATACGTTATAGCTACTAACTAAGAATTATAGATATAGCTTACGAAATTATTAAAAAAAATTGAGTGTTAAAAAGATATGTATTACGAATTATTGTACTGTCTAAAATAATTACAGTTTTATGTTAATATTATTAACGTTAGTTTCGAGATAATTGTCAATTATCCCTAGGAGGATTCATAAAGGCACGGTGATGTATGAAGTTTGGATTCTATTCCCGTAGATTGAAAATATTAATTAGAAATACATTTAAACAATTATGTAACTGGATATAACAAGCAGCTCTTGTAAACCCAGCCAATGTACAAACAAATAGGTCTACTACTAAAATATGATAATGTCTAAGATATTTATGTTGTCTTAGCAAGTTTATTCAATGCAATAAAACGAATATACAAACAGAGAATGATTAATAAGTATGTAAAGACAATGTCATTTATAATATAACTATCGGATCACTCAGTTTATAAAAAAACTATAAATAAAGATCTTATCTGTTAAATTAATATTCAAAGAAATTTAAAAGAATGTAAACTTCTTTGTTCTGATATAACAATGTTCCTACAGACTTGTTGACATTTTTTTTTCAAACAGCAAATTTCAATTTCAATCAAACATATTTAGTGTTTATGTTTATATTATATAAAACCAAGACTGCTGCGCTATATTTTTAACAATGGATCTTAAAGTGATTAACCTTTTGACAGCCAAGCACAAATCATCACGGACAGCTGCATTTTTTTGTGCATATCATCTCTAATGCCTAGGTAACACTGAAAATGTTTAGAAAATGAAAAACGGTTTAATGAAGAAAGTTGCCAGTACTTTTATTGTTTTTCGAAGTAATCTCTCCTCTCTATACATCGTCGTATTCGATGGAACCACTGCAGCCACTGCAAAAGCAGTGGGTCCATTCTTCCCTAGGGGTCTCTTCTATGGCATTTTCGTACGCATTCACCTAATCTTCAGGGCTCGTAAGGCTCGAATACCTCTAATTTTATCTTTAGTTCTTGGGAATAAATGATAGTCGCAGGGCGACAGGTCAGGACTGTATGACGGATGACTCATTATCTCGACACCTGCCATAGTCAAATATTCAACAGTCCGTTTTGCGGAGTGCGCTGAAGCATTGTCGTGGTGAAGGAGGATCCTGCTTCGAGGGCGCTGCTGTCGATTTTTTCCAAGACAACAGGCAAACAGCGAATCCATCTGGTATCTGGTGGTACAAAGCTAATATTCGTGTAATATTTTTTGAACTTGACTCATACTAATGAGTCAACTAGGCTTGCCCGCATCTGCTGATAGTCACTTTCTTATCTTCCTCTATCATGCGTCGCACAGCATCTTCAGTAGTCGCTGTTAAAGGACGTCCCTCACGTCATTGAGATTGCTACGTCCACATTTAAACTCGGTAAACCAATTGTAAATAGTGATGGGGCTTTATTAAAAATTGGCAGCGCATCGCAGGCTATCATAGCTTTGTTGTTAAAAAGCCCACAACGAAAGTCTTAATAAATCATTGGCCAAAAATTTTCTCTCGTTAGGTTCATTTAACGTGTAACAAGAGTTTTAGATTTGCCGCCAATCGACAAAAACAAATGACGAATGAACGCAAAATATTACATCAGGTTACCAAAGTGTTCTAAAATTGAAATTCAAAAAAAGTTTTATTAGCAATGTTTCGAACTGGCCAGGTCTAAACATTTTCAGTGTTACTGACGTAATATTAATATAAATTATTTTCCATTCTTCGTAGTTGACCATGGCGGTATGGTGTAGTCGAAGTGACGTCCCACGCTTAGGCCGAACCTATAGCGCGCTGTTGGCATCGCGGCAGCGTGCTGCAACCACCCAGAGGTTAAAATCACATCCAAAACTGTTACGCCGCCTCTCCACGGCAACTACACATATTTGTGAACCGCCCTCAAGATCACAGGTGAGGTTAGACAAAAACTTTTATAATAAAGGTGACGGTGACTTATTATCTATCTAATGCATGTTAATTGCACCTGTTGTTTTTGATAAATTATTTTCTATATAAGATTAGTTAATTTCAGCTCAACTTCGGTGTAAGCATGGCTTTTTTTACATCTTGTCATGTTTTTATTTATAGCAAATGTTTTCACTATGCGGTGTATCATTTAAATACCATTGCGTTACAAACTAGTAATGTTTGTGATTTTGGTTGTAAGATATATAAGATAAGATATTTCAAATCATATTAAAAAAATTTAATTAAACATTTGTTATATTAAAAATCGATAAACCCATGGAAAATTTATGCAAGATTTTCATAATTGTGTATTGTATTCAGTATTTATTGCAATGAGTTTATTTTTATGTTATTCTAATAATGCAGCAAGTACCAATTGTTTCTGTGTTTGTTTGTACAAAATAAACACGGTGTATTGTATGTGTCGTATATTTTAAATGTTGTTTTGTAATGTACTATATTATTATATACACCAGTAATAAGGTAATAGACAGGTATAAGGAAATTGGCAACGGCCAAGTTTCTGTGTATCTACGCACGGTTATTTATTTAGTTGTAAACTTTTCTTTCAACTCAAAACAAACATATTATATCATTTAATCATGCCACTGTCTCTACTCCAAAGGGAACAAAATCGAAGTTGGTGGAAAGAAGGTGGATATTTGTGCCGTTTATTACAAATTTATTTTTGTTCAGGCAGAAAATTCAGGAAACCACTTGATTTACACTCAGTACGGGCAAGTGTTGAAGACTGTTTACAAAGAAAGCACACAAATCTGAAGTCTTTTATGTATAAAACAATACACTTGATATATGTACGTCCTAAGTATGTTTTTATTTGCAGGATGTAGGATAAACTGATTTCATTTGTTTCAAATGATACGATCAACTTTTTCACGAGTTTTCTGCGTTATCCTTAACTGCGTAAAGTATGGAATATAAATCAATCCCTTGGAATGAGGTTTTCGTTATCGGCAATAAAGTCACATGGTAGGATCTTGGTTGAATTTATGTTTGTCACATACTTTTTTTCGCAATTTGTCTAAAACAAAAACAACAAAAGGCTTCAAAGAATGCACAACACAATTGTTTTTTTACTTTTTTTCTTTAACTCTGTAGTCTTTATTGAAAGAAGAAAATATTAAGTTAACAAAATATTTACAAATTTAGGTTTCTTTCAAGAATGTCTTTTATAAAGTTCTATCTTTTAAGTTATTTTCAGAACAACGTATAAATTCGAACTGGTAAATTAGTAAATACAGTAAGTAATAATCAGCCTTTGTTATTTTTCTAATATATTCCAGCAATGAGATTATACATATTATATTCGTGTTGAGAGAGCCCATAGGTCGTGTCATCATATAACCATAATTTGTAATCCTAATTGTCTTTAACAACTTTGTGCCCTCGGGGTCCCACATCCGTCTTTTGTTTCGTCGTTTTTCTTTACGCGCCAATTAGCTTTCCCTTTCCGAAACTATATATTTCAATCTTCATTCCGAATAAAATATTTTGCCACGAAACAAGTAACGCGCAGCGTCGTTGTAAGTAAGTATACCAAACGTCGAATTGCAAACTTAAATACGACTAAAAATAATTTATTAAATACCTCTTTACACATATAAACGTGACTTTTATAATTAATATACTATGTTTCAAACATAGTAGCGTAAAAAGTGTTAAGGTAACAATTTGTATTTTTTTATCCAGATTTAGATGGCGTGCAACTTTAAGATAACTTGATGAAGCGGACTTTCGCAGACCGTGATTGTTATAAACTACTCGAAACTCATTTTCTAAATAACTACTCGATTTTTTTAATAATGTAATAAATGGCGTAATATTCTTCGAAAAAGTTTTTAATCGAGTTAAGTTTTAAAGCTGAGATGCACAGACTTTATTAGATAAAAGTATTTGGATTTAGAATTTGCGCGCGAATCTATAGACAGATCTGTTAATGCTGGTTATAGAATCTCCAACTACATAGGTAAAGGCCTATTTTATAAATAATTTTCAACTAGGTAGGTCTAAAGAACGACTCTGGTGTACGAAAGACCTATTTTACCCGTCAATATTGGTCATTACGAGGATTTTATTAATTTGAGATAAATTATATTATATCTATATTATTTTCCAAAAGATCCTATACAAATGTAATTCCGTAGTTATCTTACCAAGCGGTTTAATTAAAAGTTCCCGGTAAACCTATACTGTGCAATGTACCGTATCGTTATAGACCTCGCTTACTGCTACTGCTATTTCTAGGTTTTATTGCTAAGATACTCGGCAGGCATGTCGGTCTAGAAAATTTTCTAGTCCATGCAGTTTCATTTCAGCATTAGAATTTCGTGTTAGTTATTTGTACTGTTACAAATTTACATATCCAAAAACTATATTATATTTTATACCCATTCCTGTTTTGTAAGAGTTTTTATATAAACTTGCGAAGTGAAAACATTTGTCGAGGTGATACATTTAATGCCTGTATCTAGAACAAGGCTTATAATCGTACCCAAAAAGATTTTTATGATATTCCAATCCAGTGGGGCTACAACCCTATATGGGTCTTCCCCTCAGGTAGACCCCGTTTTTTTTAATAATTTAAATTTTCTCATTGACAAGTGATCCATGCTATACTTTGTACTGTGATTGATGCATTTTACTCGTAATTCCCTTGATATTATTTCAAGTTTACAGAATGAATGTCATCGAACGTCAAAAATTCTAACGTCTCGTCTAAAAAAAGGCTGGAATTTTTCCCATTCTGATAAGATAAGACCTAATAAAGCTTTTTATTACAGCGAAGAAATCTCTCCATCGTGAACGAATCACCAAATGGGACTTGGGTGTGGCCACAACCACGTAACGACGTATCCGATTCATACACGTCACCTCGAAGTATATCCAACTCAAGCCTTCATGAATTCGACCAAGAACTAAGCGGAGAGGAACTAGCCACTTACATGTATCAAGTTAATTGTAATATTGGCGGATTAACCTGAGACACGTGCGTTTAGACTCCAGTCTAAACTACCCAATTGGACATGATTTATGGGATTTCGACCCTAACTGGTATACGAGTGAATGTGAATCTTAAAATTGCATCGTTATTTAGATAAGACGTGTTTTTCATGTTTGGTGAAAATCGACATAGAGGCTAGGATTAGACATGTCTAAGCGCGAACATACTCCATATCTTTCAAAATTTCTGTAATTGCTATTTA
Source organism: Pieris brassicae (assembly GCF_905147105.1). Classification (NCBI taxonomy): domain Eukaryota; kingdom Metazoa; phylum Arthropoda; class Insecta; order Lepidoptera; family Pieridae; genus Pieris; species Pieris brassicae. The sequence goes on along the minus strand of NC_059666.1, from coordinate 18,553,090 downwards.
TTTTACTGTTCATAGTTCATACTATACGTGTTGGTACTCTAATTTAATTATTACAAATATTTTTGACATACTTTTAGTACAATTTCTTAAAATGTATTTTGTGTATCTCCCCTATATTTATTGTTCAATATATTTTAAATAAAACAATTTATTTAAAAACAGATTTTTGTAATAAGTTTTTAATCGAGTTAAGCTTTAAAGCTGAGGTGCACAGATTTGAATTAAGAATTATCGCGCGAATCTATAGACAATGAGATCTGTTAATGTTGGTTAAGGTAATAATTATTTAGTATTGTAATAATTTTTGTTTTCAAGAAAGTAGTTTCGACTTAATGGTTTCAGCGTGGAACTCTTATCCCTGAAGTCATAGGTTCGAACCGATGGGCTTTATGTCTATGTGTTTCATGCACAGTACGAGCGAGTGTCGCGAGGAAACCTTATATTATTATTATAATTATTAACAAAATCATAAGTTAATAAATAAATATTTTATAAAAATATGATTTTAAACGACGGATAGTTATTTTCAGTTAAAAAGAATTAAAAACGTATAAAGCGTTTAGTTTGAATTTTAATGAGAAAATTGTTATGTTAATTTATATGTTAATGAGGAAATTAGTATGGTATAATTAAAGTTTATAATGTTTGATTATATGAGAAAGGCGACCTTGTACTCTGTGTACCTACATCGTATATGTCATATTAATTATAAAGTTTCAAATTGTTATACCTAATGTGTCTTAATCTAATCGTTGGATAATGTATAACATGTAAATAAAATAGGTTAATTATTGTATCGTTTCTTACGAGTTTTTATAAGCGTGACTAAATGTAAAAAAAATATCTAGGTACAAAAAATTTATTGAGAAAGTTAAATGTAGTTAAATAAGTACCACATGTAAAAGGAATCTAGTGAAAATGATATTATTTTGATTGTTTCTATGTTATATAAGTGAAAAATAACGGTTAAATTAATTTTGTATATATGTATTCTGTACAGTTAAAAAAGTTAAGACAAAAAGTTTTATCGTTGAATAAATGTTATTGAATGAAGTGTTCCTTTTATTTGCTTTTTTCTTTTTATAATGTTGTTACAACACAACAAAAAACGAGTATGAGTCGTATTCTTTGTGTTAAAAATCATGGAACAGTACTCGTAGGTCTTATGTACTTACGACTTTGTAACACATTTTTGTCAAAAACGTCAATTGAATGTATTTATCATAATGTTTAAGAAACGACTTTGGTCGTGCTGAGATATGTCTTCGATACCTTATACTGTTTATTTTGATATTATCCTCTAGTATTATGATTAATATTCTGTTCTACTCTGAAACTTTATTTATTTCGTTAGATTTCAAATCAAATCATACATTGACGAACGAAATAAACACTACTAACGAGTCTTGCTCTTTGAGACTGCTGCAATCAGATATGAGATGACTCTTAGGAACCCAATAATGAATTAGAAAGTATTACTTGTGCACAAAAACCACTATATCTAACAAGAATAAAACAGAAAGTGCAAAAAATTAGAAATTCAAATACTAAAATCAATTAGTTAGGCAGCCTTTACTCAATATGTGCTATGATAGCAAAGCTTTAAATAATGGTATATAGAGGAAGAAGTTGGGATCATATTTCACAGCTTTATGGGGTGAATTCCGAAGGTCTGTCGAAATAGTTATATACAGTTGTGTCATTGAAAACAATCAATCTTGATAATTCATAATACCATAGGATATCGTATGATAATTATCCTACCACTAATTTGTGGCGTCGCGCTTAGTAACTTAGTAAATTAAATTAATTATAGTATTAACTCAACCTGCCTCCTCAACCGACACATTATCATAAATTCTGTGTGGAAATTTTGAGGTAATCATAATTTTATAATAAACTGTATATTATCTAGCGCGTTATTAGTTACAAAGTACTTGATAAATATAAATCAAATCAATAAAATATTATTAAAAAGCACGTTCAAATGTAACTTGACCAACGTATTTAAATTAGACATTTATGAACATAAAATCCATAATATTAGGACATTTATATTTTTTCTTGCTGTTTCCTAATACTGAAATTAATATGTGCGTGTCATATTTTAAGGAATTTTAATCATATCATTTAGAATAAAAAAACCATTGAAGAATATTTATTAAATAATGAAAATGATTTTCATTTGTCTAAATCTAAATAGGTAGATACAAAAATGGCCTTAATTTGGTCCCGTCTGAATTATGTGTGGAAATATTATTTCATGTTAAATCTACCGGGATTGAAATCGAACCTTATATTATTGAACTAAAATTCAATAACTGCACTCATAAATCTTTCACAATAATATACTGAATTTCAATAAAATACAAGAAGTTTCATCTAAAAGCGTTGCCTCAATGCAACTGCCTTTTACTTTGTGAGTTGGAATATAATGAGGTTTCCCTCGTTTACTATTTTTCTTTTATAATATTTATATAAAATTACGAAGACGAACATGTTTTATAATACCATAGATTGATGAAAGCTTTTTATATAATAAAGTTCAACTATTACGTTACGCAATTTTTGGAGATTCTTGAACCCCGAATAGTAATATCTGTACCCAATAGTAAAACGTTTCGTGACCACCCAGTGACTCTTCATACCTAAAAGTTACCTTTTTGTGGTGTAAAGTACTGTAAAGTCTAAAATAACATCAAATAATATTCACAATAACGCGTAATTCAAACCCCGCCCGCATCGTAACGTTACAAAATATCCCCGCCAAAGTATTTTTACATAATACTTGAACGCTCTGGTAGACGTTAAAGTTAATATCTTAAGATATTAACTTCGAAACGAAAGTTATGTACATACAAGTTAAACTAAAGTCCATAAGACATTTACTGATTAGTATATGAATAGCGACAAGGAACATGCATCAAAGTGACTGATACAAAATTCGCAAACCTAATTTGTCTATAATATGTTATGTAATCTCTAATCTCATATAGATACATAATGTCCTACAAATCCCCTGCAGCCTTAAGATGATAATAATTAACTATGTACACTGTGAACAGTATCCCCAAGATATAACGGCTTAATGTCAGATTAGTCGCTTCTGTAACAAAATGTTATGAAGGTTAGGAATTATGACCACGATCAACTTAAGTTATTACCCAAACGCATGTAATTAATTATTTCTTACAGGGTACAAGTTGACTTCTTAAATAATTCATGTATACTCATAGGATTTTTGTAGGAAGAACGGTGTACTATACCTACAACCTGAAGGGAGGATCATCTACCGGTATAACTGACAGGCCGGCTTGAAGTACTAAGGTCGAGCACTTGTACAAATCCCTAGCTTTCGGATTAACTTTGTTTACGCCATTCAAGGTCAGCCATCAGTAATTATAGGTGTTGTTGACAGTCGCTACAGATTCAATGTTAAATTAAGAGCAATGTAAATTCCTTCGAAATACTAAAGAAATTGTCGGCGATGCTTATTGTTATATATTATATATAAGTTTATTGGATAGATGCATTTTTTTTAATCATATACATAAGATAAATATCTAAAATGAACGCTGAGACTATGGTATCCCTTTGGATTCATTACAGAAAACATTTTTAGTAAATCTGACACATTTATGGACGCTCTGTGTTCGGGATTACGGGATTTACAACAAAATTTATTAAGAAAATAAAAAAAAACAGATAATTTCCTAGATTTATAACTCAAAGCGTAGGTGAATTTAATGTGTAATTTGTCAGTGCCATGTGGGGGACGACCCATGTCCCGAAATGAAGGCAGCATGACCGACGAAATGACATGTAAAACGACCTCATCACGAACATAAGCCTATATGCTTGTTATTATTTAATTTAAGCTATATAAATACAGATTAACTAGTACAAATCACTTTCTCACTTCCTTTCATAAATGAAAAGACTAAAGTCTATTTTGATTGATTGACTGATCATTGCTCTTTATAAACCTTCTTTGCCTTTGAAACTAAAATAATTATGTTATCAAAAATGTAAAACTGGGCTTAAATAAAGGCTGTTATTATATTATTTAAGGTACAAATTCAATATATCTTAAAATAAAATCGTGACATTGCCAACACCTGTATTTTTTAACCCAAAACCTAAATTAATCTACCTGAGTAAGATCTGAATAAAATGTTCCTTAGAGATATACTTTTAAACATAATTAAGCACGCAAATCCGCAAACACCAGAAAATTTCATAATAACAAAAAATTCAAACCAGATTGTTTAATTTTGTTTTAATATAAATTTATATGTTCATAGCTAATGCATATGTACGTAGTCGAACCCAAAGTTCGGTCATTAATGGAAATAATGATAAAACAAAAGTACTCATCAGGTTTAATGAGTGATATATCAATTTACAGTACATTAATTAAGTAAGTTAGAAATAGCAAAAATATTCGAAATTACCTCCCTTATTTTTAATACAGGTCCTTAAGCGCCGCGGCCTGTCGCCTATAACAGCACGTATTGTATTCATGTCGATTACAGTGACTGATTTTTTTAAGGATGACTTCAGACTCTCCAAATTATTATGGGGTTTATCCCAGATCTTCCTCTTTAAGACCTGCTAAATTTTAAGGACAAAGGATTATGGTACGGACTGGAGGAAGCCCATCCTCATGTCTAATTAAGTCGATATTTTGACGCTCAAACCAGGCTTGAGTGGTCTTGACTTTATCGCAGTCGCAGTCCTGCTGGAACACAAAGTGATGTCCCCCAAATAGCGTGCTGGGCAGCCATATTGATTTTAGACGAGCATTAAGTAAGTGCCTACTCTTTCTATATTCGTAGACCAAGATCTTCATTTAAAAACTTTTTTACTGTTTTCCTACTAACACCCTGCAAAGCCATCAACTTCTGTTTTCGGACAGGATTTCTCGCTATGCGCGCCTTGATAGCTTTGATTACTGCTAGTTCTTGCAGCGTGGCCGGCCTGTTCTTTTGTTGTCCTTAACACTGGAGATTTCATTATACCTATCAATAGTACGGTACACAAACCTAAGCGTAATATTCAATTTTTTGAGCAACTTTATAATGGTACTCGGCGAGTGCCCACAGCGGTGCAACGCTGTTGCGGTCGGTTTTCTTTCAATGTCCACTCATTTTAAAACCATAGTCATTCATTCAAAAATAGAATGCAATAATGTTTATATAACATCATGTTCGAAATTTAAAAAATGATGTACTAGTGACAGAACTTTGGGACCAACTACGTACGAATCTTATGAGCTCGTAATTTTCCACTTGATATAGAATGAAATTATTGAATTACTTTAGAATTAAATGATTCTAAGTCTATAAACGTCGAATGATATGATTCTATAAACGTCTACCTTAAATTTGTAAGCTTATATATCATCGAATCTAGATCAAAATTTCTTGACATATTTATTAATAAGTTCGGAAAAGATGAAACTTTATTTAGAAATAGCTAGATCGCTTTATATCACATAATAGTACACCAAATTAATTACAAGTGCTTATTTGCCGTCCTAAGTCCCGCAGGCTTGATAGGACTAAGGGCAAAACCATTTTCTGTGTTTTATTTATATTTTTTAGGCCAGTGGGAAATAAGCTTTGGCCAGAAGTCAACTAAAGCGTGATTATTTCGACGGAAAACGAATACTGCAATGATCACTCTTGGTTATCAGCTATCGTCTATCTCTGAGATAGTTCGTTCGGTGAGTTCAATGTTATTAATATAAATATAACGGAAGACTAAGTGAGTAAGCTGACAGGGCGAACTTATGATTGGTCCCAATTCAGATAATTGCATAAAAAGAATTAAAAATTGTTGTATATTTAAATAACTTGTTATGTTTTCCTTAGTTTACACAACATAAATTTCTGAACTCACGTATAAATTTAAGGAGCGAGTTTTTGGTATCGATGAGATTAACATGTTTGACAGTTAGGAAAGCCATTGTATGTATTGGATTTTTTTCTTTTATTTTAATTTTTGAACTGATGTTTTAATAATTATTAATTAATGAACTATTCGCAATGGAGACAAATGCAATAAATCAAGCAATTTTCATTTATTAGTGCACTATTGATTAAACGGTAATGATTGTTTTGAATAATGAATTAATACACATTGTGCATCCTACAAAAGGATACCTAACCTAATAACCTTAAACTACAGCATTAATCTAACTCTAAGGCCTCTTAAGTACATAGTTAAAAATACTTATGAAGTTTCGGTTTCGGGTTAGAAGACACTGATCGCTAAACGCTGATTGATATCCTTACAGAAATAGATCGAGAGAGAGTAGAAGTCGCTCACCTTTGAGTTTTATGTCAATTTATTCGTATCAAGCGGTATATGACATACCATAGACCTACTTTATTCGTTTTATCTTTCTTTTTTGCCATAATTCGTACCCATAGAGCGAAAACTAATTAAGTCAAAAAAAATGCCAAAACGAGTTTATAGCAATAAAATAATATATTTTTCTTAATTTTACTGCCTAACCGTAAATTTTGTAGGGATCCTAGTTTCTGATTTACGAAGAGTGAAAAGTTGATAAATATATTCTTTGGTCCTATTAGAAAATAAGAGAAATAACTAAATCACGTTAACCATTTTTTATTTATAAAAAAATTACATAGCTTGAAAATAAAGAGATTTAATTACTTTTATAATAACATTTTTAATCCATAGTTAGGCATTTAGATAAACTAAAATTACTAAAGCATTATTAGCATTATTAGTAACACTAAAAGGCGAAAATTCATAAAATCCAAATATCGTTTGTTCAATCTTTAATGTATTTGAGTTTAAAAAATATTTCCAAAGTAAGAAATAATGATATCCGTACTTTTTTATACTATAAATGGATTAAAACATTTATGTTGATATACTTAAAATCTCGTTATGATAGTTCTGGACATCCAGAACGTTTAAAGGAAGATAACAAATCACATATTTTTTAGAAAGAATGAAGCACAACATGCTAAATAATTGGACAAACAGCGGTCTATCATTGATGATACATAGTTATTTACTTTTAACCTCTGACTTGCAATCTATATACCAATCACTGATTTCGGTATTGTATTATACGTAGATATATATTTCACTAGAAAGTTAAACGTTCAATATTATACGATTTACACTGCTAAATCTCCTCATGAAGCGTTTTGTATAAATTGGAATGAGATTGATGGAAAAGAAGTAAGTATTGAGATTGCTAGTGCCATACACTGGTGGATTACCCAAATACCAAACCATGTCAAAGAAATAACCATATATTGAGATACATGCGCTGAGTAAAGAAACCTATTTATCACGGCACATATTGTACATTTTATACAACGAGCGGATGTGTCTCTTGAAGTGATAGAACAAAAATGTTTAGGGAGTAGTCATACCCATATGAAAGTGGATTCCATGTATAGTGCAATAGAGAGAACATGTGTTCGCTCTAAAAGAAATTGGGATTCAGCACCACCTTATGTTGTCAAAGACTCGGTTATTATATAAATACTATTACTCGGAAATTGTAGATGTGAGAAAGTTGAAAATGAAAAAGGCCGTGTTTGTGTCCGATTTGAGAGTTAATGTCCAGGTCTAGTTAAGTTACGGTGTGATCATAATGGATATCCATGAATATGGATATATATTATATAAACTTGAATTTACTATATTAGAAGTTCAGACCAACACAACACTTATAACAAGAAGGAAAAGGAGGCAAGATGGTCTACCTACTACAGAAGAACTATTAGAAGGGTTAAAAAACGCACGTACCAAGATATTTTCAATTAGTGTGCCAAAGGGATAATTTCACGAGAACTCCACTTGTGGTATCAGTCTTTACCGACGAGTAAAGACGAAATCCATCGACTATTGGAGCCAGTCGAATACAGAGGAAGAGACAATTTGAGAGTTATAATATTATTTTAATTATCATTAAAAATAAGTTCGATCTAAGTGAAAAATCACTAATTAGGTGCGAATATTAATTGATTCATAACTACGTCGGATACAGAGAAAAAATCATTAATTGCTTTTTTTATTTTTTTCAGTAACTAAACAATTAATACTTTAGGTACATAATTTTAACATAATTTAATTTTCTTCAAAATGAAACGAAATACATAAAAATATGTCATGATATGCTTAAGTTATGGCAATTTATATATTTCAAAACTTTAACCCTCATTATCTCGAAACAGGTTTTTTGGACTTAATGAATTTTCGCTCTACGGGGACGATATAAAGTATGTTTTGGGTTTGATACATTACGGTTTGATATGTTTAATTGCAGTAAAACTGTAGCTACAATAGAAGTACTCAAAAAACATAAAGTGCCAAGTTCATTATAGAGCTCTGCGCAGAACTTTGATCGTTACAAAGGATAGGAAAATATAAGTGGCGATCGTTCGTGAACAAGTTCTCATTATCGATGTAATATGATCAGATTCTCCAGGTTATTGGACTGTCTCCGACTGATTGCGAAACTTCTTAGTAATGACAATGTTTGTTTGTCGGACAATCGTGTATAGTACTGATCTTATATTTGTGTCAAAAGTCAAAACAAACAAAAGCCTTAATTTTTTATACATTGTGTGCTGGGTGTGCCATAACCAATGTTTAACTCGTATCATTTTCACGCAAGCATAACGCAGAAGATCTTACACGGTTGCGCTTAAAACATTGGTTAACTAATGGTGGAATTACAGATGTCACCTATTCTAGCAATGGCCATAATCTTCAACAATGTAAATATCAGTTTTTAAACATTCAAACATCGCCACAGTTAGATGAAAGTAGTTAAGAGGTCCTGTATTTATCGCCACCGAAATTATTCCAAAATCGATGATACAAGAAGTATCAAGCATAAAATGTATACACATAATTGGAATATATATCTTGAAAGCCATTCGACTAAACATAAGCCCTACGGAAAACCACGATAAATGAGCCACCTAATAATGTTTTCAATGGAAATAATACAAAACAATAACCATAATTTTCCATACAGATATTAAACCTATTTCTTCGTATTCATAATCATAATTACGTGAGAGGTTTGAATAATGTATTCTGTTACGAGTATTATATCCTGCCTATTTGTGTAAACCAGAATTGGAATGTAATTACTTTTTTAAATACGGAATTATGATTGTCAAGTCAAGGCATAAATGACTTTGTTAACATGCTTTTAAACGAAAGTTAATTGGTTTTTTCTAATTATTAAAAATTTAAGAATACATTTCTTTAGAATTCTGAATTTTTTATACAAAAACATTTGTAAGTTTTCCCTATAAAATCTTAATTCTGTAAAATCAATGTTTCAATTATTACATTATTTATTATCTGGTAATACGTCCTCTTAGGACGCAACAATGGTTAGTGTTAGCTTAGCGACCTATCCCGGCTGTGGACTTATGGAACTAGGCGCACTTTTAACACTCGTTCGTACCGTACCGGAAAACATCGCGGAATCCGGAATGCCATAAATCCAATACTTCGTCAGCGCGTGTCAGGCACTACACAGTACATCTACTTGTATCCTTAGAAAAAATATCACAAAACAGATACAGAAATCTGAGTTTTTTTAAAGATGCAATCTATTTTCAATATCATCCTCTCAGTTTACGTGACGTGAAAACTCAATACTGAAATCGGAGACGGCTGGAGGAGGAAGAAGGAGAGAAATACACTTAGAAGTACCATGGTGCCTAAAGGGCGCATTCTCTGATAAATTATTTATTTTATATATTAGGAATATGAAATTACTTGATCAACCTGTCTATATGGATTAATTCTCAGACCAGCATTTGAAGCGTTTGTTGGTTGCCGTCTTTATCATACCCTACGCTCGTTTTAGTATTTGATTTTTATTTATTGTGAGTACACATGTAGTAGTATACATTACCCCAAAAGACAGAGCTGACTAAGTAAGACAATTACGGTGAATTTATATCTCTATTTGTGATCCTAAATAAGCCGCTAATAATTTATATACGGCATTATTTCTACCAAAAACAGCTGTCTCAACGTTCTTTTTAAAAGTAATTGCAAATTTGGATTTTATCTCATAAAACATTATTCTTATTCAGTTTTTAATTTGTTTGAAAAGCGAACCACCTTTCATTTTGCGTAACTAAATCGTTATCGGGAGTTACAAGTGCTGAACTAACAAGCAGGCTCTAAAAGGCAGTATTATTTTAAACTATTGGAACCTTCGCTGTGTGCAAGTAAAAAGCTTATGTAAAAACACTAACCCAGTTGATCAAAATCTTAGATGATAACATTAAAATATTGTGAGCAAGATATTTACGAGTCACAATAATGTAATCTTAATCGTCCTTTGTACAGAAAGAAATAATTGCAAATAAAATGTTAGATTATAAAGTAGATAATAAATATTTTTCTGTTGCGGACACAGAAACTAATTTGCCTACCTACCTACCTACCTTGTAAGGGACCAATACTTTTAGATTATACATAAATAACACGAAATCTTCTGGAACGTTATTTTCATATTATTTTCGATTTAGTACTTGCTAGATTGGCGTAGTAGAAAAACCAAAAAACGCCGAATAAAGATTCTGATATCAATGAAGGAAAACAAACCCTAAGAATATTAATAGAACACACGGCAATGAGTGGGAACAGTTTATAAGTTGAACATATTGTAAGTGTACGATGATACGAACTTGAAAACTGATTCCTTTATCACAAAATTTAACACACAAAATGAAATGTATGTGGACTTCCAAACTGCTATTACGAACAAAAGTACGTTAAATAAGCCCAATTCCATTACGAAGCTTATGTGTGATATGTAAGTTGTGAACAAATTTTCGGAAACGCTAGTTTTAAGGTGAGATTTTGTATGCAAATTTAATCATTTTTAGTAGCGTAGTTTCATTGCTAAATTCTATATAATCTTTTAAATCCTTACGAGGAGTTTGATCCAGGGCGGACAGGATGCATCTTTAGATGTTATTTATTTTCTAAAAACAGAGTAATGATAAAAGCGAAAGTATTGATATTACAAAAATTACCTATTACCGTTATCATTAACTAAATACAATCGATTCAAATTAATAGTACCTAAAAAGTAGTTTACCTTGAAAATAATTATTCAATTTTAACGAATACTTTTTTATGGCTTTTTTCTTTCTTGTACTTTATTGTACGAAGTATCAAGTATTGGTTGATTTAGTAAAGCAAAACAAAACTTAACAACAATATTTGTTATATTATTTCTTGAATTTCCTTTATTCAATTATTTTATTTCCTATTTTGTTATATAGTATATGAACTATAAAATCCAGACTGCATTAATTAGAATTAACCAATATGAAGAATTGAATAATATGAATTTATAAAAAATATGATTTTATAAATATTATATTTCATTAAAAAACTCAAAAAAGCAAAAATAGTTCAAAAAGAACAATGTAAAGTAGATCCAGCCTTCACATATTCTAAATTTTAGTTTACTGAAAAAATTTAAATTATTATTCCGTGCGCGTAATACTATTACCGTAAAATAAAATTGTCATTTCAGTCACAATGGGTTTTTATTCCTACCGTAGTGTAATACGTCTTTTAATTATTTTTCAAAAAGCGTATTGTGGTATCCAAAGACTCTTTAGTCAATCAACAAGTGTTGTATCTTGTGGTATCTACATTATTAATATAAGATTGTAATTCAGTAATATTTCTTTAGATTATTTTCATAAATCAGCCGTTATGTGTGAGTGAAGTAATATACAAGTAATTTTCGATATTTTTTCTTTTAAAATAAGTGATATGTTGAAAATAAACTGTTTGAAGATTATTATTTAATTGCTTTTTACTTAAAAATTAAACGAAATATTAAATATGTAGATGGACACCAAATAACAATATCTTATATAAATAATAGACACAACCTAAGTGGCGCTTAAATGACTCGTGAAATGATAACCCACATCACACTTCTTTAATTACATCTGACCCATTTTATCTGGCAACACTGAATATTTGTCTATTCTCGGTGGGCTGATAGAGCGATTTATTTAATCTTATACTTTTTTTTATTAAACGTGTTATTTTATTGTACCTCGGAAGACTGTAGTCACCCACAACACAGGAATGCCCCAGTGTGGGGAACAGCGTCTGTGAAATAATGCAACAATAAAGTTTCATTTATTTTTATTATTTAATAATAAAGCAGTCATGCTGCTGTAGGGAATGGCGTTAATAATATCTAAATCGTCGTAATAATAGCAATCTAATCTGATTTAATCTTCTTTGATTATTGATTATTGTTGAGCGTCATCAGTTAGATCTAGTATCCGTACGTTAGTACTCTTCTAGTTCATTGTTTTATTTGTATAATTTGTATTAAATTTTAAAGGTCGGCTTATCTACAAATGAACACCAATTTCCATATACACATTGTCAATATTTAATGTATGCGGCTAATGGATAGTGACACGAGAACCGGTTAACTTTTGTAATAATCTTCAATGGTAATCTACCATACCAAGGTACCATCTAATTAAAACCTTAAAATAATTCATTTTAAAAGTTTTTTGTCATTGATTTTGTTAAATTTTAAATTACGTAATTATTTTAAAACATACATACATTTTACTAAATAAATAGGATTTCGTAATAAGATCTCAATCAGACAGAGCGAGTGAGAGCGAACATAATAATATGATTGCTGTGACTAACGTCCGTAGTTTAATAATAACTATGTCATTTGGATCAAGTCTTCTTAGATTTATATTATTTTTCTCCACGCTTTAGAGCCTAAACTAATGATCTTTTATTTGCACGAATATGGTATTCGTTACGAATGCATTACACTATAATACATAAAATATGATTGAGTACGCATATTCCGTCATTATCGCCCTTTGTCTAGGATAATTCGGTAAAATTTTCAATTACGTATTAACAACATTAATATCATAAAAATGCTTCATTCAAATAATTTTTAAGAATGTAATTACAAAATCATAACTCCATTTTTAAGCCGATTTTCTAATAGGGTCTAGGGTAGGATCTTTAAATTCCTTTATACACAAAATTTTTCAAATAACTTAAGAAGAAGACCAATTTCTCCCTGCCTTCTTCGATCCTTGTACATTCCTATTTACTTATTATTTATACTATTTACCATATTTATGTATAGACAAAACATATGCATCATAAGACCTTTTAAAGCTAATAGAATCTAAACAACCTATCGGTAATGTCAGCGAAATAAAACATCATTTAATCCAACTAATCTCGGAAGAATTATCAGTACAGGAAAAGTACAGCAGCGTTGTAGAAGCCATAACTTGCAGTTCAAAGGGAATGCCTCCAATTAGAAACAAGTTGCATTCGATATCAGACGGAACTTTTTAGTCCTTAAGCAAATACATAAATTAATTAAATTGGAGAATAAATCGATCAGACACGAAATATCGAGCCTTAGTTAACAAATAAATTATCATTTAGGAACGACAGAAAAAACTGAGATTAGACTCACTCGACCGATATATAAACAAAAAACAGGTGGCATCAAGAAAGCCGTCAAAGAACATAAAACTAATATTAACTGGATGTCAAATATATAAAAAAAAACAATAGAGGATATAAAATAATCGAACGGCCGGATGTACACTCATACACTTGACATCAACAATTACAATAGACCATATCATCGTAGTAAGGCAAATCCTCAAAAAACGCAAAGAATATAATATCCCGATCTAATCAAAATATGGAATACATATGTAAATGGAAAAACTAGAGTAAAAATGAATCAATTAGGAGGGATTATAGATATTGGACGAGGAGTAAGACAGGGAGACCCTTTATCACCAAAACTGTTTTCGGCTGTTCTGGAGGAAGTATTCAAAAAGCTAAGTTGGGATAAATACGGACGAATAAAAAACCTGGAGAAGATGATGACATACCTTGGAAATGAGGATTGTCGGTCTAAGAATGAATGCCGAGAAAACCCATGTAATGACCGATTCCAGAAAGGAAATAATACTATTAAATAACAGTCTTATATATTGCTGAATACCTGTACCTCGGTCAGACCAAATCTATGACCGATGCAACAATGAAATAAATCGACACAAGTATAAAGAAAGCATGGGCGAGCTTTTGGGCGCTTAAAAAGTCATGAAAAATAAGAAAAAGAGCATGTTAATTAAAACAAGCTGTTCAAATAGATCTCAAACTTGGGCACCCACTGAAGCGCAACATAGATCGATGGAAGGATGTATGATAGGGAGGAAAGGAAGAGACAAGATAAAGAATACAGCTTTAAGAAAAATAACTAAGAAAAATAACATAACAACAACATCACTATGGTAACTAAAAATAACAGATATTACAATATACGTATATAAGTATATAAATAAACTCTTTATTTTTATAAACTCTTTACTGATGAGTACCGGAACAAACCTGTGTCTGAAGTCGAAACACTACTACGTGGAGCCTCGGACTGAGGTAGACTAAGCCTAGTCCAATTTAACCCAAAGAGGACACAAGTTTGCGTGTATTCCGCTAAAAAAAACACCCTTTGTCGCTACCCCACCTTTCGAAGACACTCTTCTTAAAGCCACAGCCAGCATCGGAATACTTGGCGTTGACATATCGAAGGACTTTTAGTTTCGCGGTCATTTTAAGCAAATCATTAAATTAGCCTCCAAAAAGCTTGGTGTGCTCGGCAAGGCAAGACGGTACTTAATTCCGGGCCACCGCTTGCAACTGTATAAAGCGCAAATGACGCCCCACATGGAGTACTGTTCGTTTCACTGGGCGGAAGCTCTCCAGTACCATCTCCTTCCACTTGATCGTATTCAACGAAGAACGGTTCGAATCGTCGACGACCAACCCCTCTACGAGCGGCTTGATCCTCTTGCGTTGCATAGAGATGTTGGGTCACTCTGCATCTTCTACCGCATTAACCATGGAGAGTGTTCAGAGGAGTTGTTCGCTGAGTTTTATCATCGGACGTCGAAGCAGAATATTAAATTCCACTCGTATGACCTCGACGTCCACCGTTCCACAATTTAGCGATTTTCAAGGCAGTTTTTGCCCCGCACCACTACTATGTGGAACCAACTGTCCACTGAAGTATTTCCGAACCATTTTGACTTAGGGTCCTTCAAGAAAAGAGAGTACCAATTTTTAAAAGGCCGGCAATACCCTCGCGAGCCCTCTTTCATTGAGAGTGTCCATGGGCGGCAGTATTACTTTATTCTACGTTATTCTATAAAAAAATGAAATTGCTCTAACACTTCGACTGTTTTTCCCCAAATTATAATTCCATATCTATGTATAGATGAAACATATTCATGATAAGCGGCTAAGACCGTATCTTGATTAATAGTTTCCGTTAGTCGTTTCAACGTATATATAAACCTATTTATCTTTTTTGCTTTTGATTACAAAATTCATTTAATTAGAACTTAGGTTATCTTTTATAACTAGTTCCATTTTATTTTGCATTTTGAGTATGCAGTTGAAGAAGGTATGTATTGTTGTTAAGAAATGAGTGGGGCCAACAACCTTGTGTCCGTACTCAAATTTTAATAATTGGATGTATAGGTTCGTCCAAAATGGCAAATCTGTTATTTCTATCCATTGTATTTTCAGGCAGCTTTTTACAGTTGATAGCTACCTATAAGTCCGTATTAATCTTAGATTCTTAGAAGTATTTTAACTTTTACGTAAGCGTTGTATACATTTCGCTGTTTCATCTAACAGTGCTTAATTGGCTGTAGTAAATGTTGTGTAATAAGGAATATTTCAAAACTTAGAAAACTTTCAGCTCATTTAGTATGAGTACATATTGACTTTAGTTTTTAAAATCTTAATAGTTTATACGTTTATGCGGAATTGCTCTATTTTCGTAGCAGGCGCTCGCTAAACGCTGGTTGGCAACGGCCCAAAGACCTTTTTAGACTTAAGTAAAAGTTTTCCTTTATTACAAGTTTTGGAAACAATATAATGTTACAAGCTTCGAGGGTGAACCCTAAAGCTATTTATAAAGAAAGCATTGGTTTAAAATACGATAAAAGTCCGTTACCGGCCTCTTTAAATGTGCACATGGATGTTCTAAAACGACCCCACAGCAGCGGGCAGGCGACAGCTGGTTCCTAAAAAGGGTAAAAAAAAACATTTCACAAAGTAGATAGTCGAATAGTACAAATTCAAAAAGAGAATTTAATAAATTTAATCCAAAAACTACAAAACTATATTAATACTTTATTGCTCGATTTCTTTGGTGCTTTAGTCAATGTAGTGTGGCTGGTGGTGTGCGGCAGAAATTGCCTTAAATAACGCTTAGTTGTGAAACGACGATTAAACTTATCTGCAAGTATTGGTCCGAACAACTCCATGGTAAATGCGGTAGAAGATGCAGAGAGATCACATACGCAACGCTAAGGGATAAAGCCGAAAATTGCTGACTTTTACGCTAACGGACTTAAAAACTCCTTTGAAGGATTTGAAGGTTGTGTTCTATTACTTTATAAATAAGTTCATTTTATTATTGGGTTTACGTTGTGGAGACTGTACGCGGAGATATTTTATGTCGAAATATAAATGCGGCGTCGAAATATATCAGATCAAAGTCCCTTTGTTCTTGCCAAGCCACCAACACAATTTACCAACATCGTTAATTACAATTGTATTTGGTACATCAGTAAATTTTGGCATTAGGGCATACAAATGATTGGCAGTAAAATGTCCCCGATTTAGCACATTACGACATAAACGTAAAACCTCCTTTATGTAAAACCTCTTCCAAGTATACCAATTTCGTTTCATATAACATTTAATTGATAAAATATTATTAAATAGAAGAAATGAATTTCGATGTAAAATATCAGTTGTAGTATTTCCAAAAGGCCATTTGAAAAGCATTAATAAATCGTTATTAGGATAGAAATCTTGAGGGAACTACATGGGCTAGTAGGGTGCTATACATTTTCCTACCAAGACCCTTTTACGCGTGCTTATTATTCTTAGTATTATACGATAATAAGTCGTAATAGAGAAGGTACTCGTTTAACTAAAGGTTCTTATCTAAAGTAGATAGCGAAGCTTGATTCGTACGAAAATACAAAGAGAATTTTCAACTTTACAGTCTGAATGTTGCCGTTAGCGAATCGAATTTTCATATGATTTTACAATGTTGTGAACGTTAATATTGAAGCAAAGAAGGATTTTAAAGACTGAGATTCATCTATATTATAGCAATGACTTTTATTGTTTGGTAAATATGGTAAAAGTGGTTATGATTAGTTTTTTTTACAAAACATTGTAAGAGTGATGTTGCAGTTTTGTTTATAAGTCTATTTTTATTCGTTAAGCCACTATGTACTGTGTCGTTGTACTTTTAAATCTTCGTTAGTATATTAAAAACAAATGAAATGTTGTTATAAGAATGTGATAATAAAAAGTGTATTAATACTTACTTCTTATTATTTACTTTACTTGGCTTGCGATAAAATATATCGTGTAAATGACAAAATCTATGTTATGTTTGGATTTTAATTTAAGGTTATATAATTTAAATTTTAAAGTTATTTAAATCGTGTATCGATCTTTCAAAATGGATACATAAGCTACTCAACTCCAACATATATTTTTTCCAATTGCCTTACTTCAAGAAATGATAACAAATGGAAAGAAGCTATGTACTTTTTTGGAGTTTGGCGACCGGAAAGGTCCTTCTTAAGTCTTGAGTCAGGACAGAGTTCCATATGTTGAAGTAATCGCCTGTCCTTTAGGATAAATTTCTTTGTTATTTTTTAGTTTTATCTTTTTTTCTGTGGAAATCTTAGAATTATTATGACTATATTATTAAGTCGACATTATTCGACACGCTATTTGCAACGGTTTAATTGACTCCCCTGACTTATTGTCGCTTTTACTTTTTCACACCACTTCATCATACAATACAAGGCAAACCCAACTATTCCAGATTCCTCGGTCTAAAAACTATTAACGTAACACAGCCATGTATCGTATACCTTCAGATGATAACACAAATTACCAATTATTAAATAGATATATTTAAAGTGAATAAAGAATGCTTAAAAATATTTAAAAAACTCTGGTATCTTTTATTTATAATGGTTTTGTTATTCTTCCTTTATATTAAATATTTAGTATAATGATCAATAAATCTTAGAACTTAGTACTTATAATCTAGAATTTAGTATGAATTTGTACTTTGTTATATTAATTGTATAAATAGGTAAAACTGTGCTTTATGTTTATGTTTGAATGTGTATTCCGTTGTTGGCTTTTGTGTATAATGTAATTGTTTGAATATTGTTTAATGAGTACCTGTAGGAATACTTTAATAAAATAAAATAAAGATAAATTATTTTTGTATATTATAATACGTATCTAATATAATTAAGAATGTAAGTTTGGTGGTTCGCCTTACAAATAAGTAATTAATTCGGTTCGGTTAATTGAGTATTAACCGAATGTATAGCGATTTAGCTCAGAAATTATTTTATTATGGGCTTGTTTAATCGAAATTACTTTTTGTTATTTATATTACGGTGCTTTTGTAATACATAAAATCGCAAAGTTTTATCTCGTCGGGTTGTCTCTCGGCGAGTGGGCCGATGGCTGGCCATGCGGCGTAGTCGTGAACGGTTGCTTCTTGTAGTGACTGGTCAAAGTTCCGGTGTATCTACGGCTACGAATTAATTATTTTCTACCTTGATTCACTTGTTTGCGTATTTTTTCCACAGTAATGTAAGTGAAATCCGACGTTCCACGACTGAGCGTTTGTCAAGGCAATTTTTGCCGCGCTCCACCGCTATGTGGAACCAGCTGTCCACTGATGTATTTCCGAACCAATTCGACTTAGGGTCCTTCAAGAAAAGAGCGTACCAATTCTTAAAAGGCCGGCAACGCACTCGCGAGCCCTCTGGCATTGAGAGTGTCCATGGGTGGCGGAATCACTTATTATCAGGTGAGCCTCCTGCTCGTTTGCCCCTATTTTATAAAAAAAAGAGTTTTGGTTTTCTTATATATTTATTTATTGTTTAGGTGGTGGTTGTTGGAGCTTACAAACATTTTCTAAAAAGTCCATGGTGATTTAGAGGTGACGGAGAATTATTGCCAGTTCTTCTCGTCCGTTCTACGCCGTTGATTTGAGAACTGGCAGTGTGCATTAAGTTATGTATATGAATATTTCACATTTTGATTTAATTTGATTTCGAAAATAATTAACGTTGATAAATAAAGTAGAAAATAATGAACATAATATGGTATAATTAATACGTGTCTTTGATAATTAACCGTTTACTCCAAAACAGAAGATATATATGAAATTACATGCGTAAAACGTCAAACAGTGAAATAAGAACATATTACTCTTCACAATTTGGTATTTTTTTTACCTAGATAACACTGAAAATGTTTAGAACCAACCGGCTTAATGTAGAAAGTTGCCAACACTTTTGTTTTTTTGAAGTAATCTCCGTTCCTCTGTACACATCGTCGCATTCGATGGAACCACTGACAAAAGCAGTTGGCCGATTCTTCCTTAGGGGTCTCTTCTATAGGTTTGTGAGGGTAACATGCCGTTGACGTCCCGGTAGAATGCGACAGCGACCCTGGAGCCTCTGTAACGCGGCTTTGTAGGAACTACTCGATGTGGTTTAAGTGGGTATTGTTCACTTAGTAAAAAATATGGTTTCTTCTATGGCATTTTCGTACGCTTTCACCGCATCTTCAGGGCTCGTATAGCGAATACTAATAAGAATATAATTTTAAGTTTAGTTTTTGGGTATAAATAAAAGTCACAGGCCGCCAGGTTAGAATTGTATGGCGGATGACTCAGTATCTCGACACCTGCCATAGTCAAATATTCAACAGTCCGTTTTGCGGAGTGCGCTAAAGCATTGTCGTGGAGAATCCTGCTTCGAGGCCGCTGCTGTCAATTTATTTCCAAGACAACAGGCAAACAGCGATTGACATACCAGTCTACAGTAACTGTCCTTCCATCTTCTAGCACAACTGTCGCGATATGACCTTTCCAACCAAAGAATGAGGCAATGATCTTTTTTCATTGACGACGTCAAATACAGTCACCGCCGTTGAACTTATGTAACATTTGGCAACACCATGCGAAGGTGTTTCTAGTCGTCGGTTAAAGTATGGGGAATCCATCTGGTACAAAGCTTCCTGACGCCTAAATGTTCGTGTAATACTTTTTGAATTTCACTCATACCAATGCCTAGGCTTGCCCGTATCTGCTGATAGGTCAGTCTCTTATCTTCCTCTATCATGCGTCACACAGCACTGATGTTATCTTCAGTAGTCGCTGTTAAAGGGTGTTCCTCACGCGGATCATCATTAAGATTGCTACTTCCACGCTTAAACTCTTAAAACCAATTGTAAATAGTAGCACGAGATGGGGCTTGATTAAGAAACGCTAATCGCAGCCTATCATAGCTTTGTTGTAAGAGTAAGGCCACAACAAAAGTAATTATAAATCATTGACCAAAAGTTTTCTCGCGTTAGATTCATTATCACGTGTAACAAGAGTTTTAGATTTGCCGGTAATTCACAAAAACAAATGACAAATTTATGCAATATACTACCTAATATTTTTAGTAATTGTATGACCTGATAACGAGACCTTCAAGCCAAGTTATATTTTAATATCGCAATATATCTACATTAGGTTACCAAAGAGTTCTGAAGTTGAAATTTAAAAAAAGTTTTCATTAGCAATGTCTCTTACTGGCCAGTTCTAAACATTTTCAGTGTTACCCCCGTAATAACAAGTGTTGAGTCCGTAGGAAATAATTATTATTATTAAGCCTATCGGTTCATAAAGTTTATAGGAATATAATATCAAATCGTGCAAAGAAATGTTTTTACCAAGGGTACAATGCTATGAGAAACACAGAAGGACTTTGAAGGGACTTGACTGGGATAAACATATTATATCATATATAACCTACATTTAAAAAATCCATAAACCATAGATACTAATGTTAAGGTTAAATTTCCATTTATAACTTTTGCTTATCAAATTATATTTTGTCGATGATAAGCCGTCTGCTGTTTTTTAAAATACGACGAGACGACCGCACGTGAAATTATTGTTTTCGAATAAGATATCCACATGAAAATTAAATACATATATTATTGATATAAAACAAAAAATACGATTAAGTTAAAATTAAAATAAATATAAAAATATTAAACATCGAATCGGAAGAGAGTAATAAGTTTCTTTTCATCTAGAAATGTTTATGTTGATAGTTGTGATTTTTCTGTGATAAAGAAGCAATCCAATGCATATATACTTAATATTCAAGTTTCTTTAAAATTATATTTATCATACACTTAAATTTTCACGCTTAGTCGTGAATATAAAATATATAGTTAAAAAATCATTCATATGATGGATGTAAACGATTGATCTTCTGCCTAGAGGAAGTTACAGGCGTGAACTAGTCTAGTATAATTTGTAATCAACGCATATTATCAATTTCTACGGGTCAAATAATTTTACGTAATTACCAATAACATTATACAATCGGTAGGAAAATTCCGCTGTTGATAATAATATCCAGAGATTATCTCTAATAAGTATAAATGAAACAATTTAACGTGATATGTAATTAATGCCCGTTGTAATTACCTTATTGCTTTTCCATTTATTAAAAAAACCAGTGCACAAATTACAAACTTTGGTCCTTGTCCATAGATTTGTGTATTTGTTTCTTGTATTTTTTTATTTATTAACAATTCGTTGCATGTATAGAAATACAATACAATTGATACAATTAAATAAATAGGACGGCGGTCTTATCGCTTTCGAGCGATCTCTTCTAGGCTAAAAGTAATGGAACAAAACAAAACTATTAAAATATATGTTAACAGTGAACAGGACAAAAATTTAAAAAAGGACATAGAGAAAGAATAAGTGCACATGATTCACGATAATTTCAGATCAGTTAGGTTAGGTTAGGACGCGATGTGGATAGGTAATGCTTGTACAGTAGATTAGAGTAGAGATTTAAAGGAACATAGGGAAGGAGCTAAGCTAATAGGGACAGGACGTGAATTCTATTGCCTGATTCACCAAGAATCCTTTCTTATGAGTTATGAGATGGGATTTCAAAGTTTTCGAAAGAACGTAAACTGTAGGCTCCCAAAATTTTAAATAGTTTTTAATATAGAAAGGAGTTTAGGATTGAACAGGATGTTATATATGTTATGTGACAGAACAAGAGATGGAGAACGTAAGCATCACGTCGCTGACGAATGTATAACCAGCCCAGCCGCTTATGGAACGCAGAGATATTATCGTACTTTAAAATTGTTTCATATTCGGACTATGAATGATATTTTTTACAGTCACGCCAATTTTTGGTCAAAGGCATGCCAGTTGCCTCAAGATGACATGAGATGAGATGGGACTCTAGACAATACGCTAACTTGCTCTTTGATTGCTTTGATATCAGGACCTACCGAATTCGCTAATTGGATTTCGGGTTTTGGTCAACGTCGCCGGTAGACCATACTACCTAATGGGACTTTCTGAATTAACGGATTACGGTTTTTTATATCATCGTTAGATAAAACAATTAGGTGCGAAGGCGAATTTTATAACACAAAGGAAATCGCAGTATAACCTAGTTTGAAAATAAAGGCCTTAATTAAGTTTCCACAAGCGTAAAACTCGTTCATTCGAGAAAATTTGACCTTTCGATATTGAAAATGCGCGATGCATATTGAACATTGTCGTTATTTATGTCTAGTGCAATGAGTGCAATTGGCGACATTGCTAATTGGGCTTAGTTTTTTTTAGGTACTAGAGATGCTGTTTCCGAAGAACAATTAAACGAAAAATATTATCTTTTCGTTTTTTGCTTTACCTTCTGATCCTACTACTACAACAAATATTATGCTGTTTCTACTTTGAACAAGAATAACAGCGACTTATCGTGGTATGTTAAGGTACGCTTTACAGCGCCAAAAAGAATAAGTTTGCATCAGTTGTTGTTGCAAAGCAAAAAGTGATTTTAGCTTCGTAGACAGTAAGCATTCCCTTCTACTAATCTTATTATTTAAATTCTAATATGGATTAAAGCAGAAAAGAGGCACAACAGAAAGAAACTTTTTACTTTACGAAAATGCAAATAAAATTCTTATTTAATAAATAAAACAATAAGACAAAGACGAAATATATTCATAAATAACACAGATTCATTTGGGTTATTATATCTACAACTTTTGGAGGAGGGACGTTATTATCTATACAATAATATATTATAAAAACTAGTAATATATTTTTAATAATAACACTGATTTTCTTTACAATATATAATGATACTATAAAAATAGTTTCCTTCGTTTAGAAATTTTACAATACCAGCCAATAATTCTATGAAATTTCTGTCTGTTTCTGTTTAACCGCTCTAAGAGAAACCGTAACGTCCTATTATTATGAATTTATAACTTATTTTCGTAATCCAATACAACTTAATCATACCGCACGAGGTATACATTGACCGAGTGTGTAACGAAGTTCTTGTCAAAATACGACATTATGTGAGTCCGTCCATTTGAAATTTTCATTATATATAATGAGGTTTTAATACAGGTTGTAGTTGTAAATTGTTGCATCGTTGCCGTTTGCGATGGTTACGGGTTTGCGTTCTCGCCTTTAACAAATCCTGAAAAAAAAACGGTTAATCATTTGTCACGATTGTAATAGTTTAATAGGAATTTTACAGAATTATTTTAAGTTGAAACACGTAAATGAATGATATCATCGATGGAAAATAAGTAAAAAGTGTACACGGTATATGTAAAATTTCTCTCTACTCGATCTACTTAAAAATCTTATACATTCACACATGGGTTTTTTATTATACAAGAATCTAATAAAGGTAACTAATGTGTAGTTAGTTACAACATTAATAGAAATTCAAAATACATTATCACTTATTGTTATTAACATTATTATGCTGATGCTGTGTAATTTTACAAAATATTCTTTTATAAATGTATTAAATTTGATTTAAACGGATTTATTTGATGTATTTATTTCAAAAGCGATACAATGAAATAATCTATCTAAATTTGTAAAACTAACGCTTAGTTTCACTTTGAGTGTCTCTGAATACAAATATGGGCGTAGGTAATGGGATTGACTTACGGGATTATTAAAAGCGCGCTTACCCAAAGTGGAGACTTTGCGCTGTCTCTTCTTTTATATTTATTGAGCCCTTAGAAAGAGCTACACGTAGTATACTCCTGATTACATAGAGATATGAAATACTTATATGATATCAATCTTACTTTGAAAGCATGTCGAAACTTCCGCGACATTAGGCTGTAGAGTATGGGATTGACGGCTGTCGACAGGTAGCTGTTTACCGTGCTTAAGTAAAGGAAAATGCGCTCCAGCTGGAAATGTATAAATATAATGCTGTGTAAAACATTTAAAGATTCAGAGTCTGTTTCATAATGTACGGATAAGTTTTACATAAGTTCCAAATAAGCTATTTATTACTTATTGGTAGGATAAACACTATTTTTGCGTTTCATGACTCTCAGATAGGCGCTATTCGTGACATAAAGTCCATCATAAGTTATGAGTCTGATGAAACGCGAATTTTCTTATTCGGAACTTTTATCTTTTAACTTCTTCTTTATCTTTAACTTTATTTATGTGTTGCATAGCTATTTGGTACTTTATGCATACACAGTGAAACAGACCCTCAGAGTCTTTAAATGTTTAAGTGATCCTCTGTTGTAAATTATGATAACTACAATAGCGTGTAATCGATTTATTAAATTCTTATGGTCATATGAAATCGGCCTCGTTACTTCTAAAATCAAAAACCGCGACCATATTCTTTTTTTAAAAACTATGTAACGTCAAAATCAAATACAGAACATTAATTGCGTCGACCGGTATTTTTACAATTACACTATACTTTTATTCCGGAGATGATATTGTTTAGTAATTATTATATTATATAGTTATTGAACTATGTTAAATCTGTTCGATTAATAAATTACTATTTGCGGGACTTAGTTGGTCCTAGACCATCTGAAGCCCAGCAAGATTAAAGCAGGTGATATATACAGAGTAGGTAGTGTAGGCGAATACTATGTATGTAATATTCGGTATGGATAATCTGTATTAAATGACATGTAATTTTAGTTTGAAGAGGTAAATAAATTGTATTTATTAAATTAAATAATCAACAGAATCTTAACATAAGCTGTGCATAATAATAAATTAAAAACAAAAACAAGTTTGTTCACTGTGGCACTGCCACAGATTAATGATTTTATATATCTTTATTATATTCATAACATAATTCGTCACGTATAATCATGCGAAGCTCACGTTTACTACACGTTTTTCATTGTCACACCGGTTATCTCAACGGAAATTGTACATATATGTTATCTTTTAGCCTTTATTTCATGCAATATATCATCTTTTACCAATATCCTTATTTTTGTTAATTAAACTGAGGTGCTACCGGGTTACCGTGTAATTTATTAGTCTTAGATTTCTCGAGGGCAGTCGCACCTAGAGTCCTTCTAAATGCATATGATAGATTACTCATCATCGATTTAGTTACTATAGATCCAATGGCAATCAATTATTTACATTTTATTAAATCCTTAAACAGTCGTTAACTAAAAAACGGTCATTATGCATTTTATAGTTGCATCAATAAACATATATATCAGTCGCTAAGATATACTTATCCTATTTAATTAATCTACTATGTGAGATAAATAATGTAGGATATTCAGCGTACATATAATAAAAAAATCTATTATATTTTTTTTTATTTCCTTTTTGGGAAATTTCGATACATACCTGAAAGTAATCGTTGTACTTTTGCCGTGGCATTAGGATTATGAGACGGAGAACAGTGTAAGGTGACCAACAAATAAAGAACGAAGCTGCCACAGCCGCTGGAACACGTGTAAGTCGATCTTATTGATATTATCCTATATAAGCAGTGACGACATACCTTATATATTCTGTATTTAAATTCAAGCGTTCTTTAAGAAAGCTTCCTCGGTTTAAAACTGATTAGAACTACATATCCTTTATTTTTTAAATCAACATAGAGGTGTGAAATGCGAAACCTTAGATTGTATTTGACAGTAAATAGTAATTAGATATTTGATTACTTACCTAACATTTTGACAGCTTTATTCTTGTTTTGTTTACCAAGCGCGGGATGCGGTGTTTGCGACCTTTTGGATTTTAAATTCAATGCTATCAACACATAGAGAACAAATATGACCGTCATTGGTACAACGAAAAATACTATGAGTTCGACGGCTATGAAGTATATTTTATCATTGTCCTTTACTGTAAGACAACAGTAAATATTTTCTTTTTTCTCTACCAAATATGCGTAAATGCCGTTGGGTATTGAAAAAATGCAGGCTATTATCCACACTGCAGTGATTATCTTAAAAACGCGAGAATTTAAGGCTAATCTCTGTCTTAAGAATGGCTTGGATATAACGAGGTAACGTTCTACGGTGAAAGCTAAAATAGTTAATACACTGCAGTTACTTAGGACATCCCAAATAAGAAAATGCATTCTGCAACCTTCATCGCCCAATGGATAATAATCTTGAACCCAAAGCATGTAAATTTCAATAGGAATAAACAGAGCTGTCATCAAATCTGTAATAGCTAGGTTCAGCAGGTAATAATTCGTTGGGATTCGCATTGATCTCTCTCGGCCAATGACAGCGCATGTACAAGAATTGCCGATCAAACTTAACGTCATGGACGCAATGAGTACGACGCTTAAAATTATTTTGACCAAATTAGTCTCTTCAAATGAGGTGTTTTCGTCGTGAAAAGACATTCCGATTCCATAAGATGTATATGTGTCATTTGTTAGATTAGCCATATTTTTGGCAGCTTGGTATTTTGTTTGAGTTAGATATCACTCTGTGGTCACACACACGTCTAGTGTCTTCATGAGCGCGGAAAAAAACTAAAAGTTCAAAGAGAGATGGCAATTACGCAAATTGGATATAGAGGCTGTATAAAAATAAAAATTTCTATTATACATCGTCGTTATAACTAGCAGTAAATAGAAATAAGTATATAGGTAAATGGTTTTACATAAGTTAAGGTATTATTATATTGTACGTAATATTATCGGCACGATTTTTTACGGAAATTTTCGCCTGAAACAGATTTATTTGAATATCAATCGCCTAAGCCAATTGCGACACATACACATTACATTTTCTTTGAAAATACGATATAATCCTCTATATTAGATTTAATAAGGGCTTTGGGACCTCTCATTATAGACTAGTTTAATTCAATTGTATTTTTCTAAAGTGAACACCATTAACGTAAAGTAATTGTGTGTAGGCAAACAGGGACTGAAATTGACAGCAACCTTATAGTGAATCGGCATCCCTAATTGAAATTACAACATTCATAAGGGCGTGTCAGATGTTAACGAACAAGTATTTCTAGTGAGGTTAACCGACTCTAGTGGATTACAAAGAAATGTTATCAATTTTTCCTACGGTTTCTAGGTTGTACGGTGGTTGGTCGGTGTATAGGTTTCTAAGGTGTGGTTCAAAAGAGAGCACTAAATATGTACGTAAACTACGCCTTTGGACTATACGAGTAGTGGATCTGCAGCATGGTCGTTCTTAAAAAAAGGCGGGGTGGCTTTGGCCTTAAGGACAAAATGATTTATTTTAGTAATGATTCTATGATGAGCAAAGACCTCTGACAGGGTAGCTTCGCTTTTCTTTCATTAACTCGGTTTAATAAAATAACACAATTGGTTTTTAAACGATGGTAGTGAAGAATAATAAATATATCTGATAACTGTGTTGGGTGTGTATGAATGACGAACATACCTAAGTAAATGTGTGCATGTGAAAGATGGATGAAGGAATAAATTATAATAGAGTTCTGCTTTGTTATAATTGAGTGTAGCGAGCCCATGGTTTTATTTATCCTACAAAAAAGTTCACAAAAAAGAGTATGACTTTACATGAACTATAATCTAGCTTTTACAATAATTATTAGTAATATTATGTTGACTCAATTTTCTACAATACTAGTGAATAAACTAAGGTAATGTTCATTAACAGGCTTAATGTTCTATAATGTTTTAACACTATGTTCATGTGCGTGCCAACATTAGTAGTAAGTAAGATTATGCAAGCTAAGGGTTTTATTGACGATATTGTAGAGATAGACTAAGCGATTAATATATTGATTACGTGCACAGATAGATAGTCTTGCAAATTACGTTGATAATTATATTAGGTTGAGGTGAGTCGGGACGATGGTGGGTGCTGGCGTATAGTTCGTAACTTGCATGACTTGTGCAACCTTTCAGAGGAAAATCTTGTTTTTTTTCAACATTATTTTAATAACAGCACTTTCTAGTGCTAGAAATTTCAGAAAGGTTATTTTAGGACATTCTTTTGACTGATTTCTAAAAATTTAGAAATATATTTGGTTTTAAAAACCGTACCAACAAGGGTCGATTCAGAGGAGCTATTGACTATGTTAGAGGTCATAGTTTGATTGATAAATAGAACGAAAATTATGTGTAAATTTCATCTTATTTTCGAATATTTGTTTAGCTATGGCATTTTTTATTTCTATTTAGTACTTTGTAGTAGATTAGTAATTTATATTCATTACTAAATGCATTTCATATGTATGCCATGCTTTTTATATCTAATGTTAATTGCTGTTATTGCGTAGAAAATATAAAAAAAATCTACAATTTAAGGTTATATTTATTTACTAACCCATCCTGGTTTTGCCCGTACCCGTGAATCTTGACGATTTCGTATACTGAAATCCCTTCAGTATACGAACCGAGATACAGACGTATCATAGGACAATATTTTATAACATATATGCTATGTGCTTTTTATATATTATATCCACCAACTCCATGAACTTGTATAGAAATCATATATTTTTACACTATAAGTGATTATAGGTTTGATTTACTAATTTCGAATATTTCCATACACAAAAGGGGATGCTTCATTAGCTTTATTACATATTGGATAAAAATAAAATTTACCAATTTACTGTACATTTTATTTTACGAATCTAAAAGTCTTTTCACATTACAAAAATATCAATAATCTTACACAAACAATTAATATATCTAAAATAAATAGCTATATCACAAATCCTCACGGACTACATTAAATATAGATTAGAAAGAGGAACAAAAGACCTAAAAAACTAGTTAAAATAATTTGTTATTTTTGGTTTTTATACCTTTAGTTATAGATTTTTCATGTCTTAAAACCTAATACCATCAATATCCTAATTTGGAAAGTAAAAAGAATTAGATGAATTTACTAGTCCTGACAAACTTTTTCTTGCACACCAGGAAGGTCCTCGTAACCCCATTCTTCGTGTGACCCATCTCCAGTCCTCTTAACTCTTTTTTCAATAACTTCAGTGGATACAGTTTTGAGGTCATAAGCCCATCCAATTTTCGCCATAGTATCGATGAAAAGCTTTGTAATGTTCAAGGAATAGTTTCCAAGTTCAGCTGTCTTATAATCCCAAGGGAAGACGTGGTGATAATTGTGAAATCCTTCGCCTAACACGACCAAAGAGACAGGTTTAGTTTCTACGGGGTTGATATTTTTATCGTAAGGCTTGCTGCCCCATTTATGAGCAGCAGAATTTACCAGCCAGGTCACGTTCAGTACATATACGTAGCGGAAAATAGAGCAGACGAAGTAAGCGTTCCACAGTGTTTCGCCCCACATTGTAGGAACGTAGGTGGGCATTAAGAAACAGGCTATTGGCATCAGGATCATGTAGTGTCTGTAAGAAAGCCACACATTAGTTTTTTTGAATTTTATTCATAAGTACTTTTGAAACTATTATGAAACAAGTACTTAGAAGATACTGTTTTTGTTGTCATGGTTATTGATACGTGATTATTTCCTTGACTCTATCTGATTACTTAATCAACTAGTATACTTAGTTGAGGACGTATATTATAATATATTTACACAAAATAAAAATGTAATGGCAGTAGCTGTACGAAACTGTGAAAACATTTTTGTATGAAATTGTAAATCTTTCTTGCTAACTGTAAAAAAATGTTCGCACACGCGAGTTAGTTGTAGGATGTATACAAAATCTAAACAATTAAATCTTTATTGCTAAACTTTAGAAAATACTTTGTTTATATATATCGAAATTATTAAACATAAACAATTTAGATACAATTGAAAATTACTGTCCATATAATAAATAATATTTATATATTCTTTATTATTTCACTTTGCTTCTTCAGTACCTATCTTCGAATATAATATCAATATTACGTAATTTGTAATGGTCCGACGTTTAATACGTTGCGGTCAGCTCCAACATAATATATTAGAATATTAATTATTAACAATGGATCATATCTGACAGCGTTCGAAATAAGATACAAATATAATTTGTGTTTACAGTTTCCTAACCTCAAATGAGTTAATGGCCCATGTTCTTTTAAAACGTAGGTAAACCCGTAGCACTTTTTCACCTCAGGCACAATCAAGTTATGGAAAATCCAAACATTTCCAAAACATTGTTTTATCGGATATCCTTAATTTTCTTTATACGTTAACCTTATATTAATATCATAAGAAAATTTGTTCTGTTTACGATAGACAAACAACTCAAGCTGCGCAATTTTATACGATAAAATTGTATCTAGTTCGTTGGCCGCGATTTAGACCGTGGATTTTTTTTTGGACTTGAATAATTTAATTGACTTATATTGTTGCTGATTGTAGAGACAGGATTTTTACGTTGTCCTGCCGGTAAGCTTTTAGTGCAAACTTGTGCAATTTTTAACTATAAATATCTGAATATATATCTTAAGAGAAACTCAATTATTTTAACGAATAAAACCCGTTTAGTAGTTGCATAAACAAGTAAATGTACAGACACGCCATACACTAGACAAAGTTACTGCTGTAGAAAGATTAAATTCGTTATTTTTGAAGTGAAACTTCTTTATCGGCGTTGGAAAAAAATTACCGTCACATTTTTCGGTTACGCATCACATTTTCCGTTGCGCGCCATATTTTTATTCTCCCTACCACGGTTGATTCGAAGAGATTCGAGCCATTAATAATATAAATATATAATAACGATAGTAATAATTATTTTACAATTAATGAAATTCTGTAATAATCTTAGTAGTAATAAGGTAAAATGAAATAATTGTATTATTTGTATTCATGTCTATGATAATAAAAGCCTTTTGTTACACTATATCTAATTTAACTTTATTAAACCAATTTCTATTCAGTTAAGTTAAGAGATCAATTTTTCGAAAAATAAGGTCATAAAGAAATTTCACTACCTTCATATGTGGACTAGTACATGCATACATTTTTTTTAAGTTTAAACGATACGTAAAATATGTTAATTTTAACGTTTTGTTAACAATCAAAGTGTTTAGTTCTAAACATAAACTATTATGAAAACAGATCACTCACTTTTTCTGGAATCGCAGTATCGGATCAGCCTTTAGATCGCTCATGTCAATCGTGTGTCCCTTGGCTTTGATCTCTGGATGCTTCCTAACCAGAAGCCATCCTACGTGTGAGAAGAAAAAGCCTCGGGTAGCGTTATGTGGATCTGCATCTGTCTCTGAATATTTATGGTGCATTCGGTGGTCCCGCGCCCAGTCTAGTGCAGAATCCTGATGAAACAAAATATATTTTTAGCTTGAGTTACCCTACAAAGTTCCTACACCAATGATTTAAAGGAAATCGAATGGTCCCTTCACACGGCTCTATTATAAATATATTTTGAAAATAAATATAGCCTATGTTACTCTTACGTTAGATATAAAGTAAAGTAAAGATATATACTAACGATGAACAAAATTTTAGAAATTGATTTTTGTGTTAATTTGTTGGAAATATCAAAAATACAATCTTTCTTCTTTATAACATTAATTTAGATAAATGGTAAGGCTAATGAGTGCTTCATTTAGATACATAGAACCAGAAAATTAAGTATAAAGTAATTAACCTAAATAGTATAGGAAAATTATGGAAATGAAAGTAAATGTCATCAATTTTATTGATATAAAGGGTCAGTGATGCGTACGTTATATTGTAATTACTTAATGGATAAATTGTTGTAATTTAGAAGGCTCATGTACAGGCTAATATATTTTGTAGAAAGCCTGTGTCTAGTCTGTTGAGAGCTGTTTCTGTCTGAGATTAGATAAAGGACAGAAAATACAATTTTTAAAACTGACCACGACTACGAATTCGAAACCTCACTGAAAATGGGAAAAGATCATATTTGCATATTAACAACAAATCTAGAACATTATACCAAGGTAACACTGAAAATGTTTAGATAATGAAAAACGGCTTAATGTAAAAAGTTAGCAATACTTTTATTGTTTTTCGAAGTAATCTCCGTTCCTCTCTACACCTCGTTCTTGGGTATAAATGAAAGTCACAGGTCGCCAGGTGAGAACTGTAAGGCGGATGACTCATTACCTCGACACCTGCCTGCATAGCATAGTCAAATATTTATTCACGAGTCCATACGAAGGCCGTCGGTTAAAGTATAGGAAATCCATCTGGTACAAAGCTTCCTGACGATTAAATGTTTGTGTAATATTTTTTGAACTGGACTGATACCAATGCCCAGGCTTGTCTGTATCTGCTGATAGTTCACTGTGTTCCTCACGCGGATCATCATTGAGATTGCTACGTCCACGCTTAAACTCGTTAAACCAATTGTAAATGGTGCACGAGATGGGGCTTCATTAGGACATGCTAATCGCAGCCTATCATAGCTTTGTTGTTAAGTAAGGTCATAATAAATAATTAACCGAAAATGTTCTCGGGTTAGGTTCATTTTCACGTGTAATAAGTTTTAGTTTTGCCGCCAATACACAAAAACAAACGACAAATTAATGCAATATACTACATTAGGTTACGAAAGAGTTCTAAAATTTAAATTCAAAAAAGTTTTCATTAGAAATGATTCTAACTGGCCAATTCTAAACATTTTCAGTGTTACCCACGTACATAATTTTCAATATATAGCCTATTTACACATGACAACCTGAGGTCGTATTTAATACTGGCAGTGATTCAATGGATTTTAATAAACTTGCTTGCTTTTCGAAAAAAATCAATGGTAAGTCTGGGACTTAGATTTCTGTATTTGTTTCATGATCATTTGATAGTCTAATAGGCAAGTAGTTGATCAGCCTTCTGTGCCTGACGGACGCAGTCGGCTTTTTGGGGCTAAGGCAAGCCGGTTTCCTCACGATGTTTTAGTTCACCGTTCGACCGACTGTTAAATGCGCACATAGAAAGAAAGTCCATTGATGCTAAGGGATGAGAGTCGCACGCTGAAGCCACTTATCCAACACTGTTCAACAGTTTTTGAGTTCGACAGTTTATCCAAAATATTGATGATATGTATTGCATTGAGGGCGACTACTTAATCTTTAGTCGTAGTAAGTCTTACTACGACTAAAGATTTAAAACACTACATACAATCAAAGTTTATTTTGAAATTCTTGTTGATAATTCAGAAAAAATAAGAATATGTCATATATAGAAAAATATTCCTTCATAACTTATTATTGCATATCACGCGGTGTGACGTGAATGTTGACGAAAATATGTCTCCTATAATAAAGTTTTTATTGATAGACGGAGGGAAATAAATGATGCATTGTCATTCAATAATAAAATATCATATTTCAATCTTCGTTTCACCTCAAATGTTTGTTTTTGTCATATAACATTAATACATATCAGTGTTTGCTTTCTTTCTTACTGAATACAACACTTTCATACATTAACTTTTATTTATTGTAATCTAAAATTCTTCTTAAATAGTGTTAGGACACAAGCAAAGGTAGGCCTGGGAGCCAGATTTCTATATCTGTTTTGTGATCATTCTAGACATCAGCCTTTTCAGCCAGACACACCGTCGACTTTTTGAGTCTTTTCAAGCAAATTTTCTCACTACGTATCCCTTCACCGTACGAGCGCGTGTACACAGGATGTCTATTGGTGAACAGTTTGAGATCGAACCTACTAAATCAATTCGGACGCTCTAAATGTATACTAACTGCGAATTATTAGGATATTTTAAAAACGAAAAAGCAAGTAAGCCATCTAGAATCTGACCATATATTGTTATTGGAAACACAAAACTATAACCTATAGATTACTTCCCGGTAGAGATTTCTCCTTTGTCCTGTCAGCAAATTAACGGATCTCCCTGATTACAATCACTAAATGTAGCTATCCCATCGATAGGATATTGGAATTCAGGCAATTTTCTTATTATTGATTCTCGATGTTTTATTACGGCTAAACTCCATATGACATCGAAACTTTTTTTGCATTTACAACACTATTAAAAGACTTTTCCTAAATCTGTCCATACTCCGTATCTTAATGCTAGCTGTGCCTCGCAGTTTGAAGATTTCTAGATAGGAAAACTTTCCTAGATAAAAAAAAATCACACAAAAAATAATTTGGATTATACTAAACAAAATAATGAGAGTAGCGCGATCTGGCAAACAACTCTTTAGTTTTATAACAGTAAACAGATGCTCTATTAGTAACGACGACATTACCTAATAAATATAAATTTAATTTAAAATTCGATATTAATTATTGATGGTGACATGCAAAATTTATTTATGTTAAATCACCTTGATAAATAATTCATTACATACTAACGCGATATATATTGAATTTTTATTTTTCTACCCACGATATCGACTTATTAATAACGCTTTACTGTGAAGATAAACAGCGTGCGACTGTCATCCCTGAGGTCGTCAGTTCAATCTCCGGCTGTGCACCAATGTACTTAACGTTTACGTGTGCATTTATAACTCGCTCGTACGGTGATAGAAAACATCGTAAGGAAATCGGACTGACTTAGACCCAACTAGTCGACGGTGTGTGTTAGACACAGAATGTTAAACACCTACTTACCGTTTAGAAATTATCATGGAACAGGTACAGACATCTGAGTCCTAGACCTAAAAGGATATAGCGCCATTGCTATGTAATAGTAAAATGTATACAAAATGGGCTAACTATGACACTATATGTATACTAGTTATGAAATGAATATACCATAATTTAAGATATCAAAATTCTACATACATTATATATGCATATTTACAGCGATAGTGATAACTCTTCAACATCTACTCATATTCCTCAAGTTCGTCATAAGAACGAGATAAATTTACTCAAGTTAATCAAGTTAAGAGCATTCACTTACCTGAAATGCGATTGTGTTGAAAAGTGTGAGCAAAATGCGAAGCGGCAATCGAGCTTTGTAGGATTTGTGTGCCCAGAGCCTGTGAGCGCCTGCGGTGATCCCCAGACCAGAACAAATGTATAGGAACACCGCTGCAACATCGTAGAAAAGACAAAAAATTAATCAATAGTATTTCAATGGTATTTCGTTCTTGACACATTTCGCAAGTTCTTTTGTATTAATTTTGTTTGTTTTTATATGTCAATGGAAATATCGGCTTTATTCAATAAAGTATATACAATACAGTTATATGTTATATTTAAATTAGCATGGCGGTGGATAGTTTTAGCCATTTCTTCTCATCCGCTCTATGCTCTTGATTTGGGAACTGGTTATAAATGAAAATTTGGAACCCTAAAATGTTTTAATTATCATGATCAAAAGTGTAATATTGATTTCGATAAGTATTATCAGTGTTAACCACCTTGAGAAATATTGGTATCTATTAATGAGTTTTATATAATATGAAGGTATGGATTGCTTTGTTTACTACTTTTTTGGAATATACTTCTAGTTAAATTCATATCAATTAGTAATTAGTTAGACTAATAGAAGAATTAATAGAAAGAAGAAGAAGAAAGACAAATAGAGTAAAATTGTGACACGATGGTACCTTAGGGAAGAGAAAAGGAGTAGAGGAAGACCACAAAAAATATGGGAAGACGACATCAGACAAGTGGTAGGAGTGATGTGGAATAGAGTGGCCCAAGAAAGATATGAATGGAAAAGGTTGGAGGAGGCCTGTGCCGTCTGGCAAACAGAACTGCAGAAGTCAAATAAGATCCAAATATCAGGATAGGATTTTTCAACCTTCTAATATCTAGTTAGTAAAATGATCTATGTTTATGTGTGTCGTTCTAAATAAAATATTATTATTAATAATAGAAGAATATTTGACCCTAGACATTTTAATTGATTGCTTATGGACAATTTTTCAGCTTGCTAAGATATAATGGTCTCTTTACAACACGTTACAAATATTTTTTAACACAGAAATCAGTGCCACTGTAATTCTGTGGTTTATTTTATATCGTGTAGAATAAATTAGGTTTTTTAGATTTATACACGAAACATATTTATTTTGGTAGAAGATATTAGACAAGTAATTAAATATTTTACAGTACAATTTCCATTTATTTTTCTCTGTAACAAAGACAAGAATAAACCAATCAACTAAGACTTCATTCCCTTTTATGGACGATAAAACTTTTAATGAAAACAATCCCGGCGATTGTGTATGGACGTTATTATTGTAAAACAAACCAATTATTTTTTTATATAATGTATAAAACATACTTTTCACAATAATTTAAACAAGCAAGAGTTATACGTGGGTAACACTGAAAACGTTTAGAACTGGCCTGTTAGAAACATTGCTAATGATAACTTTTTGAATTTCAATTTTAGAACTCTTTGGTATCCTAATGTAGTACATTGCCCTCGTTAGTAATTTGTTTTGGTGAATTGGCGGCAAATCTAAAACTCTTATTACACGTGAAATTGAATCTAACGCGAGAAAGTTTTCGGTAAATGATTTATTATGACTTTCGTTGTGGGCTTACTCAACAACAAAGCTATGATAGGTTCCGATTAGAATTTCTTAATCAAGCCCCATCTCGTGCCACTACTTACAATTGATTTCACAAGTTTAGCATGGAAAGCTCAATGATGATCTGTATGAGGGACGTCTTTTTAACGTCTTTCAGTGCTGTGCGACGCATGATAGAGGAAGATAAGAGAGTGCCCTATCAGCAGATACGAGCAAGCCTAGGCATTGGTATGAGTCAAGTTCAAAAAATATTACACGAATATTTAGGCGTCAGGAAGCTTTTTACTAGATGGATTCCCCATACTTTAACTATGATACCTGAAGATGAGGTGAAAGCGTACGAAAATGCCATAGAAGAGACCCCTAAGAAAGAATGGGCCCACTCCTTTTCTCAGTAGTTCCATCGAATGCGACGATGTGTAGAGAAGAACGGAGATTACTTCGAAAAACAATAAGAGTATTGGCAACTTTCTACATTAAGCAGTTTTTCACTTTCTAAACATTTTTAGTGTTACCTAGGTAATATATAAGCTATAAGATAATTTTATAGTTACTTGGCTTAAAAACAAAAACCTACTCTTTAATAAGTAAAATTAATTTTCTGGGGCGTTAGATTTACTATTTTAATTAATTAATACGAGCCCCGAAGGCACAGTGCCTTGTATGATTAGTTGAAACAGGTAGGAAGAGACCTAGCCGCAGACGCAAGTTTTGCTTGGAAAACCTTATACCAAGTCATTGTAATAAGTGCAACATCCACAATTAAAGTAGAATTGATGATCGCCAACCTTCGGAAGGAGATAAAAGAAGAGTAACTTATGTTCGTAATTGTATATTTAAACAATATCTCGATGTTTCTTTAAAACTCGTAACTAACTTAACAGACAGCCCTGAAAGTGTAGCGCAAGTACAATTACCATCGAATAAATGAGTTCTGAAAGAGATTTTTCCGATACTTCGAGTCTACTTGCCGATACAAATAATCAAAGTAACCAAATCCTAGTCCTTTGTTTATTCTTTCTTTTTCCGTGCAATTTAGGATATTAAAACTATCGTAATTTATATTATATAATAAGATCATTTTTTAATCAAATCAATCGCAGTCCCCTTACTATTACGAGCTAAACTTGCAGTCTATACATGAATTTATACGTATAGTGGTCCACTGCCAAGGACAATTCATAAACAACCTATTTACAACAATAGATAGAACTATTTAATTTCTTTTATCCAAGCAATTTCCCGTTAATTTCCCTTCCACGGTTGAACAGCCTTGAAAAATATACAATTTACCGAAAATAAATTCCTTTGTTCATTACAAAAAGTACGAGTGATAATAATTAACATTTGAATTACGTACTTCGAAAATGATTAAATAAACCTTGTTATTCAATGTAGTGGAGTTGTCTTGTCGCTAGGTGCGCGATTTACCATCCTGAGGCTGTGTTTGAGCCCCCGGCAACACATTGATTTTCTATTAATATGCGCAATTATTACTAGCTGATACGTCAAGCATGAATGATGAAACCAAAAGTAGATGGGGGAAACACACGGGGTGTTGGGCATAGAAGGCTGATCACCTACTTGCTTATAAAGAATAATGATCAAAGCTACAGAAGAGAAGAATGTAGTTCCAAGATCAAGGATTATACCGCCACAATTTTTTCGAAAGTTCATATTCTAATAAAATTCTTACCAAATGTTCGTGTAGCCCACATTGCTTTAAAAAGAAATAGGTAAGCGCCATACACGCCACCTATATGTAGCAACGCGAACAAAATCACGTTTCTCCAGACGACCTGCCATTTCCGTTGTTCTGCAGAGGGCGGCACCACCGGGGTTTCTTTACTTGCATCCGACTCGTATAGCACCCAAGATGATGTCTGTTGATGGGGTGGCATGTTCCTGCAATAAAATACCATTATTATGTTTATGTTGCTTTGATCTTGTAGTGTTGAATTATTATGTATTTTAATTAATTATATTTAATACTGTGCTCATGTTACCAGTCTGCCGTTGACTGATATGTTAAATATTGACTGCTGAACTTATACATATAATATATAGTACTTCTAGGGTGTGAAGGTTACTTTAGCCCGATTTATTTATATGAAATTCGTTTGAGTGAAATTTTCAATACAAGTTTACGCCTCTCTACCTTTGTGTCATATGGTTTACTAACACTTAATAATGTACGGACATATAGTACTAGAAAAAAATCTTAATTATTTCTGACTTGTGATTTTTTTTGGAATTTGGTGATTTTGAAATAATGATCGAAATTTTATATTTTACAGAAAAGATCTATGGCATCCAGATAATCCACTGACAAAAAGATCACCGTTTATAATATAAAGCTATAAATTTTACTATACATTATATTTTGAGCATGATTATTATATATTACGATAAAATTACATACCGTTTAGGATTTCTTAGATAAAAGTGATATTTTAGATAGTATATGATAAGTAATTATGGATAATGGATATATCTGTAAGATGATTAATTTACTCAATGACATACTTTTATATCATTATTAAATTAAAAACTTAGATAAAGGATATCGTAAGTTCTTAACTTAAACTAAGCATTTAATAATAAAATTTGATTTATAAATATCCCTCTCAAACTAGAAGCTTCAAAAGGTATTCAATTTTCTTTTATCTTTATTTTCATATCTTTAAAATATAAAATTTAACGCATTACGATATCAGTTTGGCGATAACATCACACGCTCTAAACTATGTTATGTAATTTTAGAAGCACATAAACGATGCATGTCTGTGGAAGTCAGACCTTCATTACATGCAGAGAAAACTATGCCGTTACAAAACTTTACCTAAATCGCGAAACTGGTATTCAGGTGATAAGACCGATGACCAATCTCGATAGTTGCTTAAAATAGAAGAATTTACCCCCAAATATATAAAATAATACATATTCAATTGTAAGACCACCGTTTTTTATTACTATAAACATACAGGCATTTGCCCCTTGCCCGGGTACGATGTAAAGTGGATAACTCTTATTGCCAGGAGGCTCGCAAGTTCGTTATCAGCCTCTTAGGAATTTGCAGATACGCTCTTATCTTGAAGGACCATAAGTCGAGTTGGAACGGGTGGAATTTTGTATTCCGCCTCGACGACCGATGATGAAACTCGGTTGCGGGTGAAGATACAGAGAGACCCCATATAAACCAGACCAGAGACAGGGAGAGGGACCAAGCCGGTCGGAAAGTAACTGGTCGTCGACGATTCGAATTGTTTTTGGTTGAATACGGTCAAGTGGAAGAAGCTGGTACTGGTGAGCCACCCAGAAGAGAGAACCCTTACATGTTTATTTGGATTTGTTCGTGTATAATATTAAAAAGACATTTATTGACACACACACACCCATAAAATATAAAAAGTACAAATAATTATAGATTACATAGATAGAAAGTAAATAACAAGAAGAAAAGCGCGGTGTAAATTTATTATGTGTTGTAATTAGCTGATATTCAGTGAGGCTAGTGGGAATAAATGTAATATCTCACAAGGTAATGTAAGATGTACAACACGGAATACTCGGTATTATAGAAAACTTATAACCTCAAACAATTTTTGGTAGGTCCTGTAAAATGTCTTTCCTGGTTGGAAAGTTAAGAATAAAGATTGATGAAAATTGTTTTCCTTAAAGTGGCTTCATTTGTTACCATTAGCAACACCTGCTACAGGAATTAAAGCTTTCTTTTATTGAAAGTAACCGAGAAATACGATTTTGTTTTACAGCTTTATTTTATAATGTATACATATATTCTTTATGTTATTCAGGCAATCATTTGTAATCAGGTTTTTGACATTTTCCTCGACCAATGGACTTTAATAAACTAAAATAATTTATTCAAACATGAAGTTTCTGATTTCGGCCTTCAACCAAATCACTAGCGATCAACAAGAGTGGCGGAGAGCTTATTGACAGTTCTTCTCGTCCGTTCTACACCCTTGAGTTGAGAAGTGGCAGTAATTGTATAATTAGAAGTATTTATTAATTATTTCTTTATTGACGTTCATAAGTGTACATTGTGTAACCTAAATTATTAAATAATTTTGAATTTGAATAACTCTGCATTATAATATGATTCGAAGGTAAAGTATATTAACACAGGTCAATAATAAAAAGTACCGATGCAGAAATTTTTCTGCGCCATGTCACCTTTTAAACAACCTCCCTTGAACAAATTATTATTAAAAGTAAACTGGATCAATAACGGCCCCACTAAGCATATGTCTTTTATTACGAATAAATTAATATTTTTCCTGGAAAGTAGATTGTCTTTTAGTCCTATCCCTAAAAACATATGTAGTTACATATTAATAAAGCTAAATTATATTTATAAAACAATAATGGCTTATAAAAAAAAGTTAATATCCCAAATACAAATTACGTAATTAATTAATTTGTTGTGCTAGAAAGTTACCGTCACTTTGTAATAGGCAAATTTAATAGGAAGGAAGGAACTTTGTTAACTGAATGCCTCCCAAATGTGCAATTAGACACAACTAACGACACTATTACACAATTTACTTGTATTTTCATACTATTACTACTTCCATTAACTAGAACTCACTAACAAAGTACACAAACACACTAAACATTTATTACATACTGTTTAAGAAATATACTCTGAGTTTCGCGTGGCATCTCATCGACACCTAGTCATGTTTTTTTATTGTAACCCTATTAAATATATGTATATGTATAGAGAAGTCAACAATAATAATAATCTATAAACACCAGGCACTACCGTTTAGGTCAGGACCTCATATTTCTGTATGTTTCGTGAACATTTGCTGTATTCATAAGGCAAGTCGACGCAGAAGTTGACGATTTCCTCACGATGTTTTTCTTCACCATACGAGCGAGTGTTAAATGCGTACATAGAACATCAATTGAAGCACACGAGATTAGTTATTAGAGACATACGCTGCTACTGCTCATAAATAATGTATAATTAAGTTATTTCCGTTATTATACAAAAAAAGGTCGGAAATGAACGCTGGAGTGACATAGAACTCATGTCAGATTGACGTTAGATACTGCCGGTGGACCCGACCGCTGATTGACATATTATTAAAAGTTGATTCAACAACAATATTATGGCCAGTTACAATTTATAATTTTATAAAAATAAAATATGTTTATTATGGAATATCACTATTCCACTTCATTAAATTTGTATCGGTAGACGTCCCTATTCATCGGCAAAGAAGACAGAGGGCGTAGGCTGAGAGAAAAAGTCAGCATACAAAACTCTCGGTACTCTTTTATGATATCAAATCATCATAAATAATGACTATGGCAAACACAAAGAAACCAAAACAGAGGGAGATACAGTCCGCAAAAGACAAAAAAAAAAGAATCACAAGACAACAAGTGGTGCCGAAATATCATGCCACTGCCATTCGCCACAACACTTATTTTAAAATAAGAACCAGCCTGTCTAGCACTAATCCAAGCTCTTTTATCAACTAGATAATCGTTTATTAAGATATGAACGACGACACCCAATAATGTATAAGAATAAAAGCCAGATGATACAACGGATAGTAGACATAAATTTGATTTTCGGTGAAAAAACTTCAGAGTTAGGCCAGACTTATTGTATTACAGATTAAATTGAATAATATATGTGAACTAAATAATAGACGGGTTAACGATTAGGTCACAAAAAATATTCCATTACATAAAGTTATTTATGTATATAAAATGTACGTCTATATATAGAATATGTAAATAATAATCAATGGCGCTACAACCTTTTTTAGGTCTGGGCCTCAGATTTCTGTATCTACTTCATGATATTTTTTTAATCGAATAGGCAAGTAGGTGATCAGCCTTCTGTGCCTGACGCAGGCCGTCGACTTTTTGGGTCTAACGCAAGCCGGTTTCCTCACGATGTTTTCCTTCACCGTTCGAACTTATGTTAAATTTGCACATAGAAAGAAAATCCATTGGTGCATAGCCAGGGATCGAACCTACGACCTCAGGGATGAGAATCGCACGCTGAAGCCACTAGGCTATCACTGCTCCATAATATATAAATACTTTTTAAAATAAATATCGTATTGTTATTAAATATATTTATTTCGAAGAAAAACCAAACAAACGCATAGAAAAGTATAAAAGAAATAAGAGAAGGAAGCTGGTTGGAAAACAGGTGGTTCCGGTACCTTCTTCCAGACTTTTACGTATACGTCGAGTTTTTGTTAAATTTATTGACTCATTAAACCATATGATAAAAATGAGAATTTCATAACATTGTGGGTAACTGAGTGATAATGTTTTTATTATTGCAATATACGCGTGTAAAAATATTATTGATTATTTAAATGTTCTAGTGTATTCGATGAAAGTTACGCGGCACTTAGTTAAAGAAACGTTTTTAAAGGCAAAAAAACTGATTTTATAAACGTAGTCGTTTGAACTTGACTACCTTTTTAAATAGCTCAGTTTTAATAATTAAAAAGGAGATAAAATCGTTGTAATATTAAGCAATGTCCAATACTGATTTCAACGATATTTTTAATTTTAAAATATCCAGGAATAGTTTATTTAAAAATAGGTACAATTTGATGAAAGTAGTTACTAATTTATAGTGTCATGTGTCATGATAATGAATGTCTTGTGACAATAGTCAATATTGTTCTTTTCAATAATAGGGATACATGAATTCATATAAAACAAGAAGAACAACATGTTTTAGGTGAAATTTGGGGGGACGATAAACCCAGACTATACATACAGATATAAAAAATATATTTAATGCTTATATAAAAGTTAGCTTAACCTGGCTTTGTTTTATCAATATCAGATTACGAAACGTATTATATTTAGTGGTAAAAACAACAACATTGATAAGATTGTGGAGGTCGGTGATATATTATTAGTCGTACCTATATTATGTTCAAATAATATTACCGTAAACGTTGTTTTCCTTACAAAATCACAATTGCTAATTATTCTGTAATTTTAGTAAAGAGCCGAGATGTCGAAGGCCAAGGCCAGAACGGAACGAAAACAATTTATCAGAAAGGTATTACAAAACAAATACAACATCCAGTTACTAAGTGTACAAATATGAGATAATATTCACGATAAAGACCACAAATTGCACCGGGACCACAAACATCAGCTATATAGTTTCAAGGAATTGGTGGTAACCGTTTAAGAACAAACAGATTGCGCCTGAGAGATGACAATACAAGGTTTTTAATACTTATTACTGAAGAGAAGAATGACTTTATTATTATACATCGACTAACTAGTAGACGGAAAAACGTTAAAAGTTACAACAGTACAAGTAATAACATCTCCAGAGAAAATACATTATTCACAAAGTAAATGCACGAATTATCATAAAATATTCAAATCAATGGTATTGGTATAGCTAGTTTTCAAAGCTCTTCCCTTCTTTCAAAGTGTAGAATATCTACTGAAGCATAAATAATCAATTAAGCGTATATATCTTCATACAAATATATCACGATATGCAATATACGTATTTTTACCAAAGCATTATACTGAAGCAGTTAAATTAAATTAAACTCCTTGAGTTCTGCTAGTGCTCTCTCCTCGGGAAGAAGCAAATGTATTATCTACAATATTTAATTAATTAAAGAAATACAAATATCTGAAGATGAAAACGT
Organism: Pieris brassicae; assembly: GCF_905147105.1. Taxonomy (NCBI): domain Eukaryota; kingdom Metazoa; phylum Arthropoda; class Insecta; order Lepidoptera; family Pieridae; genus Pieris; species Pieris brassicae. The sequence continues at coordinate 18,508,425 of NC_059666.1, read as the reverse complement.
TGTCTTTGGTACATACGGGATTAGGTTTTATTTAAATTATTCGAAAATGCTGTCAAAATTGAGTTCCATTAAAGTAAATGACGGGAAATTGAAGTAATACTAAAGTGACTCACTTTAACCACATGATTAAGCATTAAAACTATTTACTTGATGGGCAGGATAATGATTATTTACATGCAACTACGTTTTAATACTTATTAGGATATTTAACTGCGTAGGCGACGTTGATCTGACTGATGACTTAGAGACAGCAGAAAATAATACGTATAAGAAAATGGCTGTGACTAGCTCGTACACCTTATAGAAGTCTTCTTATAAAACAGTTGAATTATCATAAATTGAGGACTAATATAGACAACATCTTTTTAGAGTGTTCTATTATAATATCTTTTTAAAATTATACAATTGATCAGAATAAATATTTTCTTTCTTATTTTAATTCACTTAAAATAAACTATATAAAAATCTGCACGAAACAAAATTACGAACATATTAAAATACCATACCCAAAACACTGCAATGAAATACTGAGATAGATGACTGAAGCGAACTGTTTCACAGGCCATAGGCCATGGGCAAGTGCTATTGTCCGAGTCGTCACATGCGCGAGAGTGGCGTGATCAGATGATGACAATCAACAAAGATCGATAGTGGAAAGGTCAGCCTGTGCGCAAATATTCAATATTGAGGAAATGTACTGCGAGCGAGACATTTTATTTATTGACAAATATGAAAAAATGTAATATGAAATATAAAGTTAATTCAATATGTATTGTGTATGTATCGGCAATAATATTTTATTACCCTTTAGTGGACTATAAAATAATGGATAATCGTCACGAATGTACTTTGTGCGAATTTAATGTATGTTCAGTGTAATGCAATAAAAGATCCCGTTTCAAAATACAATTGATATCAATATATTATAAGTGGTAACTGGGCAACGGGGAATTGAACGTAGTGTACTATATTAAAACGAAATAGACAAGATAAGAAGTACAGATACAAAGATAACGAAAATTATTGATGCACTATCCCAATGAAAAAAACTTAAGTGGAAATGGGCGGGCCACCCTTATAAACATTGACAGATGGACAAACAGAGTAACAAGGTGGAAAAGAGGAAAAGAACTGTGACTGAAGCTGAATGAAGATGGTGGGGAAGATTGATATAATTTATAGAAAAAATGCATGATAGAGAAAGGAGCCAGTTGTATGAAGCCAATATTCTTTAAGAGATCCACGAAAAAAATATTGTTATTTTTGTATAAATTTCGAAGTGTGTGTATCTTTTGTAAATATGTAAGAATGTTTCAAGGAATAAATGAGACTTATGATAATTATGTATTATTATTATATTCAAAATAAATATTATAACCATCGCTGTTTATTTTCTATTAAAATCGATCGATCAACATATCGTTGGATACGTAGAAAGTTTTATCGTATTTTAATTAAATTCTTTAAAAATAATATTAGAAATACGGTATTGATATTTGTTTTATTACCCAAAATTATTTTACTAGGCTAACTAATGATGGATTCGTGTTAAGCAATGCGCGGGATCTTCCACCGATTAACGATTGTATAATAATGAAAACAGAAGTACGCATTCTTAGTACTTACTGATTTATTCGATTTATACTAGCTCCGTTGTCTCGAACCAACATAATACACGGTAGCACTATAATCCTTGCGAACCCGAGATAATTGAATTAAAAAATATAGACGACCTCTTTCTAATGGTAATGTCAACCGCGAACTGGCTACTCGTGGTATGTAACAATACACAGTTTTATGCGATGACTACATTTCGACTTTGATTACGTCATAATAAAAATGCTCGTACTGTATTGTTATTTTTATATACTAGAAGATAAATGCGCGGACAAGTTTGAGTAGAAACAGGAACAATTAGGTATCACAAACAAATATACCAATTAGGAGTAATGTAAGCCTTCGATCCTAGATTTTTTTTAAAAATTGGGCTCAGTAATTCCAGATGAACCGTCCAAATAATGTTACATTTTTATCTTAACGTCAACGAAATTAAAGTTATATTAACGTAGAACCCTGAATTTCTGAAATTCACTTTAAAAAGGACACATTTTATGTAAATGGAAAGTAAAAACATTAAAACCGTTTACGACGACATCTTTTAGATCAACACAACATATATTGACCAAAATAAACTTAATAACAACGTCATCGGCTGTTTCGAGTATCGGTTTTTACGACCAAATAGGAGTAGTCCTTTCGATATCGTTCTAACATATTTTGACTGTATTGATAAAGAAACATGTATTTTTTATCAGGAGATTTTATCATTTTCATAAATTTCATATTTTCATTTCACTACATTCTAAAAGAAAGGATATATATACGCCAACATTACGGGTATAATGCAAGCATCTAATTTATACGTTAATAGTTTTAGTAAGTAATAGTAAATGTTGACTGAGCCTTACGTGACGTCCAAAAAAGTAAATTAAAGTGTTACTGAGTTAATTAATTTTATCGAAATGAAGTAACACTATTATACTATAAGTGTTTTAAAAAATGTAATAAAATGAAAAACGTTAAGAAGAAGGTTTTTTGCGTGTTCGATTTTCAAAATTGTTGCAACCGCCATTAAAAGTAAAGAGAATTCAGAGTTTGACGTTTTAAATTGAGTGACTAAATAAACCAGGAAAATGAGGACTTAGCGATAGAAGGAAATGTAAATAAAATATTCATTAGCGTTTCACATATTAGGTAAGCAGCTAATGTCCTTAATAATATTTGTATAATTTATTATAATTATTAACGCAAATGCTATCTGTTGGTTTATAAAAAAAGCAAACGTAACGTTTAAACATGTTTAAATAATTACTATATGCAAAAATAGAAATTAACAATACATTACCGATTTTAAATTAAAGTCAACAATCATAAGCTATAAGGTTTCACTACTATTTTATATATTAATACTTATTTTTTTGTCATTTTTATTTATTTATTTTAAACATTAATATATAAAATTATATTAATAATTATTAATTTAACCTTAATTTACTAGCATATTAAAGATATTAAAACTAAACTGCACCATAATAATATTCTACTTAAGAATAAAAAGTATTATAGTAAAATAAATTCCTAAAATTAAATTTAGAAACTACATATATAATTATTTCTAATACCAGCAACTGTTAAAAACTGTTTTCTTAGCAACTATTAAAAATAATTTGCGAGAGAAATTAATGCAAAAATAACATTTTATGTATGTCTTCTATTAAATGTCGTCTAAAACAAAACAATGAGACGATATACAAACAATACGTTAAACGTAAAAATATTTAAAAGATGAATACGAATATAATTTTTAAACGAACAACTGACGTACCTTAAAGTATATTTTACCACCAAACTAGTATTTTAAAGCTTGACCACACTGAAGTCGGAAAGATCACGTTCAAGACTGCACATAGAAAGTAGTTTTCAGATATATATTGTCAATAGGTTAAACACACGTCATACTTAGAAGATAATTTTCAACGATTTTACATTATTTTCTGATACGCATTTATATTTAATGATAATTTAAAAAAACGCCCGCGACACACAAGAACTGATTGAACGTGTTTAATAAGATAATTAGGTTTGACCGGACATTGGTTAATTTCTAGGAAGCTATGAGCAACATTGTCTATAAGTATATTGTAGGGAATAATATTTATTTACAAAGTACGATTCGAGTAATTTAAATAATGAATTAAGATGTGTTAAAATGCATACAGTATTTTAATCATAATGGGATTACTAGTGAAATATAAACATTTAGAATTCAAAAACATGTACCTATTGAATAACGAGCACTGTTTTCATTCCTAAAACTTAGTTCAGGAATTGTTTATGAAATATTTTTTTATTAATCTTATTTTGTAATGGCTAGCGAGGCAGATTTATCGGATTGTTTGTTAAGTTATTGCTTGTAATATCACGATTATGCATAATGTACATCACCTAAGGTTAAGAATTGAAAAACGATTATTACTCTTCTTTTTAAGACATACTGATGTCTTATGTGTCTGATGGCATATGTTTAACTTAATATTTAATATAATTTTCAAATTGTCGAAGTCTTTCTTGGCGAAAGTAAATTGATATATTCAACCATAGCGTACAACAATAAAATTACATTATTGACATTGTCGTTCGTGCGATATTGTGTGCAAATTGCATAATAGCTGATATCCGTGCTCTTGGACCAACTGATATACAAGTCGTTACATACACGCAAAATTTCGAATGTTTGTTAATCTAATACATGCAGAAACTTGGATACGACTAAGTGGAGGTAATAAGGTATTGATGTGAAAGGAAGGATAATACAAGCATAGGGAGCATGCCACAACCATAAATGCCGCAAGATTAAACTATATTACACACGTGTATAGAAATCGTGAGTCAAAGGGAATTTGGTTCTACAAAAAATAATAACCTTTGAAGCAAATTGAGAGGACTTTTCTTATTACAACCTTATGTATCTAATCTGCGGGTATGGTCGTAGACACATTTGTCTCTTAACATTTTACCGGCTATTCTAATATCATTGATATATTACATCACTATATAATGTCATTAATATTTGTATAGGCAAATTGGTGATTAACTTTCTATCCCATATGTCGTCGATTTTTGAGTCAAGGACATGTATAACTTAAGACTTTATTACGTTAACTGTGATTAAGACGGGTATATAATTTAAGAGCAAAGAATTTCGGCGTCAGGATGTGATGTCCCCAGCGCACATTGGTGAAATAGGATGTGACGGAGGTTATTTCACCAGCGCAATCAGTCAGTACTACGTGCCATGCTGTTGCCTTTCGGATTCAGCTTAATCGACATGCCTGACCGGGTCAGTACCACTGTCTATCGGAAAACTTCTGCTTGACCGTATTTAGCAAAGAGTCATTCGAGTCGTCGGCAACTAGTCACTTTTCGAGCGGCTTCATTTGTTGGTGTTGCGTAGAGATGTGAGGTCTTTCTGCACTTTCTACCGCATTAACCATGGAGAGTGTTCAGAGGAGTTGTTCACACCTAAAGCCGAGTTTCATCATGGGACGTCAAGGCAGAACACAAAAAACTATCACACTCGTACAACGCAGTTGCAAGTCTTCTGGCAATGTGAAGGTCGGTGGCCGGCGGTATCACTTAGCATCAGGTGAGCCTTCTACCCATTAGCCTCCTGTTAAAAAAAGAGCATTTACTTAAATGCGCGCATAAGTCTAAGGTGTCTTAATTTTTTATTAATCTAATCATATAAAATAATAGTCTACACTAATTATAATATTAACTATAGAATTTAATTTACTCCCAGTCGTAAACATAAGATAATGTAGTTATAATCTGCATTCAAAAAAGGAAACAAAATATGAATATTTCACGTGGATATCACTCAGAATTATCTTACAAATTAATTGCTTTGCAAGAGCAAAGGTCGTATTATTTATATTTTTTGAATTTCTTATTCAGCTTAAAATACCGTCCGAGGTTACACGTTATCGTATCTAATTGATTTAGTTATGTAATTAATTTTATGTTTGAAAATATATATAATAATAGACACATTGGCACAGATGTTTATTTTTTACAATTCATTTAATCAATCAATACAACATTAGAATTTAAGTTGGGAAGCGGATTTAAGACTTATAAGAAATGTCTTTTAAATAACTCGGATTAAAAAAAACCTCGTATTTATTACTAAATATCTTATTTAATTAGCATTTATTTAAAACATATACGTCACTGTAATATTTTTAAGTTTAGTTTTTCGTAATATGGATTTAGTGTCATTAAATAAATTGCGAAAACAAAACGTATAATAAAGATTTGCTTTGGAATATTATAAATTGAAATTAGCTTAAATCAGACATGGTAACCATGAATACGTTGCCATGTTACACGTTACTGTCGTATATTTGCTTTAATATTTATAATATTTTCATCGACATAATCTGGCAGAGGTAAAAATGTTTCTCTTAGGGCTGTCTAACGTATTGTTACGAAGACGGGTTGACTGTAATATGAGGTACTTTTCTACTAGTTAGACGTTTTCAGCAAGGTGAAAAATTATTTATGGTCGTTTCATGATAGGCTCTATCTCAAATTAGAAAATTGTAACTTTCATAATGTTACCCTTCTTTTCAGGAGGCTGAAAATGTTTCAGCCTTCAGGCAGTTTCAAGTCGAGTGGTAGGTACCGTCAGTACTTTTTTCAAACCCTTTTTCAGGCGTTGTCAGGACTAGTTATACCTCTTTGATGAAGGAATATTCTAGTCCGAATTTTCTAGGTGTGGGACAAGGACGGTATGATACGCGAGAGAGAGGGAAGATCGGATCCTTCTCGAAGCGAGACTGAACACTCTAAACACCGAACGACAAGGACAGGACAATGTGCGAAAGAGATAAAGAGTACGTATATTCTAGAAGAGAGCAGAGAAGAGGCCCCGAGACGTTCTTACGGATCCGGAAGATCCAATCACGATAGCCAATGACAAATTAAAATCCAATAATAATAATAGCCAATATCAGATTAGGGTAAAAAATCGTCTTCACCGGGGTGAGGACCCTTACTACGTACTTCGCTTACTCCAGTGAGCTTCCGTCATGCCCTTCAGGCGATTGACCATCCCGCGACGCGACAGCCCAAGCCGAGGTTCGAGTCTCACAGGAGACGCCCTTGCGCTAGTCGCGGGAATAACGCCGTAAAGGCCCTTACGGCTAACAGCGGGATTCCATTCAAAAAAAAAAAGTCCGTTTCGAGTGAGATTCCTAGAGATTAATGAATAATAATACGAATAGTGCAGACAAGTGATAAAGTACTGTGTGAATTGCGCGTAATTGGAGTAACTTTATTTTGTGTATGGTAATTAGTGTATTTAATTTTGTTAACGTGACTAATTTGTTGTTTTTCAGTGGAAATGAATTCTTCACTGATTTATTTAAACATAAACCCTTGAAGAGATCTACGGCATTTTCTATCCGATCCTCTACAGCCGCAACAGTATTCTTCCTGTGCACGGCGTGCTTATCAGCGGTTCGTTGGCTTGCGTAATTACTTTTCTAGCTTCATAGTCATTAGACCTAAAGGTCTATAAAAAGAGGACTAAGGCTTTCAATAATTGGGGCTAATAAATATTTTTGTAAATTAACTTAACTACCAGTAATTAACTAAAATAATAGTAATAACTTATTTATTTCAAATTATATCCATATGTAGTTCAAGTTAGAGTTGTTAGTAGAGTTAGGTCCTAGTTGCTATATTAATATGACCATTAACGTTTTTAGTGTTTCTATATATTAATATTTTAATTATTGAATAATACATAAATATTTATATTCGACCCGATAGCGTAACAAAATTTTGCATGACGGTAGAATTAGGGCCAGGTAACCATTTTACATGAGGAAACAAAATTTAATATATACGAGTCATTTCAGAGCCACAAAAGTTATTTTATAAACGAAGGATGCGCAGTACGTAATTGATTAGATATAATTTGCGCAACGTCATAATAAAAAAAATGTAGATAAATATTTCTTGAATAATAAGTAAGTCTTTTTGTCATTGTGTGTGTATAATAATACTCTTACTTTTACACAATCTGTACTATTGGGCACACATATGCATTACTATGCTAGAACTCAAGATGGAAAACGTGTACTCGTGGTATATGTGAACTATAATTGAGAGAATCAAAAGAAGGCTGCCAAATTCTTGCTAAAATCAGTCATAGCATTCTTCTTTGGATAGGTACATCTTAATATATAAAAATATGGTTTGATCGAACACTAATAACTAGAGAATGGTGGCACCAATTTGGTGTATTTGACTCCGTCCCGAATAACAGAATAAAAAATTGTAAAATTGTGGAAAAATGTCAAATACAAAATATTCACGTGTTTCGTAACTATCAAAAATTTAATGATCATCCTGTCGATACGGTTTCATTCTTCCTTTAAATAAAAGAACGTATTTAAATGAAGATTTGGAATTACAATATTCGGACAATGTATATAAATTCGGAAATGAAACAGGATTTACATATATATCAGTTGTCAAATATTTATGCGTTCGTTCAGAATTTTATTTTGTGTTAACTAAGGAAAATATATCAATTTACGTAATTATGCATCAAACTAAATTGTTAGTACTCCGCATTCGATACGCTTAATAAAGAAGTGAACTTAATATTTATTTTGTATTCAATGTTATTACTTTCATAAAATCATACATAAGCTAATTTGGAACACGATATTCATTGAATGTTAGGTGGTACAAAGTTCGCCGTGTCATCTAGATTATAATAATAGGTTGGGGAAAAAGTTTTTTCCCATTTTTTAAGAAAATTCACAACATTTTTTAATATAGTTTATTTACATTAAACTAAAGTATGTAGGCACCATTTTGTTCGATAACTTTTTGCCATATTGTAGGTAGGATGATCCATTATCCCATTGCTATAGAAATTTTGGGGCTTCCGATCAAAATACCGCGACATATGGTTGGCAGTCTTCTCGTGGTGTTAACCTGACACTGTTACCTAACCTGTCGTAATAAAGAATCACAAATGACTACACGGTTTTTAGGTTTCTTTCAGTGAGATCGTGATGTACCCAAATATCGTGCGTTTTTGTGTATCCAGTGTTTTTCAAATGCGCCAAAACTGTTTTGTGGTCAATTCCCAGTTCTTCAGCTACGTCTAACTACTGATATGCCGATCTTGCTTCACTTTTTCAAATATGGCATCCATTTTATCCGTAATAGGGCGGTACCAGAGCGACGTGCATCTTTGACACCAAATTTCCGGATTGAAAACGCTTAAACCAAATTTGTGCTACTCTCACAGACACTGCACTAGGTCCAAAAACATCGCAAAATTTTTTCGCGGCTTGCGTTGCATTTTAACCTTTTTTGTAGTAAAATTTAAAATATATCGAATTTCTTCATTAGATTCACTCATCTTGACAGTACGAAAAATAAATAAAAATCATACATTTTCCTAATTTGAATTTGAAAATATCTTCTTCAAAATTTAAACTTTTAATGATACCAAATAGTATAGCCAAAGAGATTTTATTACAAGTTCATACATACTATAATGCGAAAATACTTTTCCCCGGCCTAATATAAATGATTTATAGTTATTTTCAAGGAAAAAATACAAACTTCAAACACATATAAATCTACTGTTAGAGACAATTTAGATAATGAACGACTAACTGCTGTTAATGTGATAGGTACTATATTTATTATGTAAAGCGGTTTTCTTTAATAAACACCCTTACCTCGTTACAAGGAAAAGGTTTAACTCTGAAAAACACTATGCAAAACAATTGCATTCATGAAAACAGTGCTACTGTTATATAAATTAGGCCGGATTTTATTCAAAATACCAAATGTAAATGCTACGAATCGTAGATTTTCGTAGAAGGCGAGTTTGTTTCATTTTTTAGTCACTCGTAAATTTCGGTGAATATCGTAAATACCAATGACGCATTAGCGTCAACATTTAAATATACTCCAAACGTCATATTATGTAAATAATGTAACAATGTTCCGTTTACATACTGACCTTTAGTACCAACTCAAAAAATTATTCGGACCTTCGAAAATCTGTGCCACGTGTACTGTAATATTTATTAATCCAAAGAGTATGTAAATAATATAGCAAAAATACAACGTAATACGTATGTAGGGGTGGGGGGAGGAACTTAAAAATTAGTTTTAAAGTTTTTAATTATACTAAATAGTAACTTTGTAATTGATACCTTATTATGACATAATTAGGAAATACTGAAGCAAGATTTTTTATACTGACACATTATTTACGATTATCATTTAGTTAATATATTTATTTATTAATACTTTATTGCAATCATTACTATATTTACAATCAGATAACATACATTATTAATTAGGCAACGAATGGCAAAATTTTATAAATTATTTACTAAATAAAAAAATGAAATTACAAATAACAAAGTAGACTTAGTTATACGACCACAAAAGCTAATCATAATCATGAATAACAATTAATGCTAAGTTCCACATGTTCTTTTAAGTAAAGATATTGCATAAAGACTCACGATGTTTTCTTTTGCTGTAGAAGTAAGTGCTGACTGCGCACACTGAAAAATCCGGCACGGGCGCGATTCGAACACAAAGATAACTCAAAGATTCGAGCGTTCATCGCCGCCGTAATTTTTTTATACAGACGTGTCCGGTTGTTTTAAACAAAGACTGATAATAAATCTACAACACGTAGTTTTACGTAATTATCAACAAAGTTTTAATTATTATTTGAACACTCGGCTCAGTCTTATTTCAGAGGTTTCAACGATGATTCGAAACGTAAAAGAAAACACAAAGGTTAGTGATATATAGAAGTAAATTAAACGCAGATAAATGGTTAAAAGAATATGTTGTTTTATTATTGCAAGTTTTCAATTAATAACAGCTATTTAACAATCATGTCATTTTGTATCTTTAACAAATCAATAACGTACGAGTATATAAAACTGATTTCTATCAAAAAGTTATACAAATTTAGGACATTTTAATCCTAGCGGTGCGTTGGATTGCCCGTGTATATGTGTCAATACTTTCTTGTTCTGCAAAGGAAATCGTTGCAAAAAGAACGGCGTCTAATATCACCCTTAGATCGCGTCGCGATTAGAGTTCGTCATAAACCTATTGGTTTTAACATACGGAAATTACATTTATCTCTCATTATTCTCGAATCTCACTCCTACACCACGACGATATATTTAGACACAGGAGGCTGATTACCTAAGAAATAAATAATAATGGTAAAATATGTTTAATCCAATGGAAAAATACGGCTATACGGCGAACATTGTGAGTGACCGGCATATCGTGTGTGACACACCAATTACTAAAGAATTATCAATAATAGCATTATTATATGTAATCCGTGGGGGAGTTACCTTCAAAGCACCATAGTCCTAATAAACTACTAATATATTTTTAAAAGTCGGCACCGTTTGGTCTGCACTTTTAAAGTATAACATCAAACAAATGTTTATAAAACTATAATTATGTCAGATTCTTTTGAAAAATATATCATAATTTGCCGTGTTTTTTATGTAGAACAGAAGGCAAACGGGCAAGAGGTTCACCTGATGTTAAGTGATGCCGCCGCCCATGGACACTCTCAATGCAAGAGGGCTCGTGAGTGCGTTGCCGGTGTGTCAAAGTCAAATTAAAGTTTGGAATTTCGGCATTTCTATGCCGTCCATTTCGCAAATCATATAATTACTCTTCTGAAGCATCACCTGATTGTTGTAGAAAAGAAATCATGAACTATCAGAAGACTATATAAGATATTTGACGCAAAACCGACGTACAACTATGGAGGTAACAATCAAACATTGGGTCAAGAGGACGGGATTGTGGTTTGGTCCGCTGGGAGATAGTACGAACTGGTTTGCAAAGATTTGTATTATTTGCTTCTTTATGACAAATGCGGCTCAATTTGTTTCTTTGATTATAAACAGAAATGATCCAGCACATCTCTTTAGATGCTTCAGCGTCCTTTCTTTTTGTGGAATGGGTTTTATTAAGCTGACATCGCTACAGTTAAGCAGGAAATCTTGGCGTTTTCTCTACAACAAAATGTATATTATGGAAAACGAACAATTGAACAATGATGATACAACCGTAAACTACGAATCTGAGGATGAAGAAAACAGAACATTTTCTCCGCATATTTTATTATATACCAAACAGTTTGTAACTACAAGCAGTTGGTTGGCAAAAATGTATAGTTTCACCGCTGTTGTGTATATTTTATCTCCATTTATTGAATACGCGATATACAGTGCAAACGGAGTCGTAGACGGCTTTAGGGTTCATGTATTACCAATTTGGTCACCATTGGACAATGTCAGTATTATTGGTTACGTGTTCACATTAATCATCGAAATAATAGCATCAATATACTGTGTGGCCATTCATATAACCTTTGATACATTTGCTACGGGAACAATGATAATTATTTGTGGTCAGTTTTCTTCGCTACGCGAATATAGCAAGCAGATTTGTGGAAGTGGAAAGCGATGTGATTTGAATTTGAAAAGGGACGCTCGAGCGCATTATCGAATTAAAAAATGTAATTTCATTCATGTTACATTGTTAAGGTAAGTAGTATTGTAGCCGATAACTAAAACTTTACATGAGTCAAGCACTTCGTTTAAAATACTCCACGGATTGTGGGATACTGTTTCGACTTGGAAGGCATAGTGAGAAACCAACGTCTTCTGGACTACCTGTTAAAATATTATTAAGATATTCTTGTATTGAAAATAAGACGAAGGAATATCTCCCCACAGTCCATTGATACCAAACACAAATGTTATATTTATTGAGTAGGTACGTACGTTGTAAGTTCTTTCAGGTGGACTATTTCAAAGCAAAATATAAATTCAATTTAGAGAAAGCTTTATTTAAAAAATACTAACTATATTTAACTATTGCAATATTATTTTGTAGCATGGTCAACAAATTGAATGAGTTAATAAGGAATATTATCGGCATATATTTTTTCGTAGCCACCTTGACTTTATGTTCAGTGGCTGTACAACTACAATCTGTAAGTACTTAGCAATACTACTTTACCCAAATTCACAATTTTAATAAAAAATATTCTATTTTATAATTATTTAGAGGCACATAATTATAAACGAGATACGTTTATAATGCCATGCCACGCGTACAATAGCGAATACGGATAAATAGGGATTCCAATAGAGCAGTGAGCTTTCCACACGGAATCTTTATTACGAACTTTACGATTATTATAAGATTGCGATATCATTACCACGATTTTGATATTTATATAATACAACATGTATATCTCACAACACGCATACTATTCGACTTGGTACGGTCTCCGGATGAAATCGAGTCCGAATATGCAGATACACCTGTTTCTGCTATTTTCATACAAAAAAATTACTTTAACAATAAACATTTTACTTATTGTTCGTGATACTGTCGTCTCCTAGCTCTATTCGCTTCGCTTTTAGCGAGCGTAGTAACGTGCTATAACATATTGTATCACGGTTGAAATAACTTGAATTTCCTTGCAGACGAAGCTAAGCGCCACTCAGCTAATCTCTCTGCTACAGTACATGTTCGCGACTCTTACACAGCTTTTACTTTACTGTCATTACGGACAAGAAGTACAAAGCAAGGTAATTAAGAACATTTCTCAGTTATAACAGTTGTTTACTTTATAAAAAAATTACTTTGAATTTTATATTTTGGTCTTGAATATCTTATAATAATAATAAAAAAATATAAATGTGTATATTAATTTTAAGTACATATGCATTACAATGTGTAAGATTTGGGAACCCTTTTAAGTAAAATACCTGTGTCTGGGTTCCCAGCTCTTCCATAACAAACTTAATTATACATTCCGTAACATATATTTATATATAATTTAATTTCATCTTTTATTTTATTTATTTTTGTTTTTTCAACTTTTATCAACGCGCTTGATTGCATGAGTGAGTGAGTGAGTCAGTGAGTGAATGAATAAAGTGTAACTACATACTAGGTCTTAGAAGAAGGTCTAACACTGCGTAGGGTGTGTTCATAAGCTAGTCCTTTAGTCGTTAATATTAAGTATATAATTTAAAAAAGGTATAGTTATTTTAGAGTATTTAATAAGGTATTTCAATATTTGGCACACATAGGTATTTCAAATAAACATATTATGTGAATCTACACACACATGCATAATTGCGCATTTAGTAATATTTTTAATGTTCATAGTAAAAAATAGTATTAATTAGTAGTAAAATAAAAATAGACCTTCTCCGTTCTGTTCATAACCTCACGATATGGGTGAATATTTGTGATAATCTTATGATCCATATGCATTATGTAAAAGTAAACTATTGTAGAGTTAACGCGTTTTATAGCTTTTTTCAGAATAAGACAACTATACAAAATCAAAACTTTATATAACAAATGTATCAATTTAAATCTCATTTTTATCTCCTATTTATAAAAACGACTAAACACTGTTTATTTATCAACAGTAAAACAGCAATTATCGTTAACCTACTGGTTACGGATATACGTTTTAGGGACTAACAAAAATACTAAATAGGCTTTTTTTCTTGTAATAAAGTGTAATTACCTTTCCAGAGTGCTGTATTTATTGGGGATGGCCCATTTACGTCATCCTGGTGGAGTGTTAGCGGCAAAGTACGCCGTGAAATTGCGATTTTATGCACAGGCATGTCTCACAGTTGTAGACTCTTTGCCGGGCCTTTTAATGTTTTGAACCTTCAGTCATTTATTCAGGTTTGTGTGTCGTTCGTTTCTTTTCACATATATATTTGTTTGCACAATACAGGTATAGAAATAAATATATAAATCAATGGCGCTATAACCTTTTTAGGTATGGGCCTCTGATTTCTATATCTGTTTCATGATCGTTTGTAAATTGAATAGGCAAGTATGTAGGTGATCAGCCTTCTGTGTCTGACTCACGCCGTCGATTTTTTGGGTCTAAGGCAAGTCGGTTTCCTCACGATGTTCTCCTTCACCGTTCGAGCTAATGTTAAATGCGCGCCACTAGTTCAATACTGCTCTACAATATTCCACCTTTATTCAGCTAGCCAAGAATATATAGTTCAATTCTTAGGGCGACCCCCGGGACTGATGATAACACTTTTAAAACAATTAACATCATGAAATGATATTTTTATGAGTTATTAGTTACTAGTGGACCCGACAGACGATATCTAATTTAAAAAAAAAACAATTATTTTTTATTGATATCGTAACAAAAGTGATGATTACTTAATATGGTGGTTAAGTATTTTTAAATTATCTAAATTTTCGCGCAAATTTTCTTAATTTTTTTCTTTCATACGAACCTTCTCCTGACAATAACAAACACAACAAAAAAGAATTAGCAAAATCGGTCCAGCCGTTCACGCGTGATGCCGTGACCAAGTGAAATAGGGATTTTATATATACATAGATTAAATCGGTGCAGTAATTAAGTCCTTTTTTACAGATTATTAAAACAGCATACAGTTACTACACAGTGATTCACCAGACATCTGAACAAGAGTAATAAATTTAGATGACTGTTAAGAACATTGATATGTATCATCACTATAACTTTCATCACTATTTAATATCTTTCAATAAGTCTATATGTTAACAGTAGTTAACAACCTTTTTAAAACCTAGCATTTGCACCATAACTTTCTATTTAAATATTTCTAATGGAACGGACGATGAACGTGACGTGTGAATGGATTAGAGCTAACCAATCACAATGAAACGAAAGACGCCACTGTTAAATCTTATTACGGCTTCACTTTAACGGATTATTACCATAAGTATCAACGACATGCTCATCCGGTAAGGAATCACTGATTTTCGGAATACTTTGCGCTCGTAAAAAGGTTTTAAGTTTATTTAAAAATAACTATCTTATGATATGCCTTAATGAGTTGCTAATAACAACCCCCCCATATACTCAAAATGGTTGCCTTATTTTTAATACATTATCTACATTTAGATAATATTAAAATTTAGCAAAAGTGTAATACAAGAATACGTTAAATAAGGAACAACATGTTGATTAATTTTTAATTAAGTAACTTTACATACATTATTTGTAAAAATAATGTAATTAATTTTATAACTTTTCAATAACTATATTTTCCATTATATAGATTTAATTGCCTTCACATAGATTTCAAGCCACGAAGCAACGGTTGATTGATGGGAAGAAGTCCATTTGATATTATTACGGACATTCTCAAGCGCTCTTTGACGTGCGCTTGCGCCTGCGCCGGCCTCTGGATTCTTTTCAAAAAATGATATCATCTGCAATTCAATTATGTTTTATGTTAGTATTGTTTGAGATTCGATTAAATTAGTGTAAGTTAGTGATAGAATAAAATGAAATAAATAAGAAAATATTCAAAAAATTATCTTTAAAAAAATGACGGTATATATTATTTTGTATTGCTTAAATAAGACACATTATACACTGGTTTTATAGATACCCTCAATATAATTTTAATTTGTTGACGTAAAAATAAAATTTTCTAGAAATGGTGTTCCAAAAGTAAATTTAAATGTTGACTCAAATCTATGCACGGCAGAGAAGTTGAACCTAGGCCTGTGAGATAACACAATATTTTGCTGCGCACAAAATTTGGACCAAAATAATGTATATAAATCGATTTAACAAAAAACTTATTTCAGTACAACTTTTAATAATTTTATCTTTAATATGAACTGAGAGTAATACGTTGAAATACGGGTACATTTTGAGCTCACAAACAAATAAATCGAAAATGTTAAATTACCATTATTGATGGACTATAAATAAAGTTGAATCGTATGAAGAAGTTTAACTGTTCCTCATATAAGAGACAAAAAATGTACAGTAATAGAATATTTACCTCCTGTAATCGTTTCTCTGTATTAAAACCGCTGGTAATAGCAGGTATAAGGTTCCCAAGGTATCTACTGTTGAGTGTAAAACGGTCAACAAGTTCCTTCCATCGATTTCGAACCTCGTCCCATACCAGTCCATTTCCAGAAGGATTAGTACTTATCAGCTGAAGAACGTTTAGGTAATCCTGGCTACGAATATTTTTCTCATCCCAAGCTAAATTGAGATATCTGAAAGAATTTAGAAAGAGAAAGGAATTTAGTTTTTGTGTTTAGAGGTATAACCATAAAATTATAATTCATACGTAAATTGCGGTTTTTGACTGTAAAGTTTAGACTTTTCACTCAATTTAAATTTAAACAAATTCCATACGACGCTGTTCGTTTTTTTTTAAGAAACAATTTATTTCTAAGAAATGTAAGCGTAAAGAAATAATCTTAGGTCCCTATTAAGCAGTATTCAGCGCTGTCATACATGTCAAACTTCATATAGAAAAAATGACTAAAAGTTGATGTTGAGTGAAGTTTGACATTCTAGAATACAGAGCTTTGCATTTTTTTTTTAATTCGCAAGTAATAAAATAATTATCAAGGACTATATATGCAAGAACACGATGTACATTTTTATATGACAAACGACCATACAAAGCAGTTGCCGCGGCTCCTGGACACCGATATTAGTGGGTCCGTTACCTGTATTTAAGAGAGAAGTATGCTCCTTTATTAAGAAAGGGTTTTTAGTTTGTTTAGCCTGGAGAAATCTCCACTGGACCCGATTCCAGATTGAAGATCGAAGACGAACAAGAATTGCACGAAACTACTTAAATTTTCTCTCTGAAATTAATGGAATTACCAATAACTCATATTTTATACAACTTTAACCTTTTGAGAATAGCGACATCTTCCGGCGCAGAGAGTGCGGACCTCAGTTTAGTCTGTTCCTGTACATCTTCTTCCTGCAAATAGATGGCCCACAATTTCTCCCACTCTTCTGCTGATGCATGCTTCATACCTTTGATAATCAAATTAGATTAGTACGTATCCGAGAAAAATAAATTACAATATATCTCGCGTTATTTATGTCGGAATTTATATACTTTTATTCATACACATTATTTTACTATAGATATAATGCTCAGATAGACAAAGTCATTGGTGCACAGCCGGGGTTTGAACCCACTTGACCTTAGCGATAACAGTCTCACGCTTAAGCCACTAGGCCAACACTGCTAAAATAGATAGATAGATAGATTCTTAATAGATAATCTTTAATGAGATTTGGATGTCACTTTAAGCAAAAAATAGCGGATACTAGATTAGTTTGAAGTAAATGCATCATACCATAATAATAAATTAAGCTTCGTAGATCAGGTTCTATGGCAATATTAGTTCCGTGAGAGTTCAACCACTTCAGAAACATATCCCTCACTCTGCGTTCAGCGTCAGGCAAGCCGCTCGAAGCAGCTAACGTCAAAACTCTCGTTCGTAGCAAACTGCAATAAAAAAAATATCAATTAAGTTATTAATGTCTCTAATTTATGTACTCAATACTCATACATCATGTCAAATATAATAAAAAAATTATACATAAAATGTATGTAAGTATTACTTATAGAAACGAGAATATTACATTATTTACATAATTTGACGTTTTAAGGGAGCTTTTTAAGAAACTTGCCGCGCACCATCACTTGATGGAAGCAGCCATTCCAGGTATTTCTGGATCGACTTAGAGGCCACCTACACTACCTTAAAGACGGTCATACAAGTGTCCATAGGCGTCAAGCTGTCTTATTAATCCGACTGCTGGTGGGCTGAGAAACTGACAGATAGTCTAATTAATACGATATTATGGGTAGAACGTATCCAAATGTTGCCGTAAATTATAATATAAAAATATATTCATCAAAAGTAGCATTACACGAAAGGATATTTATGAATGCGAATATATTACCCTTGAATCACATCCAAATTCGTCTTCTCCCAACTTTGTTCCGTATATAGGCCAGCAATTAGGTGCTGAACATATTTCTGAAAAATAAATAAAATCTTTATAGCACAATCCCTAGCTTCTATGACAGAGTTGAAAATTCGTAGATTAATGGTAGATCATATGTAGTAAGATCGTATAGTAATAGAATCAGATGAACTACTTAAATCGAATTTGTACGGACGATTAAATTGTACGCAAATTGATTTTTTTTCGTAAAAATCCAGAGTCCGTAAAATTTCATTATATACGTTGTTGTTAATCCAGTGTCGCAACCCCACTACCCCTAATGTTATCTCAGTTATAAGCTCAATTTTTAAACAATTAAAGCCAGTTGTCACCCTGCTTCAAACAATTTTTTTTATTTGAACATACAACAACCACCTCCAAAATTAATTCGTGTTAATTGTCATTCTTACATTAAACATTATTGTATATTTTTCGATCAGAATCGTTGTGTCAGGTGACGTTTCAAAACCAATATTTATACAAGTCTTTTACTACATAATGATTATAAAGCCATGTTATTTACAGATTTCTCTATATATATATATAAGACACAGGTATTTTATAGTTTAAAAAAACGTTTATAATAATGTAGTGGAAACACTCTCGACATAGGATACGGATACGATGAAACGTCACGGTGATGTGCAGCGTTTTTATCGAAGGGAGAGAGCGATTGGGACCGATTGAGAGAGAGTGAGTGTAAACAGTGTGAATATAGATATACAAACACATGAAGTGATCATCTATTGGGGCTTTTACCCTAGTAATAATTAATTTAAGAAGAAGTTTCACTTCTGACATGCCTAATTTTTTTTTTAAAACTTACCTTCAGATTTTCATACGCAGGGGTGTTAAGGAGTTTGTTAGACAGATGACTGAATTTTCCTGAAGCTGTTTCCCACGGAACGAAATCTTTCTCCACGGGAAGGTATTGTGTGAGTGACAGTGCTATGTCATATGGTAAAATACCAGCATCTGATAACGCAAACGCATCATCCAGTAAATGGGCCCTATCTGATAATGTTAGCTGAAAATTATTTTAAGTACAAAATCCAACTGAAGTGAAAATAATCTTTAATAATAGTCTGAAGTAATTTAACGCTTAGTGCCTTGGTTCAGCGTGCTACTCTCAACCCTGAGGTCATAGTTTCGATACCTGGCCGTGCATCAATGGACTTTCTAACACTCGTAGGTAAAGGGGAAGATCGTAAGGAAATCAGTATGTTTCGAATACAAAGATTAATGACGTGTGTGCCAGACAGAAGGCTGGTCATCTATTTGTCTATGAAATAAGATACGGATCGAATTCGAGGCCAAGGCCCAAGGGTCGTTCATTTATTATGTAAGCAGATTTACTGCAATGGCAAACGAAAGGTAAAAATAATGATACATTACGTTTAAATGTATCAAACGGAAACGAAACGACGGCAACTTACCATATCAGATTTAACTTTTAGTTTCTCGATAATCTGATTCCACATATCCAACGGATAGTTAACTCTGTAGTAGCCCACTTGATTGTTATTTATTTTTAACAATTTTTCATCGTCGCTGAGAGATATTTCCACTGAAATTATATATGCTTTACTAAATAATATTTACTAAATAGTTTATTGTGTTGTAAAGTTTCGTACTTTATAGTTGTCGGTAGCGACACCTACATTCTACGGCTACAATTAATACGATGACGTCTAACTCTGAAACACACTACCGGATTTTTTTAATAGAACAAATCAGTATATGTAAACAGGCAAGAGGCTCACCTGATGTTAAGTGATACCGCCGCCCATGGACACTATCAATGCCCGAGGGCTCGCGAGTACGGTGCCTTTAAAAGTTTTACGGACCGTTGAGGATACATACAACTTTTCGACCTTAACCACTGGGTCTGTCGTCCGTGGTTAGACTGGTCGAGAATCCTCCCTTCAGGCCCGAGGAAAAGTACCTCCTTACTCCACAGCACTTATTGATTAAATATAAATCACTATATTATAGTATTTCTTACCGCTATCCGACGTATCAGCAAACCATAGTATATTGTCTCGCTTCTCTTTACTCGTTGAATACGTTATAGGTACATACCAACGATAACTGAAGAACAGAAAAAACTTGATAAGTTAGACTTAGAATTTAGTGATGCTCAACGCTTAGTTAAAATGTGTTATGTGTGTGTTTAAATGTAGATGTTATGCATTGTGTAATTAGTAGATATTGTTATTATAACTGCGATACTGATTAAAAAAATTAATTTCAATTCAATATCAGTTATATATAATCAATTCGTGTTATTGGGACTAGAGAACGTATAAGGAAAGCCGAAACGAAGGTGCAATCGATTGTGATTGGTCAACAGCATCTCTAGTCCGAGATGCGGTGGCCCGCGACATGATACGTCATTCGTTCGTTTAACCAATCACAAAACGTTTCTTCTTGCGTCTGCCATTTTGCATTCTCACCCCTCAAATCTTGATTGATTATTTAATTTCAACTATTTTAAATCTCCAGAAACTCAAAATTGTTTTCATTGACAATATGACACGACTGTTATCTGATACATTAATTTCAAATAGTCATCATTATTAGCACGTCAACTTATACTTCATTATAGATTTGACAACTTATTGGTAATTTTAATTTGAAGATTTATAAACTGGGGGCATCCTGAAAAAATCTAAATTATCTATACTGTATACTTACTGGAATACCGAGTCATCATTATAAGCCGCAGCCGTGTCTAATAGAAACCTTGATTGCGTCAAAATATAACTATTGTTAGCTCCAGGGCTCACTGTTATAAGAGGATATCCCATTTGTCTCGTCCACGTATCCATTATGTATCTGTGAAAATGTTATTTAAGAGGAAATACTTAAAAATGATATTGTTAAAATTAAATAATAAAATCGAAAAGACAATATCATAGTTTTAAATAGAGTTGTTGATTTTCTGTGTTTTTGCAAGACAGCCTCTATATACATTTACAATATAGAATTTAAAAATTAACAACGGTGTATGAAAATATGTATGGGGCGGCTATAAAGCATGACACGTCAAGTCTAGCGTAGATTAGTTCGCTGGAGTCATAAATTATCCAATAAATAATAGAAAGAAATAATTATTGCACCAAACCAAAAGCTTAGAGAAGAAAAAGAGAAAATCCATTGTAAAATATTATTGAATTGAATCATATTTTATTTATTAATGGATTGAAAAATTTATTTATTGACCACTTTGTAGCTACAATATTTTTTTAATATTATTATTTATTTTCAATGGAATCGCAGTTATATGACTAGGAAGAATTTATTCATAGTCATTTCGATCTCACCTCGGACCATGCCTTATAACCAGCAAAATCAAGTAATGTTTCATTCAAATACTTACATTATCAAACGCATATCAAATATCAAACGCACTTACTTGAGGCTTAGATGTGGATATAGAGTTTTAAAGTATGGCTCCAGTGAAGATAGTAATTCTTGAGTGACGGTGTTGCCATATTTGTACTTCTTTAAATAATCTGAAACTCCTCTACGGAAGTTTTCCTCACCGATAAAGCCCTCTAACATTCTTAAAATTGATGCACCCTACAATTTTTATTTTATTGTTTAATTTGCAAATTGCAAAAATGTGGGAATTAAATGTATACCAAATGTGAAATGGTAACATTAAACATATATTTTTATAATTGAATTTGTTACATAAAATGAGACTTTTAAACTCTGCCATATGAGTTAAACTTTAACGCAAACGCAAGGGGAGGTTCAGAATTGGAAGAGTTTTTTTTAAAGCTACTACGACTCTAGTGACTAGTCGAACGACAAAGTCTATTTTGACTCAGTTCTGTCAAATTATAGAATCAGACAGATCTTTACTGGCGTTATAAAATCGAGCCTGAATTATAAAAAAATACCTTATTATACGATATAGAATCAAAGATGGCGGTGATTTGATCTGGTGTCTCCACTGTTTGTACTATAGGGTGACTTGACAACTTCGCATCAGTCACTAAAACTGAATGCAGAGTTTTTGTTAGGAATTGGTCGAGCTAAAACAGAAAAAGCTTTCTTATTAATGAAAAAATAAATAATCTTACTGTATTGTTTTACTTTAGGCAGGGTAAAAGATTCAGAGTCTAGATTGCGCTAAGTATAACGTGTAACACAGTAGTACAGTTGTACTACTGTGTAACTCAAGTAACATATTCAATGATAGTTGATAATCATTTAGGTATTTCACTGTATAGAATTCTTGTTCTTTCTAAATCTTAATGTACCTGAAATTATCGTATATTGAAATGCGTTTATAATGAATTTAAAAATATTAAATAATACAGTAGAAACTGTTCAACTATTATCATAAATGCAGTCATTTGCAGACATATATGGGTTAATTTCTTGTTATTTTTTTCTTATATTCTAGGAGATTAGTGCTTACGCAATCAAGACGATTATAATCTCTACGTCTACCAACTCTCAAGAGCGATTTACTTAATATCGAAAATATTTTATATTAGTGTTATAGATATTAAAATAACTATAATAAAAATGGCTTCAGAGATTAGTTTTATTAAAATTACCATAGTCCAGGAAGGTTCAATAGCATTCAATGATTTCACTTGCATATACGACGCAAAACCTTCGTTGAGCCAAACTTCATCCCACCACTTCATTGTCACTGAAACGAGAAAAAAATATGATTTAATAGGATCTCTTGAGTTATCACGCTATTTTTAATCGGTTTACAAAGACGAAGCAGATTATCAATTTGTCATATATTTTTTGTGTGTTATTTTGATACATTTGCAATAGTTTGAAACTAAAATAGTCACTACCACAAAACTTACTTAATACAAAATTGCTAAATTATATGGATTTTTTTATTCATACAATTTACAAATGCAACATGAATCAGCACTTAAGTATAACCAATTATAAACTAATTGGTTAAATATGAAAGTTTTTTCAGATTAACATATGAACATTAGTCAACAGTATTGTTTGTGGGCATTAAGATTATTAAACAGATTTTTGAGGTTTCTTTTTGGTATTTGAATGGTATATTGAAAATTTGTTTGAATTACTCCAAATCCGAGATTTACCAAAATTTATCTTATATAGGTCAAACCGAATATTTACTACTCTTACTGTTAATACAAATATTTTCAAGTTACCTAAATTGCCAAACCACATGTGTGCCAACTCATGTGCAATTGTATTGGCCACACTGATTTTATTCTGCGATGATGTTGTGGCCTCATCTACCAAAAAGGATGTTTCCCTGTATGTAATCAAACCCCAGTGCTCAGTAGCACCTGATACATAATCTGGAATCGCGATCATATCTGAAAAAGTTATTTTGTTAGTAATAATAGACTTATGTTAAAAAACATACAAGATTTTATGCAACAAAATGCATTCCTATGACAAATAGGAAGTTAAGTATAAATTAAAATGTTACCTACCAAGTTTAGGAAGAGGGTATGGCACCTCATAGTACTTAATATAGAATTCTGTGGCTCGTTTTCCAATATCTTGAGCAAAATCAATTTTATGCGTCTGTTGCTTCTGGGCGAATGATCGTAAAGTGAAGTCTTTACCAATACCACTTGCATTTATGAGTGTTTCTTTGTAATCAAAGTTGCATACAACAAAACAGGCTAGATATGTGGACATAGGAACACTTGTAGCAAAAGTTACTGTTTCTGTTTTTGTAGATTTATCTACTGTTTTTGATATTTCCTATAAGAAAAATTGGATTGATTAAATTGAATCAAGAGAAAAAAAATATGATTGATTTTTGACTCTTTATAAACAAGTTTGCAATTTATTTTATTAAACTTGTTTTGTATTGACTATTTTTGCACATTTAAAATTGTGTGAGAGCAAAAAATAAAGAGTTTTCATTTCTATAGGAAACTAAAAAAATAATAGAAATACAGGTAACCCTTTTTACAACAATTACTTATTTTCTTGCATTAGTGACTATGGGCTTTCAAATATAATAGAGTATTAAATTAATCTAATTAATTAATTATTTAATCTATGGTTCATGTACATATTTTGCATACCATAGTAATTTTATTAGTTCACCTTCTAAAAATAATCTTACATTCATATTAGAGAGTGCAACATAATCAATAGGTTTGACCAAGGTTATGTCATATGTTGCTTTAAAATCAGGTTCATCAAAACATGGGAATGCCTGGCGAGCATATGTCGGCTGAAATTTACTTGCCACCATCGAACTGAAACAAAAAAGTTCAGTGAAATAAATAAAGATTTTCAATTGCATTACAGGATAAATCTGTCAATGTTCTACTGTTATTATTGCTATTTGTTGCTTACATACTGGTTTTTTCTTCATTAAGTCTGAAGATCTTAAGGAAAGCAAATATCAATTATAATTGCTGAATATATATATCAATTAAACTTCTTCAGAAGAAGCTTATGGTGAACTAGCAGAGACATTCCATTAATTGTTCCTGGTATTGGTATTTAAGAATATAAAATTTTACAATTACAGAAGTTCAAGGGCCTTATTTACTAAAACTGATATTTACCCTCCTGCTTTAAGCCTAGAGAGATAGAAACCTACAATATTCCTGGTTAAATCTCCACTAAATTCAATGTTTATATCATAACTTCCAACTTTAATACTCTTATCAAATTGGATATATAATTGTTCTAATGATTCAATTTCAAAATATTTCTGTACTGTTATTTCGTTGTGGCCACTAGTCACTTTCACATCTTTGATATGTAAGAATTTTGTATGCAGCGAAAAATTATCTCGTTCACTATCGACGATAACATTAATGCTCACTTCTCCTAGAAATTTCCCTGACTCAAGATCAGGATTTAATTTTAACTTGTAATTCACAGGGTGAATTGTCTGGGACAATCTTTCAGCTAACTTAATCTTGGATGTTTCCATTATTTTTTCGTAATAACTCCTAGTTATTGTCCGGCTATATAGAAAATCTTGTTTAAAACTAATATTTTGTCGGTATATTTTCTTAAGGGCAAGAACATAAGTTTTTTTCAACATAGAGTCTAACGCAGTAGTTACTCAGCGTTAATAACATTTAGCAGCAAAGTGGAAATCTTTTCGACTCTTTTTATTTCTTCTTATCTCAAATAGTAAATAATAAATATAAATCTGAAAACTTCGGATTTTCGAAGTTTTATGAATACCATTCTCATCTGAAAGGTGTCACGACAGTAAACTTGAACTGTCAAACATCACAGCAAGTCTGTGGTTATTGGCATATTGATGCCACCGAATACCAGACAAAAAAAAATTATGAGGCATAAAAGTCTAACTTTAATTACAAATATATACACAAATATCTAGTAATATCAGTTTTAATCTATGTAGTTATTCGATGGTATGTGTTATGTAAATTGTTAAACGTTCAAAAAAACTAAACTCAAGGTTACTCAACGCACATTTAAACCACACTCTAAATTAAAGATGTGAGCAAATCGGAATATAATATTTTAATTTTCTGTAATATAGGTAACTTCCTAATATTATAATAAATTATATATACGAAATAATATATTGCTCGTATATTATGATTAGTAATAAAGGACATTCGTAATCAGTAATAGAATGCAATTATTTATTATGCCTTTGCGAAGTTTAGTAACTACCTAGGTCTACGATTTAATATATTTTATAATATTTACTTTGCGATACTAAGCGTGTCTTGATTTGTCTATTCTGAATGTTAAATTTATCTATTTAAAATCTGAAGTTAGTGATACATAGATATAGCTAGAAATATATATTTAAAACTACTTTGAAATAACGACAACTTACACGCCACCTCGCATTGTACTTTGATAAAAGCCGACAATTCCTCTGTCAAGTTTCCCAGTAAAATTTAAAGTTAAGTTGTACACCCCTTCACTGATTTCATTATCTCCAAACTGCACCTGATAAACCTCTCTTTTTGGTATTATATATGTTGTATTTATTTGCACAAATCTGTTTGCATGATCGTTGATTTCAACGTAGCCGATCGATAAATTTTTTATATGAACCTCAATATAGGTCGTTGGTCGTAGGACGCGCATTCTTATCGTTACTTGCCCTTTAAAACTCTTTCTTTCTAAGTCAGGCCATAGCATTAGAGTGTAATTTAATGGCCTCACATCTTTTGAAAGTCGGTAGTTTATAACCTGTAACGTAAAAGCGTATATATAGTATAAAATTTAAAACGTATCCTGTTTGGTTAATATTTACCCCTTTTATTCGTGAAATCGAAATCACGCCACGTCACTGATTTTCTTCTACTTAAAATTGTGTTCGATAGAAAGAGACAAGTAATCAATAAAAATCGTGCATCTAGGTTAATAAAAGGTTATATCTAAAACATTTATAATATGTAAATTAAATAAACATATAAGATATATAAAACATATAATAAAACATTTTTTTTATAAATATAAAAAAAACACTAATACGTAATTTAACAGGGTTTAAAAAAACATTTCTAGATAACTTCTGAAACCGGAAAGTATTGGCTTTAAAATGTATGAATGTTGATGTCCGTTACTATGATGTAACATACTTGTAACACATAACCAAACGTTAAGATTTTTGTGCGTTGTCATTCTGCAATTTGTGTCAAATTTTAATAGTGATTTACTATGTAGAACGAGTAACAAATGCTAGACAGTGACAAAATTTTCAATTACGAAAATGAGAGACCCCGAAAAAGCTATATAAAGGTATATATGCCAGAGATGTCAATGGCAACGCAACGCAAATGGGATCTCTTCGTAAGGAGATGCAACATCGTCCTCCAATTACCAATTATTGGAAACACTATATTTGCTTAAGTGCAATTCAGCTTACGTAAGTAAGTAATAAAAATCTAAATTATTTATGAAAACTTTGGGCCAGTATTGCGTCAATTTCATCCAAATTACATCTATAATGTATATACGAGTACTGTATATTTTGTAAACAAAATAGTTTCTAAATCCCAAAACAGGATTAGACGTACGTTTTCAAGCATGAACGTCCTGGTCAATTCCACTGAGCCTGACTGGTTGTGTCACGTGACTGATGTATATAAATATTTTTAATTATGGTTTTTTTTGATAAATTAGTGATTATTTACTAGTACTCCACAAAACTTTTTTAAATCACTTTCACTTATTTAACTGTACATACTTACATGATCTTCGTTTGTCTTCGTTTTTTTTGATATGTCAGTACTTACTAATTCTTTTACTCTACATGTTGTGGTTTGGACTGACAATGCTATCGTGGATACAAACAAAGAGAATGATAGTAAACTCAACAGCACGATAACTTTATGAGAACAGACCCAAGACATCATATCGGGCTTTTGACAAGACATCTGAAAGAAAATATTCAATGTCGAAATATGTAAAAAAATACTTGTTACAATTGTCAGTTATAAAGGTTTATTTGATTGTAATCTATTCTTAATGTCGTGGTTAGGTAAAAATTGCCAATTAAGGTAGTACGTTTGGAATTAACGTAAAATCTTTTACATACAGTAATTATTTAAAATCATCATCATCACTATTTCCTTGATATTTGCGTATAGTAACTCATTTAAACAACATTTATTTACGAAAGCGAATTCCTTTCATTATTTATGAATTTTACGCACGTGAAACGTCCAAAGGTTTTATTATTTATTAATTGTAAAAAATTAGCACGTTTTATATTTCTGGGCAAAACAACAATTGAATTTGTTCAGATTTCATTTGAACGACCTGCTGAACATTAGCTGAAGAGTAATTTTGAATTATATTTTATTCGAATATTGATCAATTGCTGACACGACTCAAGTGTGTTCCAAAATGTTAATAGCTGAAGGTGCGCAATACACCAACAGCTCACTTAAATAATATTATGTATGTGTGAATAGGTGTAAGTAGTATTTAAGATATTGTCCTTGAACATTAAATCAGATTTGAATATTGCTCTGTCGTATTGATTTCTCGCTTCCTCTCAAAGTGGCGAAGACTACTTCAAGCCCTTAATTATCGTGGTGAGCCTGCCCGATAGCTTTGAGATAATCCCATCACCTCGAACCTTTGATCCTACCCGTAGGGCTCCGTCTGTTACCTTAGTTCTCTTGGTGCAGACATCCTGTACTTATTTATATATTCACTATTTATTTATGTGTTAGGGTACATCTGTAGGGCTTAGGGATCTACGATGTTTCGATTTTCCACGATGTTTAAATCGTACTAGTGTTAATTGCGAAATTATTATTTTTTCAAATAAAAAAATCATATATATATAGTATTGTCTTCTGTTAACATGGCTTTGACATATTTAAAGAAAACACTTTTTTACCCAATTGTCACGGGGACCATGCATGCTGTAAAGCACGCGAAACGTCGAGAGAAATTTAAAATTATGTAAAATAATTATAAGTTTATAATAATACATAGCTTCAATCCGGTAAAAAAGTGTTTTCTTTAAATTCATATATATTTACTTATTCATGTTGGACAATGTTTTAGACTAAAGAACTTCTTATCTTTAACTTAGTATATTTATATGACATCTATCTCAGCGAGAAATTACAATCCATTCGATGCCGATGTAAATAATACAAATTACAGGAATTCAATCTCTTTACTTCAATAATACCGTAAACATGAAATACGACAAAATAAAACGAATACTTAGTATAATTAGTTTCAGCCGTCGAGTTGTTTTTGCATTCATTTTTGGCTTCCATATATTTATTAAAGTTCTCCACATAATATATAATGCTGTAATTATAGTATATGTTACAAGCTATCCTTTCTAAAATATATGACAGTTATGGTAAATGTTACAAAAAATTAAAATATGTACTATCCAAATTACTAGTAAAACAGCGCATTAGGTATATTAGCTGATTAGGATTTTTAATTTGATCGGCCCACTATCGACTTTGTCAAGCTCTGGAAAAGTAATGTTTACTCAGTTATATTCGCGAAGAATTTGAATGAGAGGTGCCTCGACTCCTAGGTTGGCTTTTCAGACAGAATTTGTAAAATTCTGCTGATTTTAAACCCAGGTAATTAATAATGGACGACAATGTTAATGTCCTGTAAGAGAATACTATTTGGTATTTGACCATTTAACAATTTATGAACGTGTCACTGCCTAGAGATCTCCGATCGTACAGTGATTTTAAATTTCTTAAGTCGCTCATAATACGGGTGCATATGATAAAATCCTGTACTAATGAATTCTAGGTATCGAGTAAATGATCTTCTAATTATTTGGCGATAGTACTTTTGGTCTTATTCGTATTAATATCTAAACAAACTTCTATGGAGCCCAATCTACTAGTAACCAACGAATAGAATAATATTTTTTATTTTAATTGAGGAAAAATATTGCAAAAACAAAACAAGCGACAATTATTGCAATAATAAATAGAAAATATTGCCTTTAAGGAAAATAACAAACTCCTTCTAGATAATTAATATTAATATTATTAAGTATAGTAAACTTTGTTATTTGTAAACGGTATTACTTTTTGTATTATGATTTCATTATTGTAGCTTTATTAATGTTCAGGTGTTTATTTAGTTTACTTCAGTGAGTTTTATACCTAAATAAACGCGTAAAACTTTGATCAAGCATTACTTTGTATAACCTGAAGCAAAAGACATGACAGTATTTAACGTACAGAACAATCTTAATAACTATAATTTATGCAGTTTTGTTTATTAATATGTACGATGCGGCTACTATTACACTACAATAAACGTAAAGATTATTTCAATGTACCTAATTAGGTATTCTCAGAGAAATTATGAATTTAATTTAATTTGACTTAAAGCCTACTGGAAAGAGTTACTAAATCATTGCATTTTAAACTTTGTAAGTAAATATATTTATTTATATTGAACGTTTAAGCTACGAACGTCTAAACCACTTAGAAGAAAGTACTTACCTTATTTCGTACTGTTCACAAACACTTGACGAAAAATTAAGTCTATTGACAAATGCATCGAGCCATGAATAGAAATCGATCAATGTTATATTTATTACGACACAACGATAAATTTCACTTGCGAACTAAATGCATCTGACCGACGTGATTGTTTTGAAGTTGTGGCGAGTAAACGTTTATACTTACATAATCACCACCTTCGCAACATTAGAATGTTTCTCCGATTAGAATATTGTTGAATTTTCTAAATCTTTAATAAGTATAACAACCGTAGAACTTCAAACCTGATCGCAAAAATAGATATCAATGTGAGAATGATTGTAGTCAGTATGGATGTTTTCTTTTGAGATAAAAATATAAGTTGTAATCTTGTCTATATTTGATCGAAGATAACCCTTTTTGGTTATGTTTTTTAAGGTCAAAGTTATTAAAAAGGAATCCGCTTTAACAAAATAGTAGAATAACCAATAGGTAGCCAGGTTCATAATTTCTCCAAGAATACCGAATTAGGTACAGTGAAATAATCTTTACGCTTATTGGAGTGTCATAATGGCCGGATCGTACATATTAATAAACAGAACTGCATAAATTATACTTATTAAGATTATTCTGTACGTTACATACTTTTTTTAATCTTTTGTCTTTTGTATGAAATTGGTATAAAATATTTTCATCGCGTCATTGCTAAGGCAAGGAAAATGTCGTTATTAATTTTATAATGTTTGGGTATCTAGTTTTTCAGGAATGTTGCATATCGCATTCATTTTTGGATTAACGTATCTATGTAATACTTTACTCCTTCTCTTAAACATTATACTTACACTGCTGTAATGATTTCATAACTTTGATTTTGTTCTTGCCGTTGATTACAAGTGTACAGCGCCTGTAGTAAAATTAAATTTTAAGTTGGCGCCTGGTATATAGCCCCCGTGACCACAGAGCTGGTGCTCGCTCAACGAATGAGTATCACAATACAGTGAGTGAATGTTGCCAGCATTAAAGGTACACTGCCACAGAACCTTTTTAAATTCGTTGTAGTTTTCTTTTTGTCTATTTTTATTTATTGTTATTAGATTAGGTAGGTTAAGAATATTGTAAATACTCTATATTTGTGTGTTTTTAATATAAAAAATAAATGATGTATTCCAATTTTTTTATAACTTCATATAATAAGGCGTAAGCGTAGAAAAAAGTAAACTGTTATATTTTAATTAATTTTTGGTAAAAGAACGCACAATTGTCATAAATTAGGTTACTATCACTAAAATAAATTAATATCATAAAGTATAGACTAAACTATCAACTATTAAGATTCATACTAACACAAACAACATATTTTATTAAAAGTACTCTAAAGTCTAAAGTCATAATGTTAAATATTTTGTAAGCTATTGAACCTTTTAGGTATTCAGAAAAGTGTTCTTGCTGTTTCCCGAAATTAAAAATAAGTATGAACGCCATGTTTCTGTTGGTACAGTTTCAACAGAACCATGTCATATTATATGCGTTGCGTTATGTGATACTGAATGTGAGATGAATCTGTTTTAGTGCACTGAATGAATAAGGCATTTAATAAATATTTATTTATAGGCATTTAATTATATTTACGAAAAATCGAACGGATGTACGCCCTATTGCGAGTGGAGGGAATATGCTGATATCAACAGGCTCATGCTTCTTTTTTTTATTTTTTAGATATTATTACTGATTTAACATAATTTTGAACAGCCGGAAGTGAAATCACTGAATTTACAATGCTAAAGATAAATTACGAAGATTAATTATATCTTAAATGTAGCTAAATTATACATTAAAAGTAGCTTTTCCAGGGATAAGCTACAGACGGATCTTTGTAAAACATAACTCAGTTAATTCTATGACAATAATCACAACAATTTGCGAAACATGAAGGCAGTGCCATGACCGATACAGACTTTAGTGTCAACAATTTAAAATTATTGAGACTATTTCTTTTTCATAAACATATCCGATGCGATAGTGTGGTCTTCCTATCTACTCTATGTACAATGTACGATGAAACTCATATGAGATAATAATGATGACAATATTCTTTTAAGTTTAGGTCTAATATGCTTCTAATATTTACATTTATTGCAAGATGCATAACTTAAATAAAACAATAAAAAATTGCTAATTACACATTGGAGCGTGAGTAAAGATGTATAAACCGACAAAGTTCCAATCTTCCAATTACAATTCGTAAATTATGCGAGCATCACACTTATTTGATATTTTTTCTACAGAAAAAGCGACGTAGCATTTTCGAAATATTTCGACAATCTTATAGCAACAATACTAATGTTAAATTAAAAATACATTTCCCTAACCTAAACTGCCTCTGTTGACATTAATATAAGCACCTTCATATTCGTTTTCATGACCACTGAATCCGTAATTTATCGCGGCTAAGTCTGCGTCACGTCCCTTCACACTATTACTGTTTCTAAACGCATTAATTATAATTAATACTAAAGCTAGTTTACCGATTAAAAGAGACTTAAAAAGCATAAACTTAATCATTCCGAGGAAAATTGGCACGACCATGGATTGTATTACAAACGGCAGTGCCATCATTGGTAAAAGTCGCTCCAATAATTTCTTCTGCTTTCCACGTCCTGAAACTGAAAATATTTATCAATCGTAATAATTGTAATACTATATAATTCTATAATATTTTCTATATGGACTAATCTTATAGTTTTATGATACGGGCCCACAGCTAATTGATGAATTCGTCTTCCCTCGTTTTATAAACGGTCATGAAGTACAATTACACAATTTGAAAACTTAAATAATAGCGATTACAATTTGTTTACATAGAACATAGAACCACGTGGTCGTTAACCACAATACTTATACAGTTTTATAATGAGACTGCAGCTGCTGTGCCGTCAGCACAATCACAGAATCGAGGATGCCATACGTGGTACTTTCCTCACAGATACTCCGAAATATTAGGATCGCTATACAGCGAGTAACTACCGATCTTCGTTTTGAATAGAATTTGTAATATTTATAGTCATTTATATTATTGTGCAACATTTATCCTGATTCTTACAGAATAAAACGTGTGTACGTTTTATTTGAGACAGAGATTCCGTGACTACTTTTATGTATGGTATTAAAAATATTTGAACTTTGCTATAAGTAATAATGCTGAAAATTTAACATTTATTAACAATACAATAAAAAAGACCTGGGTGAAACAACAATTACATTTATTAATTTTCTTACTTAGAATTTCAATTTGGTTTATAACTTGAGGTTTCAAATTGAATTGAAATCATTTATATTCTATTCATGCAAGGTACGGTAACGGAAAGTAGTTAAGAGCTACAGTTAAGCCATACGATGACCGCATTTAAAATAAGCAGCTTAATTAAAAACCCACATTCAGAAAATACTAGAGAAAGTATAGTAAAGAACACCACGAGATATATAAACTCTTTTGAAAAAAATGGACACTTAATTTACTTTCAAATGTCAATTTCAGTTATTTAAATGGAATTTAATTCTCTAATGTAGCCTTTATACTTATAATCGTGTAAATTAATACGCATTAAGTGAATTGTAGCAATTTTTTACGTAATTTGTGATGATATTATTTTTAATCGTACACAGCTAAATAATAAGAACTGTCGGCAATACAGACAATAATTTTTATAATGTTTTTTTAATGGATAAACAAATG
Organism: Pieris brassicae; assembly: GCF_905147105.1. Classification (NCBI taxonomy): domain Eukaryota; kingdom Metazoa; phylum Arthropoda; class Insecta; order Lepidoptera; family Pieridae; genus Pieris; species Pieris brassicae. The sequence goes on along the minus strand of NC_059666.1, from coordinate 18,474,251 downwards.
TTAAAACCTACTAAGAACCTACTCTTGCTTGAATCCTTCTGAGCATGCTTTACACGATATTTTTACTAATGATTCGAGGAATACGTTTCTCACTATTCTGCAATGCTCCTTCCTGATGTTTTGTTTTCTCTGCTTTTACTCATCTCTTTACAACCTCAACATGCTCAATTGGATTTAGGTTAAGAATCCTAGCTGGCCATTCTAAACGACGGATCCCAACTTCTTGCATGTACGCTTAAACGTCGCTAGAACGGCGAGCATTGTCGTCGATAAAAATGAAATCATATATGGATTTATATCTATAGAAGTAAATGGTATTTAATTAACTGAAATCGACCTTTCATCGTAAATTTCCTTAGGTGCCCATTTTTTTTATAGACACACGACCGCGAATGATTATTACTATTATTCGAAGGAATAGAATGTACAAACTGAATTAAAGCGTAAGAAAAAACTTTCACTTATTACATAAAATTATTTTTAATTTTAGATTTACTGTATTATCAATTAGTGCATGAACAGTAAAACATTTCATAAAACTATTGCTTTTTGTAATTTCTCTTAATCTTTAATACTCGTGAATTAAAATGCTAAAATAACGATTAATATTTATGTTGTTTTAATGACTTCTCAATTTTCTTTTACACTATATACATTCGCTATTAATTAATTTTCTAGACGCACAATGCACGACACGCGTATAAAAACAGATTTCTTCTTCTAATAATTCATTTTACTTTAAAAAATAAATTTATTTAATTATACATATTGATTGTGCTCTACACTCAGACCTCATTTAGGGTGTCAAAAGTTTGTACCTATAAAAACGTGTTTATATTAATGAGATTGTAATAATGGATTAATGGATCACGACGACGATGATACAAAATGACAGTATTAACGAGATTTATAAACAATAAATAATTATTAGTAAGTGATTTGTGAGAGTAACACTTACCACTTTCCACATCCTTGCCCAGGTCTACCTCAAAGGAAATTGGGATATCCGTGTTTTTACCATCTGGAATCTTTGCGTATACACCATCATATATCTCCATTCTTTGTATATGCTGTGTATCATTGCAGGAGACTTGGCAAAGTGCTATTGTAAGTATAACGAGCAAACGCAGCGCGCGATGTCCGTTCATTGTCACGGTCACGATACCAATGTTTTTACCGTGCCCCTCCTTACCACCCTTGCAGTCAACGACATTAGAAAAGCTAAGTTCTGCTACAATAGCCACGAGCATTCCGCCAAAATAAATTACTATAATAATCAATATCAGAAACTGTTTTACTCCTTACATGTTTGTTCTTCAGGGAAAAACCAGTTAATGATACGAAAATAGATTTGCTAGAAATGTGTTGATGAAGTTTTCCAATAACTTCATTATTTTTTTACTTTCGTGCAGACATTGAATTATAAGGAAACATATAATATAATAAGGAAACATTTCATGTGACAAGTTTCTGTGGTAGCTTTCGCTTTTATTTTATTGGTAAATTAAAGACAAAAGGTGTTAATTTTTATATCCATTTGATCCATTGATATGAATAAGCAGACCGTAATAGAAATATTTTCGTATTTCTCGATTGTTCTTAGTATGGCATGTATCGCTAACAACTTTTTCAATGAAGTGAAATCTCTCCTGTCTCTAGATATACATCGATGCAGGGAAGTTTTACCTATTTAGAATGGAACCTGTATTAAACTGGTTAGAAATTGAAACCATACCCGCTGACTTACAATCGATTAATATTTCTCGTTGAATCGTAAGCTGTTCAGATCTTTTGAGGCGTAGATTTGGTATAAAAAAATTATATTCATATTTGAAAATGGTTGGGTAATGTTTTGGTGTTTTAAAGAAATATGAATTTTGCATTTATAAATGTAGATCAATTTTGTGTTCGTGATATTGTAAATATGATTCAGAGCGTTACGGATACATCTCAGCAACTGTCTCTTCATATACCATATTATTTCTGATAATTGTGTGGAATAACGCAGTATTTCTTTGATTTTCTAAGAGTAATTTCCACATTTTTAACTTTCTATTTCTATATCTATATCTATAACAATCGATAATTTCATTGGTGTGAGTTTTCATTGTCAGATAAAATGCGACAGTAAGTTCAAGACAATTGAAATAATTTAAACGAAAAAGCCAAGGTCATTATTAATAACAAAACACACAAACTAATTAAAATACTTTATTGGTTAAATAAATAATCTTATACTAGTCATCGTCGTCTGTCTTCCACGACTATCATGGGATACAGACAAAGGTAAATGCATTTAATGTATTTCATACACAATGCTTTTAAATGCAAAATATCTTTCGAAAAGCTGATAACAGTCAAAAAGGTTTCCATTTACAATTTTCAAATATAAATATCTCGGGAATAAAAATAGCGGGGAAATTAAATATCGGAAATGATCCTCTTTAACAACACTCTTCAATCATTCCCTTTGTACAAATTGAGCTGTAATTCCCAATATATCGGGAATCGGGCATCACATTAAAGGTTCTATATGCTTGATTTAATTTTTATCAGCATATCTTTGTCACTGTCAAGACTGTTATTATGGTAGTATAGCGAGTAAATGGAACCTTAATCAGACATTGGAATTCGTCTTTATTCGATGATAGCTTCGTTGTCGGATCTAGCCCATGGTGATAGCAAAGGCCCATTTACGGGCCAAGGAGCTGGTAGAGCCGGTGGGATGACCTCAGCGCGTGGGTGAAATACCAAGGGTGAAGCTGGTACTGCTGAGAATAGCCGGGATACAGCCTGTAAAAATTGATTAATGTTAGGTGGGATGAGGCAACTCATTACATCTTTCTTATATCTGTAATGAAATAAGATTCATTTACCCACGACTGATTTTCCCTGGTTGGTTTGTCCGAATAAATTTACTATTTTTTTACTTCAACGCCGTACTTCAACAAGCCGTAGGCCGACTAATTAAATTGATGTAATCAATAATAACAAAATGTCATACATGATATACTAAATATAAAATAACCATTTTCAATACATTCCTTATGATGTACCTTAAAACGAATCTTAATTACCTGACTGACTGATACAATTAAAAGCATGACTCCAATAGCAAGATTTTTCACTGATATAACGGCCAGTGCCATTAATAGAGTAGAGATAACTCCCAGAGTGAACATCACCGGTAAGAAGATGAAGGATAGTCGTTTCAGAGCATTGTGGCCAAACGTTCTGCCGACGCTGTTATCTAAAAGAAAAAAAAAGATAGTGAACTAACGAAGATATTTTCACTTAATATTTTTTTGTCTCTTATAATTAACGTTAACTCTTTTCAAGTCAATTCTTAGAGATAATGATATTTTTTGAGTAATTTCACAAATCATGTACACTTCAAATAATTATTCACTTCATTACTTGAAATTAAATCATATATTCGGTGTTTATATTAAATTTTACGCTTTTATATAAATATATTTATTTCATGAAACAATTAGAAAGATTCATTAATACTACAATTTGACAGATACAAACATATTTTATCATGAAAGTTTTCGTTTGAATAATTATACAGAAACACGCAATAAATTACTGAAATATTTAGGAATAATGTCAATGCAATTATACATTATAGACGATTATACTACGTCGATTTATAACTATTCAGCAGGACTCCATTATTACCTTTACTTAGATAATCCACAAATCCCTTTTCAGACACATCCTCACAATTCACCATCGCGAACGCAAAAACTGCGACGTAAGCCAAGCTTAGAACTCCGAAAATTTTACACATCTTGAAGGGCTTACAAAAATGATGATGATCACTCGGCTGTTTGAATTTGACTGCTTGCCATATGATCGATTGGAAGGATATAAAGTGTCCTGCGGAAGACAATGGGCAAAGTAAATCGAAAAGAAAGCGATTGACAACGTGATCGTGCCGTAGAAATTTCGACCCCGATAACGGCATACTTTTAAGGACTAATGTCGAATCATTAACGGTGTACCTTGAACATCCTCTGATTGTTATCTATGCACGTATTCGCGAAAGTGACAGTTAATAGAACATATTTTGGTTTAATTACCAGTGGTTACTTTGGAACACGGAAGCAGTGTGTACTGAAGTGTTTATGTATGGGACAACTTTAGTAACCCACAAAAGATTTGAGCATTGAACATATTTTTGTCAACAAAAGGATCAATATTTGACTGCTAATGCCTTAATAGCGTTGTTTTACCGAGAACTGAATTCACGGTCTCAAATTTTTACGTTAAGAGCAACACAACAGAAAAGGCACCAGGTTCGCACGACAACCGAAGTCGCACGCTAAAGAATTGCTTATTTTAGTTAATAATCCGTACACGGACTTGAGGTGAGTGGGTACTGTGGGGCTGGAACTGAAAATCCTCTTTGAAACTACTAAAAATGCCCTCTACACAATAATTAGCCTTCTGGGTCCACAATGGCATTCACCTGGGTTAGGTACGGAATATGTGCATTTGATCATCTCAACCCTTTAGCTTGACGTTTTATAATTTTTTTACATAAAGATTATTTTTTATAATCATATTAAAACCTAATGGTTTGAATGAACCTAGATGTGTAATATATAAGACAAGGAAACTTTCATTAACATAAATTTATTATATGTTCATTTCGTAGAGAAATTCAATTAACTGAAGTCTAATAAGATTGGATGTGCGTATACCATCAGCAAAATCCAAGATTGTATGTACATGTCCGATCTTATATTTGCTCGTAAATACTTAATGATTCAACCGATTTATTTAGATATGATTATTTATTCGTTTGTTTTTTCTTTTCGCCAGAGCTGCGATTGACTCCCAGCTGAACTATCAAGGCCCTACAAACCAATAGCGTATTAAAATCTTTAAAAAAAATCTACCTGCTTGTAGCGCAGTTGTAAAATAAAATAAATAAAAATAAAACGTTTCATGCGTTTTGTGTGGAATAATTAGTAGGCATAAAAAGGATTTCACAGGCATGTACGATTATAATTGCATGTAACTTGTAACTATATACTAATACAATTTGTCTATATCTTACCAAAATTATTTATTTATCGAAAAAATTATTTATGTAAATATGTTCCCTATCTATACGTAGAGAAGAGTAAGCGCTTAGAAAATTTGCAATTAAGTGTTTCTAAAAGATTTATTTAAGTATCGGTAATTTGAATAACGTTTTAGTTAAAGTAAGAAACTTTATTAATTTACTTTTTTACTTTCTATTTTTAATGTATCATCTTTTTAGTTTAGTTTGTTTTTTTTTGTTCCTGGTTAGTTTTGTCTTAATAACTGTGTATAACATGTATTTTTGCACTTCTTGCCTATCAGATTTTTTACAACCAAGCGTTTTGTCTGGGTGCTTGGTCTGTTGCGGTGTTCATGATATAGAAAATTATTAAGTATAAAGTAACACGAAAGACTTGAATAATTACGCAAATTACGAGATGCGTGCGAGACACATTTTTCATACTAAATCGCGTCACGTAGAGAAACCTAGTTCGACGACCAAGCGCCCACTGCGACACCTCGTCCGTGACCGTGTGTATGCTAATTACCGCTGCATTTGAGATATAGGCCATTTCCTGCTAACAAAGAATGCGAAACTTTCCCTCAAAACGTTTTTCAGATGTGTGTACGGCGTATCAAAGCAATGCGCCGATTTTGGAGAAATTCACGATCGTCCTTTTGCATTCTGCACTTGTTTCTCACAATTTGAACGAATCGATTGAGATATATAATAAAACATGGAAAGTATGTTTAATTTAATGCTTTGTGTGCGGTTTAAAGACCAAATATGTTACTCGATTATAGTTATGAAATTGCATCGCTTTTCATTACAAAGTGCAATAAACTAAATAAATAATGTATAATATGTATCATTTCCTTTAGCTTTCGATTTCTTTAGCCGTAATAGTCAATTGTTTAGAACAACTTTATTTACAAGAGAGGGGACGCTGCGCATTAGCAAAGCCAGTCCGCGCAGTTAGCTTACAACTATGCGAGCAATCGTCGCGATTTTCTTCCTCGCCACATGTACTAATGGCTTACGCGAAACGAAAAATACAAAACTACTTCGCGATGTTACAAATTGTGTTAAACAGAATAGCTTTTCAAAATGTGTTGTCGCATTCGGAGTATGGAAGGCGGAAAGGGCTCTCGAACCGGATGTAAATGAGTTTATTTGGATTGATTATGTTAACGATACTGATGAGGAACTATATTCAAGGTTGTGTGATGGTACGGAGAGGCTGTTACGGTATCGTCCATTAACTATGGATCTTGGTGATCGCTACACGCTGAACATGAAGTCTTCGGGAAATAACTTGCTTAATTTCGACGTCATAGAAAGTAATTACTTTTTAATATTAATCCTATTCGTAAATTCTATATATTACTTCTATATCATATCTTTCATATTATAATCGAAAAGTCGGCAAAAAGTTAATTAATCGTGGTAGGCATGGAAACAAACGCTTCAAAACGTTTTAGTTTGTACTCTTAACGGAAACTGAGCGTTTATCAAGGCAATTTCTGCTGCACACCACCACTACGTGATGGTTCCACTGAATACTCCTATCCATTTCGAATAGGGTCCTTCAAGAAAAGAGTGTACCAATTCTTGAAAGGCCGGCAGCGCACTCGCGAGCTCTGACATTGTGATTACTTAACATCAAACGAGCACATTTACCCCTTGTTCTATAAATAAAACTTTTCGAAGCTTTGACTAAAACGTTTGTTTTATGTCGCAAATTTTCTATTTCTCATAGAATGTGCAATCGTATAATTATTACTCGCTTTCAACACAAGGCCATTAAATAAATGCTGTCATTTATTTTCCGGGTGCTGTAAACAAATTTAGTTCCAAAGTCATAATTTAATATTTTAAAAGCGGAAGGAAAGCAGAAATTTCATGTAATAAGATACTTCCTTACATGTGTAGCGATGCGAGATAAATAAATCATACGTTAATAGAATACAAATGTTATGAATGTATATATATAAAAAGATACATGCAATATATGTTGCGTGCATATAATCTTTGTGTAATGCGGTAGTAAGATAACAGCGCTTCTCATATATGTTCTTTACTTGTCGACATATTTTTTATTTCTTATTTATATAAGGAAATGTAAATTGTGCGTACCTAAACTTTATGTCAAATAACTTTAAACAGTCATTAAAAGTTTAAAGTGTAATTAAGCTAAATGAGCACATCTTTAAATGGGTTCCAATAAATCGAATCTGAAACTTTTTAAAAGTTTTCATTAAAATTTCAGATAAAGACACAAACACCGGACGGACAAGCACAAAAAAGATGACAAAGATGTTCTACCAAGCTTTGCCTTTCCTACTTCTCCCCGGAATAGTGATGTCTGCAATTCTACCATTTTTCTTGCCTACGCTTAAAATGGCTACCATGGCTACAGTAATGCTTAATAATATGGCGTTAGTCGGAGCTGTGCTCATGCTTCTAAGAAATAATGCCTTTAACGACCGTAATTATCCGAAAAAGGTAATTTATCTAAATGCTGGATATGGATACGGCTACGGTAGACCCAAATATGATCATTTGGCGAACGCACCATCAGAAAATTTAGATGAGGTAGTTGAACCCAATCACGTAACTGAATACAGCACAGAGGTCACCCACGACACAAAGGACTACCACCTCGTTGGAGTGGATCCCAATACCGGTATCTCATATCCATTCAATGAAGAATGGTTGAAAAACACACAAAATAGCCCCACAAAGGTAAAGAACGTGCAGATAATTGGTGAAGTACCCAGTATAACTGATTGGCGGAAGCCCAACAAATGGCCTCCTGCAAGCAACAGATGAAGTTGCCAAGTTGTTTTATATTCCACAGATTGCTATTAATTTTGAGTAGGCGTCTAAAATGTTCTCTAACTTCGACAGTTCTTTTTCTTTAATAGGATTTCGGCTTCTACTTCGTCTACATGTATATAGTAAATTATTTTTTCGCAATGAAACTAACAAACCCCTAAAGTGTCAAAGGAAGTAAAAATATTATTTGTGTGATTTCGTTCCTTCTATTTTTCTAAAAATATGTGTGTAAACGTTAGAATAAACCGATACTTTTCCCTTTAATGTGTAAATTAGTTCTTGCCTTGTATATTATATTTAAGGAGTAACAATACTATTTATAAAGGTAGGAATACGAAGTAATTCGTAATTCGAGGTAGGAATATAGTAACGCAGAGAGTTTATTGTGAGCACTAGGATCTTTTTTTATAATTATATTTTCCAATTTCCTCGTAGTAAATTGTTTCTTGCGTAAATAATTTAATGAGTATGCTAAAGATATGAATATAATTAGGTTGTATAACGACACAATGATCGTAACTGTATGAGAATAAAGCAACGTAATAATTTATAAAAATTTTATTGCATCCCTTCTGGTCATATAACATAACATTGTCTTTAAAAAAAATCGACTTATAATCAATCTATATCACAAATATAAGCATTAACCTTATATTATGTAGTCAACACAACCAAAATTAATATAACATAATCCTATAATTTTGGGAACCTTATCCTAATGCTAGTTATAAGGTACAGCAAGAAAAATTCTACGCAATACCCATATTTGTAGGTGGAACTCACATAAATACTTATTAAATTGAATTAAAACTACACGTTATCATTCAGAATTACCAACTTTCTTATTACTTGAAAGCGTTTTCACATATATTTACACTTTACAATATAAATAGATTCTTATTTAATATTTTTTTGTTAATTTCTTTAGTCCACTTTGTTAGCAATTTCTGCTAACTTTCGGTCTTCTTCCGGCATATCCGTGTCATCCCACCCCCAAATTGGGTTCTCAGGATGATGGTGGTCGTCTTCCTCGTTTTTCATTCCTAATGGATGAGTTCCATCTCCAGTTCTTGTAACTCGTTTCCGTATCATCTCCATGGAAACGGTCTTTAAATCATAAGCTAAACCTACGGAGTATAAAACGTTAATATGTTGAAATATTAAAAGAAGGGTTCCTATTATGTTAATACAGACAGCGTCTTTACTGCTTAAAATGATTTTCAAAATACATGTACTTTTGAGTAAGGGACCGTTCAAGTATTACGTAACGAAAAGGGGGGGGGGGGTCCTCTTGTAAAACGTTACGATGCGGGGCGGGGATTGAATTACGCGTTACTTTTAATATTATTGTCTACTTTCCAGTACTTTACACAACATAATGGTAATTTTTTGGTATAAAGAGTCACTGGGGTTGGCCACGTTTTTCTATTGGATACAGAAAGGTTACGACGCGTTTCATGGGGGGGGGTCAATATTCTCCAAAATTGCGTGACGTAATACTTAAACGCTCCCTAATGGAAAATACATGACTAGTTTGATTTAAGGTAAGATATTGAAACCAAGCGATAGCGAACAGCAATGACTACATCAGCCTTAAATCATCTGATGTAGATTTCCTATAATAGTACCTTGCTTTCAAATTTATCGGAGGCTAATAAAAACCCTGCAACAGCAAGAAGGCATGAGTTTGGTGATCCCTGAAGACCGGTAGTGAAATTATTACATACCCCACTTCGCAGCTAAATCTATTAGCGCTGTTGAGAGGTTAGTCCTATAATCTCCCAGCTCAGCCGCCTTATAATCCCATGGGAACACGTGGTGGTAATTGTGCCAGCCCTCTCCAAAGGCTAACATCGCGACAACTTTATGATCTGTAGCGCCTATGTATCTGTAAGTAGCAAACGTTGCCATGTACATTGAAACGAGGACGACTTATATAAATAATACATATTTGGTTGGGTTACCCAAAGAAGTGTGAACAGGTATTTTTATACATTGTAAAATATAATACAAAAATGAATTAAACAATAATAAATAATATATATTAAAGCCATTGTATTAATAATATGAAAACGAAGTCGTTAATCCTAATTTTACTAATATTGGCAAGCATGTGTTACTTGCGCCGGATTAAACCAATATGTTATAATGACTATGCTAGGTTTACATTTTCATAAATATCATATTACATTTCTCAAATTCAATTACTTAAATAAGTCTTTAATGTGTCTCTCTAAATTTGATAGAAATATATAATATTATGTATAATATATAGTGTTTTCTCCATATTATCATGTAGCTAGTTATGCTATGCTATGATGGCTAATTAGCCATCCGGGTCAGCTAGTAGATTATATAATTATATAATCTACTAGCTGAAACGTCGTTTTGCCATGTATCTTATTTAAAGGAAACATTTTTTGAGTTCAATAAAAATAACTATCTACAATAATAAAAAATAGGGGTAGATCGTAGAGGGGTGACAATTAAGGGTTATATGTATTTTTGTATGTTGTATTATAAAAAAATAAAAACTAAAAAAAATCTAAAATATAAAAATAAAATATTTGGGTGGACACCCGTTATCACTTAGAGGTTTGAAATATAGATAGTAGCTAATTCTCAGACTTTTTGAATATGCATAAAAAATTTCATAGGAATCGTTCGTGCCGTTACGGAGGAGTATGGGAACGAACATTGTGACAAGAAAATTTTATATATATATACAAGAATTTTATATATATACAAGAATTTTATATATATAGAGATATGTGACTCGTCGCTACGTATCGGGCGCTTGTCATTCGAAGGTAGTTCATATATTCTACGTTTTCTATGTAAAATCGGAAAAAAACTTACTTTTTAAGTTACTTGGCATAAATATGCTAAATATTCATCGAATCCGCCTTTAATAAACGTATATGCAGAATAATCCTTTTATAACGTTAGGGCAAATTTGAAGCCTAAATCAAATAATCAGAGTTGTTCATTAAGTTATTAAGTAACTAACGGCTGGTTTACATAAAGACCATTGCCCTTTTACTTTATTTTTTTTACATTTATTATTACATTGTCCTCTGACCTTGCTTTATTGCATAATTCGTATTTAATATATGAATAAGGGAGATAACCAAAATAAATATAATTATATTTATATATCTATTTACGTAAAATGAATGTGCCATGTTTGAATCCCAAAAACTCCGTCATTGTCAGTTATCATTTTCTTGTGCTTCTCTCAGTGCATATCTCAGTTATCATTTTCTTGTGCTTACTCGTTTAATATGCCCATAACAAGTGACGATCAGGGACGGGGGGGGGGGGGATTTAAAACATAACATGATGGTCAACGTTTATGCTTATAACTTTCTCCGTATTTAAAAAGCGAAAGTAATACTTACTTATCGTACGGCCGATTGCCCCAGATATGGGCTGCTGAGTTGACCAACCATGTAAAGTGGAGTGATATTGTGTAGCGGAATATGGATGCCACATACCAGGATGCCCAAGCGTTCTCGTTCCATAGAGCGACTGGCATCCATGCGGGCAAGATGAAACATAGCAGTGGCATCACTACTAGATACGTCCTGAAAATTGATATATTAATGTTATATATGAGAAAAGAAACAAAGTAATACTTCATATTTAAAAATTCATCGTGGAACTGTTGCTAAATCAATATATCAAGCCGCGTCTGAAGAAATGTTATGTTTTATTAGCGTATGCGAAGACATGAGTATTTTCATATTTTATATATGTAAGGTAGTAAACTCTTTCACTCCGGTACTTTTACTAACAAAAGATATTTGAATAATGAAATGAACACAATTCTTTTAGGTATTCTCCTTTCTCTATACTCTCCTTACAACTGGGAGAAATAATAGTAAATACGCATAGTTTCGTTACGTCTCATTACCTTAAACAGAAATAATGACTTAATCTCTTGAAACATATATCTCTTAGATGCATTATTTAGTAGTATATTAAGGAAATAATTAAAAGTGTTTTACGAAACCCGACATTTATGTCTCCTTTTAAAAGTTCATCCAAATCTATACAATAGGTAGTCGATAATCTTAATTATGGGAGTCCGTATAGATTTGTGGCTTACTAAGGCACATCTTAGCATATGTTTCAATGCCTTTGATTCCAATGATTTTTTGGATCGAAAATATGTTTCATCACCCTACGAGCATATGCACATAGATACATTGGCACAGCAAGGATTTAAACGCACGAGTCGTTTGACGATAGCACTATGCCAAGACTGCCCAAACAATTCATATTATTATAATATTCATATAAACTAAACATCATATAGGAGTGGACTTGTTAGATGAAATTTAATTCAGTAACAGTGTACTACAGCGGCATGATATATGTTTTTCTCTAGTGTGACATATATAACTTATTCAAACCTTAATCATTCACAAAATCTTTCGTACGACAAATATAAATATAAAAAAAAATATATAAATAACGTATAAAATTTTAAATAATATGTAGAATACTTGCTTTTTCTGAATCATGACGATTGGATCGCCTTCAATGTCTGACATATCCACCAAAGCACCTTTTTCTAAGACATCTTTGTGCTTTCGTAACATCAGCCATCCAATGTGAGAGAAAAAGAATCCTCTTTTTGCATTGTGAGGGTCCGCATCTGTCTCTGTGAATTTGTGGTGAACTCTGAAAAAAAAAAGAAATTTTAAGCCTTAAAAATTCTGAATAATCAAATAAAGACATAGATAACTATGTCTACGCTACGGTATATAAGTTATGTATAATGAAGTTGTAACTATGTAAATGTTATAGTAATAAACAAATAAGAATATAAGAATAATTGTCTACTGTATAAAAGTCACGTACGTCATTAACGATTACATTTATTTTTAAAAGGTGTATTATTTTTTTCAAATATATCAAGTAAAACATCGTAAAGTTCTATATATATTATTAATATGCTAACAAGCTTAGGTCTGGATAACAAAAGAGACAAATTAGTTTCGAACCTATATATAACCTGTATAATCAAGGGCGTATCCAGGGTCCTTTTGCAGGGTTTCTTTAAATTATTTTACTAATATTTGAATAAAATAATATAAAGAAAGAAAATATAAACACACATACCTTAATATACAGTCTCATTTATATTTTTTAACTTTCACTGTGTGACCCTTCTAAGGTGAATGCAAGATCTGACCTTGCTTATCATATTAAGTACCAGTTTACCTGTGATCTCGGACCCATTCGTAAATATGGTTTTGAAATGCTACAGTTTGTAATATAGCCAGGAACAGTCTCAGTGGCCATCGAGCTTTGTAAGCTCTATGCGCCCACAACCGATGAGCCCCCGCTGTAACGCCCATAGCCGCTATAGAAGCAAAAACAACGGCTGAAACATAAGAAAAAGTTGTTTAATTTTTTTATTTATTTTCACAAAATCTCTTTCCCTATCCTATCCCTATCACAATTTATAAACTATAAACACAAAATATAAACCTATCACAATTTCTACGAAAAAAACAAATAAAATATGTATCTTCCTAAATTCCATAACTAATTATATTAAATTTTAAGATTTTCTTGATTAATTTCTTTATTTTACAAAATAATATATTAAATTAATAATATGCTATATTAGAAAACCCCTGTGGTTTGTTTATGTGTAAATATAGCAGTGTTGTAAAACAAATGCATATAAAAGTAGTTTTTAATTTACTGTTCATATTGGTTGGCGTTAGACTATCTAATATCTGAATGGGTAGTCCATTTATTAGCCGCGGAGCAAATACCTCAGCATTTTCTCGTCGTATATGTTATTTGCTCTCGACAGCGCCGAACTTGCGTTACCGCTCGAGTCTGTACGTGCTCTACTCGTGTTTATTTATGTCATCTCGAAAAAAATGATAAAACTAGCCTCTCTTGTGAATTCAGCCAGAGTTTAAGCAAGTAGGTGTACCCCGATAAATAAACTCTAAAATTACAACCTTATTACTCGCGGAGGTGGATTAGCCACCTATATAGCCTCCGCCTTAGATTCTTGTTATTATCTTCTAACTTCAATATCTGGTTTATCTTTTTTAATTAGCACCTATTTTTAACTAGACTTATGAAAATTACACTTTTATAAATAAAGATAAGATCAAAGTTTTTAAAATTTATTCTTTGAAGTATGTTCATTAAGTAAGTTTAGCTTAATTTGATCACTTTTTAAAACCGTTTTTTAAAATAACAGGTTCAATAATAAAGAATATGTTCAAATCTATATTACAAATTAATGGATCAGTATTTTATAATAAAGCAGCCACATTAGTGATAAACATATCTTTTATAGGCGAGCAGCTTTCTCCAAAAGATGAACCAGACTTAAAAAAACTAACGAAACAAGACTATGCTCAAATCATCAAAGTATATTTTCATAATAGTTTGTACATTTATCAATAATACGTAGAATATGTGAAATTTAAAACTGGCAAAAATTTCAAAACTCAAAACGAATAACAAAGTATATTTTATATATAATGGGGGACTGAAGAGATTTTAATATATTTTGATGTCGAGAAGAGCATGCTTTGTAGATAAACAACTACTTGTGTTTTTTTTATTATTAACGTTACTAGGTGTACATATATGTCAATAAAAAAATGATATGATCTAATACAAATACAAATAAATACTTACCAAATAAAAACGTGACCACCTTAGCTTTTCCAGTGAAGATAAGATATAGTCCATACAGACTAGCTGCATGTAAGTAGATAAACGCTAAAACGTTTCTCCATACTATTTGCCATCTGAATAAAATTGTAAAAATTATAAATTAGGAAACTTCAGGTCAGAAAAATTATATAAGTGACGTAGTATGGATAATAGAAGAAGAGTAAGGTAAATGTAAAATGAAGGTAGGCTTTATAAATTTACAATTATTCATAACTAGTCCATAAGTTGATAGATAAATAAGCTAGTCCCTTTATTTTGTATTCTACAAATCCTTTTATATCAGTGTTAAATGTATCTTTCCTTCCATGTCGTAGCTCCATTATTCCTTCATTTGTATTAAATAAAAGTTATTAAAGCCCGACAGCGATGAAGAAGTCTAATTAATGTGTTAGGAAAGACGAAACGCTGGTGGGTCCCGTTTGATCATTTTTAAAATTATTTTTAATTGCAACTCTATTTTGTAATAGCTCTATTTTTTACGTACGTAAGAACGTATCAACGTCGTTCCATTCGCTCATTGTTTGAATTGTCTTTGGTCCATCATAACCAAACGTTAACATTATTATCGCCGCGGTCCCTCTACAAAGCATTTAGTCACGAGGCTTCGAGCCAGGAACCAATAAACACTAATTGATCAAAGATTTATGATAATAGAAAAAAATGATAGTTGAAGGCATGTGACGTATAGTGCTTTATATTTTTGTAAGATAAGAAATGGGGGTTCACGAGCTAATTCTTAATTATTTATCTTGTTGTTAAGAACTAATAATTGAATGATAAATGAAATATTTTCACAACTGATAATTGAAGCATTATTATCGAATTATAATAAATTTATAATATAAATATAAACATTCCTCCCTCCTATCAAAAACAATAGATGATTATTTAGGGAGATTTTCGTATTTATCTGTGCGTGAATATTTTATGTCAACTTCATCAACACTTTTATCTTTATAATATACATGACTTTATATGTAAAACGTTCGTTCGTTTATCGATTCTCACAAGTTTTGCCATTATTAATAGTATAAAGAGTAAATGAAATTTTTGAATAACATGCGGTTAGTTCTCGTGAATAATCGTGCAATTATTACGAGAATTACCTGTGTTGATTACCATATGTGATGATAAGTAATGATTTCTGCCTGATTATAAATGAAACTATATAGGGTAAGGAAAATATATAATGCATATTTTTAATTTATTTAATAAAACAATTTACTAAAAAGTTAATGTGAAATTATCATATCATTTTACTAAAAAAAATTGTGTGACTTCATAAATTATAACTTACTCATAATCTCTTCTTTTGTTCCGTAACGCAACGTAGTTAGAAAAGTCAACATCAACATTTTTGGCATTGCTGTCAGTCTCAGCAGCCATTGTCTATAGTCTAGGCTTTATCCGTAATCTGAAAAATAAAACGAATATATATTATTCATAAAATATAAATAAATCAATGGCGCTACAACCTTTTTAGGTCTGGGCCTCAGATTTCTGTATCTGTTTCATGATCATTTTTTAATCGAATAGGCAAGTAAGTAATCAGCCTTTTGGGCCTGACGCACGCCGTCGACTTTTTGGACGAAATGGACACATAGAAAGAAAATCCATTGGTGCACAGCTGGGGTTCGAACCTACGACCTCAGAGATAAGAGTCGCACGCTGAAGCCAACACTGCTGCAATATTATTCATATGTTTATATGTTTCTAAAAACATGGCAACTCTGTACCGATCTTGGAGTTCGCTGGTAAACGTATTGAATTGCCATTTAACGGTAAAGAAACGGTGTCAAAACCATTTTACGCTCATCATATTAGAAGGAAGGGACCATTTTTTTTCTAAAGTTCTTAATTTCTATCGCATAGATCTCTCAATGTCACATCGCATTTACTATACAAATCATGAGAATTTAAATTATTTAACTGAATAAATGTGTTATTTCAAAAGATAATATATGGGACTTGAAAAAGCAAAATAGGTATGTGAACTTTGTGTTCTATCCTTTAAAATAACCATAGTACATTTATATTCTAAATTTATTTGATAGAAAGAAGTTGTAATTGAAATGTGCTAAAATGTTTAAAATAAATAAATAACATCTGTTCCGTCCAAGAATTATATCCGTTTCGGTAAAAGAGAATTCGATGCCTATTTGACCTCAATCATCAGAATTGGCCGACAAATTCTTCGTCCAAAACCCGCGAGACTGGACATACGCAAAAAATAAAAAAAATACACGCTTCAACGGTAAATTGTATATAAGCTCTTGTTTTTCATTTAAAAAAAAAATGTTTGTAAATCAATGTTAGTTATTTCCATTGCCATTGCAAAATTTAGTCTGTAGTTTTGTCAAAATTTTGTCGGCAGTGACACGGATGTTAACTTTTTACAGTATAAAATTATAGTTGTAGTATACTGTTTATGTACTAATTATAGTCCCAAAATAAATTAATTAACACATATTTTCACACGTTTTACATACCTAAGTATACCTATGCTGTTGAATTATATGTAAATGTTAATAACCATTTGGATTTTATAACAATACCTAATCATAAATTCAACTGCACAGTAATTTAATTAAAGATAACTGCCCAGAGTTTAGCAATTCATGCGTTTACCAATTGAACTTTTTCTAATTGTAAAAACGAACAATAAAAAATATTATTCTCCCGAATTCAAATTGTAAATAGACCTGTTCCTTCTTAATGAATATTTAAACGATCCTAGTGCTTAAAGTTGACTGACTTGCTTAAACTGAATCTCTCGGCTGCATTTCCGGACTTCGGGGCGATCGTCAATATCCACGACTGTTTTAATGTAAAGTGGGAACAAACCGTGATTCATATGGTATCAAATTATTTTAGTATAACTAGTATTTTTTTTCTTATGTAGCCAAGACCACATTTCAAGGATGCTTGTGGCGGCGTTCATGCGTCGGCTAGTCCCTCTCCCTAAAATATGGCGAGGGGGCCGATGGGTGGCCATGCGTCATACTCGTGAACGGGAACTTGAGGTGACTGGTCAGACTTGAATTTGTGTATGCGGTGATGTTAGTTATTTCAACTATTTATTTGCGTGTTGTTCTCACGAGAATAAAAGTGTGTGCTCCTATTTGCCTGCCTCCGTGCTGCTACTATTAATTACTTAAGAAGTCACGTGGAACATGGTGTAATGGTTGCAGTTCCTTACAAACATTGTGTAAAACAAAAAACTTGGCGATCAAAAAGAGCATCGGAGAGTTTATTGCCAGTTCTTCTCTTCCTTTCTACCCCCTTCTTTCCCCTTGATTTGAGAACTGGCAGTAAATATAAAAATGTATTTATTTTGTTTTTCTTTTTTGATAAGTTTACATTGTGTTACCTACCTACCTACTATATGAATAAATGATTTTTACTTTTAACTTTGACTTTGACTCACGATTCGATTCGCTTCTGTATTGACCTTTGTCATTTAGTTGAGACTAAATATTTCTTTAAATGTGATTTTTACTTTTATATTACTTTTGAGATGCCAATTAACAATTCGACTGTCGCTTTTATAACACTAAAGCACAAAGCATAAAACATTCTGCCGTCTGTCTTGGTATGTAGTAAAAACGAAAACTTACGCATAATATTATTAAAATTCGAAAGTGATGGATTTTCCTTTTCTCGTACCAACGACGCAAGTCGCACAGAATATAAGCAGTTAAGTACATAGATATCATTCTTTGAAGGTTAATGATTTGAATCTATATTTTCAATAAATGATTTTGTCGCGTGACAAATATATCTCAGAAAACTCCTGTAGCCTTAAACTATCCTCAGAAGTGAAATTAGGAAACAAACGATAAATTGCAATACTTAAAATGTTTAAAGAGGTTAAGCCACAAGCTGAGGTACTGAGTTGAATTGATGCAGATAACAACTGTCTTAAAGAATTTAAGAAACTTTTTAAAATAAAGATGTTGCTTTGATTTAAAATATCTTTAACCGCAGCCGATTTAAAAGGCTTTTACTTTTTAAATCTATAAACGCTTATAATTCTCGAATGTCCGGCTTGAGAGAATTCTTAATTTAAAAATATTTAATTTTAACCTTTATTACGCATTCCAAACAAATAAGCTCGGCCAGAAAGCACACGTAACTTGTATTTCCTCGAAAGAAAAGTAAGTGTGAAGAACCTGTTTTACACTTGACCTCGACTGTGAGTAACGTCAGTGAATTTGCTATCCAATGCCACTTTCACCACATCGTCACTGTGCAATGATTACTTCGTGCGCTCGTACTTCACTATAATGTGGTATCATTGATAAGCGTTAGCGGCTTATGTAATTCGAAAACCTGAATATTGAAATCGTCTCGAATTGCTTTAACAATATAATCGATTTTTTAATACTGTTTATGTGCTGATTACCTATTTAAAAATATATACTGTTTAAAGTTTAGTGGGCTTTTGAATAGATATACTATATATGTTTACTAATACTGTTTAATATTCAAAAATAAGTATAAACTTCTCACTTCAACATCTTTTGTTAAACCGTTATTTATCAAACACACTCTATAAATCACATATATTTACATCTATATGTCAATGAAGTATAAATAATTGTAATTCTTTACTTGAAGTATATCATATTACCCTTCGATATTTATACAAATAAAACACTTTTCTAGGTCACACGGAACTGCGTATTTGTCTAGCCTAAAGCTTACACGTCTCAGTTTAGAAGCTATATAAAATATTATGTACAAAACTTTCTCATAAGCGCATAACTTACGACGGTTTTCTCGAACATTGAAGATGTCGTGGGCATTATTTGTGCTAATAACTATCGCTCTTTGCAACTAATTTGCCTGCAAACATTATTATACACAGTTTGTCAAATGAGACTAGATTTCATCTTAAATTATTACGTAGTAGCAGTGACATTATGTTTTCTAGTTATACGCTAATGCATCTACAATGTACGTACTACATAAAACATGACCATTCCAGCCAAATAACAATATGTGAAGGGCTACGTTAAAAACGAGAAAGTATAGCTAATTGTTTTTTAACATTTCACATAGAAATGTAGCGCATACTGATTTTATAAATTTACCGCCGAGGAAAACCTTCAAAATACATTAATCAATGATTTAAAATTGATTACAAGACTTGTTGACTTGTTGGTACGTAAATAGAGAAATTAGGACTCGACAAATGGAGAGACATAAGATGAGAGTTGCCATAGTAACAATTTTTTACATGGCAAGACATTGTATACAAACAGACTCGGAACAATTTTAAATACACGTTTAATATACAGATGAGGACAATTATGTTGTAAATATAACACAGAACATTTTTGAAAGTATTTGAATTTTTCTGTTAATCTTGTAAGGCTATAAAAAACATAATTATGTAAAACTGTGTGTCACTCAGAAGTGCAATACCAAACATGAAAAGAAATAATAAACATATTAAATAAATATTATGTGAATTATAGCAACCGCAATATATTACAACTGTTTACATCAATCGAAATTTGAATAATTTTAGCAACTTTATTACCACCGTGAATGAATCGTTTAGTATTGAAAATAACCCAAACAAAAGTTTGAATGTTTTATAGTTTCGTCCTAGAAACTCGTCGTAAAATTTATTCTCTCAACACAAAGATGACGAATTATTTAGCAACATTTACTTATCTATAAGTAAAGAAATTATTGTTTGTACTTGCCTAGCGTTTGTCTACGTTGTTTGAAGATCCGTAGGCCACTTTTTTTTCATTTATCAATTAAAATATATTTTATAACAGGTTCTTATCTTGATGCCTGGATAACCATGAAGTAAGTCCTTAAAATGATAAGTAGCACTCCGGCCGCGTGTGGTCTTTTGAAAGCGATAAACTCCAATACTAAAAATTGAATTTACATACACGATTTCTTAGTATAATTTGAGTTTAAAATAATATCATGGTTCATTAAATTGACTCAAATAGAACTATTATTTCTGAATAGGTAGCAAAAAAACTTCCTAAAATAATCTACTCATAGGTGTGATACACCATATTCGATTATAAATATCCTCGTGATTATCAAGACTTTTTTTATTTAGCTTAATTTTTCTGGACTTGCAATAATAATATATTTAATTCGTAAACACCCCACTTAATTTTAAATTAAACCATGGTCATGAAATAAGTTGGTAAAAAAAATTCAATAAAGCTTGGCACTGTGCACTCTTCTCTAATTCAGTTTGTTTAGTTTCTATTCAATCTGCGCAAATGACATTTTACGTTCCAGAGAAAATGCAAATAATTGATATTTAATGGCCGTTAACTATCAGTGTATTAGCTTAGTATAATGCTTTAACTCCTGACTACGACTGCTTAGAGTAAAGAGTAATCAACTGTTTTATATAAATATACATTAAATATCAACTTATATTTATTGATTTGGTAAATTTATTTTCTTTGTGTGTTTATCGTTAAATTATGAAATGTTAAATTAAACATTTTCACAGATAAACGCCTTGTTTAGTTAGGTTAGATATCTAATCAAGATCCTTTAACACAAGCATATTTTTAATTCGACACAGTTATCCCTGTGTTAAACGCGTTTAAACTCTTCATATTTATAACATTCTGTATAAACAGACCGGTTCAAAGTTTTGGGTTCTCATATTCTAGATGCCTCTTTAAAATAATCGAAATGCAAAACCTCAAGCCCGACCCTGTAACAGTTTTACAGCTATAGTACTAGATCGTTGTGATATTCACGAATGTAAGGTAAGCCACGACCCGAATATTGTACATTGATAAATATTATTTACAAAGCTAAATTAGGAAGAAACCTTCTTATATACCCAACATAAATAAAGCTTGTTAATACTAGTAAAAATGTTATACATGAAATAAAAACTATATCAGTATAGTTTTTAATTCATATATAACAATTTAATTCAGATTAATCTTTAATAGTAATTATTTTTATTTAAAGATTATGCGTAAGGAAAACACCCAATTATCGTTAAGACTTAGTGATTAGTTAAGTCAAAGTCGTATGAGTTCGGGCATAATTAATTTATATCTTGAATCAGCCATTGAGGTCCTCGTTTAGACATAATGCTGTGACTCTCGTATGACAACGTAGTGGAATTGACAAACGGATGTCATACTAAGCGCTAAGTCTCGAGGCTAAATCTTATCCTATGAGAACTCATTTCTTATTTAAGGGGACTCAAAGTATCTTAACTCTCCCAATTGAGAGTAAATTTTTGAGTTAGTTTATTTAATCTAACCAGCCCTTTGTACTACGTTAAATACAAACGTAAAGATTTTAACCACTTTAACAATGTTTTTAAATTTACACGACTAATTTCAGTTTATTTGACCTATTTTTTTATAGTTTATTTAACTTTACTAAGAGAGCAAATAACTCACGTGACAAAGTTACCCAATAAAAGTAACCACATCCTAGACACACAGCATCCCAAATTCAATCCTTCGATCCGTAGTAAAGGTCACAACCTTCGAAGAGACTACTCATCTTTGGTCTTAAAAACCGATACTCGTAACAGCCGATGACGTTGTTATTAAGTACCCAATACTTATTTTTGAATGTGTGATTAATATACTCCGTATAAAATAAAACTACATATTATTTATTTCATATGCAAATTATAATAAAAAGACGTACATATAATTATCATTTTTCTACATTAACATCATCTGTTATTTTAGTTTGTTTGAAACACTTCTGTAGTACGTACGCTCATTGTAGTTCACGCTGAATTTTAATTAAAGTATTGTCATAATTTCCCTGCATGTGAAACTGTTCATTAAAAAGAGTAATTTAGAGTAAGAGACCATCATTCAAAGTTGGCACTGTAAATTGTTCTTCAGTCTCTTACTGTTCGTCATTTTCCTCTTGAACTTCTTGTACAATACTTTCTTCCGTAGCTGGTGCACAAATTACAATAGTGTTCTCCGGATGAATAAACTGCTCTGATTCAATAGTAGATAAAACAAATTATAATAAATTTTGGGCTAATTTACCCAAAGAAATATTGTCCTCTTCACAGTCACATCATCTTGGGATATTCTCAAGAGGTGTTTGAAACCTGCATATCTAAAGCAGTTCGCAAAACAGTCAAGAGGTGTTTCTGATATCATCAAATGGCATCAAGAACCGTAAAGCTTTTCTGGCCGTTACTTTCAAGGTTTTGAATTAACTTTAACACTAGCATTCTTCTATAATGAGATTTCAAACGCACAATAGACCCTAAATCGAGTCGTTTTTACTTTTGAGATCTCAATGACTTTAGTGTGCCAGATGTGGAAAGGGGATACTGCCCCCACCTATTCAAATGTTTACAATACGGCTGGTCGTTCTTACAGATTTACAGATAAATGTAGTCATTTAAAGATATATATTGTATTTTTTATAAGGCCGTTTACGATATCATAGTACACGGTTTTGACTGTATTCACTTATCGCTCTTATCAAATGTAAATATCATTTCCAACTTGAAGCTTATCGCAGTATTGGCAATTCGGTGAAAAATGATTTAATAAAATACATTTTAATCAATTATAGAATAAGGGGTAAACATCGCTAAAATTGTGTAATATTTTTATTAGACCGGGTTTTGCAGGTTTCGTGATGATATCACTATCATTCAATGAACTCCAGTATTCTTCATAAAGATCTAATAATTACTTAAGCCGTAGTATTTAGTTATTTGTATTAAAGTCATTCACAGAACAAATGCTTTATTTAGATTAATTATAAACAAAAAGTCATCCTTACGAAGACGGAACTGGAATGCATTATGCCACTGTAAACATCACTTATATTCAATCGAAACTGTACAAACTACTTTTATTAACATCATAAATAAGATTAACGAAAAAAAACCTATAATACGGGTAACTGTTATTCAACCGTTTAACTTGAAGCTGGTACGGATTGTACTCATAAATTCGTTTAATATCGAAGTGCTGCTATAACGAACATTAATTCATACATACGAGTATTAATTACTAAATTAATTCAAATTATTTGCTGAGAATTTAGTAGGCATAATCAAACTGAGTCTAATAGCTATTTAAAATAAATTAAAAAACGTGTAGCATAGATTTAGTCGTGATTTTTTATTTATTTGGCCATGTATTCTATTCCGCGCCATATTTGTAGCAGCCACTAAAAACTTAATAATAATAATAATCAATGGCGCTACAACATTTTTATGTATTGGCCTCAGACGTATGTATCTGTTTCATGATCATTTGTTAAACTAATAGGCAAGTAGGTGATCAGCCTTCTGTGCCTGACGCACGCCGTCGACTTTTTGGGTCTAAGGTAAGCCGGTTTCCTCACGATATTTTCCTTCACCGTTTGAGCAAATGTTGAATGCGCACATAGAAAGAAAATCCATTGGTGCACAGCCGGGGATCGAACCCACGACCTCAGGGATGAGAGTCGCACGCTGAAGCCACTAGACCAACAAGCACTAAAATACTTCACATCATTAAATAAGTTTTTGCATAGCGAAAATGCAAAAATAAAATTACAATAATAATAACATACTGGCTATGGTTATACTAGCTGCCATGTACAGCTATGTCAGACAAAAGCCTCTAAGTGCTTAACAGTAATACATATTAAAGTAGGACATATAAAATTTCCTTTCTATAAAGATTGCAAGTTCCGTTTTTGTGTTTCTTTTTTTAACGTGATTGACAGTTGGTCACAATAAGTTGTCCTAACGAGAATTTGTTTTGTTACCAGCCCATATATTAGCAAGTCGTTAGATGCTACTAAAAGTACGAACTTTCCCTACATCGAGAAATCTTGCCAAGTTGAACGAAGAGAAATAGGTGATTTTCATCTATGGTTAAACAGTTTATATATAAATTCGGTTTTGTAGAACTATTTGAATATTGTATTTGATGAAATGATATGAGATAAAAGTTCAAAGTTGCCCTTAAGGCTGAGTCGTTTTTTCATTGATGAAGCCAAATATTTTTTGAGAAAAAAATTACGTTAATTAATCAACATTTTAAAAATGCTAACAGCATACATCTATTAGACTACTTAGACTGGGACCATAATTTATTTAAATCGGAATATTTCGTAATATTTATGTAATACTTTAAATATAAAATAACAATATCTATATATGTTTCGTGATCATTTATTATATATTATTATTCTAAGGCATGCATTTCTTTACGATGTTTTTCTTAACCGTTAGAGTGTGTGTAACTGCTAAAATTGACAGAAAAGTACATTGGGGCACTATGCAGCACGGGCTCGGACCCATGCATAAGAGTCGTAAGCTTAAAGCGCCAAGGCTAACAGATAAATTATAAAATTGGCAGAAATAAATTACAATAACGGGTTTAACTAAGATCCACTATTGGTACCATAACAAATATAAAGTGTCTTCATTGAAGAAGTGTGGCTAATAATTATAGTTTAATATATATATTTTATTTATACGTATATGTATTATAGTTATCAATATACAATTCCATATAAAACATTCCGTCTACAATAGGTTCCAAATGTAGTGTTAGTATATAGTGTTGGTTATGTGCTCAAATTAACAAAAATAATATTTAAACCCCATTAAAACACATCCTACTGGAATTACTTAGATAAAATAATATTGTGTATATAACAATATGTAGGATGTAGGTTGTTTTAAAATATGATTAACTAATATTATCGTGTTAACTTTCACATTGTTTTTCATTTACACAGTAAATACGCTCTTCAACTTTATATGCTTAGAAAGCTTATGCAAATAACGTGTAAGTGTAAATCTCAATGAATTGACTATTGTATTCAATGAATGACAAAAATAACTGACCCAATTTCACGACATGAAATATCCATCGGAATATAAACAAAATGATTTATATAAAAGCCTATGCTATACAATATCACAAAAAATAGCAGGCAATCATTCTTCTTATTTAAAAGATTTCAGCCTACCTTTTAAACATCAAACAAAATAATTCCACACATCAAACGGCTGAAAACAAACGAGACAAGTGAGCTGTTTTTTAATGAAACGAATTTTTGTGTTCTTAACCGTTAAGTACTGTACTGTTATTAAGTGTTAATACTTTTGTATACTTAGTCTGGTCATAAATAATGTTACATTTAAAAATGTATAAAATATTACTGGTCATTGTACAATATTTTGCGATATAAATATTAATATCTTAATTCCAATTAAGTCTATATAGACTGTGTAATAAAGAGAACCAAATCGCTGTACTTGCATTACACGAAGGAAGTGGAGCCAAATTGCAATTTTTAAAACTCTCCATACGCTTGATTTTAGTAAAATGTTTATGTGTGTTTTAATAGGTACAACAAGACCTCCACTGTTTGTGACAGAAAATGATCTGGACGTCCACGTAGTCTGCGTACGAAATAGGTGGTCAAAGCAGTGAGGAAAAGAATTTGAAAAAATCCTGCGAAAGATTTTAAAAGATCAAAAGATTTTTCATTTCGGGAGATGAAGATAACACCTAGAACCATGTCACGTATTTTAAAAGATGACTTAGGACTTGTAGCCTATAAGAGACGCACTAGCCATTTATTAACTGATATTTTAAAATAGAATAGGTAAAGGTAAAACTGAAATAACTACTGAAACTGTACGCAAAGGGAGGTCACAGAAAATTTTTGTTTACGGATGAGATTTTTTTTACAATTGAGCAACATTTAAACAATCTATATGACCGTATTTTTGCTCAAAGCTCTAAGGAAGCTTTTCAATTAGTCAACAGAGTGCAACGTGGGCACTACCGAGTACAGCGATGGTTTGATGGGGTATTAGCTATGGAGTGACTGAGCCATACTTTTATGAAAAAGGAATCAAAACATCGGCACAAGTATATAAATATACGAATTCTGAGAAGGTAGTAAAGCGCCTCAAAAACACCATGTTCAATAACCAAGAATGGTCATTCCAGCAAGACTCGGCGCCGGGTCATAAAGGTAAATTTTAAAGATCAAAAGATATCAATATTTAGGGCATAAAAAATAGTGAAAGTAATTAATGTTTAACGATTACTAATCATTCTCTATATTACATGTTTATTTTATTTGTAACAGATATTCAAACTTGCTTTCATCACTCTAAAATATTATTATACGCGACGCGATAGAAAAATCTTAAAATATATCTGTAAAGTATACCGCATTTGACCCATAATAGCTTACAATACGTTAAATAGATTCGAAGCTTAGTCTATAAACTTAAAAACTCTGTATTAAACAATGTTAAGGTAGTTAAATATCTTGGAGTTTACACTTTCAGCGTTCGCAAAGATTATAAAATAGATAGGATTTGTCTAAAGTCATCCAAGTAAAGACACAAAAAGTTCTGTACTCTATCTATATAAGATCTAACGTAGAGTATCCCTTGCAAGTGTGGAACCCATACAAAATACATTTATTAGACATCGAGTATAAAGCTAAGACCTTCCTACCTAACTACTACAGTATGCAAGAATTTCCACATGCTTTCTCTCTTAGTTAGTCGTGACATAGCAGATGTTACATATTTAATGAATTTAGCAACAGGTAAAGTGAAAAATCAAATCAAAAGGTCCTGAAAAATATGAACCTATTGGATACACCTAGAGTCAACACGAATTAAAGAGGGAACAGCTTTATGGGCAGGTAAATTTAACAATTAAATTCCTTCTTATTTCACTAGCCTAAGTGTTCTTCAACAAATTTTAGTTAACTTATTATTTTCTTTGATTGTTTATTCAAATGATTTCATTTTCACCAATTAAATCATTGCATGCATCTGATTATTAATTACTTAATTATATGCAAAGATGTATAATTTGGCAGAAAATATATTTATATCTAGTACGTCTATCGCTTAATAACAAAAAAATGTTTTACTTAAAGAAGGAATCATTTTACGTTTATCACTCTCATAAAAAATATTTCTGTTACTTAAACTTTTCGTACATATAAAAGAAAATGTAAATTAACCTATATTTATATATGTTTTTATAATAATATAATATCTTACCTTTTTGTGCTGATTTCCAATAATATAAGTAGTTTGTACTTGAATACAAAAAAACATAACTGTACTAAAATTAAGTATACCGTGTCCTCAATTACACAAAAGGTCAATCATAAGTAAAAGTTACTTACATTACAAATGAATGGAGTACTCGCCGCTTTCTTTACGATATCAATCGTCCATTCACTATGCACTTGTAAACAATTCAACTCAACATCCGACGCAGGCTCCGACTCCACAAAGGCTGTACCTCTAAGCGCACGCGCGGTCTCGCGTCTTTCTTATAGCTTCGGCTAACCGTGTAATACTTTCCCCACCAGTTCATCTCGTAGTAATTTCACTTTTTGAAAAATCAAATTGATGATGCACGTTGTATACTTAATAATGACATAAAGAAAGATTTATTTCGTGTTTAAAAACAATTTTGGTTATTAAGCGGCGCCTAAAGATTATGTTGTTAGATGGTATACTAGCATTTGAATATACAACATTGAATTACTTTCTGACGCGTTTTTTTAAGCATCTACATTGTTCGTTGCGCTCACTACAAAAAGTGTTCATTTCGACTTTACTTACATTAATAAAGCATCAAAAAAAAATATTTAAAGAAAAATAAAAATATGATGTTGTATAAATAAATTGATGTATTACGCAACCTTGCAAAAATAATATTTTTATTTTTACAAAGGTACGTTTTGCCCGCAAAATGACAGAAACAATAGAAAAAGACGATCGTAAGATAAATTAAGCTATTAAGCCTATAAGCTTTTAGTTATTTCGTAAATTCAACCCTTTATAATTTATTTTATTCACAGTCAAGTGTGTCTACTAATTAAATAAAACATGGATTATTTATCTACATGATCTGTTACCATGCACCAAGTTAAACATGCACACCACATATACAAAAATACAATAGTTTTAAATTACATAAATAACAATAAATTATTGAATAATGCATTAATTTAATAATTTATAAATTTAATTTCATTAATAGCGAATTAGGTTCTCTTGCATTGTGCACATAAAGTTTCATAATACTAATTATAAAATTATAATAATTATGAATGTTTAAGCTGGATAATAATTTTTAATCACATAAAAAAATGCTTTGAGAAAATACCGATTCGTCAAATTTGAGCAATAAACAAAATATATGGAAACACATAATGAAATAATTAGTAATTTAAAGAAGTATTACGTAATGTTCTTTTGCATAGTTTATGTGCTTACGCACATAATCATGTTAATAATTAATTAGGAGCTCCATTCATAATATTTTCTCACTGAAAAAATGTTAGGACCTTGAGAGTTCGAGGGAAATTAGCGAGGAACAAATAGTTATTGTTTGAGTTGAACGTAAGTGGAAGGAAAACTCCATGTGAAGATAATCCTTGAAGCTGACCGCATCCGTTACTTAGTCAAATACTATTGACTTTTATTGTAGGCTTAGGCCGCGTTCGAATCCCAGCAAAGAAATTATATCGGCTCGGAAAACATGATAACTGCCTCAGGGACTTAGTCATTAACTCTAACATCCAGTCTGTGTCTGTGGCCCAATAAATATGATCATTATTACATATCATAGGAATATAGGATTAAGTTTTTGTACCGTATTACCTGTTTTTTTTAAATGAAACTTACTATTAAGTTTGTTGTGAAAGAAATGCGAACCCTGACCAGGTATTTCCTTACTTAAAAGGGTTCCTGAGGAGCAATGAATTATATTTTTATGAACGCCGAATACATTTAACGAATAAAATTAGCTACTAGCTTAGGGAGCGTTCACGTCACGCAATATTTGGAGACCCACATGAAACGCGCCGTAACTTTTTCTGTACCCACTAGTTAAACGTTTCGTGACCACCTAGTGCCTCTTTATACGTACAACTTACCATTATGTGTTGTAAAGTACTGGAAAGTAGAAAATTATATTAACAATAACGTGTAATTCAATCCCCGCCCCGTTTCGTAACGTTTTACAAGAGGAAAAATATTCGTTACATAATACTTGAACGCTTATTCTAAGGCCAAGTATTCCTATGGTCTTCTAAGACCTCTAATACACCCAGGAACACTCACACTGTCAGAGGAAATGCGAGTGCGTTGCTGGCTTTTTAAGAATTTGGTTTGGTTCGGAAATATTTCAGTGTGTAGCTCCACATAGTGGTGTTGCGCGATAAATATTGCCTCAAAAAACGTGTCGTCAGGGGTCGTCGAGACAAATGGTGATGAAACTCATATGCAGGTATAAATTCGAATTCGACAGTAATTACAAGCAAGATTGACAGAGACTTGAGAGGTGAAATCAGTCTTTTTCACCTTAGACATTTCAGATACATGAGCAAGCCGTAGCAAATTATAGTTTATGAAGATTTGCTTAACATAATCAATCAGGCGAATTGGTTCTGTATCGGAAGAACAAAAAGTAGATTTTTTTTAAATATAATAATTGATCCTTTTACTTAAAAATCTTTTGGACGGGAATAAATAAAATCTTTGAATGAAAAAAAATTTCAACTGCAAGCAAGGTCCGGGAAGAACCTTAGACATTCCAATTGAAGCTCTACTTTGGTTGCAGTCTGTCATACAGTGTGTGGTCTAGCGTTGTCGTGAAGCAGCAGTGTCTAGAGCGACTGACTAGCCTTGGTTGTTTAGCAGCTAGCTTTTCCATTATGGTTTGCAGCTGCTGATAATAGACCTGAATTATCTGCCGTAACTGTCTGGCCAGATTTAGTGAACGACCACGGCACTAGTCCACCAAGTAAGTTTTTCGGAGTCAATTATCTATCGCTTGGGGCACGATTTGGCAAGATTTGACGATAAATTTGAATCAAAAAGGTATTGTGTTTTCTTTTGCGACACTGTCGCTTTACACATCATTCATCCATCGAACCGTTTCTGCAGCACTGGTGCCACGGTGGAACTCTGCTCGTAAATAACGCGATAATTCGTATTTTCCATTTTATAAATAGAGTGACTTAACATTCAAAAAATGATTAAACGGGAAAATGATATGGAATCATGTTTTTCGAAAAACAAATGCACGAGTAAAAAACTATAATTTGGAATTCCTAGCCAAAGAGGAGATATTTAAGGTCAATGTGGCCAATACATCATACATTCACGCTCATTCACGTGATACAATTACTTAAAATGTATAATTATATTGATTTAATATGTAATTTGGAAGTTATTACAAAAGGTTAGTCGTATATTTTTCTATTCATGGTAACAATCTTTCTATTACCTTGTATAGAATAATAGAGCCGAATCCAATAGTTAGCCGGTGAATGAAATTCCTTTCAGCGAAAACATGACTTAAAGCGTGGGCTAACATGCCTCGCCTCTTTGCCGCCAAATGACGCATCGGTGGCGACACATCTACAAAACTATAATTTTGTTCGCATCACACCAATATCTTGAGACGTTTTATGAAAATTAAAGCTTTGTAATTTAAAATTAATTGTATGTAGTTTTGAGACCGATTGGGTTATGACAATTTACCTTATAAATGTTAAACAATCTTCAAATACAGAGAGTAATAAAACTTATTCCTTTCAATTTAAGATATTTAGTATGGGACTTAAGCTTAAGAGTCTAGATTTTCCAATACAGTATAGCTTATTATTATACTATAGATAAGCATATTAATCGTTAAAATTCGATTTATATATTTATTTTTTAATTGCGTCTCGAATGATAATAAGAACAAGTCACAAGAGCCTAAATATATCTTAAAGTTAGTTGTTATATTAGACACAATAATTGGTGTTGTGTCACTATCTGTCTCGCTCACATTTTATGGAATATCTCTCTCCTTTAAAACACGCTGTGGTCATTAGGAACGTTTTGGGTGCGCTAGAATCATTTGTTGTAATTTCAAAGAGGTTGTTAAAAACAGACTTTGTTTAACAAAAATAATTCTTATGGCCGATCTAAGAAATAATAGACTCAGTGTTATACCACTGTAGAATCCTTATTAAATGCGCTAACTTTTAAAGCTACTTGCCAAACTGGAGTAATACATTTTAATTTCAGGACGATCAGTTGAAGTAGTGCGAAAATTAATTTTGAAAACTTGGTACGGTATAAAATGACACTTTCCTAAAAGTTGGAGTGATCAGCACAGAGTTTAGGATCATAGGTTACATAAAACACTATTCGGGATGACGTAAGAGAAAAAAAATTGGCAAAAAGTAAATATTTATAACAACAGGAGTGAAAAAACTGTCACATGGTGTGCATTTTCTGGAATAACAAAAAAAATATCCATAACTTCAAAAATACATGACTTATTTTTTTTTAAATTTTTCTGATAACTGGTGTGGCATTACCTATGAGAAATTTCGCCTTGACGTCGACTTTTGGGACATCCTGTATAATATATTTAATATATACTCCCAAATTGGCCAAGGGGTAAAAAAATCTTCGCCTTTTTACTTCTTTGTGTACATATTAATCATTAGGATATGTCATTAAGTTTTTTCAGTTGTTTCAGTTGTTTTATTAGTGTTGTTTTTGATCATACCCAAGACTTACCTACGTAATATATGTATTATGTACCACTAAACCGAAGAGCCGGTGATTGCACGATATATTGTACTAAAAAATATCTAATATTATGATGCAACAGTTGAATGAAATGAAATCGGCTAAGCGTATTGTGAGCCGTGCCGTTGAACTTGTTAATCCTGTAAGTCATAATATAATAATTTCATTAATCAGTTAAAAAACCTTCTTTAGTTACGAACAACAGTCTACTTGGACCGCGACAAAACAAAGGGAGGTCTCGTAATGGTGTGTAATGCAAACACCATAGATAAGTCTATAGAAATATTTGGCCTCGACACCGTCCCATGAATTGGACTGTATAGACGCTTCTAGGCCATCAGTTCACCATCGTCCGTCGCGCGCGCTGTTGGTATCGATAGGAAAAATTGTCGCCGGCATTCTGACGCCATGACTAATTCAGTCTATAGTTTTTCCAGGAACTTCGCGCGCACATAGTAAGGTTAGTTCCCCATATATGTAAAAATATTGTTCTGTGCCGTTTCACGAGTAGTTAGGAGTTCTTGATACTAGGGCGGTAAGGTTTGTTCGAATTTTAAAATGTATTTGAAGAAGTTGGAGTTGTAAGTAAAAGTAGCTATCATCGCGCTTACAACTCCAACTTCTAACGTATTAAATTTATGTAATTACGCTTTTTAGTAACTTTTTAAATTGAAAATATCTATGTATAGTATCTACGATCTCCTTAATCGTCTGTGCTAAATATCCAAACTTGGTAACTAAATTTAAAATATTTTACTATCAATAATCATCAAAAATAATTAGTATGTATATTGAAAACATTTTAAATTTAAATTAATATGCAAAGGTGTTATCATCTTAATACCTATGGTGCCCGTAGTCAAGAACCCGAAGACCTTAGTTCTTACTCTAAGATAAATTCAATGGTATTTTGGACGGAGTTATTATTTTACTTCATTTACAGCATAGATGCCAACAATATTTATAATATATATAGACTAATTTACATAATTCCATAAACTACTAACAAATTTTATTTCTATTTAACTTAGTGTGTGGTACAATTCCAAATAATGTAATAGCTACTTCCTTTTATATATTTAATTATGTTCATTGTTCTAGAATATGTACATTACTTATATAGATAATATTTTAAATAAGTTTTACAATTTTACACATACAAGTAACACCATTAGACCCACTAGTTACATCATACAACTATTATATTCAAATAATTGTAGTGTGTGTGTGTGTAGAAAAACATACCGGTTATATTGACCAAAATCAAAAGTCCCAGCGGAATTCTATGTTTTATGTACTTAATAACAACGTCATCGGCTGTTACGACTATCGGTTTTTATGTCCACACATATGTTTTCAGTCCCTTCGATGTTGTTATAACAGATTTTGACTGTAAATTTCAATTTTAAAATTAAAAATATATAGTCAAAACGAATGACACGAAGAACATTATGTACTAACGAAGACAATATACTAATAATTTACTTGTTGAGGTGTGTGCGTTTTGTTTGTGTTGTTTATACTATTATCTTACGTGAGTTGAGGAAAATAAAAATATGACGACTAAGCACTATGAACCTGTAAAATATTTATTTATTTGTAGAAATACATACATTATCCTTACATACTATGCTAAAACCATAGTGTCGAGAAAAATAAAATTAAATGTAATAAAATATATAACTTTAAACACACAATATCGCTACTGTGAATTCATAAAGTGAATCAAAAATAATTCTTTGCAGAGTAAATGATATGGAATACTTATGTTCTGCTAACATTGAATTAAAACTTTAATAGATTGCAACCTTGCAAGAATGACACATTATAAGAAATGATATCATCTGAACACACGTATCTTGTATTTAGGTTTGAAACGTCCTAATAGCGTCATAGTCTAATATCGTATATGGAGGTATATTTAACAGAACGTTTTTCTGTTAATCGGCGCTTGTCCGTAAAACAGCATTAGGAAAACGGAGCGTTAAAAAGCAAAAGGAAATTTGGACTAAGGTTATAACGAGTCAAGGTTGTTTCATAACATCAATATAAACGCTATTGGAAATAGTGAGTGATAAACGCTGTTGAAACCATCGTATATGAACAACATTTAACTGGTTTTTTTCATAACATCATTTAGTCGAATATTTAGAAGAATGGCATTGCATTTTCAATAAATTTGGGGCAGAATTAATAAAACTTGTTCCAAATAATACATATTCAAATAGTATATAATCTGGTTTTTGTCAACATTTTTCTGTGAGATTCCATTAGAGAAGCACCAATAAAGTCCATTCAACTCACTGAAATGTCCTTCAATAGCGAAAATATAATAGTAGATAATTAACATTGTATTTTTAAGTAATAGTAACTCTCCTTTACTTTTTATTCGTTACTTATAAATAATAATAATTATAACACTGGTCGCTTGTCGTTTGAAGTCATGTTATGTTAATTATGTACTCACAAAATACGCGTTTTGTAAAAAATATTGTACATATTGTTACCGATTAATATTTTTATTTTATATAACTTATTTTTGGATAGTTTCTTAGTAGGTGCATTACTAACCTACTCTAAAATTTCTCACTAAGTGAATGTAATTCTTTGAGAAACGAAGTACCTTTGAACCGAATCCTGAATTGGAGCTTCAGGGAGGCACATAGCCTTGGGCATATTGACCGTTTTTTTCTACAAGTAGAGCCTCGAGTGGCTGACTCACATCATAGGCTGAAAGGTATTCCTTCCGTCAATACCAATTATTGAATATGACATACATGGTGAAGGATATTGAAGTAATTACGGCCATTGAAAAATCCATTTCTGCAGAGCCTGGGTTCAAACACATGACCTCAGGCATAAATATTGCTAGGATATATTATTATTTGACGTTATAATTATAAATTTTGTTTTGTGTCGGGAATGATTATAGTATAGTATTATATACAACGTAATGTTTGACAAAAAGGCACAAAACACTTAACTAGAGTTGATAAATAAGGAAATCCTTATCTATATGTGTTGAAGGCTCAATAAATATTTCTATAAATTCGTCAGTGTTTTATACGAATTAATCTAATTTAAAACACACAAAGTTGTCAATTAGTTGAGTACTGTGGATTTATAACCAGTGTACGGCTTCCACACTGTCGTTAACCTAATTTGCCAATAATGAAGTATTCTATTTACTCACCCGGATTTGCATAAGCGCAATTTACTAGAGTGAATTTAGTTAGCGAATAGTTGTACTATTTGGACTAAGTACCTGTACTGAACTGTACCTGTAATGTTAAACCGAGCAATACATGAAAATGCTATTTTATGTCACGTCCGTACGATTGCTAAATACATTAAATTAAAAATGGCAAGAAGTCAAACATGCGACAGTGGCGAATCTATTCACAAGTACCGTTAAATTGATGACAATTATTGTAAAATAATCATCTTTATCTACAGTTTCAAACTTACAACACAAGCTAAACAGAAAACCCAATTTTGTTGGTCAAAAATGCAAAAAAACTCGTTTTAGTAAATAATACACAATTCTTATATACTTCCGTTGAATGAGAAGCATGGTCTGGAAGTAGAAAATAGATTTAGTGTCTTGGAGTCAGTTTTTTATACAGCACTGATGGATGGTCTTTCCTGCTTTAGCAAATTTGCTTCATTTAGGAAGTTTTTTATAAGTCTTTGATGTTATTACATTGCTCCGTCTTATTACATGAACGATTTCGGCTTCGCAATACTATTCCGAAAGTATCTTTAAATGTCAAAAACTTATGAAGGTCATATGAAGAAAATAAAGTTATTGCGTCTTTATGTGTGAGAATCGACAATATTTCATAACGTATGAGAGCAGGTACAATTAAATAATGATTATTATTTTAGTTTTAATCACCAGAAATTCATTTTCAGAGCTGTAGGCAACGGATATGCTGATGTTTTCACGTATTAAATTGACTTTGATACAGTTTATAGAAGCTACGGCCATTTTATAACAATAACGAGTGCGGCTCAACCCACTTCATTAAATGATAGATGACAAGTTACAAGCTTAAAATGAAAGTAATTTAAATTTTATTTATACAGGTTTTTAAAGTTATAATTCTTTTAGCGCGTTAGGGAAAAATTATAAGAGCAAATTTTTACGATGCGCGCGCACACCGTCGCATAAAACCGACACCCACACAGAGGGTGAAAAAAGCCGATACCCTCCCACCGTCACAATAAACTGACATACTGTAGTTAGCATAGTCAACATTTCAAAATAAAAAATGTCCATGTCTTTCATTATGTAGAATATGTCTTTTTAAATATACTTTATTTACCTAGATAATGTTATAATAAAACTTTCAATGTATTGAATACCTTTTGTCTATTGTTAGTGTCGTTTTCTCTAAGGCGAAAGCCAAAACATTTTTCAACAAGATTATTATCTTGTTACGCCAAAGAAGTATAACTTCTAACGCGTGTACATATCTAAACACAAATGTTTTTTATCTTCTAATTGTTTATTAATATATTTATAATTCAGCCGGCGGAGGATAAACAAAACCTAATCTAAAGCCTATGTAAGCTAAACAGGTGTTTGATAATAAACACCGGCTATTTCTTATCAGTAATCTCGTTATCAGCGTATAGTTTGTAAATGGGTGGTTTCTGAGGTTTGCATTTATACGATTCTTTTATGCGTTATTATCGATGTTAGATTATTAACAATAATGAACACCTAAGCAGTTTAGCATTGTTCTAGTAAAGAATGTACTATAGTGTACTGTTTATAGTTATCATTTTCTTTTTACTTAAATAATTTATTTATTATTATAATATATTTAATTTATTTATCGAATCGAAATTATTTAATATTTAAAAATCCCTATGACAGCCCTAAAAAGTTTGACCCTATTTATTTGATACAAGAATTTTCATATAAATATAAATACACATATATATTGTATGATTTAACTCCTATGAATGACTATGAAGGTTTTAAATAGAACAACTATCAGGTAAATAAATTATATAGGCTAATATAAATATTAAATATATTTTTTCTAATTATATATATATTTGTAATATATCTTGATAACACACGTAGTAAATAGCTCAGGTTCGGGATTGGACTACCAGCGAAACAATTCTTCATCAGGCCTGAAAATTAAGATTTAACAGAATCGTGGTGGTGCCCTTCGTATACTAAGTAAGGCCTGAGTATTATGACGTCTGATTTCAAATCGAATAGTTTCTCGTTTAATCAATCAAGGCTATTGCAGCTACTATGGTTGTAGAAATGCCATCCTTTACATGTGATTTTCTGTCGAAAATAAGTTCCTTAATTGATTACATGTCCTCTGCGATCTGGATATGCTGCTAATACCCGTATTTAAACGGAATTTTTATTTTTCTGATGCATATTTCATTAATTATTATGTGTATTTATTCAATGAGTGTCAAGTCTTGAACATTGGTATCAACGATTTTCGTTTTAATTGTTTGTGGTGATGTCATCGTACAAAATTAGTTTATTAATTATTATTTATTTTATTTTTAAAGTTTTTATTTAGTCTCGTGAAACAATAATATTTATAGAGTTTTATCGCTTCTTCATTTATATAAGTAATGTTATGCACTTATAATTTTAATCAACAGGATGCCGCCGGCGCAGAATGTTGGTTTGCATTCTCGTCGTGTCACGCTTCTAGAAGAATGTGACATAAAAAGTAACAGCACAGTGAACAATTTGACACAAAGTGATATAAGTGACAAAAGTGATGACTTTGACATAAGCTTTTATGAAAGCATTGAATTTAAACCACAGATAAGATGGCCTGATTTATTAGTTCAAATATCTCTACATTTAGTTGCAATTTATGGCCTGTGCCTGATATTAACGAATCAAGTTAAATTTTATACGCTATTATTTGGTAAGTCTACTTACTTTTTATTTAATTTATTATGTAAATATTATAGCTGATATCATTTGATATATAAAAATTTTTACCTACAGAACTATTAGTCAAAAATAATTTGGACTGTTGATTTTGCTCCTAACAACCACAGAAAAGGTATTTAAAAACCCAAACCTGGTAATGTATCTTCAAACACGTCGTATGAAGTTTTTTCGTCAATAATAATGATAAAACTTATTTTACTTTAACACCAAAAAGTAATTATTTAGTTTGTAATGTATGTTTCCAAACAACATTTCAATCAGACGAATATAGTGAAGGGTCTCGCTTCCCGTTATCCTTTGTATTATTCCGGAACTCTTGTCTATAATCTAAGTTCAAACGACATATGTATTAATTAAAAAATTCAATGACATATATATTCTGTGGGATTTCCTTCTATCAGGAAACCACTGAACTCTTTCATTTTCCTATAGTTATCCTTATGTTTATCTAATGTTATGATATATAATGTAAAATAACAATATTAAATCCTGTAACTGAGATATCCAGGCCACTATTACAAGGCCCTATACAAGATACAGTTATGGCAAACGAACAACAGAACATCTGTCAACATCAAATAACTTCAGTTTTTTGAGGGTGTCATCTCTATTAGTTTAACTAGGTTTATTGTTTATAATAGGAGTATAATGCCTAAATGTGAACTATTTAATCGTTAATAGTATTGCTATCTAGACCGCTAGCCAGATAAAGGCTCTAGCAAGCGGTCGTTAAACATATTTCTGGTTATTAAAGATTTGAAGTTTTTGAAATTTGTATACGTGCTATTTCTGCAACTTCATTTATTTTTTCTTAATAGACACATAGGTGATAAGTCGTCTGTGCCTGACACACGTCCTCCTTCCTCTCAATGTTTTCGTTCACAGTCGCATATTGAAACCACGAGGCTGCTTTAACACATTATTATTATTATTTATAAATTTCCAGTCCTTGCTACAATATATACATCGGGCTTCGGAATTACTGCTGGAGTTCATCGTCTGTGGTCACATAGAGCATATAAAGCGAAATTACCCTTGCGATGCCTGCTCGCTCTACTCTTCACCATTACAGGTCAAGTAAGTGCTTCATACTGTATCAATCTATATCATTATACCAACAATATATTAGACAGTTTGGTGATACCGGACAAATAAGATAGTCCATGTTTATTTACCCGGCCCCAAAACTTTCACAATTTCGATTAGTTTAAAGAGTTACACATGGGAATGGTATGTTATATTTACATAATAAGAATATTCATTTTGAAGTGAAGCCACTCTTGGGTCCACTAAGTAAGACTAAAATTCATTTCACTAAAATATGCATTTGGTTTGTATCTAAATATGAATTATTATTTTCTGTAATAATTGACAATTACAGACAATTAGGTTGCCCAATAGAAATACGTCATTACAATGTCAAGTGAGTCAATTACAAGTCAATTGGTTGACCCATTTTTATTAATGCGAAACAATGTTTTATTAAAATATATTTCAAGGATTGTTTGTACGAGAGCCATTTCATTACATATACTTTACAGAAAATATGCCTTTGTCTGGACGAATTTGATACAAAGAACAAATGGACAAAAAATACCAATATAATAATAATCCAGTGGCCACATTCGATCCTTTGTGGGTATTGCCTTCACATTAACTCCATTTCTTTGATTATTTTTATTTCATAGACAAGATGATTAGCCTTCCGTCTAACACATGCTGTTGACTTTTGGATTTAAAATATGCCGGTTTTCTCATAATTTTTTGTATGCCTAGTGCGTGTTAAATGCTATATTTTTTATTATTTTTTCCTGTATATTTTAAATAAAAACAGAAACTACTGTTTATTAATAAAACATTTATATTTTCCACACTGAAATTAAAAGTAATTTGCTCTTAGCTTTGGTATCTCGTTCCCCGATTTTCCCTTATACATATTGAATAAAATTATCTTTCAGTTACTGTGCAAATGAAATATGCGAAATGCATGAGTTTTTAAAAACCGTATCCCGACCAAACACGGTTGGATGATATTAAAACTTTAATTAATGTTATCACGTATGTACGTATCACTCATGACAAATATTAAACAGCGATGTTGATATTATAAACTCAAAGTTACTCCATATTAATAAATTTAAAGTGAAAAATAGAGGCAGAATTAATAATATTTAATGCTAATAAAATGTAATTAAAGTTTCAACGATCGTCTGTATAATGTTTTACCACCGAGACCTAAGATAGATAAGAACTTGTATGAGGAATATACACTATACAAATAGATAACAGAATTTACATACATTGAAAATTATCAAGGTTGATAGTATTACAGCCTACGCGGAAAATATGTTTAATCATAATTTAGGGGGAATTGTGCTTATTTAAATTGAACTAGAATTCGAATGACGTACCTACGCGATATAAAGCACAAAGCTTTTGGTTTCACGAAACTATAAGCATGCATTTCATTATTCATTGCAAAACGTTATTTTCAAATATACATTATTCGCTACTATTGTCATTGTTTAATGTTCCATTATTTTATCATATGAAATGCAGGAAAAAATGATTTATATGTAATATTATTCATGTTTTATTAATTTCAGAGGGATATCTATACTTGGGCACTCGATCATCGAGTACACCACAAGTATACGGAGACAGTAGCTGATCCTCACGATGTCCGTCGCGGGTTTTGGTTCGCCCACGTTGGCTGGCTTGTACTGACCCCTCACCCAGCTGTCGAGAACCGCCGAAATGCTCTGAACAAAACCTCACAAGATCTAATAGACGATCCTGTAGTTAGATTCCAAAAATTGTAAGTAATTAATAGAGCTGCGTTGCCTGAAATCTTGACAAAAACAAACTTCATATGAAGAGGGGCTCTTAGCCAGGCCATTTTTTTCACGAAAATGTATAGCTGCAAGGTCGTGGTCGTGGTCGTATTATCAGCCAGCATTTACGGCATTACTTAATTTTTTTTTTATTAAGGCTGGTATGTATTGCCAAATTAATTTTTGCACGCCCGATGAATGTTTAGTATCCCTGACGTATGGTCGGATCTATCGCTTTGCAATCGAAAATACTGCAATATTTCTCAGCCATATTATTGCTGTCTCGCAGTACAGCTTAAGTGCGTCCCTTTTTCATGCTATATGAAGTTTGCCAAGATGCGTTCGAATAGCGCTATGTTCGTGTGTGTTTGTTTCTGTTTATATTGGTTATAAGTACTAGCCAAGTCATGTAAACAGTGTGAAGACAAAATAATGTGACATATACTCTTACAGAAATATTGCCGAGATTTACATTTTTCAGCCACGTGCTGCATTTAAATGTTTTTGTATTTTCGGCAATGATGTAGCCACATATTTTATTAAAAGTGTAGCCTGTGTGTAGGTCCCGTTAGGTATAAAATACCAGTTTTTAATTATCTTAATATATATAAATCTCCTGTCACGATGTTTGTCCGCGATGGACTCCTAAACTACTTAGCCGATTTTAAATTAAATTGGCTCACCGTGAGCAGTCTGGTCCAACTTAAGAGATAGAATAGCTTAGATCTTTAATTATAGGCGCAATTTTATTTTATTGCAAATTATTTGTCTAAAATTAATTGACAGTCACAATTATCTGTTAACTCCAAAAGATTCTAACAGATGTCGATACTTTTCGATTGGATTGAGTAAGTGATCAATAGATGGCTCTGCTCTGGTAAACCGACAAACGTGTCATATAAGCTACAATTCAATATCATGATTACCACGTGTTATTGAGGCTAAAGTATAAATTAAATTTATTTTGTAGTAAACGAAACACCGTGAAATTCAATTATTTCTACTTTTTTACATTTTTGGTGTTAGCATAGCCAACCACGTGTTACTTAGACCGAAGTGTAAATCAAATTCAAATTAAAGTGACGATAATACAGTGAAATTCTTCTTTCGTGTCATGGTATTGAGGCTAACTAAAACCACATTAAGGTGAAACGAAGTTCGCGGGGGCAGCTAGTTGTGTGAGAACTGGGAATTCACATAAAGTTACAATATTTTTTTAAGCCATAAGTTCGTATTTGTTACCTATATTATTCCATTGTATTTTATTATGTGTAATGTCAATTTTAATACCAAATATTTTACTATAGATGATATTACCAAATTATATTATTAAAATTTTATAAATTACTAACACATAATATTTAATCGATGACTTAACCAAAAACTGTTGTAGACAACAAAGAAGAACGAATTTCATAGAAAAGCTGCTATCATGTCATATCTAATTTTTATCTTTTTTCCAACAACAATATGTAATCTGATTACATTTCAGGTAATCATAAACTCTACTTTTTACATTACTGATATCTATTCCTTAAAACGAGGATCGTCGTTAAGGAATAAATATCAAGTCAATAGCTCATAAACATAAGCTATATATAATCGGCAATTTATTTCATAACTGGCTAGTACTACGTAAAAAATTAAGTAAATATATTAAGTAAGCTTTACTGTAAAACTTGTAAACAGCGTTAAACACCTAAATACTACTGTCATACAACTATAATTATAATAATAATATTTATTAGAACATAGAAGTTAAAAATAAATTATTCGACCCGTACCGCCTCGACGTCCGACAACTGAGCGTTTTTGCGCGAATACCTACTATGTGCAAACAGCTGCCTATTGAAGTATTTACGAACCAATTCGACTTCGGTGGGGTCCTTCCAGAAAAGAGCATACCAATTCTTAAAAGGCACTCGTGAGCCCTCTGGCATTAAGAGTGTCCATGGGCAGCTGTATCACTTAACATAATGTGAGCTTCCTTCCATTAATTAGAATCTATATTCCTTAA
Organism: Pieris brassicae; assembly: GCF_905147105.1. Lineage (NCBI taxonomy): Eukaryota > Metazoa > Arthropoda > Insecta > Lepidoptera > Pieridae > Pieris > Pieris brassicae. The sequence goes on along the minus strand of NC_059666.1, from coordinate 18,431,240 downwards.
ATTAGAATCTAATCTGGTTATTTAACAAATATTTTTAGGCATCTGATGAAATAGTTTCCAAGCACTATCATTGTCCTAGAATAAAATGGTTGTAAACTCTGAAATCGTACAAAGTTCACACGTGATGTAAACCTTAGCGTTTAATTTGTTATAATTATCAACTGACTCAAATTAGCGTCCAACATGAGTGTATAGTAATTACTTATAGGAATGCAGTTGTTTTTCGATAGTAGACTACGGAAAACTTTAAACTAATTTACACAAGTAAATATTGTTTATATTTACTAATTGTTAAAAAAAATTGTCCGTTCCGTTTATGAATTACTAGACTAATAAAATACTAATAGATTGAATAACCATGTCAAATTAAATAAAACTTTATTACGTGAACAATTCTTTACCCTAAAGGGGCACACGCTGAAAGACAAAAAATAATGATGACTAAACTATGATAAGTGTGCTATATCAAGGACAAAGTAATTGTTTTTGGTTATACATAGTAAAACTCATTTAATATGAAAACTTGTAAATAGTGGATATTAAATGTGGTTCATCTTAATAAAATAATGTGATTAACTTGGCAATTGATAAATAAAACGGACGAAATTCATTATAAAAACTCTTTTTATTTTACGCTATAACCTTTTATGAAATGGTTGATTTTCACCGTTCGATCAATTCGTTCAAAGGATCAGAACATATTATATACTTTGTATAAGTCATTATGTGTCTGTGAAAGGATTTATGTTTACCTAGTTAATTTTATGTTTTATGGCCTAGAGGTTTCCTCAATAAATGGATTATCCAAGGTAATTTAAACGTCGAAATTGTCTTACAGCCTCTCTCACTTACTTTTAATATCCATATTATGACGTTTAAAAGAAAATATGTTTCTTTTTTATTGGCCTCATACGAAAGTTATGAAATATTTCAGGGATTCTTTTTTTTAAATATTTCTTTTTTCAATTTCAGGTTCTTCATTCCACTATTCTTAATACTTAACATCATATTACCTCTGGGTATTCCCATATACTACTGGGACGAGGACTGGATGACGAGTTTCTCAGTCAGCTTCGTACTAAGATTTACCATCACACTTAACATTGCGTACTGTGTGAACAGCTTCGCACATTTATGGGGAAATAAACCTTATGACAAGTACGTATTTATATCTGTTTTCTAATACATTACATATTTATTTTTAAGTATTAGCTGATTTCGCTCTTGATCTTCATTACCGGTTTAATTGGTCCGAAAACAAGACATCCGCTTCTAATGGGATGATATGTTACAAGCTTCTACGGCGACGAATTCTTAAACATTATTAAATCTATTACCGCTACATGCAAGATTGCTAAGTATTACTCAAAAGGCGCTATAATTAAAATATTTTTTGAATGTATGACATCTCGAACGAGTAATATGCCTGCAGTTGCGATATCGCATTAACATTAATATAATGCCTATTTGAGATGGATTTTTTTTATATAGAATTGCAATTCCAGATAGAATTACATGATCTAATTTATTTTTTAGATATATTAAATCTGTGGAAAACCAGATCGTGAGCCTCGCCGCCCTGGGTGAAGGTTGGCATAACTATCACCACGTCTTCCCTTGGGACTACAGGACTTCAGAACTCGGCAAAATTAATATATCTACATCTTTCATTGACTTCTTCGCTAGATTTGGATGGGCGTATGACTGTAAGACTTTGCAATTTGAATAATCCTTCAATATTAGGATATAGGATACGTATTTTCTTATAGGATACATAAGATTCCCTGCCCAACCTTTGTTCTTTGACCACGTTCACAACTGACGCCAGTAATTTTTTGCGATTCCTTTTTGTCGGTTACCATTTAAAATCCCAGTCAAGTAACGTTGCGACAAATTTTTGTGATATTTAAATATGTATTTTTTTTTTCAGTAAAAGCAGCAACAATGTCAATGATAAGAAACAGAGCTGAGCGAAGCGGTGATGGCACATTCCACCACCAAGAAGAACCTTATCCACAAACATAACTTTCATTCCTACTAGATCAAAGTATACTTTATATTTAATGTAACAATATTTTATATTATCTATTTATACAAATAAAAATTATTGAATGTTGTGACTATTTGTTTATCATCAAGAAATTCAATAACACTAACTTGACCTGATGCTTGAGACTTGAGTCTCTTTGCGACAAGCATCAGTAAAGCAAAACCAGTTTGTGGAAATGGTCACTTGTTAGGGTCGTTCTCATACCTAGGTAACACTGAAAATGTTTAGAAAATGAAAAACGGCTTAATGTAGAAAGTTGCCAATACCTTTATTGTTTATCGAAGTAATCTCCGTTCCTCTACACATCATCGCATTCGATGGAACCACTGAGAAAAGCAGTGGGCCCATTCTTCCTTAGGGGTCTCTTCTATGGCATTTTCGTACGCTTTCATCGCATCTTCAGGGCTCGTAAAGCAAATAACTCGAATTTTATCTTTAGTTATCTTCAGTAGTCGCTGAGATTGCTACGTCCACGCTTAAACTTGTAGGTGATTATTAGTACGTGTCGTAATGAAACAGTGATGTGTCCTGACAAGGACAGTTGTAAACGTTATCGTCATGAAACAATAATTTGTTCTGAAAAGAACAGTTAATTGGCGTTATCGTTAGACCACGATATCGAACTGTTCTGATTTTTTTGTTTTTTTTTTTTTTTTTTGAGAATGGAATCTCTCTGTTGGCCTTAAGGGCCTTTACAGCTCAGCTCGGGCTGTTTTGGCGAGCGTAGCTCGGCCAGAATGGCGTTTTATCCCGCGGCTAGCGCAAGGGCGTCTCCTGTGAGACTCGAACCTCGGCTTGGGCCGTCGCGGGGCGGTCAATCGCCTGAAGGGCAGGACGGAAGCTCACTGTAGTGAGCGAAGTGCGAAGTAAAGGTCCTCGCCTTCCCCGGTGAAGGCGGTTTTTTACCCTAAACTGTGATTGGCTATTTTTATTATTGGCCGCGCGGGCGGCATTTAATTTATTGTTTGCTACAGTAATTGGATCGTCCGGATCCGTTAGTATGTGTCGGGGCCTCCTACGAGCCTTTTTTGTCGGGAAGGGGTAATAGTTGATGCTATTACGCACCAGCGGATTGGGATGGTGTTTAGCCTTGTCAAAGTGGCGTGTGGACGCCAACTTCATCCATTGGGCTATGGTAGGGAGCTCCAGGTCATGGTGGAGATCGACGTTTCTCACATAGAAGGGCGCACCGGTCGCGATTCTCATGAATCGCGACTGAAGCACCTGTAGTCGGTGTATATAGGAGGGGGCACAATGCGCAAAGACTACGCTAGCGTATGTCATGCACGGTCGGATGCAGGCCTTGTACAGGGTGACCTTGTGTCTAAGAGACATTTGACTCCTTTTATTTAGGAGGAAATGAAGGCGAGAGAGGACAAAATGTGCCTTCTTGCGAACGGCGGCTATGTGCTTTCGGAAAGACATGCCGCTATCGAGCGTGACTCCTAGATATTTAACGGACTTTTGCCATGGAATGGCTTGCCCGTATAGGGTTACCTCTGTCTTGAGGTGAAATTTATCCCTAGCGATAGCACCGGGGTTGCCCCTGGCAAAGAGAACTGCTACGCTTTTCTCGGGATTTATTTGGAAGCCCCATTTCCGAAACCATTCGCCTAACGACGTGGTAGCGGTCTGGAGTCTGTCCACAATGACACCTCTATCTTTATGGGTGGTATAGAGATCGGTGTCATCGGCATAGAGGGCTAGCTCCACATTGGGAGCCCTAGGGATGTCGCCGGTATACAGCGTGAACAGAAGGGGCGAGAGGACCGAGCCCTGAGGGACTCCGGCCATGATGGGGCGAGGAGACGATAACGTTCCTTCTACGCGATAGCGCATTGAGCGGTCGGACAAGAAGTCGTGTACGATACGCACGAGTCTTAGTGGCACATTAAGGTGGTAGAGCTTGTAAACCAAGCCGTTGTGCCAGACCTTGTCGAAAGCTTTCTCTATGTCGAAGAAGAGCGCACCCGTGGCTCTCGGTTTCAGGGAGCTATTCATCCCGGAGAGGATGTGCTCCGTGATTCGATGGACTTGATGAACGCACGAGTGGGCCGGCCTGAAGCCAAACTGCTCATCGGGAATGAGCCCCTTATCTAGGGCAAAGTCTAGGAGGCGCTTTTTAAGTACCTTCTCGTAAAGCTTGCTAAGCGTATTGAGAAGGCTGATAGGGCGGTAACTGGTGGGGTTGTTACGGGGTTTGCCTGGTTTGTGAATACCAATGACAATGGCCTCTTTCCACTGCGCCGGGAAGGTGCAGTTTTCAAGGAGGCAATTGAAAATGGACACTAGTAGGCATATCAGATGGGGCGGGAGGCACCGGAGGACCTTGTTCGAGATGGCGTCGAGACCTGGAGATTTACGAGGCAGTGAACTCTTTATTAGAGTTTTGACCTCGGCGATCGACGTAGGAGGGAGCGGCTCGGGAGGGAGGGGCAGTGCTACGATGCGTTCGACCTCGCGGTTCACGTGTTCCACGTGCGCCGGGTCGCTATGATCGAGATACGGGGTGCACTGCTCCACTAGGTTGACGGCTAAGCACTCGGCTTTTTCGTCGTCGTCGAATGCGTCAGGCAGATTTGGACGCTTGAGAGGGGGCATGGACGCCACCGTGTCGGTTTTTAGGGAACGCGCGAGAGACCAATAGGCCGTGTGCGAAGGTGACAATTCGCTGGTAAGACGGTCCCAGCGTTCGTTTCTAATTTCCCGCATGCGCTCTTTGACTCGGCGCTGCGAGACGCGGAGTGCTCTGCGGTTTTCGTCGGTCGGTGCTCTGGCGAAGGCGCGAGTCGCCGCGTTCTTCTCGGTCAATAGACGCCTCGCGTCCGGGGGAAGCTCCCAGCGTTGAGCGAACTCATCTGGGACCTTCCGGGACGACTCGGCGACCTTGGTCTGAATGTGATTAGTGACCGAGGAGATCGCGTCTAACGCGTGAGCGGACGAGACTAAATTGTCGGGGACATTTGGGAGGGCAGAGGTGTCGGCGGGCTTGAGGGCCTCGTCTAACTTCTGCCAGTCGACAATGGACTTGAACCTCTTCTCTCGAGTGTTAGGAGGGCCGAATTCAAAGTGAACCGGGAAGTGGTCCGAGTCTAACTCGTGTAACGTCTCTACGCTTCGCGGCTGTAGTGCCACGTTACGTAAAACCGCTACGTCTATGACGTCCGTTGAGAGAAGGCCGTTGCCTGTTATGCCACGGCGAGTCGGTTGTATGGGGGCAATGACGTTGAAATTGAGCACGTCTATAAGCCTATTGAGGGCTAACCCATTAGGGTTTTGTTTTGAACTATTCCAGTCCCCGTGTTTGCTATTGAGATCCCCGACTAATAAGACCGAGGGGCCCATCGCAAACAGGGTTCTGAGATCGCTCTCTAGTATGTCCTTGGCGGGAGGGAGGTACACCGACGCGATAATAATCGGCTGATGGCCGGTCATGGCTACGCGCAACACAGAGCACTCTATGTTGGTAAGGGAGGGCGGGTCTAACGGCGAGCAGTGAAGCGCTCGTCTATAATAAATGAGCGTACCGCCTTTCGCCGTAGGTCGGTCGTTTCGCACTACGTTGTAATTCGCGAATCTGGGAGCGTGAACGCTGGGCTTGAGGAAAGATTCCTGTACTAGGAAAATATCTATTTGGTGGCGAACGAGGAAATCTCGAACCAAATCTGCCTGCGGCTTGAAACCGTTTGCATTAAAAGTCACTACGGACAGTGATCGAGCCTTGATCCTAGACGTGGTCGTAGCTATTGCGGTGTGGTGGAGTCTGCAAATTGTCGCACGGACTTAAGGAGCTGGACGTGCTCGATTACAAGTTGCTTCTTGTCTTCCGCGTTATTGGCGGATTTGAAAGCCTCGGAGAAGGCGACAAGAGCGTCTATGTCTAACGCGTCTACGATGCTAAACGCGAGATTTAAGGCGTCGCGGACCTTTTCTGATTCCGCGGCGGCCTCCGCCGTGTGGCTGAGGGCTTTAGCCGGAGGGCTCACCTTGCGTGTGGGCCTCGCCGTTATGACGGGGGTCGGCGCCGGCGCCTGGAAAGGCTTCACGGCTGCCGATTTTGTTGGCAGAGGCGGGAAGGCCTCTGACGTGAGCTGGGGAGGGCCCTCCGTAACGGGGGGCTTGGTCCAAGCACTATTCTTAGGAGGTGGGGCCGGCGCGTACGTGGGCTTTGCTCCCGCGCCACGACGGACCGCATCGCGCCCCGCCGTGCGCCCAGACGCCGGCTTATGCGCCTTGGGGGCACGAGGGCACCCACGATAATTCGCTGGGTGGCCCTGTTGCCCGCAAAGCACGCACGCCGGTGGTTCAGCGCACGGAAGCGTTCTTTTGCAGTCCGCCGTGCCGTGGTCGCCTAGGCACTTTACGCACCGTGCCCTAGCGAAACAGTTACGGGCCGCATGCCCGTAGAGTTGACAGCGGTGACACTGTCGTGTGAAGGAATGTTTGAGGGGGGTTTCAACCCTCAGCCCCGAGAGCTTGCAACACTCTCTCAGGCTAAATATCTTTTTCCCACTCGGGGTGGGATCGAGGACAACGAGTACCATGTCGTACTCTTCTTTAGTTGTTCTCTTGAGCATGCGGAATACATCCCTTACGGGGTATCCCTGCTCGACAAGGTCCGATTGGACTATCCCGGAGTCTATTTCCTTTGGGATGCCCTTAATGACTACCCTTAGGACGCGCTCCTCGGGTAGGGGGAAGGTGTGGCCACCGATACCTTCAGAGCGAAGGTATGAAGTTAAAAATCTATGGTGGTCGGATGAAAAGACCTGAACGCAAAGGTTATCCCTGAGCGTTCGGGCCTTGTAATTTATCGACTTTGTGTCGAGAATTTTGGAAAGGGCCGGCCAGGCACCCTTGTCCCTAACGTATACGGGCGGGGGGGTTTTAATGCGGTCCGCGGGGGCGGGGGGCGCAGGTTTTCCCGGTAATAGGGAACTAATATCCCTCTTCGGAGGGTTGGCGGCTTGAGTGGGCCTTTTGGCGGGGGGACCGCCGTTGGCCGAACGCTTTTTCTTCCGACCGACGGTTTGAAAGCCGTCGCTTTCGGAAGATGAGATTAATGCGGCTTCGTCATCTGTTACCGCCGGAGCGGATTGGGTCGACATGACCGAAGAGGGGCGTGAATTTTGTCCCGTCTCCTCATCGCTGGCGCTTCCCACTTCAGGGAGTGGTGAGCGCGAGCGCGAGCGAGATCGGGTAACGGGTCGAGATGCCTTCCCGGAGGCATTTTTCTTCGCCTTACGCGGCGATGGCGACGGCGAACGCGGTGAATCCGCGGTTACGGACTCGTTAAAAGCCCGCAATGCGTCGGGGAAGCGCTCTTGGAGAAAGAGCAGAATTCTTCTTATGTCAGGGGGTGGATCCCCGGACGCCATTCTGAAGGCGGGAAGCCAACAGGTTGACGACGGGTGTGTGTACCTAGTTTGCCTAAGTGAGGTGAGTACCTAAGCTAGTGATTTTGCCCTACAATGTGGTGTGTCTCCGCTGGTGATAGCGGAGGTGTGGTTTGTCACCGACCTAACCAGCCCGTAGGAGATTGGGTATAAGAGCCCCTACGGATGTGACAGGACCCGTCCAACAGTGGACCTGTGTTTAGCCGGTTGCTAGAGAGTAGTTGGCGTACCTACTCCCCAATACGTGCCTACTAGGAGGCCCGGCCGTGCACAGGACTTGGAGGAAGCGGAGGGGCTGTTACGCGCCTTGAAAAAGGCACGGTGTATGCACCCCGGACAAAAACACTCCCGAACTGTTCTGAGAAGAACACGTTCGTACCCTTCGACGTTTGCGCGCAGAAAAGGACAACTTTTTGCCGCGCCTCGATTTTATCGTCTACGCACCCTTCGCATCTTGGTACCACATGTTACCACTAGTGGCCAGTGTAGGATAATTTTTGTATATAAATCTACAGTTTTAAAAATTAAACACATTTCCACATTCCATCTTCACCTCTTCTCAACGAATTATTAGGAAGTTTTATTTTAACCAAATAAGGACCAATCAACATAAACCAAACGAACCTAAAAACTCGTTTCACCAATTGTAAGTGGCACGAGACGGGCTTCATTAAGAAATGCTAATCGCAGTCTATCATAGTTTTGTTGTGGGCTTACCACAACGAAAGTCATAATAAATCATCATAAATTTCTCGCATTACGGTCATTTTCACGTGTAACAAGAGAGTTCTAAAATTGAAATTCAAAAAAGTTTTCATTAGCAATGTTTCTAATTGGCCAGTTCTAAACATTACCCAGTTTTACCCACGTACAAATTCCCATGGCGGTCACGTGTCATCATGGGTCACGCCTGTTGTTAAATGGTTTTATCTCAATTCCCAGGTGGTTCAACTCTGGAGAAAAAGATATTGTTTAGGGTAGAAAATGCGTCACTATCTAACCGCCCAGATTTCATATGTTAAGTTTGTTGTAATGAACTGAAATGCCAATCTATAAAATATTTTATTTTGAGTAGCCAGTGGTAAGAACTGAATTCATCAAAATAACTTATCGGTATTAACCAGGAATAAATATTTTAAATTAAGTTACATTGAATAAAAAACAGGCAAACCATATAAGCCCACCCACCAATATGAAGGAAGCCTCTATGGTCAAAATTAATTACATTTCAGTCTCTGAAATGTAATTATGAAAATGTAATGTATTTTCAGCGATCTACTGTGTTCGCAGGAATTGCTACTGCATAACTTTCCATCCACTTTTATTTGACTATTTTGAATTACAATCGTTTACAAAATCGCCTTCTAATACATTACTTTCCTTTAGATTGAAACTCTCACCTTAGCCTAAATAACTAATAATTTTATTTATTAGTTATTTCGTGAAAAAAGGCCTTAAACGTGAGAGATTTCCTTTAATTAAATACTACTAAATACATAACTTTATAGTGAGCCTTTCTACACAGCTTTTCTTGAATACATTTCTTAAATTTATTAAAAGGCAGAGATAAAAAAGCCTCTGAGATTTTATCCCTTAATAATAAATAATAAAAGTATACCTTTTCCCAAAAAAGAATTACTAACTTTAGTGAGTACGCGGAAATTGCAACCTGCGTTTGTTCCGAGTGTTAACATTATGCGTACGTTGTATTCTGGTAAATTTATCACTATTTTTGTATACATACATAATATTTTCATAAATATATTGCGAGGGATAGGTAAGTATATTAATTTCGTTGAATTTATCTCACAGCGATTCCCTACATTTTAAATTATAGAGTGCACGAATAGCTCTCTTCTGCAGGATGAAAATAGTTTCGACATCATCAGTATGACCCCATAATAATAAGCCATAAGTCATTAAGCTGTGAAAGTAACTAAAGCAAACAAGTCTAGCTGTATCGACATCAGTTAGTGAGCGAATCTTTTTAACCACGTAAGCTGCAGAACTAAGTCTTTTCGCCAATCCGTTAATATGGCTTGTTAATATGACATTAACAAACCATGAAAACGTGGAATAAGTAATTGACCAAACACATACAAGAGAAATACTGGACTATGACCAAAAAGCACAGACAAAATACTAGAAATCCACATGAATGCCACGTTATAGTACAGGTCTCCCCGAGGATGTGGATGGCTCTAACATAGGCGGAGAGGCTTCACATTGATCTCCAAAGAGTGTGGGTAGATAATCAAACGTCCCTTGTGCAACAGGCCTATGGCCACACTAAAATATGTTGCGAGAGACAAGTAAGTGTGTTCGCACTGCGCAGGGGAACATCAAAGGAATGACTGCCCAGAAAAAACTCAAGAAAAGCGAGAACCTGAAGCGAACCTGCGAGAACCGCAACAAGGCAGGACTGCAAAGGACTTAACAATACGCAATTGACGCCGAATGCTTAATTGGACGCCCCCAGGAGAACTATCATTGCTTATTGTTACCAGCCCGAAGTCAAATTTAGCAAAGCAGGTACTACTGACTTTGGCATAGTAGTTAACACTCAAAAGAAGTGGTTGGCCACAACAAAACTCATTTCTTTATCTATTGTATACATAGTCAGAAATAAAAAAGAAGTTTATAACAGTGTAGTGGAAACACAAACTGGACACAGTTTTTCTGTCCACCAGGAAGTCCAACAGATTTACACAATTAACTTATATACTAAGGCCAATAACATACTAAGATAAAATAACATTACCTATAGCCATTGCACGTAAAACGTAACAAAGAAAGTGAAACATCAACGCCAGGCCATATTACCAGAAACCTGTTTTCGACGTTTTATAATTGTTTTATTTATGTAATATTTTTTTCATTTTAATTTAATATTGTTTTTAATTATCTCATTGAGAAGTGCAGCTGGTACCAAGTTTATTAAATTTGGAATTATTATTCTAATGTTTTTACCAATAAAGATTATTGTATTTAGGTAATCATGAAATATTTGTTTTAATTTTCTACGTATTGAATATATGAGTTTCAATTGTTTTAACGTAATTTCTATAAATTAGTTTTCATTCAATACTGCTAGTTGTACTTTCTCTTGTATAGGTATAATTTAAAACATGCAAATATTTTTATGTAGTACTATTTATATTGTAATTTAAATTTCTCAGGATCAATTGCTTTTAAAATACGTATTTGTATTGCAAACTTTGGATCTAGATAAGTTTTGCATGTTTTTCCATAGCTTGAAAGTCCATATGTTATAATAGATTCGGTCAGTTTCTTTTTTTTTTACTGTCCGACTTTCGAAAGATCTATCTGGAGCTCGAGCTCGTGTCTGATAGGCAGTCTCAAATGTAAAAAGAATATATTTCAATTGGCGTTTTGATTTCAAAATTATGTTGTATTGTGTTTAGAAAACTGTAAGGTTTTCTGAGTAAAGGAAAATCAAGCATTGTTAGCCTCGTAATCCGAGCGTGCGTTTCTGAGGTAGCGGATCACGGATCACGGCTGTGTACAAATGAAATTTTCTTTCTTTTTGCACAAACAACAGTTCATAAAAGGAGTAAAACGTGTGTGTTTCAGGTAAAGAAATCCTTGAAGTTGTAGCGCCACTGGGTTTCGTTAGGATGACTTATGCTAGTTTTAAGCCAGGAAAATATTAAACTTGTAAACGGTGTTGACTCATCCCTGTGGTCGTAGCTCCAATCCATGGCGTTGCGGTAATGGACTTTATGTCTATGTGCTCATCTAAGACTTGTTTGTATGCTTAAGAAAACATCGTGAAGAAACGGGCACGTCTTAAACAAATTGACGACATATTTCAGACAGAAGGCTCACTCATAGAGATCAAAGAAACGGATGAAACCACAGGCAAATTGAAAGATGGGCAAATGTGTAAAAAATGTAAACGAACCAATTATAATCTCGTATCAATCAGCAAGCCTCTCTCAAGAGTCTCTGAAAGGTGAAAAAATTCTGTAGTAAAGAGCAAGAAGGCGTACGTAAAGTATCCAAGAGTTCTCTTGTCAAAATCTAAGATATTCATTATACGAGTACTATGTGTGACATAAACTTCCCTAAAATTGTCTACATAAAACTCGTTATGTCGACTTTACCCAATTATTAGTTGCTTATTTAGAGCTCCTATGATATTGATTCAAACTGTAATTGGTTTATTTATCAAAAACAAACCTCGATCAGAGATGCGCATCAAACGCATTGTTTAGTATGAGATTGCGCCTTTTTTAAATCATTATCAGATTCAAAGCATATGTACATTATACGATTTTTGTTATTCTCTACTTCTGTGGGTGAAGCGTAATTCAACTCTTCGTCTAATAACGGTCGATTAATGTGATTTATTCATAAATTGCACGTTTATTTTGATTCGTTTGTTTATTAGTTGATGGCAAAAACAAGGTGCGCAGGTTTAGTCAGTTAACGAATGGTTTCGAGTTGAGTTGCACGTAGTGAGCGCGAATGTAACTTTTCCAAGTGTCACGTAATATTTTATTTGGATTTTCGTGTTAAAGGATTGTATGGAATAATATTTTTTCACTGTAAGTCCCATTTTTTATATGAGATTAAACTAACTTCTGGAACATTATTAATAAATATTAATGTTCATTTAAAGGTATAGTGTAAATATTAAATAAACAGACAATTAGACGATATAAGATTATGTGAAGACTAAAACGATACAATCAATAATTTTATTACAGCGTACCTACTTAGTACATATTAAACGTACGAAGATTTTGTAAATCGTTTTAGTCGGCCAGTTACGAATCCATCTAATACTAGGCGTTAGAAACAGCGACTTAAACTGATAATAAACGTATACAAAATGTTAGAATTTATTTAAACACAACAGACATCACCATTTACAACAATCACTCGACTTTTTCCTATTCGTAATTACAAAAGTAAGCTGGATAATTTATCATTCAAATTAAAATCAATCAAATATTCATGTTTTTTTAATAATTATGATATCCAACCTACCTTCGGTAACCAATCATTACGAACAACAACATATACCAGTAAATAAAAAGTATTTGACGAATTTATTTACTTAACTCGACGTTTCAAGTACTTTTCATCAATCGTGGTTAGCGCGGTCTGCCGAGCTCTTCGTTTAAGTTCTATTTAAAAGTGTTGTAGTCACCATAGACAAATAAATATAACCTTTTTAGTAGCATAACTATTTATTATTATTAAAACAATTCTCATCGCGTGGCAGATACTTTCGCAAATCGTGGCGTAATTAAATAATCATTTAATACATATACATTTAGACATTCTTAAATAACGCAATTTGGTGAAACTAATTATTATTTAATCCTTCTATTTTCTTCACAACTTTCTTGTTTCTATCCCAGGGTTTGAGAAGGTAATTTTTGCCCCCTTGACAATGGTGATTGGAAACGAAATATGCAATAATTTTATCTTTATTAACATTCTCCTGGTTCTGACTACTCCTTGTTGATATAGTGGCTGATAAACTTCCACAAAAAAATGGATAGATTTTAATTAAACTGTCACTTTTCCATAAGCTTCAGAAAAAAAACTTTTGCTTGAAGGCGTTAACGTTAGGATTAATTTTAAGTTGGATAGTCCATCTATCGAGAAACTACCATCGCCCTTGGACTGAGTTCAGATCGGTGGATATCCAGTATAAATATTCCAAAATTAAACAGCCAATATATTAATTTTTTTTACGTAATTTAACAACTTTATTATATATAATAACCACCTAATAACTGCTCTTTGATCATAACATTGCATTAATTGTTTGAAAAAACTGTTTTCAAATACCTTTTTCTTCCATTTACAACTTTGTTTGCTCCCTTATAAGAAACTTAAAAGTATATAAGATGAACTTCAAAACAACCCTAAAGTGAAACTAGTCGGAAACATTTATTCCAAAATTCCTTAATCAAAAGGTTAAGAGCGTTAATTATTTATACTAAAATAGTAAAGCAGTATTAGCATTATGGCTTTGCATATTTTATTTTAAGTAAGATACAAGACTACACAATAATTATTTAAGACTATACCAGTCTTAAATAATCACTGTCAATGCCTGTAATACACAACAAGCCGACGTATTCTACCTATGTTTATGAGTGCTATGGGATTTAATTCCTTTATGGTTTTTATTCAGATATAAAATTGTAACTGTTAGATGTCTGATGGAGAGCAATAACAAAAAACTTTCAGAAAAACACTTTTTGAACGGATTAAAGCTATGTTTTATTATTAAAACTTATAATAAATTACATAATTCTAAATTTTAAATTAATTAAATTTAGATATTAATAAATAATTTTAAGTCACCGTGACCATGCACGCTGAAAAGCACGCGAAACGTCGGTAAAAAATGTAAAATTTAGAATTATGTAAATAATTATAAGTTTTAATAATGATAAATAGCTTTAATCCGTTCTAAAAGTGTTTTTCTTAATGTGCAAAAGCTATTTTAACAAAAGACAATACTAAAAAACTTTCATTTCTTCATAAAAATACTCGAAGATAAAACAATCAGAATGGCACATTTTCGTACGTTTTTAGTTTTAAAGAGAAATTATGTTTCACATAAAATGGTATCAATATAAATAAAAATGTTCTTTTACTTTTTGTATAATACAAATGAAAACCAATAATATAAATAGCTATGCTTAGTCATAAAAACAGTTAAATTTGCATAACAGCTTTATTGGAAATAAAATAGCAAGCTGATTGAAAAATTACACTTCTTTTTCTATTAACAAGTTAATTTGATTGAAATGTGACACTAGCAATTAGGTTATTCTAATACCGCAGCAGGTAAAAATAATAATTTACTAAAAATTTAGAGATTTAAAAAAAAATAAACAATTATATTTTCCTTGATTTAGCCAGCTCTATGAACTATTGACGGCTTAATTTTTTTATGAAATGTTGACAATTGTTAAGCTGCTATGCTCATTCAACTAGTTTTACCTTTAAAGTATAGATAATAAAACTCGGCATGTTGCAGTACAAATGCCTAATGTTAATTTTTTTCTGGAGTAAAATTTAAAACCATATTGTATAATAGTATATACTATTTACCTACTATATACACATATATACTATTAAGTTCTACGAGACATTTCCATTCTCTAGTTAAATAGTACGTAATTGTCGAATCGATAACCTGCGTTTTCGGTATGGCTAAAGCTGAGGAGTCCTGAAACACGAGTCTTTGTTTTATACCGAGCCGTTATTAAAAAGTAATATTTTAAGGCCTTCAGGGCTTTAATATTGAAGGCCTTCTTTTAAAATATTACGTTTTCCTATCACATGATGTACAATTTTATCTCATTATTTGTAAATTATTTAATGCCAAAAAGGATTTTTTATTTTTCCCATATTATATATATCCCATTATTATATGAAATGAATCGCGCGAAAACTAAGAGCATTACGGCGGCAGAGAGATGAGGATGCGACGCGCTGAAAAGCAAGCATTCAAAAGAAAGCATAAATATGTATTTTATTAGAACCTGCTTAGTGCTTGATGACATTAAAAAAAATCCTTAGATTAAGTAAATCCATACATTAGAAGTACTTAATCTATACTTTTTGTATATTATGGACAGGTTTTGAAAATTGTTAATTAAATTCTTTTAGAATAGATTGAAACTATAGATTTATAAAATATTTAATTTTACGTGAAAAAAAGTTCGTAGGCTAACACATAGATGGCGTTTTAAAATTAATTTTTAGTTAGCCCTACCTAGCTTACGTTCAAAAGACACGTGTATAAATTTTACAAGTGTCGTTAATGAGATATAGTATTTTGAGTGAAGGAACTTTTGTTAGTTAAAAAAAATAGATAAAAACAATTTTCCTGTGTTACAAAGCATTGCTTTTAGTCGAAAAAACGACTATGGAAGCCAAGGCTTGGCTTGTTAAACATTTTTCGGACTCAGCACCAGGAAAATTCAACATTGAGAAGTAGTTTGCTAAGTTTAAAGAAGGCAAAATGAGCACCGAGGACAATATAGTAAGCGCGGAATGGCTGTTACCGACGAAAACATCAAAAGGTAGAAGTGAAGTTAAGATAGCTCAAACCCTAAGGAAGGAACGTGTTAGACATATTCTAAATGAATATTGGGTATGCGAAAAAGATATGAACAGATTCAAATCACCGCGTACCTCAATGCCGCGCGAGCTCATAATCGATCGATAATAATAACGAAGTGATGATACTGAGCAGTGTTTATAGCTATTCAATAGTAATAAAGAGTTGGCCCCTAGCAGCTGGTTCCTGTTCACAGACCTCAAGACAGAAATTTTATAATGAAAAGGTAATCACCGAAATTAGAAATTATTTTATTGTACATCTTTAAAAGTAAAAAACATAAAATTAACACATTGGATATATCTACAAAAAGTTACACTGATAAAAAAACAAAACAAAACATGACAGCAGAATGTTATTTAAGTAGACAATATAATACAAAATTTATAAATCAGGTGAACGACAAACATACTAGTAGCGATAATAAAGAAGAAAGATACAAGGTTTAGGGCTTCAATAGTTGTTTTAACCTATTCTTAAATGAAGCAGTAGAGGAGTGCAAAAAAAGATCTATATTAGTAGCAGAGTCCAAAGTAGAACACATCCTGTGAAGAGGAGGAACCGGAACCCAATGTTGGTTCTGAGAGTCGGAAGGTTAAAGGTTCTATGCGAGCGTAGAGTTCTGGCAGGAACATTGAATGTTATGAGTTCGAGAAATTTTTTTTCTTTTGTACAGCCTCTAGTTGTGTGACATATATAGTAGTATGGATTCCAGATTGGACAAGCGTATTCCAACTGAGACTGCACAAGCGTCTTATAGAGGTGAATGTATGTTTTACTTTTATTTAAGAACTCGAGCCCAGTACTTTACTTAGAAGACTTAGAATATACCAATCTTTTAAATCGATAGCTTAGACAATAATTACGGAATTCTTACAGGTATTCATGTAGGATTAAATAACTGTGCCCGAATAAGCGTTCCATAAAAGCGAAAAATATTGGAATTAAATCTTAAATATCAAACGTTTAAAAAATTGTAGAGAACGTAATAATTCGTTTAATGATTTATAGTTTTGTTTTATAGTTTTTTTTTATCGCATTAAACTATATTCTCTTAGGATATTCTATATTTCTATAGGTTTGGAAATCACAAAAAAAATTCGCCTATAAGTAAAAATTAAAAAAAAAAACAAATAGAGGCAGCTGTGTGACGTTTAAACTATGGAACGTTTATAGTGTACAACTTTAAATGAGCATGAATGAATTAACGACTATGTTTTTAATATTACAATGCCTAGATAGTCTTAAAGCAAAGCGAAATATTATTTTAAATTATACAATTCATTTAAGGCCTCATTACTCCACCTTCGAAAACTCGTTATCATCTTGTTTGCTAGAATACTAAATGTTTACCTTAAAAACAATTTAAATCTTATATTTACAGTCCGAAATTGAGCAATAGAATGTAAAGTATTAATGGAATTGTATATTATTATCTTTGTTCGGTGGATTGTGTACTTATTATGTTATGTTGAATCAAAACACACAGGACGCAGAAGGTCGTGGAAGGACACGTGAGGTTATATTACAGATTATAAATATAGACCTATGTGATACAGATAACAACACTGTGTTTTTTTGTAAATACACAGAAATAACATATTTTCGTTATTAATTTTACTGCATTTTTGAAATTGAAATTCCATATTATATGTAATTGAAAAATATTATTGATCGTCTCATTAACATTATTAGTATATGGCTCACTTTTACGACCATTAGACTCATATAACATTCGTTTTTTTATAGCATTGAAAGAAAAAGCATAGACTACAGAACAGGATTTTTATTTAAATAGAGAAAATAGAATGTTAACAACAGAACTAAAAAATCATAAAGCTAGGTTTTTTCCCAAATCTACACAGCAATAAGGCCGATAGGAGGAAAATAATTATAATACTCATTGCGTATAATAATTATAATAATACTTTGCTATTTCAATAACACAGGTATTTTAATAATTCCTGACTTGTTAGCTTTAGATTATAAATTCAAATTTTGTTTTTTTATGTAGTTTTTGATGATATTGAATGTTTTTGAATATCAATTATGTTCTCCGGTTTAATTTGAGCAGCTTAAATACGAGGACGCCTTAATTATTACCTACATTTGTTCCACCACTACCATAGTAGTACTACTACTATATAGTAGTATTTTCTCTGCGTTAAATTTCTGTATGATATTTTTTTTTTAATTTCGGTAATTTTTGGGTAATTCTAACACCATCAAGGGGGTTAGCAATTAACGAAGTTTGTTTCCGTACAATCCATGCATTTTGCCTAAAATATAAAAAAGTCTTTACGACGACGATTATAGTATTGTTATAAGGAACGTCACCCGTGAATAGTATAAAAGTTTATAAAAGGTATTTACACAGCCGCATTACCAAGAAAATTTCTCTACTAGTTGACTCTCTTACTAATATGTATATTTTATACTCTAGATATCCATCGTCCAAATAATCATCCAATTTTAGGCACGGAAACATAATTAATGTGAATATTCATATATAAATAATAATATCTAAGAATATATAAATGTATCATTAGCTTTATTTATTTACCTTTGAAATAGGACCGAGTCAACTGCCAACTCCATAAAGTTTTCCAGCTAATGATTGTGATCTTATTAATATACCTTTAAATTTGTTTTGACATTTAATTCGTTTAAACTCTCGTCAAACACAAGTATTTAAAAAGTTTGAATAAATCATTAAAATAAAGGAAATGGTGTGACAAGAATATGTGTACCTAGGGAATGTTGTAGCAGTAATAAACACGATATAAATGGTGGTATATAGGAGAATTAATAACAGATGGAAAAGGTTTTCTTCTCTTGGTGAGGTAATGAGAGACATATCATTAGAGCCCATGAAACTTAGAATAATGGTTTACATATCGTGTATCCATCGTGTCTACCATGCCTAACCTGCCAACCAAACTAAATACAGTGAAACTCCATGCAACTCGATTTAACGAGGGCCTCCCTAAAGCGTCGAAATCAATTGGCTTTGGTTGGTTTAGGTTGTCTTCCATACAATGAAACTATCTACGTACCATTATACCCACCCTCAATAACGACAACAATATACTAGTACTATATGTAGTACTTTTTGAGTTGCTAAAATTAGTAAAGACTGCGCAGCTATGTACGTTCTTTTGCCGTTTTTTTATCGTAGCCCGCAATAAACTCGACTGTCAGCATCATGCATACGAAATTTCTAAGAAATTCGTATGTATGATATTTTGTTTACAAATTGCTTGCAGGTGTAGACTGTTGGTAACCATGATTAATAAGACTTGGATTATCTACACGTATTTCTTCTCGCCATTTAACGACAACTCTGTAACGCTATTAAATCCACAGTCTCTTCAGTGTCGTTATATAGAGTTTACACTGTACTTACAAAATAAAATAAATGTATGCAATGTATAGCTTAAAAAGAAGCATTGTAGAAATAAAAAAATATACGGTTAAGTTAAATACCATAAAAAGTAAAACTTTGTAATGTAAAAGTTGAAAATACAAGTTTGCGATAGCAATTATATAATATACGTATACGTTACTATATAATATAATCTCTTCTACATGAGCTTATGAACATAAAATTCTTTATTATTAACACGATATTTGTTCATCATTTTGCGTCAAGTATTTATAAGTCACTGTTGTCAATTTAAGTGTAATTAGGAGTTAAAGATCAAATTTGATTGCAAATTATGGTGTAAATTACAATTCCGCTTATTGCCATTATTTGTTTTTACATCATCTTAATCTTAAAACATTCGTTGATTCTTCAGGGAAATCTTCTATCTTTTTTTTTTTTTGAAGAAGGAATCTCGCTGTTGGCCTTAAGGGCCTTTACAGCTCAGCTCGGGCTGTTTTGGCGAGCGTAGCTCGGCCAGAATGGCGTTTTATCCCGCGGCTAGCGCAAGGGCGTCTCCTGTGAGACTCGAACCTCGGCTTGGGCCGTCGCGGGGCGGTCAATCGCCTGAAGGGCAGGACGGAAGCTCACTGTAGTGAGCGAAGTGCGAAGTAAAGGTCCTCGCCTTCCCCGGTGAAGGCGGTTTTTTACCCTAATCTTTGATTGGCTATTTTTATTATTGGCCGCGCGGGCGGCATTTAATTTATTGTTTGCTACAGTAATTGGATCGTCCGGATCCGTTAGTATGTGTCGGGGCCTCCTACGAGCCTTTTTTGTCGGGAAGGGGTAATAGTTGATGCTATTACGCACCAGCGGATTGGGATGGTGTTTAGCCTTGTCAAAGTGGCGTGTGGACGCCAACTTCATCCATTGGGCTATGGTAGGGAGCTCCAGGTCGTGGTGGAGATCGACGTTTCTCACATAGAAGGGCGCACCGGTCGCGATTCTCATGAATCGCGACTGAAGCACCTGTAGCCGGTGTATATAGGAGGGGGCACAATGCGCAAAGACTACGCTAGCGTATGTCATGCACGGTCGGATGCAGGCCTTGTACAGGGTGACCTTGTGTCTGAGAGACATTTGACTCCTTTTATTTAGGAGGAAATGAAGGCGAGAGAGGACAAAATGGGCCTTCTTGCGAACGGCGGCTATGTGCTTTCGGAAAGACATGCCGCTATCGAGCGTGACTCCTAGATATTTAACGGACTTTTGCCATGGAATGGCTTGCCCGTATAGGGTTACCTCTGTCTTGAGGTGAAATTTATCCCTAGCGATAGCACCGGGGTTGCCCCTGGCAAAGAGAACTGCTACGCTTTTCTCGGGATTTATTTGGAAGCCCCATTTCCGAAACCATTCGCCTAACGACGTGGTAGCGGTCTGGAGTCTGTCCACAATGACACCTCTATCTTTATGGGTGGTATAGAGAGCGGTGTCATCGGCATAGAGGGCTAGCTCCACATTGGGAGCCCTAGGGATGTCGCCGGTATACAGCGTGAACAGAAGGGGCGAGAGGACCGAGCCCTGAGGGACTCCGGCCATGATGGGGCGAGGAGACGATAACGTTCCTTCTACGCGATAGCGCATTGAGCGGTCGGACAAGAAGTCGTGTACGATACGCACGAGTCTTAGTGGCACATTAAGGTGGTAGAGCTTGTAAACCAAGCCGTTGTGCCAGACCTTGTCGAAAGCTTTCGCTATATCGAAGAAGAGCGCACCCGTGGCTCTCGGTTTCAGGGAGCTATTCATCCCGGAGAGGATGTGCTCCGTGATTCGATGGACTTGATGAACGCACGAGTGGGCCGGCCTGAAGCCAAACTGCTCATCGGGAATGAGCCCCTTATCTAGGGCAAAGTCTAGGAGGCGCTTTTTAAGTACCTTCTCGTAAAGCTTGCTAAGCATATTGAGAAGGCTGATAGGGCGGTAACTGGTGGGGTTGTTACGGGGTTTGCCTGGTTTGTGAATACCAATGACAATGGCCTCTTTCCACTGCGCCGGGAAGGTGCAGTTTTCAAGGAGGCAATTGAAAATGGACACTAGTAGGCATATCAGATGGGGAATCTTCTATCATGAGTTGATAATGTTTTTATGTAAATAAAATGCTGTTCAAAGCTTATTTACTAATTTATTACTACTTAAATAGCCTCAATTAATAATTATATAATTACTTTCTTTAATGCAAGAACAATCATATTTTGCACTTACGTTCTAAAGGTTGTAAACATATAGGGCAATTGGCAACGAATACTTGAGATACTATATTCATTTTGGTTAACCTTATCATAATATAATTCTATGGTTACTAGCGTAAAAACTAGGCCTAGCCTGGCTCTTAAACGTCATTCCTTCCAATGTCATCAACAAATTGGTTATTGTTTGTCATTAGATGTTTATTAAGTTTAATGAAAGTAAACCTATATAAGTTGTTGGAATTGATTAGTCCCTAGTAAATGTGAACTTCGACATAGATTTTTAAGTTTACTGGATGAGAAACTTGAATACGAGATATGAATTTAGTGCATTTATTTATGTAATTATGGAAACTAATATTTAGTGTTAAGATTTTATATTTAAACTAAATAATGAACAATCTTAGGGACTGAAGTTAGAAGTTAACTTAAACTAGTTTTTTTTAAATTTCTCAACCAGTTTTATTTGACATTGGTAGATATTAAGGGGGAAAATTCAGGATTTTATTCAGCTTATATAGCTTACAACATGGGGCCTGTATAAAATTGGAATATTTGTATATAACTTATTTTAGTTTGAATAGTGGGACAGATCAGAGATATGCGTTCGTCTATTTGCGATGCCATCATCATAAATTAATTTTTGGTGTTGATAGATAATTTATATTTATACATAATTATATTTTTTTATGTATCTGACTTAAGATGTCGCATTCTGAATAAAGATCGACAGTAACTTTGAGTAATTAGACCTTGTCTTTGTTGGACTTTGAATAAAGTCGTCTAAAAATGGCGTGTGTTTGTGTGTGAACAATTATATTGAATATAAATAATGAAATAGTTTATATAAATCCGTCGGATAAATATTTGCTTTTCATATTTTTATCATAGATAAACGTAGTGTAATGAGTAGAATTGCTATTACACTTTGCAGAAGTGAGATACTGTTAAATTATAGTTAATTAACGTGAGACCTATTGATGACAAAGTATTAACTGGTTTTCCCTAGTAGAAGTGACATGCTGTATTTTCCGGTTTCAGCCAAATGGGCAGGCACGACCTCACAGAAAAAGGGCGTGAAGTGATGCAATAGGTTTATATTATTGTTATATAACCTGACAACAATGGTTCCCACAATTACCCAAATACCAGATATCGATGGCCACAGACCATCTTTGTTGGGCCTTCTGTTGACCTTACATCCAGAGAACTACCAACTCGCCGTCGACCCTCCTGGGTTCGTCGGATAATTGCGTGGTACAGAGTACTAGCACGCGTCCTCCACAGATCCGCTTTGTGGGCTGTCGCCCTAATCAGCACGAGATTAGGATGTGGTCTTTCCTGTCGCTGAAGTGGTTCTGCAGGTCATGAAACCTTTTATTCCATTTTCTGCAGTGCCAATCGGTTGCAAGTCACAGCGCTGGTTTAAACGTTCTTACAAGGTAGCCATGCGTTGAAAGCGAGAATGCTTTACAGCGTGGGCAGAAGCGGCGACATCCCGTGATACCAGCGAACTTAAAAATACATAGAACTGTGCCTCCAGGTCCTTCAAACAGGAGAATACTAGGGCAAAACAGAAGACATTGCCATATTTCGAGAGAGATTGGCCTGCCTAAAAATAGAAGACTTGAATCTTCTGGTCTCTCACCAAGGGAATTTCTGGCAGTCCTCCATTCCACCTCCATGATGACTCACTGGCCCACACCGCGAAAACGAAGGCCTCTTGTGACTTGGTCACCACGGAAAATTTCGCGGTGTGATACTTCGATGAGATGTTGGGTCACTTTGCAGCTTCTACCGCATTTACCACAGTGAGTGTTCAGAGCGTTTGTTTGGATCATTACCTGCAACTGAGTTTTATCATCGGACGTCGAGGTAGACGTACGTACGTTCCACGCGTATCACCTGGACGTCCATCATTGCGCAACTGAGGTTTTTGCCACGCACCACCACTATGTGGAACCTGCCCACTGAAGTATTTCCGAAGCAATTCGACTAAAGGTCCTTCCAGACAGGAGCATAACAATTCTTAAAAGGGCAACGCACTCGCGAGCGCTCTAGCATTGGGAATGTCCATGGGCGGCGGTATCACTTAACATCAGGTCACCCTCCTCCGTTTGCCTCTGTTCTATAAAAAAATATGTATGTATTAATACAAATATACGCACTTTGTTTTAATTAATTTAATTTTATGAAACCGTGAATGTTACAAAAAATATATAACAAAATTTTTGCATATCTGAATATTTTGAAGTGTCAGTTAACGAAATCAGCCAACATTAAAACAATAGTTAAATTAAACAAAAAATCTATTTAGAATAGCACAACCTAGCAACTTCATTGGTCATATAATAATTAATCTGCTTCGGGTGACCTGCATTAACAATTGTGCAATATTACTGTAATAATTTGTAAAACAATTGAATGCTGATTATAATGCACATAGTCCGTGTCTATGCCTAAACAGTTTAAAATTATCGCATATTTAGTCATTTGCCGCGTGTATGGTAATAATAATTTCGAATTAACATTTCAACAACCCCGGTTCGCACATATTGATCTACAAATGTAATTTATATAGTTATCCGTTATGATTGTTAGGTCCCGGAGGTACGTATGTATGCACATAATTATCTTACTAGATTGACATCTTATTAGAGACATGAAAAATTATCTTATTAGATACTCTTATCTAAAAGATTTTTACTGTTACGAGTCCTCGACCCTTTTTTCGGTAATTCATTAAGTTTAAACGATAACTTGAGCTATTCGATTATTTCACTATTCTCCATTAGGAATCTAAAAAGGATATATATGTATGTATGTGTGGATTCAGTTTCCGCACTTAGACGCTCAATAGGTCCATTGTGCGTAAAAATCTAAAAAGGATTATCGTTGTCGTTTTGTAGCTATATTCCGCCGTATGTAGATATATATTTTTTAAGTTAATCTACAATTAATTTAAGAATTATTTATTTATACTTTGTTACGTACGATGTTAAGTGATACTGCCGCCCATAGACACGGAATTTTTTGTTACATGAAAACAATCGCTTCCAAAACACCAGATATACGTTTATTGATTTAACACCCTAATTCATTAGCGATATTTAGAAACCACTTTACCGAAGTGTTCCACTGTTTGTACTAGGTACATGCGCCATAGAATATACCTATTAAATATTTAATTAGATAAATTACAAACTAGAGCAGTGTTGGCCTAGTAGCCTCAGTGTGCGACTCTCATCCCTGAGGTCGTAGGTTCGATCCCCGGCTGTGCACCAATGGATTTTCTTTCTATATGCGCATTTAACATTAGTCCGAACGGTGAAGGAAAACATCGTGAGGGAACCGGTTTGCCTTAGACCCAAAAAGTCGACGGCGTGCGTCAGGCACAGATCACCTACTTCGATTAAGAAATTGTCTTGGAACAGTTACAGAAATCTGAGACCCAGACCTAAAAAGGTTTTAGCGCCATTTATTTTAAATTGCAATTTTTTTTTTAATAATACGATATTTACAGTGCTCCGTTCACTTCCATTGAGATCCAGATATAGCCATTTCTTGTTTTACTGACAAAGATGGTAGCTAGTCTGTTACGTTTAAAGTGTTGTTTGTGCTAGACTGCAAAAGTTTCTATACCTGTGGTTGGTCCTATGTTCAAGTTAGTATTACTCAAGATAAGTGGTCTGTTCCGCATATTAATGCTATGGAATTATCTCCATAGAAGTCACTAGGTGTCTTCTACTAGATATTGATTGAAAGATTCAACAAAAACATAACATTGATATTGTTGTTTGTAATTAATAATAAGTAATAAAGGACAAAATTTAACACAAAGTTTATTAACCGTGTTTTTTGCTAATCGTACATTGTATCTTTATTTCTTAGAATATAACTTGTAAGTAATGTTGTGTCGTACTTAAGAAAATTATTGAAAAAAGGGCCACCTTTGAACTTGTTTTAAAGTTGGTCGTGACACTACTTAATTTAAATACAATACACGCTGACTCGTAATTTATCGGTTAAACCCACATTTTGTTAAGGATTGTACTCAAAGATGTGGAATCTTAGATCGTTATACTGGAGATTGTTATTATAAATGCAAAATTATCAAAGCAGTAATAATCGCGGTTGACAAACAAGTTTCTTGATTGTGGTCATTCCATACCTCGTCTACGAGTTGTCGCTACGATTGTAACTTTATAAGTTTACAACACTTTGTCCTAAGTGTTGGATAGTTTGATGCTTGAGGGAATCCAATTATACAGAAATAATTTTTCCATGCCAAGTGTTGCGTTGTTACTCAATTTATTTGGTTTTGTAGAAGAATTTGGAGTGTAGCGAAAGCATAGAGTTATTTGGAGAAAATTTACTGTATATAGAAAAAAATAAACTGCGAAATTTGATTTCCATATAACAAACAATTTAAAGTCTAAATTGTGTCAGGAAGCAGCAAAAATTTCATTCATTAATAATGAATTTCCAGAAACTCAGAAGGGATATGAAAATTACATTTGGTGTATCATGGAAATGTTTCATAATGTTGTAAATATCTATATGTAATATAAATCAAACCGAACTAATAATGAAATGTTGAAATTCACCGCGCATTTTCGCCTAGGTCCCATTGTGTTGGATGACCTTATTATGCGTGTAATCCATTAAAAAAAATCGTTTGTATTCCATTACTTTCTTAATTTTGGGTAAAACGTACGAAAAAATCTGTTCGTCCATATTCCAATAGGGTTTGTTTTTAATAAACATCCCTAACTTGTAATTTCCTCAGATAAAATGTCCCAAATTTGGACCACAAAGTTTTTAAAGACGTGTCTATGTAACCGTTGCCGTTGCTAGGCAACTATCCTAATCATGACTATTCACATTCGTGACAATGTGACCAACGGCTATGAATGTGTCGTGATATGTGATAACAAGTATTTAACATCGCCGATTATTATTATATATTATAATAGTAACTGAATTATTAACCCAAAATTACTTTTCGTATTTTTAACACTCATAATAATGTGATATTAATATTAAAAATGGATACATAAACTGCGAACCTATATAAAAAGGCTTAGATTACATGACTATTGTAAATTGACCACTTCGAGGCCATGTGCAGGAAATAGTTAATGATTTAATAAGGTTTGTACATATCTATCGCTTATTGCTTACTATAATTATGCCAGGTTTCTAAGCTGACTATCAGTCGCTATTGTCACGAGATTTTTTATAGACAGTAAAATACTCTACCATATATGTATAATCGTCTATTAGACAGTGATTTCTATTTAATTTCCGTTGGTTTTAATGGTAACTGTCATATATTCTTATAATGATAACCATTCTATGTTCCATACGTCACCAAAATATTAAGTACTTATTGTTAAATAAATTTTACACTAAACCATCCGAACCTTAACTTAAGTGTGGGCCTAGTATAGGTATATAATTAATTTTCTTATATACAAATGAAGTAGTAGTACATATTTATTTCTTGTATATCCATCACATGTATTTACGCATTATTTATTATCAAATATTTGAATACCTGTTTGCTTACAAATCCTTTTCCATTACCTCATTTTGCGCGCGTTTTTTTATTAATTGTGGTTATTGGCGAAACATTTTCTAATAATTATGATAAATACGTATGTTATTACGCGCCTTGTAAATATATTAGACTAATGACATCTCTAAAATATATAATCGGAATATTTAAAAAAAAGTATTGAGTAAATAGGATCCTTTAGACATCTGTTATTATTAAATCTAATTGAGTCTCAAGAGATCTGCGTTTGATACGATATCCTATGAAATGAATATTTTCTTTATTAATTTTATCTGTAATTCATTACGTATTTTATAGCCGTTTTAAAAGTTTTCAGTGTTCCGTTAAAAATATATTGAAGGTTGTATGGCGGCGTATATTATAATTGTCGGCAATTCAGATTATCACATGAGTAAATACGTAGTATCATCTAACTCTAGGCCTGATGAAGATTGAAACGATGGTTGATATGCTTAAATCGAAATATAATAATTATGTTATTTTAATTTGTCTATAATTGTAAATATTCACGCTAACTCTGTAGCTATGTATCTCTATTATATTTATACCTTATCCTACGCATAGTCTCGGGTACAAGCTTCCGAATAAAAACAAATGTTATGTAAACGTTGATATAAACCTCGGCTTGGTCAATCGCCTGAAGGGCAGGACGGAAAGTAAAGTTAATGGACGGTAAAGTTTCTAAGGTAGGGAGTTGTCTACAGATCTACTTAACCGATTTTAAACATACTTTTACCAATAGAAAGCCACGTTATGTGTAAGTGTCGTAAGCCGAATTTTACGTAGTAAATTTTCAAAGTATGAAGAGAAAAAGGTCGAAACGGTCAAAACGGTTCTACGAACACTGCTGTAACGATGAGAGATATACGAGTCAGTTCTAGAGAAGAGTCAGCGACTGTCCTCAGCCGCGTCTATATGTGTGTTTGCGCTAACTGTGGACTGGGCACGGAAATGATTGCCGCGTTGCCCAATATCTAGAATGATTTGTGGAGAACGTTTAGGTAAAATTTTCGATAGGTTATATTATACGCATCATCGTGTAGAGTTGTTATTAAGAAGCCGTCTATGAGCATCTCCAATTCTAATGTAATTTATATAATGGATAGAAAACGTGATAGTCGTTTCTATGAAAACTATCTCATACATTTTCATCGCTTGTTATTCCATGGTTAGAAGTATATCGTATTTAACTGACACTATTGCAATAAAATACCTTAGCAATCCATTTGTTTACAACTACTCTATTTAGCGTATTATATTTTTTTATTACGAATAAATTTAAAATTTAAAGTACGTTAAAAAAAATAACGTGTCGAGTTCCTGGAATTATATGAAAGATAATGTAATACTTGAATCGAGTTGTAATAATTCAAAACATAAATGTATTATTTACAAGAACTAACCTAAAACCAAAAAAATTATCAGTGTGGTTTAAATATAATATATAATCTATTTCCTTTGTTTCAGATTTACGTCAAATATTTATGATGACAATTTTTTTTCGGAACAAAAGATAAATTGAAAATACAATGAGTTTCATCAACAATGAAACGAACGTCACTCTTAATATATCGGAAACTTTAGACCCCACGCACATTTTTGGACCGCAACGAGATTCCTTACTCATAGTTATTCCGATAACAATAATATACACTGCTACTTTTGTCACAGGGTTGTTTGGAAATATATGTACATGTATAGTCATAACGCGTAACAAAAATATGCACACAGCAACAAACTATTATTTATTTAGTTTAGCAATATCAGACTTGCTTTATTTAGTTAGTGGCATGCCCCAAGAAATGTATTCAATATGGTACAAATGGCCCTACGTGTTTGGGGAAACCTTCTGCCTGGTCAGAGGTTTAGCTGCCGAAACATCAACGAATGCTAGTATTTTAACAATAACTCTCTTTACAATCGAAAGATATTTAGCGATATGCCACCCATTCGTTTCTCACAAAATGTCGAAACTCTCACGAGCAATAAAGCATGTTATCTTGTTGTGGATTATATCGCTTGCACTGGCGTTACCCCAGGCGCTTCAATTTGGCATAAAAATTCATAAAGGCGTTACGATGTGCCTACAAACAAGGGTGATTATTAGACATTCCTTCGAATTGTCTACGATATTTTTATTTATTGCACCAATGCTTGTTATAACAGTCCTTTACTCGCTAATTGGACTTCGATTGAATAAATCAAATTTTTCAAAAGGAGTAACGGAGAAGAAAATACAAAAAAGCAAACGAGTGATTCAGAAAATCCACAGGAAAAATAGTACTCAGTCGACTAGGCGAGTTGTAAAGATGTTGGGTAAGTTTAAAGAGGACGAATGTTTTTTACGTATTTCTCTTTACAAACAAATAACTGTATAAATATGTCTGTATTGTCTTTTGTTAACATGGCTTTTACACAATAAGAAAACACTTTTTAAATAATTATAAGTTTATAATAATAATACATAGCTTCAATCCGTTTAAAAAGTGTTTTCTTAATTGTATAAATAATAAAAAATTAAAATAATCCCGTTATTTAATCATGAATAAAAAATTATAATATACAGCTTACCTATTTTAAATTATTTTTATCTTGTAATCCTATATCCTTTAGTTCCGTAGATCGGAACCCCTTCACGGGTAAAGGCCTCCTCCAGCCTTTTCCAACTGACTCTGTTTATGGTTTTCTCCATTCGCTTCCTGGTCCTATCCATGTAGTTGTCTTTAAAGTCCACCTTTTATCTGTGTTTCTTCCTATATTGAGCCCCGCCCATTGCTTCTACTTCTACTTCTGTTTAAGGGCATAATGTAAGGCATCTATCACTTTTGTTTTTCGCCTTATTATTTCGCTTTTTATTTTAAGATCTTTTCTTATTTTTAGTACGTTCCGGCATTTTACTCGTTTGGTTTTTTTTTTTGGTTGTATGTCCACGTTTGGCAGCCGTATGTGAGAGTAAGTTAGATACAAGCCTACTCAATCCCTAGACAATTTTCTTAAGGCGAAGGGGAATTTGCCCTTTTAAGATTTTAACATATTCAAGAGGCTTTCCGTTTTCCTGCAATGTTTGTAGCAACCGCGCAGTTGTCATTATTTTAGTTTTGTTCTCGTTCATTTTAAGGCCTACTTCTTCACTTTCTTCGTTTAAGGTAACTATCACCTTTTCAAGTTCCTTACTTGTTACAGCTAACACGACAATATCTCCGTGAATATGAGTTGTGTAAGTCGATCCTGGTTAACTCTTATCCCTCCTGCCTGTTGAGGTTTTCGAAAATTTGTTATAGTATCACTATGAACAGCTTGGGTGAGAGGGCGGTATTCTTGTCTCACCCCTCTACCAATCGGTATATCTGGACCGCGTGTCTTTTGTTCGACTTTGCTTACGCTGTGATGATTTCCATTACTCCTACTTAGTTCTTGTTTATGTGGCATTTATTAAAGGGTAGTATTTAAACAAGCTTCTTTTTAATAGCATTATTTGCGTCTGAAAATTTAAGTTGCCTTCTAAATTACTAAGTCAGCCACAATATACGCGCGTCTAAATAATATTATGTTAGCCAATATTATATTCTATGTAAGCTACTCTAAATATAACGGCAACATGGTGGTTATTTTTTAGCATCTAAATTTGTGACATGCAATCAAGTAAAAAACTTCTAAAATATTAATATATGGCACCTTAAAACTTATTCCATTAGCTTCAAATTTTATAACTCAGTAAGTTTAAAATGTAACTTATGCTACATTCATGGATCCTCAAGTTTACCTAAAATTATCATGAAATTGTATATTAAAGCCACTATTTACCTAAGAACTATTGAGGGAATATAAAAAAAAATATTTTGTTTTTCTTATAATAATCGGTGTATTAAAATATAATATAATAAATAAAGGTGAGATACGCGTATAGTAACGTAATCAAAAGTGAAAAAAAAACATTATTGAAATATGAGTGCGGCTCGCGCCTTAGTTGGCTTTCCACGCTTTCTTTTCATTCCAAGCGGTTGTGCCTTTGCCTCTAATGGCGCTGTTGCGAATTTCAGTCTTATTGCAAGGCCCACCACATGCTTGCAGATGTACTTGCGATAGAAGTCTGGACAATCACAGCAACCAGTAATCCAGTCAGTCTGATTGTTTGGTAGAGTTACTTTCCAAAATGAAAAAAAAACTTTTTTATATTAGTCAAAATGCTCAAATTTTTTCTCAGCTTGATTATTCTTCAACGAGGCTTTGCATGGAATTAAGTATGTGTTGCTGGCTGGTGTTGATTGTACAATTCTTATTTTGGTATCAGTTTTGGCCCATTGATAACCTGTTGTCCAATCAAGTAACTGCAGTTCAGGTTGACTCGCGAAGGTTTCTTCTGTTGCTTGTTGTGACCAGCTATTAACCATTTCCTCTGCCACGATTAAGAAACGGGCTAACGGTATACGCTCGCGGAGGGTGTTGTGGTCTTTTATAACTCTGTTAAAAGACTGCGTTGTTCGTGGCCGGTGATACTGGTGCAGCGCCCAAATACCAGTTTGGGTTTCTTACGAGCCATTCTTTTTTAAAATATGTGAAGAATGCTTTTTGGTCTTTCCATTTCTTTAAAAACAACTCTGATGCAGCAGAAAACAGCTCAAAAGATGTAGCTGGTTGCAGTGCATCAATATCTTCCAATATGTGTTTCCGAAAATTCTTTCCCGTGGTTTGGTCCAACTTAGTGCAAATTTTCTTCTTGGCGTGAGCCCAGCAAATTTTCACTATCGTTTCAGCTCCAAACACTTCACGAAACGCGTTCTGAATACTTTTTGCAGCGTCGCAAATAAGGATTTTTGGTTCATAAGTATGAGAAAAAATTGACAAAAGATTGCTCTTTAATCCTTGAAACATTGTCTTGAAATCAGCCTTAGATTCATTTGTAGATATGGTCAAGCAAATTGTATGAAATTTTTTGTTTTTATCGGTGGTTCCCACTATCAATACCGGATACCCCTGCCAAATTAACTTATATGTTGCATATGCATGCAAAATGTCAGCGGCAATACATTGTTTTAACAAGTTCTTTGTTGATAATACGATGCGAAAACTAGGTGAATCACTTTCCAAAATATAATAGACTATCACAAAAACTTCGTTCTCGTTTTCTGGCACGTTAGTGTGTTCAGTTACCTATTTTTCCAATTCTCCTAAGGAAATAGTGGAAGGTCCATATTTGATGCGCCGGCAATCTGCTAAATAATTATAAAGCTGCCGTTTTGTAGGTACTTTAAGTTCAGAACTTTTTTCAAACGCACCAAGATTGATTTCGGCTTTAGGTGGAGCTCATACAGTTTGTTGATTTCAGATTTGGTTTCGTAACAAATACCGTAATCGTAGTTGCTCTTAATAGAATCATGGTCATGCTGGCAATCTGTACGATAAAGACTAATAACACTGCCTCTGTATCCGCCTCAAATAGCAAATATATTTCTGCAGCACACTGTACCCCTTTACGTGGTACTTTGTTGCATCTATAAAACCGTTTCTTCCCGTCCATGGTATTGTGTGTAGTGCGTATTGCCCACGTATTGTCTGCACTCACAGCTGCTTTAGCGGAGCTAAATCTTGAAAATTTTATTTGAAATATCCAGCTCTTAGATTCACTTCGCTTATTTTTCGACAGCTGACCTTCTTCTTGCGATTCTTCGTCAGAACAGTACAAAGGTACTTCGTTATTGTTTTGAGACGTCATATCTAATTAAAACTTAGAGAAAACTTTAATTTAATTATAGATCAAACATATGCAATACAAACTCATAAACGCACGAACGGTAATAATCAAAACAAACACGGGTAAGGTGTAGTCTGTGCATGAATCGAATGTCGCGCTCTGATTGGTGCAAATGGCCAGTCGCTGTCATCTGTTGCACTCGCGCCAAATCGTAGGTACAGAGGCTTTTTCACGAAAAAAGAATATGAATTATTATTTTACGAGCTAAGTTATAATATATGATGTTGTCTATTGAAGCCCGAACGATTACAAATTGAGGAGCTTGTATTGAAGCTGTAAAGCGAAAAATGTTGATGAGTTGTAAAATCCGTGGCTGAGTTAGTAAATTTCATGGCAAGGTATAAATCAGAAGGACAAATAAAAATAACCGTTGATATTTATTTGATGTTGATTTTAAAATATTTAGTTGGCATTGTAAAATAGACAAATTAGTTTATTATAGGCTAATTTATTTTGCCGTTGCTTAGTTATAAAATTTAAAGTTAGACCACGTGGCCAAATAATAATTCTGCGGCTGGACTTATAATTTCTCTTTATTAAAAGCCTCCCAAAAAACCTCGTGTCTCCCTTCCTAAAAAATATTGTGTCAAACGCTTTCGCATAATCGATAAAAGCGATGTAAAGTGGCTTGTTAAATTCCCTATATTTCTCCATTATTTGTTGCAGTACCTGTATATTGTCCGTTGTAGAATATCCCGAGAGGAACCCGGCTTGTTCTACTGGCTGATGGATATCGATCGTCGG
Organism: Pieris brassicae; assembly: GCF_905147105.1. Taxonomy (NCBI): domain Eukaryota; kingdom Metazoa; phylum Arthropoda; class Insecta; order Lepidoptera; family Pieridae; genus Pieris; species Pieris brassicae. The sequence continues at coordinate 18,397,985 of NC_059666.1, read as the reverse complement.
ACCCAGTCGGCTTTGTAATATTGACATGAATATTTTATACACACTTGAAAGAAGACTAATCGGGCGGTAGTTCGAAATGTCTTCAGGGTGTCCTTTCTTACATAGAAGTACTATGTCAGATTTCCTCCATTACTTCGTCAAATAACATAGGATGATTAGAAATAAGACTTTCTTCCTTCCATTATATATAATAGATTATTTATTTTCACTTCTATGTGCATTACGCATACCCTTTTAAATAATTGGTTTAAAATATAACACAAAATATTAGAAATGTCCTTTTTTATGACTATGGAATAGATTTATATTAATTTAAAATATTAAAGCACTTGTTATTGCGTGTCGACAAGTAATATTTCCCTTTTTTATACAACACGGAAGTATTTATAACACTTCAATATACAAGTACCTACTCTTATAACTATTTATCTCATGACTTCGATACTTATAGCCAAACAATTCTATTCTAATGATTTAATTTTCTTTTCTAGTGGCCGTAGTTATAGGATTCTTTATCTGTTGGGCGCCGTTCCACGCACAAAGGCTCGTCGCAATCTACGGAACAGCTGAGAATCACTTAGCAAAATCGTCTCTGCTGCTGTCAGCTTATCACTTCTTAACATACACTTCTGGAGTCTTTTACTACGTGTCGACCTGCATTAATCCCATATTTTACCACATAATGAGCAACAAATTCAGGGAAGCATTTAAGGTTAGTTTTTTCTTCGTAAAATTTAAAAATTTAATAAAATAAATGAATCATATATTTATATAAATAAAGTTTTGCTATTGAAGATATTTCTCCTTAACTATTTATCGGTGCGTGATCAAGTAATTATTTGAATGTTGAGTATCTTAACGTTATAACTAATTTTCTTATTGTTCGGTCTTCATTACTATTCAGTAATTAAATGAAGTGCCTGTTTTTAAAAGCCCTAACCGATACGTCAACTTGCTACCTTCAAACTGCTCTATCCTCCACTTGTCTCAGGGCATTAGGGATGTTGAGACCTATAATTGTCTTAGTTTGGTCAAATCATGGAGTAGGCCAAGTCAAATCATTGACCCCGACTTCGCCTGCCGTTACTCCTCCCTACTAGTTTGTCGAGACTATCTGGTACTCTCCGGGCAATGTGGCCAAAGTAGGTAACCCGTTTAAAAATGACAGTTAAGAGTCTTATGGTGAACTTTTGTTTATTTTGAATGGACTTATCAGTTCTTTTTGCAATCCATGGTATTCGGAACCTTCTCCTCCAACACCACATCTCGGATACCTCTATCTTATTGCAGTCCGCTGCACGAATTAATCAGGGATCTGATCCACACAAAATATGAAAAATACCAAAGTACTACTCTGGGTAGTATTTGATACGTTTCTGTTTTGCCATATTTCGGTAAATTTGATCCTTGATTCTGTAACCATTTGTGCATCATGTTTCAGGGACATCCGTTATTACTAACGGATTCCGCGTCACATTCTCCGCGTTTGCTTAAGATTTAAATAATACATTCTACCCAAATACATACATTCTAGGCCCGCCAGTTTTCCAGACCAAGTGAGGAGTCCAGCCCGATCAACTAACATGACTTTTGTATTTACCCTATAAGACCGACCAATTCGCATCCCTGTTGTATGGCAACCTCTTTGCGGTTTGAAAGGCACCGACTCTACGTCGTCGCCTACCCTAACCATTGACTTTTCATTCTCATATAGGCTGGCAATCAATTCTACTTAGTGTTCTGAAACTCCCATCTCTAAGGATTTTCCAAAAGTAATAAGGGCAAACACATATATATATATGAGATAAACAAACATAATACATATTTTCTTTTATTAACATGACTTTTACACATTAAAAAAAACACTTTTTTAAGGGATTGAAGCTATGTATAATATAAACTTATAATATTTTACATTTCGTTTCGTGAAACATCGGGAAATATTTAAAATTATGTAAAATAATTATACGTTTATATTATACATAGCTTCAATCCGTTAAAAAAGTGTTTTCTTTAAACATAATACATATAGGCTACTCTCATATTGTTGGCTTGGAAACTGATTCCCAAAGTAATCCGTTAACACATTTCAGGTTACAATAGCCCAGTGTTGCTGTCGGGAGACAACGAGATCAGTTACGAAGCGGTGTTCATATACAGCTGTACCATTCTCCCGACAACCTACATCAAACGGATCGATGAACTCTGGTATCATATTTGTGGTTACACCTTAATAATTTGTTGAAAATACTTAACTTTTAATTTAAATTCGTGATTCTATTATAACCTGGACTTAGTGGCTTCCTCACAATGTTTTAAATGTATGGAATGTATGTAATAATTTTGTATCGATAAATCCATTGGTGCCCTATGCGCGGAGTTGAGGAACACTACCTTAATATAATATGCATTTCAGGTTCCTTCAAACAGCAGCTGAGTATAAAAGAACTGCAACCAGAATATACCTGTACCAAAGAAAACATTCCAACCTCCCGAGTTTTTAAAGTTTGTGAGAAATGTAAACGTACATTTTCTGTTCCCTCTCTGCTGGAGCTTAAAAGTTGTAGCCATAAAGGCCATACTGATACACAAATTGCTAATAGTGCTTAATCAGTATAAAATAATATAGGACTTTATTGAAATAATTAGTGTACTCGAGATTAATTAGTTCGATTTGCAGGTTTGTTATGTGATTGTAATGCATAGAAAATGGAACACAAGTAGAAATGTTAAAGAACCGACTGTTTCGAGACTAGTTTGTTTAAAAAACTTATATCTGCTTCGAGTGCTTTTACCGTCGGCGTTTTAGTTCATAAGAGACTACTAATTTTTAATGGCATCTACTATTGGATTGTTGAGTTGAATAATATTAAATTTAATTTTTTTTCTCTATAAGCCTTTAGCTATATTATGATCTGCCATAAAAAAATAATTCAGTTTTCGTTACTGATTTTATAATTCGTGCATTATTACTTTTAAAGTTTTAAGCAATGCATTATTCTGTAGGGGTCCCATTACTTAACATAATGAACGTTATCGCCTACATAGTACATTTAAGAAATTAATTTTTCTTTTCACTAATTTATTATTTATCCTTAAAATACATTTTGAATACAAGGACTCCAATAATTCAATGTATTATTATTATTAACCTTTAATTTCAGTTTAAACTTAATTTTTATATTTGAATATCGCACACAAAATAAATATCAAAGAAACTCAACGATTATAAGCCATAGAAAAAACATAACTATTTAAGTTTAACTATGACTCTGTATGACATCTTTATTATATACATTGAGATAATTATTATTTTTTCGAACCTTAGGTAGTTGCAGGGTGTATAGGTACATATATTTTAGCGAATAATTAGAACTGTTTTAATTTATATCGACATTTTACATTTGAAATTTTATATGACACGACGTTGTTTCATTTACGGGTCTCACTTACTTATCGTTACATTAAACCAAATATATTATTGTAAGGTATTTTTATTTGAATTAAAATGAATGACTGTCTATAAAATAATTTTAAATTAATAAAGTTATAACCCATTTAAGAAGCGCAAACGTCCGTTTATCTGATATTAAGTATATCATAAAATAACTGGTTTTTATTCCAAATTGCCACGGGTTGTTAGAAATTTAAAAAAATATATAATTAACGAATTACTATCGAATTCCTAATAAATTTATTACACACAATTATGTTATTAACAGCTGTTTTAGTCATATATGTACGTGTAATTTAATTAAGAGTCTCACTAAAATAGGATTAAATTAGAATAATAGGTTGGGGAAAAAGTTTCTTCGCATTTTTTAAGAAAATTCACAACATTTTTTAATATAGTTTATTTGACTAAAGTATGTAGGTACCATTTCTCCATCTTGTTTTGATATAGAAATTTTGGGGCTTCTGATGATTGCAATGTCTTCTCGTGATGTTAACCTGACCCTGCCTAAAGAATTCTGAAGAGACCGAAACAGGTGGAAATCTGAAGGTACAAGGTCAGGACTATACGGCGGATGCATTAACACATCCCAGCCAAGCTCTCTTAATTTTTGATGAGTGGCTAAAGATGTGTGAGATCTAGCGTTATCATGATGAAAAACCACACCCCTTCTGTTGATTAATTCCGGTCACTTTCTTTCAACTTCTTGCGTTAATCTCATCAGTTGTTCGCAGTAGAGTTCAGAATCGATGGATGGATGGATGGCCTGGCGGTAACAGCTCAATGAATAATGCCCTTCCAATCCCACCACACACACAGCATCACCTTGTTGCGAGTTAACCCGGGTTTCACCACAGTCTGTGAAGCCTGACCGTCCTTTGACCACACTCTTTTTCGCACGTTCTTGTCGTACGTGATCCACTTTTCATCACCAGTTATCAGCTTCTTCAAATATGGTTCGGTTTCATTACGTCGTAATAAAGAATCATAAATGAGTACACGGTTCATTAGGTTTCTTTTGTAAAAACAGTTTTGTGGTCAATTCCCAGTTCTTCAGCTACGTCGTAACTACTGACATGCCGATCTTGCTCCCCTTTTTAAAAATGGCACCCATTTCTTCCGTTATAGGGGGACCAGAGCGACGTGTGTATTTGACATCAAAATTTCCGGATTGAAAACGCTTAAACCAACTTTAACCAGGTTTAACTCTCACAGACACTGGACTAGGTCCATAAACATCGCAAATTGTTTACCTTTTCTTGTAGATTCATTAGATTCACTCATCTTGAGAGTACGAAAAATAAATAAAAATCACGCACTTTCCTAATTTGAACTTGGAATCTTCTTTAAAATTTAAACTTTTAGTCATACCAAAACCAGCCAGATAGACAAAGAGATTTTATAACAAGTTCATACATACTATAATGCGAAAAGACTTTTTCCCCAACCTAATATGAAGTTTTGTTTTTATGTATTAAATAGACAAACTTTAAATGTAAACTATTATACATTGAACTATATCTGCAAATATACTATATTGAAATTTTTGAAATCAATCGTAAAAGAGACTAAATGAGGTATTTGATAATATTTATTTTATATAAGGTTACTAACTACGCTTATGTAATTGTGCATAAAATATAAACGTTTTATACAATCTGAATGAAATTTAGTTTTTTTTTTTGTGGGGAAATTATATAATTACGCATACCCTCCCGCGGCTCTATGCCTTGTGGTATAGAGCTATATGGGACTCGCTACTGTGCTTACCCTTAAATACCCCCGAGGCAGGACACGGTAACACCGAGCCTTGACCGCATCCCGCCACGCGATAAGCTGTTGAAATCATGATGTGGAAAGGACCTTGGCACAGGTCAAGGGTCAATGGCCAATATGGCCTGATTTGTAGAGCTGGGGGAGGTCGGGTACAATGCTTGCAAGGATGCAGCAGTATCCCTTCTTTTAAACGCACGAACCCCTGTTCCCCCACTGAGCCGCCTGCTTGCCCAGAATTACGGAACACGTTGCACGGTTAAATGGCGACGCTGTGTTCTCCTACGGTGACGCGCATAGTCTGCGGGATCCACCTCCCTGGCCTTCTCCACCTCTTCTTTATGGCACGTGATGGACTCGCCGAATCTCTGGAGAATTTTCCTCGTGCTGTAGCACGCCCAGTAGACGCCTCCTTTCTGTCGCTAGTGCAATCCATTGAGAGTGTGTAGCGCGTCATTAACACCGCCGGCGTCAGAATGGTTTAAGTATTTATTAAAAAAAAGAAAATTATGTAATGGAAAAAAAATTGACAGCTCCCAATCAGCCGCAACGTTAGGGTTGTCAAAAGGTGTAAACAGCTTTATTATTGCTAATTATTTACAGTCATAATTTTTCTCATTTTCATACAAAATTAAATATATTATATTTCGTGTTTTTGATAATCCACAGTTGCCAGTTAAATAACGGTTCCAAGGAGAGGTTTTAATACTTTCAATAAACGATTCCCGCTAGAGGTAAGTTTGAGCGCCAGAGAAAAGATGGTCCATTCGTTTCGTACGATAAATAAAGACAACCAATGGGAATTTTTGACATATTATATATGCTTTTCCCATAGCGACATTTCACGTACAGTATACATATCTTCTCGTTGACGAAAGGTGAAGAGTCCATCTCATATTAAGTGCAGATTCATTGTTCTTACTTGTGATTTCACAAATTACGAAATACTTGTTTTAAAATAAGTACAATAAGTATAGTCCTGTACTTGTTACAAACACAATAAACATAATATAATCAACCTAATCAAATAATATGCTTAGCTCGCTATAAAGCACGCAATGCTTGATGCGATAGTCTTGATAGATAGTAAGTTTGTCTTTCTCGTAACCTCAGCCTTAACCAATAATTCTTCTCGTTCCGTTTACCTAGCAGGAGCAGAGTTCTGAACTAAATTGCTGCAGTCTAAGGAATACATCCTCGACTTCTAAAAATATACGTCAACGGTGGGTTATCCATACGTAATGTAAAATGTCTTTGTTTAAAAACACCAAAAACCACTTCTTTGTTGGCTGTAACTACGCTCCGCATCTCTTAACGTGCGGGAGCATCAAACAACAACTAAAGCAAGCTATTTTAACACAGTTGCTCATACAGATTCTATGATTCATGCAAATATTTCTAAGAAGAAGCTACTAATTTATTTTAATATCAGATTTAATAACTTGATTCAATGAGTTAGGTTAGGTTTCATTTCATTTAATATCATATCTATAAAAAAATCTACTGAAGACTTTGCTGTATGGGCATAGTTCCCTTTGCCTACCCAAAATGGGTGAAGAAAACAAAAAAAATCTCTGCTTATATTCTTTTACGGTTGGCGCCATTTTCCAAAAATGTTCTTGCTAGTTTAGTTGTTTGTTGCACTGTACAAACACACGTTGAGTAATTTCGACGACAATTTATTTAATTTATCACCACCCGAAATCAGTAAAATTTCACAATATGCTTCGGAAAACATTTTACCGGAAAAGTTTAAAAGTCGCTACATATCTACATACGACGAATTTATTACGTGGCGAGAAGAGAAAAAAGCAAATAGTTTTATTAAATTGATTAATTTTTTCACAACTGTATTAAAAATAGTTGTTCAGTACACGTGCGGAACCATCGTTGCAACTTGCTCCGACTGTCAACCCTCACCTTTACAATGACAGGCTTTCCGCACTTGTAATGAAATAACCGGCGATAAAGACAATGTCAATATTTAACGATAAATTGCAATTCTTACTGCCATCTCTAAGGTATACTACTCAATATTAGATTACTAAACTACCTAAATACATATAATATACTTTCTATTAATTCCGGTAAGGAAAATCGGGAAAGCCTAATTGCTTTACGTTAGCTGTATGTGCTAAATATAATTTTAAAAGCACATAGAACTCTCTCCTTTGATCGTAAGAACCTTTCAAAGAGAAATAGAAATGTTGTCGTTGGTCAAACAGTAAGCACCGACTTCACCAGACGCAAGATACAGGCAGAGAGGCTACCCGCTTACTGTTTACAACTCAATCATTTGGTATACATTTAAAACCATAAGGAATACGACGGTTAAAACTGTTATATTATAGTGTCCAGATTAAAATTTGTGAAGTCATGGACGACAAGTTGTTTAGTGTTAACCCACTTACAACTATGAAGGTCATGCTGTTAACCTGCAACTGTGCAGCGAGAGATTTTTTTACGATGCAATTCTTGTAAGTCGTACGGTACAGGAAAACCTGGCGCGATACGGTTCGAAAGCCTTGTACACTTGTAAATGCCATACAAAATATTTGCAACCAACGACGTGTGTTCGGCACAAACTAATCGAATAATACAACGTCAAAATCTTCAATAAAGAACAGCATTGTCAGCAAAATATTAAAAAAATACATGAAATGCACGCAGATTAAATACCAAAGTAGTAGTTTAGTCTACGCTAGAACAAAATATCACTAATTAAATTTCGTCATAGTCACTCACTACCACGTTATTTTATTTTTTAAAGACTGTACATACATTTCCTAAGTGTACCGAGGCGGAGTATTTATTCCACTGAACTTGGCCTTCTTAAAATAAATCTTATATTACAATTAACATTCACTTAAAAACAACATCGTATTACGTAAATTTTATTCATGAACACCTGACGTGTTGAATTTGTGTTATTACTTAAATACTGCTTGCTTTAAATGCTATGCTTTTAAATAATATTTTTATTTATCCTAAAGTTAAATTGTTCATGCAATATACAATTTCTATATGAAGTTTGAATATATGTGCGTTTAAATTTTGTCTGAAGCTTTGTCATTGTGGATTAAATCATACACATTCTCATTGTGCTATCCAGGTAAGTAGTATTTATTTATCTCAAACTTAAATATCTCTAACATATACAAATTAGGTTAAGGGACCGCTTTATTGCACACTAAACTAATATTAAAAATCGTAATTATAATTCTTAAAAACTTGTGTTATTGAACCCTAAATGGTATCATGAATATGTAAAATGAATAGTTTCAAATTGCCAGTCATCGAATTGCTTTTACAGCAGACGGTGATCGCTTCAACACACGGCGACATTGTGAGTATAATATACATCTATTTCGTATTATTATGTTTCATATATAGAATATGAGGCGCTGTCTTAAACGAAATGCTTTGAGTTTTGCGCTGTGACTCAGTGATTCTTAAGAAAATATTAAGACGAGGCATTACTTCGGACTATCTTAGCTATATCTTATAAAGCTCACAGTCTTATTTTTTACGAGTTAGAGCAAAATTGTACGATATTCGTTCTTAGGTTCTTGTCTTTTACATAGAAAAGTACTATGCTTGCTGAAATGTAATAACTTATCCTCGAACATTAGAAGACAGTTGTTTCAAATTGTTATCATTTGTTCTACCATTTAATTTAATATATATTTTTAAAATGTTACCATGGATATTAACGATTAGAGACCTTAGCATCCCTCAATATTTTTTTTTAAATATAATTTCCGGTAGTACTAAATAGTGTAAATTGTTTGTTATAATATTCATGTTTTTGCAGCAATAAATTTGCTACTGTAAGCATACGTATTTTCTAAAAAATTATAACATTAATAACGTTTTTTTATTAAGCGTATAAACATAGATACAACTCCCTTATTGTTCAAAATTTTAGTTGTTCAATTCAATAGAAATGTAAATAAAATAAACAAATGTTTCATAAAACCTTACATATTACGTTACAGTATTACAAAAACCCACCAAATCGCTGATCTTAATGAAATTTGACTCCCATATGCTCATGGAAATGCACAGCACAACATTTAACCAACTTATCAAATACATTAGTTTAATTGTTGTAGATGTTCAGATGTATTATTACACATATTAATCGTGTCTTCTTGTTTCTTTAACGTATAAAATATAGCATTTTTAAAGTCATCCTTCCAATAATACAGGAGATAATATTACGAAACAATTTGAGATACCTTAAGGTATTACAGCGTGATATAATAAACTGTGGGCCATTTTCTGACACCGATCGGTATTCTTTAGGGAAACATACAACAAGGAATACTTTCCGTTTCAAAAATAACAAGTTGATTTGTAACTGATGGAGTAATTTGGCAAATATCCTCCAACAGCGATTTAGCGAAATACTCGTCGACAAACCTGCCTGAAAATGTTACACGTTTCTCATGTATTTCCCAAACTATACTCATTATACCAAGTTCGTACTAACGATTAATTTGGTTTTACTTATATAAGCATGCCATGTTGCCAAGAAAATATAAGCCTTTACTACGTCTTTTTTTTATTTGTATTGATTAGTATTGTTTAGATTTTCAGTTTAGATCGGTTTAGTAGTCCAAGGGAACCATTCTTCTTCACCTCTCACATCTATATATGTATATATATATATATATATATATATATATATTTATAGTATACTTTTGCAAGCATACAGTACTGCTACTACTATAACTACTTTTCTAAATACAGTCAAAACTATTTACAAAACCGATGACATCTTTTTGAACAACATACTGGTTATATTGACCAAAATCTTAGGTCCCGATGGGTAAAAGTATAATAACACTTATATATTATACAATATACTTAATAACAACGGCATGGCCCTACTCTCGGTTTTTACGACCAAATTGAATATTCCCTTTGATGACGTTATAATAGATTTTGACTGTAGTTGTGTAAAAACGAACAATATTATGCATTCGTTGAATACAATTCTGGACTATGGATTATCAAAGAGCAGTTATTCTTCAGCAATTAACATACAATACTTTACATTGACCTTTGAATTATCATAATTTTAAAAACGCTCTTATCGGCATCCTTTAGAATACTATTATATATATTACTACTTACTTATAAGCAATAATTTTTCGTCTAAGCTTGGTTACCCACAACACATGAATGACGTAGTGTGGGTACCAGCGTATGTATAATATTAAACAATAGAATAAGGATTAATTATTGAAGCTATATTTAGCTTGTATTTTAACGTAGGGTTCATATGTATTGCTTAACCATAACGTTATTTTTCCCCGGCAAGCAATTTTTTATTTATTTATTCCTGTTCAAAGTTTGTCGTAATCATTCGTACATTAGTACAAAAAATAGTTTATACCAATGACTATTACTTATTAAACTTTTTGCCTGTGGATAATCTAAATCTGATTTCTGATCACTTTTGTTTACAAATACAAATCTTTATATTTATTTAGACGATAATCTCATTCTGTAATCCATCTTGATTCCAAGCTGACAAAATCAGGGAACCAACTAGTCATACATCTCACACGTATTTCTTTCCTCGAGATGGTTAAGATTCAGAGTCATCATTTATAATGTAAAAATCGTATTGAATTGAATGATACTTAGAATTACGTATTAGGGAGCGTTCAAGTATTACGTCACACAAATTTTGGAGTTTCTTGACACCAAATGAAACGCGCCGTTACGTTTCTGTATCAAATAGTAAAACGTTTCGCGACCACCCGCAGTGACTCTTTATGCCTAAAACTTACCATTATGTGGTATAAAGTACTGACAAGTAGAAAATAATATTAACAATAACGCGAAATATATCCCCGCTCCGCATCGTAACGTTTTACAAGAGGACAACCCCCCCCCCCCCCAAAATTTGTTACGTAATACTTGAAAGCTCCCTTACGTGTAGACATGTGTACCAGGTTTGGTAATAGTATAAATATCGACACCTAATATAATTATTATCCTCAGAGAGGAATTAACTTATTGCCGTCGTATAGTTCTTAAAATAAAAAATATGAAAGTATCCTTCTGCCTAATTTATTACTCTATCCTAGTGTCAGGCTATCATAATATTCGTGCTAAATAAATGAATCTTATTAAAATAATTATACCGATAATTGTATTAAATCACCTTGGAATCAATGAAGATGTGTAAATTGAGATCAATGTTAGCGCAGCAATGTTTTCTATATCGATCACTTTAACTCGACTGTAATTATTTCACGAGACCGATCGAAACACCAGATTGCATTATGCTAACCGATTGCTTTATAAATATATAAGAACTAGTGAAATACATTGCTTTTAATAGATTTGAGTACGATTAGTTAATGAGTACTACAATATCCAATATCGAGGCTTCAACCCTTGCCAATGTTACAATCCGTTCGTTCAAATTACATGTACATAAGTGCAAAACATGTATTACTACTATATAATTATAATAATTTGTTTACAAATGGTCGATATATATACTTATTTAAATGTCATATATTATTGACTTTATAACACTCGCACTCGTCGTAGTCAACGAGAGTTTATTGTTAGTTCGGTAAAATGTTCTAAATTTCCGTTAAATAGTTTTAATCAAATGTATAGTAGGTACTGATGTAGAATACTTAACAGGCACTATTGCAGTTTATCGTTATAATAAAGTGCCCAAGTAAAAAACTAACAATTTGCAATTTTGGTTTGCTTATTTTTAATCGTATCATTTACCTCGTCGTTTTTTAGTAACTTGGATATGATGGATATGAACTTATATTTAGTAAAGTAACCATAATTAATTAGCACAGCATGGCATTAATTACCACTAATGCAGGGTTTGAAGGTAAATGACATTTACGCAAGTCTTAAAGATATGTGTATACTACATAAAAATACTTCGATATAAGATAAATTTGGCCTGAAGGCTTATTGTGGCGAAGAGACATATGAACTCGTTTTACAATATTTTTGGTTATGAAATCCTTGAGAAGAAATCGTGTCCTATTTAAATTAAATTATTTCTAATAATATAAAGCACGCACGCAGCTAGACCTAAAATAAACCTGGGGTAGGTCTGATTAAGAGTATAAAAAAATACTGATTTTGTAGATTATAAATATAGTTTAATTGACATCTCGCTTTTAGTAGATAGCCCTCGAGATGTGGAAACTGTGGGTTTAAGGTGATGTTTCAACGCACATTGGACGTCCGTTCTTATAACGTCGTGACAGTTTCACTTATTAACTAAGTGTAGTTGCTTTTGAATCGATATAAGTAGATTCGGAATGGCCTTATTACTCTGAGAATACCAGTGCAATATCATTGTTCAGTTGGAACGTAATCTAGAATAAATGTAGACGTATGATGTCGTGAGTACTATTGAGTGAATTAAGTGATTCTTGTTACTTGAATGATAATATTGACACTTTCAGATGATTGTTAACTTAGTAAGTACTTAATAGATATTTTGTCATTGTCCAGCGCTAAAAAATATTTGAACCCTTGAAACACTTAAATACAGTAAGTCTAAAATAACATATTTTTCAACTACGTGTATTAACAAAAAGTTAGTGGCTGCTTTACCTTCGTAAATGTTTGTATGTTTTCGTATATACTAAAATACCTAAAATTATCGAATGCATCTTAATATTATTTTTCGTTTAATAATTGTGGGGAGATTTGTGTAGAAGTTTTCAACTAGCTTAGTTATCTCAAGGTTTATGTCAACAGACCACCGTTATACGATTAACATAGTACTCGTAATAGATTTATTGTATTGTCTTTTGTTAACATAGCTTTTACACATTGAAAGAAAACACTTTTTTACCGTTTGAAGCTATGTATGATTATAAACTTATGATTATTTTACATATTTAAAAAAAACGACTTTTCGCGTGCTTTACAGCGTGCGGCAGTCCTTACAGTCACCGTGACCACGTATTATCTAAAATAATTATAAGTTTATAACAATACATAGCTTCAATCCGGTAAAAAAGTGTTTTCCTTCAATAGATTTATTGTTATAACATACCTAGTTAATTAAGTTTCATAGATACAATTAATAATATTTTTCATATATTACGGTTAAATACATAGAATTATAACATTCTTATTCATTCAATAATTTCTAACATTCTTTTGACAGCTATGGCGGCAACCATGACGACAACGAAGCAACACACAGATTTTAGCAAGTTGAGTAAAACTCGGGAGTCTGACTGGCCTGCCGTACTTTTCTTCATACATATCCACTTGCTGTCTATATACGCCGTATGGCTCGTTTTCACAGAAGCCAAATTACTGACTATATTATTCCGTGAGTACAAGTACAATATTTAAGGAAAGATGCAGAGTCAACACTTAGCGAACCATGACTCCATAACGTTTTAGTCTTACAGAAGTGAATCGCGCTAAGTCTAGACTTAGGCATCCGAATCTTACACTTAGGTTATACATAAAATTCGAGGTATTCGCTTTACGAGCCCTAACGGCGATGCGGTGAAAGCGTACGAAAATGACATAAGGAAGAATGAGCCCACTGATTTTGACAGTGGTTCCATCGCATGCGACGATATGTAGAGAGGAACGGAGGTTACTTCAATAAACAATAAAAGTATTGGCAACTTTCTACATTAAGCCGTTTTTTATTTTCTAAAAAATTTCAGTCTATTCTAGGTATTATCGTTTGCTATAGGTGTCTAAAGAAAACATGTTGTTTCATGCTTTAGAATAAAACACTACTACTTACTAACATTCGAAGCCCACTTTCGTTCGCTTCTTTACCAGAAAAATCTTATTAATAGACAATTAAATTAAATTCCTCCTATGAATATTCTGGTCGCCATTAAAAATTCTAAGTTATGAATGAATCAAATATTCAGTAAGACCGACGAATAATTATGTCGTACCTTGAAAACATACATACATATTTTCTATTAATTCTTAAATTCTACCCATATTTTAATTATGTAACCACAAAGTTTCAATTAATCAGGAAACGTAGCATAGCATTCGTTCTTTTTATGTTTGCCTATAAGTGCTTGTCAGTGGGCAGAGCGTTCGCGAGCAAAAGCTCACAAAGCTTTACAAAAGTAAATAAATCCTAATTATTTCTGATACCTTCCCACTCTGATGGCAAATACTGATAACTTCCACACGCAGTTTTCTCTGTAAGTGGATCACGCCTAAACAAAGAGTTAGAAGGTAAACTAAAGAGATAAAATCATTCATATACCAATCATTTAAGATGGACTATATTTCAATAAGAATTATTTTTTCCTTTGTTTGCTTCGATAATTTCAGTTATTAAAATTTCTTACAGTTCTCGTCCTTACATTATTTGCCACACTAGGAGCCACTATTGGAGCACATAGACTATGGGCGCACAACACATATAAAGCAAGCTCTGAACTCAGAATATTCCTCATGCTGTGTCAAACTTTAGTTGGACAGGTAATTGTGCAGTGCATGTATTTTCAACCTCCAAATGAAGGTCAAATGATGTTTTAAAATATGCAGTTTCGTAATGAACAATAACAGAAGGTCGAGCAATAACCTTAGGCTAAGATCTAGATTAGCAATCCTGGTTAAACATAAACCAAACTTTTAACAAATATTTTAGATTAAATTAAAAGTCTCATGAATTATCGTTAATTCATCCTTATACAACGAATGAAAAATATTATTAAATGTTAAATACGCCATTAAATAATTGTACACTGTGTGTATCCTTTGGGTGCTTTAGTTTAAATTTTGATATTAGACAGGAACATTTCTATCATCAAATATTTTAATACCAAAATAATTATGTTTAATAAACTAATTGCTTTACGTGCAATAGTATAATTTTTACGTGACTGAAAACTAGAAAAAGAATCACCTAATCCTAAGAATCTAATTCAAATGGAAACCTAAACCTTCGAAAGATTGTAGTCAAATTGGTATATTTTATTTTGATCATAAAAACTATAAGTAAAACGAATAAGATTCTACTTTTCATGCCGTTATTATGCCAATTTCAATTTTAATTGTATATTGTTTAAATTCGCGCTCAAAAGAACTTATGAAATATCACGGTGAAACGGATTTAAGGTCAAAATGTCGAATAAAGTTGTTTACCTTAAACGCCTTCCGCACTTGTTATGAGGATGTTGTTATTAAAATTTATAAAAGATTTTTAGCTTATTTATTTATAATTTGTATTGTAAATTGTTACATACAAACGATTCTTTAATTGTTGTTTAAAAAGGTTGAAAACTTTCATCATATTTCAGAATTTCAAGAATCCATAGATTTATATTAAATATTGTGTGGATGGGGGCAAAAATTTCCGTACTTATTTAATTTTAAATGTCAGATGTTCATGACCTTTTTGTATCCCAAGTCCGTTATTGAAAATATACTCAGTTTATAAAACCTTCGTCTATGTTATAAAAGACCTCAAAGACTAAATTAAACAAAAATAATTTAAAATTAGTAAGCAGTAAAATCCTACCAAACAAGGGCATAATTTAAATCTTTCTTTTCTATCTAGGGTTCAATATACAACTGGGTCCAGCAACACAGGTTACATCACGCTCAATTCAAAACTGATGGAGATCCCTACAACCCAAGACATGGAATTCTTTACGCACATTTTCTTACAAGGCTGCGTAAACTAAGCGACTATCAACTAGCTCTCAAGGATACTATAGATATGTCGGACTTGGAAAAGGACTCGATTGTCATGTTTCAAAAAAGGTATTTCATCAATCTTTATGTTGTTTTCATTGTTCTGTTTAAATGTTTATTCGGATACTAATACAAGCCGTTTATAGGATTTGTTAACATCCTGTGAGTGTATTATTTCAAAAATTAGAAATATAATTTAATCTACTTTTGAAATATACCAAAATTTGGGATTTGACACAAATAACATTATGACCTTAACGTTATAACATCACCAATTATTTTTAATTGTATAATACTTTTATATAGTTGCTAATTGAAAATACACCTCCACCACCTAATAAACAACGTATTCTCGTGATTATAGTTATTACAACCTTTAAAGGCAATAAAAGTGCACTGTTTATAAGACTCAAAATACTTTACTGTGATTTAAAGGTACTGTCTTATATACCTGTAGATCCTGCTTCAAAATATTTTAAACAATAACAATATATATGGGTAGTGTAAGAATCGTAGAAATGTTAGGAAATTTCCGGCCGCTTTTCGTGTATCAATTTCCTAAATAGTTTACAATTTGGCCAACAAACGTACAAATTTACTCTATACCTTTAATTATTACTAGACATAACATTTTTTTCTAGGTTCTACTGGATACTATACGCTTTATTGTTTATTCTCCTTCCATTAAACGCCCCTCTCGAATATTGGAATGACAGTGTATTAAGCGCGATATTTCTCATTGGTTTTTTGCGGTACTGCCTCGTGTTACATGCCTCTTGGCTCATTGAGAGTGGAGTAGAACTATGGGGATTGAAAGAAGGCGAAAAGTAAGTAAAAAATACACACGTAAGCATGCACTTAGTATAATTTTAGCTACGGTAATAGGCCAGCAAAGTATATTGTATTTTAGGTAATGTAATAACATTAATTCCCATTACTCAACAATGGAAGGCAGCATCGATGTTTCTTTATTAACGTTTATAGACCGTAATCAGAGTCATATAAGCAGTATTTTATTTACTGATATTAAATTCGTGTTTATATAAAATAATTAGAATAAAATATCCTATATCGCCTGCCATTTAATATAAATTTATAATTTTCATTTTTAGATTCCCCCCAGACAGCAATCTTGTGTTTGTCTTAAATAGAACATTTTGGCCACACTACCACTACATCTACTCAAACGACTATAAGTCTGGAGAATATGGCACATACGGTGAGAAATATTTTATTCATTTTCATTAGACATTCTGTTTACGCATAATACCTAATGATAAACTTTTGACAGCTGCCAAATCGTGATCGCTGATGCACAAACCACAGAAAGAATTTTTGTCAGAAACTGTTTATTTAAAATAGATACAGCGTATTTTTTATAGTTATAAACATAGTTATGACACAATTATAGGATACAGAAGACAGAACTGATGTCTACAAATAAAAATTCATCAAAAAAAAAAACTATTTTATAAAACTTAATTTTCCATGTTAACGCTACATTAAATCTAAGACATTTTCCTGTAGAAAAAGTCATAAAAATGAGTAAATATGTTATAAGAAATTCTACGTCTCCAACAAAGTAACTCATTTTACATTACAGATTCGGGGTGCTCCACTACGTTTATAAAAGTATTCACGGCACTTGGCCTAGCAACAAAGTTATCAACACTCGAACCTCGTACTTTGCAAATCGCTATGGCGGAGAGCGCCAAAACCAACAAACCTATTTCCGACTGCATTGAGGAAGCTTTAAAAAACCAAACACTAAGAGATGAACACTTTTTAAAACAGTAACTACATTAAAAGTTCAGCACAACACGTTCTCATAATACATATGTATTAACTATACTAGTTTTATTACTTTGAAATTAAATATAGTTATTTTAATGTTGTTTTTATTTGAATTCGATATTTAAAGCACTTTCAGAAGCAGCTTTCCTTGTAGCTGCCAAAAGTTTTTAAATATAGATATAAAGATAGAATTGCCAAGAAACTAGCTGATAGTTGAGTTATTACTGTAACAATTATTTAAAAGCAGGAAAAGCACTTGAGAGCCTTCTCTTATTAAAAGTGTCTATGGGCAGCGATATCGCTTAACATTAGTTGAGCCAGCCCCTTTGTCACCTGTTTTATATACATATAAAGAGAACTTATGATTCGACAGTGGTATTTTTCCTTATTCTGTGCAGTCTAATAACTAAAACCAAATTTTCACAATAAAACACTTATTTTAATATAGTCTTAACCAACATGATAGAAGTATTTAATAAACTCTAACGTGAATATGTAATTCTATGGCAGTATTTTTTTAACGCGATCCCGTTCTCTTTACGATTCTTCCAACAATACTCACCAACCCCTGTAAAAATATATGACAATGTTAAACAAACCCCATTCGGAAATTTTCTTATTTACTCTCTTATCAGATGAAGTACATATACGTATCAAATACTTTTAAAGAGTATAAATAACTCTGGTATAATATTACATAACTATTTCCTGCGACTCGGACGGCATATAAAATATACACGAGCAATACGTAAATTCCAATTAGGAACTTAATACAATAGTACCGAAACATGTATGGTAACATAGGCAGCGCTTCGTAGGTATACATTGGTTAAACATTATTCGTGCAGTAAACTGTTAAGAGCGGGCCTAAAGCTAGCAAAATTTATGATTTCACGCGTGCAAGCTCATCTATAGTACAAACTCGAGGGCATTTTGAACGGTACGTAGTATATGCAATACAATTAGATAAAATATTTATATGTGGATTACTTAACGAGTGCCAGATTAACGTCCCGGAAACAATAGCTTCATATCAAAGGATGCAAACCTACTCGCTCACCTGGGTCTAAGTATGTAATTGTTAGAACCGAACATTATCTATACTAATAAATATTATAAAAAGTTAAATAAAAATATTTTTTTGGTTTGTTTGTACGAGTAACCTCTATAAAAAATAAACCGATTCTAAAAATTATTTCGATATTGATGACACTGTCTATATGTTATTTAATATATTATATATATGTAAAAATTATAACACGGGTTTTTTTCTTCTATTATTTTGAACCATTATCAGTATTAGTGGATTTGTTTTATATATTTATTGACACCTAACAGCGGCAAAAAAAATCATATAGGTCAATCATATAGGCAAAATCATAAAGTAAACAGATGTTTGAATTTTCATGGAATCTTTGTTTTTAAATTTAATTGTTAAAATGTTAAGTTTGGTTTTTGGGAATGGTTTTTATGTTACTCGTGCTAATATTATATCGAGCGCTGGCGCTAAGCGTAGTATTCTCGTCTCAATGGAGTGAGTGAGTGAGTGAGTGAGGCCAACTGACTAATGAAATAAACGTTTACACGAAGTTCGCTTCAGATGAGACGGACGATACAGTGTTTCGCAAAACAAAAATTAAGTATGAACGCCAAATGCTTTTTAATTAAATAACTCGTCCAAACTATTGTTCTGTAATTCAATTATTTTTTTGCTCCATAAATGATGCCATGATTAAAGAAAAACTAAATTAGGCAAAAGTTAGAGATGACTTTGTGTTTTTTTTTTGTATCGAGGAATTTATTATTTGCTTGAATTAGAGTCAACGATTGAAATTATAGAATAGGATATATACGTATTTATTGTTTGTAATTCAAACATCACTTACTTAGATCAAATCAAATCTACGAGGAGGGATTTTGGTTATAGCCCGCTCTTAATGTATGAAAAATCTGTTAATTATCATCGATTTATATAGATGTCGACGAAACGTTCTTCTACGACGCCTTCTTAGACTTATATTAACGTAAGCAATTAAAATATTTCCAATGATTTAAATATGAAAGCTTACCTATCATATTATATCTCTATTGAGTATATACCATAGTAATATCTCACAGTTTAGATGTTAACTTATAATACTATAATATTTTTGCTATTTATGCTGTGCGATAAAAATCGGGCACCAAATGTGTTTTTTTTTTTTTTGCTGTGTACTTTTATATCGGAAAACATAACAAAAATAAATAATTTTGCTTTTATATATATATAGACATACCCATAAATCCACTTTGCACACGTAATAATCTTTATTACGATTCTACGTATTCCATTCGTGACTCCTCCCATACAGAGATTAATATTCACAGTATCATATTTTTATATATCATATGTAATAAATATTTCGAATAAAAAGGCACATGTCTATATTTGCTTACTTATAAGAAAAGGCGAAAAACATTCTAAGTCAAATTGAGTGTTGTAAGCGTTTTATTATACATGTTGTTCTAGTTCTTTTCTAACTCGCGTGTCTGTTAACACAGAAATCTACTAACCAATTAAAAGTGATGCGATTAAACCAGTGACAATGACAAGAAAGGCTGTCTGCACATCATGAGCTCTTGCTGAGGCGAAACCTGTGGGTGAGGCACACTCGGGCATAGCTGGTACCAAACTTGTAGTTAATCGTGATAAAGTACCGCCACTTCGAAGCCGGAGCAAACTATGGATTGTAAACTTACTTATTAACACAGATTAAATATTACATCTGCATTATAGAGGCAATAACTTCAAGTACATCTAAACAGTAAAATGTAAACTGTAATGTTCTGTGATATTTGTTTCTTTATTTTCAACGATACTACATCTTTTAAATAAAAACGAAAATGAATGTACGTATATAAATAGCTATTTTATTATCATATATACAACAGAAACATTAACGTGAGTTGCGAAGGGTAATTAACCTACCTAATATACTTTTAAGATTTTCGTTCATTAAATACATTATACCATGCTATAATTATACGTCTCTCCATAAAAGCTTCGGGTTACGGTGTTATTATCGGCAACAATATATTGAACAACAAATAGAGGTGACTTTCTCAGACCCATTGTGTTCACAAGTTCAAGTCACACGTTCTATAAACTTTGCAAACTATAACTTATGTATAATAACTGTAAAGTTCGTAGGCTAGCATAGAACAAAGATTTTTTTGATAGAATTCGACTTGATTTGTCTTCTCCTGCCTTCGAGAGCAATACAACGATTATAGCGGTTATACAAGTTTTCGCATCCCATAATATTGATACCATAACCTTGCCAGCCAACTTTCGTATCTTTCCATGCTTTGGAGTCGGTTCACCGCGTGCAGTCCACTCGGTTAACTGTCGATTGGACTCCGGTGTGAAATGCCATGTTTTATCCATTGTCACATATCAACTTGGATTTGTTACGATTGAACAGCTTCAAACAGAATAATCAGTTCGTTTTAAGTCGTTTGTGAGCTCGCACGGCAACCACTTAGAACACGGCTTTCACATTTCCAAATATTTATCTGGGATATGTCCAATACGTTCCTATCATTCTTAGGGTCTCCAGCTATAGTGGACTCTTTTGCCGGTAACAGCTATTGGGGCATCCACTCTGTGCTCATGTCGCCTTATTTAAACTTAGCAAACCACTCCTCAACTGTTGACTTTCCTGGTGCAGAGGTTTCGAATAATATTTATAAGGATTTTGGATTTTGCATTGGCTTCAATAGTATTTTTTTTCTCAAAAATGCAGTGTTTTATGAACACACGAAATTCCTTTTTAAACAAACAATGTTCCTTCACTCAAAATACTATATCTCACAAACTAATAGTACGACAACGGTAAAATTTATACACTTCTCTTTTTAAGGATAGGGATAACTAAAAATGATATTAATTTAATACTAGTAGCGTCATCTATGTGTCAGCCGACGAACTCTTCTGTCCATCTAATGTTTATATAAGTCACCGGAATATAACAAGTTATATATCGAATATATACGAATATCGCAAGTTTATAAATTTCCTGGGAAATTCGTAGGATTCTAAACGTTTACACGAGCTCTATCGTGCGGAAATTTAAAAATCAAATTTAAAAATACCGAAAACTGTGTTTAAGTTAAAGTTACGTATTATGATTATTAGGGCGATTCGAGGAAAATTATGTTGTTTACCTATGGTTGTTTGAAGATAATAAATATCTTAAAGCGACATTATTATTGTCTATTACGTAGTACGTGTCCACCCACTGAGGAATACACTATACATTACGTTGAATTTATGACGTGTCAAAGACTTAATATTTTCTGATTTCAAGTACTCTAAAAGGAACAAACATTTTTTTTAAATTGCTAATATAAGTGTACTTTTGTACTTGCGCGATTAGCAAAGACGAAAAATATTAAATATTTCACTGATTTAATCAAAAAACTATTATTTCTTAGAGCCTTTATTATTTAGTTACTATTGTAATTATTGAATCAATGTGAAATCAGGGTCTTATTTCCATTAAAAAAGATCTTATAACAAAGTTTTTATAAATTTAAGCTATGTAGGATATTAAATATTTTTAAAAAAACTTAATCAAAGTCACCTTATAAGAATTACCCTCGAATAGGGCGATCGTCGCGGCAGTGGAAACGAAAGTTGAGAGCGAGTTGAGTGGACAGGCAACTCGCGTAGGACGCAGCGTCCTCGTGCTTGGCTCATAGATCTGCTTAAAAAAAATTATAGCGGGTAAATTTTATTTTTTTAACTTGTGAGCATAAAATATATCGGAATTAGTTTCGTTTTATTTGATTTTATAAAAAAAATCCGTCAGATTCTCATAAGACAAAGGTTTTAGGAATAAACAATTATAAGGTGTGCATGATAAAATAAAATAAAAATGTGTTTCTTAATTATAAGTATATATTGCATTGTACGATTTGGGAACCCTTTTAAGTAAAAAAAATACCTGTCTCATGGCCCCCAGTTTTTCTATAACCAACTTAATTATAAATTCCTTACAATATATTTTTAAAAAATCAATGGCGCTACAACCTTTTTAGGTCTGGGCCTTAGATTTCTGTATCTATTTCATGATCGTTTTTTTGTGAATTGAATAGGCAAGTAGGTGATCACCCTTCTGTGCCTGACACACGAACTAATGTTAAATGCGCACATAGAAAGAAAATCCATAGGTGCACAGCCGGGGATCGAACCTACGATCTCAGGGATGAGAGTCGCACGCTAAAGCCACTAGGCCAACACTGCTCTTACACATATATCTTTTTTTGTTTTTTTTTTATATTTTTCGACTGTTTTAAACCCGACTGAGTACATAAGTGAGTGTGTGGGTTAGTGAGTGAACGAATGAAGTGTGTAACTACATGTTAGGTCTCAGAAGCACTGCGTAAAGTCTGTTCATAAGCCAGTCCTTTAATCGTATTTCTTTTATTATCTTTAGATTGTAGACGTTGAGCGGTTACATATTAGGTCCTTACATATGAAATTGGCGTTTTGTCATATTGGCTACTTTGACCTCAAATACCTCCTCTTTGGTTAGAAATTTCAAATTTGTACAGCTATTTACTCAGGTATTTTTGCTTCGATGACCGTCATTCATTTGTTTTTTTCTGTTTGCGTCACTCATTTTACAAAATGGAAAACTTAAAGTGTCGCATTATTTACGAGTACGAGTTCCGCCGTGGCACTAGTGCTGCGGAAACGACTCGAAGGGTGAATGATGTGTATGGCGGTCATGTTGCAAAAGAAAACGCAGTTCGTTTTTGGTTCCAACATTTTCGTTCTGAAAATTTCGACCTGCAGAATAAGCGCCGTGGACGGCGTGAGACTCAAGTTGATAATGAAGTATTGAAGGCTATTGTGGAAGCGGATCCATCACAAACCACGTCCGAGTTAGCTACAGGCTGCGTGTGTTAGTGATAAAACTGTTTTAATTCACTAGAAGCAAATTGGGAAGATTAAAAAGCTTGAAAGGTGGGTACCTCACGAATTGACTGAAGCAAACCGGCAAACGCGCGTCGACTGCTGCGTTTACATTACCGAACGGGCACAATAATGAAGGTATTTTAAACCGAATCATTACCTGTGATGAAAAATGGATTCTTTACGATAATCGGAAGCGCTCAGCGCAATGATTGGATCCTGGCCAGCCAGCCAAATCTTGCCCCAAGCGAAAAATAACCCCAAAAAGTTACTTGTAAGATTTTGGTGGACTAGTGCCGGTATTGTTCATTGCAGTTTTCTCAAATCTGGCCAGACTATTACGGCTGATGTCTATTGTCAGCAATTGCAAACCATGATGGAAAAGCTAGCGGCTAAACAGCCTAGGCTGGTCAATCACTCCACGCCACTGCTACTTCACGACAACGCTAGACCACACACTGCACAATAGACGGCTACCAAATTAGAAGAGCTTCAATTGGAATGTCTAATTCACCCTCCGTACTCCCCGGACCTTGCTCCAACAGATTACCATTTTTTTCGAAATTTGGACAACTTCTTGCAAGGGAAAAAATTTTACTCTGATGGGGTAGTCCAAATCGCCTTCACAGATTCCCGACCGACTGGTTTTTTTAGTAAAGGGATCAATGAACTACCTATGAGATAGCAAAAGTGCATAGATAACAATGGTTCATACTTTGGTTATGGTTCATATTAATTAAATATATTTATTTATAATTAAATTTATTTATTTAAAAATATTCGACTTTTTGTTACAAAACGTCAATTTCATATGTAAGGACCTAATATTAAGCAGCCTTTTCAATTTAATATCATTTAATTTGTTAATGATACAAGTTATATAACTATTTTTACTGATCTATCTACAATTTCGATTCAATTCAAACTCGTTATTTAGTCGGGAAACTATAATTACCTCTACATAACTCACTTCCTTTATTTACCATACGTACTTAAGTGTTGAACGAGCAGCCCGTTGTCCGGCAAAAAAAGCATAGTCTTGACTAGCAGCGCGAGCAAGGCCTTCTTCTGGCGATGAAACGAGGTTTTCAGCCTCTGAATAGCCACGAATATAGAACGCATTCAGCTGTATATCTTTTGTCGACTGTCAAATAAAAAACAAAATCAAATCTGTCGTAAATTCGATTTCCTCTTAAGAATTCTACACAATATATTTTTATTTTTATTCCTATTCATTCTTTTAAAGCTAAAGAAGACATATTCATTCAATAACTTTGATCCCAATAACGTTTTCTTTATATTGATGAAACATAAATCTGTGCTTATACTATATTTTTATTATCCTCACCATTAGGTATATCTGATCGGCTCCATTTTTTATGTACCCAATCTTCATATTCGGAGATTGTAACACGTCAGATACAGATCCAACGTTCGCAACACGAACAGATAGCACAGATGTAATAAAGGCCGCATATGCATTATACGTTACCAGTCCAAAAAATAGGCATACTATGACCAAAATGCTAACCGCAGGGTTTGATGGAGTGCAGGTACCACCTGAAGATAAAATTTTTAGTCAGTCCTAACAATGAATAATAATGGTTCTAAACGTACTCTGTAAATTAAGATGCACGTCCCTATTTCGCTGTTGCGTTTAAACATAAAGCCTTATAGGCAAGTAACATATTGCAAGAGTCGCAAATAAAAGGGTATATATATATATAGTTCCATACATAGTTGTTATGTAATCAAATTAAACTTTAGTCGATAAAATATTTTACAAAAAAGATATGTTTTTTTCTTATTTCATACATATACAATAATAGAATTCAAAGGGGAATCATTTTTTTATATTTCTGGTGCAAAACTGTACAATTGATGTAGTAAATTGAAAATATCATTTTAAATTTGTTTCACTTTAATTATACATCATGAAATCGCGTCAAAAATACCTTGTTGGCATAATATTCCCGTCGACCATATTAATGCCTCACTACAACCTATTTGTCGAGATTTATTTTTTAAAAATGTCCTCGATATGTTAGTAATTATAACAATCGTGATCGCAGACACAACCAACACCATTGCTACGCATATAAGGAGTCGAGTACTGAATGGAGCCAGAAATATGTCCCGCACCGATGATGTCTCTTGGTTACGTATGTAGATGTTGTACCTAAAAAAAATATTAACCTCGTTTAAACGCTTCTTGGCGGCAAAAAGACGGCAATAACTATCAGTGACCTCCAAAATACATTATTTATGTAACGGTGAAATCTCTCGGTACTCGCCACGTATGTGGATTCACAACCCAACCGAGACGAAGAAACATTACTAATCTAAACCTTACAACTTTATAAAATATATACAAATTATTTATTTTAGTTAAGAAAATGCCTGTAAAGATCAGTTATTCAGGTACGATTAACGTTTAGCCTGTGGTACGATTCTGGGAAATAGAAACATGATTCAGTTACAGTATAAATAGACAAATACATCTTAGCCTTATTTAAACGTCCCTGTTAAATTTAAGGAAGAAGTTAATATTAAAATTTCCTCTTGTATTAAGAAATTTTAATACAATATTACTTACATTGTCTCTGCGATCGGAAAAATAAAGTCCATTTCTTGCTGACCTGACACTTGCTCAGTCACTGGTTCGAGGGCAATATCTACTGTATGGTCTAAAAGTGCCCCGAGCAAACCTGACCACGCTCCTTCGTATGTACGAAATCCCAATTTACTGTAATATCGAGTCAATGACCTGTTTGTAATAAATATGTTTAAAACACAAATAATATTAGGAGTGGCGCCAACTGAGTAAAAACAGATATATGTTATAAACTTAAGATATTTTGAATACTATTTTATTATTTTTGTAACTTTGCCATAATGTCAAGGAAAACTTTATTCTATGAAATGTTTATAAAGATAATATAATATATTTAATAAGATGAAAATACAAAACTATCCGTTACTTTACGGTCCAAAGAATTACATCTAAAATATGTTGCAAGTCCTTTTAAGTATTTAACGCGGCTATAAATAAATAATAATGCCAATTTTTTTTTATTTAACCGAGAGAATGTTAGGTAAAAAAGCGGGTAGCCCGTAATTTTGACGTAAAAGTTAAACATAAAACTTCGCGGTATCGTAATCAGTTTCTGTAAGATTAACATTAATTGTAATTTTATAAAAGATACTTACGTTCCATTCATTCTCACAATAAGAAAGTGCAGCAAATCATCCAAAAGCCCTGGTGCTGAAGGACCATCCTGGTCAGGGACAGGTTTCTCGTCAGTGTAATTACATCGACCTACGATTAATTTCTCGCCCAAGAAATTGCGTGCTTCTACTGGATACGGTATTTTAATCATTGCCATTGATTGTTCTAGAGTCCAGTATCCTTCAATTATAATTTCAAATAAATTAAAAAATGCGTCGTATAAATCTAGGCATTATATCAAGAGGTAT
The DNA here is from genome assembly GCF_905147105.1 of Pieris brassicae. NCBI lineage: Eukaryota > Metazoa > Arthropoda > Insecta > Lepidoptera > Pieridae > Pieris > Pieris brassicae. The sequence continues at coordinate 18,370,818 of NC_059666.1, read as the reverse complement.
AAATAATATTCTGGCCAAAATATTTTAACGCTGTTTCAGAATCAAACTGGCCTTCAATACTGTTTAATTCACGAAAGAAGATTCACACATAAATTATAACAAAATCTATATCTTAATAATTCATAATAAGTAAGTGAACTGATTCTGATATGTGATTGCGTTAAGTCATTAATCAATTAAAAGGTTTTGTTAATTTGCATATTTATTTCATTCGGCATACATAGTTCTAAATTAACCTCATTAGTAAAATGTAATAAATACCTAAGTGTGATGCGTACAATGTAGAATTCACTCGAACTTTAAAGTACTGTACAACATGTATCGTTTCGTTTTTCGTGTGTAAATTATGTTTTAACATGAGCTCACTTGCATTTGTCATATGAAATCTTCCAGTATAATAATTATATATTGTTCCACTTCCATGAAGCGGCACTAGATGGTCATTTCGAAAAATATTTTTATTCCTCGCCAAATTCATAAATCTGTTTGAGCTTTGATAATATCTCAATGCCTTTTGAGGTTGAATACAATTCCGGGAATGAAAATGTTGTTGAGAGCAATTCCCAGTGTTTCTATGGTATTTCAAACCAATATCAAAGTTGTTTGCGCAAAGTATATTATTGCCTTTATACAGATTATGAGGTAAAGTGACTACTATATTCTGGTCGTAACGGAGTTCAGATGTATTTAATACCTTGTATATGTATTTTCTATCATATATAGATTTCAAAGCTATTATCCATTCAGACGAAGCCGAATTCAATTCCCATGCGTTGAGCTATAATTTATATTTTAATTATCATAAATCATAATTCAATGAAAAGTTGTAGAACCACAAAAGACAAAAGAAGAAAAATTTGTGTCGTGACTTTTTCTTCTATTATCTACAAACAATGTTGTATGGTCTAAACATGTCTGAGATCCAAATTGGCGAAGTAAGCTAAAATAGTTGTTTGCTTGCCTCATGTTTCAGGTTATTCTTGGAACCAATTGCATATACATATATATGCTTTGGTATTGTCATTGTCACAATTTAATATATCATCTAGTGACAGATGCATTCTCCAACGTTTTAACAAGTAGTTACTTGTTCAAAGTTTCTTTAGAAATACACCTAATAGTGTACAAAGTTTATGTGCCCATTACCGAGCTGCTCATAAAGCATTAAGTAACAATACTGTGTTTGACAGTTAAGACATATTTTTAAAAATCTGTTGAATTGTCGTCAAATATAACAAACTATATGCTAATTTACTTGTGCAATGTACACAGCAAATCGTAATTCCTTGGGCACAACGCTTACTTGAAATTATAAAAAGATGACAGTTACATTTGAATAGTCCAGTGAAGTCCAGGAAATTATTTTAAAGGTATCGGTCATTATATACCGACTCCACTACCTTGTATTATATAAATATTATACCTGTTTGATATGTTTAGCCAACACTGATGTGTTCCGAGCTAAATTCGTCGATAAAGTTACAACTCCAATTTTTATAATAAAACGAGGTTTTTTATCCACATTGAGGGCGACTGCAACGCCATTGACTACCAGACATTTCATAAAACGTAAAATCATCCAACTGCAATCTTTTTAAAAAAACATGATCCTAATTATACCTAATAAAAATATCCAAGCAAAAAACTAATTTTGCATATAAATTTCAATAAACATTTAAAATTTGTCGTATTAATTTTATATAAATTCAAAGTCAGAAAAAAGTACGAAATCATATAGTTTAAATACATTTTGCAATAAGATAACAATGCTCATTATTCTGACAAGTGAATCGTTCAACTTATTAGGTCATCTAAATAAAATATTTATTTTAGAATTTTATGAATGGCGTGACTGGGATTTCCCGATGGAAACACAACATAATCACGGCATTACCCTAAAATGTAGAAAAAACTATAAATGTAATAGAATAAAATCACAAAGCCAAGGTAAGCCATCATTATGCAAATCTATAACAAACTGTAAAACCTCTGGTTTAACCAATATCATAGACAATTAGGTATAGAAAAAAGAATGTCATTTCTTGTCTAAATAAAACTTATCTGTAAAACTTTAAATCCAGAAGAAACTCATCAAGTAATTCCTTTTAAACGTCTACCTCCTAATCTCTGCAGAAGTCTCTACAGTTAATGTAGATAAATTTGCAGGCATGTTTTATATCTTCGTTTATGAAATTAAAAGTTGAAAGCTTAATCAATATTATCAAATTCTTACCCGTTTGAAGGTCTTTGGTAAATATTAATGCTTGATTCCAGTTGCGCCAAACAGCATGTTCAACTATGTACGTAAGAGTCGAGGAAATTTCGGAAGGACATCTTTGCTCTAAGCTAAACGTGAGATTAACAAAGGCCATACACAGGAGCACTTTCAGATTCAACATAGCCTCCTATTTAAAATTTAATATTTTTAAATCTATTCTATCAGGTGTGAGAAGCCCAGTGACAGTGCCTAGCTCTACAATTACTTAAAAATGAAACTTACTGTCTGTCAATAGGAACAGTAGAATATTGTGTCGCTTCGAGGACAACATTTTCTACTGGGTTAATCAATCAAAGTGTCATAAATCAAGTTTTACTATTGAATAGAATGTACATTTGCATTAATTGAATCTTCATTTCACTGAAATGTATTTATGGTTTATGATTGATTACTCCTAATCATTAAATATGTAATGTTTGGGGTGGGTGACTTGATTTAAATAGCCTTTTAATATTATATTAAAAGTTTATTATTGAGTGCTGTGTGTACCAAACACACAGCACAGTATGTGTTGACAATTACATACATCAATATTAATTAATAACAAAAGACATTCGTGGTCGTTTACTGCTAGTATTACGACCGTGAGTTAGGAATGCATTGACTTTCTTACAATCGCGGGGGAGGTCATTTATAATACTTGATAATTACTTTGTGTAAACAAATAATACTCAAGGACTTGGACTTTAAACATCTATCAAACTACACAACAACCATCCTTAATGAGTTATCTGCAAATGGACATGTTATATGTATTATATTTCTTTATTTTAACATTCTAAGAACATTACAAATACTTGGTTTCGTCTTACGTTCTCTCAACTAGTCTTTTAATAAATAATAATAAATACAAAAAAATATCCTTTTGTGTAAGTTTTTAAATAACTTATATATTTCAAGATTATGATAATCCATCAACGTGTCGTTAACTGCCTGGTGCCTTTACCTCTTTTGTTTTCGTTTTATTAAAGTCCCGGAGAAACATCAATAAGGTCGTGATAGAAGTATTCAGGTATTATTATTTATTATAACCACATTTTTTGTACAAGACTCCTTACCTACCAATAGAAAAATATTTATTTATTCATACTTCGTTCATTTCGTTCATCATATAAAAAAGCAGGTTACACAAGTCATTAACTACGGGCGGCCTTTTCGCTAACAAGCTGTCATAGTATAGGAATACACATATAAGCTTCGAACATAATTCTTCATTCCAGTTAAGTTGAAGAAAGAGATTTTGAAGCTGCAGTTCTGTGTAGTAACCACAGTAAGATTTGAGTAAGGCGATTATAATTATGTGCATTGTAGGCTACTCACTTGTTATATACCTAAGTATACAGGTGTTTATTTTAGTATACCATTAGTATACAAAGTACTATAGTACTTGCCCAATAATCCAACAAAAGAACTTTACAATCTTTGTTAAATGTAGGATTAAGGTTCATATTTTGTTAAGGTATATATTTTAATTATGTCAAATGGATGCAGGATACCCTAGGAGTTTAGTTAGTTCATAGGATGCTTCACGAAAATAGTTTCAAAATAAATTAGATCATTAAGAAATTGAAAACAACATAATTAAAAACAGTTTTAATTTATTTCTAAAAGCACACAATCACTTGTGGTATAGTTACATATAATTAATAAATATATATAGCTATTATGACTAGTAAAATTCTTGAAAAATCTTTTTCAAGTATTCATATTTTTAAACTATCTGACAATTTATATTTTGTATGGGATTCAACATTGAATTTGAGACATTAGGTAACTATGGATATAAAAAATAAAGAAAATGTTATAGTGCTGAATGGTTACATTAAAAAAAATGAGATATATAGAATTATATGCAAGGCCTTTTTTAACTAGTGAAACTATTACATAACAATTACTGTTTATAAAATGTTATTATTTGTATGCATATTAAACAAAAAACTATGCTACATATTAAAAAAATTATGCATATGTATTACAATCTTCAATAATAATACACTCCTTTGCTCTCTGATTTTCAGAATCATTTTTATTATTTGTAACTATTTTTGCTTCTTTTGTGGTTTTTGAATTGTCATCCTTGCCAGACTTTCTCTTTAAACCAAGTCCTTTATTTGTATTAATATCACTATGATCACTACTTGATACCTTCCTCTTTTTTGACTTGGTTATAACGAAATCTACATCAGAGGAATCATCATCAAACCCTGCATAGACTGGAACAGATCGGCCACTTCGTGTTGACCTTTGTGGTTGTATTCTGGTAGTTTCTTCAAGAATTTGTAGTGGAGGGGGCCATGCTGCAAGATTTACTGACTGTCTAGCTTGTCTATATTTATTTAAGGACATAATTTTAAAATATACAACCAGAAGCCGGGCTCGTTCAGCTGCAGATGTTGAATTTGGAAAAAGACTCCAAGGTAAACGCCTATCTCTGACATTTAAATAACGCCTTCTCATTTTTACTTTTGGTGATGCATTGCAAACAATATCTTCCTTCTGTAATCACAAGGATAGAAGAAAAGTTTAATATAATAAATTTAATTTTAGGCAACTGAAACTCGAGTTTATAGATTTATATTTTACCTTCTGCCGGTCTTCATCTTGAGCAGCAGATTTAGAAAATTTTAAAACTTTAAGTAAATCGGTCATCTCTTCTTTACTCAAGTTATCTTCATTTAAACCATATTCTAAAACATGAAGTATAAATACCTTGCATGAAATTTGTGATTAACGAGAGTTAATAAGTATAGTATAAACACTTTACTATAAATTATAGTTACCGGTCAATTGTGTTCGCAAACTCTTGATATCAGTATCGGAACTTTCTTCGGAAGACAGAACATACTCCATTTTTTTTGTTATTAAAACTTTTCCAATTCTTCTTGCGCTGGAACATAGGCCATAAGTAAATCGATCTTTACGACTACAATTGTGCAATTATTTTCATATAAATTCATATGTATTAATACATATTTAAAAAGAACGGAACTTATATTTTGCAGATAGTTTGTTTGTAAATTATTTAATCTTTTCCACAGATAAGCACTACTAGTTCTTTCATATTTGACATGTAAGATACAGACTATGCTATGCGACTTTTTTACCGCTGTCTCATTTCTTTTTTCTTTTTGAAAATTTTATGACTTCTCTTTTTTTAAATCTTACCCATAGTCTGTGCGGAAAGGAAACCAGCGTAGTGGTTGTACTTGACTTGAAATAGCATTTAGGTAAATATTTTTGTTCAGCGAATTTGTAGAATTTGCTTTGAAAACTATATGCAATACAAGACGCTAAATAATAAAAAAATCTATGCCGATTGTCATCACAAATTGTTAAATGTCAGTCAATGAAATCAAATGTCAATAAGATATGTTTTGATTTTTCACATGTATTAGCTATTTATTAAAATAATCTCTGTTGTGTATTTTCCATTCTAACCGAAATAGGTCAAGTTGAATCAAACCTTTTGTAGCTTATTTCATTATTATCATCGATAAATATAAATTAAAACATTATATAATGCTATTTAAAGGTAACGTAATGTAGACAAACAAAATTGACTTTTCCATAATACTTTCGTAAACTACAAAATGGAAGAAGAATTGAGATGTTACGTGTGTAAAGAGTTCTACAGAGAGCCTGTTTTGTTACCTTGCGGCCATGCACTATGTCGGCTTTGTGCAGTTAATTTACAAACTCATGTTCCTGAGGCAGATAATGCATCGGCGTCAGCATCTGACTATCAAGAAGCAGACAAAGCCTCAGTCTCTAGCGAAACTGATAGTGGTGTAGTTTGTGGTTCTAGGCCCAACAGCTATGCTGGGACACCAGCTGCACCGATTTACCCATCCACAGCATTTAGCCTATCATGCCCCATATGTAACAAGCAAGTTTACATGGATGATAATGGTGCTGAAGGTTTGCCACCATTCCGTGTTATGCGAACTATTGTTGAAAGATTTGGTGGGGTTAACATTGCACCACCTGCTGAAGAAGCATGTCAGATGTGTGAAGGAGAAAAACGGGCTGCTGTAGTGCGATGTGAGCAATGTTCTGTGAGGTACTGTGCTAATTGTAGAGATGCTTGGCATCCTATTCGAGGACCACTCGCCCAACATGAGTTACGAGCATTGGGAACAACTTGTGGAGATCATGGAGCTTCTCCTGTACTATATTGTAATACATGTCTTATACCAATTTGCCAACGGTGCCTTGCTGAAAAACATTCTCAACATGAAACACAGCCTCTATCGAATGCAGCTAGAGCTCACAAGGTAATTACTCTAAATTTATATATAATGTAATTCCCCAAAACTGTAAGTATGTCCATAGATTGTCTAATAAATTTTTGCGTTTCACATTAATTAAAAGTATATAATTTTTTACAGACTGATCTTTCCCAATCTTTGACACAATTGTCTGAAGAAGCCAAGGCTGTTACAGAGTATATTCAGTTAGTTAAGGGATCTGGGGACAAAGTTAATGTAAGTTTTATTAAATAAAAATTTACCATAGAGAATATTTTTTAACACATTTCTGAAGGAAGTAATGATTTACTGATAATTCTGGAATTAATTATTTTTCCAGTATAATGAACAATATATAGATTAGCTCTGGATCTAATAAATCATAGTTTTCATGATATGTATATTTTTAGTCATAAAGATAAATCTGTCATACTGAACAGCAGAATGACCAATCGGAAATTATTTCACTTATTAAAAGTAATCTAAATTTTTAATAACTACTAGGAATCCTGTGACGAATTAGAAAGGCAAATTGATCAAGCATGTGCAGAAATAACTCGTGCTGTTGAAAGACGGCGAGATGAATTAGTACGGGCAGCAAGAAATACAAGATCACAGGCGGCCACAAACATGCGTACCCTGACAGCTCATGCTGCACAAAAACTGAGAGAAGCAACTGCTCTGTTACACTTCTCAATTGAAGCACTTAAGGAAACTGATCATGCTGCCTTTCTTCAGGTATAGTTTTTCTTATAATTTATTTTTATTTACCCTTCAGACAGACAAATGTTTAAGTTGTTGGAAACTGTTAATTATAAACATACTGTATACTTAATACATTCCGTATGCATAAAGTATTAACTTTTGTGAGGCAATATTTCAAATGAAAATTGCCAGACATCATAATACTAGATAAGATTAGAATAATATTATTGTTTTTGTAATCTTATCTATGACAATGGTTGAATGGTTGATAAAAGTGCTCTGCTTATGCCCATTAAGACAAAATTTATTTGTTTTGTTTAATTTCATAGGTCAATAAATTTCGAATGTTGTTTTGTAGCTCCTTAGTAAAATGAAAAGACTAAAATAAAGAATATTAATTTGATTTTCATTGATAAAAAACACTTGCTGCTTACCTCTTGTTGTAATTGATTAAATCAATTACATATATATTATCATCAAAATAACTAAAACTGTTATTTACGATTTACGCAATATGAGCAATACCAATCATCACTTTTATAAATTTATTTTCCAAACAACCAGATACTATACCTAATTTACCAACAAATATTTTTTTTTTAGTACTTATGTTACCTACACACCTATATACCTACCTACCTACCTACCTTACCTAACTTACCTACCAATAAGCTCATGAAAGTGTCTTACTTTTTTATGAATTTTCAAAATTATACCACAAGTCACACAAAATAGTGCCGATGCGATTGCTACTTAAAAATTAATTAAATTAAGATGACTTCATATTATAACATATTTATAACGTAATTACTATTTTAATGTAACAAAAATATTATTTCAGGTTGGTAACATCTTAGCCGCACGTGCACAGGATACAGCGAGTGGCCTCCGTGAGTCTCTCGAGACACCTCCCTCACCTCCTGCCCTTACACTCGACATTGAGCCTGTATTACGTACAGTCAAGACTATGAACTTTATCGAATGTATACGTGAGTTTATTTTGTTTATTTGTTTTGCTGTATATATATGAAGTAATATATTAATGTTTACCTCTCATTGGATATGCAGCACCGGAAAAGGAAATGAAGTCTTCAGGTATTTTAAGATACATATATATACTACTTTTTACTGTCTTTTATTTTGCAAGATTTATAAATCAATAAGAAAGTACATTATTCAATTTCTAATCCTTCATAACCGGTATGAACGCGAATTTATGACACTATACATAACTCGACATTTTAATTATTCTCCGGCAAGAGTCTTCTGACCAAACCGCTAAAGGTTAAATGTTAAAGTTAAAAGTATTTAAATGTATTGCTCGCGTAAACAAAAGACAGTAATACACATAAGGCGTGTTGAACTCTTAGAACCATCCTTTGCTTATAAGTTAAAGTGTTAAGTGATAGCCATATCTTAATATATATAAATCTTCTGTCACGATGTTTGTCCGCGATGGACTCCTAAACTACTTAACCGACTTTAAATTAAATTGGCACACCGTGAGCAGTCTGGTCCAACTTAAGAGATAGGATAGCTTAGATCTTTAATTATAGTCGCAATTTTATTTTATTGCAAATTATTTGTCTATAATTAATTGACAGTCACAATTATCTGTTAACTCCAAAAGATTTTAACAGATGTCGATACTTTTCGACTGGATTGAGTAAGTAATCAATAGATGGCACTGCTATGGTAAACCGACAAACGTGTCATATAAACTACAATTCAATATCATGATAACCACGTGTTATTGAGGCTAAAGTATAAATTAAATTTATTTTATAGTACACGAATTACCGTGAAATTCAATTATTTCTACTTTTTTACATTTTTGGTGTTAGCATAGCCAACCACGTGTTACTTAGACCGAAGTGTAAATCAAATTCAAATTATAGTGACGATGATACAGTGAAATTATTCTTTCGTGTCACGGTATTAAGGCTAACTAAAACCACATTAAGGAGAAAAAAGTTCGCGGGGGCAGCTAGTAGTAATATAAGTATTTTGTTTAGCGCCAGGCCCCCCTGAAATGACCGTTGAAGCGTGCGCGGCGCGCGGTTGCTCTTGCACGTTAGCGTGGCGCCCGCCCGTCGCACCGCACGCCGTACGCGGATATATATTGGAACTGGACGATGGCTTGGGAGGACTCTTTCGAGTTAGTATATAATAAAACCTAAAATACCTTATTTGTTTCTAACATTTTGGATATTCGTTACTTTTATAATAAACAAATTAAACGTTTGATTTAAATATTCAATTTTATTGATATATAATTTAAAAATAATAATAATGTAATTTCTTTCAATTATCGTAAATATCACTTATCGTCATTGAAGTCTTGACGAGATATAATTTATATATAAATACGACGATATAATGTTGGTCGTATATCAAAATGAAAGTTACAGGATATGATTGAAAATTACAGGAAGTGTACTGTGGCCGTGAAACAGTGTGTACAATAGATGGTCTCCATTATGCGTCATTATATAGTGCCAGAGTAAAAGCATTTAACGGGGCTGGTGAAGGGCCGTATAGCGAAGTTATCGGACTACAAACGTCACCAGGTAAGTTCTTCTAAGAATAATCCACTTTTCGCTGTTTAAATATATGCTTTAAATTTAGATTTCTTAATTTTCAATATAAATGTTATTTGCCTATAATCTAACTTGATGTTTCCAGTCATTATCAGCATCCATTTGACGAGAGTTATACAATGAAACATTACGCTTTATGTTTATGTTTAATTTTAAAAAAAAAACAATTGTTTAGTGGCGTGGTTCTCATGGGACGCTCGGTGCGCCAGTGGTGAAGGGGTGTCTGTCTGCGCCGAAGGCCTCAGCGCAAGGGCAGCTGGCTGGCAGCCCCGAGTCGTGTTGGCCGATCAGCCGTTAGCTCGCGGCGTGCATTACTGGCGCCTGCGCATTGACCACTACGATGGGGACGCTGACCCCGCCTTCGGGATCGCGAGAGCTGATGTTGCTAAAGATAAAATGCTGGGTATGAAAAAAGTTGAAATTGATAAGAAATTAAATTTATAATTGGTTATTTGTGAGGACCGACGTATGTCGGAGTCCAAAGTTGTTTGAATTGCGTTTCAGCTCACACCTTACCCACTTAACCAGAATCGTAAACGTTTATATATTATAAATACCACGTTGTCACTAACTCCAAGTTTTGTAGAGAAAATACAACATTTGGTTTGTAATTCTTGTGAATTTTTATTCAAGGATCTAGATCTCATATTATGTTATACATACAACTATATTATACGTTCAAACTAAATTCTAATTCAAGACATACAAACTTCGTTCAAAATTTCTATGACAACTGTCTTCGACTTTTTATTTGCGAGTCCACAGGAAAAGTCTTAACATTACTACTAAACAAAAGACAGTTCGAGGGCGGCCTTCATATTATATCTAATGCACATTCAGGAAGCGACGCTCTGGGCTGGGCTATGTACATTGACGGTTCTCGGTCTTGGTTCGTGCACGGCGGGGCTCACGGCGGCCGAGCGCCTGGGGGCATCACCCCTGGATCCACTGTGGGCATTTTACTAGACCTCACGAGGGGCACCTTACGATTCACTGTCGATGACCAGCCACAGGTAATATTCACACTGTATTGCTTTTTTAAAGTTTTTTTACCATATTTGGACTTAATAATGTTAAATTTAAAACGTTATGACATCGTTACTTAAAGGAAAGTTGTAACGCCGAGGAGTTTCCATGTTTGTTTTTTTTAATCTAACCTCTTAAACGCGTTTCAATTCAGTAAAATTGATGTAACATTTACAGGGTGACATAGCATTTACAGGCCTTCGTGGTGCGTTTTACCCAGCTGTGTCACTAAATCGTGGCGTAGCTGTCACATTACAACCAGGTCTGCCACCACCGCCTGATCTACTTATCTCCACTCTTGCCATAGAATAGATTAATACATAATTTAATTTAGCTGTACAAATGACTGAGAATATGTAGGATTATTAAAAAATAAAGCAAAATATTGGTATAAACAACCACTAAGTAATCGCCGTTTGTGCTTAGATAGTTTTGGTTGTTGTTTTTATATTGCGAAGTATGCTTCCTTATGTCGAGTACGTTTTACATATGGGAATCGTAAGTATGATAAGTATTACCATATGTAAAACGCTATACCTGAATCTTAACCTAAGCGGGAACTAACGCTCTCAGCTGTCAAAACTCTATGACACATGGGTGTCTCTGAATTTTAGTCTTAAAGTTGTGAGTGAAATCGTTGGTAAATACTAATCGAAAATCGATTGTCAGTTGTTACAATTTCCTATATCGTTGACCAAGTGGTTAAAATAGCTCCAGAGACTTTATAAACAATCATACTAAAGCTTTGGTTTATGTGCGACTACCTAATTGCTTTACTTTATAATAAATCTACCCAAATTTTGAATTGGTTAAGATATGACAATTTGAAGTTATAGTTCTAAAAAAAATTCAACGAATAACTGCTTGGATATAAATGTGTTTAACTACGCATATTTATTAACAGCCATTGAATATCTTAAATGTAATGAATATTTTTTTCACATTTTAAATATTGCCAAATAACTGGAACTTTCCTGAAATCCCTTGATGCAGAAGGAGGAAGTTAACAAGTCGAGGTGTGATTTTTTTAACTTCGGCTCATGAAAAGTATAAATCTTTAAACAAATAATATCAGTACTTAATATTTACTAAGAACTTTGTATTTTATTATATTGTTATCATAGAGACTTCCGTCTATAGTTAAATATATCATGTAGTCTTAGAAAACATATCGTAATAGGTAACTCTATAAAAATAAATTTTTTTCGCCATAGAGCAATTCCAGACAATAAGCTAATCGAATTTATTGTATCCATCTTAATGTCTGATGAAAATATTTTTAATTTATTATTTTATTATTCTGCTAATAAGAATTTTACAGGGACCTGATATGAAACAAAATATTCCGAAACCCACCTGCGATGATAAAAACTTTTGTATACAAAACTAATAATGGCCTTTATATGAAGTATAAGTAACAAAAAAAACTGTTTTGACTATCACTAAACAGTTTCTGTGTTATGCTTGGGTGGTTTGTGTGTTTTTTCTACTGCCATTTATTTTAAATTTTAGTATAATTATTATTATTTATTAATATATAAGACGTTTATATAATAAACTATATTTCTAAAAAGACTAATAAATATTGTTCATTTAAAATCAGGGAGTTCAAAATTCTAGTCATCTGTGAAATTTTTCTTAAGAACAAGAACTTGGTTTATTATTGTCCTTTAAATCATTCATTTTTGATAAGCCTACGTTCGGTTATAATTAATATATGAAGGTGTTCGTAATTACAAAGTAGCGAAGCAAAACACAAAAATCGCTATATTTTCCTTAAAAATATACCCGGCCTTGTTTATGTAATAGTAGAGATTTTTTTAAACAATTAAATATAATAATTAAGTATCGTGTACCCAATTTTTGAATAAATATTGAGCGTTTATCTTTACTTTTACTGTGTTACAAATGACTGAGAAAATGCTATGTAACAATGAGTGCTAATAAGGTGCAAGAAAGTCTGCCATTTTCGCCGGTAAATACCGTAGAAATCTAATTTTTCTATAGCACCAAAATTTATTTACAATTGATGAAAACTGACACTATTTCAACGACTCGGTAGGCATACGTTTTCACTTCGATGCTTTAATAAATCTGTTTTCAGTCCTGTACCAAGTTAGAATATTATAAATACACTTAACATTTAATCATAAGTTTTATTATGCAATGATTTACTATTTTTGTTTACATCAATGTGAAATACCCATATGTAAAAGTAATGTACTTAACGAAAATAAAGGCTATCTTTGTTACTTAGAACAGGCACATTTTAAAATGTATTAAAAATACGAAAGACTTATATTTATACTATTTTGATTTAAAAGATGATTTTTTATTTAGAATCTTATTTTAGTAAAGTTTGTCAATCATAATAAGAATGCCTAATTATTGTATAAATTGCTATGTATAATTGTATTACTATATAACAGAAAATTCTGCAGTCGTGGTTGAAATCTATAATTTCACATCAAAAGGCATATTTATATTGGCGCATATAAGGACTAATTGTAGAAACTAAATCTAGCATTTTTTAAATTAATAAATAATATTCATTTTGGTTTTTTATTTCATTTCAGAAAACACTGCATAATTTAACTGATAATTCAAATCGTTTTTGTTTTCGAGAAGTTTCGGAGAAAAATTGACTATGGCTTTATTGAATTGAAGTTTACCCAAGCAAAGATAATTCAATTAAATATCCTACAAAGATTGACCAGATAATCAAAAACATGGATATCATTTAAGATTACTTACAACTACTGAAATAACATTATAATGAGGGCAATATTTTTAACGAATCAAACATAAAAAATATAAAATAACTTAAAAGCAGTAAGTACCAATTGCAATTACATAATTATTTGGGTTTCCTCGCCTTTAAATAATTTTATAAATACAAAATACGTTATACCATTAGTCAAGTTGCCGCGCTAGCATTTAGCCCGCGCCACTAGTCAGATTGGCAATCCTTACACGGAGACGTAGTAAGGATTTTTAAAACGATATCTCCTAGCGTTTTTTTATATTTTGAATTATTAGGTATTATTGATTGTTTACGGCTTGAGATAACGTCAAAATCTGTGATTACCATGAACGTTTAGCTTTTTCATAGCAATGGGATTTGCCTTTTTACTTCGTCTTTGCTAAAAACTCCAAAGCTGATGTTTTTATGCTATCTAAGATTTCAATATAAAATTTACAAAATCTCATTTATGTTAAATTAGTTTTAGCAATATGTTTGAATGCTTTTAGTAAATTAAATGATATGGATTTCTCTGCGTAGCAGCGACATCATATCCCGCTATAGCCAGAATTATTTTAGTCCAGTAAAACACTGCTTCAGAAATTGACAAAAAAATAATACACAGTTTTTAATGTGAAGAGTTTATTTTTTGGCCCACTCTCAATAACAATATATTTTCTTTAAACTAGTAAATGAACATAAATAATGAGAACAATATAATAATCACAAGTATTTCGTCACTAGGTACCTTACAGGCTCATCGAATTAAGACAATTTTTCACGAAAATAAATACTATACAATTTGATGTTTACATTGCTAGGAATATCCAATTTAAGCGAATTAATACGATGAAACACTGAGGCACATCTCCGATTAAGTCGAATTTGTTGTAAATTTTTATCAGAGCATGATTTAACTGTAACCTATAGAAAAATATCTTTGATATGCTAAGTCCGTCAGTGCCTGGTTCACAAATGAGTGTAAATAACACAATTTAATTTTGTATCTTACTTTGTACCTCATTTAAAGTATCACCAAATCTAGATCCTACATGTTTAAGTTAATCAGACCTGTCGGAAGACGAAATATCGAAATTACATCCCAATAGCTCACCAGGCTTACTTTCACACACTGAAATGTATCACAGATTAAGATTGTAATTTTGACAATGTTTTAAATACTTCAAAAAAACAAGATTTTTACATTTAACTACTTATAGATTTGAAATATTTTGTCTATGTAGTTAACAATGAATTGATAGACAAAATATTGAAATAATCCCAACAATACTGACGAGGCAGTCTCTATTTTGGTATAAATAAATGACATTTAATAAGAGTTGAAAAAACAATATGCTGACCAAATAGCACAACTCTTCACGTGAAATCCACCAATTTTTAGAACCCCAGAGAGCATTTTCACAAGATGAACACAAATGCTCCCATCTTATATCCCTCAGACAGAGCAATGAGCAAATTGCAAGCCGTCACAAAATGTAACCATTCCTCTGCCTTGTTATAGTCACAGATTTTAATTCTTCATAAGCTGAATTAGAAGCCCAATGATAACCTTGAAATTCAAGTAACAAAGGGCATTTTTTTATTTTAATATTGTGACTTTACCGCTTCCATAATTAATGACATAAAGGAAGCACACAAGTGAAACCAGGTTATATCTATAAATGTAGTCAAATTTTCACAAAATCTCAATTTGTTAGAGTTACATTTACTCTATAAGGTAGATGTTTAACCTGGCTTAGTAATAACAACGGCTTGACATACAATGCATTGTTTCAAGCGGAGGAAACAACACTTTAAACACTGACAGCAATGATCTGTTTAATTTTTTTTACCTTTGCATATTTGAGCTAGTCTTATAACCTACCCATACACAGAAATTTTGAAGTGGTATTAATTTGAATTTTATTACAACATGAAATGAAACTGGTGCTAGCTCAAATCATAACAATATGGATAGGACTTAAATTTAAAGCTGAGAGTCTACCACAATTTATTTTAAATCCACATACAAATCTAGATAGACTCACACAATAGGTGTTCTGATAAATATTTTTACTTTTTAACAATCATAGGAAACCACGCACAGAATCCAATATGGACAAAGAGCGTCCGGGGTTCCTTTCACGAGACCCGATGTTTGTTTATATACACTTTAAAAAAGTAACCTTCTCATAGGTCAGTGTCTTATATCACGATAAACTATATACACTCACATTTTGTTATAATAAATTCATTACACTTTTTACAAATTGTTTTTGTAGTTAGCGAGAGGCGGCGGCGTTACTTGTCCGCGCCGTCATCTTCTTCGGAGACGCGCGCGACATACAGGGCGGGGTCGATTACCTTCGGGATCGGCTTGATCTCCGTGCCAAGTTCCCGCTCGATACGGTGGAGAGCAAACCTATCCTCATACGTGATGAGATTGATGGCGATACCGAGATGGCCGAAGCGGCCCGACCGCCCGATGCGGTGCAGATACGTCTCGGCCATGCGCGGGAAGTCGAAGTTGATGACGACGTTCACGGCTTGTACGTCGATACCGCGAGTGAACAGATCTGAGCATACGAGATTGCGGCACAAACCCGCGCGGAAGTCGTGGAACACACGGTTCCTGTGCGCTTGCGCCATCCGCGCATGGATATAGTAACAGCAGTAGCCCAACTCTGTTATCTTCTTGGCCAGCAACTCCACGCGCTGAGTCGAATTGCAAAATATTATTGATTGGTTAATTTGTAACTGTAACAAAGAAATTAACTTTAAAATCATGAAAGCTCACACATATTATACAAAGATATATCAATTGACTGACTTGTACCTTTGAAAAGAGTGTATTTAAACAGTGCACTTTTTGTCTTTCTTGTACAAATGCATAATATTGTGTGACTCCTTTCAGTGTTAGTTCCTCCATCAGGTTAATCTCATATGGTTCCCGGAGATGTTTTTCCATGAACTGTTTTACACTTAATGGGAAAGTGGCTGAGAATAGCAAGATTTGGCGTTCTTTTGGTAATCTAAAATTAAATTTAAATATCTTTACACTGTAAGGTTTAAAATATAGATAGAATAAGCTATTAAGCAAAAACTAATTAAATTTCTGCTATTCAAAAACGAAATTCACACCTTTGTTTAGTAATTCCAATGTAAATATATAGTATTAGTCCTATAATTATGCGAGTAATATCACTATTTAACAGTAAAAAAAACCGACATACCTTGAGATAACCAAGTCGAGCATGCCTTTGAAGTCTTGAGAGAGAAGTTTGTCAGCTTCATCAAGTACCAACATTCTACACTGGTCCATTTTAGCCACTTGCTTGTCCATGAGATCAATAATACGGCCAGGTGTGGCAATTATCACTTGAACTGAAATAATGATTTTTATTTAGCAATAATCAAATATTTCAAAAATTGGATAAAGACTGATTTCTAAGTGTATTTTTCAATTTGTAGACTCAAATTTGATTGACAATTCAACTTAACTTTTGTAGTTAATATTTTTTAGATAGACAAATGAATTCCATAAGAATTGAGTAAACTGTAAACAATAGATAAGAAGCCCCAAACCCAAACATTCCTTTTGGATTTTATCGCTATTATTTAGGGGAATTGCAAGATGTCATTATAATTTACTACTACTACACCTTATTTGAGTTACGAGTATAAGTATGTATTATGAATACTTTGTAGGGAAATAACATTTTGTTTGAGTTACAAAGTCTAAATTATTATTTATTGATTTTATATTTATTAGGCATATTTAGACGTTTAGAGGAAGGGAATGGTATTTTTTTTCAACATACTGAGGAATTCGCCAGCATCAGCATCATAAGTTTATAGTTGATAAAATAACGATAGATATGAATGAATATGAAAATAACGAACCATTTTGGTATATACGCATGATGTCATCTCTGAGGTTTGTGCCTCCCGTTGTGACCATAACACGTATATCAGTGTGTTTTGCCAACTCAATGCAGATTTGTGAAGTTTGTAATGCTAGTTCTCTTGTTGGTACCACAATTAAAGCTTGGATACAATCTTTTTTAGGATCCACCTTAAAAAAAAGAAAAGGTCAGTACTGCTTAACAAAGAAAACAAGTATAACATGATAAAGTAATATCAGCATTGGTGTTATCACTTATAGAAAGTGAAGGGGAATCCAAACAATATCATCATAAGATTATTTTTCTCAAATACCTACACATAACACACACAATATGTACCTGTTCAATTACTGGAATACAATATGCACCCGTTTTTCCAGTTCCATTCTTGGCCCTGGCAAGTACATCTTTACCACTGAGAGCAATGGGTATTGAAGCCTCTTGAATAGGTGATGGCTTTTCCCATCCTTTTTCAAAAATACCCATAAGGATTTCTCTCTTTAGGCAAAATTCTTCAAACTCATTTCCTCTTGTGTCTGTTACATCCTAAAATTTAAATACTAATGAGTAAAAGAACTAAGACAACACAATTATTTTGAATGCATAAATCATAAACACACATAATTATGTTTTTGTTACACATTAAATTTTATAATAAAAATTGATATTAATTCATGAAGGATGTATCTACATCCTTAAATACTTATTGCATAAAAGATAAAAATTATATTTTCAATATTTTTTAGATAAATCAGGTCTTATTAAAAATATTAATTTACATCTCAAATTATCATAATAAATATTTATACTATTATAATGTTTATTATTATTAATATTAATTGTTAATGTTAGTACTAATTATTTATTGTATACATAATCAGAAAGAGAAAAAAAAATTTCAACAGTGGTGGACAAAGTCAATTACCTGTTAAAATTATTTTTTCTTTCTATTATGTATACAATAAATAAATAATTAAATGAGTAGTACTTAAATTAACAATGTTATCCTATCTACCTCTGCAAATGTTACAAATTAATTACAAATTTAGTTAAGATATAAAGTATAAATTACTATAAGTAAATGCCAATACTCACACTGGTTTTCATTCTTCTGTCTTTAGGTGGCAGTTTTAATTTTGATTTCCATCCCATGTCATCAACAGTTTTATCAACATCTCTATAATTTAATAAAAGTCTTTAAGAGTGAAAAATGAGTATGAAGAACAATGCAGGTAGTTACACTACCAAGAAAACTTACCCTTTCTGATTATTTATACTGTTTCCGACGTGATTAATTGCACTAATTCTGTTTTCGGTCATCATTAATACACTTTTCTTAGTAGGATGACTAAAATTAGAAACTTATCTCAAATCTAGTTCAGTCCACAACAAAACAAATTTCACGATAAGTCACTTTTACGACACATATATTTAGTAAGTAAATCACGCAAGCAAGTGGATTCTCTGGATATCTGCAACAGTAGAAAACCAAGATAATAAGTTATTCGCAGCACATAAATAGCAATAAAGAAAAAATAGACGCGTCAACAACAGTAAGATCTACCAATATACAATTTATTTATCAACGCAGTTTCTACATTATAATTGTTTGTAATAACATAGATAGAAGGGAAACCAATAAATGAGAAATATTTACTATGATTATTACCGAATATAAACAGTTGATTATTAAGATACAGAAAGATTAAATTGACCTTTGAGAGAACGATTTTAAATTTTAATATGGCCGCCTCAAAAACAAACTACCATGGATAGTGTTAGTAAAATCCCTAATTTTAATAATTTAAACGTGAGACAATCACGAATAAGTAGAAAATACTTAATTTAGTGCATAACACTTAATATTCATCTAATATTACCTTGATAAAACTTTATAAAAGACGACGACACTTGATTCTCGACGACGACATCACAAAGTAACCAATTGAAACGGCAGACCGGTGTGTTGCAATATGTAAAACCGTAATTTGGACTTTAACTATTTTAATTTGGTGTCTACGATTTACCAACATTATTATTGATTCTGGCAACAAATCAACACCTGTCAAAATATTTAATTTTTTTGGGAGAAATTACAGCTTATTTAAAGTTTTAAAAAATTAAATTCGATTTTGTCAAATATTAACTGTAGCTGTTTGCATTTTACTTTCTAAATATAATCTGGATATTATCTTTTATTTCATCATGTAATTCATTATACACCATTACCCAGAAATAAAGTTATATTATAAGTAGTTAATAAAAAAAAGTATAATCAATCGTCCTTATAGTAAAAAAATAAATATCTGTGAGTGTTGTTTTTAAAGGCTGAACACTACGAATTCTGGAAGCTCGTTTGTAATATAACGTTTTGTTTATACCGTCTGACTGTAATACGAGATTTATTAATATTAACTCTTTGAGTTAATTAGGTATTATACTGTAAATATTTTAGTACGCAAAAATGGCAAGAAACAAAAAGTAAGCTGTAGATTATCTTATTATTTAATACGAACGAAAATTGCTCTGTATACATTTAAATTTAAAAATTGCAGGAAATTTAAGTGACTAACCATTTACTTTAACGGCGATAAAACAAAGAGATGCTTTCGTATGTTCTAACACAGCAGCTGAGATAGACGCCATTGAAGGTGTCAGGGTATAGTTTTAAATAATTATATGAAATATTTATGTAATACTACTGTTTAATTTCATATACTTTTTTTGGGAATGGAACGTCCATGTTGGCGTTAAGGGCCTTTACAGCTCTGCCCGGGCTGTTTTGGCGAGCGTTGCGTCGTCTGAATCAGCGTTTTTTCCACGACAAGCGCAAGGGTGTCCCTCAGCTTGGGCCGTCGCAGGGTGGTCAATCCCTTGAAGGGCAGGACGGAAGCTCACTGGAGAGAGCGAAATACGTAGTAAAGGTCCTTGTCTTCCCCGGTGAAGGCGATTTTTACCCTAATCTGTTTAATTGGCTATTATAATTATTCGCCGTGCGGGCGGCTTTTAATTTATTGTTAGCTTCGGTGTTTGGATCATTCGCCTCTGATAGTATGAGTCGGACCTCCTTTAAGCTTTTTTTTTAGTTAGAAAGGGGTCATTTCAAATACAATAAATTTAGTACTATTTTTAAAAATACATCGAGGTGCCATTTAGCACCCATTCGTCACAGAGCAGTTAGTAAATAGTAATACGTTTGGCAATTGAGCATTGCATGGTCTGTGGTCTCTTTCAGTAAGTTTTAATGCAGAAAAACATTACTTTATAATTATTACATTTAAAGAAATAGAAAATGACTAATTAATATTAGTTAATTCAGAGTGATAATCAATAATTTTTATTTTAATATTTAAGATTAGCCGTAGCATTTTTTTTATATTTATTCAATATTTGCTATCTGAAACTAATCATGTAAGGTTGATTTATTTAGTATTTTGGTAGTTCCTGATAATTAACTTGTCTTACAAATTATAATCGCTTAATGCATTATTTTACGGGCTTATATTTTTGTATCTTATTAGGAACTCTGTACATACAGACAGTTAACTAATGTACAACATAATATATACTATTCTATATATACTACCTACTATTTTTAATCAAATTCTATATAGCTTGTTTAATTTGGCTTGTTATTTCCAGGACAGAATATTGGCAGTCTCAGGCTCGAAAATATTGCGAGTTTTGCAAATGTTGGTTTGCAGATAACAAAGTTGTATGTATTTATATTCAGATGAATACGTAACTGTACGTGGTTTTACATATTACTTAAATTTAGTCCTTTTTTTCAGTCTATATCTTTTCATGAAAATGGCAAAAAACATAAAGAAAGTGTCAAAAAGCATATATCCCAGCTTAGTAAACGTAGTGCAAAGGAATTTAAAGCTAAAGAAAAGCTTGATAATGAGTTACAAAAAATGGAAAAGGCTGCAATGAGTGCCTATATGAAAGATGTCCAAAATAATGCCGATTTAACTTCAAAGGTAATATTGTACACGGTAGAGTATATTTTTTCAATTAATATACTAATTTCCCCATTAAAATGATGATTATCTGCTCAACCATTTTTATATTAGTTTTAAATATAATAGTCAATGTAAGTTATGTAACATTGTAATTTTTTGTCAGAATATTAATGAAATGCTAGAGCAAGATGGTAATAGTAGTGATATTATTGCACCGAGTGTAATTACCAAGAAAGAACCACTCTGGCAAGAAGTAAAGACTGATGATGCCAAGCCATATTTTTGGAATACAGAAACAAATGGTAGGCTGCTTGTTCTTTGCTATTTGATTTATTTGGTGAAAGTTATAAATAGAATTGGTTTGATTTTTGTATATACAGAGGAGGTAACACTTCTTATGAATAAAGATAGTACTTTAACATTAAAGTACTTCATCAAAGTACAGATCTTTATTCATATGTATGTATGTTTGTATGTACAAATGTTCGTAAAAAAATATACACATACAATAATTTATCATCATGCTTAAATATGCATAAAATAAAACATATCTTACTATTAATTACAAAATGAGTCTGTAGTGTTTATTTTCTGTAACTGGCCACTTGAACGCCTAAGTAGAAAAAAAGCACCCAGTGCGCATAATTTTTTAGGAATTGGAGAATAGCACTTCTTTCTTGGCTTCTATTATTTTGGTTGCAATTCGAAATTTAATCTGAAAAATACAAGTTGTGTAATATTGAAAGTAGACATGTGTATTGCGATTTTTATTATTTATCTAATAAATGATGAATCATTGAACATATTGTTATCCTATTTATTGTTTAATTTGAAAATAAAATGATTATGGTGAGGTATCTTACATAATGTCAAGGGCCATTGGTAGTGTTTCTAATTATACGACCACCACTGTATATACTTAAAATACACACTGAAACTGATTTAATACACAAAAACACTAGAAACAAAATATTATTTTCCATAGAAAACAAATAATTCTGAAAAATTTTAACAATTTAGCACCAGATTTGCATATAAAAGTAATAAGTTTATGTAATAGTGTATAAGACATAATTTATATATTGTTATCATTTTTGTTGGTTTGCAGAAACAACATGGGATGAACCAGATAATTATCTCTCTATAGCTCAGCAAGAAGAAAAGAAACTGAGAAATGACAAAAAACAGAAAAAAATATTGTAAGTACTTACTGAAGTCAAATATTGTATTTATGACAATGTTCATAGATTAATGATTGGAGCTACACTTTCGACACTTGATTGTTTGACGGTCCATCATTACTTAACACTGTTCCCACATTACTTCACACTGTACAAGGTATCCACGAGCCCTTCTTCCATTTTAAAACAGACAATTTTTACACACAGCAACCTAAAGTTTTACGCCGCCTTTTTCTCTCGGTTAACACCCTCTGTCTTCTTTGCCGATAAGTAGGGATGTCTACCGATACAAATTTAATGACGTGGAATAGGTAATACCTGTATTTTATATTCCATACTAAACATAATTTATTTTTTTAACAAAAATTATTCTTTATAGTACAGGCTTGTCTTGTACTCTCTATGATAGCTTTTCTGTATACATTCCTTTCTATTTGTTTAGATTTATTATTCAAACAACGACAATAATAATTGTTCCACAGGGCCAGTATGGAAACATAAATATAGTCTGAACTATTAACAAGTTTAATTTAGATGCATTAATGTTCAAATACCAACTAACTATTCTGTTACCCGGCTTTTCATTGCCGTGTTTATCCTTTGTCATGTAACCTATCCAGTGTTTAAAATAGTAGGTCTCATACAGTTTATTGAACCTAAAAAAAGGCTAGCAATTCTTCTATGTTCTTGGGTTTTGGTGTTTAATGATAGATTCAATCTTTCTCTCAGCAACAGGGTGAATTCAGATATCAACCCAAAAAAAACTCCACCTTTGTTTTAGCAAATATAAATTTTATCTTGATTAACACATACTTCTGAATTTGACTCAACTCAATTTCAAGCCATTCTACAGGACATGTTTTACAACCAAATGCCAGTCTATGTACAGAATGTAAACCTTTGCAAGTACCTTCCTGTGCTATCTGTAACCTAATGTACATATAACGTCTCCCATAAAAACTAAAAACTTCACTAGCTAAGGGCATGTACTATCTCTATAGATTAGGTTACTGTCAGACTCAGAAGCTGATTTACTGTGCTATAAATGCAAATGGATGGATGGAGATAGATTTGGTTTCAATTTAATATCGACAGAGTCACAAGAAACTACTACTTATATAAATACAGTTGATGAATATCAACAGTATTAATATTTAAAGTGATATCAAACATAAGACAAGTAACGACCAAATTAATTTGTTCCTGAAACCTTACCTATAAATATAATTAAATTACACTTATGTCCTTGTACTGCACTTATGTCTGTCTCATCCCTTGCACTAATGAATTATTGAATGGACCTAATCAATTCGGCAACACTTAATGTATTAATAGAATTTAAATTGTTTTTAAATA
The DNA here is from genome assembly GCF_905147105.1 of Pieris brassicae. Lineage (NCBI taxonomy): Eukaryota > Metazoa > Arthropoda > Insecta > Lepidoptera > Pieridae > Pieris > Pieris brassicae. The sequence goes on along the minus strand of NC_059666.1, from coordinate 18,346,812 downwards.
TTGAAAATGGGCTCCAGAATCCACTAGTTACTATAACATCCAAATTATTAATACTTATACCATACCATTATTTTTTTCGTTGTATAAATGTTCTGAATATGAACATTTTTACAAAAATGACACTTAAGAATAGACATTCCCCTCCATTACGCTGCCTACAACAATAATAAAACCTTAAATTATTCGTAGGATAAAGGGCATGCCTTTTAATTACCGAGCACCATCTCTTGATGTTAGGGCATACATTCAAACGCCTCTTATATCTATTCCAGGTCTTTCGGAAGAAAACATGCAAAAAAATGTTAATATTTTATGCAAATCTCAACATTTTATTTATTATTTCACATTGTTTTGTTTATTTTTATTCTACCTGTAAAACAATAAATTGAAACTACAATTAATTAAGTGCTTTAAATTTATTTTAGAAAAGAAAAGCAAAAAGAAGCTATGATAGAGGTTAAAGCACATTTAGTGAGAGAAAGTATGAAAGAATTAGCTGTAAAGCCCGAGAAAGCTACTCCAACAATATTTTCTTACGGGCCTGAACCACGAAGCAGCAAGCCGTATGGAAAATGGGAAACTGTTGTTCAAGAGTAAGTATACATACCTAGGTAACACTGAACATTTTTATAAAATGAAAAATGGCTTACCGTAGAAAGTTGCCAATACTTTTATTCTTCTTCGAAGTAATGTCCGTTCCTCTACTCATCGTCGCATTCGATGGAACCACTGAGAAAGGCAGTGGGCCCATTCTTCCTTAGCATTCCTCTTCTATGTCATTTTGACCGCATCTTCAGGGCTCGTCGCGAATACCTCGAATATTATCTTTAGTTCTTGGGAATAAATAAAAGACGCAGGGCGCCAGGTCAGGACTGTATGGCGGATGAGTTATTATCTCGACACCTGCCATAGTCATATATTCCACAGTCCGTTTTGCGGAGTGCGCTGAAGCATTGTCGTGGTGCAGGAGGATCCTGCTTCGAGGGCGCTGCTGCGGCTGTTTTTCCAAGACAACAGGCAAACAGCGATTGACATACCAGTCTGCAGTCACTGTCCTTCTATCTTCTAGCACAACTGTCGCGAAATGACCTTTCCAACCAAAGAATGAGGCAATCATCTTTTTTCCTTGAATTGAAATGAATAAGTCATTTCTTAGCCGATCCTTGAAAGGAAACACGCACTGAGCTGATTGTTTTTTGGTTTCGGGTTCGTTGCAATATATCCAGCTTTCTTCAGCTGTGACGATGTCAAATAAAGCATTTGAGTCACCGCCGTTGAACTTATCTGACATTTGGCGACATCAGTCCATGCGAAGGTGTTTCTGGTCGTCGGTTAAAATATGGGGAATTCATCTAGGTACTAAGCTTCCTGACGCCTAAATGTTCGTGTAATATTTTTTAATTGTAATTACTAACTTCACTCATACCAATACCCTAGGTATTGGCATGAGTGAAGTTGCCGGTATCTGATGATAGGTCACTCTCTTATCTTCCTCTATCATGCGTCGTAACCAATTGTAAATAGTGTCACGAGATGGGGCTTCATTAAGAAATGCTAATCATAGCCTATCATAGCTTTGTTGTTGAGTAAGCCCACAACGAAAGTCATTATAAATCATTGACCGAAAATCTTCTCGCGTTACGTTCATTTTCACGTGTAACAAGTGAGTTTTAGATTAGCCGCCAATTCACAAAAACAAATGACAAATGAATACAATATACTACATTATGTTACCAAAGAGTTCTAAAATTTATAAAAGTTTTTATTAGCAATGTTTTTAACTGGCCAGTTCTAAACATTTTCAGTGTTACCCACGTATACACGTATACAATAAACTAATTTATCTTATCTTGAGTGCCTTTATTTTGTAAAGTAATGCAGAAATTCACCTTTTGTCAGAGTTAGTGCTATTAAGTCTGCCCGACTCAAGTCGAGAGTGAAAACGAGTTTCCATGGTACACTAGTTTTTTAAAATTAATACCATTAAAACAGACTAAGTATAAAAATAAATTAAAATAAGTACATAATCTATGAATTGATATAGCAAAAGATTTCATCAGTATGATCCGTTTGTAGTTTATTACTGTCCAGCGATTCAATTTACATAATATTTATCAAGTTTGGCAAAATATATTCTAAAGGGGGGATGGTCTGCTAGCTTATATTATGTTTAAGCAATATTTGAATAGTTTATTAAATAGTTCTTATGCATACATAATGCATTGTAGATCTAATATTAAATTCTATTAAATGGCTTTAATTTGGTGTATTTTTTCAGGCCTGTGGAAAAAATTGATTTGCAGTTGCCAAAGAAAGAAGTTCATCTACCACCAGTAGTCGTTGAACCGGAAGTTGTAAAGTTTAAGGAAAAGCGAGTGGACTCACTTGGTGATGGACCTGTAGAATTCAAGAAAAGAAAAATTAATAATGCTAAAAGAAATATACGACAAAAATTGAATGACGAATAAAATAGATTTACTCTTTTTGTGTTTTTAATACTTGACAGCATGACGTCACATGTTTAAGATTTTTTGCGTCCAGATAGTCGTCTTTGACGTGTAATAATTGTTTGAGCCCGCCAACAGTCACGACATTTTAAAAAGTATAATAAGTACGGTTACTATATATAATCTACATCTTTTTTTATTTTGAATAATAGTTTTATTTCTGGTTTATGTATGTTATGACATCGTAACCATAGTAAGAACGACGGTACATGTTTTATTTTAAAGCCGTATTAGTCCTTAAATACTGTATTTTGTTGGTTTCCTCCAGGAATGTATACGCGCCATTGCAGAATAGACAAGATAGATAGATAGACAAGGTATTACACCTTTAGACATTCGTCTATTCCGTACAGGCGCGTTCAAATTACTAGACCAGATATCCTCCGTGAATCACTGATACTTTCATAGTATTTTCACGCATCATTGATATTCACCAAACAAACAAGGTACGGCGGCATGTCGTCGGTGATGTCATAGTAATTACTAGTCCGACTTTAAATTCATAATATTATATGATTTAAAATAAATTTTATTAGTAGATAGATTCCATTTCAACAATAGCATCGTAGGGATAAGTTCATTTCATATCAGTTGAAGTGGTCACTCACTTTGCAATCGAAATCCTTTACCAATTTTGAATGACGAATAAACTATCGCAATTAAGACTTCATAAGTAAGTAAATTTTTGCAGATCAACGCGATTGGCAACCTACCTAATAAAAGGTCTATTATGATTAATAGCAAAACCTGTCTTTAACGTCTTTATTTTCCCATTACATATATTTATTTTGAAATCAAACAAATCAGTTAAATTATTCCACCGTGAAATTTATTTAACTAATTTAATTACATAATTGACTTATACTAAGAGACTCATGGAGACCAAATAAATGCATTTCATACATAACCGAAAAATTTGGTGTTATGTAAATTAATTCATTCTAGTATCAGAAACAATGTTATCGCTACTAAATTACACATTACGCTACCAACGAATAACATCAAATGTTTTAAATAACTCTGTAAGCTTAAATCTCCTTATATAAGCCCCACGGACGCACCAAGGAGCCACTGACACAAAAAGAAACCCCTCATCCCAATTACTTGACCCGTTATTTTCAAACTAGGCGCTTTATTAATTTGAAATCCCACAAGCTCCGAGATGTAACATGGAAGGGTATTTAATTTTACAAAAGAAATTGAATCCACAAATGTGTATGTTCTGTTTAGATTCTGATCCACTTAATAAAAGTGAACATGACTATAGCCCCGTAGCCCTTCAATACAAAGCGTACTTTTGTGCCTGTTGTTTTAGTATTTTCGTCTCGATTTTGGTCGCGCGCTTCCGAAATGGCTGGACAATTTTTTATAGATTGTGCTGTCGACATCAACACATGCGTATGGTGTATGTACTATGATGAGCGAATTAAATTTACGCCCATGAAACCATGGTGCATAGCTAGTTTAATAGTCATAAAAATTTTGGAATAAAAAACAAACTTATTAGGTAAAATTATATTTGCTACAGTGCTTGCATTCACTGACGTTCTCACGAACGTCAGTCAATGCAAGCACATGCAATACATGTTCACACATGTAGGTACCTAATATGCCAAAATAATATACGTAAAAGTTGTGTGTAGCAATTACTATTCAAATAAGTTTTTCCAGAATGTTGTACCAACCCGTTATTACCTCCTCTTAAAATATTTTTAGAAGTCTTATTTCTCTTATCTTATCTTATCTTACCTTTGACATAAAAAAACAATTTGGAATAAAATACAAAGTAATTTGACCTATCATATTAATTTGACCATATTTTTAGCATAATGGTGATTATTTGCCGCATGTTTTATTGATACATTTAACAATCGTAAAAAGTAAGTTACTTTTTTTTGCCTAATAACGCCTTACTACAACTAGGTCCTACCAATGATAAGCACGACATAATTCTGAATACCTTTTCATGACAAAATACATAGTCACATAACCCCGAAAAAAACATCCTTAATACAAATAATGATGGGAACATTAAAGTAATAACTTGCTATTCAACGACCCATTATTCATTGTTACCTTTTGATCTGGTTCTTATATGGAAATGAGTTGGTAGTGATGCGACATGTGTCCGGTATCATTGAACATTTATATTGCCTATGATATTCTGATCACGACGAGCTGTCAGTCTCCAGGTGTATATAAGTTATCGAGAAGTGTTTGAAAAGCAATTCAGTCGCAACAGTCGGCAGCAATCCTGTCTAGTCGATAATCTAGATTGAGCTTTGTTGTCTAAAATCTTTCAACATGTACAAGCAGGTAAGTTTATTATGCATTACTGTATTACGGATTTAACTATAAATATTTTGTGTCTTCACATTGCTTAATATCTTGTGTCACTATTTCATCAACAACAAAAAATTAGGTCTCTAAAAAGATTTGCATAGTATTTATCTTAACGTATATTTTTCATCTTTATTTATAATACAGTTTTATTTTTAAATTAAGAAATGGTTAGCAAATTAAACTAAAAATGGAGCAATAAGACGGAAAAGCTCTTCTAGTATTTCTGTTTAACATTTAACAATTAATTGTACAAGTAATCTCCAAGCAATTACATATTATGTAATAGGCTTTGATGGAATGCAAAGGCCGGCTTTAAACCGCGTTCTTAAGAAATATATAAGTATAATTATTATATGCGCATTTTATATTTGCTACATAGGTAGAATTTAGAATTAATTTAATATCTTTTCTGACGTTTATAAGTGTACTTGTTTACTTATACGAATAAAGTTTACTTTGACTTTGACTTTAAATACACACTATTCCGACGCATGGCGTGCTTAATAATAACCATGATGTCACTATACGTAATTCGTATTCGTCAAATGAATTTCATTTTATGGGAATATTATATTTTGTATATCTTCGGCAGGCTAAACTAAGACATGTTAGGTCCTAATAAAAAAAAACATTGGCGCTGACTTTTGGATGTCTAAGTGTCTAAGGCGTGCCGGTTTCCTCACGATGATTTCCTTACGAGCGAGTGTTCAATGTGTACATAGGATGTTTATGACTAGGGTTCGAATTTACGACCTCAGGGATGAGAGTCGCACTCTAAAGCCAACATAGCTCGCCTAGTACATATTTATTGATTGTAGAAACTACCTGCTCACTATATTTTTACTTGCAGTGCCTGTTCATTATTGCTTTGATGTTGGCATCAGCGGTTGCCAAGCCCCAAGTGTTAGTGGACACATATGGCTACTACGCCGCCGCCGCTCCAGCTTACGTTGCTTCCTACAGTACCCCACTGGCATATTCTTATCCCTATGCATATACTTATTCGTATCCTCTCGCATATTATTAAAAACAAATAGGTATATTGAATGGGGAAAATAATACTGGTTTCCTTTCAACTGTGAATATGATACAAATTAAATAAACTTATGACTTATGACTTGGTTACATGCGAATGTAAAGTAATTTAAATGAACTGTATTTTAAAATATACTGTTTATCCTTGATAGTTTTGGTATTATTTCATTAAAACCTTCATTTCACATATAATCTCTATGCACGCATTAGTCGTAACAGTATTTTTTAATAGGTAATCATCGTTTGTAACTTATAGTTGTGTTACACAACCTAGATACTAAAAGCTTGCATTTTGCTAGAAACTAACATGTATGCAGAGTAATTAACTAAAAGTAGGTTGCATTATTGCACAATTAGTTATCAATAATCTGTATGAATGACTTTATTTTAATAAGTAAGATTACGACACCTAGTATATCCATAATCCAAGGTTATGGTGACCACGATTCCTCTATCATTAGTATGCGCATGATGCGGGGCTATATTGCATTTATCACTTTTGGTGTCTAATCAGCCTTTGTAATAACTAATAAGTAGAGCCTACTATGTACTTAGATTACTTAATATTTAGGTCAGTGATTAGCATTTTTTCAGTTATTAAAAAATACTAATGTTAGCAACTGTTAGAAACCTAAATATGGAATCTTAACCAAGTTGGTTGATTTTAAGCTTCAATGGGGTAAAAACTTATTAATACAAATGAACATGGGTAAGCGACTTTATTCTTTAATTGCTAGTTATATATACTATGGTACACAAGGTAGGTACATGAATATTCTATTATTGCAACTTTACAAAAAGCTACTAAAAGTTAAAGGTTTTAGCTAGAGAATACTGTGAAGTTAATTAAGTTAAATAAGTAGGTTTACTATTTGTTTTGAGCTCTGGCTGGTGTGTATACTAAATTTAATATTTATAGTGTTGAACCTTAATTTTCAGGATAAATTCAAATACATTTCAAGTATTATCCAGATCAGATATTGGCTCTTCTTACACATGTAAAAAATATACCTACTATTTAACTTCATTGCACTATTGCTTATTATTATATGAGTCTATCTTAAACCTGCTATTACTAGAATTTTGAACAATATCATATTCAAATAACTATTATATATCTAGTAGTAATTTAGTTCTTAATCTGTTATATTTAATGACCAAACATTGCGAATCTAAAAATCTCCCCTCGTTTTGATTGATGCGATGAAACATATTGTTAGTAACAACATTAATGTAACGCTGGAAGGAAATACATTTTTGTACCTACGCCATGAATTAAATTTAGATACGTAGTGTAGATCTGTCACAATGAACCCTATTGAAAGTTTTATTGAAACATTTTGAGACCATAAAAATAGTAAACACAGGTTACGACTAAGATACAGAAATGGTATAATTTAGTACCTATACTTACATGTCCTTATATAAATAAAATTAATTATTTTTAGTTTCCTAATAATGTATATCTACTTCTTACGTTAAGTAAATAAAAGTTACAAATTTTCTACAGCAACTTAAATTACAAAAAATATGCACAATATTCGACGAACTGCAACTTTTGGAACATAGTTTAGGAATCACTAAGCACTACACTTGTTATTCATGTCCACTGCGTCTTTTAAAAATTCCTTACCTATCCGTGTATAGGGTAAAGGCAAAAACTGTCCAGTTCCTAAACACAGGCACTATTAATAAATTTTTCAAAACGTTTATACCCACGAAGCAGAAAGACACTTCTTTTTAGCGACCTTACCTCAAAGCAAAATAAATAGATTTTTAATATACAGTTGGCGTATGTGCGTTAAAACTTTGTTCCTATTTAAAATTACTTACTGATATAATAATAGTATCAGTATGGAAATAAGAGCATGACATTGGAAAAACTATTTGTTTTGTTCTGAGTTTCACGGCGTAAAATGTAAGGATTTTATCTAAGACATGGGGTAGATTGTGCTTTATTTTATCACTTCACTTTAGGCGACCTCCAGGTCAGAGTCCTCAGATTCATCGCTATAAGACCTAGGCGTAGGAGGCGCGGGCGGCGGCCGTAGTGGTGACGACATGTGTGCCCTTTGCTGAGCCAATGCACGGCCGCACGCTCGCTCTTCTTGTAACTTACGAAGTCTTTCTTGTTCTTCTCGCTTTTGTTTTCGCCATTTAGCACGACGGTTTTTAAACCATACCTGAAACAATTATATCAGTTGTAGAAATACAATTATATAAATTTACTTTAGATAAATTACTTATGCTCTCGTCTATGCAAAACACATTAACTTAGTTAAGTGTGGTTTATATTAAAAATATTACGCAAAATAAATATATTGCGTACTAGGTAAAACTTGTAAACCCTGAAGATAATGATAATTTTACATTAAAAAAAAAGACAGCAGAAATTTTTAGTTTAAAGAGTATTTTTTAATATAAAGTATAATTTCTTAATATAAAATGTCTTGATAGACAGGCTTCTATCAGCAATCTATACACTAAACATAATTCTATTTGGGCTTTCATTACTCAGGTGTTCCAACATAAATTTGTTCGAGTGTAAAATTGTATGCATATTTCAAAAGATATCGCCTAATATCTGTGTCGAGAAGACTCAATACTATTTTATTGTGCACAACAGTCAATCAATACATTTTATTTATCGTTATCCGCCGACAATGAATGGACCGAATTTTGTAAGTATTTGACAAGCTACTGAACTGGTAATATGCATCGTGAATAGACCCTCCTTTGTGTTATTTATCAATGAGGTTTCCTGGGATGCGTGTTGCTACTTCCACTCGACTTAGCGTGTACAAGTGTAGAAAACTGCGTGTGGTCCGCGTTTACATTTCAATCAGCCATCACAACATTATTGGCATATTTTTATGCAATAAACAAAAGATATAAATACAATTTATTACCTCGCATAACCATCTAGTATTATTCAATGTCTATTAGGAAATAACTAATAAATGTATATACACTTCTTACTACTCTAGTTTAAAATAATATCACTACACAACTAAAAAATGTACTCAGTACTTTGAAATCAGTGTATACAGTAGATTTAAATTATTTAATAGCAAAACTATAGGACTTCCAGTTTCTTTAATTTACATAAAGCTTTCTTTCAGCTTCAATATAGAAAAGTTTTAATACTTTCAATTGTCAAACAACTATATTACTTTATTCATATTTATACAATGGAGATTATAGTCTTCTGCGAGGCGTTGAAAACGCACAATTCATCAACGATGCCTCCATTGTTCAAGTTAATTGCATTACAAGTGTCGGCCGGTAGCTCTACAAAAGCCCTATTAACTTTCGGGTAACGAGTGACGGGCTTTTCGCACATCGAATGCCGCATTGTTGGCCATTCGAGCGGCAAATATGGCCGCTGCCACTGGCAGACCTAAGGGCGTCTACGATCATATCTACATTTCCACTCTGCATTGTCCTCTTCCGCAATAAGATTAGTTTGACGCCTTTGTTTGCTCGCTTTTGTGTACATAACTCTTTTATTGTGTGATTTTATCTTCCAATTGCATTCAATTACGTGAGTGAATTACTTCGAAACGTGTTGATTGATTTATAGTTTTTTAGGTAATGAAAAATTAGATCCAACTATTCCTCAAAGTTAAAATCAATATCGTACAGAAATGCATTAATATGAACGCAAAATTACCAAATTCTATTGTACTCGGTGCACTGCTCTTCATGCATAGCCAGCATGTTACATAATTTCAAAGCTCCCGGGATACGGTATACGAAAGTCAAACAAGCTTTATTGTAAAAGTTCAATAGTGGATTATTAGTTTAGCTACGTTAGCCGTTATCAACTTTGGGATATCATAAATTAATATCGACAATGCCTTAATTACTTGACATAATTTAGTTCTATTGAGTAGGTAAGTTACTAAGTAGTAAGCTCCGAGGAATTCCAATATGTACCTTTTATGATTTTGTATAAATAATATACTAGAAGTTTTTAAAATGTTAGCAAATCGTTACAATAAAGACAAGAAGATACATCTGACAGACAAAGTTAATCGCTAATTGTAAAATATTGTATTTGTTATTTCCAAATTCAATTAAATTAGAAAAAATCTAGTCGGGTTTTGCGCCCTCTCCCTAATATTACAGCAATTATAATGGACTAATAGCGTGAAGAGTGTGTTTTGGGAAGACGAGCAGATGACATGGGCGGAGCGCCTGTGGCTATACGAGCCACGCCTCGACGCCTGCACCACGTCAATATCAAGACTCGAGAAGTAAATTTATCGAAAGATTAGTGACAACGCGGAACAACATATATGTAATTCAGTACCTGTCTGCCTGAAACGAGTAAATAATTCTTGTCTCTATTAATAAGTCATATTTTCTATAAGTCGTAAATCAATTAATAAACAATAATTAATCATTTTTTTCAAGTATTTTATTCTTTTTGAACAGAAAAAATCGTCGACCTTTTACGGCCACAGAAGGCTTATCGCCTAATTGCCTATTGGAAAAAGGAAATTATCACGTAACATAAATATATACATATAAATCTAAGGGCAAGGCCATCGGTTGGAGCGTCACTGTTTATTAATTCGTTTTCAAGTATGTAATTTATGATATTAAAAAAATAAACCGTATCTATATCACGAGTGTCCTTATTTTAAATAAGTATACTTATAGGTAGAGTAAGAGCGTGTGAATTGCACAGGATGTGCACAGAGTGGCGGCGGCGAACCGAGCCCAAACTTATTGTAATAATGTTGTTAGAACAAACAGCTCCCCCTTCGCCTTGTTTGAGATTACAATTACGGTTTTAGCGAACTGATTTATTAATGGACCGCCTGATCCGCCTTTGATACTTTAATGTCGATTTAATTTACATTTACTATTCGCTGCCAGGGCACCTGTTTAGTTAATTAGCGCTACTAAAGTTGTGACAATAAATACATCATATGCCGTAATTACGATGTGTAAAATAATATACAACTTATTTATATACGTGTATGTTGCCAAACTTCATTCAAAATACTGTATATTAATAATTTAAGTGGTATAGTTAGTACATAATATACATATCGTATTCAGAGACAAAATTGGATAAGAAACCAAACTTTGCGTCTATAATATCTACTATACTGTTAAGTTAATATAGATACTATAATTAAAGTTTAACTATGCCTCTAAGCTAATTCTGCACTATTTAGGAATAGGTCACTTATATCCTGGTAATACACTATATACAATAACCAATTAGTATATATAATAATAAATAATTTAAAATAGTTATTCAGAGATATCTCTTTATCAAAGACGTTGCGTATTAAATCGACATTACGAGAATTGCAAATTATCTCACATTTTTATAAGCCGAGAGTCAAAGCTCTCACACCTGTCGTGATGCTACTCCCCATTAGCAGTGAAATGCATTAGTCAATATTAAAGATGCCGTCCGCGAGTATAATTCCACAAAGGGCACTTCAAATCACACCCATCTCTTTTCGCTAATGTCAAAACATCATTCCTCTCCACAGCCGGAGGCAGAAAAAGAATCCCCTAGTGTCTGTCACTTCGTATCAATTACCACACGCAAACACCCATGACCGCCCCTGTGTATTGCCATAAAGTCCTATCTACGCACAATGCGGCAGGCGAATCGAAATTCAATTGTCAAAAGATTGCTTTTATAGAGCCCCGAACACGGCTTAAATCGAAAAAGTATTTTATCAAGAAAGTTCTTTTGCAAAATATGACTTAATGTATTAGCGGCAAGAGTGAAATTCGTTAAGCTGTGAATTCGCGTAAGGCTCCCGGGGGTCGCTTTCCAAACATCGCTCTCCCCTAAACGTTATACTTTGAAAACAATAATTTATATTGCGTAGCGAACGCGTCCATAAATAATAAAGTGATACTTTAGCCAGCGGCTTCACCACGTTTCCAATATAGTCGTATTTTGAATTTGCGAGCTAAGAGGATTGTTAATTTATTAATTACTCTACTATAATATAAGGACCTGAATAACCTTAACATTTATACGATGATTAATACGTATCTAATAACAGAGAAAAGTAGAGCTTGTGTAGCATGGTAAGTTTGTAACGTAGGCGAGTATTTGGACCATAGGTTGGGCACCAATTGTAAATAACTTAACTTTGACATTATGTTAATGTTCTTATTATAAGTCATTGTACAAATTGATGTGACATTTAAATGCCTATTTATATATTTGTAGTTGATCGATCTAATTGTACCACTATCTTGGCAAATAAACAATTTATTATTATTATTATTAATTGCTAATAAATAAAACAATGTATAAGGGACGTATCTCACTAACATACAAAAGTATGATAAGAAATACTACTACTACGCTGTAATATATTTGTGTAATTTAGAATGAAACAATGCTTAAAAATAATTGAAATATTTGCTATAGGTCGTTTGACGTAACAATGTGGAGTAACAAGCGGAAAACGAAGCAGGGTAGAACTCTTTGATCACTTCATCCCGGATCGCTGCTCAGTTATAAAAGCGTTATTGCTTTATTGCGGAAGTGAAAGACAAAATGGCGCCGCTTTATTACTTAGTAACACATTGCGAGTATCTCTTTTATAGGTAGCTATTACGAGATAAGTCCTGGGGGCCTGGGGGAGGCTGTGCAGCGTGATGAGGAAGCTCCCGACGCTGGGCGGAGCGACACGCCTACTTTTTCATGTCTGCTGGATATCTAGTTTGTCATTCTGTGCATTGCGTGCATTTCGATCGCAATACGGTGTAAATAGCTAATTGTTTTCGCTAAATATATATATATAGTATAGTTAACTTTTTAACAACTATTAAGAAGTTTCTTCTCTAGCTAAAAGCTTAGCCTAGCTCTTAATTCCAAGTACAAGTTCTACAAGCATACCAACGCTTTGTTATGATTTAATTAAGAGTGTCAAATGAAAACACTGAATGAAATGAATAAGCTCCAGAGATTTAATCAGACAGAGCTTGGAATAAAGATCAACATTGACATGGAGCATAGATCCCCGCGGGCTCAGTGCGAACCGCGAGACAAGTCGAGATTACATGTCTCTTTAATTATTAATTAGACAAAGAGTTGAAATGTCTACCACATAACAATGATAACTGTCTCTTACCGTTTACATTATTCAAGACTTAATATTGACGTTGTAAAATTGTCTTTACCGAATCTTAGAAAATGCAGTATTTAAAATTTATAGCTTGTCGAGAAATAATATTGTGCTTTAATATTGCTGCTAATAAATTAAAAATGGATTTTATGTTCTATTGCATTAGGGTGATAAGAATCATAATTATAGTAAAAATGCAATAATTTTAAGGATGCTAAATATAAAATATGTTGATGAAAGTTTCGGTTTTTTAATTAAATTTATAATTCTAAGATTAATTATAAATTTAATTAAAAAACCGAAGTAACCGCAAACAATGATGATAGACTTCTTTATTTAAAAAAAGCAACAGTGTGCTTACGACCATTGGTGTTCGTCTTAGATGTCTGTATTTGTTTGCTTGATCCTTGCTTTTAATCATGTAGGTGATCAGCTTTTTATGCCTATTAAGAGCGTGCCTTAAGTGCCAAAAGCAATCACCGCGGCACAACGGTCGCGCATGTGCAATACTATTAGATAAAATATATATACATATGTGGTTTACTTAACGAGTGCCAAATTAACCACGTGGAAAGTATAGCCTCATACCAAAGGGAGTACCGCGTATTCAAACCTGGGCCTAAGTGTATTTGTAGCCGAACATTATCTGTACTATTAAATATTATAAAAACTTAAAACTAATATTTTTTTTAGTTTGTATGAAAGTATTTCTATAACTGCTAATGATGTGTTATTTTATATATTCCAGTAAAAATTATAAGCCCGAGATTTTTAGTCTATTATTTTTAACCATTGTTAGTATTAGTTGATTTGTTTTATCTATTTAGTAACACCTTACAGCGGCAAATAAAATTATATAGCTATCACGCAAAATAATTTATTTTCAATAAAATCATAAAGTAGCCTCTGTTTGGTTTACATACACTACGCGGTTCGATTTGAAATTTCCTGGAATCTTTTTTATAAATTGAATATTGAATACGTATTACATATTCATACTAATAATATAAATGCGAAAGTACAAAATTTAGGATTAGGAAATGCTTTTTATTTTACTCATGGTAATTATAATATTATATGGAGCGCTGGCGCGTCGTGTTCTGGTCTCAATAGAGCGAGTAAGCGAGAATAGGGCGACTGAATTAGTGACTACTAACTAGTGAATGTGAAATAAAACAAACGTGTGCTCGAAGTTCGAGTTAGATGAAACGGACGATACAGTGTTTCGCGGAACAAAAATGCTGGAACTTCTTTATCGGGGTTGGAAAAAAATTACAGTCACATTTTTCGGTTACGCGCCATCTTTTTCTTGTCCCTACCACGGTTGATTCGAAGAGATTCGAAGCCATTGATAACAAAATTATATAATAACGATAATGATAGTAATAATTCTATTACAATTAATGAAATTCTGTAATAATCTTAGTAGGAATAAGGTAAAATTAAATAATTGTATAATTTGTATTCATGTCTATGTCTATTTTATTATCATTTTTATTAGCCTTTTGTTAAACTTTATCTAATTTAACTTTATTTAAGCAATTTCTGTACAGTAGATCATTTAAAAAAATAAGGTCATAAGGAAGTTTCGCTTCTTACGTGTGTACACTAGTGTGTGTGTACACTAGGTACACGCACACATTTTTATATTTAAATAACTAGTAACATTAACAATATTTTACAAAGTAGCTAATAACAGGTCTCGGCCATCTAATGTGTGTTAAGGCTTCATAACGCTACGATTGAATGAAATGAAATTAGACAAATGTTTGAAGTAACTATGTGAATTTTTTGGATCTAGGAATTCATATTGTGTAGTGTTTTTAATTAAAGTTAACCATTGAATATAATAGTGTAGGATACATATTTATTGTTTTCAATTCAAAAATATACTTAGATCAAATCAAATCTGTGAAGAGAGATTTTGCTTTATTGCTATTTTTGAAAGAAGAATATACCAACTATGATGAAGTAAAATAACCGGCAATTTAAATGATTTTTTGTACTTTTTTCATGATGTATTCCTATCGAGCAAACTTGTAGAATCCTAACAGTTCAATTAATTCCTTTGTGTCTTATCCGTCGTATTTTTATATTTATTTAGACTCATCTATATTTTTAAAAGGATTTATTTAATATTGTTAATATAAAAATTTTTTTTTTAAGAAAACAGGAATCAATGTGTGTCTACAGTCACAATTCCGGCGCTTTAGAATACAATTCACAATTATTGAGCCACACAGCCAAGTAGGCTAATAAAATAAAATAAAAAAATGTCGAGCTTGAAGGGATCCTATGTGTCTATCTATCTACAAACCATTATTCATGTTAATACGCTGACAAAATATGCAAAGATTCCTCACCTAGCATCGGCATTTGTCTGCATTCTCTAGATGGTTTTGTATTTGGTGAATTATTATAATATATTTAAATTTACGGAGATTCCTAAATAATTCTTAAAATCAATAATTTGACGAAACTTTGTTGATAATAAAAATTCTGCTTTCAAACTGTAATAAAAGAAACCTGCAATAATACGTGTAATGTTTTATATAACTGTTTTAAATAAATAAAACTATAAAAGATTAATCTAAACCTCTTGATAAGTTTAATGTCTAAACAAACTATGTAGAACAGTACAGTTCCTAACTATGTAGAAAGATCTAATGAATTTAATAACAATGCCTAGAAAATTAAAAGTCAAGCCATATGCCAATTCATTTCTGGTTTCAACACAGCTACACTATCAGTAGATTCTTCCCTATCCCCGAAGAATAATCTACTAGAACCTCGATACGATGTTAATTAGAAACACTCATTGTCTTCTATTGACGACCATTAAAGCCTTACAGTTATTTAGACTATAAAGCTAAGAAGACCTGTAGCTATGTCAAATTATTTTACCAACAGACAACATAGGTAAAGAGATTTAGATAATAATTAAACCTTTATAGGTTTAATTAACATGCAATAGAAAGAAGCGTGGAAACCAGGATCTTAGACACTATACAAGAGTAAGGGACATTGGAACGACTATTAAGAAGCTGAAGTGGTAAGGATACAAACCTATGTACAAATAAATAGACCATTAATATATTACTTGACTTAGCTGTCACTACAAGGGGTAGGGTATATATAAAAGTACCGATCTTCCTGAGATTGTATCTAGTCTTGTACATCTGTGCCAGATATTGACGCAGTAAGATTAAACAAGTAAGTGTTACGAAACGTAAGTGTAACGTGCGTGTTTTTTTCAGTTTAATAAGTATATTTTTCTATATTTTATTTATATAAATAAATATGTTGTGTAATAAAGAAAACAGTTAAACGAACGAAAACTCGATTTAGAACAAGTGTTTTGATGCCTAAACAAAAGCGATTTAATAATGCAGTTTCCAATTGCCGCTGCGTAAATAACAGGGGAACAACGAAACCGGCAATTTACTTTAACAACACATTTTTCGCTATATTCGTATGTTTTTTATGAAATTACAATAATTGTATTTTTTCATTTATCAATAAAGGTTAGGTTAGGAATTATTATTGTTATAGAACACTACTTAAGTGAAACATACTGGAATATATGTATGTATTATTCAACTACTTTTAAAAATATAAAAAAGGTAACGATGTGTTCTCTATTGTTTTCTATTTCCAAGAGAAACCAGCTGGTTTTAATATATTTTATACAAAGTCGTAGGAAGGTAGGATTTATTAATTAAACCTACATAAGAAACAAATTTAGAAACAAGGAACTTTCTTAAAAAGTAAATCAATGTTGCAAGTTGCGTAAGTCGGGAAAAATCCGTTATCCGAGAAAAAGCCCTATAAGTGACCCTCATTAGCCGCATTGTTGTGCTTTTAACGTTTTAGCAGCCGTCGGCTCAGGCTAGCATAAATAAATCAAATTTAATTAACTCAGATTAATTTTCGCGGCGCCGTCTCACCCGCCTCTTATAGAGGGCCCCTTTTTATTTTGCCGGAGGTAAAATTCTCCATTCTAAACTGTATTGCTCGGTTTTATATGGATTCTTTAATAAAAAGTTTACACTTAGAACGTGTCGTCCGCTCCCTACTCCTGCGAAGCCATAGTGAAAATGTAGTCAATTAAATTAATCATTCTAACTTTATCTTGGAAATTAAAATGAGTACAAATTAACTGAACTTTGTTACTTTTATGGTGAACTCTGTTATAACATGAACGTTTTACTTATACAAGCATTTGGTAATTTTACCTGGAAAGATTCCCGGGAGTATAAAATATTGGTAATTTTAATAAATCTTCTCTTACTACTCATGCTGTCATACTCGGAAGCAGTTTAGCAGATTTTAAGTAATACAAAGTTGAGGTAAATGACTGTATTCGCACTGATGTGCCTTTTCATATGAACCAATTTTTAATGATTTGTTCTAAGATAGTTATTATTCTATGATTCCGAATTCTTGCAGTAATCTTACCTTCAAGGAAAACAAAATGAAGTCCACTCCTTCAAAATAATTCAAGGTGAAGTTATATGTAGCAAGACTTCATTTCGAAAGCCCCGAATGAGTACCTTAACCAATTTGCACAAGGTGTAAAAGAAATGCGGGCAGTCAAATAAAACATCGGTCTGGGTGGCTGACTGGAGAGTGCTGGAGTGGTCAGCACACACTTAACGGAACACCGGTAGCCCGCAAACATCCCTAACTCACGTCTTAGCCACAGAATAAAGAAAAAAAAGCTTAGCTTTCAAATAACGACAATAAAACTGACAAATCTACCATAGATTATATACGTGTAAATTATATTAATACGTGTTTAATTTTTACGTCGTAAACTATATATGATTTATATAGCTTATAGAATACCTTTGGTTTTCTAATCTCAAGGTACACCAAATAATATATATCCGTTACATTTTTGTGCAACTAACAATGTTATTGTGACATTTTATTCGTATATATATTTTTGACGACAGCTAATAGATAATATAATTTTATTTGTATTGTTATTTAAATATTTGAAGACTACGACACGACAAAATCATGAAATTGGAGATTTTAAAGTTAGGATAAAAATAATAGAAAGCTATTAGTAGATTATGCTATTGAACGAGATACTTCAACATAATACAGTTTTTTGGTAAGGCCACCCACATTTTGTTGGCGTGTAGAAATGTCACGTCATTTGTGTTTACTTATTTACTTTTACTGTTTATTAACCTTTCTGTACTGAGGTTTTGATTTCTAAACTAATTCGATAAATACAGATTTCTTCAGTAATGAATAGTAGACAACAACAACAACTTATTATTATTACTATTTTTTCTTAGTTTTCTGAATTTGTATAATCATTGTACGTACCTCAACTCTTTCTTCTTTCAAGTCCACCCTCAGCGCTAGTTGTTCTCTTAGCACGACGTCAGGATAATGAGTCTTGTCAAAAGTACTCTCAAGTTGTTCTAGTTGCTCCTCGGTAAAGATGGTTCTATGTCTACGTTTACGTTTTGGAGGTGGACCCGACAAACCTGCCAGCGCTGCCGCCGCGTAGCCACCATATAGATTTGCATAGTTGTTTGCATTCGTGACTGCGTTACTGACACCTGCAAATAAGCATGAAAAATAAATCTGTAAATCTTCAAAACATGAAACCTCACGATATAATTTGAAGTCACAATTTTATTAGACATTTTTTTTTCAATTTGATTATATTAACGTTATGGAGCTAATTGTGTTAGTTTGCCGTCGGAGGTCTCAAAAATACCAAGTTCTATAAACTAATTTAATTCAAATATATATTATAATTTGATTACAAAGTTTGGAAGCTCGACGCTGCGCACGTTTGGTTTCTTACAAGTCTAGATTATATCTAAATTCTACGTCAAGTATGCACAATTTGACACCATAAACCACTGGTAAACTCAAACTTAAAATAACTTTAAAACTATAATAAAAAATAACTAAGGTAAAAAAGTATAATTATGAACGTCAGAAAAGAAGTTAAATTAATTATGAATTTACATTTACTACCTGTTCTCAAGTCAAGGGCGTAGAGCGGGCAAGAAGAACTGGCCAGAATATTTCCGCCTCTCTTTATTACTTTATGACTATTACCGGTACTTAGTATCACTAGCTAGGGCAACACATAACAAGCTAATCTGTTTAAGATTATCGTGTTGTATTATAATTTTGATAGTAAATTTTGACAACTGTATCATATTAAGTGTGGAAAGTCTAAAACGCACATTTCAAATTTGACAATATTTTACAGACGAGGTTCCCGCATCGCTCACTGTAAAATCTTAAAAAATGAGGTGAGACGTACGTCAGACTGTATTAGAATTAGCATGCGGGAAGGCGAGTGGAGCGTGAATATCCCGGCTTAATGCCCTCCTGGAGCCATGAGCCCCGGCGGACCTCGCCAAGCGTTCAAAATACCGCTGTAAATAAGAATTGAATATTTTTGCATATTTCCTTTAATATTGGTATTACGTTGTATTATTTCGAATGGAAATATGAAAGCTTTTAACGCCGGCGGCACTAAGCGATATCGATGTGTACTGTATGTTTACGTTTTTTTTTGGAAGTAATTCAGAATAAATGACAATATAGGTTTATCTTCTCCTTTCAATTATTTAACCCAAAACCTACCTATGGCAGTAATATTTGCTGACCGTAATCGCAGAGTACCTCATTTACTGAGTGCCTTTGGCTCATGAACTGACTACTTTCTAAGCTACAATCTACATCTTGTGAGAACTGGAGGATAATCATAAACTTTAGAGATAGAAAAATTCTGTTGAATAGCACATGTAAGATCTATTAGTAAGACATATTCAAAAAATGGTTCCAAGCAATCAAATTTGTCAAAATGTAAGAATTTGGAAGCCATACACATCAAAGATGATGTCTATAGATAGATGGCTTCTCAATTCCTTTTATTCTGCAAGAATAAAATGTTTCTCTTACTTCCCCGCTACGAACATTCAAAGCCCTGGAGATGTTTTGAAGTTTAAAAGTGTTTTTCTTGAAGAAAAATACTTTAATTGAGATAAACCCTGTCTCCCCTAACGTTACGCGAGGGTCCGCCCGGGGCTCAGTATTTCTTGTTCGTGTTTAACCAAAGTGAGTGGACGAATCATGACTTTTAATAGTAATATAAACTGAAAAATATATACAAAGACATTTCAAACATGATTAGATATTGTTTCCCGGTCGCAAAATACGTTGTCGATCAAGTAAGGTGACTTCAAAAGTATGCTTAATTGAGTAAGTAGACATATATTAGGTCCTTATATATGAAATTGGCGTTTTGTATGTGAAGAACAAGAAGTAGATTTTTTAAAATAGAATATATTTAATTAATCAAAGTATGTTCCATTGCTATGCACTTTTGCTATCTTATAGGTAGTTCATTCCTTTTACTAAAAATTATTCGGGACGGGAATCAATAAAATCTTTGAAAGCGGTTTCGACTGACCCATCAAAGTTGAATATTTTACCTTGCGCTGGATGACTTAGACATTCCAATTGAAGTTCGTCTAATTTGGTAGCAGTCTGTTGTGCACTGTATGTGTGTTTAGCATTGTCGTGGCAGCAGCAGTAGTATAGCAGCAGTGGCCTATAGCGATTGGTCAGCCTCGGTTGTTTAGCAAATTAGTAGCTAGCTTTTCCATCATGGTTGCTGACAATAGACATTTGCCGTAATCGTCTGGCCAGATTAAAGTTAATGACCCTGGCATAGTCCACCAAACGCTGTGAGAGTAACTTTTTCGGAGTCAATTTTCGCTTGGGGCACGATTTGTTCGGCTGGGTTCAGCCAATGCGATGAGCGCTTTCGATTATCGTACAGGATCAACTTTTCATCACAAGTAATGATTCGATTTAAAATACCTTCATCTTTATGCCGATTGAGTAATGTAACGCAGGACTCGATGCGCGTTGGTCGATTTGCTTCACTTAATTCGTGAGGTACCGTTTTTCGTTATCAACTTTGGTCTCCGGCCGTCCACGGGGCTTGTTCTGCAGGTCGAAATTTCCAGAACGAAAACGTTGCAACCAAAAGGCTCTATGTTTTCTTTTGTGACACGCCGCCATACACATCCGAGCCGTTTCTGCGGAACTGGTGCCATGATGAAACTCGTACTCGTAAATAACGCGATATTTAAGTTTTCCATTTTATAAAGAGTGACGCAGTAGTATAATAATATAACCGAATATATAATGGTTTAACCGATTTAACCAAATCCGTTATACCGTTTCTATCAAAATAAATCTATTAGCGGATTGTAAAAAGACATCATTTTAAGATCATCATCTTAAATGGTCTTTGTAAAATATTAGGTAGCAGTCGAACAAAAGCGTTATAGTAATAGCAGACTTTACGCTTTTAAACTGTACATTGACGGGTTCAAGTTAGTTGCTTTTTCAATTAGCTAAGACAGTATATAGATCAATATTATAAGTAAAATCTATTTTTAAGTACCTTTGTTCCAATCGACATCAAACAACACGCATTTAAATAATAAGCAAACTGCCTACGAAGCTTTAAGGTACACTGTTTTGAAACAGTTCAATATTTCTCACCCTGACGAAATGTTATTATTCTATGCTTATCTACGTGGGTAACACTGAAAATGTTTAGGATTGGCCAGTTAGAAACATTGCTAATGAAAACTCTTTTGAATTTCAATTTAAGAACTCTTTCGTAACCTAATGTAGTATATTGCATTCATTTATCATTTGTTTTTGTGAATTGGCGGCAAAACTAAAACTCTTGTTACACGTGAAAATGAACCTAACGCGAGAACATTTTCGGTCAATGATTTACTTTCGTTGTGGGCTTTCTCAACAGCAAAGCTATGATAAGCTGCGATGACCATTTCTTAATGGAGCCCCATCTCGTGCCACTATTTACAATTGCTTGCACGAGTTTAAGCGTGGACGATCATCATTGAGCAATCTCATCTGCGTGAGGGACGTCCTTTAACAGTAACTACTGAAGATAACATCAGTGCTATGTGACGCGTGATAGAGGAAGATAAGAGAGTGACTTATCGATAGATACGGGCAAGCCTCGGCATTGGTATGAGTCAAGTTCAAAAAATATTACACGAACATTTCGGCGTCTGGAAGCTTTGTATCGAACGGAATTCCCATTCTATAACCAACGACCAGGAACACCTTCGCATGGACTGGTGAATATTTCACTATGGCAGCTGTCGAAATAATGAGTCATCCGCCATACAGTCCAGACCTGGCGCCCTGCGACTTTCATTTAATCCCAAGAACTAAAGATAACATTCGAAATATTTGCTTTAGCCCTGAAGATCCGGTAAATGGGTACGAAAATGAGAGAACCCTAAAGAAGAATGGGCTGAAAGAATATGCTTAACACTGCTTTTTTCAGTGGTTCCATCGAATGCAACGATGTGTAGAGAGGAACGGAGATTACTTCGAAAAACAATCATTCAAACAAACAGAACTACATTAAGCCGTTTTTCATTTTCTAAACATTTTCAGTGTTACCTAGGTATTTTAATATCTTAATAACAGTTGAGGTTTCTGGGGAGAAATGGATGGAGGAAGCTAAGTACAGATTCAAATGGAAAGTCCAGTAGGAGGCATTCAGCAAAAAGGGGTTCTTACTGCAGAACACAATAAAGGGGGGACATATAAACTAGAAATAACATGTAATTTTTTATAATGTGGAACTAAACTGGCTTCATTCTTACTATATAATAGAGTAGTTAGAAAGTGTCGCATACAAATTTTACATCAAATTTTTACAACCACAGGAAAAGGGGATTTTCACTTATTTCGATTTACCTAACAAATTTCCGTCTTAAAAAAGAATTAATTTAATTATTATAATTTTGCAATAAGTACCTGATTATATTTATATACATTGACGTGGCAGCTCGAATGAAAAAAACTACATATTATACAATTATTATTATTATTTATTGGAAATAAATGATATTTAATTTATATATAATCATATAATTTGTCTTCATATGTATCTTAATCTGTCATCTTTTCATTCGAGCTTACTATAATTATCTATTTTTTACGTGTTAATGTCATTACAAAGTATTTTATTTATTTAAGGGACGGCCTCTTATGGATGTTTAGGACGGTCAAATTGGTTCTTTGTTTGTATTGTTTTCTAATATATTTAGTTTTAAATGTCATTTATTAACTGTCAATTTTAATTATCAGGAGTAGTATTTTTTTCTGTACTGACTAAATTTGATAGCAGGTTTTATTCTCACGACTTACCTACCTCGTACCTACTTACATTTGTAATTGAGACTTTAACAAAAACTATTGACTATGAGGTAAGTAAAATAGGTAACTCAAAAGTAAGCAATTTATAGTTAAGTATGTATATTTAAATTATTTACCAATGGGTACATGTATCTATTAATATTAACCAGTATCATGTGCGTGCTATTTACTTTGCCTGACGTATGCGACACAAACAAAACAAAACGAGACCTAAAACTGCATCATACCAGCGTGGCACAGAGAGAAGTATTCATATAGACAATGAGCAACTTACACTTTAATGCAAATGGATTTGGGCATGACACGTAGCCCGTTCCACAGATAAAAAAGTAACCGAATAGGCTGCATAAAGCAAAGGAATAATGGCAGACCATGGGAGCGATGAGTAGTCGAGAGGGGTAGCTGGCAAAAATTGGATGCTGACGGCAAAGGATAAATTAGGGTGGAAAACAATTGTATATATGTACTTATATCTCTTTCTTTTTCTATGCTGCTATGTATACGAGATGTGGAGAAACCATGGTTATATATTATTAAATTTCGTAGCTATCGTTAAAAATACAGTTCAATCAAAGTTACCTAGTGTTCAGTTGTACTTATCAAGATTAATAACAGTAGACTGTGAGATAGATATGCTATGTTAAGATGTTTGTAGGTAATACGAATGCAATGTGCAGAATATAAGGGAAAAAAACATGTCATTTAATATAATAAGAAAATGAAATCATACTTACACGTACCGAAAAGCTCATGTGCTCTGTGGAAGGGTGTGTGAGCAAGGTGATGAAGCTGCAGCGGCGGTATTTGCGGCGGCGGTCGCGGCGCTAGGATACTGTCGATGGTGAAGAGCGGCGGTGGAGGGCGGTCAGACAGAGAACCTGCGCCCGCGCCTCCCAGCAGCAGCGCCGTGCTCAGTAGCGCGGGCGCATCGCGGCCCCAGGCGCCCGCCCCGCCCATCTCACGCTCCGCCACGCTGCACGCCACTCTCACCGCTCCCACGATCTGCCTTCCTCACACTGCATTATACACTCATACTACACTTAGCACAATGCACTTTAAATCCTTTACGTATCTAAATATCTAATCGTAATTTTTTTGTAATTCAGTTATGCACAAGTTGATTGAAATAGTGATATCGATAAGCGATTAATATAATTATTGGATAATAAGATGTGATGCGATTGCGAGTAAATCGTGTAAGTGAATCGCGGAGCAGCGGCCCGGTGTCGCGGCCGAGGACGTGTGGGGAGCTGTGACTCAGGGCGGGCGGTGGGCGTGTACCGCGGTGCTCCGCCCCTCGCGGAGCTTAATGGAAGTGACAATACGACGCTCCCAAACATTTACAACCGGTAACCCCTCCTCGTAATTCGTAATACTCGAGTATTAAATACATTTAGGAAATATCACACATACCACTCTGATAACTTTCCAGATCGAGTTATATAATATAGTAATGGAAAAATATTTGATATCTAGGTATATTTAGTATGTTCAGTAATCGCACATGTATAACATTTAACTAATTTTATATAAAGTATCATTTCTTTAAAAAGCTGTAATTTACTTTGATTTTATAATTATAAACTTAAAGTTTTATTAGCAATATTGGCTAACATGCTACGTTAATAATTTGTGTAGAAATTATTAGGTACGTACCTATAGGCACAGATTTTTTACATTATAGAATCACTATAGTTTACGAAATATATTTCTATCTACATTAAAATCCACTAATACAAATAACTTCACGGGATTTTATAACTTACATTAAGTATCTATCAATTAGATATGCTTTGTCAGTCCTAAATTTAATAAACCTTAGTGTATATCCCATCTCTAGATTATAAGTATGTTTAGGTGAAATAACATATTAAAGCTGGGGATTTCACTCGTCAACGTATAAAAGCCATACAAGGTTATTTATTTCAAATGGCTGGTGGTGCACATAAACAGACAAAATAGTTGTTACCCTTGGATAAAGCTACAATACGACCTTTACGTGACAATTGTGAACGGATTAGTTTGATATCTAACGAATTGAGTCGCGTTTGTGGAAACTTGCGCCTGAGGCTTGTGTGACGTGTTCGCCTTTTTGCAGCTTACCACGCTAACAATATAATTCTGATCCACCCACTATAGGCTCAACGTTTTAAAACGACGCTAAAGAACCAAGAAAAAAGAACAGTCTGTAATCACAAAAAAAACATATCCTACAAAGGTTTTGGGTAAGGATTGTTAAATTAAACGTTTAAGATGCCACGCGATAGGAAATAATAATCTTCCTCTTACATTTTCATGGAAAGACATTTATTAAATATAGGATCTTTAGACAATTTACTGAGTGATAAATATAATTATAAGTATTATCTACTAGTTCTTTTTTTATTTGTGTTCTAACAATTTTAAAATAATTAGGAAGTAATTGTTTTCTTTAATTTCAGCTATTATATAGTCTGTTTGTTTCAGGTACTAAATACATTATTTACCTACTACGTATATCTAGTTACCTCTTTAGCCTCAATAAACTGTGATTATGCAACCATAAAAACAAATAAACAATTGTACAATAAATAGATCCTACTTTAGTATGAAAACCATGCATTGAGCGTAGCATAGCCCCCAGTAGGCCGTAGAGTCACGCAAATATTGACAAAGGTGGGAACTAGAAACCCGACCGCTCGTCTGTTTGCCTGTAATTGATGTAATTAGTCGTGTCGACCATCTGCCAACGATAAAACTTGGAATCCAATGTTTAAATAGTTAATACGATACTTTCATGGACCGGAAACGTCTCTACGGTGTCCTGTTCAAGCAAATATTAGCACACTCCATGATGCGTGACAATGACGCCATCAGCGTATGGTTTACCTTATTATTATTATATTATATTATCTAATTTGACCAAACACATAATTGGTTTGAATTATATTTAATATGAAATTTAGTGTTGGTACCTATCCAAAGAGTAAATGGATTTCTTTTCATATGTGATACATAATTATAAAGATGTTGGTATAGTTCGGTAAGTTTATCGCTTTTCGGTTCAGTTGCCTAAGTTTTCAATTATTTATACAAGTGCAAGAAGCTTCATCCATAAACAAATGATCTTTTATGTCAAAACATATTTATATAGGCCTAGTGTAAATTAAATCCTAACCCGTATTCCTTCGCATACTCAATAAAAGCATTTCAAGAAATACTCCAAGTTAATGATATACACGTAAAGTATGTCATCAATTTGTATGTAAACAGGCAGCTGGCATCCCTACCCCATACTGGCAATGGAAAATTAACTCCCTATAATACGGCGATTATCCGCGTATGACTTAATACGTACGGTCACATAAAGGGCATAAGCATTAAAATATCTAACAATAGAAGGGATTATCCCGGGATAACCTCCGGAGCGACAACAATATGTTCTTTAACCGCGTTCTCTATAAGTAACGAGCTAAATAGGTACTGATACCCATACCATCTGATATTATTTTTATGAAATTACCTTGAAAAGCCTATCTTAATTGCGAGGTACGATTTAGTTTAAACAGAAGATCGCTGGTGCGTATGTAAGTTATAAACGTTACAATAATACATACTCATAGGTCCTACCTACCTCTACATACTAAATATATTTCCTCAGTTACATGATATTGCTTTCTTAATTTCGTTTAAATCGGCCACCATAAGGTACAGGTTTCAGGTTTAATTTTTATATTTAGTATATAAGTATTGCTTTTGCTAATACAAGTTTTCACTACATAGAAATATTTGAAAATTAACTATGTATGTGATTAGTATTTTTGCAAATATTAGAACCTATAGGTGGTATCAGTGTACGAGTCTCAGCCCCGAGGTCGTTGATTTGATGGCTGTGCACCTATAAACTTTATATCACTGCATTTAACAGTGGTTGATACGGTGAAGAAACTTCGTAAAAAACGGGCGTACTTTAAATCTAAAACGTTGACGGCGTTAAAACTATCAAGACATAGAAATATAAATCTGTCGATCAGAACTAAAGGCTTGTAGCGCCACTGGTTTTTTTAGATTCATACATTCTCTTTGGTATATTTCACATGGACTGTGTAGATAAGAGATCAACAGATAGACCTTCAGCAAAAAAGTAGTTCTTCTATCGTCTTATTCTATACATTCGAGATGGCGTCAGCTTGAATATTATCTATAATTTTCTCTGTATCTATCTCAAATCTATTATTATATTACAGGAAACAGTCTTAAAATATTTTGCAATATAACTACAAAGACCTATAAATTATCATGCCAACGTTAAGCCATTGAGTCCATATTATTTACTTGCCGTAAATATACACAAACCTATTTAAATATGCCGTATGAGTAAAGAAAAGGTAATATTACAGAGGTAATAGCATTAGTAGTCTTCGGTACGGCCTAACAAGATTTTCGTGTTGTAGTTAGCTAGGCTCCTTAGCAAATAATTCTTATAAGTATGACGCCCTGGTTGCCGTAAGAGCATTAGTAACTGGATAATGTTTTTAACTAGGTCTTTGTAACATTTCTAAGTGCATATTATATCTAGGTAATGGGTTTAGAGCAGCTAAATACGTTTCTGATATATCGATCGGTCTTGCGTCGTTATGAAGTGAATTCCAATGAAAAGTACCTACAGTTAAATACTTTCAGACTGACCAGACAGTCATCATGACAGGACCATGGTAGCAACACACTGTGTATTGATTGTCTATTAAATATAAATATAATAATTTTAAATGTTTTTACAACTTTGATCATCACTATTACTTAAATCGATTAAAATTATTAGGTCTGCAGAGTTGAACACACTATTAATTCGCATGTTGGCATGTTCGCATGTTCGCACCTTTATTCACCAAAGATCTGCAGAACTCCAACATCAACGATGGTCGCAAGGTGCGGACTGCAGACAGTCCAAAATGGCTGAGCCAGCAGTTAGCCAGCAAATGACAAAGCGACTTCTAAGCCTTAACAGAACTACTCTCAAAACAATGATAGGGACAATTACGGGCATTGTCTCCTTAATAAACATCTTTTTGTCCTGAGAGGCTGTTTCAGCGCAGAGAAATCACTCACCCACGTATTCCTAGAAAGGCTGTGGCTAAACAATGTGCAAAAACCCTCGGAGCGGTGAGGTCACTCCGTGAAGCATGCGAAGGACCCAGGAGACTTCTGTGGTTTTGGAAGGATATTTCCTTGGCCGGCTTAGTTAGCAAGGACTTAACGCACAACGGACCTAGTGAGAGTCTAAGTGCGGAAGCTGAGTCCACCAACCATACCAACCACATAAAGCTCAGCTTCACTGTAAGAGCAAGTTTTATATTATATTATAAGTATTTGTAAGGCAAATAGAATAAAAAAACCCACACTTCTTATGATTTATTAATTTCCCGCATTACTACTAGGGAAAACTGTTTTAAAGACATGTGTTGTCCAAGAGCGAGCGTCTCTCGATCCTAAGGTCACGAAACGAATCACAGTTGTGCACCAATGGACTGTGAAGAATAACATCATGAGGAAACTGACTTATCTTAGGCGCTAATCGACGGCGTCAGGTCGCCCGTAAAAAAATTAATCACGAAATAGATACAGATATCTGAAGTCTTTAAAGTTTCTTTTACCTATAGGTCAAGTTACCATATATAATTCTAATATTAGATACGTTTTGGTTTTGCATTATAATATAAAATAACACAGAAAGATAAACTGAATATCGCCTTGAAATTTATTCTCTTTCGAAAGCGAACCTTTAGAAAAGATCTACCAGACCGTAACGATCGTGAACTTATTTTCTGCGATACTTGTGCAATACGAACGCGGCAACTAACAGTATGTAATACCTATATAAAATTAATTTCTACGAATTTCTAAGGGAATACCTATTTGTAAAATGATTAGGATAGTTCAATGATTCGTCACCGCATTGTATTCACTATCTTTATGCTTTTGATTGCGATGCCTTCATTTCTCAATGTACTTACTTTTATGCGAGTGATATGATTAAGCTTTGGAAGTAGGTTTTTGATGCACAAGTTAATAATGCTCTTCTGTGGACAAGAACACGAAAGTAGGTGAATATTTGTCTACCTGTAATCAATACAATATCTTAAGAAAAAAAGATAAATCGTGTGTATCAACATTTGCTGGTTATATGAATTTATTGGGATTGAGAACTGGCAATCAATAAAATATCTGTAAAAAAATATACTTACTATACATTCTATAGAAAACAAGCCGTTTGTCGGTAACAAGGGTGTGGTATTAACAAGACTTCTTCATGTGGAAGAATTGTTTAACACTAACCAAATAAAGCCGATACAAATATCAAAAGATCCACTAAGCAGATAATTTCGATTAATTCGGGATAAAGTGCCTGGCCACTTAACTGAAAAGAATTTTATGACAATGAAGATATTTTTGTATATCTTTTTCTTAAAGATACCTATATAATTTAGTTAGTTTACTTAAACTATTAATTTACTTTAGTAGACATAATACTTAAATGACGCTCGTATCTTAACGTTACCATATTATTTCAGTTACCTTTACAAGGTACAGAAATCTTGATTTTATTAACATGACCTTGGGTCAATAAATGCTAAATATTTCCTAACAACTTTTGACGCCTCACATTTTTCTTAGTATAAAACCGACTTGCCACGATCAGATATCAGTTACAACCGGACTTCCGATAACACACCACTGGCATTGAAAGTACCTTCAACATGAGGGCTATTTTGGTACTAGGAGTTTTGTGCCTTGTGGTGGCATGTACCGCCTACAAAATCGACGACCAGGCAGTCGCTGCAAGTCACCACGAACATGGCGGTGGTCATGAACACCATGCGCATCACCACCATGAACATGGCGATAAAGGAGACAAGGGACATAAAGGCCATCACCATCATCACAAAGGTGATGAGGGACATTATGGGAAGCATCACCATGAAGGGCATCACCACGAAGATGGAGGCGGGCACAAGAAACATTGGGATGAACACGACCATCACGGAGAACATCACGAACATGGCCACCATCACAAAGGTGAAAAGCATGGACATCATGAACACCACGATAAAGGAGAAAAAACCGACGGCTACCACAAGAAGTATCACAAAGACCACTTCCACAAGGATCACCACTTCCACGATGGCCACCACGATGAGGGCAAGCACCACAAACACGGGCACCATCACGGACATCACGAAAAACATGAAGGTCACCACAAGAAGGGAGGTCATCACCACTCCGGTCATCATGAGGGTCACCATGGCAAACACGGTCATCACGATCACGGTCACTACGATGAGGATCATCATGGCCACAAAGGCCACCATGGTCATGAAGAACATGACCATCACCATCATGAACATGGCAAGAAAGGTGGACATGATGACCACAAAAAATGGGGATTCCATCATGGAAAACATTAAATCTTTTCTAGACCCTACAAGCTATAGTGTACATATTCTGATATAGGTGTTGTTAATGCTCTATAAATTGTTATTGTTTTTATGTTTTATACTAAAATTAAAGCTCGAATCAGTCATTTGGTTTTTGTAACTTTCTACATATGATAACATCGACCCTTGATGGCCTCGAATTAGTATTCAAAGGATAAAAACCATCCCTGAAAGTAATATACAGGTACCATCGAAAAATTAATATAATGCTTAATTGCCATATACTTCATTCAACTTTGTCATATAATTAGAATGAAAAACATATAGAAGAAGAAATCATTAAAATTCTTATCATCTAAAATCTTAAATTAATATGGTTTAATACAATTTCAATTTACTATGGAGTTGCTTATGAAACAAACACAAAACAAACACATTGTGTAGATGACACGCACTCGGTTAGAATTGAAACGCCTGATTAAAAAAGATACTTACTAAGTGAATAATTATAATTCGATATTATGGATTTTCATAATTATTAATCACCATATAATCGGTGGAAATAGTATATATGCCAGTATTGTCTTTATTTAGTTTATGCGAGTAGTTTACACTTTGAAATACAATTTTTTTGACCTAACTAAACGTCTGTTACATAAGTAAAGTTTCGCGTTTGAATAATAAATGTTGGACGTGAAACTTATTTATTTAAGTAGTGTTTATTATTTTTGAGTTAATAGTACTAAGACTATTACCTATTACCAAGACTATTAACTCAAAGTTAATAGTCTTGGCGATTGATTAACATTTCATGGTTTTTGATTTTTCATTGTAAAATTTACCCTCAGAGTAAATTAATATTAGTCTTAATTAATCACCTTACAGATAACAGTTATGTTTTATCCTTCATAAAGTTAATTATTATCTTGAGAATTGTAGTTTTGTAGTAATGAAGTCTCTCATATAGTATAGTACTATCGACTACGTGTTACTAAAAGTAAGTAGTATTTTTAAATTTTCTATACGATACTTATATACTAAATATCGCCTACGTTTTTCGGACGGTTTTCCAGTAACAATTGTGCCAAAAGCAAACCTTGCTAAAGTGCATTCCTACAGATACGTTGTATGAAGAATTACATCTATCATAATAATTATTTGGAAGGTATAACCCAGATGCGGGATTAGCGAGTCATCATTGTCAGCAAGTTGACATTTGCTCAGGACAAAATTTTTATTATAAATAAGCCTTTTTACCTTACTTGTTTTTGCTTGGAGAATTTGAAAAGTTTTTAAGAATGTTCAAATTTTTAAAAAATGCACTAATAAGAACGTCTTTAGAATATGTTGTATGTTTTTAGGTAAGTTGTCAATAATTTTCTATCGATCTATGCGTTCCTAGAGCTAACTGTAACGTTATCGCCAAATGTTTTTGTTAAGGGTTCTAGAACTAATTTGGGCTATACCCTTGGAAACCATTCCCTCGAACGTGTGGGCTCTGTAAGGGATCTTGGGGTCCTTCTTGACTCCAAATTATCCCTAGATAAACACATAGGCTTGATTATTAATAAAGCCTACCGTATGTTGGGTTTCATAACGCGTGTCACCAAACCTTTCAAAGACAAAACCACATATATTCACCTCTATAAGACGCTTGTGTCTCAGTTGGAATACGCTAGTCCAATCTGGAATCCCTACTACGCTATATATGTCACACAACTGGAGGCTGTACAAAAGAAATTTTTACGTATTTTAAATTGTCGCATGAACGGTGGTAGGGCTAAATACAACGAACTTTAAAAAAAATATAATTTTCTTTCTTTGAGTACTAGGCGTAGTTTGATAGATTGTGTCATTATAAGAAAAATATGCGTACATGAATTAATTTGTTCAAATCTTCTCGAACTCATAAGATTCAATATTCCTGCCAGATCTCTACGCTCGTACAGAACCTTTAACCTTCCGACTCCCAGAACCAACATTGGGTTCCGTGAGCCTCTTCACAGGATGTGTTCTACTTTTGATTCTACTACTAATATCGATCTTTTTTCGCACTCCTCTACTGCTTCATTTAAGAATAGGCTAAAACAACTATTCGAGTAGTAAACCTTGTATCTTTCTTCTTATTTTGGCTACTAGTATGTGTTTTGTTGTCGTTCTACCGATCTATAAACTTTGTACTGTCTACTTAAATATTTTGTTCTCTGTCATGTCACGTTTTGTTTTGCTTTATATCCTTTTTTTATCAGTGAAACTTTTTGTGGATATATCCAATGCTTTAATTCTTATGTTTATATTTCTTTTCTGACTTCTACTTTTAGAGATGTATCTGTTTGTTTCCCAAATAAATAAATAAATATAACAGCATGACTTCTAGAATATGTGGAGAGCACAACAGACTTTTCGTGGTCTCCTGGCAGACTACACCGTGCATGTTCTGGGCGCCTACAAACGCATCCTGGCGTTACTTGTTGAAGCGAGTCAGTGAGTCGCGCATTGAACGTTCGGCTGCAGAGATTCTTAACGTGGCTTATTACTTGAGGTTGTGTCAGCCTGTAATTAGGTTCTGTTTTATGTAACAGGAGGGAAAAGGTCTGGTGGCTCACCTGATGTTAAGTGATACTGCCGCCCATAGACACTCACATTGCCAGAAGGCTCGCAAATGCGTTGCCGGACTTTTTGGAATTCCTATGATAGAACTATCTACCAGTGTTTAAATATGCAAAGGGCCGGGCCTATTAAATAAAAAAAATATAATATTTCAATAAAATGTAAATTGCTTAGGTCTACCCTCAAGTTTGTTTAGGTCTGCAAATTTCATAAAAATTACCATTTAGATTTACTTCAGTATGGATTCGTTTTGAAGATCGATAATCGACATTGCGTTAAACCTAACATTTATGAATACTGTCCGTTGTAAGATTAGATGAAAATTCAGTACATAGAAATCTGATAAATTGATGTGCATTCATATATGTAATAAGTAAATTTTTGCCACAATGAATATGTTAGTGTAATAATTATCTGCCTGCATTAAAATTGATAATAAGTATTTATATATCTTACCCCTCTATAATTATTTCAGATTTTTTTATGTTATTGAATATTTTGCTTAACTATTTCATATTTGTAGAGTACCTTATTATGAATGTTACTCTTACCTACATATATTTAAGCACAAGGCGTCACTCATTCTTAAAACATTAATATTATCTTCTAACAAGTAGAGATGTTGGTGCCTTATTCTTATCTTACTAATTGAGTTTATAACTCTTAAAATCCGAGTCCGTGATGCAATAAACAATTTCTATAGGCATAGGCGCAATTGTATTTGTAGTGTCCTTGCCTACAATTTCACCAGTGGCATTGCAGTAGGTATAAATTGCTTGATATAAATACCTCTTCAAGTTGTGGTCAAATCAGTTCAGTTCAGCGTTTTAACATTCGCAATCAAGAAGGGCAAAAGTTATAATGAGGACGCTAGTCGCCCTTATCCTTACAGGATGTGTTCTAGTTTTATGTTCTGGTCGTGAAGTAGGCAAAACAGATTTAGTTGCAGCAGCTACACACCACAAAGGTCATCACCACGAAGAGGGCGGTGGAAAAGAGCACCACGCACACCACCATCACGAACATGGTGAAAAGGGCCACAAAGGTCATAAAGGTCATCATCACCACCACAAAGGTGAACACGGCGATCATCATAAGCACCATCATGCAGGACATCATCATGAGCACGGAGGCGGTCATAAAAAGCACTGGGATGAAGATGATCACCATGGCAAACATCACGAACACGGCCATCATCACAAAGGTGGTAAGCATCATCACAAAAAACATTTCGACAAAGGTGAAGAGACCGATGGTTACCATAAAAAATACCATAAGGATGAATATCACAAGGACCATCACTTTTATGATGATCACCATAAAGAAGGCAAACACCATAAGCACGAAAAGCATCATGGTCACCATGACAAACACGGGGGACATCATAAGAAAGGAGGTCATCATCACTCCGGACATCACGAGGACCATTATGGCAAAAAGGGTCACCACGATAAACATCACTATGACGAAGATCACAAAGGCTACAAAGGACACGGAGGCCATGAAGAGCATCATCACGACCATCACGACCATGGTAAAAAGGGAGGTCATGAAGATCACAAACATTGGGGATTCCATCATGGAAAGCACTGATAATTTCGTATATAAGATGTTACACTTGTTTTTTTTGTTAAATTGTTATTTGGTAAATAAAACAAATTTTGACTAATATAATTTACTTTAATTTCATTCTCAACTAGGTATTAGCGTAAAAAATAAAAGTATGTTTCGTCACCACAACAAACAGAATCACTCGGCTAGAAATCTGCAGCAATGATTGCTAAAGATCGCTGTAATCGTCAACTAAAGCACCGTTATCTATAAATTCGAAGCGCGGAATCGATTAGAACATAGTTTGATCGGCGAGGTAAAACGCCCTGTGGTAAGATTTTAATATAATTTGTACTTAAATAATTTCATAAACTTTTAAATATAAAAAATAATTTTCTTTTCAGAAGGATGACGCGAATACTATTACTATTTATTGCGTCGTATGTTATACTAGTGTCGAAGGCCCGAAATGTCGATAATATACCAAAGCCGTTTAGCGCTAAAGGAGAGCTTGTTTCTGACGGAAGTGAACGGCTTGATCAAATAGTCGCAGGCACTGGTAAACATGAAGCCAAAGAAAGCCACCAGGAATCAGGAGGTGGTCACGATCATCACGCTCACCACCATAAGGAGAATGAAGAAAAGGGTGACAAAGGCTATAAATCTCATCACCACCACGATAAAGGTGATCACGGTCACCATGAAAAACACCATCATGAAGGTCATCACGATGAGCATGGTGGTCATAAAAAAAAGCACCATGACGAACATGACAAACATGGAGAGCATCACGAAGCTGCTCACGGACATAAAGGAGGAAAGTTTGGACACAAGAAAGGCCATAAAAAGGGGTCGAAAACTACTGGATTTCATCATAAGTCACACAAAGACGAATACCATAAGGAACATAAGTTTTACGACGATTTCCATAAAGGCGGAAATCACCATAAACATGGAGATTTTCATGGGCATCATGACAGTAAGGAAGGGCAACACAAAAAAGGTGGGCACCATGAAAAAGGCCATCACGAAAAACACCACGGTAAAAAAGGAAAACATGACAAGGGTCATTATGATGAAGATCATAAAGGACACAAAGGTCATCATGGACATGAGGAACATCATGCTCACCACCATGATCATGGCAAAAAGGGTGGTCATGCTGGTGGCAAAGAATATGGGTTCAGCCATGGAAAAAAGGCATAGGTCAGATAGATTTGTAGATCTTGTTACCATTATTTTATTACTATGTAACTTTTAATTCTTGAGTTGAATAATGTTATGTGTGTTATGTTACAAGGCCTATGATATGACATTTACCCACAAAGATAAAAAAAAAGATCTTGTAATCTCATAAAAAATGAGGCATTATTAGGGAACAATTTTGATGGTTTTTTGTTAACAACATTTTTGATTCCCTAATGAGCATCAGTAAAATGACTATGTGATAATTTTCTAGTCTGCATTTTCATTTTCTATAACTTTAACATGACCTTAAATTAACTGATTTACTAAACACAATTTTATTATAGTTTACCTGTGATTTTTGTTTTGTTATATTTGTATAATGTAAGACTTTCCAATAAAAACTTACACAAAATGATTATTTACTTTTTGCACTGATGGACAAAACCTCAACGAGGATTGTTACCATTTAATATTAATAAAGACCAAAGAGTACATAAATAACTATTTTGCATTCTCTGAAAAAAAGTAGTTAAATATAAATAAAAAAATCTTTTCACCAGGAATAAATTCTTTATAGTTACAAAATTGTCATCAATGGAGCAAGATGATCAAACTCAATCTTTTCTGTTATGTTCTTGGTCTTGATATTATCATCTTGGTTTGCAATGAAAATCAAATTGCCTTCATCTCTCCAGCCATATTTTTTGACCCAGTGTTTTAAAGTTACATCTGTAACAAAATTATATAACTTAAAAAACCTGTCTTTTATTCTGTGGTCTTAAGAGATTATTGTGCTCTTTCCTTAATCATTTTTCACTGTAGGCAGTGATCAGCCTTCTGTTTTTGAACCATACCATATGTTTTTGGGTCTTAGTTGTTCTGGTTTCTTTGGAATGTTATCCATCGCCATATCAGCTATTGTTTAATTTGCACACATAGGTCTCTTAGTACACATGCCTAACTTTAATGTGCAACCTCAAGGTTGAGAGTACTGCACTTACCCAACAAACTAATACTGCTAATCATTTTTCGCTCAAATTTTACAAAGTTACTAGTTACCAATCAACAATTAATTTGGCCATCTGTAAAATATCTTTGACCCAAACAATGTGGTACACATCAAAGATATTAATTCAAATTTTTGGTCAAGTTTATGCATTTATGATGTGATGATTTAATTAACTACTTACCATCAATTCCACCTAAAAGATTGGCCAAATTATTTTTATCAATAGTCTGGAAGGTGATGCCAACTACATGGCATACAAATTTACGGATTGAATCATGAAAGCTACTAATGCGATTACATAGTTCAGGCATTTGATGTACCCTGTTCCAGAACTGGGCGAAATCACATTGCTCCAAAATATCAGCCAAATATTTTATTTGAGAAATTGTTTCATTCTCAACCTAAAAGTGAAAAAAAATCAATTAAAAAAATATTATTGCATCCTATGTCAATTTATTTATAATATATTAAATTGAATGAAAAACTTACGACTGACTCTAGCAAAAGGCATTTACACAAAGTGAAGTCTGTATGAGGGAAGTTAGTTAACGCCTTCAAAAGAATTTGACACGTAATATCTGGATTGAACTTTTCCGGATTGAATTGATACAGCTTTAAAACTGCTAAATTTGCTTCCAAATCATAGGTATTTTCTCTTGACTGCATTTCAACATATCTCTCCAAAGTTTGCAGATTTGCTGGGTTGTATCTTTCGATACTCTTTAGAATAGTAGCAATAGTTTGCCTCATTGTTTCAGCCATTTTTGTATACTGTATAGAATACAATAAGTATGAAACGAGAAGTAATGCCAAGAACAAAGCCGTGTTAAAACCAATAACTAAACTAACCTAACAATTTAATTTAAAGAACAGATATTCCATTACTGAGAAGTTGGCAGCATAGCCACAGACTAAGAAGTAGGCTGTAGGAAGGAATTAATAGCACAGAGTTAACGTGTCATGTGTCTATGATAGATATAGACTACGGTTTATTTATCGACAGAAAGTAATAATATAAAATGAGCATATTCAAAATTAACTTAATTATTATTTTTAACGATCAATGTCCTTCGTGTATTCTCCATCTACACGGCACTGGCGAAGTACCTTGTGCCCAGTTGGCATAAATAAAAGCCATAAAAGAAAAAAATATAAAGTGAGTTATAGATACCGGCAAACATCTTAAACAAATGTCCTTGCCTGCGCAGAAGCGATTTTTTAGGTATCACTGGGAGGGGAGGGCCGGCGGGAGGGTAACGTGATTGGTAAATCTGGTAAATCACTTGACGTTTGCCGGTATCTATACAATGTTGACTGTCGATAATACTATGAATTAACTTTGCGGGCGACTAAGATTCCGCGAGGTTGGTTTAACTTAGAAAAATTAAAACCTCTAATTAGTATATATCATAATATAATATACCAGAATCACATGGCCAATATTAAAATAAAAATTTGTTACCCAGAACAAATTTTTACTGAACAATTTTTAGTACTGGGAAAACTGGATTAAGTGAGCTTGATACTGTAAATTTTTATGTCTTTAGTATTAATGAACATGAAGTATATTAGTTATTTGTATGAAGAAATTTGTTAGACATCGGGTTGTAAGATAGGCAAATAGGTCATGAAAAATAAATCAATCGTAAATTACTATACTTACTAATTAATTATATATCATCATCACATATAAGGGTGCAAATATGTTTAGTTTCACTACTTTAAGTAGTTGACATTTACGCCAAACATCATCATGTAAATCATTTGAATGGAGCCATTCTTTTATATTATCAGCAAAACGATTAGCTTGTGTGGGCGGTTTGTTCATACTTACTAAATGATAACTAGCATTATCCAAACCAATTAATGAGGGTTTGGTTAGATTTGGAATTACCTTCTCTGTTACTCATTTTGTTCGTATATCGTGGTGGTCCTCAGCTAATACACTTGTTGACCTGTACTCCAGACAACAAATTGGTACAAAGCCATTTTCCCCACCATTTTGTGAGAGGGTTTATAACTTAATATTTTTCTAACCTCAGAGATACTCTTGCATTGAAATCTATATCTTATCGAAGAAACAGAAACAAGAACAGTATCTTGTAAAAGTTTCATTAACGTTGGAATTTTCTTCCAAACTGTATAGATTTTTTTTCTTTATTGCAATTAAATTATAAATCAAAACTGTTGTGTGATTTTTATATTCCCCCTTCTCTTTTTACCAGGCGTGGAAAACACACTATCATTCGATGTGTCCTTAGCTACGATTTGCCGTATAGTAGTACTGGAACCTCCCCTATAAAGAAGCTACAATTAAGTATGTACCCAAGAAAAATAAACTAAAAGTATCAAAACCCCTCGGTCTCATTTTCTGGTCAACTCTACACGCGCTTTAAATTTGATTTTATGAAAATTTTTGAAGATAATTACAAAATCTCAGCAGAGGTTGACAGATCTCGTACTTTGATTTGACGGCTGACATTGTCATATGAAAATCATTTTTTTTATTTTTGTTTTATAGCATGAGATTCAGGTAGACCTATGTAGTATCTAGTTATTGAGTTAAATCATATAGATACATTACAAGCGATTTAATTTTGGTAAAAAAATGGTTTCTGAGACGAAACATAGAGTCCCACAAGCATGTAAGATAGTCTGATAAATAAATAATTTGTAATATCTAGAGTTATAGAAGAATAATATAACAAATTAATTCATTAACTATGAATAGAGTTGTTATT
Organism: Pieris brassicae; assembly: GCF_905147105.1. NCBI lineage: Eukaryota > Metazoa > Arthropoda > Insecta > Lepidoptera > Pieridae > Pieris > Pieris brassicae. The sequence goes on along the minus strand of NC_059666.1, from coordinate 18,307,023 downwards.
TAGGCGATCGATAATCATAATTTTTGGTTTGCCAAAGTTGATCCTAAGACCAAAGTTGCGGCTTTTTCAATTTGTGAAAAGGTTTTTCCATTTGTGTTAGTAGCAAATAAGATTGCGTTATTTGCATACCTAAGAATACTGATTTTTAATTAATAGCGACAAAAATAACTTTGGGTACAATCGCGTTTAACGGAAGTGGCAAACACATTTAATGAATGCTAATTAATAATAATAAAAAACGACGGAAGCTGCTGTTTAATAAAAAAAATTAAAACCCTATTTAATAAAAACATTTTTTAATTATTTCAAACAAAAGTAACGACTTATTTACTTGAAAACTGTATCCATGTCACTTTTAATTTTGTAACAGTCTTTTATATCAAAATGTATATAAATTGATATTTTTGAACTGACATTAAAAAAGAAAAACTATTATCAATTTAAAACATTTTAGTACTATTGTTTTTTGAAACTTTTTAGTATGGGGTAGATGTTATCAAAGGCCTCGTAAATTTCTTGTCTTACTTTTGCTCCTGTTAATACAACTTTGCCAGATACAAAAATGAGAAGAACAATCCTTGGTTTGACCATTCTATATATTAGTCCTGGAAATAATTCTGGTTCATAAGAACTGAACTGACCATGGGTAAGCACTAAACCTTCTAAACGAATAGGAAACTTGACATCACAGCTTCCCACCATATTTTGAATTTTGAAATCTAAAAATTTTGCCTGCAACAATTTTTTATAATGTTATATCAATTAACTAATTATCTGTTACAATTGCAATCTATTACTTACAGAAAAGCCTAGTTTCTGTATAATCCTAGCATATTTTCTAGCAGCAAGTCTTGAGTCCTCTTCACTTTTTGCTCCTGTACACACCATCTTGCCAGATGAGAATATTAATGCAGTTGTCCTTGGTTCTCTTATCCTCATTATAACAGCAGCAAATCGTTTAGGATTATATTCAGCATTCCTAGCGTGCAATGCTATTTTCTTTAAATCTAATTTACAAAATAAGTTGACAGTAGATACAATATTTCTGCAAACAATATGATTTATTACAATAATTTGTTAAGTATTTTACTTTAAGTTATAGTTTAGAAGCTCAACTTACTGAAGTTGTGGTAGTATGCCTGGATCTGCTGAATGTGGAGTCATAGGAGTCATTGGAGAAGGACAAGTCTGACTAAGCATTTGTTGGCCAGTAATACTTCCACCAGATATCATGGGAGACATCATATTTTGCTAAAAACATATTTGTATGTTTATAAAGCGTAAACTGTTTATTTTATCACATGTTTAATTTAGTTATAAAAATTAGAATAGTTATAGCTTAACTTATTTCAAAATATATTATCATAAGGAATGTATACCGGTGTCTGAGGCTGCATCATTTGCTGTGGTGTCGCATAACTTGCAGTTGGTGCATAAGTGTGCATAGAACGTTGAGGAGTTCCCATGAGAGAAGCTCCAAAGCCAACCAGTGGAGAGGAGCCCAATGAGGCCAAAGAATGTTGTTGTTGTTGATGCTGTTGGTTTTGATGCTGCTGCTGTTGTTGCATAGCATTTGGAAGGATTTGCTGATCTTCTTCGGGTTGATGCAATGGCGTACCTATACCCGGTATATTGTACGGACTAGGTAACATTTGATCCATGTTTGTGTAGTATGTTTTACTCTGCTGTAAATATTGGGAGCTAGGACACTTTCAGCTAATACTGTTTGAAATATATAATAGCTAACTCTTGGTTTACAAAATAAATAACTACTTAAATTACATTTATCAACAAGTCTCGTTTATTTAAATATTTTTAATTTACTGAGTACACCATCAGAAACTTTTAACTTAACTTGACAATTATGTCAATTGTCATTCATACCTGTTGGCATTTGACATTGCATATATAGTTTATACGTGCAAAACTGTGGCGGGTTGTTTGTGAATTCTTTAATTAGACTGTGCTTAAGTATTGTCAAAGGCAGCAAATACGTAAAAACTAACTTATTAAATGCGTAACATAGAAAATCTATAATATAATTCGCGTTCGATGATTTGTTTCTGTTAACTCCTTATTTACTTTATAGTTGTGTTAAATTTATAAAAAAATGTAAATGTATTATTTGATTTAATTTTAATTAATTACCGTCTTAGTCAAGTCATTCATAATGGAAATGGAAAAAGAAGCAGGAACTGCAATCCTAAGGAGTTATGGGCAATTTTTTAAACAACAATATCAAGATTATATGTCAGTTATTCAAAATGATACTTCAGAACAAAATAAATCATATCTTCCCATACGAATTAATTTGTTTCCACAAGAACTTATTCCAATAACAGAATTGGTTGGATCTGATAATCCAGTTATGACAAAAATATTAAGTCTTTTCACTTCTCTGTGTGTTGAAATAATAGAATTAAAAAGAGAAGCATTTGAAAGGTGAGTTTTCACTTCGAAGCTGTTATGCTTACGTATAATGAATATTATTATAATTTAACTGTTGCAGGCATTTTCAGTTTCTGGCCCTATATGATGAATATCCCAATAGTGACATGTCCCATCAAATGGAATCAATTTGTAATCTTAATGCATTCGTAAATCGTTGTAATGACACCCTAAGTAACATATTCAGTCAAGTTTTTGCTATATTCAGGGAAAATATTATACATATAAGTAAGTTTTTAATTAATTTATTATATTTTGATACTATGTAATATTTGTATTAAATAACATGTTACAACATATGACGTTCATTGTGTTGGACTTGAATAATGTATATATACATAAATAAGTCACAAATATTTTTAAAAAAATTTTTTTTAGATGGTATACAGTGGCATTTTATTATAAATCATATTGGGGAATTATTTACATTATTGGTTTTAACAGAACTTCTTATATCAAGATGCTCATTACCCACACAGTGGAATAAATTTGTGAAAGATATAAAATTACATTCTAATTTTGTAAATGGAATAAATGGATGCAGATCCTTGGCAGTTAATAATGCGCTGGAAAGTATTACAAGTAAGCTGATGTGTGATGACATAGTCCAAAGAACATTACAAAATTTACTTGCAGTTAAAAAGCGAGATTTATCTGGAATTCAGAGTGGACAAGTAATGGTGGAAATTACGAGCTACATAAGACATGCATTGCTAAATCTTGAAAAGCTTACACAAGAGAAACCTAACTCAGACAATATGTACAAATGCATTAAAATGAATGCATTATTTATATTAAATAGCCACTTGTTCATTAACAATGATAGAAAACTCTTTAAACATTTGAATGAAATTAATTCTAAGGTTTGTACTTAATATTGTCAATTTTTTACTTAAAACTATATACATAATGCAAGAGTGAAATTTTTTTTGCTTCTCATACAGACATGCAAGCTTATAGTCAAGTTAAAAATATTATAATTTTGTAAATATTTTACTGTTGATATTATTTTCAGGCCCATAGTATCTACATAATTGGAAATGTAATTTGGTTTCCAGAGCAGTTTCTACACAGATATGGTCCATCATTAGGATGTAGTACCAGCAAAATGTCACAGATAATGTTAAAAGCTCGTCAAGCTTACATAACATCTAAAAAAGCAACTATTGCAAAAGACATTATGACCCTACAAAATATCTGCACCCAATGGGTATTAACAGTAGAGGAACTTTTTTCAAACAGAAATAAACTTAGTGCATGTGAGATGACACTTCATGCTAAAACATTAATAGATGGATTAGAAATTTCCTCCAATTTGTCTCATTCTGTACTTTCTTTCATAACTTTACACCTGTCTCTTGGAATTCCACTAACAAAAACGCTATTGCTGCATTTATTTGAACTGATAGATATATTGAAGATGTTAAGGAATGCTGTACTTCGAAATCATTGTCAAATCCTGAATTCCATCACCATGATAATTCAACATTTAACATTCCAAGCTGCATCTGCTATTCTTGAAGTCAAAAAGTCAATCATAGATGATAAGAGGTATGCCAATAAAAGATTGGATGAACTCACATGTATTGTCATAGCAGAAAAAGCAATACAAGGAGCTCCCACTATAGAAAGAAATATTGCTACTAATATAGCCTTAAGTTTCATTCCAGAGGCCAGATATGTTGATGAAAGCTATGTTAAGCTTGGAGTACTCCTTGAAAAAGAACAGACTCTTTTGAAGTTCATGAAATCCTTAGATAAATTCTGCAATTGCTCCTGGATTTTATGGCATCAACAAATTATCCCACTTTATTTTCTACAAAATTTTAGTATGGACATACAAGCTTTGAAATTACAATATTTCTTAACGGTGATGAGTGAATGTGTTGATTTGCTTCAAAAGACAGATAAATATTTTGGCTTCAATAAATCAAATGACTTTATGGCATTTATAATAACAATAATCGAAGAAAATGTTATAAATAATCTAAGTCAAAATATAGAAACCAACTTGCGTCTTCATATTCATTCTCACTTGCAACTCGACATTGTTAATCCATTGACTACTGATATGTTAAAAAAGCTTCTTCTTCTTGTTGACAACTTGAGACTTAATACATTATATATGAGAGTTGTTCCATCTGTTGAACACTACTTATCAAAGACATATTACAATTTAACCACTGTTGTATTGTCTGATTGGAAAACGTACGGTGAAATGCGTCAAATGGCTAAATTTAAATTCGATTTACATCCAATTCAAGACGATCTACCCACTCAAACTTTGGAGCAAGGTCTGGATGTCCTGGAGATAATGAGAAACATCCATGTATTTGTTTCTAGATATCATTACAATTTGAACAACCAAATATTCATTGAAAAGAGCAGCAGCAATAAACATTTAAATTCAATAAACATTAAACATATCGCAAACTCCATTCGTACACATGGAACAGGGATCATGAACACAACGGTCAACTTCACGTATCAGTTTCTTAAAAATAAATTCTATACATTTTCCCAATTCATGTATGACGAACAGATAAAATCTCGGCTAATTAAGGACTTGAGACATTTCAAAGAAGCTTCTGGAGAACACGGAAACATGTATCCATACAAAAATGCAGATAGATTTAACAAAGGCATCAAAGTCCTAGGGTTAGCGGACGATGGACAGAGTTATTTAGATCTATTTAGAGATCTAATCACTCAAATTGGAAACGCAATGGGATATGTAAGAATGATCAGATCTGGCGGGAGGCACTGTTGTGCTGACGCCACGGCATTTTTGCACACCTTTGAGCCCAAAAAGTTTAAAGAGTGGGCAGGTGAAAACAATTTCTCAAATAGAACAATCGAAACTGCTGAATATTTAGATGAAAGTATTGATGGGCTAATATCCAATTTTATTCAGGGGACTGAATACTTCAAATTGCTAGTTGAGGTGTTTGCCCCAGTTTTTAGAAATCCAAAAAATTTACATCTCAAAAACTTCTACATCATAGTTCCGCCTCTTATTTTAAATTTTGTCGAACACATGATTTTATCGAAAGACAAAATGACAAAAAATAACAAAGCTGGTGCGGCTTTCACGGACGACGGATTTGCTATGGGCGTTGCATATGTCTTAAAACTGCTCGATCAGGTAATTACCCTTTATTTTCTTAATGCATCCTTCTCCCGGCCCATTGATACTGCCGAATACCACAGCGCTGGACCGAAGGTGACTCATCTGAGAAATCTGCGGGCTTCAAACAACGTTAAGTTCTCAGTTTAGCTTTAGTGCTCGAACTGACATGATTTGAGACACCAGACCTCTGCATAATAAAATCATCAAATCGGCTTAGCAGCAGCAGCAGCTCATGACACAAGTTTCCAAGCCCAGAGTCATAGGTCGCGCTACATGTGGATTCTGACCAGCGAGTTGTACATATCTCTATGGCATACGGCAAAATGTATGTAAATAACGGCTGTCGGCAAGAAAATAAACAATACAAGCAAGGCTGTTAAATGGTTCTGTAAAACATGCTTATAAGTGGGATTTATAATTTTTATTTTATTTTAGGACTCAAATTTTGAAGCCCTACACTGGTTTGATTCTATTTGGAACCACATTAGAAGTGAAAGGGAACTAATTGAGGTGCAAAAGAATAAAGGGTCTATTCAATTACAACAGGCGCTGGCCCTCTCTGAGAAGAAGCTTAAGACTCTTGAAGAGGAATATAAGCTTCTATACTACAGTTTAACTAGCGCTAGAATATTTTTTAGATAACTAATTAGAAATAAGATAATAAGCACTTTACACGTTCATTTAAACATCTATTACATTAATTGTTTATATTACATATTTATGTTGTTTGGCATTTTGCTGTTAATTATTAAAAATAAAACCAGAATTCTATACATAATGTTTTTTTATTAAAAACAAAGCTTATTATATATGTATATTTAACATAGGGAATGAACATTCATTTTCACCAACTGTATGCAAACTGCTTTAAAGTATTTTGGCAACACTACGACGGTAAATGTCAAAAGTGTAACTATACTACTTTAATGTAAAAGTAAAAATGTTTAATATCAGGTAATAATAATTATAACATCAATCTATCTCGCACACTACAACATCAATGTGTAATTAATAAAACATGCCTCGAAACATCTTAAACGTCAAACATTCACTTAACGCTAGAATATTTCTTACCTTACTGTAGCACTACAATTACGAATCTGAATTATCGGATTCTGTATGAGTTTTTGGCGTGTTTTCAATAAAAGCTTCGCTTTGTTTAATACCGAGCGCGTCAGGCGAGCGTGTGGGGTCGGGTTGAGTTTGTGGCGTCACTGTCGAAGCGACTACGGGTGGGTGTGTCGGAAGTTGGGTGAGGTTTGTGACCGTGTGAGGCCGAGCTCGGCGCGGATAATCGTTGAAGATGTGAATGTGTGGGACGCGAGGTCAGTCAGCCTCCTGCTCGTGGAGCTGGGCGAGCAGCGCCGCGCGCCGCGACTCTAACTCCGCGTCGCTCCACACCGCGCCGCCCGACCTTCGCATTCACACACACATTATTATCTCCGTAGCCCCCCATTGCCCTCTACAACTAACACGCTCTTAGCGCAATCTGAAAATTAATTATATACATTTTGGCGACTCGGTAGTCCTCGGTTCAGAGTTAAACAATAAGGAGTACAATCGGTTTATGCTATATATGCTATACATTCGACCGCAATCAGTCCAATCTTAGAAAACGATTAAATATCAGTAAAAGTGCTGCAGAGATGTCTCTTAGGTATAACTATTTAGGTAAGAAATTGAAGTGTTGCTTTATTATGAAATAAAAAGACAAAGCAAATAATTATCTATTTCAAAAAAATCGGATTAACAAAAAAAAGTGTTTGAATTTTAGCAAAAACTATAGAGGAAAGACCCTTAATTAATTAGAAAGGTAAATGAAAACTACCTTTCTTTTTTGTCTTTTTTATCTTTCTTCTTTTTTGGTTTATGCGAGACGTCCTCTTCGGGACTGGAGGGTGCTGAGCGCTTACTTTTTTTCTTGGGACGGACCTCTTCCTCTGAAATCCCACCTTCTTCCGGTGTCGGGGACTTCTGATATGCATTGTCGAATGTTAAAAGTATAAATCTCACAATTCGTTAAGTTTAGTAAGAAGTATGAATTGTCTCAACATAACTAAAAAGCTACTTTAAAAAAAAATATCTGTCAACATTTTGCTCACGAAGCACATAATACATTTTTATTTTCTTCATATGTGTAGTACATTAATATTCATTCATTTCATCAGTTTCTACAATCAATTTTTTTTTCATGTAATACTTAGACAATACAAACACACCAAAACAGTAGAGTTTAGAGTTTAATAAATATAATAAAGTTAAACTAACCGGAGGTGGCGAATGTTTCTTATGTTTCTTCTTGGACTTCTTGTGCTTCTTGTCTTCGTCGTCTGGCGGAGAGGGAGGCGGGGTGGGGGAGCGGGCAACTTCGCCCTTCTCTAGCGAACTCTCGCGCTCCCGCTCTCGGGACTCCACGGGGGACACCGATCGTGATACTGACTGTAATTTGCATAATAATTCTACTCTGTCTTATTTTATTCCATTTACGAAAATGTGGATAACAGTTTAAAATATAAAGAGATGAGGTGGTACCAGGCATGAAGTTGAGGTATTTCTAATATAATTAAACTTGCAGAAATATTTTTAAGCATATTAAGTTACCAAGGAATGAGAACGCGAACGTTTCTTTTTCTTTGACCTCTTCGCTTTCTTGGGTTTGGGATGATGATAGTGCATACAGCTGTCTTCTTGTTCATGTTGGTAATCCTACATAACATAAAAATAATTTCAAATAAGTACGGAAAACTATCACATGATACTTTTCTACACCAAAATCCCTCGAAATTTAATAAGAATATTGATCCTTTAATACACTAATAACTCTAATGGTACAATGGCTTTTCATATCACATACTCGAATCGTTAATAAGTAGAACAACGAACAATTCAACAGTTTTGTTTAATATTGCGTATATAACTACTTCAATAAGTAACAGTTTTGACACACTCTATTTTTCGTTAGTGCTTATTGATTTTTGTGTAATATTATTTCGAAATAAGGAAATAGTTAATTACATTAATATTTTATTATTTATTACAGTTTTCAATACCTAGAATGATTTATGAAGGAGTTACAGAATTTTTCAAGATTTACGGTTTACGATTGGCTGCGTAAAGCCAGGGCGCTCTTTAAATAAAAATCGTATACTAGGTACTAGATAGTATATAAAATTTATAGTTTTTTTCTACTGGGACATAGAAGAGATTTTTACAGATTAGTCTGTTGAGTTGAGATGGTTGGAGCGGCTTACTAGTATATTATAGTTTTAAATAAACTTGAGGACACCGCAACTTATACAAATCGAAGTTCATTCGGAAATTGCACCGATAAAAAAGTTGAATTAAAATATTAATTTTATTTAGATATTATATATAGAAACAGAAAAATTACCTTATATATTCGTTGGCGATCTTCTTCGTCTGGCACTGCCGTGAACTCGGCTGCGTTCAAATCGAGCTTCTCACGAACTTCACTCCACGACTGAGTGTGATCAACTTCGGCTTCACTCAACGCCCATTTAAATGAACTCTCTATCTTCTTCTGCGCTTTTGACTCTTCTTTTATCTTTTCTTTGTTTTTTGTTTCCGCCTGGCAATATCAGGGTTCAATTAATATATAAAATAATGAACATTAAAACAAAAATTTTCATAAATATAGAGAACGAATTCTTTGCAATCTAGATATCTTGTTTTTGCAGTTAAAAGCACAACGAAAAATTACAAAAGAGTACATATAGAAATACAGTGTTACGTCCCTGGATTTAACGACGAACTCCCTAAACCGACTAATTCAATTGGCTTTGGTGGGTTTAGCTTAGAATGTTTTCCATGTAATGATACACTCAAGCATTACACCCACTCTTAATCACGACAACAATTGAGTAATAAAATTTGTAGAACTACGCAGCTGTGTACGTTATTTTGTCAGATTCAGACGTAAATTTAGACATAAGATAACCGACGGAGCTCTACGGGCAGTATCAGAGGTTCGAAATGGTTTTCTCAAAGTGATCAGACAGACTCACTACGATAATTAAGGGCTTGAGGCTTCGCCACTTTTAGAAGTGAGAAATGAAAAGATTAAATGAGAATTCAAAGTCAAACTGTTATATAACTTCATAGCCATAATGGACCAAGATTAATGAGTCAATAACGCAGTAGAAATAAACATAGTTCAGTAACAAACCTTTTCCAACAATGAGTTATAGGTTAGTTTAACATTTCCAGCATCCAACGACGCCGATTTGCTATCTTCACAGACAATAGTCGCGAATTCCTCAAACGTCGTATCGGCCTTAACCTCAAACTGCTTTTCTTTAAGAATTTCCTTGATAACCTTCTTCTCGTCGTGGAATCGCGCTTTTAGATTTTCTACGTAAAATTTAAATAAGTCTAATGGTGTTGAACCGCTTTGACCTGCAATGGAATTTCTATATTTATAATGAAACAGTTTGAATGTTAATAAGCACTTCCTTCATCCTAAAAGGAGGATCCTCGGCCGGGTCAAAGGCCTCGGTGGCTGAGGTCGACAAGTTGTATATATCCTTAGTTGTCGGAAAAACTTCGTTAGCGCGTTTCAGGTTATGACGTTATCGAAGTGATTTGTAAGCGCAGACACTATTGAATAAATAGATAAAAAAACAGCTGGCTTTTAAAACGGACCTGAGTTAAAAACCAGGGAAATAATATTGCCATGGCTTAAAATGTATTTTAGATTTGCGGTTTTAAAGAAATGTAATATTAGTGAAACGAGGGAATTTATTTACAATAATATTGTTACTAAGCCATTTAATATGAATACAAGGTATAAAATACCAAATAGTATAGAATTTCAAAGATTTCTTTTTAAAAAGGATAATTACCAAGCATGGCCGAAAATCTCATATCAGCAGAAATAACTGGATATAATTCCACCCACAAAGACATCGACGTCAACTTTCCCTCTTCGTGGAGACCATCGAGTAGAGCCTGTATTAAAAAAAAGTATTGAATAAATTAAAAAAATGATTGCACTTAAAAATAATAAAACTCAGTGGCCAACCTTCACGGGCCTGGACTTTAGACTTCTACATTTTTATTATATTATTTGCAAAAAAAATAAACTTACGTAACTATACTGAAATTTAATAAACAATAGTTTAGATAAATAAGAATTCGAAAAAAGTTATTCAACGTTAGTCTGTGGAGCCGTCGTGGGATTTGAGAGTGCTGCGTGCTAAATTAACTTTCATGTGCTGATGAATCACGTCATTATAGTTCGACAGTATATTGATTCCTAATATGAAAAAAAAAAAAATTTTATAAACAAATTGACGCGTAATAATAATTATATTAGTTTGCAACATCACGGTGGTTCTCTTTCCGTACAAATTCTAAAAAAGTGTATTAAGATCAGAGCCATTACTCTGTAACTTCCAATAGAGATACCAACAATCCCTCTGCCGCAGCGACATCATCGATACGCATATTGCGTCAATCAATCTTACATACATAACCGCGCTGCAAGTTACAAAGTAAGGGCACTGTAGTATACTGTAAAACCACAGACTAACGATATTGTAATATTACGCGACCCATTTCAAACTATTCCTTGCTTTGTTATTAAGCAAATACAATTTTCAAGTGAAAATAGGAGTTTGTTAGACGCATTACGTTGAGACAGAAAACTTACTACACATCTTATAATTGTCATACAAAGTAAAAAATTCAATAAAAACTGTAATAAAACATTACTCACCAAAAAATTATCTCTGTTCTTTCTCTGTTGACGTTTATTCCTCTTCTTAATCTGCTCCTTTTCTTGCACAAACTCTGCCTCCAGATTTCGTATATGTTGTTCAAAAACTAAATTGAAAAAAATATATTGTTACGAAGTTATACACAAGTTAGGCGACGGACGGAAATATTAAGTACATAACTAAATTTACAAAAATAAAATTACATGTAAATGTAGAATTACGCAATTTCGAATTAAGAATCATGATTCACATTAATGCTAGGTTCGCAAATACAATAACAATTATATACATAATTACATTTACAAGAAATAGTATACAAATGTCACCATTTAAAACTATAAACACTTTTCTCGAATTGAACTTAAGAATTTATAACAAAGGTATTAAAAGCTCAGTGAACCCTGAAGTAAAAGGAAATACCTATAAGAGCATCTTCTTTATCCATTCCAAGTAAGCTCACGTCGTTCTTAAATGCAGAATTTTCTAGAAGCAACACTTGTGCCTCGCTCCACGTACTGCTGTATGTTATTTCATTCATATTTTCCAGTACCTGTTAAATATAATTTATTACATTCTTAGTGGAACATCCAGACACTTTCTTATAACTGTTTTACCATCTTTCCCTTATGAATTGAGAACATTGATATCGGGTTCAAATGATTTAATTGTTAGTAATGGCAATTGATAATAATATAAAATTCTGTCGTTTTCTATTTATACGAGTTTTAAACAAATAGTTTTTAGTCGGTAAAAACGTGTTTCAATAACTGTATGCAGGTCTTAAAGAATTGTCGCCAATTTAATACAGATGTTTAATTTACAGACTATTTTTTGAAGTGAAACTTTTTTAGGCGCATGAGGGTAAAATTTTGACGAAGATGTGCAACGTTTTTGTCGAAGAAAAGGGAGAGAGCGATTGAGACCGATTGAGAGAGAGTGAGAAAGGGCGAACGTAGCATGAAGCAAATATTTTTACAAGATATTTAGATAATGTTGATACACGAATTTATATTGCATATTTTACTTATCATAATGCTTTAGTCACAACAATACCAATAGAGATCGCGTCGAATAATGTAAATATCGAATAAATAAATGTATAATTTGTATTAATTTTCGACACTTTTAATATTTTAATGACAATTAAATTCCTAACATATTTTCCTTTTCCCCCCTTTAAGTCTCAGAAATCTAAGGTTTTAGATTTGTATAAATAAAAGACTTGAAAATTAGTTTGCCAAAGAAGTTCACACACTTCTGACATGTGTACTTTGTACGGATGCACTTTTTTTCATATATGTAATACAGGCTGTTTGAGTAAACTCATTTGAGTTTAATTACCTGGGCTAACATTTTCATATTCCGTTTCTTTAGAACTTTAGCTTCTTCCTTTTCACGTTTGGTGATTGTGAAAATACAATCTTCGTAGATATCACGACGGTCCGATTCAGGTACACAGCGCCAAATCTTTAAAAAATATTAAACGTATTCAAGGAAACTCGTAGAGCGCTCAAACTTCATGCAAATGCATGGCAATGTCAGGCACAGAAGGCAGGCTACTTGTCTATTAGAAATTATCACGGTACTGATACATAATTTGACGAATATTTAAATAATCCTAGTCCTTTGGATTGATTTGCTCCAGTTCAAACAATTTGCATGATTTAAAACTTAGCGATTAAAAAGAGAGGCGTTTTTTGCTAGTTCTTCTTGCCCGTTCTACGCCCTTGAATTGCGAATTTACTACCAAATCTTTTCTGACGTTTATACTTGTTAATAGGACATTTTGAATAATAATTTATTTATATATAAAATAAACAAGTTTTGATTAGAATTGATTAGAAAAGACTGTTTATTTGTAATAAAATGAAAAAGACAATCTAGTAAGGGCGATATCAGTTTCGATTGGTAGATAATGAAACAAATATTCTTACGCATAAACTTTTGGAGACAGTTTAATTTATAGACCATTTTATACATTATATATGCACTGCTTTTAGTAATTCAACTGTGTCATAAGTAGTAAAACTTTCCTAAGATTTGCAACCAACAATATTTTTATTTGTAGGCACAGCAGACTGATTACATGCTGAAACCCTTAAAAATAAACAAAAACGTAGAAATGGAAAAGTTTTTTTTTAATTTTTTAATTATGACCCGGAATTCTGTTATTCCGGTTCAAAGCCGAGGCGTATATCGTATAAACTTTACGTTCCTGTGAAAAGGGGTTTTAAAATCGTCGTACTGCCATTTAAAATAACCTTCTTTTGATACTTATTGTACCCGGTTTAGGACTATCAATGGCGATTAGGAGAGAAATAAATAATAAGAGAAGAGAACATATTTCATCGCAGCATGTTTTATTGTTGCGTGAAGAATTTACCTCGAGATTTCCAAACATATCTTCACACTTGTAATACTTGGTGAGAGAAGTAACACGATCACAGGTTAGTAAAAACTCTTCTAAGTTTTCTCTGTTTTTCTTTGTTTTCAACCTGAGTAAGATACGATTACAATAAATTACAAAAACACATTATAGAAGACAATAAGATGATAATAAGAATAATCTCTATTATTATTGTTATTTGATTAAAGTAGCATGATATTTTTCTATTAGAAAAAGTAAGTAATTAACCTAAAGTTTTAAAGTTTTACGACACGTATCAAATGTAATATTTACAAGAGTTTACGTATATGACATTCTCAGTCCATATAATATATATGTTAGTATTGTATTTCAACATATGAGGAGCGGCCAGTGTTTTTTTTTTAATTAGACCGGGGACAGGGCTCTTTTAAAGGCAACGCTATTCCGGCCATATAGATTTCCATCGAAAGAGCTTTACCATCTCAATCAATTACTTAGGAAGCTGTATGTCCTAAGTGAAATTTTAAAAGCACACCGAGCGCTCCTGTTTAATAGTACGCGTTTTCTATAAATAAATAGGGGTTGGCTGACTTGTAGACGCAATATGCAGGCAGACAATATCTATAATGTATTAAAGAGACTGCTTAATATCTACCTGCTCACCTGTCTATCTAACATGCGACTAAAGGACTGGCTAATTAACACACCTTACGGAGTATTAGGGATGGTCCTGAGACCTAAACACTCGTGCGTGTTGGAAACAGTTGACTAAACAAAAACAATTTTAAAAAAAATGCATGTAGTAAAACTCCTCTTTAACGGCTGGACCGATTCTGTTGAAATTTTGTATCTGTTCAAGTGAATACGAGAATGGTTTAGATTTACATTTTTTTTCTTCATTTATTTGTAATTTTTGTATGTAAGTAGTCTGTTCAGAACAACGTCGGTCACTAATTACTATTTAAAATTGTCGTAGAAGTAGCAAAAACTTGTAAAAGCAAGAGGATAGTATCATATATATTAATAATAATATTAATAGCATATCATTAGTAAGTAGTTTTTCTGTCATTCAAAGTTCGAAAAGTAAATAATTTTATTATTTCAATCAAAGTATTACTATGGCATGCAGTAATCGAAATTATATATAAATATTGTCCTTTACCTCTGTTCCTCTCTTTCATCTTTTAGTTTTTGGGTTTTATATGCATTAAATGCTTGTTTCTTTTCATTTAATTTCTTAAATGATTGGTAGCGCGGGTCTTTAGAGATTATCTTCACACATTGCTCCCAAGTAGCATTTGATGCCACATTCTAGAAGCAAAAATTTTGTTCCAAATATATACTTTTAGGCCCATATCCCAGAATGTCAAATCAAACTTACATTTAGTTTCAGTCTCTGTCAAACTATTTCTGATCAAAGTTTAGCTATTATATTTAACAGTGCTTAAGACTTAAGATAAGAATTAGAATATGTACCATAGTTACTATTTGCAAAGAAAATGCCTGTAATTAATATTAGCTTATTTTCACTACACATTAAAACATTAAATGACACTGACCATTTGTATAGGATGAATAGTTAAAGACTTAATTAAATAGTATCTAATTAGAATTAAGATAAGTGACACATACCCTCTCCCGTAGTAATTCCTTGAAAGCCTCAATGGCCTCTTTTTTATCCTTGTACTGTAACTCGAGCGGTTGCTCTGTTGGTTCTCCATTAACTTGAGCAGGGGGAGCTGCTATTTCTTCGGGTTTGACTGTGTAGTACACTTATATATTTTACATTAAAAATGCTGATATTATCACATAAATTTGAAAAATCAAGCAATCAAATGGTATTATCATGTATAAACTTTCTCAATAATAGAACATGAAGAAAACACACACCATCAAGTTATAGCTTTAAGACATGCCAGTTTAAAATATTTGTATAAAGACCCTACTAGTGGATTAGAACATGATTTCACATATTATTTATACTAGTTTAGACATCTAAGCAATTTTCATTTCTTTATATTAATTACCGCATATATGCAGTTAATATTCAGAAAACATTTATGAAGTTACCAAAACTATCAAACTTATATGCCCTAAGTTCTACTAAGAAGTATTATTTTTATGCAATAATCACATTATTAGAAATAACTTACTTTCATCTGGTATCGGGATAGCATTTGTCAATGAGGGGTCAATGGAGGCCAGAGTTTTGGCCATCGCTTCATCCATAGCCGAACTTCCTGTTTGAGATAATAGTGCAGGAGAAGATGGCAAAGGCACTTCTCCAGCTGTCATATCAGCATGTAGTCCTGCCCTGTCAGAGGATAATCAATTAATTCAATATTTTATAGCAAACATTAAGGCAACACTAATTCATCTTAATTTAAAAAAAATACAGGCACCTAATATAACAATAAAGAAATATTCTGTAAATTTGGCGAATTATGGCTCCACCTTAAACAAGCTCCAAATTTGTTTCTATCGATTTTACCACTTGTATATTGACAAACATATTTTATTATTTTTATTTCATCTTCTATATTAGTAGGATATAAACATTTAACAAGCGCAAAAAAACTTGTGTATAACTTACAATCACAAAAGTGTATAAAATCTTTTTTGATGGTACAAAATATGTTATTATTATAAATGTATTCCTTGCTTGTCAGTTTTACATATACATATCATTATTTTAATAGAAAGCTTTTAAGCTTTCATTCTTCATTATCTATGTCCTATGATATATGATTTTCTTATTTTTAGTATAACAATTTCAACAGTGGTTTTATTTCTATAGCCATTCTTATTGACTAAACATGAATAACAGGTATTATGATGAACTGAAATATGTTCAATCCAATTTGCAAATTGATCTTCTCATAAAACTTAGTACAAACAGTCTAATTTTAAAACTTTTATTGATTATAATCATAATATTAAAACAGTACATACTGTGCAGCTTCCTCTGCCTCAATTTTTTCTTTAATTTCTTGCAATTCTTTCGGAATGACCCAACTTGACTCTTTTGTCTCTATATTGTGATAATAAACACGACCAGCATCTGTAGTATATTCCTTCCAAACGCAAGATGATAATAATTTCTATAAACAAAATGGATTTTAAATTAATCTCTTATATTTTAAACAATTTATTTACTATTAATAAAGTAAATAAACAAGTATATAACTTAATAATACGAAATACAGTGAGTAAATTTCTTAACAAAATACTTGCCTCTGCAGGAGTTTTCAAATCATCTGGCTTTTCCCAGAGGCTCTGTTTAGTGATTGAATTATAATAATATGTGCGTCCATCAGGAGCTTTGTGCTCTGACCATGGACTAGTTTGGTTGGCCATTGGTGATATTTCAGGTGCTGGTGCATTCAAGTCCTGTGTTCATATAATTATAATTTGAGAACTTTAATAAATACAGCCATGGACTTTGAGTGAATCAATAGATACTTACAGGTTTAAATGGTGGAAACCCAGGCGGAGGCATAGTAAAAGACGCCATCATTGGGGGAAAAGCCATTGGTGGTGGAATAGCACCCATGTTTGGTGCCATTCCTGGAACAGGGGGCATAGCCACGGCTGGCGGCATAGGTGGTGGTATGCCCCCTATCATAGGCGGAGGTATCAATGGGGCCGAAGCCATCATTCCAGGAGAGCTGGTTTTTGATGCGTCCTATAAATATATATATAATAATAATAATAAATGCTAATACATATTTATATAACAAAACATACAATTTTTCAATAACGAAATACTGAATTTAAAAATTGTTACATATAACTCACCATAATAAATTAATCCTCGCAGGTTATAAGCTTAATTTTTTAAAAATCCTAGATTAATAAAAATTATCGGTTCCCACAAATTTCCACATTAATTTTATGATGATATTTAAAAATCATCAATTTTTGCTGGCTAGCACCAGAAAACATTGCCGGATTATTGTTAGTTATTTAGTAGCATGTATGAAATTATGAATACCAATAAACACAGATAATGTATGTACTTTGATTAGATCCACAGGTTAAGTAAAATCACTACTTTACAAGCACACAGTACTTATAGCACAGTTACTTGTACTAATAGTCTACAAATGCTATGTATGTGAGTAATAAAATTCCTTATATTTTTCGATGATTTGTTCAATGTTCAATCCACACTGGATATGGTCGATAGTAGAATATCCTGGCCGGAAGTCTGCTTGCTGTACTGGTTGGTTCTTTTCTATTTTTCTTGATATTCTGCTCAGTATTATTAATGAAAGGTACATATACAAATACATTACAGAATTACAGCTAAAAAGTTGAAAGCATCGTGCCAGCAGTTACCAGCTATCATTAAGCTAAAGCCGTTTAGAAAATTCTCATGCTTGTTCAAATTTTCTATTATGTCAATGTCTTAGAGACAGATACCGACGTTTGTGGGCTATGTAGTATGGAATGAATTGAGGGATAATTTTTTTGTAACATTTGTTGATGACTTCCCTAAGGAAGATATCTAAATATTGTTACGTATATTTCGTTAAAAGTAAGCGTGAAGTATTAAGTGCCTTCAAGAATTCTATTCTATTTACCCCGCCTATTAAGTTATCCTCGTTTTGATTCCATTTTTTTAAAATAAAATCTAAACCTCTTAACGAAATATTAACTCATTAAAACGCTCAAAATATAACATGCATTTAAAACGACAGCCATTAAAGATGGCGACTGCGGTACTGAATGATAGCAAATGGCAGCTTTTGGGATCACGCAAAGACATGGCGGGTAAACGCCGCTTTTTCTACACTGCCAAACAATAATTGGCCGTTAACTACCGAAAAGTGTGAATGTTAATGTGGCCTCAGCTACCGACTGCCGACACGAACTGTCATTTTTATATAAATTAAGTTTTTGACTTTCTTCATACACTACTGTTAAGGCATCTTGTCTAAGCCCCTGAAGGGAGCAACTGCAAATTATTTCGTTTTTTTTAGGACATGGGGCAAACGGACAGGAGGCTTACCTGAAGTTAAGTGACACCGCCTCCCATGGATACTCTCAATGGCAGAGGGCTACATTGGCGGCTTTTTAAGAATTGCTACGCTTTTTCTTGAAAGACCCTAAGTCGAATTGGGTCAGAAATACTTCAGTGGACAGCTGGTTCCACATAGTGATACGCGGCAAAAACTGTCTTAAAAAACGCTTCGTTGTGGAACGACGGACGTCGAGCTTATACGGGAGGAATTTGATATTCTGCCTCGACGTCCGATGATGAAACTCAGCTGCAGGTATGCATCCAAACAACTTCTCTGAACACGATAGAAGATGCATAGTAACCCTACAACTTTACGCAACATAAAGGTATCAAGCTTCTTGCAATGGGATTGGTCGTCAATGATTCGAACCGCTTTTCGTTGAATACAGTCAAGTGGTAGGAGTTGATATTTACGATACAAATTTGCGCTTTTTACAGTTGCAAGCGGTGGCTCGAAGTAGAATACCGTCCTTGCCTTGCTGAGCACACCAAGGTTTTTGGAGGCTATTCGCTGTCCAACTAAAGTTTTAAATAGTAAGACACCATCGAGAAACTACCTGAATGTATTTGGGCGTAAAACATTTTTTTTTCAAAAAGAAAAAGAAAGGTAAAATGCATAAATTCATGATGTCATAGAGGCACAGCCTTAATTAAATAACTAAAATAGCTTGCTTAATTAGGCGTTCAATCAGCCTAGCCTCTCAACTAAACATCGTTTAACTAGTAGCCTGAAAGAAATTCAGTCAGTTGATCAAACCACTATACACTATACAAGTCACCTGTATAGTGGTTTGATCGATTCAATCGATTACTTACCTAGCCTGTTGACTGTCTTTCCTTTTGCCTCCCATTACAGATGCCTCTGTCGTGGCCAACTAGCTTAAAAAGCCCTTCGAATAACAGCCTAACCGTTTAACTAGCGGCCTGAAAGATATTCAGCTTATGCTTAGGCCATTCGTACGATAGAGTAACCATGTGGCAGAAATAAGAAAGATGAATAATCTGACATAAAAAATATTTCTTTGAAATAAAAGGGCCTGTACTATTACACACGTAAGATGTGGAATTTTTTTATGACCTTATTTTTCGAACTTTACAGCAATAATTTATATCTCGAATATGAAATAGTATAAACAAAAATAAACGATATTTTATTATATGGGTGGTTCATATGTTCAAATGGAGAACATCTTTAGTAACTCTAACGAGACTGGTGGATATTAGACATCTGTAGTAAAAGTTATATGTTAACATTGACCACTGACATTGCTGATTGTAGTTAGTTGAACAATGTCATATAACTTACGACGCTAGTTTAATGGATCCTAGTTTTTATGATTTACCGCGCAACGTAAATAATAGTTGAAATTTTAATTATTCCTGATTGCTAAATTACACCCGGTTTTTAAGACGATCCCAATATGTCGAGCACATCTCAAAAGCATAGAAATTTTGTTGCTGAACCTATGGGAGAAAAACCCGTGACAGATTTAGCTGGGGTGGGAGAAGTTTTAGGAAAGCGGTTAGAAACAGCCGGATTCGATAAGGTTAGTATTTTTTGTTGTTGTTTATAGTTTGAAATTCATGCTAGCCTCTAAGAATGCTTGTTTTTATCATTCATAAGTAAATTTCAGTTTACAATTATTCCTATCCAATCTGTAAACTGTTATTGTTTCCTATTTATTATAACGACAAAAATCGTGAACTTTCTAAGTGAATTAACTATTTATTGTTTCAGGCCTTTGTAGTATTGGGCCAATTTTTGGTTCTTAAGAAAGATCGTGAGCTATTTCAAGAATGGATGAAAGATACTTGTAATGCAAATTCAAAGCAATCCACAGATTGCTACCAGTGTCTAAAAGACTGGTGTGATGAATTCTTGTAAGACTATACATCTTTATATACATATAATGACAATGAAACAAATCTCAACATTCAAATTATCTGACATCTTTTAATTACTAACTCATCAATATTGGACATTATTGCTAATGATTCAATTGCTATCACATCTTTTATGCCTTTGATAAAGGTTCTCTAAATGCTTACCTTCTTGTATTGTTATTTGTTATATAAATTAAACCAGTTGTTTTATGTGTCTAAAATAGTGTTTTATAAGTAAATATTGGTATTGAAATTATTGCTATGATTTCTTTAAAAACAGATACTGAACAAAGTAAAATATTTACTATATAATAGAATATTTTTAATAAACAATGTAAATTAAGTTCTTGTAACAAATAAAACTGTTTGTGTTGAACTTAAGTGAATAGTTTTATAATTATTATAAGAAAATAATAAACATACTCCTTTAAAAGGCAGACATTATTGATTTGTAAGAATACATAGTTATAAAGATCATGACATACATAAGCATGCAGGTTAACCCCCTTATTCTTAAAACTTGTTTAATTAGACTAAGTACTTAAGTTAAATTGGTACCATTAGACTAAATTAATTTGTTATGAATAACGGAGTAATCTTTATGTACAAACCCTGTAAACCACATAAAGTCTTTGTTAATTGAAATAAAGAGTAATAAAATAATATTGTGGTTTCCTAAAAAATAACTATGTAATAACTTAAGCCTCACATGTTTTTAAACAGAATATTCTAAACGAGAACCAACTTTTTATCCCATAAATATCTGCCAATAACTGTATTAGTAAAGTTAAGGTTGCGTGGTAAGGTAAGGTTAACTTTTATATTTTCATAACTAAGTGATCAATTAAATAGCAATATTTTGTATTTAAACAGATTTTGTAATATAAAAGAGAATAAATAATATGAAAAGAAGAAATGGGGCTTTTAGATAATTTTCATATATAACTACATTTTTACACAATACTGTTGTGTTAGTTAATAACTATAACTACTTTAGTAAAATAATTACACTGATATACAAAGATCTATGTAAATTATAAAAAATAAGGAATAGAAATTGTGCATATCTCAACTTTAAGCTTAAAGCTTGGCGCAACATTCCAGCTATAATTAAAACAACGAAACCAGAAAATGTTATCGCAATGTAGGCTTATTCTTCATTCTCTGTTAACATACTCAGATCATCGATTAGCATTTATTTCAGTATAATGGAATGTCAGATGACATACGTTACGGCTACGTTTTACTTAGAAATATGAATAACAGATGGCGCCATTAAATCTTTTAATGTATCGAATCGTGAGTTTTTAAAATGTATAAATATATTTCAATGAGAATTTAAATGTGACATTAGGAATACATTTAATCCAGAGACGGAATAAAGTGCTACGCACATCAGCTCGGAGCTACGCTGCCGCGGTCCGGTTGAGGTAGTGTAGTGTAACATGTCTTGACTGCGAACGAAGCGTTTTCGACAATACAATTACGCAAAAGCGGTAGTGTATGTTGAATACTTTTTGATAATAATATGTCTAGACCCCTGTTTTCTTGTAGAAAAAGTGAGAAATATCTTAGAGCTATTTGTATAAAGCGACAAGAACGAAAGACAATGGTTTACATGGACGAAACATGTCCACCAAAATTATAAGCCAAAACAGTCATGGCAAGGAGCAAGTACGAGTGGAGTAACAAAACTTCAAAATAGACTGATCATGTGATTAATGTTGAAAATACATACAAAGTAAAAGATAAAGAAAAGAGAAACTTGAAATATTTCTCATCATTGACGATGAAAGTGACAGCGATGAATCATTTGAAGGCATCTTATTTCTTGAATCAGATTTTGAATATGGTTCGGAATTAATAAATACTTTTAAGTTTAAGTTGTGTATCTTTATATTCCTGTTTTAGATGGAGTGGAAACGTTGGTGTAATTTTTTTCGTATTGCTTATATTTATTTTGAGACTAAATTATTTGGAAACTCTAAACTTATTTAAAAAATAATCAAAAGTATCAAGGTTGTTTTTTCAGAGTATATACAGGGTTAACAGATGAAAGATTTTTAAATTTGCAGCCAGAGGCTTGTGCTAAGACTCGCTTGTCAGACTAAGTAATAACCACAAAGTGGCTACCCATTCTGTGGTTCCTGGTGGTTAATTCTCTGTTTATTAATTATTTTACATTTAAATGTCGAAATTTAGTGAGTAAAGTGTAATGAACGTTTTCTAAATAATGGTTTTTGATGATGACTTAAAGGTCTATGTTACCAGGTCATAAAATTAAAAAAGTATATAAAATATGACAGATCCAATAATTGAAAATATTTTTATTTAGTATAATTATAACTAATTGTTTGAAATTGGTAAAGAATTCATTTCTTGATTTACTATATGATATAGTTGTTATCTGAAAGCGTTTCTAACTACCGCATTTTACAGATCTATACAATAAAAAAATTACCAAGAGAATAAACTTGTTTTTACATTTCAAATACAATTATATATTCATTACTACTTGTTTAAGAGCTCGCAAGTGCATTGCCGGCATTTAAACTTTTTAAATACCTCATTGGTTATAGGAAAATGTAATTATGAGTACAATGGAAGAAATTGAAGAAGAAGCTAAAGCAGCAGCAGAGATAATGGTGACGAATATGATGCAACGACCAGGACAGTTAGAGAAAGTATGCGTCAAAGTAAAAAAAAGAACATTTTAGTATATGACACAAAATTCTCATTATTTAGAGCATAGATTAATCCACTGTTAATATTATTGTTATGTTAAGATCACCTATGTTTAAGGTGGAGCAATACAAAAGAAGAATTACACACAAAAAAGCCTCAATTGAAGCTCAACTGAAATCAGCAGTTCAAGGCAAATTAGATGGAGTAAGTGTTGGTTTACGACAGCTGCAAGAATGTCTGGATGATGTGCAACAGATTAGTTCAAAGTAATAACTTTTATAGAATCTTAATGACCATATTTTTATTAAAACATGTAATAAATCAATCTGAAAATATATTATTATTGTAGAATGGATGAACTGGAAGAACTGTTGAAAGGCGTACCACCATTAGTAGCATCACTACAAGCTGTGCGAGAAGAAGACTGTCGTCACTCGCAGTATGTGACTGCTATGGACAGCTTAAAACATATTTTCACAGTTCCTGAAAGTGTTGCAAAAGCTAAACAATGGATTGGGGAAGGAAAATTACTTCATGCACATCAGGTAAAAGATTGTTTAGCTAATTGTTGGGCTAGTTATAATGTGAATTTATCAAGATTTATAGTAAATGCTTATTATTTCCAGTGCCTTAGTGATTTGGAAAATTCTAGAGATGATTTACTATATGAACTACATCGTTTACCAAACCAGTCCTCTCATGACAAAATTATGTTGAAAGCATATTTTGATGATGTACAGGCAGTGTCAGAATTACTGGAAAAACAAATTAAACTTATACTAGCCAGAACATTAAATACTGTTAGAAAAGAACCAACGGTTATTGTTACTGCTTTAAGAATTATTGAAAGAGAAGAAAAAAGGGACCAAATGGCATTAGAGGTTGGTGCTATGGCATTTTAAGTTTTATTACTTTTAGTTCTATTGGGGAAATATTTAAAACAATAATATAAAAATAATGGCATTAAAAAATTTTTGTAGCAGAACTATAGCAGATTTATATTAATTAAAAATCAATTGCAATTGTAGTTGTACAGATTTTTTCTTCAATTATGCTTTTACTAGAAATTGCACCAATAACTAAGACAAGTCACAATTTTTTGTACTGTTTGACAATTTTTTTTCATAATTTCATAGCACAAGCTCCCCATCCCGTTGCCAAGTCAAAAAGACCTCCCTCACTCTTCTCGCTTCATCGCTTTTATTGAGCATAATACACCACACTTCCATACATTTCCTATCATGTTTATGGATATGATCCTCATCCACTACCACTTTCCATAATATGGATACCGTTCTCTCAGATTACTGGGCCACTTACTATTTCTTATATTGCTCAGATGCTCAGTCCACTTTTACTTCACATTCTTAATATGACTATTATATAATGTACAATGTATCTATTGTATATTGTACAAGAGAAAAGCTCTTGTATACTGTCCTGGCTTCTCCATATATCAGCTTTTCTTATTTTGCATTGCAAATGAATAATTTGGATTTTATTGAAATGCTTATTTTGAGTTGTTTGTATATCTGTATACAGTGTGGACTCAATTGCCACACTTAGACATCCATTTGGTCAGTTATGAGTAAAGTCCTAGCTAATTAATCCAGCCTTGCTGCATCCAGAAGCTCAGAAGTTTCCTAGGCACTTCGCAGGCTTTACGGATCGACCTCACTGCTCTAAGGCGTTTTGTTCGTTGGGAAACCACAACCACACATTCCGGGTCTGCCTGACAGCCTCTGCTCTGACTGTGTGTCGAGCCAAGCCGCCATTATTCCAGATGCTCCCATTTTCAAGCTCGTCGGCAGCATCATTGCCGTGAGATCCACGGTGTGTCTTTTGATCCACTGTAGGGCGACCCTATTTGACAGGGTTATTGCCTCCAGTGCATGGTGACACTCCACTATTAGTATTATTTTGTGTTTCATAACTTCCTGTGTAGCCCAATGAGATTTCCGACCGTTTAATATTCTTAAAAATCTCTTTACCTTTGTGTTTGTTGTTGAAATTATGTTTCTTATAAATTTCTTTATTATTAGTTTAATTTTTTTTTCTTTTTAATCAAATTTAAACTTTTTCCAGCAGCAAGATCAATCCGGTTTCATGCCACCAGGCCGACCAAAAAACTGGCGAAATATGGCTTTTAAAGTATTAGAATCAGCTGTAACTGAGCGTATTGAAGGCACACGTGTGGACGAAAGAGAAGATAATAAATTATGGCTTATTCGGTACTTAGAACTGACGCGGCAATTGATATTAGAAGATTTACGGGTCGTCAAAACTCTATGTGTGCCTTGCTTCCCTCCACACTATGATATAGTTAACAAATATGTTGATATGTATCATAATTGTCTGTCGTCGAGTGTATGTAGATTCCTTATTTTGTTTGCCAAATTATATGTGTGTATTCACAGTCAATAACACTCATTTTATATGCAAGTTGGTCAGGCATCTGTGCCTTCTAACTTTATTTCCTTACCAATTGCATTTCAAAATTCAACCCTTATGACATTAGGCTTAAATTACTTGAACTAGGCTAGGAACTAGAATTGGAAGATCTCTTGATTGAGATACGGTTAAAGGGAAAGTTTTATTGGCTCCACTGTATTTTTCTCCTCCCCACTCCCCGGGTCACTTTACCAAGTTGCCCCGACACAATTACTATTGTCTGTAAATGCCCAACAATACAAAAGGCAAAGGCATTAGATGAGCTAACGATATTATTTATAATTTTCTAAAATAAATATTTGTTTGTGTTGAAGATGCAAGATGTTGTACAGAATGGTTTGGAAGGTAATGAAAATGTCACACTTTTGTCATGGATTTTAAACACTTACCCAGGGTCAGAGTTAATGGGAAGTACTGAGTTAAACATTGATGTATTAACATTAAAGCCATTACTGTCGAAGGAAATAATGCAGAAGTTAGAAGATGATTATCTTCAGGTATTTCAATGTTTATTAACCATTAAATTTTATTATAAGCTTATATTTTTATAGCAGTTCTTCATTTGTCTTAATACTATCAAAGTTCGAAGGTTCCGAAGCATGTAATTTTTACTATTTGGATGGATGAAAATAGTTTATACAGATTGATAAAAAAATAAAATAAAAATCTCTATATTGAATCGCAAAAATCATCTCTCTAAATAAATGTCGATAAGTGAATTTAGATTCAGATAGACATCACGTAAGAATGTTCACACAGAAAATAAATTGACATATATAAGATTCACTCACGATTTAGTCTTAGTAGTGTCTAGATTTTTTTATTGAAACGTTTTTTTAATCTAATTAATAGAGAATGGAGTTGAACTATCGAGAGTGGATGGACAAGACTTTTGAAGCGGAACGCGCGGAGTGGGGTGGCGAGCGTTCCCCGGAAGTGGAACCCCATACATCCGCTTTCCACACACACGCTCCGGTCATCATATTCCAAATGATTGATCAAAACTTGCAGGTACAGCTGTGTTCCATTTTCATATTAAATTTTGGTCTCGTTTAGTTTCTGAGTCGTAGCCTACTGGATTGCATACGACTCTCAACGCTGATGTGTGTTCGAAACTGTCTTGAGGAAACCGGCATGCTTAAAATCTAACGTGTATCATGCAGAGGACTAATCATCTACTTACATATAAAAAGAAAAAAATATATAATGAAACAAATACAGGTCGTAAAGGCTCTGAGAGTTTTGGCGTCATTTGTTTTTTCCCTCTAGGTTGGAGATCCCGTATACGAAATTCAAATTAAAGATTTTTCAACAAGGCAGAGTACAGTTACCAATATATCGCAATTCGAAAACACACAGCAATAAGCTAGACTATGTAAAGTAATGTTTTTAATATCAATAAAGATGGAGCTCAATTTAAGTAAAAACACATTCAAATTGCACATGTAAGATAAAGCTAGCTCAGTGCTGTAGGTAAGCATGGGATGGAATACCAAAACGATACTTATTTTTAAATGAAAGGGAAAATCGGAAAAATAACCAGTATCTATGCATGTACGAATAACTACGTAATACTAGATTTTATTTTTTTCTATTGATGATTTATTTGCTTGGTATGTTAAAATATTGTTTATGTGCCTATTTGGTGTAAGGTACAATAATAGTTCGTTCTCATTCTGTCAGTAATGATGGCGAGCATCAATAGATAAATAATATACATAGAACCGTTTTGACATTTTATTTATTTTAGACAACCATGACATGCTCTTATTAGTAAATAAGTCTGTTTTTGGGCGATTTAGATTTAGTTTTGAGTACTTTTTTAGGTGACGGAGACCATCACTAAAGATATTACTTTCAAGGCTCTCCTACTGAGTATCGATCAAGTGACTCGCTTCGGTAACATGTACAGGGAAGGTGTTATACAATTTAAGGTGAGATCTAAATATTTGTCTTGTTTATTTACCTGCAATAGTGTAATGAAGACAAATTAGTTAATTTCTATATAAGTATATAAGACTTTTAGCGTTGACTTTAAATTTTCTATTGAATGTTGATTGTGAAAAAGCAGCGTTGGCTTAGTGGCTTGAGTGTGCGATTTTCATCCCCGAGGTCCTTTTCTGTGCACCAATGGACTTTACTGTCTATGTAAGAATTTAATACTCGCTCGTACGGTTAATGAAAACATCGCGAGGACCGCCATGCCTTAGATGGGTCTAATTTGTGCACTTTAGAATATTCCTTCATCAAAGAATATTCTCTGTAATAGCCTGAAAAAATCTTAGTCTCCTGAAAGCGATGGAAACTTTTTACAAATCTTCTTGCTTTTCTAATATGTGATAGAGTCTCTCCTGAAACGGTCAGAAAGCAGGTTGGTCGGCTTGCTGAAAACGTCCTTAACTTGTGGAAAAATCAAAAAATATTAAGAAAACACTTTTTAAACGGATTGAAGCTGTATTATTATTATAAACTACATAATTTTAAATTTGAATTTTTCCGACGTTTCGCGTGCTTTACAGCGTGCGTGGTCACGGTGACTGAAGACAAAAGGTGTTGAATGTCAAAAGTATCACAGCTGTAATAATAATACATAGCTTCAATCCGTTTAGAAAGTGTTTTCTTAATGTGTAAAAGCTATGTTAACAAAAGACAATACTATAATCGAAAAATATTTCAGTCTACCCATCTCCCTAACAGTACTATAATAAAACTGTTAAAAAAAAGTAAGAGACAAGTATGTTTTTATTGACCATAACACATAAAAACAGACATAAACTGTGGGGGATAAATTTATAACTTATTACAGAATGCGCATTTCGCGGACCGCTCCCGCGTTGTGTACTTCACACATCACATGATTACTATCGTCAACAATAGCGAGCAAATGGTTCGACTCGCCCAACAGACGCAAACCCGCCATTGGCCTCCCGGAAAACATGATCCCGCTGGGGAAGATAAGTTCAATAAGATGCTGGCCACCTTCCAGGTACCAATCGAATTTTTCACTGATTGACCGAACTCCTCATATATCATATCTTGTGCATAGTAGCACTTTGGAATCGTATATAGTTATTATAATAATTATTATATTATATTATAATTATTATATAGTTTTATGGTAAAGAGTAGTTGAAGAATCTTTTGACTTTTAATCGGTCCTGGGATAAAAATTAAACCTTTAAGTAAACGTAACTTTATACAATTCGGTGCTATTTTATTATTTAATATTGTTATAAGATACAAGATAGACAATATGAAAAGAACATCAACGAAAACATAGAAAACGCTTAATACTTCTAAAAAAAACTCTAAAATCTTTCACTTAAGTTAGTAAATTTAATTATGTTGAACCATATTATCGCTAAACTGAGAGTTATTATCTCTTTCACCAAATTTAGGAACATCCGCACAGCACTGAGTGGTCGCTTAGCGCACCAACGGCTCGCCTTTTTTCTCGTTCGGCCCTCCTACTCTCTAATTTGTGACATAATCTTATATGTATATCATAAGGGGAGTTTATATTCCAACTAATTTTTTTTTGTATACATTTATACAAAAACATATATATATATATATATATAAATCTGCGAAACTGGCGATAGCCATTAACTGGGGGTAAATCGAATCACTAGTAAGAAATAAAATATGTGTTTGCATTAATAATCTCTATAACATTATGTAATAAATAATATATTGACCGAATATATTATTCTACTTATCTCTTTGTTGTTTATTGGTTTTTAATCGTAAAATAACATCACATTATATATTATATTATTACATTATATAAATAGTGAACTATGTAAACATTACATTTGTTGCAGAATTTGCGGCACGAAGCAGCAAAATTCTTGCTCGAAGAAGCGTTTTTAGATTTAGACGAACACTTTAATGACCTCTTCACCGCTAAGTGGCTAACTACAACAATACCTGTAGACACTATATGCGTAACATTGCAAGATTATTTTCTTGATTACAATCATTTGAGGGAGAAAAATTTTGATTACGTAATAAATGAGGCCCAGAACTTGGTTTATCGCAAGTATATAACGGCCATGTTGTCTAAGAAGGTGACTTTTAAGAGCGTGGAAGAGGCTCAACAGGCTGCAACGAAAATTGTGAAAGAGGCAAACCAAATACGCGCGTTCTTCAAGAAGATCAAAGCTCAGGCCATCGCAGCGGAAGGGATCAACGTGGACTGGCCCTTTGAGGTTATCTCCACATTAGCTGAGGTTAGGATTTTTTGGTTTACATTATTCTAAGTTTAAAAAAAAATACTGATATTATTTCTTTTGTTCAATAAGATGTGTTTATTCAATATGACCCTAGTGAACAACGTGTTAAAATATAATTATTAGGACATCAATATACTATCTAGGTTTACCTTATGTCAATTGTCAAAATACACCTTTATATGACTAGAACGCCTTAAAGGCTCTTAACTTTAATATTTTATAGTTGTGTTTCGTCACATACAAATTTTATTTACTTGAAAAGTGATGAGTTCCCATATTTTAGGTACTACGGTGTCAAGACATCGAAATGCTGTCGTTAGACTTACACGGCGTAGTTGACAAATGTCCAGAAGTTACTGAAGAGCATTTGGCCCGACTTGTGTCCCTCCGAGGGGATGTACCGCGTGCCCACATTAGGGACACAGTAGCACATGTGTGTGCTACTAAGAGACCCACGCGCCCTTCCACTAACCCACCACTTTTTAAACACGTAACCTTCAATGATAGGCTTCTTTCACACTTTACGCTGTAGTATAACAATTTTAACTGTAATTATTATGTGTAATTACGTTTTACAAATCGAAGCAAACAACTGATATTTTCGTATAGAATACGTTTATTACCTACGCAGCCTTCATCTCGGAAAATCAGGATTCCAGGTGTAAATATCTTCTGTCTTAAAATTATAGCAATTTAAATTTACAATACATAAAGTGATAACTTTAATATGCTCTTTTGAACCAAAAATCATAACATAATTATTTAATAATCTTAAAATGTAATTAACTTTATAATGAAAAGGATACATTTTAATCAGTTTATATTAAGCAAACTATTATTATATGAATAAAAACCGCATGAAATTTTAAATGTAAAATAGCAGGTTAATGTTAAAATTAAGATTATATGACATATTAAGAGAAATAAATATATATTTACTAAAAATGTTTTCATTTGTAACCCAAAACATATATCTGCGTATACATTGACCAACAGCATACTATACTGAAAGAAAATTCTCTCCTACGCAATATCAGTTTATTTCGCCATTATGTACCTATATCGCGTCAAAGGCGGCGGCGGTCGCGCAAATTATTTCGAGAATAAGAAATATAAAGCCACGACTAGAGCCAAATCGTGCTAGAGGAATATAGTGTATTTAGTGATATATTTATCTGGTTTTCTTAACCTCACTGAAGGCCATTTAACGAATAGGGCGGGCGGTCTCACGCAGCCGTAAGTCAGGGACAATGTGGCGTTTCGGATTGATCCTTCTCCTTGTAACAGGTGAGTTGTTTTCACGTTAAATAATATTCACATTTGCTGGCAAAATAAAAAAAAAACTGTTTATTAAAGTTTAACGAGTAAAGAAAGCGTGTTCTTCTATCTCGTATTAATTTTCTAATTAATTATTGATTGAACTCTACGAAATTGAATTGAAACATTTATGATAATAAAAAATATAACGTTTATCGCTTTCATATTTTGTGCTGCTATAGCATTTTTGTTAAAACTATTACCTTTTAATATTTTTGAACCTACATATTATTAAGTTGCCATCATTGACGACTATAGTACCTAGATGCAAGATACACTTCGTAGTAAAATGAGGTATCGAAGAACGCGCATTGCGCATCCTTTTATACAAGATTGGATAATAATGCTAACTCTATCAAATAATTCGAATAAACGGCGCGTGCGATCAACACTGAGGTCGCTGCCGATCGCGGTGGTATTTTTAACATTCCCGGACCAACTCAAGGTTGGCCAAGATAGCCGCTTATTCGTTTGTATATAATATGACCTAATTTTGTGGGATTCGGAAATAATATTTATGAAACTATTTTACAATTACCAAATTGACAGCAGGGGTGACCTGCTAACGACATATATTCCTGAAACATTTTGTAAAAGGTATCCTATTAATAAAGATGGTGTAATCGGAAGACCCCCATATTGTGTACTTCCCTGAAGATAATTTTAAAAAATTAATGTAGGCGGACAGTTATGTTGTAAATCATAAAGATGAATGGACGTTTAACACAATAACATTCAAATAATAACGATGATCTATTGGCGAGAAACAGTGTCGTATTTAGAGAAGTGTCTGTTTATATTTTTTTGTTCAAGGTGCATCTTAATTATATGTTTACAGGTTAACTAAATAGAAAAATTATTTTGTGTGTCCTGAACGGTTTTAAAACATTCCTGATTTCTCCGTTATTACATGTAATATATGTTTTTTTATTAATGGAGGTGCGAACCTAAAACAAGCTAAATCATACATTACATACACAAATAGTGTAATTTCTATTATTTGATTTTCAGCCAGCAAGCAATTCTCATTATCAGACTTTGAGGTACCTGATTATATGAAAGCGGGCGGTGACGTGCCACTAAAATGCGGATATGAACTAAAATCAAATGAATCTGATAAAGGTTTCTTTGTAAAATGGTGGTGGAGCCCAATGAATGGCTCCAGCGAAGAAAGGAGTCTCATTTACCAAAGGATAGTTGGACATCCACCGGATGCATTACGTCACAATATTGGTAAGATTTTATGTATAAAGTATTTTAAGACAATTGACATTTCAAAAGTACATTAATTTAAAAAAAAATCGTAATAAATCTTGATGCGAAATAACTACAAGTGTTACACCGGATTTGTATAAAACAGTAGACGGTTTATTCTGGCTGAAAAGTAATAAATTTAACTACCAGCTAACTACTAGTTATTTATCACGATTTATAGGAATTTCTAGCATTTAACTATGAAATCATTCAGTAATTATTGATCTTGTGTTTCAGAAATAGTGCAAGGTGACGACATTTTATTGCGAAACGTGACGGTGAAGGACTCCGGAGTATACGAATGCGAAGTTTCAAATATAGTTGACGAAGTACGGCAATATGAACCATTAATAGTTTTTAGTAAGTGCTAACAAAAATATTACTTGCACCAGTTTGTGATTCACGGACCTAGTAATACGATATCATGAAAAAAATAAGCAAAGTACTGTATAGAATTACAAATGGCTCTAATGACATTTTACAGAGCGGGTATTGGAAATTTTTCATCTTTATAAATCTTGTTCTTTGCTTAAGTATTTGGATAGCAATGTACTTACTAAAAAATAAATATAGAAATATTTGGCACGTTCTACCACGAAGAGAAAATAAGTATACACACTAAGGTTTCATTAAATCACTTTTATTGCACTGCGGTCACAGGAAACGAGTTTGCAGATTTTCACGTAGCAATTTAATGTGAAAAATCGTAGCATGCGAGGTGGTAAATATTTTAATAATTTACGGTAATTTACATAATAAGATATGTTTTGTAGTGTAATGTACATAATAAATTACGCATGTAGATTAATTTATTGTTTTGTATGTTGTCTCTTCGTCATGTTGAAAATAATCAATCCCATGAGATAAATTCAATTAATTAGGATTATCGTATCCCCGAGTTTTGTTGGTTTTCATAGCCACATTAATAGTAATATGTGTAGTGAGGTTTCAATTGTTGAAACAATTTAAAGCTTCCATAATAAAAATTGCTGATAGATTTCTAAAGCTCCATTTAGTATTTTTTTTTCTATTGCAAAACACTTAATATTTCAGTTGGGTGATTTTTAATAAATAGTCATTTTAATCTAAGGTTTGACAGGTCTTGCAACTAGATTAAGGTTTGATTGAAGTGTCTGGACAAAGTGAATATTATAAAACGATAGTGAAAAAAATCGTTAACGTTGTGAGTTTTATCACGTGACATACTTACATAAACACTATTCCAGGTGAAGGAACCGGTGTGGAATTGGAATTCAGTACTGTTGAGGATGGCCCTGATACTGATGACGATGAAGACGTGTTTGTTACGTGTGAGGCACTAGGTGTGGCGCCTTATCCAGATCTGACATTCACTGTTGATGGGTACGTATAATTAGCTAGTAACCGCCATTATTCATAAAAACCGTACTCGGTGTAAAAAATGGTGTAAGAGACGAATGAACTTTAGTTAACATTGTAATTGGACTGAGTTGTTATACTAGGTATGATTTTATACTGACAGTAAGATAGGATGACAGGAATGTTCCAATGAACGTTAAATAGATAACCGATGACTTGGGTAACTAATTATTTTCAGAATTTTTGCAAAAGATTTTATTATTAAAAACACGAGGCTTTTATTTTACTATTCTAAATACATAACAACAATCGTGAAATAGGTAAAAATAGCTTTCATTTGTACTTAGTATCTTAGTAATAATATTAGGTTCTTACATATAAAATTGACGTCATGTCGTTCTGGCCACTTGTCGTCAAATGTCTCCGCTTTGGATAAGAATTCCAAATTCAATGCTTGCAGCTATTTACTCGTGCATTTGTTTTTCGAAAACCATGATTCATTTCATTTTCCCGTTTTATTTTTCTTTGCGTAACTCTATTTAAAAGATTATACGAGTTCCACCGTGGCAGCAGTGCTGCAGGAAAACGGCTCGAAGAATTAATGATGTGTATGGCGGAGGTGTTGCTAAAGACCATTTCCAGAAGGTTTCAAGGTTTGTGTTCTGTAAATTTCGACCTGCAGTACAAGTCCCGTGGACGGCCGGAGACCAAAGTTGATAACAAAGAATTCAAAGCTATTGTGGCTGCGGATCCAAGGCAAACTACGTGTCAGCTGCAGGCTGCGGTGTTAGTGATAAAACTGTATTAAACCACTTGAGGCAGATTGGGAAACTATTTTCATACTGCAGAAGAGGCTATTCGTGCAATCTATAATTTAAAATGTAGGGAATCTCTGAGACATAAATTCAAGGAAATTCATATACTTACCTTTCCCTCGCAATTAGTTTATGAATATTATATATTATATCATAAACATATATATTTGTTTACAAAAATAGTGATAAGTTTATTAGAATAGAACATACGCACAATGTTAATACTCGGAACAAACGGAGGCTGCTGCTGCTGCTGCTGCTACGATATTTCCCCTTACTAGACTAGCTAAAGTTAGTAATTCTTTTTTGGGAAACGGGATACTCTTCTTTAATAAAATTCCGGGGGCTCTTTTATCTCTGCCTTTTAATAAATTTAAGAAATGTATTAAAGAAAAGCTGTGTAAACAGGCTTACTACAAAGTTAATGATTATCTAGTTGATAAAAGGGCCTGGGACTAGTGCTAGACAGGCTACTTCTAATTAATTTGCGATATTTAGGGTCTGTTTTACTGTCTTCTTTGCCGATGAGTAGGGATGTCTACCTATTCAAATTTAATGACGTGGAAAAAGTGATACTTGTATCTTATGTTCTGTAATAAACATATTTTGTGAAGATAAAAAAGCTTGAAAAGTGGGAAAGTACCTCACGAATTGAGTGAAGCAAATCGACAATCGCGCGTCGACTGCTGCTTTAGATAACTCAACCGACACAATAATTAAAAAAATTGAAATCGAATCATTACCTGTGACGAAAAGTGGATCCTGTACGATAAGCAGAAGTGGTCATCGCAATGGCTGAACCCAGTTGAAACAGCCAAATCGTGCCCCAAGCCAAAATTTACTACGAAGAACTAGTGCCGGGGACGTTTATTTATTGTCAACAACTTCAAATCGTGATGGAAAACTAGCTGCTTAACAACCAAGGTTGGTCAGCTTTTGGGCACTGTTGCTTCACGACGACGCTAGACCACACACTGCACAACAGACTGCTACCAAATTAAAGGAGCTTCAATTGGAATGTGTAAGAAATGCACCGTACGCCCCATTTTTTCAAAATTTGGATATTTTCCTGCAAGGTAAAAAAGTCAACTCTCAAAACCTTCAAAGATTTTATTGATTCCCGTCCAAATGTTTTTTTTAGTAAAGGGATCAATGAATCCACCTATAAGATGGAAAAAGTGCATAGATAGCAATGGTACATACTTTCATTTATTAAATATATTCTATTTAAATTAAATCTACTTTTTGTTCCTCCCATACCAAACACCAATTTCATATGTAAGGACCTAATATGTATTTTTGTATTTTTCCTGAAAATATAGATTTAATTTTCTACATCTATGAACTGGTATAAGACACTTTTGCGAGCTTCTGTTTAACTTTGTCTGCACCGAATGAAAATAAGAAAGTGCATATTTTATTGGCGTACCTACTTATTATAATTATTCTTGAGATCCAGTATAGATACCTAGACATAGTTAGTATTTCTTAACTTGTAATAGCGTTCTGTGCACTATTGTTTTCGGACTCACGTCGCAAATTTGGGATCGGTACAAAAACTCGCTATTGCAGTAGGGATTGTCTCAGGACGATGACTGAACCATTTTTTTAAACGTTTTCCGTTCCGTTCCGTTTTTTAAAGCCACCAACTCACAGTCACAGTAAATGTAAAATTAGATGCATTTAATATAAGTATATATCTCTTTTTTAACGTTCATAAGTGTACATTGTGTTACTTACCTGAATAAATTATTTTGATTTGAATCACCGCCCCGCATGGACACTAACTCTGCCAGAAGTCTTGCGAGTGCGTAGCCGGCCTTTGAAGAATCGGTACGCACCTTTCTTAAATGACCCAAAGTCGTATTTATTTGGAAATACCTAGAGGGGCGAGGTTGTTCTGTATTAAAATCTTAGCATATTTTCATTTCAGGGAGGCAGTGAACGCCACTGATCTAGTGATTGAATCGGAAGATTCGTACGATATTTACAGCAACGTGACATTAAGTAGCGATTTGGCATCAGGTCATGAAATTTCTTGCCTCCTGACATTCTCCACTCTCAATATTTCTGACGTGGCGTTTCTCGTTACTCAAGTATACAATGAAGCAGGTATGTTATTCTCTATACAAATAATAAGTGGACATTTTATATGGAGTTGATTTGTAAGTTTAGAAAGAGACCAAAGAGTAAATGTGATTTTCGTCTTAGATTCAGTATTATTTGTCACAACATTTCATTTTGTTTAAGACGACAAATATAGGACAAAAATAAAGTAAATATTTATAACATCTAAAAAAAATAGTTTTCAGCGCCATAAACATTACAAATTTTTGTTTAAGACGACAAATATAGGACAAAAATAAAGTAAATATTTATAACATCTAAAAAAAATAGTTTTCAGCGCCATAAACATTACAAATTTTTGTAATGTTCATGGTGCATATAACTAGCACCCAACAAATAATCATGTTTATAGCCTTAATTGCATGTCTTTTAATTATACGACAATGATAACTAAATAAGAGAATTATCGATACATAATTATCTGACGATTATCTGAGCACGTACCGCGTACTGAATACACAGGATATATAAATTTTACGATGAAACTCTCTAATGACAGAAAAATTAAGGAAAAACATCATCAATGTTGTACTAGCTGTTTGTTATTTTATTTTATTATTCTGTAATACTAATCGATAGGTGCTTCTTCGAATGCATAACATGCGTATGCTGTTTCAATTGGACATTCCTTACGGGTTACGACTGCATACAATCTCACATAAAACAAACAAACATTGCATAAGTGTTCATACGGTTCCCAATTTACAATGTTATATAAATACAAATATATGCAAATATGCAACTGTTGCTGACAAAAATGTCAATACAAAGGGAACAATAAAAACTATATGTGGTACTAAAACAGAAATATGCAAAGAACATGGATAACTCTCCTTTGGATAGATTATTTTTACAAATATTAGACTACAGTGTAAACTCTATATAACGACACTGAAAGGACTGTGCATTTTATGTCGTTAAAGAGTTGACTTTAAATGGAGAAAAGAAAATGTATAGATAGCACATGACTCCTACTTATTAGTTATGGTCAACAACAGTCTACACGTGCAAGCAATCCCAATTTGTAAACAAAAGAACGAATTTCTTAGAAAGTTCGTATGCATGCTGCCGACAGCTAAGTTTATTGCGGGCTAGGATAAAAAGGCGACTAAAAAACGTACACAACTGCGTAGGTTTTACTAATTTTAGCAACTTAAAAAGTACTTTATTACTTAATTATTCGTCGTTATTAAGAGTGGGTGTAAGGCTATGTAGAGTGTATCATTGTATGACAGACAAGCTTAACCCACCAAAGCCAATTGATTTAGGGTGTTCGTCGTTAAATCGAGGGACGTTACTTAGAGTTTACACTGTATGTAACTGTATTTAATGTTGAATGTCTCCATTATAAGTGGGTGATATTGTATGCAGTTAATTGAGTTATGATTTCTCTCACTTTACATTAATTATGTCATGTGTATGTGATATGCTTTAATTTAATAGCTTATTAGTCACGCGCACTAACGCTTTGGTTGTCAAAACGACAGGATTCACAACGGAGAGTCCCACTGAGATGGCTTCTACCGAGGCCCCTGAAAACGTTGAAAACAATTGTAAGTGTTATACCACAGTCACTGATACCCCTATCTCCGTCTTTTCTGATGAAATATACCTACATACTTAACATGCTATTTACCGTCTTTCCAAGTACAAAATATAAATATAATCAATAATGTAGCTAATGGTTACATTACATATACCTAATACGGTTATTATTAAATTATAATCAATATTTAAAAAAAAAACACAGTGAAGCTACAACCCTTGATCTTGGCCTCTTTCTGATGTAATTATGTTATGCTTACTATTTAATTAGGTAGGTGATCTTTTGCATGAGTGATGTAGAATTGAGATTGTTTAAGTCGTCTAGTAGTCTGCCAACTAATACAAATAGCTTTAGCAATTTTTACTTATTAAACAAATCGCAAAAATTCATACTGCAGTGGAATTTCGATAACTCGAATATCAAGGGAATGGCAAAAAAATTGAGTTATCGAGTTTTCGACTTGACAAGAATTAACTTTGATTTTTTTTATTCATTCATTGCACGTGTTCAAGACCAAAAACAATATATTAGAAGCCAAGAACCCGAACATTCATCTTGGATTTTATTGCTATTTCAGGGAATTCCAAGTAAGACGTCATTTTACTTTACTAACTACGCCTTACAGTCTCCTTTTCGAAATTCGAGTTACAGAGTATAAATATGTATGTATTATCAATACTTCGTAGGGAAATAACATTTTGTTCAAGTACAAAATCTGAATTATTCGAGATACCCCGTATTTAGAGGATCTGTGGAAGGGAATGGCAATTTTTTCTATTTACTGAGGATTTCGACTTGACGAGTTTTGAGTTATCGGGATTCCACTATATGCTTATCTTTCAATATAAATAATTGAATAATAACAATACATTTAAATAACTATAAAATACTTCATTATTATTCAATAGAATGATTATAATTATGTACACGGCCCCTTTCTATAAACACTATATAAGTCCGGCCGCCAGGGGGTGCAGGTGGTGTAATGTATATATCTCCCATTCTCCAAATAACCCCCCAGAGGCCGGCAAAGTTCTTACTGAAAATAAATTATTAAGTATAGCTTAATCTTACATAAAGTTAAACTATTTTTTCAGCGAAAGGTGACATCTGCTGCTCTTGGTTACTCGTCGCCATGCCGCTTATTTCTAGTTACTTTATGTACTTGATATAATGTTTACATAATTAAATTTAAGTTAAGGTGATTTTGCTTTTATTTCCTTTTAACACGAACAAATATGTGAAAATAAAATTAAACAACACGATGTAAATATGTAAATTTTATTCACATTAGTACATTTCATACATTAAAAAAAATATCCTTCAGGTACTGTCTTTTTAACGAGAAAATTTTTTTCTATAATTGTTTGCTACCAATAATTAAACAATTAAAAGATTTCGCGGTTTTCATTTTCACCAACAAGTGGATGTCATTATAAAATCATTTACATATAACTCAATCAAATTAACATTTTTCTGAATTTGTTTCAGTATAACATTAAACCATTTAATAGAGTACATATTTGCAAACTAACGTTTATCAAAAAATAAATTACACTATATTTCACTTTCACTTTTGGCACTTAATATAAATATCAGTCAAATAAGAAACAAAACAGTATAACATTGTGGCTCATTTTTAGAACTAAAAAACCTTATAAATTAAGATTAAGGAAATTAAAAAATGCCAAATTTTAAAAAAGTACTACTGGATATACTTTTCCCTTGTGCATTGCCGAACACAATTTCCTTGGTCTTTAAGTAGTATCAGTTCGAAAATATCTGAAAAGGTCATATTTGAAAGTAAACTTATTCTCGGGTTATCGCCGTCAACGGCACACAAAATGCTACTTTCCTAATGGAAAACTGGAAACTAGACT
Source organism: Pieris brassicae (assembly GCF_905147105.1). Classification (NCBI taxonomy): domain Eukaryota; kingdom Metazoa; phylum Arthropoda; class Insecta; order Lepidoptera; family Pieridae; genus Pieris; species Pieris brassicae. The sequence goes on along the minus strand of NC_059666.1, from coordinate 18,266,781 downwards.
TTATCTCCAGTATTTATAAAGGTAAACGGACATGTACCATAAGTGACGACTTAAATGTTCTGATTGACCATAAAACTGCAGATCGATTCATTGTTTGCATGATTTTACTGGGAGGAAGGCTAAGTTTCTTGATAGTAGTAGTCCTTTTTAAAATCAAGCAATTTTTTGCACAACTTCTATAATATTATATATAGACAAAATAAATTAACATTTTAGTTTAAAAAACATACTTTTTCTTATAAAGTTTTCTTTAGTACAAATGAATACAAAAACTTATCTCATTCAACCCCTTATTCAATTCTCTTATCTTGACACAACAATAATAATAGCTGTCTATAAACTGATGCTTCTTTGAAGTACTTGAAGTTACCATTACAAAGATTAGTTTTCCATTTTGGTGGTCTTCCATGCTTAAATACAGTGAGAAAAGCGAACTATATCAATTGTACTTATAATACCCCTGACTACATACATTTCTTTGGCAATTTTAAACTACTTATGTAAGCAGTAACCTTAATATTAGGATAATTATTTACTTACCTAATAATTGTGCCTTCTATGATGGCTACATATATTTGATCCTATACAAACAAGTAAAAAACCTTCACACATTTCCTCCATTTAGGCCAACCGCAAATCGCTGTATTATTTATTTAAATCTTACTTTCATCATACCTAATTTGACACAATTATACTAAACAGCCAGTTTGATGACATCTCTACACAGACAATTTAAGTAATTTATATCTGAATGATATATCTACACTAGACATTATTAAAAAGAAATGGTTAGCTTTGGTCATGAACATCGCTTTGGACATACAAATATAGTGATATAATTAAGTTGAATCAGTATTTTGCTAACTTAAAACTTACGATCTCCTATAGGGCTTTCTCATTTTATAAAAATCCTTTATAGCAATCAACTCTTGGTCAAAAATATTTTTTGGCATTTGTGCAAGTCATGGTTACACTGACTGAAATTATCCTTATGCTCCTATAGTATATTGTATTATACTCAGTAACTCCATGGTCTTGTAATAAATAATAATGATATTATACTCAACTAGAATATAGTATCATTATTATTAGGAAATAAATATAATTAATATTTACTTCCTTTCACAAGCATTTGAAATAATAACACATGAGTTATGTCTGCTTTTACGACCATCAAGATTTGCATCAGCTGCTGCCGCAACTGAAGTTAATGCCACTGTTTTGTCAAAATCGATAGTAGTATAACCTATGTTAGCTGTGGCTAATGATGGTAGAGTATTTGTACTTGAACCTTTATCTATACTATTTTGTGATACCATTCGGCTCCTTGCATGTGACGAATAAGATGCAGTACTATTATTCTTAGAACTATTATTTGATCGACTCTCAGGGCTTGCTGCTTGCATACCTGTTCGTAGAGTTTCTTTATTTGTATCAATATCTAACACAGCATAGTTTACTTCTAATTCCTCTACTGGTGACATAGACATAAAAGTATCAGATTCAGAAAATTTCTGATTATGATCACGTTTTTTGATGTTGTCAGCCATTTCACCAATCATAAGATTAGCATATGTGTTGACCTCTGGGTTAGAGCCAATAGTTAGATTGCAATACTCTACTGGTCTGGGTGTAACTGGTGTGATAGGTATGTCATTTTTAACAGGTTCTATGGCAAGTTGTTCATTTGGTGTAATATTAACATATAGCCTTGTAGGATCTCTGACAGAATCTTTTTGATCAACACTCAGCTCAGAATTTATGGTGGTCTGCATGGCAACAGGATCAGCATGCAATTTACCAGTATCTTGTAGTGATTTTTGAGCAGTATCATTTGTCTTTTCATTTGATGGCCCTCCTTCATTTTCCATATACCTCCCTTTCAGAAACCGTGTCTCATCCTCAATGTCTCTGATGGCAATTAAAGCCATTTCACGTCGTAAGGTTTTTCTAAGCATTGCCAAGTCTCTATTAAGATCATTAGAATACATATGTCGCCCATCTCCAAGTTCAGACTGATTGTTATTGTGTTCCCTTTTAAAATTTCTTACTTGGTAAATATTAGTAGCATGAGTACTTGTTTGGTTACGTCCATTCAAAGGTTGAATTACCTCCAATATATCAGCACTAGATGGAGACCTGGGTGTTGGATTACGTGGCAATGGTGGCAAAATAGGATTATTATTAAAAACTGTATCTGGTTGTCCATTATCCACTGAAGATCTGTGTACCACACTAGCTTGAAGTGTTTGTCTGCTCTGAGGAGATGGATTGATTCTTGATACTGGATATGACACTGAATCATGGACAACATTCCGTAATTGGATTTGTTGTTGTAGTGTTCTAAAGAGCACAGATGCTCTTCGGCATCTAAATGCATATATTCCTTCACCTGTTTCACACCTCCGTCCTGTAATTGATCGTCAAAAAATTACAATAAAACCCTATTACGCATGGTAACTTAGATAGATTTGTTTAAATTTGTCACACTTACCAGACTCAAAACTAAATAAATCTCCTTCAAAGCCATATCTTCGTAACGAATGTAGTGGCCATACTGTTGAATCTCTGCCTTCTCTATAAAGAATTATATCTGAATCTGTTATTTCTAACTGACCGGAACATAGGTCTGAGCCATCTTCATCAATATTAACAACCCGAAATATGTTAGGATGCAAGTCAGAAATTTCCTTTTTGCTATAAAAACATCCCATCGCGATAATAGTAATTACAAAAAAATTAATAAAATTCGAATGTTGTACCTATCTGTAAAATAAATCATTCAAAACATTATTCATCGACCTCTACGAAACACCGCTGTAGATGGGCTTCGCATCTTTTTCCTATTAGACTTTTATTTATACGTTACATTATCATTCTCAACAAATAATAAACACAGTTTTCAGTTTAATAATTATTATGTAAATTGTTTGGTTTATATTTCAATAATCACATAATATGTAATGATTTTATTTTCTTATACCACAGATTTAGTAGAGACTGTAATCGTAGATAATAACCTATCAGTACAGAATACAGATTCCTCAGAGAAGATACCAAGAGCTTGAGACAAAGTTACCCACAAATGCCAAACAAATTTGTATGAAAATGGTCACGTGATAAAGCGTGATCTATATATATTCTGTCATTATATCATTCTGTCGATCCAGCGCAACTTGGACCGGCCAAGTGGTCTGTGTTATTCCTTTTTTTTCTTGGGGAAATGCATTGCGCATAACCTACCGCGGCGCGACTGTAGTGCGGGAGGGTTATGTGTATGAGTATTTGTGATAACTCTGTTTACTTGTATATGTATATGTAGTTTTTCACATATTCAAGTCGGTTTCCGGTACTGCAGTGTTCGTAGCAACCGCACAGTTCATCATTATTTTAGTTTTGTTCTCGTTAATCATAAGACATACTTTTTAACTAACTAACTTGTTTAAGATAATTAATATATTTTCTAGTTCCTTACTTGTTTCAGCGAATAAGACAATATCGTACGCGAGGCGTGTTATTCCTCCCGACTCCCAGTTGAGTTATTCGAAAATTTGTTGTTGTATCATTATGAACAGCTTGGGTCTCCTTGTCTCACGCCTCTCTCTACCAATCGAAATATCCGGACCTCGTCCTCGTGTCTCTAGTTTGACTTGGCTTACGTACGCTTACGTTTGGCTCGTAGATGTTTTTCAGTACTCTTACACAGTTCCTGTTTATGTAGTATTTATAAAGGGCTTCCCAAATAGCCTCGTGATATATTGTGTCAAACGCTTTGGCATAATCGATAAAAGCTATGTAAAGTGGCTTGTTAAACTCCCTGTATTTCTCCATTATTTGTTACAGTACATCTATATGGTCCGTTGTAGAATATCAGGAACCCCACTTTTTCTACTGGCTGACGGCTATTGATCGTCGGACCCCAGTTGGTTTTGTAATATTGACATGAACATTTTTACGATAGTTAATTTCTTGTAGTCTTGTTTCGTGATTCTGTACGTGTTTATGTTTTCCTCAATTATTTTATGCCTATGTATGTTCTTTATCTATTATTACTTGTAGTTTTAAATGATGTGTTCAGTTCGAGAAGCCCGCGACCGAAACGTTAATTATATGTAGGTAGAAAATTTTATATTAAAAGATTTGACCTACAACTCGATCTTTATTCTTAAAATAACAATAGAGATTAATCCAATACATATACAACACGTTTTGCAAATTTCACGATAGATTTTTTAAACAGTCAGTCATTTTATGGGATGCGGTACGCTTTCGATTATATTCATATATATATTCTACTTATAATGTAATTTTAATGTATATAAACTGATGAATATTCATTTTCATAGTAATATACATACAAAAAGTTAAGAGGTTTGCTGATCATCGAGAAAATATATTTCAAATTGATGAAGAAGATTCACTTGACTTCGAAGAAATATCGTCAGAAGATCTAAACATCCGTCTAGTCACATCAAAAGTTTAATTAAAGTTTTAAGTGAAATTAAATGTTTAACAAAAACAGGCGCCAGGTTTTGATGTAATTACGGGTGAAGTACTACAGCATCTCCCCCCTAAAGCCGTAGTTAAAATGACAACCTTAATAAATGCCTCATTTCGACTTTAATATGTTCCCAATGTGTGGAAAGTTGCGGAAATTATAATGATTCCCAAGCCAGGAACACACGTAACAGAGCCACACAAAGTCACGTCTTCTAGTCCAATCTCACTGTTACCTGTTATATCAAAACTATTTGAGAAACTCTTTCTCAAATGTCCTAACCCTATTATTGCCAAAAAACAGCTCATACCAGATTACCAATTCGGTTTCAGAGAAAAACATTCTACCATAGAACAGGTTCATAGAATTACAAATAATATCGAAAAAGCACTAGAAGAACCAAAAGTCTGCTCCAGGGTCTTTCTGGATGTAGCTCAGGCATTTGATAAAGTGTCGCATCAACGACTTGTTCATAAGTTAAAGAAGTTACTGCCTCGTCAATTTTCAAATATCCTTGAGTCATATTTAACACAAAGAATGTTTAGACAAGATGATTATTCAGAACTAAAAGAAATAAAAGCTGGGGTGCCGCAAGTGTGTTAGGTCCGGTCCTGTACCTCTTATACACATGCGATATTCCTAATCTAGAAGATAACGTAATCGCGACCTTTGCCGATGATACTGCTATCATGTCTACAGTGGCTACTGAAAAGGCAGCTAAATTACAAAAAAGCCATAAATATTGTTAGCTTGTGGACCAAAAAATGGCGGATAAAACTGAATCAGTCTAAATCAGTTCACATAAACTTATCCAACAAAACATCAAATTACCTGCCAGTATACATTGAAAACGTCAAAGTGCCGTTCCAAAATTAAGCTAAGTACCTAGGTATGACGCTAGACACCAAACTCCGATGGAAGGTCCATGTCAAAAAGAAGCGCGAAGAGTTGGATCTCCGTTACTCTAAATTGTACTGGTTGCTTGGAAGGCATTCCACGTTTTCAGTACAAAATAATTTACTAATGTACAAACAAGTCCTGACACCTGTATGGACTTATGGTTGCCAACTGTGGGGCTGTACCAGTAATAGTAACATCCAAGTAATCCAACGATTTCAAAACAAAGTGCTCAGAGGAATAGTCAATGCTCCCTGGTACATTCTCAATTACTCCTCCATCCATCGGGACCTTAATGTAGAGGACGTCGCCACAGTAATAAAAAAAGACTGCTGGAGCACACGAACATAGGCTCCACCATCACGTGAATGTCGATACTATTCAACTCCTTGACACCACGGGCCTAGTGAGAAGATTGAAAAGGACAAAAAATTTAACACAAGAAGAGAGTGTCTTCTCTTTACTAGAGACTATAAGTAGTGTTATTGGACACTTACTTATGATAACAATCCTTTTTAGTAAATTAGGTTAGGCATAAATTACTTATTAGTCTTAAGTTAGGCTAGATCGTAATGTTCCATGATGTCGTAGTAAAGACACATATATATATTAGGTCCTTCCATATGAAATTGGCGTTTTGTATGGGAGGAACAAAAAGTCGAATATTTTTAAATATAATATATTTAATTAATCAAAGTATGAACCATTGTTTTCTATGCACTTTTGCATCTCATAGGTAGTTCATTGATCCCTTTATTGAAAAAACCAGTCGGACGGGAATCAATAAAATCTGTGAAGGCGATTTGGACTGCCCCATCAGAGTTAAATTTTTTCCCTTGCAAGAAGTTGTCCAAATTTCGAAAAAAATGGTAATCTGTTGGAGCAAGGTCCGGGGAGTACGGAGGATGTCTTAGACATTCAAATTGAAGCTCTTCTAATTTGGTAGCCGTTTGTTGTGCAGTGTGTGGTTTAGCGTTGTCGTGAAGTAGCAGTGGCGTGGAGCGATTGACCGGCCTAGGTTGTTTAGCCGCTAGCTTTTCCATCATGGTTTGCCGTAATAGTCTGGCCAGATTTGAGAAAACTGCAATGAACAATACCGACACTAGTCCACCAAACGCTTACAAGTAACTTTTTTGGGGTTAATTTTCGCTTGGGGCAGGATTTAGCTGGCTGGCCAGGATCCAACCATTGCGCTGAGCGCTTCCGATTATCGTAAAGAATCCATTTTTCATCACAGGTAATGATTCGGTTTAAAATATCTTCATTATTGTGCCGGTTCAGTAATTTAAAGCAGCAGTCGACGCGCATTTGCCGGTTTGCTTCAGTCAATTCGTGAGGTACCCACCTTTCAAGCTTTTTCATCTTCCCAATTTGCTTCAAGTAAATTAAAACAGTTTTATCACTAACACCGTAGCCTGCAGCTAACTCGGACGTGGTTTGCGATGGATCCGCTTCCACAATAGCCTTCAATACTTCATTATCAACTTGGGTCTCAGGCCGTCCACGGGGCTTGTTCTGCAGGTCGAAATTTCCAGAACGAAAACGTTGGAACGAAAAACGAACTGTGTTTTCTTTTGCAAGATGACCGCCATACACATCATTCACCCTTCGAGTCGTTTCGGCAGCACTAGTGCCACGGCGGAACTCGTACTACTAAATAATGCGATACTTTAAGTTTTCCATTTTGTAAAATGAGTGACGCAAACAGAAAATAAAACAGAAGAAAAAAACAAATGAATGACGGTCATCGAAGCACAAATACATGAGTAAATAGCTGTACAAATTTGAATTTGAAATTCCTAACCAAAGAGGAGGTATTTGAGGTCAAAGTGGCCAGTACGACATAACGCCAATTTCATATGTAAGGACCCAATATATATAAATATAAAAAAATGTATTACTTTGTTTATTTTTAGATACTTCAATCGCCTAATGTATAAACTGATTGTTTAATCTTATAATTTGAATTTTATTGTGTTTAATAGATGTGACGGAAGAATACCTTATGGTTAATAAAAAAAAATACTATTTCGTCGTAGATTTTGCCATTATAACTTCAATCAAGCCCAAGCATGGGGTAGGTTGACCAGTTTTTCCTTTAACACATGAACTGGCCTATACTTTACATCATAATGAATATCGTATTTTTTGCCGCCTCTTTCCAAAGCTCAATAGTTAATCTATAAACTGAAGCTATTTTTAATTTAATATATTCTTGTTATACTAAGAATTGAAAATAGAAGCCCTTAAGCTGATACTTGGTCAACCAACCCCAGTCTCCGCTATTGCCTTTGTAGATAGATTTACAACTTAAGCACGAACAAAGTATGTTCGTATAAAACTTCAAGATGTACCAAATGGCCGAGATGTCAAGTTTCTGCTGCTGAGATCATCGTTATAACGTATTGAAACTAAATAAAGTAAAAAAATATGTTATCAACCGAATTATTAACAAAACTTTTAAAATATTTGTACTAGGCTAAGGCTACTTAATATAATTCATATAGTTTAATTAAATACAAATTAATTAAGTATATATATATATATTTTAAAGATTTCTTCTTAACAAAACTTCACAACTTTCAATTAAGAGCTTCGCCGTTTTAAAATCACTCTGATCGAGTGTTTCTGGAGCCTTTTTATCAATTTGTATTAATAACTTTTGAAGGAGCAAAACAGTTGATGACAGAGATGGACACGGCGGAATCGAAGAATCGGGTAGCTGAAATATAGAAATATAATTATTAAATCGACTACCCAAATTGGCAGACATATTTTTGTGTTAAAAATATCCGACGGATTTTTCCTATATTCCATAGGACTGTGATTTTGTTAAATAACGATGTTTGATGAACAACACTGATTTCTATAAATAGCAAGTATTCTCTTCAGTCCCTGCTACTAAAACATTAGATTATTAGATACGGGCTCCTTTAATTTTAGAGTATTAATTCGTGCTAATTCAATATATTTGAGCCGCATCAAATGTTTAAAATGTCGAAAATACAAACCGTGTTTTGAATCCTTTTATAAACTTGTGGTGGAATTGACACTATCCATTCTGGCTGATTTTTCGAATTCTCTAAGCTTTTTTTTAGTCTTTGTATGGTGATAGCAAGAAGCGGAGGTAACAGCGACTTCGGTTCATTGATTAAAACCAACATATTTTCAGCTAAGCTATCATAGCCCATGTGGTACAAACCAATTACCTGAAATAATTAAAATTTAAAAAAAATGTATTCAATTGATCCTACATTTTACGTGACCATGTCAAAGGTTGGATATTAAAATTTCTACGAGTAATAATCATACATCATACTTTTTATAGGAAAAAAGACCAACTGAAAGGTCAACATAGAATTAAGTGCCAACCGTCGCCTATGGACACCGGCAATGCCGAGCCGGGTGGAGAGCAAAAGTATCATGGTACACCTTAAAAAGCTATCTGTTATTTCGGCACCATTTTCTAATACGCCGACAAACATTCGATGACATTATGCACTGAATACCACGCAAAGTGCATCTCTTTGTATTAAAGATGAAATGACATTAACATTTTACTTTACTTCATCCAAAGTTTATAAAAAGTGAGAAATCGAAGAGCCAAGGTGTGGATTCCTTGTCCCCTCCAATCTTTCCTTAACGTTCTTTTATACGAAATTCTTATTTTATATAACTGTCGATTTTCTTTTCTATCTATAGTAAGTGTTATTACTTTAAGTTACTTACGTATTGACGTTGCACAAAGTCACTATTTATATCCCATAAATCGGCGAGATTTGTAATATTTTCTATCCACTTCAAACAATCACCATCATTATAAACTTTGCTTTGTTCGCTATTGTCCACGCAGCTAATCGTCTCAATTGCTACACGAATGAGTTTTGTCAAGTATTTCATCCTTGGGTTCAACAACTTTTCTGATACTTTTAAATTAAATTCTCTTTGCGTATGTCCAGCAAGAGCCTCGATTACAATCTGATAATCGATATCAAATAAGGTATCTAAAGGCTTTGAAATTTTCACATTAAAATAACATTGATAGTAAATCGTACAAGACATCTGATAAATTAATTCCAATATATCAGAGTTAATGTTAGTTGTATCCTGTGCCACCTCAACCAGACAGGGTAGACTCTCATCCCATATTTTCTCAAACTGAATTGTATCCTTTTCCCGATCGGATAACGCTTCAGAACACTGATAAAAGTCGTTCAAAAATCTTGTGATAATTCCCAAAATTCTTTTTAAGGTTTCGCTGTCGAAGTTCAAGTCCTGCAAACACAGTTGGTCCTTGGGTAACTTGCCGACTTTGTTCACTAAACGGCAACTCAAATCGAAAACTTGTTTTATGTAAGTGCACCATGTGATTGAGAAAAGTCCTAGACGAAGATGGGAATTAGTTACGTGACTTAAACAATGTATTACAGCAGCCAATTCATCGTATTTTTTCATGTCTTTTTGCCACTCAACAGCGTATTCCCAACACATGTTTGCAATAATATAATCAGACTTCGTACTTAACGGGAATTGTCGTCGTAACAGCGAAAGCCATTTAAATATTTTAGGATTCCCATCTACACACTGTCTGTTATTTACCATAAAAATATAAGATGCTTGGTCTTCAATCACATCTTCGGAACTTGCAGCACTATATGTTTCTATTAATTCATTAACGACTACTGCCTCTGGCGGTACTCCCATACTACATAGCCATTTTGCAATGAGTTCGGTAACTGATCCCTTTCCTCTAGTATAGATTGATTTGAAATTGACATTGATATCACCAAGCTGCAGTTTCGTCATTGCATTTCCTATGTACGAATCTTTAAAAATTAAAACAATACTAAGAATAGATATATCTTCTAATTTACCAATCAAGATACCCCACTTAGCATTTTCAGCAGTAACAGACTCCCAAGCATCATCCTTATCATTCTCTGCTTCAAATATTTTGACCACCGCTTTACAAGCCATTGCTATAATCATACTGCGCAAAGGACACGTCATATTTATCAACATGGTTCGAATGCTTTCCCACCACTCCGATATCTCATTGTAAACTATATCTGTAGCCTCTACGGTAGCACAACAGGTATAGAATAAAATTTGAATAAATTTCTCAATGAATTCTATATTAAAGTCTTTCAAAGGCATATACATCAAATGTGTTATTACAAGTTTGACAACATCCTTTGGATCAATAGCACTATATTTGATAAATTTGGTTAAATTTTCAAGATTCTTCAGTTTAAATATCGATTTTGAAAAATCTGAAGCCAGAAGACTAAGTTTCTCCTCACTTATATCGCACTTTAAAGATATAGTGTTACTTTTTTCATCAAAATAAAAGTTTGAAATAAATTCTTTATAATAATTCAATTGTGTCTCAGAAAAAGTAACTTTAGCATGTTGATGATCTTTATACTCTTTTTCCTGTGCCAATATAAGCAAGCGTTCTAGAACACAATTGTCGTCTTCTAAAAGATGAAAACCATGCATATTTTCTTTTCTTATGGTAAAATCAGCTTCATGATTATAACTAGTTATATCAATATTGCACGATTGATATATTTTTATTGCAACATTTTGTATTTCATCAGTGTTATAGCCGTGGATATGGTGGTAAAATAAGGTAACTAGTATTATATTACTTAAATATTTTTTAATTTTCTCGTCTAAAGCACTTTGTTTATCACCAAAACTATCCCAAAAAAAATCCAAGCAGTGCGGCAATAACTCCCTACATGTTTCATGATTTTTAATTAAAATATCAATCCAGAGTTTTTTACATTCAAAGGTCTTTAGGGTCGATGCATTTTTTAGTAATTCATTTATTGTGACTTCATCTAGATTATTACCTTTCTTTATCACATCTCGTAGTGCACGAAAGGTGTGTAAATCCTTGGACCTTTCTAAATGTTCCCCTTCCAGAGAATAATAAAATGGAATGTTAAATTTCTTAAGCTTACCATCGGGGTCAATTAGAACACATTGGAATTCGGGGAGATTAAGCTTTTTATGGGCGAACGTTTTTTCGGCTCCTACCAATCCGCATGTGTTATACAAAAGTTTTCCGTTTTTGGTTGCAGTGAATACTGCTACTCTGCTTCCTCTTTGCATCAATCTAATGTCTATGAGACCCTTTTTTGGATTGTAAATTATTAAAAACATTGTTCTTTTGATATCCTTCACCATTGAGAGTTGAGGCTTTTTAGTGTCTGAATCAAACAGCTGAAATGAAAAATATATATATATATATACAAGCCCTTTTTAACAGTTATTACGTCTAAAAGTAATTTAAAACTTCTCAGTGTTCGGAAGAAATTAGATTTTCCTTTTTCTTCTTATGACTTAAGAAGAACCCTAGCTAACTTAAGGCTAGGACGGAAGGACAAAACTGTGCAATAAAAAACTATAGAGAATTTTAATTAGGACTACGCCTAAAAATTGGATAGAGATCACCGTAAAAACACCCATACCAAATATTTACCTGAATAAAAGCGCATTGCGCGTCTCTATAACCTTTGAATAACCTTATCAAATATCCTTTATTAATATCTAGTATTGAAACTCTTCCAAGATTATCTGTGATTGCTGCTAGCCTTTTGTCAGGTGACACCACTACGGAGGTGCCATATCTTTGAGGGTCATATAATCCATTCCGCATTGCCAGTGATTCAGCTCGGATGAGAGGCTCATTGTTGGCAACTGCAGTTTCAGTGGAACCGCCAAGCCAACCACTAAAGAGTTAGTAAAGATGTTGCATTTAAAATGTGTGATGTATTGTCGCATACTTTACATTTATTTATATAAAAATATATTAGTATTTATTGATTTATTTTTATAAAACATATTTTAGTGTTATCCTATCAGGTAGGTGAATGTACGATCGTCTCACACCAACAGGAAAACTAGATGGTAAGTCGTTATCCAAGGAATCGATTCTTTATGTTATAAGTGCCGTGGCCTTATCGCAGAATTAATCATTTAATAAAATTATATTTCACGAAATGGCCAATTATAATTTATCATATCGTTGCAAGGTCTACGTTTAAGAATAATTTGGGAATGTATAGAATCAGATTCTATATATTGCTAAAGTTCGATGTAAATTGTCATCACGAAATAACATTATTTTATTTATTTACAATAGGGAAATGATATGAGCATTTATGCTTCATATGTCAAATATAATTTGTCTTTTTATTTCTACAGTAAAATTGGCATTTGGCGAAATTTTCTTAATAAATAGGAAAGGAAACAATATTACAGGCTATCGGCAAGGAATATACTAATTAAACGCCAGTTTATAAATCAACATTCACGCACTTGATAGACCAGTGGTAGACCATACTAAAAAGATGTACTGTACAAATTAGATAACAAAACTATTAAGACTTTATAGAAAGGTAATATTATTGGATCGATGGTACGATAGAAGGCATTGTAAGCCATTTTAAGAAATGGTTTTATCTCATAACTGGCCAACTATTTCATGAAATGATCTGTTCCTTGGTCTGCCCATACCATAGGTACATGGAATAATTAAGTGTTACCTTACGTGTGGTTTATGTATTATAATAACTAATTTTGTCATTTAATCTAACACATTAATATTTAATAATAAATGGAGGGTACTTTACTAATTCTCTTTAATTAAAAAAAATTATAAATTTTAACTACTCAGAGTAATAAAAAAAAACAAATTGTTAGAAATATGTATATAACTGTACTTACGGTAGTGCTGATTTAATTTTATGAGCTACAGCTCTTGCAACATCTTGTAAGGGTGGCGTGATCCCTCCTTCAATAGCATAATGAAACCCTAGGTATGGGCTCTGCCCAGCAGCAGAAACTAATGTATTAACAGGAGGTACAGAACGATACCTGTTAAAACAAAGAAAATGTCATCTGATAATAAGGTTTGAAAGTCCATTACTATTATATGTTACATTTAAAACAGTTCTGGTAACTTTACAATAACATTATTTAACTATTATTTCAACTATCTAACATCTTGTAGCGTCAGGATGTGACGTGACGCAATTTAGTCAACCCCTTCCAATTGGGAGTGCCATACTGTTGCATTCGGGCTACAGCCTAATGGGCAGGCACGACCGGGGCAGTACCACTGTCTTTCAGAAAACCAGCGTGAAGTGATGCAATAGGTTCGCTTTATGGTACTCGCGTTTCGTGCAGTAAGAGTGCCCATCCACCCTCCCCAAAAAAAACTACCCCAGAGGAGTACCACACACACTCGCAGTGAAGAATTCCCCTCTGGGCGTCCTTCATCGGGACGCTCAGCACCCGGTGGTGGACGCACAGCCTGCCCTTCGTATTCTGGGAGAGGGGGCAACTCTGCTCTTTACTTTAAGCTTTGATCTCGAGGCAAACGGAGCATACGAACAAAGGCACCGCCTTCCACACTCGCCGCGGACTTCACAAATGTTCTCAACAGCTCTTAACATCCAAAATGTCCAGTTTCACTTAGAGACTGCGAAGCCGGCCTTGTTCTTTCTTACCGAGACTCAGATATCCTCTCCGGCTGATACTTCGTACCAGGGGTAAAAATTGGAACATTTATTAAAAATATTAGTGGCCATCTCCTGAAGTATCTACCAGCTGATTAGTGATTGTCAGTACGGCTTTCGCCATGGTAACTCAGCTAGTGACCTCCTTGTATACCTTAGGGAGCGTTCAAGTATAACGTAACGAATTTTGGGGGGGGGGGGGGGCCTCTTGTAAAAAGTTACGATGCGGGGCGGGGATTGAATTACGCGTTATTGTTAATATTATTTTCCACTTTTCAGTACTTCTAGGTATAAAGAGTCACTGGGGTTGGTCTCGAAACGTTTTACTATTGGATACAGAAACGTTTCGGCGCGTTTCATTGGGGAGGGGTCAAGAATCTCAAAAAATTGCGTGACGTAATACTTGAACGCCCCCGTACACATAGGTGAGCAGAGGCAATTGGGTCTTAGGGAGAGGCGCTGGCGGTAAGTTTAGATATAGCGAAAGCCTTCGATCGGGTCTGACATAGAGCAATACTCTCGAAGCTTCCATCCAATGGCCTCTCCGAGAAATTACGCAACTGGATCTCCAGCTTTCTGGCCGATCGGAACGCAAGGTATTAATCAACGGAGCATGTTCCAACCTTCAACCCGTAAACGCTGGGGTTCCCACAAGGCTGTGTCCTATTCCCGACCCTGTTTCTTAGCAACATTCATTGCTATGCATGCGGACGACAGCACTGAGGTTACTCTTTGAACTGGCCTGGCAGTAGGGCAAGTGTCGATAAGTACCGGAACAAACTTGTATCTGAAGTCAAAACTCTGCTACGTGGAGTTTCGGACTGAAGTAGACAAAATATAGTCCAATTTAACACCATGAAGACATGTTTGTTTTTGTTTTCCGATAAAAATACACCCATTGTCGCTACTCCTTTCTTCGTTGACACTATCCTTAAAGCCTCAGCTAGCATCGGGAAACTGAACGTTGACATATCGAATGACGTTAAGTTTCGCGGTTATTTGGAAGGAAGGCTAAGTATCTTAGGAGCTTCGTGTGTTCATCAAGGCAAGACAGTACTACACCCTGAACTACCGCGTGTAACACTATAATGCACCTCTGGTACCTCTGGCTCTCCAGTACCTGCTCCTTCAACTTCCAATCCCTCTTCGAGCGGCTTAATCCCTTGGCGTTGCGTAGAGATGTGGGCAATTTCGGCCGCACAACACCACTATATCATACCAGCTTCCCACTGAAGTACTTCCAACCAATTCGACTTAGGATCCTTTAAAAAAAAGAGCGTACCAATTCTTAAAAGGCTGGCAGCGCATTTTTTTGCCTTCTGGCAGTGCGAGTGTCCATGGGCGGTGTGACGGTATCACTTAATATTAGCTGAGCCTCATGTGACATAAAAAAAAACATATTTCAAAATAAGAAACTATCTCACCAAATATCATATCCTCCATATGTTGAAGCAGCTAATAAATGGTCATAAGTATTTTTAAGCTCCAGTCCCACTACAGCAGCATCCGAAATGACTTCTTGTTCAGAAAACATCAATTTTCTTATATTTATATTTTTACTGTCTACCATGTAATCATCTTGGATACCTGCATGAACTATTAAGATTCGAAATATACAAATACAGAATGTTTAAAATATAGAGAATACAAAGACCATACCTTTTTTTAAATAAATAATATTATATTTGTTTATCTTTCTCCACACAGTAAAAGTAAATAACTTCCCTTAACTTTAGTTAAAATCTTCATGAATAGAACCAAATTTTAATATAATTATATTAGTATAGGAACTACAACTTCAGAAAGAATTTTCTATAGACATAACCTTATGTTGTATATTTAAGCCCTTTAAAACAGAAAAAAGCCTAAAAATTAACTCAAGTTTAAAATATTAACCTTTTGCCAGCTGAGCCTTTGCACTTCTGAGGGTTGGAAATAAACTTGAACCAGTGATAACATAAACACAATTTTGAAATAAAACATGAATGTCATCTGGCAAAGTGCCATAGGTACCAGTATGGCAAGAAAGTTTTAGCACAGCTTTTTCATCTAACTTTTCCAGTAAGAGGAGATGGCCAGTATTTGTATAGAATCCAACGCTTCCATTATTAAATCCAATTATAACACAGAACCAATCAGGACCATTCTATAACAGATGATATAATATAATACATAACAAATACCTCAAACTTTAAAACGATATGTAGGACTAAGTATTTGATGGTGTCTTGGATGTTTTCTTTTATTAAGTGGTTGAAACTTCACCTGAGAAGACTGTTGTGTTGGACAAAGGGTCACTGCTAAAATTGAAGTGATTTCTGATGAGAGGGTACCACTCCATGATATAAGGTAACTGTTGCTCTCTATAGAACTTATCCATTGTGTTATTAAAAAACAAATACGATTTTTATATCCAACAGCTAAAAAATTACCACAAGAAGACAGGGATACTTTACACTGTGATAACCAAGCTGAATCTAGAACAAATAAGATCAATAATTAGAAATAGATTCAGACATCATATTTGTTTTATGTCAGACACGAAAATTTTCCAAGTTTTTAAAATTGTTATTGTAATAATTAAATTGGTTCAACGTGTTAGCATATTATAGTAAACCAATTTAATACATCAACATAAAATCAAAACTCAACACAAACGATTTACTCCTGATAATAATTATGATTCATATTATAATAAAACAATTACCTTCTTTTTCGGGAATAAACAATGCTCTTCCCAAACTTAATATATCACCACAATCTGCTATTTGTTCAACATTACACATTGTATGATTGCTTTAATTGTTTGTATAATTTAATTTTGACCCTCGAATTAATTAAATCTTCAATCAACACATCAAAGTTTCTACTTTGTTACTGTGTCTACTCACTACTGACAGTACTGAGTACTGAATGCATCAGAATATTAAAGACAATTGACAACTGATTGTAGAATAAATATTTTAGCAGTGCTACCAAGGCGATATTTAGAAGTCTAACACAAAACTTATTTTGATGAAACTGGCATAAAGTTAAAAGTTCGTTCCGTTTCACGATTATTTTAGATTGCTGAAAATATTATTTTAAGTCCTAAAA
This sequence comes from Pieris brassicae, assembly GCF_905147105.1. NCBI lineage: Eukaryota > Metazoa > Arthropoda > Insecta > Lepidoptera > Pieridae > Pieris > Pieris brassicae. The sequence goes on along the minus strand of NC_059666.1, from coordinate 18,249,756 downwards.
GTTACATTTTGAGCCATGTACATGGAGGTAACGTTAGAGGGTCAAAATAAGGGTTACCAAAATAACATTCTAGCAAAGCTGTATTTTACTTTAAGTTGACGCAAGGTATAATATTCTAGGGACTAGAAATGTCAGTCTACTCTGAAAACCCATGGAGGATGGTGGTCCATGCTCAATTTTAATCGGACTTAAAGATTATTATAATATATGGTCAATTACGTTCAGGCGCTGAACTCAAGAGGGCGTGACATCGAGCTAGCTTCACACTCTATAGTCTCTATTTTTAATTTATCTATGATTTTGATTTATGAACTTATACTTTATGATTATTTATTAAATAGGTACTGTTACTGTTATGCATTATGCGATTAATATTTCCTAACAGTATTTTATTATTAGCGATTAAACAAATATAAATTTTATAATTCTTAAATGAAGAAATTTTATTTAAATTTAAATACATTTGAATATTTTTAATTTAAACGTGCTGTAACCCAACTTTCCATCACAATGCAAAGAGAAGAGAAGCAGTTGGAAGCTACATTACATGCTATTTTAAATAGAGTAAACGATTTAAAATCAGCAATTCAAGCTTTGATTGCAAAATTAGAAACTGAGTATGAAACCATTCATTGGCCTTCATTTCTTGACAACTATGCAATTTTATCTGGGCATGTAAGTAGTTAATTCTTAATTATTTGACCATCTCCTTAAACAAACAATGATATAAGTCTAGTATTTATTATGTAGAAGAAAAGGAGTTAATTACTAGTTGTTTTCTGTAATCACTAGTGATAGTGTTTATTTATAATGCCATTTTTTCATTCGATTCAATTAGCTCTACTATTAAGCTACGCCTTATTAAAATAAACACAACTTTATATATTGTTATAATTGCAGTTAACTGGCCTCAGTAAAATATTGCAAGCTGAACTAGCACCTTCACTGCGATCAGTTGTAGTGTTACCTCTTCAACTGGGCTGTGAAAGAGATGAAGAATTATCTCGGTTGACTGAAGGAAGAGTTCCTGCCTGTACTCATGATTTAGTACCTGATCTCTTGCGTACAAAGCCAGAACCACAGGCTGAACAAAGACTACAGCAACTCATTCATAAAGCCAGTACATTAAATTATGATACAGCTCAGGTATTTTATTTAACATGTTTTCTAATATATTCTAACATAAGAATTACATGGCAATTTTTTTTTCAGAAACAAGTAGCACAGTTCACTAAAGTTATTAGTCATGTTTGGGAAATTATATCAAAAGGACGTGAAGATTGGGAAGGAGAATCAATGAGATCTGCAGGTTTGTATTCACCATTTCCTTTTAATAATCTTAGAAGTCATTCAGACAGGATCATTTATTTGATTAACATTAAAAAGTATGTATTTATGTTTTGCATATTCTAATTGAATCTATAATTTTTTTAAATAAAGGTATGCAGCCTACACATAGTATTGCTGATACACATGCTTTAGTGACTGCTGTGGGTACAGGCAAAGGTCTCCGACCTGGCATGCCAGCCTGCGTACCTCCAGGTGCCGTTGCTCCAGGAATGGGACCATCGCGAGGACCAACACCACAAATGGGACCTGCAGCTCCTATTATGCCCAAAGCACCATCAGCTATTAAGACAAATATTAAAGCAGCTAATCAAATACACCCATATCAACGTTAAACTGGAACCCTTTGTATATTCATTCGAAAAGCAAAATGTAAATGCTCTTTGGTATGGCCGCAGTGTCAATAGACAGAAAGCGTCATCATAAAAATATGTTAGTTTAAAAGCTAGTGTATTTTTAGCAAGTGTAATGCAGTAGTGTATGCTAATAAAGGTAAAAAGCCTTAAATTAGGTAAAAATCACTTGTACTTTGTTAGATTTTGACTATTTATTAGGCTATATTACAGTAGAACTAAAACTAAAAAAATTGTAACAGTCCCATTATTACACCTCTATCAGATCCATTAAGAAAACAATGGAAACACCAGTTCCTAAGCGTAATGGGCTTATTTAGTATGTTGTTATTACGGTATAATAGTATATACCTAGTCTAGCCTTAAATACTGAAATAAAGTAAAAAAAAACTTTTCTATTGCTAATAAAAATATATTATATCACTGAAGTCAGATGGTGCCCATGTTCCACTCTGTCGACGAATTGGAAAGCTTCCTTAGAGCATTAATACGGACCTATTTTTTGTTTAAATGTTGCTTAATTGTAAAAAATTCACATCCATAATTTTTTCTGTGACCACCCTTTGCGTACCGCTTCAGTAGTTGTTTCGGTTTTACCACCCTATTAACCCACCCACGAAATGACTAGTATGTCTCCTATAGGCTACAAGTCCTAAGTCATATTTTAAAATATGCGACGTGGTTAAGTGTTATCTTCATCTGCCGATATAATATCTTTTGTTTTCGGACAGGACTTCTTTGAATTCTTTCCCTTACTGCGTTGATCACCTTTGTCGTACGAACCGTTACGTTACGTTTCATTGTACCTATTAATAGCCCGGTACACAAACATTTAGTAAATATACTATTATTTATATAATAATAAATACCAAGTTTTAATAATTGCAATTGGCTACTTTGTGTAATACAATCACAGCAATTCAGTTCTCTTTATCACCCCACTCCATTTTAAATTCGCAAAATATTGTTCAATGTATTGGCGCCAAAATGAGAAAACTCATTGTACACTAATATAAAATCGACAGATTCCAAATGTAATATTTTGTTAATTATCAATTGTAACAGTATTTATGACCAGACTAAGAATATATATTTATTTTGTAATATCAATACATCATCATAATTCACATCAACAAGTTGTTTTGGTAATGATTGCATAGTGGGTATCATTAATAGTTGGTAAGACAAGCAATTGTAAAAAAAATTGTTTCTTGTGTCATATTCCTTAGTAATTCTCTAAATAATATTAAGAGATTAACATTTAATAAGTAAGCAGTAAATTTTGATATCCTGTAAAATAACTTTTTTGCGAGTAAAACAAGATATTTTAATATTGTTATTTATTCAAATTAAGCCAAATAAAGCACATACACAATTATAGGTTTCTCTATATTTTGAGTGTTTATCTCACAAAGCAAACAGTAGATGGTCTTCATCATTACTAAATTAAATTAACGTGTTTTTGTGTCATAAATTAATATGTTAATACTATAAAGAATAAAATTATAATGCTCTCTCAGTTCATTGTGTTGACCTGTAACAAAAATTAAGTTTAAAAAAGATACAATAACATTAGTAGAGTTAAAATTAGCTTCTTATGTATAATAAGTATAGTAGTTTTAAGTGTCTAGATAGAGCTTAGAAAAAGTAAAAATAAGGAAACATTTATTCTTAAAAAATTAACTTACTACAAAGTTAAAAAGCTAAAATTATGCAGCTAACACTAAGGCCTTTATACTTACAATATCATCTATCTTGAGTATAGAGCGCACAGTCTCAGTAGCCAAGGCGAACGCAGAAGCAGTGACGTGCAGCGGCTGCAATACGTGTTCATGCCTCATGTCCGTTACTCGGCCGCGACGTACGTTAACGCCGGCACCTCCAGCCGAACCACTGGCGTGTGCCGCACGTAATTCCGTAACTGTTTCAATTGGATTTAAGCCTGAAAATGTCATGAAATGTTTATTACTCCATAGTTAGGTTAAAGGGATTAAACCTTGAATCACATCACTAACAATCCCCAATTCTCAAAATATTCCATTATTAAACGTATTCAATTTAACTTGTAACCCACAATATACTCAGTCCTTGGTGTAGATGTAGCAATAGCTAATTAGATTTTTTTGTGTAGTAACAAAAGATTAGCAAAGGACGTGAATCGCAGATATCAGAATCTGTATAAAATTGATAATTATTGTTTCTGCTAAGATTCCAGAAGTTAAGTATAGTAGCTTCTGTATCCTTTGGCAAAACTCATAATATAAGTAAATATTTGTGTTTCTCTATTATCTTACCAGCATTTTCAGCTAGAGTCGAGGGAATGACTTCCAGGGCGTCAGCATAGGCCCTCAGGCAGTAGTGGTCGGCACCGGGCGCGACAAGAGCGGCATGGGACAGCGCCGCGGCGGCTGCAGCTTCTGGGGCCCCACCACCTTTTTAACAAATATTATTAACGTTTTAATAAGATATTAAAGATAAACTTTTAACAGCAGATGGTTTGAGAAAACATTTTCGGCTTTTTAAACGAAACGAAACGCTAATAAAATAGTACTCATCTACCGATAATACGATTGAAGGGATTCCATAAAAACACAAAACAACTACTTTGACAAAATCAACAATGTTTTAATAATCTTATCTTAATATATATAAATCTCCTGTCACGATGTTTGTCCGCGATGGACTCCTAAACTAGTTAACCGATTTTAAATTAAATTAGCACACCGTGAGCAGTCTGGTCCAACTTAAGAGATAGGATAGCTTAGATCTTTAATTAAAGTAGCAATTTTATTTTATTGCAAATTATTTGTCTATAATTAATTGACAGTCACAATTATCTGTTAACTCCAAAAGATTTTAACAGATGTCGATATTTTTCGACTGGATTGAGTAAGTAATCAATAGATGGCACTGCTATGGTAAACCGACAAACGTGTCATATAAACTACAATTCAATATCATGATAACCACGTGTTATTGAGGCTAAAGTATAAATTAAATTTATTTTATAGTACACGAAATACCGTGAAATTCAATTATTTCTACTTTTTTACATTTTTGGTGTTAGCATAGCCAACCACGTGTTACTTAGATCGAAGTGTATATCAAATTCAAATTATAGTGACGATAATAGAGTGAAATTATTCTTTTGTGTCACGGTATTAAGGCTAACTAAAACCACATTAAGGAGAAACGAAGTTCGCGGGGGCAGCTAGTGTTTTAATAAATATTTAGGAGCCATAGACAAACACTGACGTGACCCTCTTATCGCCGTCTGTTTGTAGTGTAACAAATAGTCGTGCCAACCTGAGATCGGTTAGTACCGAAGATGAAATTATGGAAGCGCGAGGATGGTCTTATAAAACGTGGATGAAAGTACATATCGTATTTGTTATCATTGGGATAACGATGTCATTTTCATATAAAAACAAGCTGACCCGGCGAACTTCGTACCGCCTAACAGTCGATTATTTTTTTTAATGAATACTGACTCTGCTTTGCGGGGTACCGGGTCAGCTAGTAAAATAAAGGAAAAAAGAAAGTTGATAAGTCAATATATATGTCAAAAAATAAAAAGTATAAAACACTTAAAAATCTTTAATCAATTTGATTCGTAGCATTTCGGGTTGTTCCGTCTAAATTTGTCCGCCCTGTATTTAGTAAGTAACAAACGCACAACACTTTATAGAAATCTTTGGCTTTCAGATTTAGTAATATTATAGATGCATAGCAATAGGCGTTCACATTTATGCAAGTGAATTTTATCACAGACAATTTGTTTTTTTAAATATATTATGGCAATAGTTTTAACTTTACGCCAGATTTTTTTTTTAGTAATGTTACCATCGTATAAATATTGACATTAACATTTATACGATACTTTCGTCACTCAATTGTGTTGCCTTCCCGGAACCCTTCCAATAACACTTAAAACTTTATGGTATGGTATTAAAGTTTAAATTGACTTGTAAGAATTATTACGAATGTTTTGTATAGAAACATAGAATTTTAGAATTTTTCTCTTCGTAACAGTCATCCTCGTAATTCAATGAATATTATATTAAAAAAAATTAGCAAAATCGGTTCAGCTGCTCTCGAAATATGCGATTAGCAACATACTCAGCGATTCACTTTTATATTATAGATTACTATTAACCATGGTACACAATAATAACTTTAATGAACATTTTACAATACAATATGGCTTCTTAATAATCTAACCAGGAATCTAACCAGCGCGGATCCAATCATGTGGAGTGTCCCTCTTCCATATATTTTGGCTCTTTGAAAACAATATGTAGGCTAGAAGACTGATTTGCAAGTAGTATTAGCAGTAAAGCGAATTACCGTGACAGCAACTTACCGGGTAGTAAGGCAGGCCGTCGTGCGACGCAGCGTACGACGCATAAGGCGTCGTGAAGGGAGCGCGCCGCCTCAGCCACAACCGCGCCGCTTGACCCGCGGGTTACCACGCACACCGTACGACCGCCTTGGCTGCACCCCGTCATCTATTATTTAACAGTATGTTGCATTAAAATGACAAAACAACTAGTAAACTTCAACGTTTAATTATTAACAACTACATTCATGGGTAGCAAACGAACGACCTAAGCAAACCTAAATAATTAATTATTAATAATTACTATGGGGAAAGTGCCAAACTATGATAACAAAAATTAAATACTCGACACGCCAAAAGGATCTTTTTTAGCAACGACGCGTCGTTGCATTGCTATTATTGAAAATAAAAGATAAATAGTTGACAACGATATGTATTGTCCTATTTATTAAATAATTTAAAAATAAAAACGATTGCGGTGTAGTATCTTACATAAATAATGTCAAGGACCGTTAGTAGCGTTTCGTTTACATATTTAAAACTAAGAGATATCCAAATGAGCCACAAAGAATTTTAGGAATATTTAATATGTACACAGCAGTTATATTAATACTTAATAGTGATCACATACATAATGAATGTAAGATAATAATGTTAATTATAAATAAGTCTTAGAGAAAAAGTAAAACAAACCTTAATGTATTTCCCACCAGACTCATTAACTTCTTCCACTAAATCTACATTGACAAGATTTTCAGGAGTGAAATGGTCCAGGGATGCAATTGGCCTACATCCTAAGGTTTTGCAAACAAACTCAATGTCTTCACGTTCAATATCTTTGATGACCATTGTCTTTATTTTATCCAAGAAATGGATGGCCAAATCACTCAGGGCATCTCTGTAATTATTTAGTAATGCTATTTCAAAACTAGTCTTCAATAACAATATAAACAAACAATCCTACACATTTTCAATTGTTTAGAAATTAAATATCATATATAGATCCAAGAAATAGTAAGCAGTATTGAAATGGAAAAGTTGAAACAATTTTAAATATGTATTAGGTTCTTACATATGAAATTGGCGTTTTGTATGGGAGGAACAAAAATTAGATTTTTTCAAATTATGTAGTTTCAAAGTATGTATGTACAATTGTTAAGCAATGCAGCCATCTTATAGGTAGTTCATTCATATCTTAGGCATTCCAATTGAAGCTCCTCTAATTTGGTAGCAGTCTGTTGTGCAGTGTGTGGTCTAGCGTTGTCGTGCAGCAGCAGTAGCCAATAGCGATTGACCAGCCTTGTTTGTTAAACAGCTAGCTCTTCCATCATGGTTTGCAATTGCTGACAATAGACATCTGCCGTAACCGTCAGGCCAGATTTAAGAAAGTTACAGCAAACGACCAAACGCTTACAAGTAACTTTTACGGAGTCAATTATCGCTTGCGGCACGATTTGGCTGGTTCGGCTGGGTTCAGCCATTGCGATGAGCGCTTCCGATTATCGTACAGGATCCACTTTTCATCACAGGTAATAAGGTAATAATTCAATTAAAAATTCCTTCATTATTGTGCCGGTTGAGTAATGTAAAAACAGCGACGCGCGTTATTTGATTTTATACACTCAATTCGTGAGGTACCCACTTTTCAAGCTTTTCACCATCCCAATTTTCTTAATTGCATTAATACAGTTTTATGACTAACACCGCAGCCTGCAGAATACTCGGAGTTTGCAATGGCTCCGCTTTTAAAATCGCCTTCAATTCGTCGTTATCAACTATGGTCTACGACCGTCCACGGGGCTTCTTCTGTATGTAGAAATTTCGAGAACGAAAACGTTGGAACCAAAAACGCACCGTGTTTTCTTTTGCGACACCACCGCCATACAATCCTTCGAGCCTTTCTGCAGCGCTGATGCCACGGTGGATCCGTACTCGTAAATAACGCGATATTGACGCAAAACGAAAATTAAAACAGCAAAATGAAATAAAACATGGTTTTCGAACAACAAATGCACAATTAAGCTGCAAAGAATTTTGAATTTCTAACCAATGAGGAGATAATTGAGATCAGTGGCCAGTACGACAAAACGCCGATATCATATGTAACAACCTAATATATATTCTTTGCTTAGGCTGGTTGGTAAAACATTAAAATATAATTTAGTAAACAACACTTAATAGGTACAACAATTTGTACCGAGTTTTTGAGTGAACAAAAATTTAAATAGCAGTACCTCAAGATTGATTTCTGCACCAGCAGAACATTGCATCCGGCTTTTTTTATTTGCTTTACAATGTTCAATATGTACTGACGCTCTTCTTTCAATACTCGGTCCATGGCCGCATAATCTGACACTATCACATTGTGATCCATCTGTAATTTAGATATTACCATTCATACTATAAATTATAATTATAACAGTTGTGATGCGAAGACATCATTTAAGACATGCCCAGGGCTTCTTATATAAAATTATTAGATGTAGCCAATCAGCAAACGAAAACCTGAAGTTAAAGTGGGTAATGGTGCAAAAAAATATATTATTGATGAGGATGAGGCAGAGAAAACTACTGCCATAAGAATCAAACCAACACAATAAACAGGTGGGAAGAACCTGTGCTTGCAATTTAATGAAACTATTAAACAAGGGAAAAAAATTAGTCAAGACAGCACAATATATGTAATTATTTGATCAGAAGATTATTGAATATCTGTAATAGTTTATGCATTTAAAAACACATTTTTTTTATACAGGCTAACATGATGAACAATTTGATATTAAGATAAGTGAAGCTTATAAAATAAAGTTTAAAATAGTAGAAAAATACTAACATCTGTTTTGGGTGGAGAGATGCAGAACTGTATGAGACCAACTTTAGCCTTTTCTATGCGATGAGGTCCATTAACATTAGCTGCTCGGTGGGCGATAACTAATCCTTGCACCAGCTTAGTATCTTCAACAGTCCCTCCGATACGTTCGATAACCTTAACGTCACGTAAATCTACTCGAGCACCCACTCCACCGGGAATTGGCTCCATGACTGGTTAATTTAAATAATGCTTAAATGTAGATGCATTTATTTTACAAATTTTCAATAGAATTTCCACCTATGATATGGATTTGATAAACACTTCTTAGAAGTTAGAAAAGTTTAAAAAAGGTGTTTTAAAATAACAAGGATTTCTTTACAAGTAAAGTATTAAAAACATACTTTTCAAACCCACCAACTTAATTTACTCTAACAAAGTATTAGTTTCACTAAAAGTACAAACAGTTTCGAATTTTAAAATAATTTACCTGCACAAATTGCTTGTACTGCAATAGGAGCTAGAATAGTTGAGTGCTGCGATACAACTTTTGAGTTTAATGATGTAGCTGCAGCTTTTAAAAGAGCATCTTCATTAGACAAATCTACTGGTGTAGACATGTTTTCAACGACCTGAAAGAGATATTTAAAAAACTGTAACACTTTCCCCATTAGTTAAGTAATAGTTTGTAAATTCAAAAATAATACAAAACATGGGATAGCAAATAAAATTTTGGTTGGATACAAAATGCAAAGTAATACCTGTAGAGCCATTTGTAAAGCCTTCTGAAACCCATCAGATATAACTGTTGGATGGATTCCTTTCTGCAACAGTTTTTCTGCAGCATCGAGGAGCGCACCAGCAATAACAACTACAGATGTGGTACCATCACCTGCTTCAATATCTTGTGCACGAGATAACTCCACTAACTAAAAGGTATAATTATAGGTCTTTTATTTTAATATGAAGTATTATTTATCAATATAAAATGCTATTCAGTAAAATAATATTATAAATGTAGAAAACTTCAGATTTTTTTCTTCCCATATTGTCTAATTGCTACAGGCTGAATCAAGTAAACATAATGACATGTGCATTTTTAATGATAATTGAAACATATACAGCATAAACCTGTAGCCATTTGACCTAGTTAAGTGGTATTTCTGCACCAGGCTCTCTGAGAAGGGTTTTGATGTGAGTTTGGTCACACATGCCAGTCAAAACAAACATTTGTTCATAAAAGGCTTGTCAACCTTAAAGCATACTTATTAAACACTTACCATTTTGGCAGCTGGGTGGATAACATTTATTTGTTTTAAAATAGTGGCCCCATCATTAGTTATAGTTACTTCACCATTGGCAGCTTGAATCTAAAACAATTTTTATTGTTTTTTATAGACATTAAAAAATAAAACACAAATATTACATAGTAAAGCTCCACTGTTTAAACCACATTCATTTAGGACTTGCCTTGCATGCAAGTGTTATACTTTTTTCTATGTTTAACGTGAGATATCTTAGAATGAAAAAACAAGCCAAATGCATCATCATCAAAAGCAATTACCCATGTTCAAAGTTTAATTTGAATGAGTAGAGTATATATATATTGGTAAAAATTTATGAGATGCTTATATCTTAACAAATAATTAATTATTTTAGAACAAATTTTGGTAAGCATTATAAAGGTTATACTAAGACAACCTTAATTTACACTTTAATTTTCTATGAAATGTACTTGTGATGGCAATGAGTTTTCTGTCAGTAATAAAAGTGCTATTTGGCTTCAAACCACATATACTAAGCTACAAATTCAATATATTTTTAACATACAGAAATCAAAGCTTTATGTTTTTTTGTAAATTTTTTGTTATGGTATTTACCTATGTAACGTAATTAACTTTTGCTCTTCAAACAAGCATAACATAAGGGCTTAAATTATAAGTTTTGTACATACCATTTTATCCATTCCTCGGGGTCCTAAGCTAGTTCTTATGGCGTCAGATACAGCTGTAAAATTATATGTTCTTATTGTTCATTGTAAATTTTATCGATAATTGAAACTGTGATTTCAGTGGTTAACTTTTAAACCATAGCTAACTTTTAACCATTTATTACATACTACTGTTTTCTATATTTTGAAGTAGTTTAAATTTCCTACTAAGCGTGATCCCAAAAAAAAATTTATATAAGAAAAAAATGATTTTATATAATTTATTCAGCCTTTGAATCGTTAATATTGAACTCAAAACCTTAAAAAGACCTGTATTTAACTTAGAAGAAATAAATTGAACACCAGGTGTTCTTGACTGATCACCTATATTAATTGGGTTAAAATATTTCTACACTGTCTTCAAAATCGAGTAAAAGTATTTTATAATTGGTTAAATCGATTAAAAGGATAATCATATAAATATACACAGAATTTATTAAAAAAATAGGGTTTATTTACCTTTAGCGGCATTTATATTACTTAGGCGTATATCATTGGGTTTGCTTTTATCCTTGTACACCGATGGATTATTTACATTAGCGGAGTCACCACCAGCTTTTGGTGCCATCTTAAGTTTTATACAAATTTATTAATTCAAATGTAAGATCACAATGATAATATCGGATTATAATTAATTTCAATATCCAAATAAACCTTTATTTTAGTTCTTGACAGATTACAATAAAGGTGAATTTAATAGATTATATTTGACATCTGTCAGTTTTAGAGTCTCACGTGAGTGCGATGACGCAACTTGTAATAACTCAATTTTGGAGCAGAAATAGTTTATTATGTTCAGAATGTTTATTCGTGTGAGCAAATCGTAAAATTACCTTCCTACCTTCTATTGTCGTTATTACTATAAATATTAAATCGGTATAGAAAAACTTAAGCTTACATTTCTAACTTAGAAAAAAAAATATTATTATTATGTAGCCGCTACAAGTTACATTATTGAATTTTGATGAGGTGTCAAATGTTATCTATTAAATGGGCTCTTATTGTGGTATTATTAATAAGCTCTGTATTTAAACTACTCTTAAGATAACCAATAGTGAAGATGAAGTCAAGGGACAGCCGCTGAAGATCACCAAGATACGAAGTAATTTCACTGAAGTTCAAAATAATGAGATTCCACTTTAAATCTCGATAACTCACATCACCTGGAAAGCAGAATTATGCTACAGGACCCCATACGTCTTGCCCACTTTGACTCTTTACTATACCATACAACGTTGTCCCTCTATGCACTTGTAACTGGTATAGTTATAATTTTCCTTGTCTATATGCTTCAACGATACCTGCGATAGAACCCATACCCATACATACCTATATATGCTGTTTCTGATTGTTCTGAAAAACCTGGAGTACCAGCAACATCCAGGTGCTCAAATAGTTGCGGTTCTGAGGGTGGAGAAATTACATACGGTACCCTAAAGAACGTCGCTGACGTTGCGTTGACGTCGCACGTGCAATGTGCCGGCTTCGAGGAATTCTTTTTGCTGGTCCAGCATTTACCACGTTTTAGTAATTTCAATTTAATAAAATATGTTTGTCATTCTATTCAGATCTAGCATTGATCACGAATGTAAGTTTTGTAAATTAATTAATAAAGTAATGCGATAATTATTGGAGTCCGGGCTGTCGAATTTGTAATTCACATGTAAATATTGTGTGTAAATAAATAAAAAAAATAGTGCGTGGAAGTAATGAAACATCGAAATTTCAAAATGAATGACGAAAACAATCATCTTTGTCTCAGTTTCTTTCTATTCCGCCTCCCCAGGGGCGTTTAACGCTACAGTGATTTCATATTTCTTTTTTTCTGTTATGTCTATATTTATACGAGATGTGGGATATGAGGAATCTATTTTACAGTAGATGTGCAGACCAAAATTCATATGAAACTTATATATATATATATATATATATATATATATATATATATATATATATAAAAACTTACCGGTAAAAGATTATAAGGATTATGGGATCTCCACTATCCAGTTATACGTTGTACCTAATGATTTGTATTATTATAAATTTATAATAGGTCAATTTGTACTCTATTAATTCAAAAGACTTGTATCTATGGTCATTCATTAATTAATAAGTTATCCAGAATATAAAAACAAATTTGAATATTAATAGTGTACTGATGTATTATTGTTGTATAATTGTAAAACTAGGAGTCATAACACTGCACCCGCGCATCTCGCTAAACTTAATATTATAGCTAACAATATTTGCTCTTTCTGTTATAATAACGAGATCGCAGATATCTTTTTTAAATGCCAAAACCAAATATTCATTTTTAATAGACTAATATTGGCAAGTGAAATAATGGAAATTAGTGATCCCTCCCGCCGCCAGTTGTGTGATTTGCTCAAAAACAAAAAGTGTTATAGTGCATTATATAAATACATTAAAAATACCGTGGGGAAGATTTAAGAAAACAAGTGGAACGATAGAATAACATGTGAATTACTGACCGTAAATAAGACTTGGCTTAAAGGTCTCGTTACCAGGCCATAAAATTATTAAAAAAAAAAACTTGGAGTAACATATAAATATTTGTATTTAAAGAAAGAAAACCTACAACCCATGGTCATATTCTTTACGAAAGTCCTTTTACGTATCTGAGATTGATAAGGAAATCTTCAAAAAAATAATGGAATCTACAGAACGCTTCTGTAATGTAAGTATAATTTTAACATGTTGATTTTACTACGTGAGCAAACATGATTTACTACTTTTTACCTCATTCTTTTATTATATACTTTATTCAATATAACACTAATTTTAAAGATGTTTATAACATTTTTTAAGGACATGTTTGATGAAATACCCGGAAAATGTAAGGATGATGAATTGGATGCAACAAAAAGCGTAACTTCTATTACAATGTCAACACCAAGTCAAAATAATCCTAGGGAAACCCAAGTTTTATCACAAACAAGAATTGTGGGTGAAGTATGTCTGACTCCTACAAATCGATCATTTACACCACAAATTCTCAATCCACATTCCTCAATGGTACCAATTACCCCATTGGCTAGTGCTGCCAGTCAAGTTAAAAGCAGTATTAAATTGCAGTAAGTTATCTCCAGTAGAACTATGTAAAATAGAATCACTGTTTTTTTCACATAGATAATTTTAAGTGTTATATTATTTTAATACTCATTACAATAACATTGTTATATTTATTAAAAATATTTTTAATACTTAAGTATTTAAACCAGTTATAGCTTGGTGCACTATATATTTGCATATTAAAGTCCTTGGATGGATTCTTCTGGCAGTTTTCTGGCATTTGACACTTTAAAGTTTAACAATGTAAACTTTGTTTAAAAGGTGTAATAAAACTTTGAACTAAGGATTAAATTTGGTGATAATGTTTTATTTCAGAAATTGTGTAGCAACTGTTAGTTTAGGATGTGAACTTAACTTGTTAGACATTTATTGTCGGACTAGGTATTCTGAATACAATCCAGCAAGATTTCATGGAGTGGTTATGAAAATTTTAGAGCCCCGGGCAACAGCTTTGGTTTTCAGGTATGATATAAATGTAACTTTATTATTTATCTCTACAGCAAGTCTGTCAGCAGTTTATGAGTGTATAGTTTATCATTAAAAGTGTATCTTATTTGACAGATCTGGAAAAATTGTATGCACAGGAGCAAAAAATGAACATGATGCTTACATATCAACAAGAAAATTTGCTAGGATTGTGCAGAAATTAGGATTTCCGGTGTGTACATTATTTTTCTTCTGGTGTTGCTGTTTGTGTCATTTATTAAAACACTTTTATTATATAAACTTACAAAAAGGTGTTAATATATATTTATTTTAGGTAAAGTTTTTAAACTACAAAGTTCAAAATTTCATTGCAACTGCAGATTTACGATTTCCCATTAGATTAGAAGCACTTCAACAAGCACATGGCCAGTTTGCATCTTATGAACCAGAACTATTTCCTGGCCTGGTATATAGAATGGTGCGGCCAAGGGTTGTTTTGCTAATATTTGTTAATGGAAAAATGGTTATTACAGGTAAGTCTTAAAAAAATATAGTTATATTGTTGTCAATAGTAGTATATTTCGTGGTTACCACCTGGTGCTTAACCTTAGGCTGATGATGAATGCAAATACAAGTAGGACTAAATAACAAGGATTTAAAAGCATTTATTGTTTCAGGTGGCAAGTGTCGGTCTGAAATCAACGAATCATTAGATATTATTTATCCTATCCTTAGAAGTTATAGGAAAAATTAACATAATATGAATTATGATTGACATGTTTTAAAAGGCAGGCTCTTACAATTTAAATTAATTAAAAATTCTTAGATTAAAGCTTATTGTAATTTCTATTATCTCTTATTGTAATATATATATATATAATTTATTTCTTTAGACACCCTTTTAAGTCGGATACTAATGACTTTTTCATTATAACACCAAAATTTACTATTCTATGTACTTGTAGCAGTTCCCCACGATTCCGTTCTTGTCCTAATGGTGATTTTTTTATAGAAATTAAAAAAGCCAAACTGGCCTAAATTGGGGCTGTAGGAAGAATGATCTATGAGTTTGAGCTGCCCACAAGCCTTCTGTTTGGCTAAGAAAACTTTTGGGACATTCATTACCTATTACACTGTACCTCGGATGAGTGTATGACCAAAAAATTATATTTGGGGCAAGTTTATTTATATGGTAAAATTGGCTTTCTTTCATATATACAGGTCAGCATAATATTTATGTGCTGTTTTGAAGTGATAACTTTTTATGGGAGGGTAAACCGCTTGGTTACGTAACGCGTTATGGCGCCAGTCTGTCTAGTTTTCCTTTCTCTCAAGCGGTCGGTAAGCTCCTCCTAACCCGCAGCGAAGGCCGTATTTCAAATCGAAGCTTTCCCTCTCTACTCAGTTTTATTTTGCTACTGTTGACAGTGAGCATATAAAACCTCAATCCTCAAACTATCAGCGTTTTTAAAAGTGATGAAGCAGATGATCCTCGGAACATTACAGAAATAAATAGTTCAAAAAAGATGATCTAAGTATCTTTAGTTATCACTTCTGTTCGAAGTTCCGTGACGAGCACATTTACTTTTTCATTATAGAGCAGAGGGCAAACGGGTACGGGACTCATCGGATGTTAAGTGATATCGCGATCCATGAACACACAATGCCAGAGGGACACAAAGAGAGCGAGTGCGTTGCCCACTCTTTTCTTCAAGGACCCTAAGTCGGATTGGTTCGGAAATACTTTAGTGGGCAGCTGGTTCCACATAGTGGTGGTGCCCGGCAAAAGCTACCCTTAAAAACGCTCAGTTGTGGTTCGTTGAGTATTAATCCGAACAAATCCTCTAAGCACTCTTCATAGTAAATGCGGTAGAAGATGCAGAGTCACCCCAGGGATCAAGCCGCTCGGAAAGGAATTGGTCCCTCTCCCGCTGAGCTTCCCAGTGGTGAGAACAGTACTCCATGTGACTCCGACTTCAGACACAAGTTTGTTCCGGTACTCATCGACAACTGCCCAAGAAATACCAGCCCGGCCACTGTAAAGAGTATCCCCAGTCATGTCGTCCGCATAGCAATTAGTGTTGCTAAGTTGCAACATATCGTTGATATGATTACGAAGACGGGTCGACTGCAATGTTTCTAGAAATATGATTTCTGAACATGACTGAGGGTCTTGACTCTCTCCTGAAACGTTAGATTAGAATATTGTAATTTGCATAATGTTACCCTTTACAGGAGGCTGAAATATTTTTTCAGGCAGTTGCAGAACATGTATAGCCGAGTGGTCCATTTTTCAGGATACCCGTTTTCAGGCCTAGTTATGCCCTTTTGATGAAGGAATATTCAAGACCGAATTTTCTAGGACGGAATGATACGCGAGAGAGAGGGAAGATCGGTACCTTCTCGAAGCTAGACTGAACACACTAGAACACCGTACGACAAGAACGGAGTAATGTGCGAAAGAGAAAAAGAGCACGGACGTTCTAGAATTGTGCAATCGCTACTCAGTAGCAATCTCGCCTAGAGAGTTCTCGAATATTGTTTAAGATTATTATATTCCCATATATAAGCGAATTTTCGAATGCGGTTTCATGATATTAACACCTAAGAGACGAAGTGTGAATGAATAAAGTACTGTGTGAAGTGGGAGTAATTTGTGTTTATAAATTCCTCATTGATTTATAAAGAAATAAACCCCTCTAAGAAATCTACGGCATTTTCTATCCGATCCCCTAGCTCGTAACAATATGCAGAAGACACAGGGTCGGGTCTGTGTCCTAACACAGCCTTGCAGAGACGGGAGCGTTCACGGGTTTAAGGTCGGAACATGCTCCGTTCAGCCAGAAAGCTGGTGATTCAGTCGCATAATATCTCGGAAAGCCCGTAGGCTGGAAGCTGCGAGAGAAGCGCTTTGTGCCACACCCGATGAAAGACTTTCGCTATATCGCTAAGATACCTTAGGAGCCGGTCATTGATAATGGATTTCATTATTTAGGAGAATAAGTAGGTTATAGCTATTGGGCGATAGCCGGACGAATCAGAGCGATCGCTTTTTTTAGAGATCGGATGTACTGAAGTGGTCTTCCACCACTTCTGGACAATACCGAGCGAGTACATTAACGCTTTAGGACCTGAGCAAACTCAGGAGCACTAGTACGCAGCACAATTGGGGGCTGCCATCCCGCCCGCTTGACTTATGAATCTCCAAGGAAGATATTTGGTTGCGGACGGCACGATTTATTTATTACGAATTTATTAAATTATTGTCATATGAGTAACTTTAATGTATATTTACTAATATTATAAAGAGGTAGTTATGAGTTTGTAGGGGGAAATATTGAATCGATTTTGGAAATTCCAATATTACTATTTTTAACTAGTCCTCCGCCGCGTATAAAACAGAATTAAAAAATATGCTGCTATTGCTCCGACAGCAAATAAACCTGGAAAATACGCGACTTCATGTGAGAAAATTACTAGTTCTGGATATGGTTAAGCCTAGTACATTATTGATGGAGTTATCAATGGAAATTGTTTTAATACAACTGACTGCTGATGATACTTTAAAATAATGTCAATTATTTTTATAGTTGCATTTGGAGCTCAAATAAACGAGATTTGTAACCGAATATTTTCTTTGCATTGATTTCACCATCTAGTTTTGTTACTACTGCTTAAAAAAAAATTAATGGATAACCTTGACAACGCTGTGGGTAAAAGTAAAACCATATCTATATGATTATAAATGCATTTATTTAAAAAAAATATATATATAAACCGATTTTATTTCATAATTATACAACTAAGAACCACAACTTAGACATTGGTCTTTGTTAAGTAATGAGCATGCAATCATTGACATATCAGCTTCGTCTTTATCAACCTTACCATTTCCAACTTTGACTTTTGATTTGTCAACCGTAAATTGAATGGCATTGGCAGCTGGTTTTGTGCGCAAATAATACATACCAGTTTTAAGCCCCATTTTCCATGCATGAAAATGAATAGAAGTCAACTTTCCATAATTTGGTTCAGCAACATGAATATTAAAAGATTGGCTTTGATCGATAAATGCGCCCCTATCGGCTGCCATTTGAATCGTCGTTTTAACTGAAATTTCCCAGACTGTTTTGTATAAGTCTCGAATTTCTTTCGGAATTCTTTCAATATTTTGAATTGAGCCATTATTATGAATGATAAGGTTTTTCATGTCTTCATCCCAAAGATCTGCTTGCGTTAAATCTTTCAAAAGATGGTGGTTCACTACCTGAAATTCTCCTGACAAAACCCTTCTCTGATATATGTTTGACGTAAATGGTTCAAATGACTCATTATTTCCAAGAATTTGTGCTGTGGATGCGGTCGGCATAGGCGCTATAAGCAAAGAGTTACGAAGACCGTGTTTAGAAATTTTCTCTTTTAGAGCAACCCAATCCCAAAGCTCCGTAGGTATTTTATTCCACATATCATATTGCAAAATACCTTTACTGGCAGGGCTATTTTCAAAGGTGCTGTATATGCCTTCTTTTTCTGCCAATTCACAGCTTGCTTCTAGGGCCCCATAATAAATTGTCTCAAATATTTGTTGATTTAATTTTATTGCATTTTCACTTTCATATGGATAACGCATTAAAACAAATGTATCAGCCAAACCTTGAACACCAATCCCAATTGGTCGGTGTCTCATATTAGAATTTTTTGCTTCTGGAACTGGATAGTAATTCACATCAATAATTTTGTTTAAATTTTGGGTAATTGTTTTAGTGACTTCCTTTAAGTTTTCAAAATTGTAAGTTTTGTTTTCATTGACAAACATGTTGAGAGCTATGGATGCTAAATTACAGACAGCCACTTCATCTTCCGAGGTGTATTCTACGATTTCTGTGCAAAGATTGCTACATTTAATAGTGCCAAGGTTTTGTTGATTGCTTTTTCTGTTACATGAATCTTTATACAGCATAAATGGTGTTCCAGTCTCTACTTGTGCTTCAATTATTGCTTTCCATAAAATTTGTGCACGAACTTGTTTAACATACTTCTTGTCTTTTTCATATTGTTCATACAACTTCTCAAATTCTTCTCCCCAGCAATCAGCAAGGCCAGGAGAATTGTGGGGACACATAAGACTCCAATTTTCGTTATTTTCTACTCTCTTCATGAATAAATCAGGGATCCAAAGAGCATAGAAAAGCTCTCTGGCACGCACCTCTTCTTTTCCTGTATTTTTTTTTAGGTCTAAAAATTCAAAAATATCAGCATGCCATGGTTCTAAATAAATAGCAAATGCACCTGGTCTTTTATTTCCACCTTGATCAACATATCTTGCAGTGTTGTTGTACACTCTTAACATAGGCACTAAGCCATTTGAAACCCCATTTGTACCAGCAATATATGTTCCCTTAGCTCTTATACAATGGACATGAAGACCAATTCCACCCGCAGACTTTGATATTAAAGCTGATTGCTTTAGGGTATCATATATACCCTCAATACTATCATCTCTCATAGCAATTAAAAAACAAGAAGACAGCTGAGGTCTAGGTGTTGCTGCTGAGAAAAGAGTTGGACTGGCATGAGTAAAGTATTTTTCAGATAACAAATTGTATGTCTTAATGGCAGCATCTATGTCATCTCCATGTATACCAATTGCCACTCTCATTAACATATGTTGTGGCCTCTCTGCAACCTACAAAAAAGAACATTTCTTTAATAGCCTCAAACTTAATCATAGTGTATAAACCAATAAACATATTTTTATGATGATATTTAGAGACAAGACTTAGTTTATCTCTTCACTCCGAATCTTACTCATAACATACATGATAAGATGTTTCATTTGGAAAACTCACCTTATTGTTAATCTTTAGAAGATATGATCTTTCTAAAGTTTTAAAACCAAAATAGTTGTATTTAAAGTCCCGGTCATATACAATTGCTGAATCTAATCTGTCTTTATTATTTACAATAACTTTATAATGAAAATCAGATATCATGGGTGCCTTTTTGTTTGTATGTGGGTTGATAATTTTATATAAATCAGTCATAACATCTGTAAATAAAATATGGACAAGATTATTTAGACTCATAAAAATAAATATAAAATATTTCGTTTGTTAAATAGCAATGATCAGCCGTTACCTGAAAAATGTTTTTTTGTCTCCTTATGTAAATTGGATATAACAAGCCTAGCTGCAAGGACAGCATAATCTGGATGATCTGTAGTCATTGTAGCGGCAATCTCTGCAGCTAAATTATCTAGTTCAACTGTTGTCACTCCAGAATATATGCCACTTATAACTTTCAGTGTTATACTTACCTATACATAATAAAAACAACAGGTCATGATAGAATTAATATACCCAATAATAATGGTGTTATACTTTGATAGTATGTTAAGATTTAATTAAATTCAAAGTCTATGCATAGTAAAAGTTTAATGTTGAATATTGAATAATATAATGTAAAATTTGCATGTTACAGATAATTCTTAAAGTATACTTACTGGATCTACAAAGTCCATGTTAAGCCCATAGCAAAGCTTTTTTATTCTTGATGTTATCTTATCAATGTGGACTTCTTCCATTCTTCCACCTAATTTAAAATTATAAAAAGTCTTAAATATAATATTACACTTCAACAACAAAAGGCAGCAAAAACACTTTAAATAAGTTTCAAGTGTACCATAAATGGCTTAAAACGTTCAAGATAACTTACCACGCTTCAGGACATATAACTTATTCATTTTTCCAACCATTATGAACTTTAAAACTTTGTAATTTGCTGATGTTTTCAAAAATGTATTGTGAATGAATAATGTGTCTAGTTGGTGAAATAGAAGACTTCCAATTGTTATTGTTGTATTTTCCTAGAATGCTGAAATTACCATATTATTAAAGTTACACCTAACACGAATGGTAGGTATAGAAATTAGAAATAAGATTTATTTCATTTAAAATGCGTAAATGAAATGGAAAATCAAGAAATCGGTACATACTTACGTACTTTCTTAATTAACAACGTATAAACGTGGTGTCGTCTAAACGTGATATACAACGTGATAAAGGAGTAAACTTTAGAATACTGTTAATTGTTTCAAGTTAGCACAGTTACGCCAGATGTGATTAAGATATTTTAAGATGTAGAGTGTACACGAAAGCTACAAAGTAAAATACACCGCGATTCAAGAACTCGTTAATGGGACTTTGACGGCTAAAAATTGGCGGGAGAATCATAAGTATTTTTTTAAATTAATTTTATGGCCTGGTAACGAGACCTTTTAAGCCAAAAGAATCATAATACAAGAAGAAACAGAAACAGTAGAGTGCGCTAAAGTATAGAGCTAAAATTTTAAAAAGACCTATCTGTAAAAAAATAATCGGCATTTAAAAAGGAAGTATGCAACATTTAAATATGAATAATCCATATATTATATTTAAATAACAAGAGTTGAACCTACAAAGATTTACCATCTAAAAACATAATTGAAATTAAATTAATTAAACTATGTCCTGTCCTTACTATGTGTATGTATGTGTATGGGTATGTACTAAGTGTATGTATGTCCCAAAAGTCGACGTCAAGTCGAAATTTTCTCATAGGTAATGCCACACCAGTTATCAGAAAAATTAAAAAAAAAACAGTCATGTATTTTTGAAGTTATGGATATTTTTTTGTTATTCCAGAAAATGCACACCATGTCACCGTTTTTTCATTCCTGTTGTTACAAATATTTACTTTTTGCCAATTTTTTTTTCTCTTACGTCATCCCGAATAGTGCTTTATGTAACCTATGATCCTAAACCCTATGCCGATCACTCCAGCTTGTAGGAAAATGTCATTTTATACCGTACCAAGTTTTCAAAATCTTCGCACTACTTCAACTGATCCTCCTGAAAAAAAAACATACTTCTCCAGTTTGGCAAGCACCTTTAAAAGTTCGCGCATTTAATAAGGATTCTAACGTGGTATAACACTTACTTGATTATTTCTTAGATCGGCCATAAAAATTTTTTTGTTAAACAAAGTGTTTTAAAAAATTTCTCTGGAATTACAAAAAACGATTCTAGTGTACCCAAAGCGTTCCTAATAACCACAGCGTGGTTTAAATAAGATGGCGTAAAGTGTGAGCGAGACAGATAGTGACGCTACTTATTGCTATTGACACACGCACTACAGGTCAGTACGCAACGCTCCTTCGTTTACTACGCATCTTTTCGTATTCGCTGGTGTTATTTTGTGTTCTAACTACTTTGTCTTCGTTTACGGACTTGTTTGCTTGTGATTTGGATTTTACATTTGTGACCTTTACTTTTCCCTGGACTTACGTGTTATTGTGTATTTGTACCATACCATGGCTACGTACACTACACAGGAATATGCTAACATGCACCTCATTTATGGGGAATGATAAACATGTAATGCTAGTGAAGCCGCTAGACGGTATCGCGAGAGATACCCTAATGCAGATCGCTATCCGGATCACAGAGTTTTTACCAATGTGCACTGTGTCTACTGTTCTCTGAGGGTCGACTGCCAAACCAAGTGCACGGTGAAGGTAGAATTTCACTACCCTACGAGGCAGTGGTCCTTCAAGCAGTTGATGAGGACCCAAGTTGTTCGGTACGTGGAATTGAGGCCAGCACAGGTGTGCCCAAAAGTACAGCTCACCGAATACTACAAAAAAATGAATAATTGATAATAATAAACGGCAATTTGAACATCTTTTATAAAAAAAAAGTAATAAATCTAATCATAAAAAAGAAACTGTCTATTTTACTTATTTGCGTCCGTATGTCATAAGCGTCACTATCTGTCTCGCTCACATTTTATGGAATGTCTCTCTCCATCTTATTTAAACCACGCTGTGGTCATTAGGAAGGTTTTGGGTGCGCTAGAATCGTTTTTTGTAATTTCAAAGAGATTGTTAAAAACAGACTTTGTTTAACAAAAAAAAATTCTTATGGCCGATCTAAGAAATAATGGACTCAGTGTTATACCACTGTAGAATCCTTATTAAATGCGCTAACTTTTAAAGCTACTTGCCAAACTGGAGTAATACATTTTTTTTTCAGGACGTAGTACAGTAGTACGTACAGTTGAAGTAGTGCGAAAATTAATTTTGAAAACTTGGTACGGTATAAAATGACATTTTCCTAAAAGTTGGAGTGATCAGCACAGAGTTTAGGATCATAGGTTACATAAAACATATATTTGGGATGACGTAAGAGAAAAAAAATTGGCAAAAAGGAAATATTTGTAACAACAGGAATGAAAAAACTGTCACATGGTGTGCATTTTCTGGAATAACAAAAAAATATCCATAACTTCAAAAATACATGACTTATTTTTTTTTCTGATAACTGGTGTGGTATATATATATATATATATATAGCATAGGTGTAATACCTAAACTATAATTTGTTAACTCTAATTTTTAGGCGTTAGATATTAGTATAGTACTAATAGGAAACACCAATATTTATAAAAAAGTTTCGATGTGACGTTTACATTTATGATTTAAATAACAACCGTCCAAATGATTGAAATGATTTAAATAACGAGTCCAAAGCATAACATTTGGATTGTGATCCAATACTTTGTTGTATTATTGTATGAATCGATAATGCCTTCGATCTTTCTCAATTTCGATTAAATTGTATGCCGAATGCCGATTGATTCTCACATTTTTACTTCTCCATAATAAATGACAAAATCTTGTAGCCATACTACTCGAGTAATATATTTAAAAAAAAAAAGTAAAATCAATAAAATAATATTCCTGTGTTGTCGACTGTCGGAGACCAACAGCGGTCAATAAGAGTCGAAAGGGTATATATTCGGCGTAATATCATTGCGTGTATTTAAAATCATAGTTAAGTGATGATTTATAGAATATTCTTAGGAATTATTTGAAATGAAAAATAGTTTACTAAAAAATAATAGTTATGATTTTATATTACCCTTCTATGGTTAACGCGGAAATATAATTATCGGAAAACAGATGTATTTAAAATATATTTCTTAATTCATTAATATAATTGTACAATATTTTTAGGTTTAAAAGTGGTACAAGACAGTAATTATGGCAAAAGACTATATGGTTAAACAAAACCCGGAATATATATCCTACATTATTGGATTAAGTTTAGCAATTTCATCTAGTGTCTTTATTGGCTTAAGTTTTATTATCAAAAAGAAAGCATTAAAAAGAATAGTAGCGGAAGGAAATTTGAGGGCTTCATCTGGGGGTTATTCATATTTGAAAGAATGGCTGTGGTGGCTTGGGCTATTAACAAGTAAATAAACATCTATCAATTACTACTATATTATTTTTAATATTGCTGATAATACATGGAAAATTGTTTGTACAGTGGGAATTGGAGAGGGAGCAAATCTCCTAGCATATGCTTTTGTACCAGCTGCATTGGTTACACCTCTTGGAGCATTAAGCATACTTGTAACTGCAGTATTATCATCTAAATTTCTTGGGGAAACACTTCATTTTGTTGGAAAGGTATTTTTAATATACTAACTATTCTCTTTGTTTAACATCCATTATTGTAATGATGTTAAATGATTTCCTGTCAAATATTCTGAAGTTAGTTGTTTTGAATATAAGGCATCTCATATTTGCTTTTAAAAAATGTTATAATTTTATTCATGATTTACTGCCTTTTAGAGAAGTTGCATGATTTCAGTAACAATAAATTCTACTTTTTCAGGTTGGTTGTGTGCTCTGTGTTATCGGTTCTATTATATTAATTGTACATTCTCCTAAAAGTGATAATATTAAAACATTTTCTGACTTAGTAGTTAGACTGTGTGATACTTTGTTTATGTCATATGTATTTTCTATAATCATATTATTTATAGTTGTAAAGTATTGGTTAGTTCCAAAATATGGAAAAACTAACATAACAGTATATCTTATCATTTGTTCTGCTATAGGAAGCCTGTCTGTAGTGTTTTGTAAGGCTATATCTCTAGGTATTAGAGATGGAATAAACAGTCATGAATCTGATATGTTTATATTTTGGTTAATATTTATAGTAGCTATTGCAGGCATAATTATTCAGATTAATTATTTAAATAAATCATTAGATATTTTTAATAGTAACATTGTAACTCCTGTTTATTATGTCATGTTTACAAGTTTAGTAATAGTTGCATCTGGCATTTTATTTGAAGAATGGATTTACATGCAGATTGGTGATATTATTGGTTGTGCCATTGGTTTTATTATACTAATTTTTGCAGTTTTTACATTAAATTTATATAAAGCTACACACAATATACGATATAAAAATAATATTACTTAAATGTTGTCAATAATATAGCATACAGCTATATATTGAAGGATATATTAATATATGTAAAACAAACTGGATGGTATACTTTAAAGCAAGTAAATATAATATAATAACCTATATTTTTTTATTCAATGTTGACATATACTTAAGATTCTAGAATTTTTACCAAGGGAAAAAAAGAAAGATATACAAGATATTTTATAAAAAATTAAATTTTATTTTTCCAATATATTATTCCAATTATAGAGTACAAGATCTGTATTACAATGCAATATCACAAATAAATGGTTACTGAATGATAAATAAATGTTCTGCAAATAGGACAAGTACGCTGATACCCATAAAGGCGTAGACAGCACTCCCTACAAAGACACACATGTTTGCATGGTAATATTAATACACACTTTTGTCTTTCTTGGCAAATAACACATAATGCATCAGCTGGATTTATTTCCTCTACATCCTCTGGTGGGATATCTCTTGTCATAATTTGTTCTCCATTAGCAATTCTAGCTATTATAGCAACATTTGTATCTATAAAGTAGTTATAAACTGAATAGTAGAAATACCACAATTTTCTTACAATAGCAAAATATATATTCCATATCTCCAAATGTATTTCTACTTGAAACATTATATAAAAGCGTATTAAGGCTATAGCAGTCATAATTCCAATGAATGATTCAAAAGGCACATCTGATAAGAAGTTTGTAAACTTTAATAGACTCTTGTACATATCAATAATCAAAGTAATAATAAACTCTTTGATATAATTTACTAGTACTCTGAGCAAATATGGTAAATGAAATGGTATAAATGTTATTAATATCCATAGAGCATCTCCTAATAGCAACAAAGTCTTTTTTAAAGTCATAAATATTTCAAAAAATATTAAGAGTAATGTATCAATCAAAGTGCTGATTGATGTAAGTAGAGAGGTAATTTTAAATATTATTTCACTGGACAGTAGCCACAAACCACTCTTAATATGCAAGTATTGTACACATACAGTCTCAAAATATAATGATAAATAGTTCGGTAATTCTTCTGTAAATATAAAAACATTGTCTTCGTATACAATTTGAAAAAACACTAAAGCACTTTTTAAACTTCGAAATATAAAATTTATAAGAGACGATAGTGTGATCACAATTAATTGTCCAACGAAAGATGCTAAATACAACACTTGCTGTAGAACTGTAGCAAGAAAATTAAAAGCCTGCGTAAGAAGAATTATCATTTTCCTTTACCTAAACTTTGGTATTTATTTTTTTAATTGTTTTGTAATTCAAATTACATTTGTATGTTATTTTTACGAACATTGTTTGATTTTTACCACAGAGACCAGAGTACACAGACAATAAATATGTAGAAAGTTTTGGTTAACCTGTGGTGATAGGATAATTATACAAACAATAAAATAAAAATCTTTATGATCCTGAGTTTTCTTTAACACAAGATACCTTAACATTTCTGTAGTGGATGTAAAAAAGTAGAAAACTAAATTTGTATGAAAATGACAGTTCATACTCGGTAGCCTAGGCCCAGAAGGCGTGTCGCGTGAGTCGGAACACAGTAAGCGACGCCATGGCTGGGGGTCTAGGCGTATTACTACCGAAAAGTTTTCTACATACACTACCGCTTTTGCATAATTGTACTGCAAATCGCTTTGTACAAAGCCAAGAAACATGTTACTACACTACCGCAATGACGACAGCGTAGCTCCCAGCTGCTGTTTCTTTGATAATGGTCAATATCGAAGTCAAAACAAATTTATTCATATACGTAAACAAGTACTCTTATGAACATCAGAAAAGAAGTTAAATTAATTCAAAATTTACTTTAACTATCAGTTCGCAAGTAAAGAAGAACCGGCAAGAAATTTTCCGCCACCCTTTTTAATCGCAAATTTTTTAGTCATACAAATTGTTTGAATAGAAGCAAATCAAGACCCAGGGTAAGGATCATTTAAATATTAATGTAACTAATAAATATGGTAATAAAGTGTTAATGGACAGCAATAAAACTCAATATTTTGTTTGCGTGCTATATAAAAAAAATGTATGCCTGTACTAGTGTACACACGTAAGTAGTGATACTTCTTTTTCGTGACCGTAGTTTTGTGTGAAATTGGGTAAATAAAGTTTAACAAATGGCTTTTATTATCATAGACATGAATACAAATAATACAATTATTTCATTTTACCTTATTACTACTTAGATTATTACAGAATTGCAATATAATTATCACTATCATTGTTATCGTTATTATATATTTTCGTTATTAATGGCTTATGGTAACTGAGTAAACCATAAAATTTAGTAACCGAGTAGAAACGCCATCAATTGTAGTGCCGGATTTTGTCAAATAAATATCATAGCCAAGTATTAGAAAAAGAGATAAAATTTCTTACTTTTTTTGGAATTTCACTGGAATTACAATTATTTTATATTTTAAGTACAATTATATTTACATAACTACAATTATTAACAACTAAATCAGTGTAATTGTACAGTTTTAACTAAAGTGTTAATTTGTCTCTTAATATCACAACATTAACACAATGTGACAAAGAGAGAAAAAATAATTGTTCATTAACTTTGAATGTTAAATAGTAGCAGGTCCCATTAATAATAATCTTATTAATTGCCGATGTTGGAGGTGCTTCAGATTTTGGTAATGCTTCATTATTGTTTATAACAGGTACAGTATACAATAATTTTTCATTCCGCACTGGCTCAGCTTGAGAAATGGCTGTTGTGAAGACATTGGTAGGTTTCAGACTAAATTCACTTAGCATATTCATTTTAACGTCAAATATTAAATATTCTATTCTCTTTTTTGCAAGTAAAAGGATTCTTTCACATTTTAGTGAACGCAGTTTATTTGCAATGTATTCATCGAATACTGAAAATTCACCTCTCTTTGCTGTTCATGACTGATAATGGCATTACGACTAGTAAACTAAGTCGGAATCCAATATATTATCAGTTCTTGCCATTTTAGGTAGTGGTGATAAGGCATCATTTTTAGTCTCATCAAGTGATATTGCATTATCAGTTGATGTTGAATATTTAAATATCCTGAAAAGTGATAGGAGATAAAGTTGTCTTTCAAATGTCACAATTCATCCTAAATGGGGCAATAGCGTATATCTTAAGTAATCTATTAAAATACATTCTATTACTAATTATCTAAACTTAATTACGATTTAGGCCAATTGTATAATTGCAATGACAGTAAGTAATTTGCTTTGAATATACTTTTTATAGGAATACAACTTACCAAATGAACAAGTCTGTATGGCTTATTTGAGTCCTTTAAAAAGTTAAGTAATCATAGGCATACCAATTTGTAACGTATCATTGAGAACGGGTTAGAGCCTCCCGAGCTAATTCTCTGTTATATTGAGTGCTTAAATGCTGTATTTTCTTTGTTATGTCGAAAACCGAAGCTCTTGTCTGCATTTTTGTTTCTCGCGCCTAGTTTCACAATTGCTAGGATTCCAAAGCGCTGCATTTACTTGATGTAATCCATTTCAAAACTTTCAATAAAACATCGGATTCAACCTACGATCGATCAAGTAATTTGTAGTTGGTATTAAATAATTTTGGTTCATACTACATACACTTTTTGAACGGATTATTTTTATTATTATTATTTATATTATTTTTAAAACTAATAGTTATTTAAATAATTCTATATTTTAAATGTTTTCCGACGTTTCGCGTACTTTTCAGTCACCTTGACCACGCACACTGAAAAGTACGCGAAACGTCGGAAAAAATTAAAATTTAGAATTATGTAAATAACTATGTTTTAAAAATAATACATAGCTTTAATCCGTTCAAAAAGTGTTTTTCTTAATCATTTTTATCGTTATTATATATTTTGTTATTCGAATCTCTTCGAATCAACCGTGGAAAAAGAAAAAGATAGCGCGTGACGGAAAAATGCGACGGAAAGTTTTTTTCCAACGCCGATGAAGAAGTTACACTTCAAATTTTTTCAATTTATAAAACCTAAAGGTGGATCTTGTGATGTTTTCATTAAATTGCAAGATAGCAATTGATACATAAAATAGAAAAAGCCCTCCAGTTACTAGGGTAATTCACACTCCTCTTATTTTTTACATTATGTATTTATAAAATACATATTATGTCCTTCGTATATAGAACTGATATATTATCATATACCTAATCCATCATTATCAAATTCATTTTCAAGTACACAATATAACACTTAAACTAATTAAACGCTTAATGTTTAATACAATTTGTCCATTGTTGGTTTTTGTTAATACTTTTAGTAGCTTTATTATCTTAATAAGTTCGTGAAGCATACATTCACTAGATTTGATAAATTTATTTCAATATTATATCATTAGCTTTCAATATAAATATAATACCTAATATATTTAGAACATCTAATGAAGTTTATTAGTGACTGTTTTCACATTTGATATATACAAATAAAATATACCATCGTTTTACTTTAATATTATAAGCAATAAATCTAGGTAACACTGAAAATGTTTAGAAAATGAAAAACGGCTTAATGTAGATAGTTGCAAATACTTTTATTATTTTTCGAAGTAATCTCCGTTCCTCTCTACACATTATCGAATTCGATGGAACCACTGAGAAAAGCAGTGGGCCAGATCTTCCTTAGGGGTCTCTTCTATGACATTTCCGTACGTTTTTACCGCATTTTCAGGACTCGTAAAGCGAATACCTCGAATTTTATCTTTAGTTCTTGGGTATAAATGAAAGTTACAGGGCACCAGGTCAGGACTTTATGGCAAAAGACTCATTATCTCGACACCTGCAAAACTCAAATATTCACCAGTCCATGCAAAGGTGTTTCTGTTCGTCGGTTAAAATATGGGAATCCATCTTGTACAAAACTTCCTGACGACATTTGTTCGTGTAATATTTTTTGAACTTGACTCATACCAAGGCCTAGGCTTGGCCGGATCTGCTGATAGGTCACTCTTTTATCTTCCTCTATCATGCGTCGCACAGCACTGATGTTATCTTCAGTGGTCTCTGTTACAGAACGTCCCTCACGCGGATCATCATTGAGATTGTTATGTCCACGCTTAAACTCGTTAAACCAATTTTAAATAGTGGCACGAGATGAGGCTTCATTAAGAAATGCTAATCGTAGCCTAACATAGCTTTGTTGTTGAGTAAGCCCACAACGAAACATAATAAATCATTAACCGAAAATTTTCTCGCGTGAGGTTCACTAAGGTCATTTTCACGTCTAACAAGGGTTTTAAATTTGCCGCCAATTCACAAAAACAAATGACAACTGAATGCAATATATATAATATGCATTAGGTAACCAAAGAGTTCTAAAATTGAAAATCAAAAAAGTTTTCATTAGTAATATTTCTGGGAACTGCTAGCCAGTTCTAAACATATTTAGTGTTACCCACGTACTATTTACAACAAAAAAGCATCTTACAAGCTACATAATGTATTTCTTTAAATTTAAGAACCATTACAAAGGCTTACGTACAATATAAAATATATCAACAAAAGATATCCAATACAACCAGGCCGTGCGAAATTCAGAAAACAATAGCTTAAAAGAAAAGAAAGGAAATATTTACCTACTAATTTGCTAGTATTCTCGATATTATTATATTAATTTTCATATTGTTAGTAAGATTAATATTTATTTAATTAAACGTTAAATTTTAAGTAAAATCAGTGAAGTGAATTATAGTGATTGTCATCATTGGAGTGTTTAATTTCCTACCCTAAGAACTAGATCAACGAGCCCGTACAATATCAATATAAATAAAAACTAAAACTCTTAACTGAAATAATATAGATTCTAGTTAAGAGTCATTATGATTTTACGAGAACGTTTAAAATAACAAGATAAAATGAAATTTATTTAATAACATAAAAACACCTTTTCGATAAAACGTCCATAATATTCATTTAAAACATTAGCCATTAAAAATGGCGATACCGGTTCCTATTTATAGCAAACAGCAGCTTTTGAGGTCACGTAAAAACATAGCGGATAAACGAAGTATTTTCTAAATTGCCGAAACATTCATTGGCCGTTG
This sequence comes from Pieris brassicae, assembly GCF_905147105.1. Lineage (NCBI taxonomy): Eukaryota > Metazoa > Arthropoda > Insecta > Lepidoptera > Pieridae > Pieris > Pieris brassicae. The sequence continues at coordinate 18,218,001 of NC_059666.1, read as the reverse complement.
ACTACCGAAAAACGTGAGCGTTAATGTGTCTTTTCGTAGCACTGTGATGGCATCGCTTATTGTATCACGACTCGCGTCTTTTGGGCGTAGGCTACCAAGTCGACACGAGCTGTCATTTTCAGAAAAAAAAATAGTTTTCGACTTTCTACTCACACTACTGTTAAGGCATCTTGTCTAAGCCCTCTGTACTTAATTTTGTAGTCTATGGTTATAGTTTATTTAAATTGATTAAAAATTATAATAATATTATGTACATATGTGTTTGGTGTATACATTATTCTCTAAACTGTACATTCTTTATAAATATTAAATGAAACAAATATACATAATAGAATAATTCTTGTATTTGCACCGGATTAGCTGTGCATGGTTTTGTTTAAACTAATTCCCCTCTAATTAAATATGTATAGTTTTTAAACGTCGTGAAAAGTATTATTTGTAGTCATAGTATGTCATGGAAACGTCTTTAGAAGACAAATTGCTTCAAGACATAATAAAAAGTGATAATAATGCTATTTTACAACATATTTCCAGGGGGGCAAATCCAAATAAAATAACTAGCCATGGAAAAACGTGTTTGGGAGAGGCATCTAAATTGGGTAACACGGTTGTTGTACAAATATTACTTGATTCATATAATGAAAATGTAGCGTCAAAGCAAGGAATCATTTTTAAGAAGTGTAATAGGTCACATAAGAGGAAATTGAAAAGTGTTGGACCTCATGATGGAAGTGTTAGTAAATTTAAAAATACCAGTGAAGAGCTTTATCAATGTCATAAGCAAAATATAAATGGCAAGGAAATTAAAAATAATGAAAAAATAAATCAGGATATCTTGGTATCTTTGAATAGTGATGGTTCTAGTAGTGACAGTAGTAGTGAAAGTAAAGCAGGAAACACAAAACCTCAGGCAGCCAGTGTTGCTACATCTCTTCATGTTGATCTTGAATGGGATGAGGATATCGGTACAGCTGCACCTATAACACATGAAGATGAAACTTGGTCATCAATTTACAGGTGGTATGCTGCTATATTAGAAAAAACAGGTGCAGCATTAGCTTCAGCATCAAAAGTTACTAATGGAATTAATCAACAAGATGCATATATGAGAACAGCCTTACATTATGCAACAGAGCAAGGACATACTGAAATAGTAAAATTATTACTTGATTCTGGCAGTAAATTAGATGTAACTGCGGGAGATGGTCTTACTGCATTGCATATAGCTGTTATAAGAAACAATATTCAAATAGTTAATATGCTGTTGTCAGCTGGAAGTCACATAAACTATAAAACTCACGAAAAAATGACAGCCTTGCATTTTGCAGCTTCTAGGGGATTTTTAGAATTAGTAAAAATTTTAGTATCCAATGGAGCAAATTTAGAAGCTAGAGATACCAATGAACGAACTGCTTTATACTTGGCAACTGGAAGAGGCCACATCTATGTGATAAAATATTTAATATCTTCTGGTGCCAATGTTAATGGTGAAGAAATCCATGGGTATACTCCACTATGTGAAGCTGTTTGGCAAAAATATACTCAAGTTGTAGAAGTTTTGTTAACTTCTGGTGCTCGAGTTACACATTCTCACAAACTTTTACACAATGCTGTAATGCAAGGTCAAAAAGATATAGTCAGAATGCTTATTAATCGAGGAGGTGGTATAAATTTGTGTGATGACGCAGGGGACACTGCTTTATTATTAGCTGTTAGATTATCACACATTGAAATAATCAAAGAACTATTACAAAAGAAAGCTAATATAAATTTGTGCAATAATATAACAGGTTCTAATGCTTTGCATATAGCAGTTGAAAGTTTTAAAGACCTAAATCAGTTTGAACAATTACTTTTACTATTACTGGAGGAAAAAATAGACATGAATGCAACAGCTTTAACTGGCGACACAGCTCTAAATAGAGCACTATTATTACAAAAGGATAATGCAGCAATATTACTTATTCGCCATGGAGCAGATGTAAATACAATTGATTTTCAATCATGTGGGTTAGACAACCTATCAATGGTTAAACGGAGGGCAACAAATCATTTAGCAAGACTATTACTTAAAGCCGGTCATTACAGGCCTGAACTTGAACAGTGTTGTATACAAAATAAAGATACAACTGCATATTGGTTGCATCAGATATGTAAAGAACCTTTTAGTCTATTAGATATTTGTAGGATTCAAATTAGATTACTTTGTAGACAAAAACCACTACATCAATGTATACCTTCATTACCAATACCGATAAGCCTACAAAGATTCTTAATGTTTGAAGATGAAATTTAATTAATCCTTTTACTTTTATAATTTACTATAGGCTACAGTAAGCCTGTATTGAAATCACCAGTAATCTCATTTGTCCAGTATTTATGTTATTCTTCTAAATATTTAAAGTATTATTACCTAGTATAAATATAATTTGTTATAGTATAATAATTATTAACATAGATAAGTTATGTTTTTGGAGGTCAAGAATGTGTTGTTATGTATATTTATTTTAATGACAGCCATTGTATGGACAACACAATTACTAGTTGGGGCCTATAGTACATTTATCAATAAGTTTTTTATGAATACATTGGTAAAAATTAGGGTGCGCGGTAATAAGTACCTAAATTAAATATGTTGTACGGTAAATTAAAATCGCTTTTTACTCGTGGCGTTTTTGTACTCTTAAGCTGATATTAAACACACTACGACCAAACAACGCACAGTTAGTACTATATTATAAAATAAATGACTAGCATCAATTGAATATTTCGGCTTAATAACGTGATTTAATCTTTTAGTAACTTTAGTACTAGAAATCATAATGGACAAGATTAATGACTGTCTGTAGGTTACGCACTCGACTAAGTACGAATCGAACTTCTGTTTGTCGAAATTCAATGCATTTTTGACGTCTCCCGTACGTCAACCTAAGAAAAGCTGTTTAGTTGTTTTTTGCGAATAAATTGATGTATTTCAACTAATACTATACATATATATTATTGTAGTTAAGGGGCTCAACTTAAGAGGGCGTAACTTTACATTTTTGTCGGGAGTGGCTTCTATTCCCGAATATATTAATTAATATACACTATGTACTTCGATAGTATTGCCTATTTTGTCGTTGTCACATTAAACATTTTAAGCCGGCTTGTTTATTCATTTAGTATTATAATTGTGGATTACAAACTAAGTAAACATTTGCACATCTCATTAAAAAAAGCATTAAATAATGTAAAAATCTAACAATGAGCTTGCTTTTAGAATACAAACATTTATTTCCTATTGATAGCATTCAAAAGGTGTGTGAACTATTTGAAGAACAGTTGCGTTCGGAGAAGGAACCAGATTTGTCCTTTTTCTCAATTATTGTTGGAGCCGTTGAAAATAATCTTACTAATATCAAAGCAAGCGACAAAGATGTAAATCTAGGTAACAATAAATTCAAAATGAAGTTTCCCTCATTAACATGGGATGAAGTAAAGTCTTTATACGAACGATTCACTTCTTTGATGAAATGTGGCGTGGATGCAAAATTACTTGGCGGCGAATATTCAACACGAGAATTAGTAAAACGAGTTGCAGATGTCGTTTGGAACTCGTTAACACGTAGTTACTATAAAGATAGAGCACACCTTCAGTCAATATATAGTTTTTTGACAGGAAATAAGTTGGATTGTTTTGGTGTTGCATTTGCAGTTACAGCTGCTTGTCAAGTATTAGGTAAAAATGATGTACATCTTGCTCTCTCTGAAGATCATGCATGGGTGGTCTTTGGGAAAGGTGGAAAAGAAACAGCTGAGGTATAATATATGGTACAAACTTTCCTTTTATATTTATATAAAATAACTATCTATGTTTGTGAACTATGCTGCTGTGCCAATAAAAAAAATTGTTTACACTTTATTGGATAGAACCATACAAAATAAAGTATCAAGTTGAATTTTGAATGTTCAAGTGATAAAGTATTATATTTATAAAATATATACTTATTTGTTTATAGGTAACTTGGCATGGTAAAGGTAACGAAGATAAAAGAGGAAGATCTGTAGGTGATGGTGTTCTTGCACATTCTTGGCTGTATGTGGCTGGGAAACCAGTAATATGTACTAGAGTTATGGAACTTGCAGCTTTAGTCTCATCTGTCAACTCCACTTTAACTCCGACCATTGATGTCCATGAAGTTTCTCTAATGCAGTATAAACTTCTATGGCTACTGTATGACAAAGGTATATTATTATTAGGCTATAAAAAATGAATGATAGAAAAGCTTTAACTGAATATTACCTTACATGCAATGTCATGTCATGGTGGAGTGGAGCTTATACACTCTATAAGACCTAGATGTAACTAAATGTTATCGAAATATTAATGGCATTTTGACAGCTGGCGCCAAAGATATGAATGGTTTAATAAAATTCCAGGTCATCTGGACACATACCCTATGGCCTTGGGGAATCTTGCTGACTTAGAGGAGCATATGTTATCAAACTATCCTGATGAATCTAAGCAATGCATATTCAAAGAAACTATAGACACAAAACCAAATACCCCAAAACCAGACTCCACAGCACTCTATCTACAAGCAATCCGTTCATCTAGAAGCCACTATGATGATCGTCATGTTTATCCATATACATTTCAAGGTGGTTACTACCACCGCCATAAGATGTACAAGGAAGCTTTTCATGCTTGGGCCTGTGCAGGAGATGTTATCAGACAGTTTGTATTATTATTGGTTGCTATTTATTATTCAGTCCAACTTATTTTTAAAAATTTCAACTAGCTCAACATAATACTTTAAATTAATTCTTCCTAATATGTCTGTAGGAACATACATATTAGGAAGAATTTATTTTATTTTTATAAGTTCCTAAGATTTATATTGTATTAAATTTATCTTTCAGTTACAATTATTCCCGTGATGATGAAGAAATTTATAAAGAATTCGCGGAAATAGCAAATGAGTTAATACCACAGTTAATGAAGGCCGAAAGTTCCGGGCATTCTGCAAGGTCAATCTTGAAGGATCCTGAGTGTTTTGCATCTTTATTGAGGTAAAGTTGAATACTGCTGAACAATGTTCTTCAATCAAGTTATTTAACAACTGTTTGTTTTATTAATTATTAATTAACACCAGAATTTTATGACTATTACTATAGTTAAAGATTCTCTAAAGTCAAATGCATTATGTATTTCAACATATTTTTTACTGTAATGTTGTAATAGATTTGAATAAACACACAGATTTTATGATGGCATCTGTAAATGGGAGGAAGGCAGCCAGACACCAATTCTTCATATTGGTTGGGCTAAACCTCTTGTAAGCACTATATCAAAATTTGATTCCGAGGTGAGGGCTCAAGTCAACATTGTTTGCAATACTGATAACAACCATATCGGTGAGGATGTACCTACACAATGCGAAACTAATTCAACCGGAAGCAATGATAGCTGGAATGATGCTTCAAATGTAGAAATGACAGTTCGAGAACAATTAACGGCAGCAGTTAACAGCAGGCCTCGGGTGACACTTTTCAGTCATAAAATGGCTGCTCTAAAGCCTTTGTTGCTTGCAGAACGATTAAACACTCATGCTTTGCAATTGCAATTGACTGCTCAAAGCCAACTTCAACGGCCCCAAACACAACGGCGTGATGATGAAGAACAGAATAGTGGTTCAGCAGGACGCGCTAAACGAGCTCGTCGGGAGCGATAAATTATTTGTTTGATGGCCTAGGGAGCGGCAATATAATTTCTTTATGTCGTGGCCTGATCCTAGAATTCATAATTCCATTAAATGTTTGATTATTCATTTACTTGGTTATAGCATTTAATATGGCTATATTTCATGAAATGATCAATTCTATGATCAGCCTGTGACATGCACAATACAAACAATGAATACATACATGAGTATGTCTTGTAACATATATAAATTAAAAAAATAATGGTATTCTTGTTTAGATTTACCTACAACTAGCGGTTTAGTTAACTATTTATTTACCTCAAAAGTGAAATAAGTTTTTGACTCCCCCTATCTGAAAGTTTCTTGAATCAATTGTATTTTAAAGAGATGTATTTTTATTTTTTATTAGAAACTATATAATCATAAGCTACGATACTCTAAGTACAAAATAGCTTGCATTTAACTAAAATTTAAGTATTGTGAGATTTTCGTTAAATTGTAGATGTTTTTTAGGTTTCTGGTATAGAGTCAAACTCTTATCAATTTAAATTTCCTTATTAGAGTATTACTTATTTAAATCGATGTGCAAATTTAACTCTACGTAGTGGATGTCTGTTTACATAATATTTAAAGAAATGTCTTTAAAGCTTTGAGTAAATTTTCTTATGTTGGAATTGTAAATTTGACTAAGTTTAAAAAGAGGCTTAAGAAAAATTGTTCTTATATTTTAATTATTGTAAATATAACATAATTTATATAAAACCATGTTTATTTTTGTTCAAAGCTAACGATAAAATTTGACATGATTTACAAATTATTCAGAATTTCATTGTTTATTTTGATAATGATTTTGTGCTTACCCAGCGACTTTTTTTATGTCACTAAGTGCGAAATAGTGCATTTAATTGTGGCACTAAATCTACTCCAGGGTTTTTTTTATCCAGGTATTTTGTTTTGAGAGGCCTAAAGACCTACCCTATTATACTATAAGACAAGTGCTCGCTAAATAACCTAATTAAGAGGTATCACTGTTTTAAGTTGTTACCTAGCTCCGTCCCTATTTCGTTACGACCTCAAATAACTCTAAAAAGTTGATAATTATATTCTGTATAGATACCGGCAAACATCTTGAACAATAAACAAGGGAGTGGCATCGTACACAGCGCGGGACTCAAACGTCATCTGATTTACCAATCACGCGATCGACACGTCACTCTCCCAGTAATACCTAAAATCGCTTCTGCGCAGGCAAGGACATTTCTTCAAGATGTTTGCCGGTATCTATACTTAGTATTCTTAATTCGTAACTTATACAAGTAAAATAGTCGTGAAACATAACTTGTTGTATGCACATATATTTCTATTTTTTTTTGTTGCACTGGATTGTGTTATTTTGTGGTTATACTGTATTTAAACGTTTTTTATGTATCATAATATTCTAAAATTATTTCTTTTAAGGCTTTATAATTTTAACTATTTGTCCAAACCCTGATAATTTAATTAATTATCGTTTTCATATTATATCATATTTTTATAGTTTTCAGATATTTGTTACTACAGTGTAGGAAATAGTAGTTAAATGGAGCTACCATTTGTATAATATTACCAATTGATTAATATAGATATACAAAAAAATTTAAAGAGAATTATTAAACACTCGGCCTTATTATTAAATACCGATTAAAGTTATTGTCGTATTTGATAACATTTTTTGTATGGAAATATCATCGCAACTCTGGTAACTATCCAGATACTATTTTCTCACGTATATAATAATGCCGTTTATTTTAGATCCCAAAAGTTTCATACACAAACCATCAACCCTGATTAAATATCTGTTAATAGATAGAAGCTTGGTCAAATAATTACAACTTTGTAAATTCATTGATTCTATAGTGTATAGCAATTCAAAGTAATAAAACTGTATTAAAATATTTTTTGTTTTTGTTTTACTCTCGCCTATATTAACGGTATTGGAAATAATTAAATGATCAATCGATTATAATCGCTGATCTACAAATACGATTATATGACGTGAGTTATGTTGAGTGGCGGTTGTTCAAATAAATGAAACACTGAAGCTTAGTGTCAACTGTCTTGTTTAAAACTTGATCTTATAACTAACATTAAATTTGGGGTAGTTGGTTTGGGGGGTTGCGACGCTGGACTAACAAAATCCGTAACTTAAGTTATTTATTAAAACTATGTGACACATTTGTTTTCTATAACGAATATAAGTAATGTTGATCTGTTGTACATTCTCGGAAACGAGAATGTTTTATTATAATTTATAAATGTACGAAAAACTAACGGGCTCATTTATTTATACCGAAACGAACACTTTATTGGTATTGTACTTTTTGTAAATGTCATGTAGAGAATTAAGTATAAAAAATATTTCATAGAACAAGTTAGATAACAGTGACTATTTACTGATTTTGTTGCTTGGTAACCGATCCAACAACCGTTTGGGTGAACAGTTGTGCTACTAAGAAAAACGATTATTGTATTTAACAATTATAAGTTATGTCAATTCCAGAAATAGCATCCAAATTAGTAAAAAATTCATTTACTGAATTGAAGAAAAATAGTTCCTCTAGTACTATTATAATAGTTGGGAGTAAAAATGTGGTAAGTGCCTACATGTCTTAAAGGGTATTAGAAAGTGTTATTGAAGTAAGACCTTGATGAAGTATAGCATCTAAAATGTATTAATACCCTAGTTTCGAGTACGCCAATAGAACCTATTTTATTTGGCCGTTGTCACTTCGTTTGTAAAGCATATGGCTTGTAATCATAGTTATCAACCACAGAATCGGATTTCTATGCGTACCAAAACAGAAAGTGTTAATATACTCAGGGGTAATATACTCAGCAGGGTATCACCTGCTTTCTTTAAATATCAGTTGAAGTCATAAATGTAACCCACATCCGGTTGGAGGCGACATTACTTTCTTCTACTATTCGCTTTTGCAGGGAAAATCGTCTTTAATAAATACTTTTCTTGAAAAAAATGAAGCACCACGTGAGACGTTGGTATTGGAATATTCTTTTGGAAGAAAGTCAATTCAAAAACATGGAATTGATAAAACGATATGCCATGTATGGGAGTACGGAGGTAAATTGGAAATGATGAAAGAAGCACTTACTGCCGTTCCGGTAGAGCATAATTTCTATTTTTGTATTATGGTTGACTTAAATAAAAGCAGGAGTTTATGGAACGTCTTAGAAATTAGCCTGGAAACTATTGCAAATATTTACAAGAATCCAGATACGTCACCAGAATTAGTAATTATAGGAGGAAACTATGATCTTTTTAAAAATATAGGTACGTACGACATGTTAAAATTATACATTTTTTCAAGCAATATAATAAAAAAGATAGACAGGTACTTACTGGAGTAATCTATAATCTATCTAGAGAGATACGACGATGTGAGACGTTTGTTCGTAACACAGTAGATAAGTAATTTCGGGAAGTATAAAATTGTTTGTTTTCTAATACCAAACATATGTTACAGAATCTGAACTTAAAAAACTCATTTGCACAACCTTAAGAAGTGTTGCATTTTTATATAAGGCACATCTTATTTTTTATTCCCAAAATGAGGCACCTTTAGTGAAGAAAGCAAAGGATATGTTTTATGGAATGGGGTTTGGTAATGGTATATCTTTGAAGGATAAAAATTCAAATTATTTAAAGCCTCTTATAATACCAAAGGGTGTTGATAGCTGGGAAAATATTGGTGTGTCGCCGTCAAATCTGGGTCAGGTAATTTTTATTAAGTAACGTAAAGTATTAAGTAAAAGTCTTAGCAATAATTTCTTTATTTATTAGTTAGTATTTTTACAGATAAAAGCGCGTTATATTTCGAAAATATCATTGGAGCCGACAATAACAATCAAAAGTAATTACTCAGAGGTACAACGAACCCATCCTGAACCCATATTGGATTCGTTGGCAGCTTTAAAGTGTGAAGAATTACTTAATCTACAATATTTCGATTCTTCAATTAAAGAGCATTTATCTTATTTAACTTAAAATATATATTGTTTAAAGACCCTCTTTGTTTTGTGCTTTCACCCTAGAATTCAGCGATAGGAGAGCTTTCTGCGCGAGGGGATGCTCAGTGATAGCTAAACTGTTTTGTAAACAGCGACGAGCTAGAATTAAATCACCAGAGGCCTGAAAAAATAAAAAAATAAATGTTTTTTATGATGTACTGTACTGTAGACAGGCGTTTTGCCGTCATCCTAGCTATATCAAGTGGCAATTCGGTCCAATGGTGAAAATGTCTGAGTCTAGTCTTGCTTGCGAAACATACCCATATTAAACCTGGACAAATTGCGGGTGAGAACTTGCACTCCTTCGCTGTTTTAGTATGAGAAACATTAAATTCAGTAGTGAGAGGCTTTTAGTGACGTATTTAGAAGTTCATCATACTTGGGATGTGTGGAACCGAACTCATCAGTCTTCTATGTCTTCAATTGGGACATCCTAACATTAGATATTGACAAACTGGGACTAAGAGTCGGTGAACTATGTCCACCATAATATAAGTCCCACCGTCGGTTTAAACGTTTTTGCAAACAAACTTGTGTCTGAACATGGAGTCTCAGACTGGGTTCGACTAAATCTAGACACAAGTTTGCGTGTTTTCAGCTTTAAAAATACGTTGACATATCGAGTGAAGCGCAAATTCCGACTCACATAGAGTATTGTTCTCGCCTCTGGGCGGGAGCTGCAATACCAGCTCCTTCTACTTGATCGTGTTCAACGAAGAGCTATTTGACCAGAGAGTGTACCAATCCTTAAAAGGCTAGCAACGCACATACGAGCGTTCTGGCGATGTGAGTGTTCATGGGTAATTCGAGTCCACTTAAGATCAGGTAAGCATTCTACCCGTTTGTTATATAAAACAAATCCGAATACAAATGTTCCTTTAAAAATATTCCACATGAATCCACTTACAAAAGAAACATGCGCAAGATTGAACCAAATGTTTGATCGCGCTTTTAAACTTGTTGAAAAATAGAGGGCTTGTCTAAAACATGGAAGAATGAGGTCCCATTGATTGCAGTACAAACAACACAACCCTAAATTGTTGTAAATTTCTGGTCCGGGCATGTGAGTTGCCAAGATTCGTCTGAAACCAAATTTCTATGATTTAGCGTACCCCTAATCCAAGGGACATTACTATGTCTGATTCGTTGGAGAAATAAATGACAAATGATTCGCCGCGAATAAAACCCAGGCCGTCAGCTGAAATCATATACAATAGTAAGCATTGCATGTGTGTTTTAAGGTGTAGTACCTATAATTTTCGAAAAACGATCTGGTCATGATGTCTTTTTCACTTACCTGTAATATCTTAGAGCAATTTCTGGTTGATCATTATAGAAATTATACATAGCTATATTAGCTACGGCTTCCATGTTCGATGGATTTTGTAGTGCAACCATTCTATAATATTTAACTGCTACGGCTGAGTTACCCATCATCTCATGAATTCTTGCCTGCTCCAGTAAAAGTGGAGTATATTCGTGGAAAACGGACAATCCCTGTTTACAAACATCTAGTGCTGAAAGAGGCTGGTTAAGATTAACGTACATAGCTACCAAACGTAAATAAACCGAAATGTGTTTCTGTTGCTTTAATGATCGTCTTAAACAGTCTTCAGTATTTCTATGCATTCCAAGAGCGTAATAACATCGCGCTAATGAGTAACTCCACCACCAATCATGTTTTTCGTCGAGTTTTTTGACTTGAAATATTACCTCTATTGCCTGAAAGAGTATACAGTGGCTTTAACATGGACAGTGCTTATTCCACATTTTCAGCGAGAAACTATGTCGACGAGTCCCAAAGATGTTCAGCATCCATTGACTTGGGAATTACCAGCTTTCCACACACGATATGTCATAGATCACACTTCTACTTTGTTTCTTACTATCGATAATCATATTAGCGAGGTGAGAATGTATATGTAAATAAATCTTTGGGGATGTTGGTAAGAAGACAGTTCCTAGTTCATAATGAGAGGTCGTTTATGATGTTCATAAAAATATGTAATATGTCTTACCTTGCGAACATTACTTTCACAATAATATATATATTCAAACAACGTTTTCGCTGCAGGCATGAAATATTTATCATCTTCAGAAATAAATCTCAGGATTACTGGGGCGTCGGAATAGGTTGAACCTGCTGCTGCAGCAGTTGCAGCTCTAGAGAAACGAGAAGCTGTAAGCAGAGTGGAATGGGCAGTTCGAGCTCGACCAGCTGTTCCTGTCCTTGACCCAAGTGTAGTTGTTGCTAATCTTAGCTCTTGCTGAAACAATAACAAGTCGCTTTTAGATTTTACACTCTACGAATATTTACTTATCACTTATAGAGAGATAGTTTAAGAGAGCGAGAGGATACATTTTTGAGTACCTAAATAATATGTAGGATTTAATAAAATATAATTATACATACGTTATTAGCAGTTTTTATTTCTCTTTGAAATGATGTTCCTGGTCTCGAAGTTTTCGCTATACCTGTATTTATCAAATCATCGTTATGTACATAGAATTCAATCTCCTCGTATCCATTTCCTGCTATTTTAGCCTGCACTGTCATAGCTCGCATTCGAATAAATTCCACAAATTTATTATTAACGTTTTTGGTCATATTTTGTGAAAGATTAATACACTTGTGGTATTGCTTTGTTTTATAAAGATTTAGAATTCTGTATTCAATATCCATAGTGTTTAAAATTGGAATATTAGTATGTATGAATGCGTTGCTATGGTAATTAGAAGTCAATATACTTAATCATAACGTTTTCCTTTTTCTTTTTCAAAGTATCGATTTGATTCTTAAGATACATATACTATCGGTAATTCGACGTATTCCCGTTAGGAAGGTAGGGGCGACTATTTGTGATAATTTTAATCCATATGGATTATGCAGAAGTGGACCGTGGGGTTTGACTGTGGGTACGCATGCGGCCGGCTACTGGGTTCATGCATACCCTTCGTCAAATACAGGAACATTTCTTGAGCCTGACACTCTCCGAATCGCTACCAGTCTTCGGATTGGGGTTCCGGTCCGCGCTCCTCATAAATATCCTTGTGGCAGTGATGTCGACATGCTACGACATCACGTACTGCCATACCAAAAAAGTGCAAGCCGCTAGTTACCAAGGCATAACCCTTGGTAATCGCTGACGTTGCACTCAGCGATTTCGCCGACTATAGTTTATTTGAAAGTTAATTATTGTATTCGTATTATTTAGATTTAGATCAGTCTTGTAGTAGATTTCAAATTGTAAAGACTTATAAATAAATAAATTCTTTTTTTTAATGTCTTTTCGGTCTGCCTGAACTTAACTGGCGCAGTCGGTAGGATTGCACGTTTAACTAGGAAAACCGCGAATCAAACTCTTCAAAGTCCCCCGGTAAACGGCGACTGCCTAGTCGCGTTACTGCAATCCAAAGGAACCTCATCAAGGGCGGTCACCGAGATCCACGCGGGTACACCTGGAGCATTGGGCGTTCCCTCGTGCTGCTACGAGACTCGACAAGAAATGCAGTTGCTGGTCTGGTGAGTACTCTCGCTAAGCCAAGTTTCCTGCTCTATTTCCTGTCCTAGATATAGTTTTTTTTTATATATATAATTAATGAGTGTTTCAACCTAAAATCGGTTTAAAACTTTAACATTATAACAATAGGCTATTGTCTTGTTCTCACATCGGACGGGCATTCCTTAGCGTCACGTTACGCGTATTGTTAAGTGTAAGCGGATCTATATAGAAATTGTTATATTTTATAACTTTATTAATTCATATAATTAAATTCAAAATATGTCGCTATTAGATTCACCGCATTTTAAAATTTTGGTAGATCTTATTCCCAAATATGACGGAACTAAGAAATTACTTAATTTTTATATTAGAGAGGTAGAAAATGTTCTCGAACAAATAGAAGTCGCGGGGAGGAACCATCCCACATTGCTTAGCGTAATAAAAAGTAAGTTGAGCGGTGCGGCTGTAGAGGCAATCGCCTATGAGACTAACTTAGATACGTGGAACAATATAAAGACAGCTCTTATTCGTCGCTTGGGCGAACCTCGCAACGAAATTCAAGTAATGCAGGAGCTTACGAGGTCGCGTAAATTTAAAAATGAGAACGCCGAGTCCTTTGGCAAACGACTTCGTGAGTTACTGGACACCCTGTTATCTATAGGAAACCATGCTAATAAAGGTTATTATGAGGAAATGATAATTGAACAGTATGTTAATAATCTAGATTTCCATGTTTCATTAGGCGTTAGAATAGCGAAACCAGATACACTAGAAATGGCGATAGTGGCAGCTAGACAGGAAGAAGCGCGACTTGCTCTTAACAAGCCGGGCCCTTCGACATTCTATAACGGTACGTTTAGGCAAAAGGAACCGAACTTTCCTCAACATTCACATAACAACAGGTTACCCTTCCCATCTCGACTACATCTTCCACCCACACATCCTTAATTTAGACCTGATAACTATGTACCTCAAGAGAACAATATGACCCCAGAACAACGGCAACAGCTAGTTAAGTCGTTACTCCCATGGAAGAACCAACAAGGAGGTAGAAGCTCTGGAAACTTCCGTAAATCACTCAATATTCCTCAACAGGGTCATCATGCACATAAAAATTCGGATGTCACCATGCGGTCAGTGTCAAAACCCCAAAAAACCCCATATTTAATTGAAGAGGTATTTTATACTGAGAATAACCCTTATAATTCGGACCCGGAGTTCCAAGGTACATGTTATAATTGTTACAATAGTCTACAGGACGAAAGCGATGTCGAACCAAATTCTTGCCAGGAGGAAGCCGAATACAACCCGGATTTTCACGAAGCTCAGGGAGAGGAAGATCGGAGGTAGTGAAAATCAACGTCCAAAATACCGACCATCTACCGTACATAGAGCTGCCGGAGTTTCAAGGTAAGTTCTTAGTAGATACCGGTGCCAGTCGGAGTGTTGTTTCATCTGATGTTATTTTTGGCAATATTTGGGAACAATTGGTTGAGTTCGAGCCTTTCGAAATATCCACCGCACATAGTAGATCACGTCATAAGTACATAGTACACCTCCCGTTACCACAAATTTTTAACACAGATACAATTCATAAATTTTTAATTTTCGACTTCGACCCAAAATATAAGGGACTAATAGGATGTGACTTACTGAAACATTTAAAAAGTAAAAAAGTAAAAGTAATTGCGTAAAATTAAAATTGAGCCCAAATGTGAGAAGATAGTAAGAATAAAGACTAATTATATAGATGGACAGTATATTCATAACAAACACTATTGGTCTGAAGGTTTGGAATCCCCCACAGCGTTAGTTACAGTTAAAGCCGGTTCTTTTAAAACTACTGTTGTTAATAGTACTGACGAAAACATGTTTATTTACGATAAATCCCCTATAGAGTTGGAGGCTTATTCTGAAACTAAGAACGAGTTTGTAGAATTAAATACATTAAATGTTAACATAGACGTAGATAAAGAGCTCTGTGACAATTTGAATAAAATTCGAACTGGTCACATGAATGAGGAAGAAAAGCGAGAAATTACTAGGCTTTGTTATCGTTACCGCGACATTTTTCATTCAGAAAATGTACCATTAACTTTTACACATGCAGTTAAACATCAGTTAAGATTGTCAAATGATACACCAATTTACGTTCGTAGTTACAGACAAGCCCCACAACAACGTGCAGAAATACGTAACCAAGTTGATAATTTACTAAAGCAAGGTATTATTAGAGAAAGTATTTCACCATGGTCGTGCCCAGTGCATATCGTACCTAAGAAACCGGACGCATCTGGTAAAGTTAAATGGAGACTAGTAATAGACTACAGACGACTTAACGACCGGACAATTGAAGACAAATATCCCTTACCTAACATACACGACATACTTGACAGATTAGGACGTGCTCAATACTTTACTACCCTTGATCTTGCTAGTGGTTATCATCAAGTGGAAATGCACCCAGAAGACATAGAGAAGACAGCGTTCACTACTGAACGAGGTCATTATGAATTTTTGCGCATGCCATTTGGACTTAAAAATGCACCTAGCACATTCCAACGGTTAATGGACCATATTCTTAGAGGTTTACCGAACGTTTATACATACCTGGATGACGTTATCATAATAAGTACGTCATTACAAGAACACATAGAAAGGCTGCGTGAAGTTTTTGAAAGATTTAAAACTCATAACCTTAAGGTTCAGTTAGATAAGTCGGAATTCCTAGAAGTCCGGAAGTAAATTTTTTAGGTCATGAACTTACAGACGAAGGACTGAAACCGAATAAGGACAAGATCAAAGCTGTACTGTACTTGACTTCCCGTTGCCTAAAAACCAAAAAGAAATCAAATCATTTTTAGGACTAGAAGGTTACTACCGCAAGTTTATTAAAGACTTCGCAAAGTTAACAAAGCCTATGACAGTTTGCTTAAAAAAAGGCAGAAAAATTGTGCATACGGCAGAATTCTTAGAGTCATTTAACAAGTGTAAACAAATACTTACTAACGATCCGATATTGCAGTACCCCGACTTTGACCAACCGTTCATATTGACAACTGACGCATCTGACTTTGCTCTAGGCGCTGTGTTATCTCAGGGTAGAGTAGGATCTGATAAACCCGTAGCTTATGCGTCGCGTACTTTATCAGACTCAGAGTCGCGTTATTCCACTATCGAAAAAGAGCTTTTAGCGATAGTGTGGGCAATAAAATATTTTAGACCCTATATCTTTGGACGTAAGTTCACAATTTATACTGATCACAGACCCCTTACATGGTTGATGTCGCTAAAAGATCCTAATTCAACGTTGACGCGCTGGCGACTGAAATTGGCGGAGTATGACTTTAATGTTGTTTATAAGAAGGGACTGCAAAACACTAACGCAGACGCACTATCTCGAGTCAAGATATTTCATCACAGCATTGATTCACTTGCAGTAAACCTTGAGGATAATGAAGACGATGAATTAATTGGTCGAATATTTGAAAATGTCCGTATAACTCAACAAAATGACAGACAGACTGATGACGAACCGATGGCAGGCCCGAGTAGACAAGATGATAACTTAGACCCAGACGTACAACTAGACCCACAGAGCCCCTCAATTGAAGAATCAGCTATAGATAAAAATCAACTAACTGAGGTAGAATTAGTTAGTACTAATAATACCCAACCAGATAATGAAAATAACGGTATCCCTATTTTATCTGACGCAATCGATAGGCAACTAAAACAATTTCATATTAGGTCAACCCCAGGTACCACTTACAGAATAGAAGATAGGTCAACCAACCGACGCACTGTTATTAAAGACGTTTTTATTCCCGTAAATAACACAGAACAGGAAATAATTCGGTTTCTTAAAGAGCACACCATTGCAGATCGCATATTCCACTGTTATTTTTATAACGATGAATTGTACCCAAAATTTTGTAAAGTTTATTGTACCACATTTAATAATCGAGGCCCAAAACTTATTAGATGTACCACGCGCGTTACGCTAGTTGAGAATAAGAACGAACAGGAAGCGTTGATTAGGAAGTATCATGAAGGTAAGACAGTACACCGCGGTATACAGGAAACACTTAAGCAATTGCAGAGAAATTACCATTGGCCTAACATGTTACTTACTATTCAAAGGTATATTAACCAATGTGACATTTGTTTGAAAGCGAAGGAAAGAAACCCTTTAAGACCCCCTTTAGCAGTTACTGAAACACCTCGTAAGCCCTGGGAACATTTATTTATGGATTTATATTCAGCAGGAGGAGGTACCTTTCTCACTATAATACATAATTTTTCAAAATTCGCACAGGCAGTTCCGTTAAATGCATGCAGTAGTATACACGTAGCCGTAGCATTATTAAAAGTTTTCTCTGTTTTAGGACTCCCGCATAAAATTACAACAGACTCAGATAATAAGTTCGATAATGACGTAATTAAGGAAATTTGCTCTCTACATGATATTAACATTCATTTTACAACCCCGTATAACCCTAACTTGAACTCACCAATAGAACGTTTTCATTCAACTATAGCTGAAATAGTTAGAATTCAGCGTATGATTAATAAAGACGACCCAATTCAGTTAATTATGAAATATGCCATAATAGCTTACAACAACGCTATTCACTCGGCAACCGGTTATTCACCACACGAGTTATTATTTGGTCACACAACTTCACGTAACCCATTGGAGCTGCACTTTCCGAAGGAATTTTATCAAGATTACGTCCTAAAGCATAAGGCAAACGCAGAAGCTATACAGCAATCTGTTACTGCCCTAATGTCAAAAAATAAAGAACAGGTAATAGCCAGGCGTAATAAGCAAGCTGTAGACATCGTATTCAAGGTAGGTGAAACCGTATATAAACAGGTGGCGAAAACAGCAAGGAACGACAAAACTAAACCCGTATTTAAAGGTCCGTATAAAATTATTCACCTCCGCCCTAATAATGTAGCCGAGATAATAGGTAGACATCCAAATTCTAAATCGATTAGAGTTCATTATAAACTCCTTAGAAGGCCCCACCTTGTTCCAGGATCCTCATCGCAGGAGCAATCATGCTCTGTTCAAGAGGTGACGTAATCCTTAATCCTGTTAACAACAATCCGGGAATCCTTTTGCTTAAACAAGGGCGGATAATGAAACAAATAGATATTTTTAATTTAGCATGTGTGTATAACATGACTTATTTGCAGTCAACCATTAATGAGTTAGCGACATTATTCGCAAGCATAAATAACACAGAATTGTATACAATGCATACAGATCAAGTGCAAAATTCTTTTAGAGCTCAAATAGAACATAATCTATCTTTAGTGAATAGAAAAATTGATTATATTATTCCCCAGAATGTTAGGCGCAAACGAGGTCTTATTAACGGTTTAGGCTCAGTTATAAAGTCCATAACAGGTAATCTAGATCAACAAGACGCTCTTAAATTTGAAGCTGATATTTTGGCCATTAAAAACAAGGTTACTTCTATGCAAAAGGTTCAAAAGAAGACATTAGTAATAGCCGAAAACACGATAAAAGAATTTGGTCTCCAATTAGATAAAATCAATGAAAATCAGCGAAAGTTAGTTTTGTATTTGGAGAATACAACAAAGACGAATGATGTGCTAGCTAATCACGTTCGTAACTTAGACATTTATGTTCAAATAGATTTTAGTTTGCAAATTATATCAGATAAGTTAATGATATTAGAAGATGCTATAACATTTTCGCAATTAGGTGTTATGCACCCAAGTATTATAAGTCCGCAGAATTTAGTATATGAATTATTACAGCTTGGAAATATATACAATTTAGAACCAATTACAGATTTAAATATAGGAAATATAAGAGAACTAGAAAGGTCAATAACAGTAAAAGCGTATAGTACTAAGCACTCATTAACATTTATTTTACAAATACCTTTTATTGATAAAAGTATATATGATCTTATTCATTTATATTCTATCCCTGATACCGAGTACCTCACCATTATACCCAAATCCAAATTCCTTGCACTTGGAAGCGATGAGTACGCATACCTCGACAACAGCTGCAAGTCGATCACCGAGAGCGTTCATCTCTGCGAGTCTCTGCAAATGAAATCCTTCACAAAATCAGAAGATTGCATCGTTAACCTCATAAAACACAAGAATGCCAACTGCAGCCGTGTTAAGATGGTACTAGGTGACAGCAAGATCCAAAAAACGCGGGACAACACGTGGCTGGTCATACTTAAGCGAGAAGAGATCGTAAGAGCACAATGTGGGACCAACACATCTTACCATCGTGCATCGGGAATCCATCTTATAACCGTAACAGAAGATTGTCGCGCAGAAGTTGCGAACATGACGCTGCAGTCACATGTCACGAAATTGGACTTAGATGAAATAATACCATTGCCCCAAAAACAAGACTCACCTGTGGATGTCGTGCGGTATCAAGTAAAATTGCAAGATCTGGAATTAGATAACGTTCAGCGATTTCGCCGACTATAGTTTATTTGAAAGTTAATTATTGTATTCGTATTATTTAGATTTAGATCAGTCTTGTAGTAGATTTCAAATTGTAAAGACTTATAAATAAATAAATTCTTTTTTTTTAATGTCTTTTCGGTCTGCCTGAACATAACATATTCCGCACTTAACGATGTTATACGCCGGTCTTTTGCTACTATCAACTTACCAAGTCTACTAGAGTCGACTGGTATTAAAAGAGGCGATGAGAAGAAACCGGGTGGTATGAGTTTGATTTCACGGAAGATGGGCCAGGTGCTGGTATGGGATGCAACCCGCTGGCCACGCTGGCCTTCCCATCTACTTGGAAAGAACAAAAGAGCTAGAGCTTCTTGTAAAAAGGCTGAAAAAGCAAAGGCTTCTTAATATACGCTCCGAATATGATTTTGTCCCATTTGGTGTCGAGACTCTTGGTCCGTGGGGTCCTAACGCTATAACGCTGCTTGTATCTTCGAAACCTTCCCTAAAGGGACTAAAGGCGAAGGGTTTTTAGTTTCAGATTCTAGCTAATTAAGTGTGTTGGTTGAGTTGGTGTTAGGAATATGCAAAATTTATTTCAGAGTTAATGTGTTTGCTGGCTTTTTTAAATTTTCAATAAGAAAAATCTAAAAAAATATGTAAGAATAAAGAATCAATTTAAATCTCATTTATTGTTCTTATTTAGAAAAAAATAGTAAACACTAGTTATTTATCAGTATTAAAAATACGAGACGATAAACGATATTTCAATTTTTTTCCACTAAAATGCTTATAAAACGTTCTGAAACTTGGCTGGCAGATTATGTTAATAATATAACGGTAACCGTTTTTTAGCTCTCCAATGTATAAGAACTAGGAACTGATTCAAATAAACACTTAAGAAATAAGTCGAACTACCAATATTGAACCTTGAACTACCTCGTATAGTTATGATATCTATCTATTGTACATAATATATGCGTCAAAGGTGCTTCTTTTAAAAACAACTCATTATCGTTCCCATCTTCCGCTACATTTACCCGACATTGAGTTACACAAATTTATGAGCTGAAAAATAATTTCTGTCTTAGCCAGAGTTGATCAACTTTGGTGAAAATAAAAATGCTAAAACCGTACGATTAAATCATATTTTTATCATATTATAAAGAACCTTATTAATCATTTAAGATTAATAAGGTTCTTTATAAGAATTCCTCTAATAAGAATAATAACACTTTATTTTCACTATTTCCATACTGAATAAATTGGTAAGTACTATTAACTAATTGGTTCTACTCACTTGGTAATCTATTTTTTGTAGTTTTTGTCAAATAATATTAAAGTATACCTGTGCGTAGAAAAGCGGAGCTAATACTCATAATAAAATACCCGTCGTTGACAACACCTGCTCTTATAATGAAAAGTTTGATATAAAAGACAGATTGTTAAGTGTTGAATACTGTTGACGCAGAAGAAACAGCAAAATGCTCTTACAAAGTTGTTTAATTACATTTTTATTTAGTAACTTGCTTGCTACTGAATCATGGAAAAAACCAGGATGCCATCGAATCGGTAAACTATGATACTTAATTAGAGAATTCTGTACATTTTTCATGTTCACTGAACAGTGTGGTGTGTACTCTGTATCGATTTTCATACAAGTTGAATCCTAAACTGTGGTTTAAAGTATATTAACAACACTTTAGGGTTGCAACAAGAAATATGATTTTATTAAAGACTATTTTATAGGCCACACGAGAACAATCAGTATTCCGGATTGCTTAGAGTTTAAAATCACAACCAATGCATGCCGTGGATTTTGTGAATCGTGGTCTTTGCCAAGTATCATGCTGGGATTCAAACGACACCCCGTCACTTCACTGGGACAATGCTGTAACATAATGGAGGCTGAGGATGTAAGTTTTCATCTTTAACAGCTTTTAAATGTCATCTTAAATCTATAAACTATGAAAGCAGTGGTTGTTTGAAAATGGTTTACAATCTAATACGCTTTAGCCACTCTTAACGCTGTTGTAGCAATTCGTAACTTTGTTGATAAATCTGAAGAGCAGCTACCGGTTATCAAACACATATTAAGTTTTAATAAAAATCTTTTCCATCTCCAGTTTAAAAATCTTCAGTAAATAATTGTTTCAATAATTTAACAACCGATGTACCTACCTTTTTCATGTTTCTGTATTTGAAATAATGTTGGGACTTGGTTACAGATACCGGCGAAGGTGCTTTGTTTGGACGGAGAAAGGAATTTAATTTTTAAATCTGCTCTTTCGTGTGCTTGCTATCATTGTCAAAAGGAATAGTCGTGTCGATTACCTCATACAGTTTGCACTTTATAAGTGAGACTAAATAGAAACCCTACTATTTACAATATGTGTAGTTTAAAATAACGTTTAATTTATTAAGTTAAAGTGTAACTTTCCACCAGTACCTACTTAAACAATATTTCATGAGTATAATGTACCTTGGGTAATGTTTAAACGTAGTTAAGTACGCAGGTTGAAACTTATTCGCTTACATCTTTTCTGTATTAAGTTTGCATTGCACGATGATTGTATGCATAATGGAATAATGATTACGCCCTTCAAATATATACATATCGGTGCTTAATTTAGCATAAATTGAGAGGAATAAATATTTAATAAAATTTATTGCTTATATGATTTAACATAACACTACCATAATCATTTACCAATTATGTAGCAGAAGATTTAGATCAGTTTTGATAAATTGAGTGTATTGATAGACACTCAATACTATGTCAAACAAAGAGATTTCAGATAGACCTTTGCGTATGAGCTGGCAATGGAAGTTTGGGAACGGGCGAGTGTGCAGACCGTTGAAAATCAAACGCGCTATGACATTTTATTTTCAGAATAAATGCGAAAATGCTTTACATTTTATGATTATTAATAAATTAAAAATTTGAAAATTAATTTGTATGAGCTACGAATTCATTGTTAATGAAGTGACAGATCGGTTTTGACAGCCAGTTACAGCTATTCTTAATAAACTTGAAGCTGGCTTACATAGCTTTAAATACAGCCAATTTATATTTATAACTAGCGGACCCCACAGGCTTCGTTCTGTCAAACAGATTTGAAATGTGGCAGTTTTTTGTTCCTACCAATTTTACAGTCGACGCAAAAAATTCTCATGGCAGAATCATCACCCTGATGATAGGCCGATGTGTGAGGTTCAGCTCGGGTGACCAAAGTATCTTCGCTTCCACGAACTTTGGCCACTCTTCTGGGACGCACTAAAAACCCCGACTGGGATGTCTGCTAGAGGGCTTCAAACTAAGAGGCGAACTTAGGGTTCAAACCTGATTGGAAAATAATCTAAAAGGATAGTGGGAACCTAAAAGTAACAAATATTAAAAAATTGTGTGCCTCATTGTTATATTTTCCTATTAGTATATATTCAAATAATTTTGCTCAGATAGGGATATTAAAATAATAATTCAAAAATTAAATCCTTTTTTTAACGCGATGTGTTTGACAGATATAATGACGTGAAAACATGCATTTTATGTCGCATGACGAAACTAAAATAAAAGAAATAATATCGCGAAGCCAACCAAATTAAAAATCAGTACTAATGATCTATAGCTCTCACATTTTTTGACAATTCAATTTGGTCGGGTTCGCGCTATTATTACTTGTTGTGTTTCGGAACGCGACATTGCTTAGACAACAGTGAGTGCTTGTAATTTAATATGAACTTTATTGAATAGGAATAAAGTTCAAATTGACTCTACATTTTATTTACAAAACGTTTGTATGGGAAAAAGAAAAGGGCTGTTTTAGGGTTTTCCTGGAAATTATTCGAATTTTTCTCGCCGTAAAAACCATCCTTAGACTTCAACGAACATTTAAAAAAAAATTGGTACAAGTGTTCCAGGCGTTGTAGAGTTTTGCGCTTACCAACACATTTTGCGATTCATTTTTATATTATAAGATGGAATGAATAGAATAAATAATATTTCTATCACAAATCACGTAATAGAACTGAATGATTCCATAGAGGGCTACAGCGAAGTATACAACTTTTTTTGGGAATTTTTTATTCCCATTAAAATGCACAAAGCTATTTGTAATATCTTGAAGACGATGAGAAAGATCTTGAAATTTTGATATTATCGAGTTAATGTACTCTTTAAAAACTTCTTTGAAAATCAGTGCCCCTAACAGTTACAGCGATTTTGTATTCATTATTTTTATATTTGGTTTTAAGGTATTAATTTTATTAATTTGGACACCAAGTCCAAATTTTCACCGTGGAGATTAATTTAACATTTATCAAAATTTAAAGTTAGACCTATTGAACTAAAATCTGATATTTTCTTAGAAGATACAACATCTGTGTTACCTCCTAGAGTACCATAGTCAAGGTATCTGACGTTAAAATTTGATTTTAAGTTTTGTGTTCAAGAATATATTGCGAGTCTAAAAATAGCCGGCCCAAGAGGATCACCAACCTTGACAACCAACTTCTGAAGAGAGTTCGTAACTCTCGTATGTTAATTTTGATGGTTCTGAGTAAAACCGTAAAAGATAGTTTAAAGGCTATAAAGGTATAAAGGCTGAGTAGCTAAAGATGTGTGAGGTCTAGCGTTATCATGACGAAAAACCACACCCCTTCTGTTGATTAATTCCGACCGCTTTCTCTCAACTTGTTGCTTTAACCTCATCAATTGCTCGCAGTAGAGTTCAGAATGTAAGGCCCTGCCTGGTGGCAACAGCTCATAATGAATAATACCCTTCCAATCTTACCACACACACAGCATCATCTTGTTGCGACTTAACCCGGGTTACGCCACAGTCTGTGAAGCCTGACTGACATTTGACCACGATCTTTTTCGCAGGTTCATCACCAGTTATCAGCTTCTTCAAAAATGGTTCGGTTTCATTACATCGTAAAAAAGAATCACAAATGAGTACACGGTTCATTAGGTTTCTTTCAGTGAGCTCGTGAGGTGCCCAAACATTGACCTTTTTTTGTGTACCCAGTGTTTTTCAAATACGCTAAAACTGTTTTGTGGTCAATTCCCAGTTCTTAACTTACGAGAAAGACATATTTATGCATTTTGACAAATTAAACTCCAATCCATTTCTTATGCTCCCTTTAACCACTTGATAATTTTTTTGCTGCCGTATCTGGACTGTCTATGAACATGTATAGTTTGAGATTATCAGCGAAGAGCAAGCACTGTGGATCCTTGACGGCTTTCGGGTGGGTCACTCAGCATAATCAGCAATCACAACGGTGCAAAATAACTGTGTGTCACGTCTGATCTCGTACAATAAGCCTCGGACATAGTTCTAAGTTCATAGAAGACTGCCCATGTTCACCCCAATCCCAAAAAAAGCAACCGCTCAAACCTAGAAACTTATCGCAATCGGTTCTTAGTTATCCAAGCTCTCGACCTGAATAGCCGTAGCAAACTTATTTCTAAAATCAGGTGGATATTTAAAGAAGTCCAAGTCCAATTGCGCAATGATCTGAAACTTATTGAATTGTCAACCTCCAACATTCTGATCGGCTTGATTATCTCTCTCTACTTGTTTTATCACGGTACGAGCCGTATTAACTTCAGATTTCATCCGTATCGCCTTGATGGCACTAGGCATTTTATTTTGCAAACTAGTAAACTGTGGAAATGACTCCCGGTGGAGGTCTTCCCTTGGAGATACGACTTCTAAAAAGAGAGCACACTCTTCCCTCGAGGGCCGGCAACCCATCCACTAAAATGGGTGTCCATGACCTGCGATGACTGCCTTTTATGGGCGTCCTGCTAACTCATTTGCTTACACACCTAAAATACTTGGTCACGTGACATCGTGTGTAGTAAAATTATTCCCATTCAAGCTTCTGTTTGATTACGCGGACGAGATCTCAGACACAAGATTAATAAAACAATCACTTTCCCACAAGAACCCTCAAAATACGACGCGTCTTTTGCCATTAATCAAAACTTTTATCATTGCTTATTGTAAAGTATAAACTTAAATTTTTGGATTACTCTGATCGTAATTGATCGTTTCTGGGGACCCTAGTCTTGTATATTACGTGTCTGTGATACTACGTTTTAAAGTTCAGTTGTGAGTACTGACGTCTGACATTTGATACTCGACAGTGATATTATAAGAAAATCTAATTTGTCACTATCTTATAGCAATAAGTTAAAAAATTATGGCCTTGGGGCTTTCGTCATGTTTTATAAAAATTTGTTTCTTATTAAGCGGGTGTAACAATTAATATTATTTTTAAATCATGAATAGTTAATTCAACTTTCAATGACACAATCAAGATAACGTAAAACGTCTTTTGGTGAAGATAATCATGTTATGGAGAATAATTCGAATGCCTGTTCTAAAACGCCAATATGGCAAAATTGTGTCCATTGCCCAAAATTGCTCTTCACTACGATCTCGGAATTCGAAAAGTTGGTATCTTTACATTTATAATATTATATAGTTGAAAACTGTCTTTGTTTGGTTGACAGCGCTGATGTACAGCATTACTTAAAAAATCTTTTCGTATTAGTCAGTCCATTTATCTAATGGAAGGATATTTATTATAACGCTACCACGGAATTAACAAGCAAGAAAACACGCTAAGCACATCTAGTCATTAATGTAATGGACCTCTATAATATTTCTGTTATAGTTTAAAATTAATTGTGTTGAGGTGATACCTATGCCAAGTTTAATTTAATAATATTCTTAATTTTTCAGACATATTCAAGAAAAGCACAGTATTAAAGATGGATCTATGATACTATGCCAATATGGACCAAATGGAATTTGTTCTGCATTGCAGTTTGGTGATCTGAGAAAGGCGGGTTTTAAATATCATATTAGGCAACATCATGTACACAACAGAAATGATTCTGAAAATTGGAACTTCTACTCATCTTCATTAAATTTGCCGGCGGTCTTAAATGATCCTAATAGAGGTAAACAAAGTAACTTTTTTACCAAAACATGGGGGGACAGTTTTATAGATAAAGTAGAAATATACCCTAGTCCATATTTGCCAGAAATTACTTTATTGCACTTTGAGACTTACTGTAAAAGGATATCCAAAAGATTTAGAAGACATTGTCAGTTAAAGGAGAACATACCTATAAAATCAAAGGCCCCAATTATTGAAAATGAGTGTGAAGTACCTAGTATATTTTATGAACAATCATTAGCTCTTAATGATCCAAAAAATTTTGGACAAATATTTCCTGGACTTTCCCATTCACAAGATATAAATTCAGCCATAAGAATACTTCAAGAAACATTAAGTACATACCTTGATGTTGTTGAAGTGAAAATATCAAAGCAAGTAGCCCAAAAATCAGATGCTTTTTTTCATGCTATGCTTTCTCATGATACTATAATGGAACAAATGGCTCGAGCTATAAAAACAGTTCAATGTACCAGAAAAGAAATAATTGATGTTAAACATAATTTAACTTCCAGTCCTCTTGAATTAATAAGCCTTACAAAGATTAAACACAACTTAAATAATGTACATGAATTACTTAAATTAATGAGTACAGTTCAACAAACTCAACCCATGATACAGCTTCTATTAAGTACTTCAGACTATGTAGCTGCTCTAGATCTAATTAGTTCTACTCAAAAAGTATTGTCAACTAGACTTTCAGGTGTACAGGCTTTTCGTCATCTTTCTTCTCAGTTAACAGAGATGAAGAGGTTAATACAAAAAATGCTTAATGATGAATTTTCAAGGTATATAATTGCTGACTTTAATAGTTCAGAGAAAGATTATAATAACATTCCAGACAAAGATAAAATAGTCTCTATAGTATCAGGCATACTGAGATTAAAGGAATTTGAGTTTTTAGATACTTTTAAAATGGAAGCAATGACTTCAATCCAAACAACAATTAAACAAAGCGTTGTAGAAATCATTTCAGAAAGAGATGGACATTCTGAAATTGTTTTGAGAGGATCTAGTACAGATATGTGGCTTTTATGTAATGAGGGAATCATATTCCTGCAGAAGGTTACCCCAAAAATAATAAATTTATTTATAAAGATTCTATCACTCTGTAATGTGATTCAAGATGTTAGTCAAATGAGTGATGTTACTGGAAATGAATTTGATGATAGTTGGAACCCAGAAGAACAGAGTGCTTTGGAAGAGAGAGTTAGTAAATTGATTGCATCACTTTCAGACTATTGCAATGAAAGGTGTGCCAATCTTATTGTAGCTAGGACTGACAAAGATTATGTTTTTACGGATCTGTCTCAGTTATCCAAATTGTCTGAATTGCTAGATAATTTTTCGTTAAAGTGTGAGGAAATAACAGGTCATTCCAGCAATGCATTAAAACTAGCTCTTAGAAGTTTTGCAATGAAATTCATTCAAAATTTACATTTAGAAAGAAGATCTCAACTAACTACTGCACTTAATAATGAAAAATGGAAAATAGCTGAAGTTCCTTATGAATTGCAAAGTGTTATTAACACCATGTGTGAAATGGGTGAAATACCATCTGTTTTACACTATGAAAATGGAAAACCAGATGGAAAATACTTAATAATTAACAAAGAAAATTATGCTGTACCTGCAATAGTACAACTATTGATTAAAATTTTACTTGAATACTGTGATGCAACAAAACAGTCACCAGATATAGTTCAATATCTAATTCATTGTATGTTAGAATTAATTAGACTTTTTAATTCACGATGCTGTCAGTTGGTATTAGGTGCTGGAGCAATACAGAGTGCAGGATTAAAAACTATTTCAACTTCAAATTTAGCACTTGTATCCAGATCTTTGCAAGTAATACTATGGCTTTTACCAATGATAGTAAATTTGCTTGAAAAATTACATTCAAAAGACCTGGCTTTAAATGGATTCAGTAGTATAGAGCATGACATTGAGGGGCATAAAAAAGAAATAGAAAATAAAATATCATTTATAGTGAGCAATATGTTATGCTCACAGCTTGTCGGTTGGGATGCAAAACCACCAGTACCATCACAAACATTTCGAAATATATCTAAACATCTAGTTAAGCTACATGAAGCTTTAATAGATATTTTGCCTTTAAATCAGATTCAGAAAATATATATGACTGTCCATGAAAACTTTAAGGATAAACTACGAGAGCATTTAGCAAAATTGAACATTGTTGCCAATGGAAGTCCTCAACATGGTATTGTAACTTCAGAGTTGACGTTTTATCTACAAACACTTAAAACGCTAAGAGTAATAAACGAAAATGATTCAGAAGATAATATATTGTATGAAATTTGGTTAAGTTATGGAAAAGAAATGTAAAGGTGTAATATTAAATTATAATAATCCTTTACAAATACTTGCATTTTTTTAAAGTTGTTTGATAAAATGTTCTAAATTATTAAGATGCAGATACATCACATTTTTGACACAATTTCTTTTTAAATCTAAAACTTGTTCATGTTCCAATTTTATTTTTGTAAAGATTAAGAAAATAGGAGAGACTAATGGAGATATTATTGACAATTTATATTATTAAGCCATACTCATCTGTTTTGTATCCTGATATACTGCTTTGATAAGATGGTCATAACAGTAATTGCATAGCTATATATCCAGGACAGCTGCTCCTTAAGCCTATCAAAATATAAAACTGGTTCTTTAAAATACTTTAAGTTTTTAAATATACTTTATTTCATGATTTTAAATAAGACATTTGTTTACAAAGTAAAATAGTAAAACGGCTATAGATCATAAAAATATGAAGCCATTGGATATCTTATTATAAATGCTAAACATGAACATAAACACTGAAATAATAAAAGACACATTGTAAGTTTAGCTTCTGACATTGGTCCAAGTTTAATCAAAAATAAATTAATTAAAGTTAAATTGTTGGTGTATATACATTGGTTATCCTCTAACTTATTAACTAGATGTAATAATGACAAAATTCTCAATAAAGCTCCGCTTATGACATTAATGTCATTTTTTTTTATGACTGTTCGACTTGCTTCAACTACATCAGTCTCTGCACAATATTTGGGAAGACGATGTCTTGGACATGGAATGATATGAAATAACTGTGGTGTAGAATAAATAAAATTAAATATTTGTGGAATGAAAAAAAGCAGAACAGTTTTACTAAAATGACCTAAGATAGCAACCACAGCAAATGTCATCCCAGATACATAACAAAATGTATCACCAATAAATACTTTAGATGGATACCTGAAATTAAGATGAAGATGTATAAATTACAGATTTAATTTTATAAATAATAGTCTCACATGTATTTTTTGCATTTTTATAGGAAAAATTTAAAGTTTCACTCTCAATACCAAATAGTATAAATACTTCAATCTTATTTATTAATCTATGCTTATATATCTATAAAACCTACAAGTTAACTGAAAACCTATTGACTGGTTTAAAATGTTAGAATGCTACATTATCCCTAACACATTTTTCTGTAAGTTTCATGATAATTGTTTGTTTAAATTGCACAGGATTTTGAGTTGCACTCTCAATTCATTGGGTCAACACAGCTTATTGCAGTCTTAAATAGGCTGTAAATAAAAATATTAAAAAAAAGTGCCAAGTAAAGTCAGCACAGCCTTTCATTAATAATAATTAAATATTAAACAGACACATAAATATAAAAATACAATTACCAATTGTGTTTTAATAGTGCTAGTGTTGTTGCAAGATATGGAATCATTATATGCAAAGAAAAAGTATGGGCCTTTTGCTGCTCTCCACCAAGTTCCAAAATGTCAAATATTATTATTGACATGGCAATTATTACAGATTGTCCTACTTCAAGACCATTTATACCAGCTAAAATATTTATAGCATTGGTACAGAAAACTGCCAACATTCCCATATATACATAGTAGAGAAATCCTGAAAATTTGATTTGACCTTCATTCATATTCAAAAAATATATCATATACTTGACAAAAATTGTTATTAGTCATTAATTAGGTAGAAAATATAATTATTCTCAAAACATCAACAGAATGATAATAAATAATATCAAATTTAACACTAAATAAAAATCATGAATTACCTACCAATATTTACCGAACTTCCTAAAAAGTGTCTTAATGGTACTGGTACAATAATTGTTGTTGAATTAAAGTTCACATAGTAAACTACCAGCAATGGAAGAGATGCTACTGTTGGCAGGAGAAGTTTATATTTCCACCGTAGATCCAATACATCGTCAGCAAAACCCAAGAGCAACATACAACAAATTGACAACAAAGCTGCCAATAACTCTGCAAACTTACCATAAAAAATATGTATATTAGTATGTTTTGAATAGAAAGAAAATAACTAAAACAGAGATTAATTAACTCTGTTTGCAGCAACTTTATCCGTTTTAATATACATGTATTATATTTCAATTCACATACCTCATTGTGGGGGAAAAGTCTTGTATCAATAAGGTTATTTCCAAAAACTATTGGTATGAATAGAAAAATTGTCACTAAAAATACACATCCTGAAACAACTCCTATTGCTTCTGGACTGAAAACATTGTATTTTTAAACACAGAAGTTTTAAATTCAGTATGTATGTTTATTACATTCTCACACTTACATTTTCTCCTTTGAGATCTTACACAAATCTACACCATAGAGGCCGGCATTTATAAATAAATCCTTTAACTTAGGTATTAAATTATCAGTAATAAAATAGGCTATAACGGAAAATATTATTATAACGATTATGGTCCACATTATAACCTTAACCTTTATCTGGGTAGCTTAATGCTTTTTTAATTTTATCAATTTCAACTTGTATGCACTATTTAATCTAGCGTTGATCATACTGTTAATTGTTGAAGTGTTCTAACTTCTATGTGCATCATACTCTACTGGAATGTCGCTTTATAATAACAATCTGTGCTAACTGCTATGAAGTGTGAGTGAAGAAAATACTTTTGAATATAACGAGACTGTACTGTACATATTTTTTATTATATAACGAGACCTTCAAGTCAAATTAAGAAGCACTGACAACTGATTAGGGATGTGAAAAAATAATCGATTATAGAAATAAACTCTCGGCAACACAATTTAACACAGACTTTACTAACATTAGGGGGCTTCACTCTAATATAAATCTCGTCCATTTTCTCCTCGAGACGGCAAAGCCGGTCTTATTGTTTCTAACGGAGACCAAGATACTTCCCTCGTCTGTTGAACATTTGCACTATCCAGGCTATTGTTTTGAGCATAATTTTAATTCACAAGCCGGTGTATGCTTTTACATTCGTGAGGATATAAATTTCCGTCGCCTCTTACATTTGGAAGAATCCGATCTTTCTACCTTGTGGGTACGCGTAGAATGTGCTGACCATCCGCGCATATACTGCTGCATTTAAAGGTCACACAGCGGTAACACCGAAGTTCATCGACTTATAGAACATGTCCAAACTGCTCTTGATTCCCTTCTGTCTCTGTCGCCTGCTGAAGTCGTTATACTGGGTAATTTCAATGCCCATAATTCTGAGTGGTTGAATTCTCGTACAACCGACTATTCGGGAAGAGGCTTCCATAATTTCGCTCTTGCATATGGTTTAACTCAACTGGTCACAACGCCTACGCGAATACCAGACCGAGCTGACCATCAGCCCTCGCTATCAGATCTTATGCTGACTTTCCACCCAGACTTCTATGAGGTTAATGTGGATACCCCACTTGGGTCCTCCGACCACTGCTTGGTGCGTACCGTTGTGCCAATTAGGCGTCGAATCCGCACGCAGTTTTCGGAATGCCGTCGTGTCTGGCATTATAAATCGGCCAATTGGGATGACATGCGTCATTTCTTTGCAGCATGCCCCTGGTCACAAGTCTGCTTCAAGGGTAGTGATCCTGATGCCAGCGCTGAGTCTGTTACCGATGTGGTGCTACGAGCAATCGAACTCTATATCCCATACGCTTTGCCGTCTCGAGGTGAAAATGGACGGGATTTAAATTAGAGTGAAGCCCATAATGTTATTAAAGTCTGTGTTAAATTGTTTTGCCGTGAGTTTATTTCTAGATTTTCCTCTGCAGTTGAGCGGTATTTTGTCCCCCCCAGAATACGCGGGACAGCCTGAGTAAGCACACCCATGGTCGGATTCTACTGCACCAGAAGTGCAGGTACCCTCCTGGGGTAAAAATGTTCTATTAAATAACGCTGCCATGATTCGGAGAGCTTCTGGAAGTTCCACAACATTAAACGAAACGCGACACACGTCCTACGTGGGCCACTTCACGCTTGTTTTCAGTAGGAAAGTGGTATTACCCCGATCGTGTCAGCTCATTCGGCTGCTAATGCAGCATGACACTACCACTACTTGGACTAACCGATAGCGGAAGTAGTTGTTGTTCAAATTATCCTACCAGGGGGCGATGGGGTCGTCACTGCCCTACGCCTTAAAAATCCCTTAGTCGCCTTTTACGATACCCACAGGTAGGGATGGGGAGGTGCTATTCTATAAGCCGGAGCCACACGGATAAAATTTTGTTTATGCTTCTAATTAGTAACTAAAATATTGATACGTAACTTAACTACAGTTGAATTACATAACTCACGCGTGAATTTTTTTAAAAGTGTATTTAGCTTGCTTGAATTATAGTACCTGTAAAGACTATATTCCTCCCATATAATCCTATATAGGATATAGGATTATTCTCCTATATAATTTTCTCTCACGTTAAATCTTATGAATTTATGTATCTGTCTCGGTTTCGTTTCATCGACTTTCAAACTTTAATTATTTTAGTTTTTATCAAAATTTATAAATAAAAAGCATTTGATGTGTTATAATGAGAGATTAGTGCTTCTACTATTAGATTTAGGTTATATTAAATAGTAATAACCACATAGTTTTAGAATTACAGCTACTTGAATATAGTGACGTAACGGACCAATGTATGCATACAGTTTTACTAAAACTTGATTATTGTGCGATATCTCGATTTAATTTACTGAAAAACTTAAAAGTACATTTATTTTATCAAATTAACTTAAATTTATTTCAAAATGTGACTAAAGATTTTTCGTTAGTTCACTACGTCGCAAAGCAAAAAAAATTTAACTATGCCCAGATAGCATTAAAACAAATCACGAGTTGTAGGCTTTGGCTATATATCACACGGTACTTCCTACTAGATGGTGCTCTACTTAAATTAAAAACTTATCTGAGAGAAAAGGGGAATCAGGAATAAGGCTCAGGCGTAACCCATAATCGAGACGTAAATTGATTACTTTAAAATGTAATAATTACACTAGAAACTAGACTTCAACACATAATTTCTTAACTACAATCAAAGTAACATGCTTCATGTGGTTTCCAATAATATGATAATTTCGAAAGTAAATATATTATATTAAGAAATAAAAAAACACGTAATATTTATTTGTTTATTTCAAACACAAAACTGAAAGACTCCACATTTATTCAGGCCCAAATGAAGTTGGAAACCTACAGAGATGAAGATTTCCCAACCATTGAGAAGTTAGTTCTGACAGGCAACAACATTAAACAAAACAAACTTACTTACAGCAATTTATTTCGAAGTTTCCCTAGAATCTACTCATAATACTTAGATTCCGAGCGCACATAAAATATCTAACGGTTGACTCCTGATCACAGAGATTTCATAAAAATTAAATTGAATAAGGAAAACAGGCATAAAACCATTTACCTCAATATCTATAGTGCCATCGTTAGGCATTGTCATTTACATAAAAGCTTAGAAGAAAAAAAAATTATGGAAAATTATGGAAAGGCCAAAATAAAAGAGTGCCTTTAATGATTATTATTAAAAAATTCTGTAATATAATAATCAGGCCCATTCGTGGAAAAAGTATGTCTATTGCAATTATTTATTGGCTAGCAATGTAAAGTTGCATGGTTTCATTCTTACACTTAAAAAAGGCCATACTCTAATTATGTCTTGTGCTTGCAAAATACACCTTATCTGGAAAGGTTTGCATAATATTCAACCTTTACACTTGCATACATCATCTAACATTTTACCAGGCGACCCTTTGTACAAACTAACAAAACAAGGTTATTAAACTAAGCACAAGTGTTACAGTAAAAAACGATAACAGTTCACTATTATAAAATTAAATTAATATGTTACCTTAAAATCATAATGGATCGCAACACTTTGATAATGGCTTATATACAAAGACCATAAGACCGACGATAACTCTACCTGGAGTTGACCGTGAACTGTTATCATCTATCACAATACTACTGATTGTATTGATTAATCCTGCATCTCCTCGGGCAGCTCGTGCGGGTTTATTATGCCTGGCACAGAAAGCTGAACTCTTCGTTTTTCCTCTTGGGCCTGGCGGAGTGCAAACATTCGTTCCTCCAGATAGAGATCACTGTCATCTTCACCTGTGACTTCCTATTAATAAAAAAAAAAATTATTACACTATATATTACTTGACCTTTCAAATGGGAAAATTACAATGACAGTGAAAGTCATTCTTCTTTGTATTTCCGGTTTAATTGTAACAGAAATAAAGGAATAATACGCTACAAAGATCACACACGTATTTAGTATCTTCTTATGCTCAAACAAAACGACAAATATCAATGACGCAGTCAATATTCATCATTAATCAACACAACATGCATCCCAAAACTGTGTAATTTAGCAATATTAAACTACTTAAGCATGTTATTGCAAAGCTGGAGAAGGGGTGGTCAAAAGTACTCATAACTTTTTACTTTAACTTCAAACTTTTTTTGAATTTCAATTTTAGAACTCTTTGGTAACCTAATGTAGTAAATTGCATTCATTTGTTTTTGTGAATTGGCGGCAAATCTAACACTCTTGTTAGACGTGAAAATGAACCTTACGCGAGAAATTTTTCGGTCAATGAGTTTTTATGAGTGTCGTTGTGTGTGTAGTAAGCCTACTCAACAACAAAGCTACGATAGGCTACGATTAGCATTTCTTAATGAAGCCCCATCTCGTGACACTATTCACAATTGGTTTAACGATTTTAAGCGTGGACGTAGCAATCTCAATGAATATCCGCGTGAGGGACGTCCTTTGACACTGAAGATTACTCCCGAAGATAACAGTCAGTCAGTGTTGTGCGACGCATGACAGAGGAAGATAAAAGAGTGACATATCAGTAGATACGGGCAAGCCTAGGCATTGGTATGAGTCAAGTGCAAAAAATATTACACGAACATTTGGCGTCAGAAAGCTTTGTACCAGATGGATTCTCCATATTTAAACCGACGACCAGAAACACCTTCGCATGGACTGGTGTCGCCAAATGTTAGATAAGTTCAACGTGGGTGACTCAAATGCTCTATTTGACATCGTCACAGGTGATGAAAGCTGGATATATTGCTACGAACCCAAAGACAAATTTTTCAAGGATCGAACAACTAAGGTAAAGAAAGGAAGAAGTCAAGGAAAAAAGATGATTGCCTCATTCTTTGGTCGGAAAGGTCATTTCGGGACAGTTGTGATAGAAGATGGAAGAAAAGTTACTGCAGACTGGTATGTCAATCGCTGTTTGCCTGTTGTCTTGGAAAAAAATCGACAGCAGCGCCCTCGAAGCAGGATCGTCCTTCACCACGACATTGTGCACTCCGATTGTTGAATATTTGACTATGGCAGCTGTCGATAATGAGCCATCAGCCATGCAGTCCTGACCTGGCGCCCTGCGACTTTCATCTATTCCCAACAACTAAAAATAAAATTCTAGGTATTCGCTTTACGAGACCTGAAGATGCGGTGAAAGCATAAGAAAATGCCATAGAAGAGACCCCTAAGGAAGAATGGGCTTACTGCTTTTCTCAGTGGTTCCATCGAATGCGAAGATGTATAGAGAGGAACGGAAATTACTTCGAAAAACAATAAAAGTGTTGGCAACTTTCTACATTAAACCCTTTTTCATTTTCTAAACATTTTCAGTGATACCTAGGTACATGGTGAATATCATAAAAGTGCATGAAGCGAGAGGGGAAGAAGAGTTGTAACACAGTGACGTTGACGTTGTAAACAGTGGTTTTAGGGGTGATGTGTATAAATCAATCTTACTTAACAGATAAAATCTTTAGCAAAATTGTCATCAAATAGTATTTATTAAAGCACTTACTCTTATTTGAACTAAAAAGTCTCTTAGATGGTCCTTAAAGGCAGGTATATCTTGATCTAGGTTAAATAGTCCCTGTACTGTTATTTTCACTTGATTTCCAGTCAAATGGGGGAATGCTACATTCAAAAGGTTTGCCACATATTCCTGAAATAATATATATATATTTTTAATTGTATCTCAATATAAAAAACTTCACTAGGACTACATAGGTCCAAATGAATAATCTAATGATATCAAGAGATCATAATGGATAAAGTTATTTTCAGGTGCCAGTTTTGCTATTATTAAAATACATTGTATTTCTTAGATGGTTCATATATATTATATCATGTTTAAATATTTAAATACAGTAATATTAAATTAAATAATGTAGTTTTCAGTCCCTAAAAAATAAATAGAAAAACGAATCTACCTGAATATAAGTTATATTATTCTCTGCGCTTCCAAGAGCAGTTGTGACACGACCCGTTTCTACTAGTGAAAATATGTGGGCTAATATAGTGGCATGCATGGTAAGTCCTGCTCCATGAGAAGAATCAGTAACAACACTGAAAACATGCTCTAAAATGTCACACAAATAGGTCTGGTAGAAACTTTGTGCTGCCTGAGGGTGCTGCTCCACATTTTGTAATAATCGGTACATAATCTGCAGACCTGTATCTGCTACATTCCTCATAGTATGTTTAAATGCCCAGATTATGGAATCCAACACCAACTTGAATTGTGCTGGTGGTATACTAAGGAATGCTTTAAAACAGTAAGTGTTAACAGCCTGTAATAACAGGAAAAATTCAGTTCTGTGCTCAGGATATTCTTCAAAGTCTTTATTTATCATGTCGAGAGTGCATTCAAAGACTGCATCAAAAATTTTGGGTACTTCAGATGTTATATGACCACCAAGCTTGTTCACTATAGCTGCCATGCAGGACAACACTTCAGGCTCTCTAGCATCAGGGACTGCTGTTCTTTGATAATCAAGTAAGACGGCGTCTAAGAGAGGAGGTATGAAGTTTTCCAAAACCATACTGTTATCAGTCGATCTTGACACCCAACTCGCAATCAGCTTCAAAGTTTCTTTTTTAATTATCCTCATGTTCTTGATTAATGGTTGTTTGGTGACAGCAACACTATTGAGAGCAATAGCTTGGCTGATATTTTCAGACATGACTTTGTAAACATTCAACATGTCCAGATATATTCTTCCAAGTTGCACCACATAGGGGTGTCCTAATGCACGACAGGCACTGACATTTGTTTTTAGAATGCTCACAAGCTGTTTAACAGCTTCAGGATCCTTAAGAATGTCTACATTATGGGAAGCCTGTGATATAATATCATCCCACACCTGATTTGGCAACAACATGTACTTTTCAATCAGTTGTTCTTGGGCTACTTGATCTACTTGTGCACTTATCATATAGCCAACAGCTTCATAAAATGTGTGGACTTGAAGTGTTTGCAAATCACAAATAATTGAACTGATTGTACTTAAAATTTCTTCAATAAACGGACATGCCTCACCTACCTGAATGGTAACGAAATGGCGTCGACATTTTAGTGCTATTTTAATAAAAGTATCACATGCCATATCTTGGACACCATCATGAGTTTCATGCATAAACTCAAACAATTTATTGACAACAGTTTTCAAAAATTTCCAGTGGGCTCGTAGGAAGCGAGGGTACTGTCCCACAACATACATAATGTTGCTAGCAATAATTGCTTTGTTATCCTTGCCTTTTTTTTGTTCACACAATCCTAATAAATCTTTAATGACAATAACAAGAAATCTTTTCTCATCTTCTTCCATCATAGCTCCAGATATAGAGCCTATAGCCCAACACAAAGTGTTTAAATTTTTCCAGGACCACTCAGTTCCATTGACTTGATTTTGCAACTTATCTGTCATTATACGTTCTGTATCTGCATAGTCCAAGTGTGTTAAATATACTAAAGTTTCTCTCATATTTTTATATAGACTAATTGAATCAGTATCTTTCATAAACTCTCTCACGACTTCTCCATTTTCATTTTCCACCACCAATACTTCTTCAGGTTTTGCCATCCTAGAAATCATAATGTAACGTACATTGCTTAGTACATCTGCATACAATACTTTTCTCCCCATACTCTTGCCTTGAATGTAGCTAAGGCCAGCAGAATGAGAACAAGGAGCAATTTTATATAAATCAGCAGCCAAGGCATTCCAAAATTCTAAACAGATCTTAAATATTTCAACTTCTTCAACTTCTGATATCAAAACTAAATAACGCAATGCATTCATTAAAGTGTTGGTTAGACCACGTCTCTCAATTAACTGACCATGTTCTTTTAAATAAGTACAAAGAAATAAAGCCAGATTCTGAATGAACACTTGTTCCTGATCTCGTCCTGCAGCATAGGCTTCTCTTATATTTGTAGTAAGAGGAAGCATAATCTCTAACTGCTCCATAGTTTGCACCAGCAATGCAACAAATTGTTCTTCATAATTACTTACAGTAACTCCAGCAATTTCAGTTAAACAACTTAATGTTACATTACGGAACATAGGGACATTTAAAAATTTAAAAATGAGTGTACTAATTAGTTTCATTTCAAAAATGTATCCCAATGGAATCCAGTTCAAAAATCTTAAAAGTGTGTGTAAGGTTGCATCAACCAATGGAGCATTTTGTGAGTTCTCAAGAACAAACTGGCATAACTGAAAAATTTGACTGAATTCGGAACACATAGTATCCTTTAAATGTTTAGCTTTAGTTTGTGTCAGTTGTCCTGTACTAAAAACAAACACTTCTTCACTTAGCAATTTTAGAATGACCATGTTGTTTTGACAAAGACTCTCATTAGTTTTTGATGCTCCAACTATGTCACTAATAAAAGTTTCCCAGTTGTGTGGCCACTCTCTTTTTAATACTTGAATTAAAATCATATTTAGTTTTTTTAAGTATACTTTATTATTTTCCATAATTACTGGATCAGATGAATTCTTTATAATAAGGCCCACAATATACTTTTTAATACCTTCACATTGGTTTCTTGGTAATATTTTCCATTTTGTTTGTATAACTTTTTCCAATATTTGTAAGGCATAGTATTTAGTTTCCTGGTTTTGAGAGAACTCTAATATGGTGTCTACACGAGTCCAAGCATCAGGATGTTCTTTTAGTGCAGTCAGAATATCTTGAGCCACACGCTGCTGATCACCGACTGTAGAATATAAGCATCCAACTATGTTATCAAGTAGGTTTATATCTAACTTTTGATTAAAATCCAAGAGCTTAGAAGCTTGTTGTTCTAAAGTAGCCATTCTGCCAATATATATGTAACTCAAAATTATAAACTTTTTGGCGATTTAATTAATTAGGCATAAATGTTTTGTTCACATTCATTCCCCACTGAAAGAAATAAATGAAACATTAGAAAGCTTGAACATATCATAACCTATATTGGCCATGTAAATAACAAATAGAACTTCATTGCGTGTTAGATGCTCTATGTAAAATACACATTCTACATAAAGGTTACAGAGTTATTTTACGCAAGACGTCGTTTCAGTTTCTCAGGATAGAATTTTACAGAACACACCCGTAGCCCGTAGAATCAAAATGACATTTCTCATAAAATTACAATAGGTATCCACTCTTCGTACAAAAACTATACGCAAACATTTTGTAAAAATTTAACTTGGTTAATCAGAAAAAGAGACAACTTAAATTCAAAGCATGCCTATTGACTTTAATCTTAGCTTACCAAGGATTTTATTAAATGCGGCGCAATCGGTCAAAAGCACTTCCATACACAAGCCCGTTGTTTTCGTCGTTTTCGGCGACGACGAAGCCCACATTCCACAGACTGTGTATTTAGAGTTCGCTTTTCAAGAAATCGATCAAAAGTTTTTCTTTAATCTGTTGCTCAGTGGCTAGACAACATGTCTAAAATGACAGATTACTTGGTTATAAGTATATTTTGATGTTTGTAATTTGTATTAATTATATATTTTTTTCCCTAAAACTTTTATTACCGAAAATCTTGATCAAGATATTAAATACATTTTAGCAAAATGAGTGAATTAAGTTTAGAAAAACTTCCTCCAGAAATATTGTTAAATATTGTGAAACGCCTGAACCTATCGGACATAAAAAATTTAATATTAACTTCAAAATACATAAAAGCATTTATAATAAATGAATCTTATTTATGGAAATTAATAAGCCAAGATAGACTCATAATAAGTAGAAACATGTAGGTGTTAAGTAAATGCTTTAATATCATTCTATGTACATTTTGCATGCTTCAGCTACATAATCAGAAAAAAATAGCGTACTTCACATAAAATATCTTATCAATTGTAAAGAAGAATAAAATGAAACCTAGTTGGTCTAGTTATAGACCTAATTATTAAATTTTCTCAAATGAATCAAATTTGCATGTTAATTTTAAAGAAGTGGGTGTATGCCTTTAAATACCTATATTATCATTTCAATTCCTTGATACCCTTACAAGTTATGAAATTCTTTTTCCAGATCCACCTTAAGCTGGTACCATAGCTGTAGAATATCATATAATTGGTGCAAAGGCATATTCAAGAGTAAAGTAAATGTTTTTTATCCTATAGAATAAAGTTATTGTTTTTAGAACTGAAACATCATTTTAGTGGCAAAAAAAATATTTGCCTTTTCTATTTAGTAAAATTAAATCTCTTAAAGTATCTATTATTTTTTACTTACGATCCAAATAGACTTGCAAGAAGTTAAAATAACTTAATTATTTTAGGTTATTATTCAACATAAAATTAATTATATGCCTTGGATGCAACTGTTGTCTCCAAATATACTTTTGGTATCTTTTGGTTCTGATCTTGAATGCTTTTTACTTGAGCACAGTGGTTTCAACAGAAAATTATTATGGAAATTAACTGTCCCAACTATGAAAAGGTTTGATGTTCGTACAAATGATATTTCAAGGTTCATAGTAAAGGACAATATGATTGTATGTGGAAACAGGTAGGATATGTGTAGGATAAATATCAGTAGTATATTAACTTACACTATCACTTAATTGTTTAATTAAGGTTCCAAAATGAAGAAAATGTTTAATAAAGAGCAAAACTTTTACTTAATGTTTTTGAGGACTTGATAATTAAATGCAAATTGACTCATTATTTGTTTTAAAAAATGCTTATTTTGTTGCTATAATTAACAGTTATTAAAATTCAGCTCCTTTTCAAACTGACTTCAAAAACCTGAAGAAGCTTTACAATTTGAAATGTGTATCTTTTGTCAACAACAGATTTTTATATTTGTAGAGATGGCAGTTGTGCTATGTATGAATTCTATGATATAAAAATAAAACCTGTTTTACTAAATTACATACAAAATTGTCATAACTTTGGGCAAGA
Source organism: Pieris brassicae (assembly GCF_905147105.1). NCBI lineage: Eukaryota > Metazoa > Arthropoda > Insecta > Lepidoptera > Pieridae > Pieris > Pieris brassicae. The sequence continues at coordinate 18,175,723 of NC_059666.1, read as the reverse complement.
AGAGGTAACGGCAGTTGAAAAGTGGAAAAGCTCCATTGTCACAGCTTCATATATCAGTCCTGATTTACATTTCTGGAGAATGAGCAAAAATGGTTGTAGTGACACCTCTCCAAATGAAAGTAAGAACTTGATTTATTCATTAATGGAAGGGTTAAATATAAATTAATAATATTTAGTATATACATGAGTAATTTTTTTTTACAAACAATGACCACATATTAATTACTAATATGTTATATAATGAATCAATTAAAAACATTCAGTATGTTCAAAAATAGATATAATGAGCAGGGATTCATATGTTTATGTTTTTCTTTCAAGTTTAAAAAAAAAACATTTTATTATCCTTTAATTAGCTTTTCTTGCAAATAAGTGTACCCAGCAAATGTACTAAAAACAATTTTCTTTTGAGGGCGAACTTTTGTAGTGTGTTTTTGAGACATAAGTTATAGTGGTGTATCATTGGTGAATGACTTTTGTAATTTAACAAAAAATTTCATAAAATTGTTAAAGCACTGAATACCAGCTAATGTTGTTATACTCAATAGTTCATAATAGGTGGTTCTACTATTTATCTAGATAAGAGAACATAGAGGTATAATTCTAAACTATGATATTTTTCAGATGTGATGTTTAAAAAGCTTAAGATACCTGAATGTATTGGATGTCGATCATTATCAACCAATTCAACAGAAACAAAAATGGCTGTTGGTTTGAATGGAAATATTATGCCTGTATTCATTGATCTCAATACGTAGGTAACTAAAAAGCTTCTCATTAATCCCTTCTTATCAATAGCCTTTTTTCCTTTTTTAAATATGGTTATATACAATAATAAATTAATATATTTTTAGTGGTCAATATTTAATAGCCCCAAAGCCAGGAACAAGGACTTTTAATCATGTTGTCCGAGACATAAAGTGGCATAATGAATCTGGTGTAGTATGTGTGACACATTCAGGAAAGTTGCAATACATTGACGTAAGAACGGGTGGTTTGGTAAGAATAATATAATCAATGTATTTTTAAGTGGTAACAGATAAAACGTATAGAACTTTGCGCGTTATTTTTTTTTATTACTATGATTAAATTTTATTGGAAAAGGGTGTATAGGGTTATTATAATGTGTCCAAAATACTTAAGGTACCTTCTGTTATTTAATTGATAAAATTGAAATGTTTAATATATAAGTGTGTGAGAAGTGCCCCATGCCGAACTCTAAGACAGCTTCGACCAACAGACGAGCGATCTCGGCGAAAGCTATACTGACCATCACTAATTAGCTGGTTCTCCTCCAGACATCGCAGAAGCTGGCTATTGATGATAGATTCAATCATCCTGGAAAATAAAGAAGAGATTGCGATAGGTCTATAACTGCCGGGGTCCGAACGGTTGCCTTTTTTGGAACTACTCTCGAGGAAAACGATAGTCAAAAGAGTGAATTCATAAGCATATGTCTTGTGGTCAACAAGGGAGAATAAGGCCTTACACACACATTTTTTTTCGAATCGAACTTGAATGGCATTGAAAACCCGCAAAGCGCAATGATAGTGAGCAGCCGTCCTCTACACAAATATGGCAAAGCGGGCTGGCAAAAAGTTTCCCAGTTGCTTTTGCTAATGATCAAAAGGCTTTTAGAAGGCATATTTGCGAGATTCTAACTAATTCTGCAAATATGTTTCGATTTAGCTCTCGCTTCGCTTCGAGTTCGCAAAGCCACGTTAAATTTGTTTTTATGAAGTGCTATATCGGGATCTTTTATAGCCGTTGCGTGTGCCCAGGTCTTATATAGCTCTTGCATAAGTTGGGAAGCATCATGTATATCAATAATGACAAAGGACCCATATAGTATGGGATATAGAGTTCCATTGCTTATAGCACCACATCATTAGACTGGCATCCTTGGCATTAGGATTACTGTCCTTGAAGCAGACTTGTGACCAGTTGTACAGTCCAGACCAGTCACTTCCCTACCCATGGAGTGGGTGGAGATGAGGAGGTTCTATTCCGGCATCACACGGCTTTTATAATTTTTTTATGTATTTTTATATCTTTCCGCTTCTTATAAAAATTTACTTAAATATTTTACATGAATATTGATTTCAGACATATGAAACTAGAGATCCATTTGATTCATCTCTTTATTGCTTAAAATCAGACGGCGATAAAGCTGTTGTCACCGGATCTTCAGAATATTCCCGTTGTGTGCTTTATGATATGCGTTCAACTCATCATGTACAGGTATTTGTGTTCTAAATGATCATATATAGTATATATGTATTTATGCACCTTCACTCGCATTTTTTTGTCTAGAATTTAGTCTACAATTGTTGTCTGGAATACTTTTATGATAAAACTTACCGTTTTGCTTTGTTTTAAACAATTTCAGTGATTTTCAAGTTGTAATTTTTAGGCACCTTCGAATGTCTAGATTGACCGGACTTATAATCGGTTGAGACATTAAAAAATAAGAAAGTACTAAGCTAATACAGCCATATATATGGATTAACGATACTAGGCTAAAGATTCCGAACAAGTGCATATATAATACAATATAATACAAATCTGATATTCTCAAAAAAAATGTACAGCCGCTAGTTAAGTTCCGTTGCGGTTGTTGTAGGGATGTTCAAATATATGTTACATGAAACTCTTTGTTTAAAGCTGGGTGTTAACTGGCTTTAATCATTTAAAACTTGAGCCTATAACTAACCTAAAATTAGAGGAGTTGCGAGGCTGGATTAACAAAAAACTAAGTTGACTATTTAAGGGTTTTTAAATCTGAATGATACTTCTGTTACCTATAAAGAATATAAGCGTGGTCGGCCTATTGGACATTATCGGAAATAAGAATATTATACAGTGGAATCTCGATAACTCGAATGTTAAGGAAAATGCAAAAAAATCGACATACTTAACGAGTTTTCGACTTAACAAGAATTTCAAGATACATATGATTTAACTGTTGAAACTACAACTTACAGTCTTCCTTTTGAAATTCGAGTTAAAGAGTATTAATATACATTATCAATATTTCGTAGGGAAATAACGTTTTGTTCAAGTTACAAAGTCTAAATAATTCGAAATATACGCGGTATTTAGGGGTTCACAGGAAGGAAATGTCATTTTTTTTCGACTTAACGAGGTTCGTGTTATCGAGATTCTACTGTATTACAATTTATGAGTGAGGGATAAACTAGAAGGCTTATTTTGGCTTCAAGTGTGTGAAGTTTGCTAAAATTTGGTTTGCACTCTTATTCGATGTACGCGTACGTTTTTATTTAGTGTACTATTACTTAATATATTTTATATTTAAAAAAAATATTGGTGTTAGCTAATACAATATTTATTCGTCAAGCTTATATTGTGACTAACAATAGTTCAGTGCATTATAGGGATTAATAATTTTATAGTTAGTGTTAGAAGTCATACGTTACTATAAACTTAAATAATTTAAAGATTTTTGTGTTTCAGATGTATTTCACACAAAAGAGGTCCACACCAATTTACAGTTTAGAGTTTGATGCAAAAAAATTAATAGCTGCGGGAGATCAAAGAGTAGCGGTCATTAATTTTAATGTTAATTCAAGTACTACCAAAGCGAAAAACTACTCTTACATTTTTCAATTTGTTTCTACACGTAGATAATTAATAAATTTTAGAGCTTATGTTTTATCTTTCTGTTGTAAGGTAAATTGAATTGCCATTAGGACATTATTAAATATATATATATATAAATTACACCTTACGGATAAAGGTGAAAATTTGTTTTATTTTCTTGAATACTAGTGTAGTTGTTTAGAAGGTACAGTAAAAGCTCTTTATCTGCGGAGTAAATGTTCCACAAATACAGAAATCGGGAATACGGAATAGTAATTTATATGGGAATATACGTTCGTTAATAATCGTTCGGGGACACGTTCCTAATAATTAATTGAAGTTTTTGACCATATTGATTAAGCTTAATTTCCTAAGCCTAAAGATAATAAGACTTAGGAAATAGTTTAAAGAATTTTGTATTTTTTGGCAGTTTTAAAAGCTTCAATTGGGACTGATAACGGAGGCATTACCAATTTGCCTCTTAAAAATAAGACGTCGCTTGCCATTCATGTTACGTTTCCAATGCTTGTTGTGATCTTTTCAATGGGCTGTGAATGTAACATTTCCTCCAAGTTGCTCACAGTAAAATCTTCATTTTGCTTTTCAACTAATCACTGAAAGTCACTTGATCTAATAGGTTGGGGAAAAAGTTTCTTCGCATTTTTTAAGAAAATCCACATTTTTAAAATATAGTTTATTCACATTTTTAAAATATAGTTTATTCACATTTAACTAAAGTATGTAGGTAGCATTTTTTTCGATAACTTTTTGCCATCTTGTAGGTAGGGACATAATCCGATTCCTATAGAAATTTTAGGGCTTCTGATCAAAAAACCGCGACAATTGGTTTTGGGAAATTGCATTTTGCTATTTCAAATTTCTTCCAGCGTTCCATAACATTCATATCAGGATTATTATTTATATGTACTGATTAGATCCGCGAAGAAAGAAACTTTTAGCCGCGCTTGGGTCGCACTTTTTTAGACCGCGAATAGTAAAAATGCGAATGAAGGAAACGCGAATAAGGAGCTTTGACTGTATTTCATTGTTTGTTGGCAAAGATGTGGCATCTATCGCCTAATTGCTATAAGAAATATTAGTAAATAGTTTTTTTTTTATAAATAGCTAGTCTGTTTTCCGAGCCCGCCTTTTATTGATGTATAGTAGTAGTACTAGTTTGTGATCATCAGCATACAGGAAAGGCTACGTTTTAAAAATAATGATCCATCGCATCATACAAAAATTTAAACATTACCCGTTCATTAAAACTTCATTAAATTCCTTAAGTTTGACAGCTGTATCTCAACACTCATGTTCAAAATGTCAATGCACTGAATGCAGTCAACGTGAATCCAACCAAGTACCAATCTAATGTGATTTTGGAGTTGTTCTTGTGACTTGTAAACAATTTTAATATTTTAATTGTACGATTTCTTGACTAAACTTTTCGTTTATCGAAGAAGACCGCAACTTTTCGTTGATTGTTAAAATATTTTTTCTGATTTATAACGGTTTTCTTATTTGTGAGACTAATTAAATAAGATACTTCATTTACAAAAAGTTTAATAATATGAATATGTACAAGTAATTAATCAAACATGAACAGGAAACGAAATGTTAATTTTATCAAACCCGAAGATCCACCTTTCTTAAAAGTATTAAAAAAACAAGCTGGTTATGACGACACTAACCATAAGTTTGATCAACTTGAAAAAAATGAAGAGGATTTTGTAAGTGATGAGGATAGTGAATTACCACAAGTTGTTGTTTTAAAACAAGGAGACCTAACGGCTGAAGAAGCAGAGATTGAAAAAGAAAAGTTACAAAAAATAGAAAGTGAAACTAAAGCTGATTTAAATGTAAGGGTTATATTTAAAACTAAAAAAAAGAAAGATGAAAAAAGGAAAGAAAAGTCTTCAATAGATATAAAAAAGCACAAAAATAAAACACAATTATTATCGTTTGCTAATGAAGAGGATGATGACTAAATAAAACAAGCTTCTGATGTGTGTTTTAACTGTAGTTTAATTAAATTGGAATATAAAATTTTATTGTATTATATCTGCACTTATTAAGTTTAAAATTTCCACTCAATTATAATTATCTTTCTGAGATACATATATATTTATTAAGAAGCAGTTATGACTAAAAATGTATCTGAAATTATATTAACTTGTACCAAACGATTGAATCACCTTCCAAGGAGGTATAGATCACTGCCGTGTAATGCTTCCTTTATAATCTGGGAGAGTATTTATATATAACTCAACTGTTATTATTATGACATTTACATGCCTTTTTGTATATGTTGGATTGTGCATTTTTAAATATAATTAATCAATCTGAATGTACCCATTTCTTTGCAAATAAAGGATATGTTATTAATGTATTATGGGTTTATGGGCCTTAGTATAGGCCCTCTAAAATTTGTTTTAAAAATACATAAAAGTTTATTTCATTTATTACCAGAGGCTGTGGATTTTGTACTTATGTATGCTTCAACTTCAAGGAACTTACATGGTTATAGTTAAATCGTCAGGCTTGTACCAAAATTATGGTGGTGGGGTACAAAATATTTTAGGATATTTTTATAGAAACTTCAGATGTAACACAGAGTTAGGGCAACTGTTTTTAATGAATCATTCACATCAACAAATGTGGAGACCTTTAACTTTTAGTTATAAATATTGGCTAAATAGGTAAGGTAGTGTAAATTTTAGATTTAAATTGCTAGTTCCTAGTTCTAAGTTATTCTAAGTGGTAATAGTTTAATGCTAAATTTTAATATCATCTGTCAAAGTTTTACTAGATAAAGACATGGTCTATATTACTAAAGTAACAATTCTATTGGTTTTAAACTGTTCAATAATTAAAACTAAGCCATATTTGTCTCCAAAACTCATGCTTTATTGACATTTAATTTGAATAAAATAATTTATGATTTTCCAGAGTCTTCCTGACTTCTTCTCTTTTTAGGTTTTGTTTTAGCTCCGTTAGAAATTGACATTACATCAGTTCTATAATATACCTGTGCACTATCAGTGTCATTCTCATGTTCAAGCAATTTGCATAATAAGAATTTTCTTTCATCTTTAACTATTTGAATATTTTCTTGTACTCTAGCAACTTCATCACATAATGCTGCATTTTCCTAGATAAACAGTAAAACATTTAGTTAGTGTTGTAATCAGGAAACAAATCAAATTAATTGTTTGATTCCTATTGTAGTGAGTGATAAGTAAGAACATCTGATTAAGGTCTCATGCAATTCAATTATTATTTACAGTGATCTTGCTTAAAGGAACAGTATAAATAATTATGCATTACAATGACTAAAACGTAAAAATAGTTAATACATGTAGTACTTACAATGATTAAGCTTTTAACTTTAATTTTCATATATTTATACTTTTTTCTATAGCGTGGGTTATTATTTCCTGTTTTTATTATATTCATGGTCATCTATGTAACTTAGGTTTATACCACTAACTTATAATATTAAAATTTCCTAGGAATATCTGGGATATTTTTTTGTTATATATTAAACAACTGTTTTGGATCAAATATTCGTTTTGCGGCCAGGCTAAAGTCAACTTAATTTTACTCTTTATCTTGTAAAAAATGATAATAACTACGAACGAGCAACTTGACCCGCCATTTTCACCTTATAGTATTGCCAACAAGACTTAAACACAATTGGCTGTACAGCTTTGAAAATGTTGCTAAATATAAGTTAAATAAATCGCTTAAAACTTGACAACTTGTATGGAAATGACATAATTATGGTTTCGACTAGTGATTAGTTCCGTCCAATGCATTTTAAGCCTTGGCGCTAAGTCAATTTTTCATTTAATATTAAACTGCATGATTTTTTTTTTAAATAATTTTATGGCCTGGTAACGAGACCTTTAAGCCAATTAAACTGCATGACCATCTCTACCATAGAGTATATTAAATTTTGATATAGGGTATAACTCATAGAGTACTTAGTTCCAAAGACTAATATAATTTGCTCGTTCTTACTACTACTTAGTAGGACTCAAGTCAAGTGATATCTGTAATCTGAGACTCGTCAGTAGAGGACCATTTTAAAATTTAGATATTTTCCAATCAATAATAATAAATTTGTCTTGAGAAACCATGGCAAATTTAACAGAAGATGATTCTTCTGGTGAAACAAATAAGTTAGTGCCAAGTGAATCCAATGAAGACACTTCTGGTGTAGAAAACCAAAATGTGGATGTAAGTAATATCATGCATAAGTACCATAATTTGTAGACCTATTTTATTCTTATCTTCATGTAGACGGAAAGGTGTGATATGCGAAACCTTAATATACTTTTCAGTACACATTCTCACTTTATGCAAATCACTACAACCTTAACCTAAATTTTCAGATAAATGCTCAAATTGATGAACAGCGTCAAAGGATGCAGCCGTCTAAAATGGAATCATTTTTTGCTATAACGAAATCACTTATCATAAGAGCGTTAGTAGTTTATTTTATTACATCAATGTTTCGGCAACCTTCTGCACCAAAAACTGACGTTAACAGTTCATCTGGTGTTCCTCGAGTACCAGCAGTTAACATGTTTCAAAATGGAACAGTTGTGGATATGTTTGCATATATATCAGATCATGAATTTTTAGATAATCTTGAACATGGTCAATTGATCTGGAAAGAAACAAATGTTGTGTATGGTGACTGGTTTGGTGGACCCAATAATGATGGAACTTATACCCATTCCACTAGTATTGTGCCATCAGAGTCTTTAAAGAATAATGGTTCCATATATATTCATGTTTACGTAGTTCCAAATGGAAAATCACCAAATCCAAAAGATAAAAATAATTATGCTGGGCCATATGTCACATATGGTAAAAAAATGGTTAATAAATATAAAAAGTTAAAATATCTAAAAACACATAACCTTTTGACCGGACAAAGTGAAAAGTCTGAAGAGGAATTAAAAAAAGCTGAAACAATGAAAGAAGAGATAGTTTCACATTGGCATCCTAATTTGACTATTAATTTAGTAACAGATCAAACAAATTGGATGCAAGGCAGTGTTCCACCACCACTAGATGAATTTATATATTTTTTGCCTGATGGTAAGGAGTATAAACCTGCTGTGTTCTTAAATGATTACTGGAACATGATGCGGGACTATGTACCGCTCAACAATAGTGTTACTAGCCTTGATCTACAACTAACATTTCAACCATTGAGTCTTTTCAAATGGCAGTTATACACAGCACAAGTTATGAGAGACAAACTGAGCATGTTTTCAGCTCTTGGTGCAGAGGAGCAAGATGAAGAACAGGATACTGTGAAGGAATTGCTTTTAGACACATCTCCTTATTTATTGGGTTTAACTATATCTGTCTCCATCCTCCATTCAATTTTTGAACTATTAGCATTTAAGAATGACATTCAGTTTTGGAACAACAGGCAGTCCTTGGAAGGACTGTCTGTGCGATCAGTTTTCTTCAATGTTTTTCAGTCCACAGTTGTATTGCTCTATGTACTAGATAATGAAACTAATGTTATGGTTAGAATTTCTTGCTTTATTGGCTTAATGATTGAAATCTGGAAAATTAATAAAGTTATGGATGTGAAATTGAATAGGGAAGATAGGATATTTGGATTCCCCAAAATATCTTTAACAGATAAGGGTTCTTATGTAGAATCAAGCACAAAACAATACGATATGTTAGCCTTCAGATATTTAAGCTGGGCTTGTTTTCCTCTGCTGATTGGATATGGTATTTACTCACTTTTATATCTGGAGCATAAGGGATGGTACTCATTCATTCTAAACATGATGTATGGATATCTGTTGACTTTTGGTTTTATTATGATGACACCTCAATTGTTTATCAATTACAAACTAAATTCTGTAGCCCATTTACCATGGCGCATGATGACATACAAATTTCTCAATACCTTTATAGATGATATATTTGCATTTGTGATTAAAATGCCAACCATGTACCGTCTGGGATGTTTTAGAGATGGTATGTATAAATTAATCTTGATTCCTCTCAATATCATAGAAGATAAGATAAAATAATATGTGTTATATTTTTTCAGATATTGTTTTCTTTATTTTCCTGTATCAGCGCTGGATCTACAAAGTTGACCATAAGCGAGTTAATGAATTTGGGTTTTCTGGTGAAATGGAACAGCAACAAAACCAAAATCTATCCCTAACACAATCTGAAGTTACTGATAAGAAGAATGATTAATTCTCTAAGATGAGTGAGTGAGAGTAAATACATAGAGGTAGACATTAGATAAATTTATTTATAGCCTGTTTCTCAAAAATCTTTCTTCCACAACAACCTCAATTATTTAATAATAGATAATGTTGCTAAGATTTAAATTTGCTGTTGTTGCTAGTGTCTGAATTACGTATTTAACTACAATTATAGACATTTCATGAGTTTCTTAAAATGGAGTAAATAATGATTATGGTCTTTAAACTAAAACCCTTATTTAGAGCATACAATGTTTATATTATTTTATACATTATAATTTTTAAATTTTTTACAATGAACATTCACTTCAAACTTCTGTTACAACTAATTAAATCCTCTTATTTAAATGGAAAATCTCAAGCATAAGCTATGTCAAAAATTATCTGTTCTTAAAATTTTATAAACTGGGGTTAACTTAATTTAAATTATAGCTCTGTGATGTCATTCATTCATGTCATAGTCTGGATTTAAATTGTCTTTTTTGATGGCTGTATGTAGTAATATTTATAATGTTGTTCATGTTAGATTGTTCATTGTAAGCAGTGTTCCTCATAATGAGATAAGTTTTTCATATAAATGTATCTCATAAATATATGATTTTTTCAAATATTTTAGATATAACATCTATTGCTATTTCCTACTGCATTGCGTGAAAATATGATGCATGTTTTAATTTTAATGTGTGAACTGCACTCGTAATGCTTGTGGGAATGCTCTATGTCACATTGTAATCGAAATAAATTGCCAAAACCGACAAAGGCTATATGAGCTTACCATATGTTGTCCTGGTACCTTTGGCTCAATGTATAACTTCAGTATTGACCAGGTGAAAGGTATGAATGATTCAGTGAAATCATTGTTATAGGAATTGTAATGGTTTTTGTAATTAATATTGTAAGCTGTTTTTATTAATTATTTATTTAAATAAATTCACTTGTAGGTACTTTATATAAGCACTTCTATTAAATTCTGAAATAATAATTGTGATTTAAATTAGTACAAGTGTAAATTTAATAACTATTATTGTTGTGATAAAATGACATGAAATATAATTTAAAGAAATATTTATGCCACCCATAAGTAACTTTTATGCATTTCGAATTTATGGATATGTTTTAAATTATAACATAGTTTAATTCACTTATGCCTCCAATCTTAAATTAAAAGTATTAAATGTAATTTTTGGTTTTTGTTAATTACTCCTAATGACTTAGTTGTAACTAAGTTGCACCTAAGGGATTTAGGACTATATGTATGTATACAAATCAAAGATTGCTCATATACCTACTCTAAATGTTTTCTCTACAAAATAATTGGTTAGTTTTAACTTTGTTGTAAGAACTGTTTTTTTATATATTTGGTTTAAAATTATTATTTAACTGCTTTTAAAGATTTATTTTTACTATGAGATAATCTTATATATATAAACAAATACACTGACATTCAGTACTATCTATAGAAATTATACTTATATCCAAATATAATAACATCTATGTTTAATAAAGGTTCACAAATCATAGTTTCAATGCAAATTACTATTTTATTCAAAACTGGGATGTCTTTGTGGGAGAAAAAGATTGCAGCAAACATTTAAGGGAAAAGAAGTTTTGTTAAGGTATGCTCATATATAAGGTACTAATGGTATAATTTATAAGGGTTATGATTTAATGGATACTTTTATGATAATTATTCATGATTTATTTTTATGGTTCAGATTTTTCAGTAGAAATCAGTTTGAATCCTGACTACTATTCACCGGGCTTTAAAATCCTTACTATAGAAAAAAAGAATCATTTGGTGCACATAGCTTTCTAAACACACACAAAAAAAACGTCGAATTGTAAATCACCTCAGGCTTTCTGTAAAACCACTTAGTTTAATAAAGGTTACTCACCACCTTAATACAAACGCATATTAAAACTAAATAATTTTAATAAAATTTAACATCAAGATGATATGAAAAATTAAAAATAAATCAATGGCGCTACAACTTTTTTAGGTTTGGGCCTCAGATTTCTGTCTGATCTGTTTGATGATCATTTGTTAATCTAATAGGCAAGCAGAAGATCAGCCTTCTGTGCCTGACGCACGCCGTCGACTTTTTGGGTCTAAGGCAGGCCGGTTTCCTCACGATGTATTCCTTTACCGTTCGAGCGAATGTTAAATGCGCACATGGAAAGAAAGTCCATTGGTTCCACAGCCGGGATCTAACCTACGACCTCAGGGATGAGAGTTGCACGCTGAAGCCACTAGGCCAACACTGCTCTTTAAGATGATATTTGAACATTAAATAAAGACAATAGTTTGTACCTGACAAAATGAACTGGCGTCGTCGACAGTGGTTTTAGTATAAATCACGAAAGAAAGCACTTCATATTAGATGAAGTCTCGGGTGTTTGTTTTCATAATCACGATAAGCTCTTACACTTATTGTGTTAGACCGAGGGTCTTGATAAACTTTAATTTATATATTATAGTGATACTTAAATGTAATGTGCTCTACATTGTAGCTTAAGATTGAAAAAGCGGCGATGTCAGTCCTGATATACGTTCTTCGCTCTACCTTCCTTGTGTATATTCTAACATCGATCTTGACTCTTGACTTTCATTATTACTTTAAATGGTAATGGTTTCTGCATTGCATTGAGTTAGCGTGTACAACGGCGGTAATATTATATCAGCCTTGTTAGGCCGTAATGGAATGTCTCATGTTTTTCTGCTTCCGCAGGTGATTTAAAATTGAATATTAGAGCCGGTTGGGACATCCAGGTGCCCAGTGACCCTTCGCGCCGCAGCGGTAGCACCGTCCGTAGCCGCCATAGTATGAGCCCGAGGTGCCTGGGACGCGTTGCCTTCGTCTTCTACAACTATTACTTCCTGTGGTAACTGCGATAACATACAAGCTGTTGTTAACATGGTAATATAATTATTTTAAGGTCATTCAAAATAAGTACTTAGTGGCTATACTCCAGAACGCGAAAATTTAGGAGATCTGTCTTCATTTATATAAAATATTAAATAAATACGGTTTTTATGAAATATGTTGTACTACATTTTTTTTCGCGCGTTGGATTTATCTTCTCTAGTCGAAAACGAGTTAAACGCGTTAATTAATTGTTATTCTATGTGTGTCGTCTCCTGAACTGTATTTCATTACATTGTTTTCGTCGACATGGATTCTTTGAAAATGGAGATGTTGATTTTACAGAATGTAAAATGTCAACCCCTCGGAATCATTTGCACCTCGAATCACAGCAAATTTTATTAAGGATTCCGGATAAGAAATAGCTGTTAAACTGTGATTATGCAAAAAATTGGTTAATTAAATTTTAAGAAAAATAAATATTAAAGTTGTTCCATCAGTTTAGAGCCAATATCTCAAATTGGTAAAAAGGAAGGTACTTCAACGAGCACTCGTCTACTTTGATTAAAAAACTCAGACGACATATTATTTACGACCCCATATTGTAACAACACATTGGTATTCTGTGCAAAAACTAGAAATAATTTGGTTATGTCTTGTTCATCAATAGTCATGTCGTACATGCTTTTCAGAATTAATTTATATTAACACTATGAAAGTAAATTAAATTTTGAGAATTTAAGTTTGTAGTTTAGAGATCAACATCATTGTCATACATTACATGTATAGTTTCAATACAATTTTCAAGACAAAGCTTAGTTATTTTTATAATTTAAACGTAATTTAGTTTAAAACGTTATAGCTAGTTTATGTTGAGTGACTTTTCAGCAGTAAAATCTTTTAAAGGAATTTGAGAAGCCTTACCATCATCATCGGAGTCGGGGTCGGAATTGAAGTCAGATCCACCGTGGGAATCTCTTGCGGACGAGTAATACTGATCGAGTATGGAAGGTCTGAAGATACTAGAACAAAGTTAAATTCTTAACTAATTATTTATTTTGTAATTCCAGTTATCTCAATTTTAAATAAATAAAATACAAATAATATACTAAAATATAGCCAAACATGGAATGAACATACGTAGTTGGTCCCAAAGTTCTGTCACTGGCACATTATTTTTAAATTTCGAACATGCCTTTATAAAAAAATTATTGCATTCTATTTTTGAATATTTGACTATTGTTTTTAAACAAAAAACAATCACTTCGTAATTTTTCACGATGAGTGTATTTTGAAAGAAAATGGAATTGCTGTTATTGTGTTGCACCGCTGTGGGCGCTCGCCGAGTACCATTTTCAAGTTGCTCAAAAATTTGAATATAACGCTTAGGTTTGTGTACCGTACTATTGATAGGTATGATGAAGTCTCCAGTGTTGAGGACAAGTAAAGCACAGGCCGGCCACGCTCCGCAAGAACACCAGCAGTAATAAAAGCTATCAAGGCGCGGTTAGCAAGAAATCCTGTCCGAAAACATGTTTATGTCTTTACAGATGGGTGTCAGTTAGGAAAAAAGTAAAAAAGGTTTTAAATGAAGATCTTGGCCTACAAGATCATACACATAAGAATGGGCCCTTACTTTATGCTCGTCTTAAAGCAATAAGGCTTAAAGAGATCGCGGGTGTTGTTAAAGCGGTACGCGAAAATCCGTCACCGTGATATCCTCTTTACGGACGAATTTTTTTTCGAGAAGTACAATAAACAGAATGATAGAGTGTACGCTAGGAGTCCCGAAGAAGCTGGAAATAAAGTTCCGAGGGTGCAACATGGACATTATCCATTATCAGTAATGTTCTGGTTGGGAGTGGCCTGTTACGGGCCAACTAAGGTTCATTTTTGCGAAAAAGGGGTCAAAACCAGTGCAAAAGTGTACCAAAACACGGTTTGGATCGGCTTGTCAAAGAATTGCCCAGCACGCTACTTGCGGGACATCACTTCGTGTTCCAGCAGGACTCTGCGCCTGCACACAAAGCCAAGACCACTCAAGCCTGGTTTCAGAGTCAAAACATCGACTTAATTAGACATGAGGATTGGTCTTTCTCCAGTCCGGACCTTAATCCTTTGGACTAAATTTGGCATGTCTTTGAGAGGAAGGTCTGTGATAAACCCCATAAAAATTTGGAGCGTCTGAAGTCATCTTTCAAAAAAACAGTCACTGAAATCGACATGAATATGGTGCGTGCTGCGATAAACGACTGGCCGCGGCGCTAAGGCCCTGTATTAAAAATAAGGGAGGTCATTTCGAATAATTTTACGTACTACTTCTATTCCTTAATTAATGTACTATAAATTGATATATCACTCATTAAAAACTAATCAGTAATTTTGTTTTTATCATTATTTCCATTTATGAACTTTGGGCCCGACTACGTAATATTCACAGTAATTCCTGCTTCTTAAAACATTTTGGTTAAAGAGACAATCACTTATTTTATTTTTATAGTGACATCTGAAGATTCAAGGCACAGGCCTTTCATAAAGTTTTTGAACTACACCAACAAATATTAACTATGGGTGATGTTCAACAATTATGTTATGTTTAACGTAATTAGGTTATACGGAATAAATTATTAGCAGCAAAAAATAAAGTTTTACTTTTTTTCTGGATGAAATGACTTAAACCGTAGCCTGAAGTAATTAGAGGCGTAAATAGCGCTTAGAGGCAAACATTGGATATCATTAACACTTACTAGTAATCATCGAAGACGTCCGTCGCGTCCCCCTCGCTGCTCGGAAATTCCTCGCCCTCGGTGTCGTCCCATTGCGCTTCACTTTCGCTTTCGGCCGTTGCTCGTCTGAAGACGAATATCGTAATTATGTAGCGCCAAATAAAAATTACGAAATCACTAACGAGTAACTGGGGTCCATTGCGTTATGACCCCCCCCCCCCCTGGGCGTGTTTATGAGCGTGGGCAGTAAAATAGCGAACGGCTTTATATTATAACGGCACATATATTATTATGGCATGAGCGACTAAATAAATTCAACAGGCATTAATATATCCGAAGTGAAATTATTTTCAAATTTTCCACTCAAAAAAAAGGTTGCTAAGAGAATAGGAGAAATGCGTACCGGCTATTTTGCGCACTGGCTCCCGGCGAAGGTAAAGTCTCCTCTTCTGTGAATAAGACAGCTTCATAACTATCGTTTATCCAATATATTTTAAAGTGGTAACTAGCAAAATGAGTTACTGTTACTATGAGTTGTTTATATAAATAAGTAAAGCGATCTTACGAATGCCACTGATTAAAAAAATCATTTAAAACAGCTCTTATAATAATGAGGATAAAAGACCGTATGAAGCCGTCTTTTCCACAAAAGAATGAACGAGTGAAAAGAACTAGGTATACAAGCTGATATTGTCTCACCTTCTCTGATTTTTAATGACTCTTCGCGTTTCTTTTTCATTTCTTCAGAAAGATTAGGTAGAATTTTTTCTATAAATGAGTCCACAACAATAGATCTAGATTCATATTTAATTGGTGTCCTGAAAATATGTCACTCTGGTATAAAATTTACATATAGCTTCGCTTATCAACGGTGCCATATCTTAATAGAAACTGGATTACTGGGATATTTTATAGTTCGTATAGTGTGGGTGCAGGAATCATATGGAGTCTTCCGTCTCAGTGTGACATTATATGTTCTCATTTGATAAACAAAAATGAGAGTTAAAGAAAAATGAAATCATTTATATATATATATAGATGAAATACCTGCAGATTGGACAGTCTTTCTTATTTTTCTTCCATAAGTTTATGCAATATTTGCAAAATGTATGGCCGCAGCTAAGCATCACAGGACAAATAAATATTTCGGCACAGATACTGCACTGCAGTTCAGTTTCCATCATTTGTCCGATGTCCGCTAAAGGCTTTGACGATTCATACGATGGACCAGCCATAGCTGGGTTTTCATCACTCACTCCATTCTTCTGAAACGTATTGAATTTCGTTAAAACGTTAATGAATTTCATTTCAATCAAATTCCAAAACGTTTTATATCTTGCAATAACAACATACATTCAATATTACAATTCTGTTGATTATATATTTGTGTAATTAACCTAGAAAATTTATTCTATATAGAAATAATAGATACATAAGACATATATTTTTCTCAAAATATGTATGATAAAATTGAAGTTGATTTATGAATATATAATAATCAGTTTACTTTCATATTTAGTACAATATGAGATATTTTCCTAAATGTGAAAATAACATTTAAATTCATCACTATTAGTAGTTGTTCGAATAATTAATAAAATTAAATAAGACTGAGTTTATTGGTTGAATGATTTACTATGGCACACGGAATTGCAAAGACCTTGTGTTGCATTTTTCTACATCTACGGAGGTAGGACTACCGAGTACAATTGCAGTGTTGAAAGCCTTGTCCTCCCAAATTAACTCAATTACTGATAATTATTCATAATGATAAATAATTATGCATAATTTTCAGTGTATACATAACACCATAGAACATACCGTTTCTTGATGTTCTGTTTCCATTCCAACAACTTTCATTTGTGCTGATGGGGCCTGAGACACATTCTGTAATTTACGTTTTTAGTTTTCTATAATCAATTTCATTTTTAAATGCTTAATAAGAAAATCTAAAAGTAATTTTGATTCACTTCTAAGTACTCAATGTGTATTATTTGTATTATTAGCATGTTTAGGCAGACAGTATGTGTCTGCACTTGCATTTTAATATAAAAGTATAAGATTTTTTAAATCATTACCTCTTCCTTATGTAACAATTGTATTTCTGCATTTTTTGATTCTTTTTTCATATCGCTTATTTCCTTTTCAAGTCTCTGCTTGATTTTCTTATGCTCTTCTAGTAACTCCAATTCTCTTTGTTTGTTTAGTTCCACTAATGCAAGCATTTCCTTAAAAGGCAATCCAAATGTAAGATTTAATAAAGTTTACTTTTTATTATTTGGACAAGTCAGTCAATTTTTAAAAAAGGTATTGTAAAAAAATTGTGCTCTATGCTATGCTTAATACAAATCTTTTTATGATTTAGGCTGAAACAAATGTTCAGAGTAATGAATAATTTATTACTTTAAAGGAAGTCCACTTTAGAAATGCTTTCTATCCTGGAATTATAAAAACAATAGTTAGGAATCAAAGCACTCTGATGCTGACACAAGCATTTTGGACATTGGCAGAATCCATTTTTAATAAAAAACAAGTACTCTTACTTGGTCCTTGGCCAATCTTAATTTCTCTGTTTCAATTCTAAACTCGTTCTCTAATTCCTGTTTCTCTTTTAGACGCTGTTCTTCTTGCTCCTTTATTTTTTGATGTAGTCTATCAAGTAGTTCATGCTTAGAAGTATTTTCTTTATCAAGTTCTGCCAGGAATTCTTCTCTTTCTTTTTGTAATTTTGTTTTAAGAGAATTATTTTCAATAGCAAGCTCTGCTTCTGTTTCATTGTGCATCTTAATTTGATCCTAATAATAGATACATACATTTTTTTAAAACATTATTTTTGATTGGACAGTAAAAGATAAAACTTTGAAAATAATGCTATATGCTAAGATTATAAACATTTTCAGTCATGTTAATTTTTTTGTTTACATTGGAATATTAAATATCAATCAAAAATTTAAAGTTTTGGCCCAAATCTTGAATATCCCACAAAAAATAAATAAATACCTAAGTATTTGAATAAAAAACATGTTTCTTTCTTAGAATTATAAGCATGATGATACCTATGTACGTGCCAAGGTTCGTACACATGAAGACTGAGGCTGAGATGGAATGATTCCAGTGCATCATCCTCATCCATGGACATGTCAGCTCTAAAGACGCACGCAATTCAGGAACCGGTTTTACCATGGTTATGTGTCCCTCAAAAAGGCGACGGCTCAAGAAAGCCAAAAGAAACAGCAGAAGCTGGAAACCAAAGCCCAGAGGCTACTTGGGTACTCAAACTCCAACCCTGGAGGTACAGTGGATCTCTCTCTCTATGGAATGATGCAGGGTGGCCCGTATTTCTGACTTCTAAGCCTCATCAGAACTAATCTCAAAACAATTATATCAACAATTACAGGCCACTGTCTCCTTAGTAAACATCTTTTTGTACTAAGGCTGTCACAACAAATAGCCCTAAGTGCAGAGGCTGTTTTAACACAGGGGAATCAGTCAACCATGTAGTCCTGGAATGTGTGGCTGTGGTTAACCAACATAGAGAAATCCTTAAGAGTGAGGTCACTCTGTGAAACCTGCAAAGTGCCTAGGAGATTTCGGTGCTTCTGGAAGGAGCTAGGCTGGCTTGGGCAGGAGTTTATGCACAACAGACCTAATGAGAGTTGAAGTGAGGAAACTGAGTCCACTAACTTTACATTTAGCAGCATTAAGATCAAATTATAAACACTCACCATTAATTTATTAATCTTAGTATCCATTTCTTTTTTTAGAGATGATATCTGAGCATCTCGTTCTTTAATCAACAATATTTTCTGCATCTGTACTTCATTTTTCTCACCTTTTAAATTTTCTATTTGTACCCCAAAGCTTCTTTCAAGTTCTTCAACCTTTATGTTCTTTTTTGCATATAGTTGATCTTGTAACAATTTGTTGGCAACTTGTAGTTGTTTTTGCTTTTGTATTTTATCTTCAATGTGCTGCATTTCAATATTCTGAGATTCTTCAAATTTTATTTTAACATCATCAAGAATACTTGAATTTTCATCTTTCTCAAATTTGATCCGCTTTGCAATGTCGTTATGAGGCCAAATAAATTTATACACAAACTCCTGAAGTGCATCCAACCTAACAATATCATCATTTATAAGGTTTTTAGAATTTCCTTTTCCGACTTTGACTCCATTCACTTCAATTCCACAGGCACTGCTATCTTCTATTACCCAACCACAATTCTCTTTTCTGAATTTACAATGACTTCTAGATATAACTAAAGAAGGTATAACTAATGTATTGTGTAAGCCTCTACCAAGTGTAAACTGAAAACAAAATTGAGTTGTTAAAATTTAATTGTTTAGATTTATTTCAGATAGGATTAGATCATAAAAAATTGCTTCACTTTACTATGAGGTGGTATCATGTGGCATAAAATGATTGTGGTAACTGTATATATTTAGGATTCTTTAGACTGGTTTTTATGAATTACAAAACCTGTATAACAAAATTATTTATAAGTGAGCTAGGAAAAGAAAAGTACTTTGCTTCCACACAGATTTGACGACCAGATGATATACATTTTGTTGACCAGATGATATACATTTTGTTGACCATTAATATTCAAATTCTTAAAAACTAAATCTCTCAGATATTGTGACTGATCCCTTAACCATAGTTAAGGGATTAAGAAAGCTCTGTTTTCATTTTCTCCTAGTCT
Source organism: Pieris brassicae (assembly GCF_905147105.1). Taxonomy (NCBI): domain Eukaryota; kingdom Metazoa; phylum Arthropoda; class Insecta; order Lepidoptera; family Pieridae; genus Pieris; species Pieris brassicae. The sequence goes on along the minus strand of NC_059666.1, from coordinate 18,155,568 downwards.
CAAATTTGACCGATAGAATAGCTAGTAGGCTATCTATAGAAGATTACTTTCCACAATGAGCATATATGAGCATATGTAAGAACATGAAAGTATTTCTATCCAAGAGTAAATCATTTTGTTATGCAAAAAAGTTTGAATTTATTATAAAGTACTTACACTGTCATCAGAAGTAATATGTATTTTTCTAAATCGGTTCAATTCTGTTCTAAGACGTTTACAGGAAACCAATACTGGACGATTATTTTGCATTTTTCTTCAATTGGTGGCCTATAAATTATAAATATTTAAGACAGTAAACTGATATTATTTTTTGTGAAATCGTTGGCGATCTAGGATTCCAGAATTTTAAACTACTCATATCAAAACAGTGTTGCCAGATGGTCCAATGTTGACAGATGGTCCGGTGTTGCCAGATGGTCTCGACGATATACCCCTAGACTAATTGGATTTCCCCCCAGAAATCCCCTAGGACACCCTTACCTAGCGCATGGTAGCATGGGCGATGGCGCAAAGTCAAAGTATAGGCAACGGCACGTAAGTCTAGCGCTGGCCGATACGTGGAGGGGATTGCTGCACATGAGTACTGTCGCGCACGCAATACATTATAATATAATATAGTGGCATATTATGCCACTTTGATTAATGATTACCTAAATAACAATATTAAGCTGAACGAAATGTGAAGGATAGCTGCTGCGGATGATTACTGTCGCGCATGAAAGTAATATTACCTATCTATAAGATATAATAAGACAAGTGTCTGTACATAGAACGTATTTCCAAAAAAATACCTAAGATATTTTAACAAGTTTATGGGATGTAGAAAAATAAAAATATTATCTTTTAATTTGTAATCTTTTATTAATCTGAATCAGAGAACTGTATCACGCCTTCAATGGTCTCGCGACAAGGCCTTTTGCTTACTGAGGGCCCGGGCTCAGCATTGCTTCGTTCGTCGGCACTAGCGTCATCATCATTGCAATCCTCGGAATTATCTCCATCGACATGAATAATGAATTGTTCTGTTACCAAATCCACGACATGATCACTCTTTGCATATTGCTCTTCTATATCCTTCACCTTTTTACACAACTTTTGCCAATCCCATGTATCCATTAGTAAAACCTTTACTTGTATTAGGTCTTTACATTTACTGACACTCCATTTTATATTTTTGCTGCCTACATATTGTTTAATATCCGACCATGCCATTTCAATCGGATTTAGGTTGGGGTGGTATGGTGGTAGTCTCAATACCTGATGACCTCGTTCGTTAGCTAGGATTCGATCAATCGAAAATGTTTTAAATTTATCTTTGTTGATCTTTATTAAATTGTATAACTGAGGTTTCAAATGTGTTTCCTCGTACTGTATACCTTTTCAAGTGAGCCAGGCCTGCATGTCAGCTTTTTTAGAATTAGAGGTTGGTGCGCGATCCCACTGCTTATTATGATAGGACGCGTGGTAGTCGACATACCACGACGGAACTGAGTTGTAGGTTGGGCATTAATTGGGTTTTATTCTGGAACGTTTTTTGCCAGGTGTTCTGAACACTGTGTTCAAATCAGAACTTTTGTCTTGATTGGAGATGTTTCTTACCGTTGCAATTGACGTTTTTGTTGACTCTGCTGTCCTTTTTTGGATTTTACCTAATTCGCTGGTTATACTTTTAAATTTTATGTTTCCTGCCTTAATGATTTCGGCGGTTAGTTTTATCTGGCTCAAATTTACAATGTTGCTGTCCGACTGACTGAACAAAGTATTTGTAGCTTCATCAATCTCACTTTAGATTTGTTTCAAAGAATCAATTAATTTGTTAGATTCCCTTTTTAAAAAAACAATTCACGCCATAAACCATTTTCCTGGCTTGTCTTTTCAAAACAGTATTTGTTCTAGGCATATTCACTTTAAAGTCACAAACAAACTTAAAAACAAATAACAAACAACAAAACACTAACAAATTCAAACGTAACAAAAAAACAACAAAACGTAACAACAGTAACAAAAATATTAATGACGCGACTGTACACGGGATGTGCGCGGGGAGTCGTATCGGTGCGGGGGACGGAATGCGACTGAAGAGCAAATCGACGCTACGCGCGCCCGCTCTTCATTCCGCTAGCCCCTCTCAGGTACCTTATTTTTTACTTCTGCGCAATAACGGTCAGCGCTAGAGTTTCGTGCCGCTACTTGTATCTATAACAGAAAATGGATTGACGGGTGTAAGTTTTATTCAGTTTTTGCGATTGCGACCATTTTTACTATGTGTTCGTACTACAATTTAGTTCCTAAATCAGGAACGTGACAAACAATGGCAAAAAAAAACTATATTTTTGTGTTTTTGGAATTTCCCCCTATTCTGCCCCTAACAGACTTGATAAACCGTGTTGGGAATTGCTCCAGTTCAACCCAATAAATTTCATATTACATTAAAAGGGGAATTACTTTTATCACTTATACTAACTTTATTATTGCAAGAGTGTTGCTCTGTTGTCTCAATATCTAATTGAAATCAATATTATTTGGAATTTCATCCAAAGTCTTATACTCTAATGCTTGCTCAATAGAAGCAAGAGGTTAAGCCAAATTCTTGGCTGTCATCTGTATAAATATGAAAGCAGGTAACTATAAATAATTGTAATAATATTTACCCTTTGTAATAAAAAACTTTTCTTATATCTATTGGTATCTATGACACAACATTTATAATTGTACATTGTCAGTGTATGCAATGTTCGTATCTTCCTTAGGAAAAGTTAAACAGTTCTTAGAGTCTAAACAACAAAGATTTTCATATAATACTAGATCTTGTTTATTTAAATTTCCCCTGTTTCCCTATAAAACTTATTAAATTATTTCTATATTATTATAATATTATTTTTCGAAGTATGATTTGTGAGAATGTTTTTGAAAGTGCAATTGGGATAACATCGATCGGGATCGCTCTGGCAAGGAACCAAAAGGATTTACCTCCAGAAGGATACGAAGCAAGTTTGTTCCCAACACACCTGATTTGATCAAATCGGGATGCCTTGACAATTTTCTTGCACGACTTAGCAGCTTCATTATAAAGTCCTTTTTTTGACTCGCAAGTCGGAGACCTTGTGGTTTCGACCATAAGCCGCTTGTTTAATTTTACAGCCACGATACACTGGGTACACTGCACCAGGGTCGAGCTCAAGTGAAATGTCAAAAAAGGAACATAATTAAATAAGTTATGATAACCTTGACAAATTAAATAAGTGATATTGTCCATGCATGTCAGTGGTAGAGAAACTACGCATCTCATCGCAGTCCACCGACTTGTATCTCCACACTTTCCTCCGAACCTTAGGTGTATGTTCAGGGGGGAATATGAAGACACAGACAGTGATCAATCGTTCCAAGTGGGGCAGAAATAAAGACCATGTACCGGTCCGGATCCAAGATCAGAATAAGGTCAAGGCAATTGGCAGTATGGTCTTTGATATCTGGCACGCAAGTCATTGCGTTATGGAAATAATCATTCCGAATGGTGTGCATTTATATCCTCTGAAAGAACAAGCTGAGCGGTTGGATATCGCCGCATCACTAAGACCAGTGGTCGCCTGGAAGAGATCGCTCGAAAGCGATAAGGCCGCCTGTTGCCCTCCTTTCATTTAATTATGTTCAATTTTTATATACATCGAAGTGGTAATAAATAAAATACTAAATAAAAATAAGTAAAAAGTGTAGTTGTCTCACGTCCAACCGTGTGAGATCGGTATACACAACCATAGATAATTTTGCCAATAGCTGTCGAGATTACAGAAAAAACTAGGCTCTTCAAGATCACGGATTCGCGATGCGCAAATGTCATCACGTACGTAAACACAAACAAACCTGCATTAAGATGGAATTTGTGTTCAAGTGTATCCAGGGTACCCTGGATACGACGTGTCAAATCGACATCTGATTTTCATCTCCGAGGAACGGCAGGGTGCGGCTTTGCAGTATCAAGGTGAAGATGGACTGGTTCGCGATTTGAATGTATACCTCGAATATTTGTGAGATGCACTTCTAGAAAGTGGACGTGCTGCCGCTGTACATATCCGATTTTCATGTTAATACGCGTCATTTCAAGAATTGTACACTTTTCATTTCTATATTAATTATCAAGATGATTTTTGTCGAAAATAACAAAAAAGGTACTGAAAAAATATAGTACTGCTGCGATTAAATCTCATGATAGTTTTCTTTCCAAATTTAATACAAGGTAAAGTCTAGGCTTTTTATTTAGTAATATATTCGCCAACAGCCTATAACAATTTTATCCTTATTCATGATAAATTTATAAATTAAACTATATAAAGCTCTATTTACTCGTACTATATTTAATTAATTCATCGCCTTTCATTCCGAGAGGAAGAGGATTAGGGGGTGATATTAACAGCCCTTATTTTAAATGTAATTTATATTTGATAAATATGATTAGAATCGCGAGGAGAAAAAACAATAATGAAATTTATTTATATTTATTGGATGTTTCAGGTACATACATCTCTTATATCATCAACAAAAACAATAATAGATATTATTAACCTACATAGTGATAATAAATTAATTATTATTATATTACTTAAAATGTGCATTAATGAATTAGTAATGAAATGTGAATTAATAACACATAAATGATTATAACATGAAAGTTAAAACATAGACAAGGCAAGACATAAAAAATATTGATACATATTTGTAATTACATTTTTTAAAGTTACTACTGCGAAAAATACAAAATCCATTAAACTGACTAGTTACAAGCGGAATAGACAAACATACAGTTGAAACTTATTTATCACTTATCCCACGAATAGTTACGTAATTAAGCGTAGACATTTTATATATAACGTTTCACCTTTATATTCTTTAGTTTAAGAGAAAAGCTTTAAAAAGCTGGCGAGAGTGAAAGCACTGGAACTGCAAGTACTTCTTGTCGGATAAAACGAATAGATAGAGGTCTTTAATATAAACGAAGCAGACTTTAGTACTCTCGAAAAATGCAAGCACGGCGGTTGGTTACACGCTGAATTTTTAAACGGCAAGGTTTGCGGCTTTCCGGCGTGTGTAGTTTTAAACTTTGTAGTTATTTGTTACTTTATGCTATTTCTCTTTGCCGTTACCCTTTGACTAGTTTCCTAAAGTATTTAGAATACTGTTTTACCGACGATGAAAATCTATTTAGACTAATAATATAAACATACGTTGTTATTGTCCTAGCTAAACGTTTTAGTCCCTTAATCATTTTGCAATATATTTATCCAAGCCTAACTGAATTTATAGAGCATTGTTGGCCTAGTGGCATTAGCGTGAGACTCATCCTTGAGGTCGTAGGTTCCACCCCGGGCTGGAATTGTTTGTTAATCGGCACATTTCACTTTGGCTCGTACCGTGAAGTAAAACATTTTGAGAAGATGGCGTGCGTCAGGTACAGGACCTATTGATCACCTTCTTGCCTAATAAATAACAAATTATTATCACGAAACATATAACGTACAGAAATCTTAGACCCGGACCTTAAAGCTTGTAGCGCCACTGGTTTTTCTAATTGAATATATATTATATATATAATGCCTTCGTTGTAAGACTTTCTTTGTGTATACCTTTTTTAACGAGTACTACAAGTCAAATACTTACTTGCCGTCTACGAATGTTAAGTTTGCGTCATGACCTTCACTTTAACGTATTTGCTCGCGATATGTCTACGACTCTTGCAAAAGTTTTGTAATAACTGATAAATTGTATCCTTGGATATACACAGCTGCAGTTGCCCGAATATCTACGTATATCAGTGATAGGTATAGTAGAAGATATAGAGATAGGGGAAGTAGTTATCTTGAGGATAACTACTTCCCCTATCCCAATATAACTACTTACTTCCCTTCGCGAAATTAATAGCATCTTTTTTGAAGAGCAATCCCAGGCAAGGCCATAGACGATATTCAAATGTAGTTGACATTTGACTCAGAAATTATAGAATTTTATCGCAAATTGCTTTCTTATTGTAAATATACATTAAATGCAACTGACATTACTTGATACTAATTGATTATTAACATTGCTTCAGAATAGCTCAGTAGTGAATGACAATTAATTATTTCTATGTTGTTTATAGATATAAGCAAGATTTGAATAAAAAGTATGATTAGCGTCCTTTTTACAACCCCTATCTGTATTTTAATTTCACGTTGTTAAACTGTTGAAACGTGGTTTGTAAGTTTTTATGAGTATAGTTGTCAATTAGTGTGTAAAGCATTCAGCAGAAAAAATAACTAGGTACTACTAGTCAGCAGGTCCCTAAGCATAACTTAATGTAAGTATTTGAATATTATATTATACAAATTTATACATTTAGTATGAAAAAGGAAAGAGAGTTGTTCCTATTGGTGCTTTCCGGTAAGCGCAGTGCGTAACACCTTCACTTTGGCCCTCAATATATCAACGTAGACAGGACGAAAATTGGACTGGACCCTTGTTAATGTCCCGCACTTAGGCCCCACCCTTGTTTGTGATTATTTATTTAAGGCCTATTGATACGTATCTATTTGAAAAGGTGCGAACAAATTATTTTTTATATATAAATAAATGTTTAAATATATTTTATTAAAATAGTGTTTGTTTACAAAACATTTACAATTGATATCAGACGAGCGCAGTCTCTAAATTTATTAAAAAATCTTCTTTTAGATTTTTCTTCCGCCTCGTAATTAGCTACTACTTATATATATATATTAATTGTGAGTCAACTAACCTTTGGCAGAGCTTTTACATGTCTGTTTATACATATTATTATTTATATCTCTTATTTTACTTATAGTTGCATGATATTTTGAGTTTAATTTTTAATTAATTATGCACTTCTTGTACTTTACCCTCTGTAGGTGTTTCTTTTTTTTATTGTCCCATATGAGGGTTGCCTGGAAGAAATCGCTTGTTAGCGATAAGGCCGCCTGTGGTTTAATAATGTGTTTATATAATTATGTATATATGGTAACAAAGTATAGTAAATAAATAAATGTGAAGATTTAAGACATTGATATATAGATAGACGATCTCGAAATTACACGGTCTTCGTGATATCATATTGATATTATAATCATCAAATTTGAGGTAATCGGCTAGTAATACAGCTAAATTGCTGTTAATATAGATAAAGCGGAAGCAGTTATTAATGAGTTACATAGAAAATCGTGAAAGTAAATTTTATAATCTAATTATCTTAAAATAAGTATTATAATAAAAGAGTCGATGGAAAGTATGAGCTTTTATCTTTGCTCGCAATCTAGGCTGAGTGACTTCATGTACACGGAAGTGCATAATTTATATTCTTATGCGTGACATCGCATTACTTTAAAGCTATTTTATATATAATTAAAAAAAAACGGATGCCACAGTGACATGCTCTATATTTTAAATCAAGAGATTTGAAGTGCCCAGGAGGTGTATATACCTTCTAGGCACAAATCTAATGTGTAAATCTAAATGAAATACTAGTGTGGAGTCAGCAGACCCATCGCTGAATGTAATTGAAATCTGCTTATATCTTTAAAATGTATGAAATGTGTACTTTAAATAAGCCTTTTGTATAAGCGCGTGAAATTAACACACCTAGCATATTAAACACCATAAAGAATAAACCTTTTGTTTAATTTATAGAATATTACATGAAACATATTAAAGTTGCAGGGCTATTAATAATAAAAAAAAGTAATAGGTACAAACTTGGTAATTCTAATAAAAAAAATTATATTCAACTTTCCGGAAACGTTGAAATATTATGTTTGACGGCGGTGAATAATTTAATAAAGCCGGGCAGCGGTAACGAATTGTGGAAGAGAATAGCATAAGTTAATTACACTAATGAACAAGCGAAGAAGGTGCGTTCAAAAAAATCCACCCCAAGATCACTTCAAAGTCTTTACTGCGATGTTCATCGCGCGCTTCATTAGCGCCCGAAACACTGGAAGGCTTACATGTTGCCCTTAAGAAATTATATTTTATAGTTTCCACAACTGATATTTGTATAATATCATACTGGTTTATAAGAATTAAAAATTATTAATGAAAAATCATCGTTCTATTTTAAATTTCAGTATTTTATGTATAAAATATATAGTACATCTGGAGGCTCGGCAGTGACCCCAAAGAAAGTGATAAGTACCTCAGATTGATTAATTATAGAAAATAACGCAAAGTAAATTTTGCAGTGAATGAAACAGTGCACCTATTAATTTATAGTATGATATAATAGAATACACCACAATATTATTATTTATAAGGTACCGGAAAGGAAAAACACCCAAACTATTTTTTTTTAATAATGATATGGCCAGGATAAGATGTTAGGTTAGCTAATTACGTAAAATTTAGGTCCCTTAACTTGGGGCTGAACAAATTAACCGAATTGGTATTTCATGGATTTTACAACTTTTTAAGTTATAAGTACTAACTTGTGAGATATGTTTTTTTAACAGCTATGTTTTTGATGGTCTAGAATTTGTCGTACGAAATTTAAATATACGACATTATATTTGAAATACAATACGACAATGGCATTTATTATTAATAGAGTCTGTTATAGTATTTGATTTCAAAAGAAGAACTGTCCAATCGCGACTACTTATAATAAGTTACTTCTTGTGCAAAAAAACATTTTTGTTATTATTTTTGTTAATGAGAATAAAGGTCATTTACATTAATTCCATAATTATAATATCCGTTTGATAGATGCCAGCTTTGCGACATATAAGCCAAGGGTTAAAATCGAGTAGCCCGTTCATTAGAAGCAACGTAATGCTGTAGTCTTAACTATAGAACATTTTTGGTTGAGTAACAAAGTCAATGGTTTTACGTAAACTTTTATTGTAAAAGTAGTTAACTGTAGGTGATTAGACACCGATACTACAGTTTCATAGCTATCTTTTATCACTTTCTACAAAGAGTTGAACGCCATGGTCTATTCATAGCTGTACTAACCTAACGTATAGTATTTGTAAAATAAATTTGTGTGAATATTTTTTGTGCCGTTTTGTTGTATACACAGATAGTCCTGTAATTATTTTAAGTAATACTATAATATCAAGAAGTTTTCATTGAATTTTAAGTAATTCCTTAAAACAAACTATAACGATAATTAAAAAAATATGTTTGCTGCTGCCACTGCCATGCTGACACTGATATCCGACTAATGGACTTTCTGCATATATTATGCCCTTTTAACACTCATTTGTAAGGTGAGGAAACTTTGACCCTTAATACTCGACGGCGTATGTAACAAAAGTGATCACTTACTTGTCCATTAAAAACACAAATTACCATAAAACTGATATAGAAATCCGAGGTCAAGCCCTAAAACGTTGTAGTACCATAACTTTTACCTCTATTGTGGTACTAAGTTGGGGATGTGGTGTGTGTGCATAATTAAGTTAGTTGTTCTTAGATTGTGCTGTAAATATTATTTGGGTGCAATTAGGTTTTAATGCAATTAAAAGAAAAATAAAAATGAATGTTAAAATTGTAATAAGATCGTATAGCTCATGCTGAGATTAATGTATTTGCGATTGAAAAGGCCGGAGCGCGGATCGGATAATCCGTCCATCACGCCATGTAAATTGAATCACGTCTCTCATCTGTTCACATGAGGGCTGCTTCTAGAAAGCGTATCTTCACTGGAACGTGTCATAATGAACTGTTTTTCACAATTTCAGTAGGACTTGTTTTGTTTTGGTTCTCAGCGTTGCCTAATAATGAAATGTAAACTTGCAAAACTTATATTAGCTACTTCTTAAAAGTCCTATAGGACGTTTTAAAGCTTTAATAAAACAAGAACATACTTCTTCATGATTTCCTAAAATCAAATATATCTTGTACTTTCATACGCTATGGGGATTTATTTGATGCCCGTTTTTGATAGAATCTCATACTTTATGTTAATATATAATTTTCATGATGGAGTTTTAAATTAATGCTTTAAAAAAATGTTGAAGATAACAAAAAGTTTAGCTTGAACGCTTTATAGATAATTGCATTTGTTAGAAAGTCTTCGCGATAAAAAGTCTAAACAAAGCATAATTGAAGTTTCTTCATGAAGAGGATACATAAGTGCGAACAACTTTTCCGTAATCTTTTGAAGAGGAAAATAATCTACTAAATAATAAATATCAGTCACATTAGAATCTATTTAGATAATATTTATTACATTTCGATTAATAATAATTGTTAGAGACATGATGATTTCTGTGTTCAAACTTTTAAAACATTAATTTATATACTAACAGACATTATTGTCTGCAATAAGCTTGATTAATATTTTCTGCTTATTGGGTGGTAAGACAAAACCGCTGGCCAGGCGCCCACTGCGGTGGCGACAGTCTCAACACATTACAACGATTTATTAAACCGGAAACCAACAACGACTCTACCCCGATGTACCATTTATTTAACACTGACTTATTTAAATAACTGAATCTTTACTGTGTTTATAGTGAACTATTGTTTACAGACATATAATATATGTATCAAAATTAAACATACTATTATTGGTTTTATTGACTCAATCGCAGGGGCTCTCTTAGTATATTAATTATACTTAATTTTAAAAAAATCTCTTAAAAGATTGTATCAAGGATTTACTTACATATTATTATGAAAATATATAGATTTCAAAATTTTCAATTTCTCGAAAAATAGAGGTTCAAGTACCAACCTATTTCTAGAAATTCGTTGTAGAAATGGAAATTTATAAGCGAGGCCGAAGCAAAATGGGACAAATTGGCTGGTTGCCAGTGCGAGAAAACGCATTTGTAACAAAAGTGAATATGAGTCCACTTATTGTGAACATAGGCCTAATTCGAGTAATTAACGAAATTAGTTCAACAATATTAGTTGTGAGGTACAATGTAAGACTTAAAACTGTATATTTTAAAACATTATACATTACTGGATTCAGCGTAACTTTACACTAACGGCGACCAGCACATAATTCATTGTACTCGGCGAGATATAATGCGGATGTTCTCATAATATACGACGCGCAACTTAATCCCGGCGACTTTTTCCGCCACAGATATGTATTTATACAAATGGCCGGCAATAAAAGTAATAAAAGCACTCTGTAAACTAAGCGTATGAGGTACTTTGGACCACTTTAGCGCATGAGCACATTTGTTAAGTTTCCTTGTGACAAGTAGCATTTATATTTTAGATTTATCCTTTGTTACGCTAAACAAAAACAATTGCAGCTCGCCCTACTCCTCTATCGTCGTTTCTTGGTGAAGTGTAAAGAAACACTTGCACCCTTCGTCTTTTTTCCAACTACGTATCTGTGAAGGCAAATATTACTCTCTTATTATTCTACGCAAAAGTATCATGAATTGTAGCAGACTGCAAAGTTTTTATTGTTAAGTGTAAAGAATTTAATAAGAATCATGCAAAACGTACTTCTTTCTCTAGTCAATAAGTTCCTATCTCTAAATCAATTACGTGTTATTCGTATTTTGGCAAAATGGAAAAGTTGTTACATCGACTAATATCTATGCTAACATTGTGTGAAAAACGAGGCACAGTCATAGTAATGAACAACGCTTGAAAGTGGCACACCACGCTTTGGTCAAAGTAAAGGCTAAGGGCATTCCGGATAAAATAGTCCGTATGCAACACATCCGTATTTCACGCGAGTTTCGGCGCATAAAGGGCGTGTCATTTCAGGGTTTCAGTAGCCGGACGATACATGTTCACACTCGCCATAAGCCATACTTCACATACATATATTCGAAATATGTGTTTACAAAGAATTAATAATTATTTTATATAAGCAGATTGCCCTACTAGTAAATGGAAAACTTTAAATCGTTCAAATATGTCGCCAGGTCCTGGGTTGTCATATGTCATTGTATACAAGCCTGTACTTATCCATTATATCTAACAGTTTTGCAAGTACGGTTTGAGCTTGTTGCAGGGTGAAATTATATAAATGAGAGGTAACATTTAGTTCCATAGACTGTTCCTTCATTGTCATTTACAAAACAATTTTTTTTGCGGTACATCTATCATAGGATGTACGGTATGCATCCTTTTTACCCAGTCATGTATGCGACCTTATTTATTCTTGGTTCTGTGGGCTACAACGAAATCAGAGTACACCAAGAATTCACGATGTACCTAATAGAAGTTTAACATGGTAAGGTAACAGTGTAACATAGCAATTCGGCAGTAGTACAGTGCCTTAGTCTGATGGGTACGTCAGAAGATGACCTCGTCCGCCGTTACGCCCACACAAGCACACTAGCTAGAACTAACCTAAATAGGGCATAGATTCTTCGCTGAATTACATTAGGCAACGAAAACAGGAGAGGTTTTATAGTCCGTTGAGTGAACTGACAAAAGTTTTGGTATTTGTTGTATTATTTTATTTTGTAAATATTCTTAAGTTTGTTTTTTTTCTAATTAGTTTCTTATGTTTATTTTTATTGGATATGCATTCTTGTTGATGTAGACCTGTTATACTAAGATTGTGTGTTTTGTAAATAAATATTAGATTTATGGCAATTCTTAGCATATGTATCCAGAGATTCCATTCATCTTATACATAATGTTGCGTAAAATTACTACTTAGCAATACATCTAAAAAAAGTGTCCTCTTCGTCATTTAATAAGAGAAATAATTTTTCAAAGCGGTGTCGTAATTTTATCCCAAGTGGGTGTTGAACTTTTTCTAAATAATACGCAAACTCGGGAAAATAAATACTCCTGATGAGTTTCAGATTTATGTTGTTGTTGTGTAATGATCTTTTAAAGTTTCATCATTATAAGCAGGGATAATATTTTATCACTATTTTTGTAAAACGTTTGTATTCTAATACTGGCCATAGTCTTGAATTATCAACGTATTATTATTATGAGTTATAAGTTATTTTTATTATTACTAGATCAACCCGGTAAACTTCATATCACCTACATTTATTTGTATCCGAAACTCATACTACAGCTATGAAACACCCATGAGTATATGACAACTAAGTGAAAACATTTCATTTTTATATAGACAAAAGACTAAGTATTTCTCAGCTAGAAACAGTTTTAATTGGAAATTCAATTGTCCTTTACGGTATCCTGCTTTGGAACTCCTGACTTATTGAAATCAGACGAAATTAGTTTTTAAATCTTAGTTTAGTATTCTAGTGTTCTTATATTCTACCTTCAGTAGGTATTTATTTTTATTTAATTTTTATAAACTAGGGTTGCCTAGAAGAAACGCTTTTTGCTTAATAATTTAAAAATGTTTTTTTATGTGTGTGTAAGATAAGAAAGTGTAAATGTATAAATAAATGTATGTCTTTATGATTTAAGCACAAAGCAATGGCTTCTGTATATCATGAAGTGGTAATGCGCAGATCACCGTGCGATTATTATCGATTTATTTGAACATGATGAGAACAACTCTATAATCTAGCCTCGACATATGCTTAATGAATTGGCATCTATGCTATTTACTCTTTTAATAATTTATGCTCGCTACACGTAACACTATATTATAATCTCGCGCAAAGTATACATTTTATACAAAACAGTTTTTGGTATATCTTTGTGGACCAAGAAAATAATTGAGTATAAATTAATAGGAAACCAGTTCATTCATAATCGTTGGCAGGTTATCGCCCTTTTTGTTCCAGCACTTCAATCTCCTTACCGGATGGAGAGAATTACATGTTATTCTTCTGCGATAACTTAAACATAATATTATACACGCCGGAAATCGAAATCACGTCTCATCCATTGAAACCAAGTAATATAAGATGGCCGCCGGTAATAGTAGGCTGTGCTGTCATTAGAAATGTATATCGCGTTTTTATAAGTAATAAAGTCATCTCTATATATCAATATCAGCTACTACATTCATTTTCGGAGTCGATTAATCTCATATGGATTAATTTTATAATCTGTTAGAATACTTGTTAATAACATATTATTATACTAACTAGTAAAAGATTGATTAAATCTGCATTTGAAAACCATCCAGTCGTGAGCAGGAGCTAAATAATAAGTAAAAAATGTTTTGCTTGTAAGTCTGTAAGTAATCATTCATTATTCTCTGGTTTAATACTAACTTAATTTAATATATATCGTATGAACTTTGTGTAACTTTGAGTAAGTATAACGCTTTTTGTCACTAACGACAACTCTTAGTAAGTATACAGATAAAAATAACATAGAAACAATTTTTATATGCTGGTTTTCCATTTCCGTGGGTTTCTTTATAAAGGTATATCAAACATTTATACAGCTACTTTTCTTGTAAATGCAAAACTTTCATATTTTTAAATATAATAATAATAATAAAAGCCTCTTTAATTACCAATCATTACAAAAAATAATATACAGCTTAAATTTGATACATACATTTTATTCTTGTTATCCTATGTATCTTATATCCTGGCTACTATCAGTACCGTCGATGGGTATCCCTTCAAGGGTAAAGGCCTCCTCCAGCTTTTTCTACCAGCCTCTGTCCATGGCTTCCTGGAGAAACCATCCGCTTCCTCTACTGCTTCTATTATGAAATATCTACTATCTCGATTTTGGTCGTTCCCTTCTCCTTCTTCCCTTGGTTCCTTTCTTATATTTTAAAATATAGAAGGTGCAAAATATCAAATCTTTTGCTATTTCCAACTTTTACAGCTTTTCAAACTCGCAACGCAAGTCTGAGCTCTTTATCTGGTCTTATTAAAAGCGGCGAAAAGCCTCTATTCCGATCACGTAGACAATTATTCGAGTAAAGTGTGCGGGCTTGAATCACTAACCTCAGTGAACGGCCAACTTTTACAATAAATCCATCTTGAGCTCGACAGTTAATCAGTCCCGCGATAAAAGCTTCAATCGGGAGCGAGTACCTGAGAGGGCGCTACTCATTTTGTCCTCATTATTCTCTTTCAGGAAGTCTGCTTTCAGCAAATACATAATCGATTTACCACATAAAACTGTAGGTTTTTTATGATTATTAATAACATCGAAATAATTAAGCTTAATCATCCAACTATAAAACTATGATTACGGATAATTTTTAGTTTTAATTGATAATAATTGCTACAATAACTCTCTGTAAAAAGCGCACATGACCGCCGTTATTTTCTATAGTATAGCGTTGCAAAAATGACTGAAGAGCTTTATTAGGGTTATCGGCACAACATTAAAACTAAAAAATTGCGGGGGATTCATTTTAATTTGTATACTAACCATAATGAAAATATAATATTTAGGTCAATATTGTAAGTAACACAATAATAACGATGTGGACTTATGATTATATTAAATAAATATAATTTTAATTATTGATAAACAATACATATAGGCATTGCTTTAAAACTAAATAGCAGCAAAGAAAAGGCAAGCTTATATATATATTTTATTCCTACGGAAGAGTTTGTTTTATGTAATCTTGTTTCGGTATTAAAATCTTGTTAATTATTTACTGCGTGACGGCTTACTGAAACTGTACCCTTGAGAACGTTTTAATTTGTGGACACTTGTTTAAAAAGGGATTTTCTTGTTCAATGGATTATTCACACTGAAGTAGAACTTTAAAAAATAATTTGAATATTAGTAAAGGCTTAGTGTAATCAAGGAGCGCAAAGAACACGTGCCGCTCTCTGAAATTTCCGTTTTGTCCGTCTTGGCTACACATTATCTCAAGTTTAATTAAGAACTGGTTTAAAATTACTTTAATTAACATTAATTTTCTCACTTTAAATTAAAAACTTTATATGTTAGGCGATTTTTAATAATTAAATTAGCTTCATTCATATTCTTTTTCTGATAAGTTTTCATTTCATATTAGATACCATTAATCATGTAATTTAAACTCCAAATCATGTAGAAATAGATTGAAAGGGTGCGTTTCTGCCTAAGTTAGTTACTCATTGTAAAATTACGGGTTTGGAACGTGTCCGATGTTTGCAATAAGATAAGGATACATTTTGTGTTGATTCCACTTACAAAGGCCGGAATCACAGAATATTCGTGTAATTTGAGGCGAATTTTTGAAGCCGTCCTTTCGGGTAGTACCTATTCAGTGTGACCTACTGCGGATTATGGCGTATGAGGGGTTATTTAACGCTGTCGGCGGCAAAATTTAATGAGGATCGTACGAGCTGTTTTCAGTCTTTTCAAAGTTTCCTTTGAATTTTCCGCGAACATAAAATCTGCGATTCATGTTTACCCTTGGCTTAATGTGCTATTTTAAGCATCGTTATCTATATTAAGCAAACGCTTCGTTCACCTTTCCATTAACTTATGACGGGTTTAAAATTGATTAATTAACGAAAAGAAGAATCATTCTAATAAATAATGTTTAAGCTTTTTTATACTATTTAATTAACATAAAACTTAAATATATTAAGGGTTTAATAACATTGGGCACAATGCCATTTCATCTATTCCTATAATTATATTAGTCTTCTATTATTAGATCCTTATTATTTTCACGTTTCTTTTCCAGAGCCCTATTAGAGATTAAGTTAATTATGTGAATAAGTTAGTACCGAGGTTAGCAAAATGTAGGTTCTCTTTGAACGGGTGTTGTAAATAAGAGGATTTAATGGTTATGGAGCTGTTGGAGTTTCTAAGTGAAAACGAAAGTGATACCCAAGAGTATCTTAACGCTTTGTGATTATAAAAGGAATCCTTTAACGCTTATTTCGTAGGAAATAAGGGGATTTCATTAGACGTTTTTTTATTATTTTTTTATGTTACGCGTCTGTGTAATTGCTTTTATCAGGTTTGGTCATCTAAGTGCTGAATGTGTATTGGTAGCATGTACATTCGCAAGCTTTTCTAAAAGTTTTAATTTGCAATCATAAACTTTATTAACTTTTATTTTTGTCAATTTAGTATATTTAAATTAGTTCCTTAATACTCAGCAATATTTTAATTACAACTATACAGGACACGAGGCGATCGTTAAAAACCAACAATTTAATCCTATGTATTGAGAAGATTTATCAAAATCACTCCTTTATATTTATATTAAATAAACAGTAAGACTATTTGATATTAACTAAATGATCATTATTTTCTACGTATCGCGTTTTTCTGCGATACTCCTGGAAATCGTGTTTGTAGATCGAAGATGCTGCAAATAAGTCCCTTGAGGAGTTGCGTGCTAGATGCCTTTCAAATATTCTCTTTGAAATGTCAGCTAGATGTAATGTCCTTATACATAGTTATTAGTTCGTAAGATTACTGTATAATCGTTGATTTTATTACTTCACTAAATAGATGATGGTGGTGTAGTGGTGCGGCACAGTTAACATCACCTCTGTATATTTATTTAATTTAAATTATAGAATTAGCGCATAAAAGAGTTTTTACCTCATAAATTGTGAACAATTAATTCATGATATATACAGTGATTAGTTGGTCGTGACCGCGTTGGATATTTGTCGTTTGGTTGTGGTTAGATATCAGAATAATCATTGCATAAAACTAAAATATTGCAGTAAAGTTACTTTTAAAAGTGCCTTGTGCTAATCAAGTACATTAAAATAAAACCTAAACCCTATTTTGTATAATTCGTAATCGTGTCATTTACGATTTACGAATAAATAGTTAGTTGACTAACACACATTCGAATTCGTTCTTATATTCGAATATTTACGCATACGTACACGTACCTACGTAACGACGTGTACTTTTTTATTTTTTCATCTTCATGGACGAGAAGTTTTTTTTTAATGGAATCTCGCTATTGGCCAGCGGTTGTTTACAATAATCTGTTTGACTTTCTGACACTTTTAATTAATTCGAGCTGCAGTGATTGGATCATCCGGATCCGTTAGTATGTGTCGGGGCCTCCGTTGGGCCTTTTTTGTCAGGAATGGGTGGACGAGAAGTCCGCTATGGTTAAAGTGTCAATACTTCAGTCCTCAAGAAAAGGGGAGAAAAACGAAAATAATTAAATGATTTTTGACTTGAAAGAGGAGGAACGTACTACTATCGAGTTACTGCAGAATGCTAAAAGGCATTGTCTGGCGAAATTAAAGATGACAATTGAAAACTCAAAGGTAAATAAAATATACCATATTGGAAAATAGAAAAAACAGCTTATCAAACTGAGGCTCAACCAAAAAAGCAACAGCCACTACTGTCGTTAAAAACTAATAGAATAAATGCTTCTGGCATTGACGGCCAGATCAAATCTCTTTCTGTGCATACTTCCTCTGAAAAAAGATCAAAGCAACTAAATGTAAGTAAGCAGAGAAAGAAACTTAACCATAATATAGTAGAAACAACCCAATAAGGCTCGTCCCTGTGGGGGCAGAAGACCACCACCCTCCACCCAAAAAATAAAAACACCGCCATATTTAACGCACATATTATATTTGTACAATGAATGTAGTCTCTCGTAGGCAACGGGCGTCAAGAGGTATTGGAACATGAGGAATTGACGTCTGTGAAAATTAATACAAAGCTTCTGGACGGATTATAAAACTTTCACAGACTAATTTAAAATCTATAAAAATATGAAATTATCCACACGCGGATAGATTCTTATAATCGTCATAAAATATCTTAGAGAAGTTTATTTTTCAGTGGTAACTCGTTGTAATTTGAAAATTCATAATGAATATTGCATAGGTTGTCCTCAGTCCAAGAAAGAACATTCAATGTTAATTATGTAATAGTACAATGTAGGGTTAATTGCGGGGTATTCCTAAATATTTAAGTTTACCTTGGGAATTTTTTTATAAAAGCTTTTATTGAAAATACATCTGAGATAGCTTATAAGTGCGTTGCCACGGTTTCAGTGCAAAGTACTTTTGGTATCAATTTGAAAATATCGCCAGCTGCTTTTACAAAGGGGTTGTGTGAGCTACAAAGTACCAAAGAAATTGCAGTTGGACTTATAATGGTATCAAAAGAAGTTAATCTTGATTTAAGTGCAACTTATGAAGTCGTTTGCAAACTTGGTTTCGCCGGAAGTCCTAAAGGCTTATAAGAACAACCTAAAAAGTAGATTATTATGATTGTTGCAGATTTTATCTCCGTACGCCTTGTTTATGTTAATGCTCAAAATTGATTGAAGGTTCTACTTTTGTTAATAATTAGAGTGATTTAAAATTTTACTACATTTCATTTATAAAATATTCTAAAACGTGCGTTTCAGATATTGTATGGGGCTTTTTCTGTAAAAGTAAATATGATGACAAATAAATAATTAATACCACATTTACAGTGTGACAGATGGGTAGAATCCTCGAACAATGTAACAACTGATTGGCCGACCAGAAGGTCCTAAGATACAGACTCATTCATATAAATATATTATTGCAGGTAGACGATAGGCCATATCTCTGCCCAACAAACCACGAAACACCTTCTAGACCACCACACTAGGATACAAGTTGGTTAGGTTAGGTTAGTTTTATCGTATGACGTTTCCCTAGTACGCGTATATAATATATTGTATGTGTACATTGTACAATACACACACATTGTACAGTATACACTTGACTTGTGCTTAAAAAAATGATAAATGTCAATTTTCAATGTTTTGTGATCATGAAACCGTAGTTCAATGTTACGTTCAACAGACAACTTTTTAAAAATGTAAACAAAAGTTAATAATAGTTTCCAGGGAGATTTGCAAAAATTCATTATATTTCGTAACGCGTGTATGTTCCGCGACATGTTCGCCAAGTAATTGACAGCTTATAATAACAACGTTATTAAGAATTAAGAAAAAAGAACTCCATTAAATCACATACATAGCTGCAGTAGTAGTATTCTAACAGTGAGACCATATACATGAACAGCTCATGATATATGCTAGGCTCATTCTACCCGATAATAGAGCAAGCTCAGTTGAATTTGTCAGTGTAAATTCAAATGTAATCATAGCCAGTGACACTATGCAATCATATACTATACCACAGACTATAACGTTAACTGGAATGTATTGTCATTGATTTCTATGCGGTTGACCCTAACGCATATATGATCATTGCGATGCGATCATATGCTATGTTTATGCAATGTGTATTAATCGAAAATAAATATACAATATACAATAAACAATTTTGTTTTTTATTGTTAAAATACAAACAATATTTTAAGGATTTGAAAACTCGTAGGATTTAGGACATATTTTTTATATGTTATCGGTACCTTATTATTTTATTACTTTGACCTATTAAGTATGAATTTTTGAAAAAGCGATAAAGACGAAAAGGAAGTAACACATTTTTTTATGAATAATAATTTCATTTATATCAGTTTAATATTTATTTATGTATCTTCATATATATTCGTAAAATGACAGTTTTGTGAAAAGAATCCCAAAAGAAATTAATTTTGGCTTCATAAAGCGTAGGTAATATGTTTGACGACAAACAATATCCTGAAGCGGAGATGTTGACGGGTTTTAAGGCACGAAGTTGTTGCTGAATTCCAATTTAGTTCCACAGAATATTTGGTCAGACAAGGTTTATTCTGTTAAACATCTATATTAGATGCATGTGTTGTAAATAAAACCATACGGTCATAATACGACTGATCCGTGCAATTAAATACATTTTTGTAATTATTGTTTATACAAGAATAATAATAAAACAGTTTTAAATAATATGTGACAGTAATAAATTTAATTTAAGAAGTAATAGCTTCAATACGGAAAGACAATTGGCACGGCCGCGGCGGAGCGGTTATGCGAACTAGCTTCTGGACAGTATAATTTTTATTTCCTACGTCATTTCATTTCGCTATTGAAAAATAAAATCAAGTTGTCAATATAATTAAATTGTGTGATGAGTAAAGCTGTCGCTCCAAATTAGTAAGGACCCACTGAAAATCAGTGTTGCTGATGACAGCCAGTTACTGAATTGGCCCATTTGTGTCATGTGCTTGATCAATTTTTTTTTCTATCTAAAACGGTTATTAGCACAGCTGCGACCTCAAATCTTATGGTGGTTTCAGCACATATTCCATTAATAAATTTAATATGAAAAAGTAAAAAAAAATAGGCTTGACAAGTAATTCAAATATGTCGGGGATAATTGTTCTACATGTCTATAGACGTTTTGTAATCTTTGCCTCGATAAATCTGTACTCTGTACTCTGTAGTCTGGGGGAGTCGCAAACCTCACGACACGTCATCCTCATTCCTCTACCTCCCCTCCGCCACCCTTCCCTTTTCCTGAATCGTCTTCGGTTCATTATGCAACCGCCCCAGCCATGCGCCAATCACATACCTCCACTATATTGCTCACTTAGAGATCTCTATTATTTTTATCGACGCTGAATAAGAGGCTCTTTAAATCTTTACAAATCATTATGAAATTTATATATAGAAAGCATTATGACTACTGATTGCAATTTGTTTTTTTCCCATCTAATAACCGATTATACTGTTCGCTAGCCTAAACAAGTCAGTAACAAGTTATATTTTAATATAATGGTCTAGCCTCTAGACTTTTGTTCATTAAAAAAGCAATATAATAATACCTTATAATATGTGGTGCAAGAATATACTAGAGGGACTTTAAAACCCTATTTAATCTTTTCTATGATGTCAGTGGTGTGTAGAAAGTGTAAGCACGATAAAACATCCTGCGTTACTATATTCAACTTCTTTACGAGATCTTCTTTAGATAATATTATATATTATTTAGTATATATATATATACAATTTCAGGTATTTTAATTGCGACAGAATTATAATTTATAAGCAAAATAATATATTACTATACCTTAGAAAACCCAATTATATATTTTCGTTTAGTCCATTTACAAGTAAAGATGAATAAAATATTTCTAGATCCTTAGTCACGGTTTGTCGAGCAGCGATACGTACGGAATGTGCGTGGGCGCGTCCTTCGCAGTTTACCTGTTTCATAACGAATAATCGGCGTGCATGAATGGCACAACTACCTACTCGAGTTTTCAAATCTAAATAGTAATGCAGTTGGAATGCTTATTTTGTCAAAAGTGAACACGAAACGTTGGGAAACGGAAAACGGGAAACGTTGCAGATTAATTAGAAGTACATGCAACTTACTGGCATGTTGTCGTAGCTATAAACTTTCGTTAACGAAACAATTATCTTTCATTCATCGGTCAATTACCGTTACACAGGAGTCCAGTTGAACGGTTTTCAGACGTATTATTATTATTCTTATATTCTTAACACACTAGCAGCTTAATAAGCTGATGCGCGCGTATTTGCCGATTTGGAGTAATTATCCAATCTTTTAAAGGAGTTTAAAGAATAATTACACTTTCCGGAAGCCTATTCCAGTCTCTCGGTTTGGGAGAAAGTTTTTTAGTAAATTCAGAGAGTTCTCAAATGTGTGTGCTCACTTAAAATAAAGAGCTTCTCAATTCCTGGAATAGTGGCCAGTAGGGATTTTATAGGTTTCAATGAGATTACCTCCTAATCGCCTACTTCCTAAATTATTAAGATCAACTGCTTTCAGACGTTCATTATAAGGTTTCTACCTAAGTGCTCTGACCATTTTCGTAGCTTTTCATAGATACATTTTAAGCATATTAATATACTTTATGAAATAAAGATCCTAAATGCTGTAGACATACTCTATTAGTGGTCTAATGTAACATTAATATATATTTAAGAGTATTCTTAATGTGATGCTATATCTAAACTCTAAAACATCTGATATATATTGTTTATACTTGAGAGTAAATGAAAGACTTAAGACATAGAAAAATATTTTATCTATGATCAAGATATACTTTGAGAGTAACCGTCACACAGGCATTCGGTACACAAGGAACGTTGTAGCGTGACCGATACGTCGTTTCCGTTTCTTTGATGTTACGTAGGAACTGTTTTTAAGTTCTTTTGTTTAAGTTTTTTAACAAACTACGGACTTCAGACTTCGATTTCTATTGACTCATTCACAAAACTAAGTACTTTGAGGTTGTTACATCTACATATAACCTAATAGTAGCATAAAGGTTTTCAAATATACGACATTTTCTTAATTTATTTAATTATTGCAGAAAATTCAATGATGCTAACTTGCATGTTGCAACCAACCGTTGAGGACTCATCTAATAAAACAATTTAAATTATTACAATATACTATATTGATGGACATTAAATTAATAATAAAAAACATATAATAAAGCTGGAATATTTATATACAACAAGTACAAAAGTCTCAAATAGTCAGCTAGGTTCTGTGTTCTTCCCACGTCTACAGCGACGAAAGGCTGGTTTTGTAGTTAGGAAGCACCGGTTTCCTGCGAGCCAACGCCGAACGAAGCTTTGAAAAGGACTTGACATTCCAACACAACTTCCCTTTTAACTTTATTTCAATGGTCTTACTTCATGAATAGATAATATATAATATACGTATAGTCCCAAGAGGTTTTATGAAGAATTTTAATTTAAAGTTTTCGTCGTGCGAGAGTTTGACACATGATATAATTTTAACTGTTACCTAAAATAAGGTAAGATAGAGAATAACGTATGTAATGCTTTTTTTTAATTCTATATATTCTAGTGAGATTGATACTTTTCTCTATGTTTTATTGTTGATTTTAATGGTTTAATTCTCCTTGGCTTAAAACTGTGTTTTATTTTATTGTAAGAAACCTATATCATTTACAAATATGTTTTTAAGAATTTTACGGAACTACTTAATTAAATATATTAGTGCCAGGTAACACAAGGAATAAACCGCATGATGAAAAGTAGCGAACACCTACGTAAGTACGAGACATCCTGTCGCAAACTGCAAATAAATGTTATATATCGTGAGTCAACATGTAGTCAACAATACATTATTATCAAGACACGTTTAGACTTGTGTAGACCTGTCGATTCAAGCTTTCTGGTTTATCGCTAGTATGTGGCCTTTTGGTAATAAAAATAAAGTTGACTCATCTACAAAGGCACTATTATAAACAAAACTTGTTTTGCGTATACATTTATTCGAGTTTATATTACGTCTAGTTATAATAATAATATTGTTATGTCATAACTAAAGCGACCATTTATTATTTGACTCAAAACGGGACATTGGTTTAATTTAGGTCATATATTAAGTGATCAATGAAAAGAAAACACTTTTTTAAAGTTATTTATTTAGAAAAAGTTGTTGGCTTAAAAGTTACGAATGCCAAAATGTCCCATTACATTTTCGTACATTTTCGTTTTACTAAACAGAAGAACAGATTTGTTTTAATATAGTTGGTGATGATTTTAAATAAGAATGAATCTTTTGGCACGTTCTTTTTACATTCTGCTGCTCAAATTTTCACGCGGTTTCTCAGAACGGGACAATTTTGCGTCCCACAGTTCATTTCGGGGACACCAGGACTCGTAATTGGAAAAAGGGACAGTCCCGTTCAAAACGGGACGTCTGGTCACGTTAGTCATAACTGATTTTGGCATATAAGTATTTATTTAAAAATACCGCTAATGCTTAACTCAAAGATTGCCCTAGACTAATGCTTATACTTAGAAACGTAACATAAAAGTAATAGTTAATTTATTAACTTTTATTAATTGCGAAATAAACATTCACTTTAATATTGATAACATTTCGTCCTAAACAACTTCGGGACTTTCACATCTAACTAGATGTGAATAAAAAAAGATATTCTCCGTGTATTTGATTTTTATTTTGTACCAATTTTCATGTTCGTCTGAGTATCATGTGTCTCTAGGGAGCACCAATCTACACCACGATTTCGGCACTTCATACAAAATTCAACTGTTCCACTAAAGGGATACATATTATGTTTTTCTTCCACTTATTTAGCGACTACAAACTTAAACAATATATCAAGAAAGACCATACGACATTCACCTACACATTACAACACCATACACATACACATTTAATTTTTTGAGTAAATTCTAATGTTCCAGATGATTTGTGTTGCTTTAAAAAAATTTGATTATCGAATTCAGAGCCGTCCGGACTTGGACCTGGAAGGACTAGGTCAAGTCAGTCAAAGTTATACTGAACCTATATTCATTTTTTAATTCTTTGTGTGAATTAAATATAAATACAAAGCAATATAGACCCTTTTACCATGAAATTAAAACTACTTGCCAACGACGAATAAAGTGGACTATCAATAATAAATAATTTTCCACGTAACACCAAGATCTAATAACAGCAAGTAATCCGCATTGGGACTTTATTTACATTTCAATCTGCACAAACAGCCTCTGTAAAGCCTGAGCTTCGAACCTGCAGAGTCCGTCAAATTATAAATTCATTTTCATTGGCTTCCTAGGATTAGCAACTTTTGGAAAGTAGATCATCAGAAATATGATTTTAATAAAGGTTAAATCTATGACGGTTACATATTGTTGGCTGAAATTACGCGTGGGAATGGAACGTGGCGTGATTTGCATGAAACACGGTGCTAACATTTTCTCTGTTAGCATGGCTGAAAGTTTACAGGCGGTTAGGGAGAAATGCGAATTCACAAAATGGGCTCTAGTGACGTTTGTTCACCAAAAATGCGACTCATTTTCCGCTTAATGTGCAAGCTAAGAACTAGCACACGTTTTATTGCAGTGTCTAGGTAATTTTATAAACTGTTTATGTAAAACAGGATTAACTTATATAGCGTTTTTGCTTTGGTATGATGCAAATAATAGAGCCGACCGTACTGTGGATTGGTTAATTTCTTTTTATAACTGCCGCAACCGAAACGTACAAAAAGCAGGAAGCGGGTTGGGGATTATAAATACGTGACGTGGGACGAAGGATGTTGATTTTGTTGTACCTTGTATACCTTTTGTTCAAGGAATTGCAAACATTTCTCTCCCCAGTACCCTCTACCTGAGATATTGCCTTTTGCCTAATTTCGTTTCAATGTTTGTGGTACTACGTGCTTTAATAGCTTTATGTTTTCTTAACTGACTCTAAAACGATATATTTAAAACCATATAGCCGATACCGTAACTTATTGGATCGTGCATTCGCTTTGTTCAATACGCTTAGTTTTGAGATTTTGTGAAGTTTTATTATGTGAAGAAACAATCTCTGAATATTTTATGTCAACCAAAACTGATTGTAAACATAGTCATAATAAACAAATTTACGATGACTACGCAATAAATACGTTGTACTATTCTTAAAATATTGTCATTTAGATACATTACAATATGCTTTTGTGATATTATTATCCTCTCTTTAGCGTTATCATAATAAAGTTATTATACGAAATATAATTTTAAGAGACACCAATGTCTACTTACTTACCTTCATATTTAATCACTATCGTAAATCACATTGTAACAGCTTTTTAATTTTATTTTTAAATATACATACACATCTCATTTACGGATAATCTAAGATCATATCATCAGATAGCGTCATGCAGTCCTAATAGATGACATCCTGTTTACTCAATAATATTTTTACAAAACGTTACTCATCCATTAAGGCAATTAATGGGTGCTATTCGAATTCGACAATTGAAATGAATTGTACCGAAAAGAACATATCTTCGTGTGAATGAGGAAGTCCGAAGTAGTAAATATGTCATTGCTTATTTAATAACATCAATAGGAATGAACTAAGCACAAAGCTTTTGAGTTTTATTAAAATATTACAGTAACGCTTTATTTTAATAAGTTTTTATACTGTATACCACTTTAAAATGATTATAAGTTTATAGACTCATCGTAGTTGTGTGTGGGCTGCACAGAATACCTACCCAAAATACTGGCCTAGCCACGTAGCCGTTGTTTCAATAAAATGTAAAAATAATACGTTACTTATACCGGCGGTTTTGTTTACCCAGGCTTCAATAGCAATAGCTGATAGAAATGGTAGATATAAAAACATAGGAAGTGTAAATATTATTTATAAAGGAATGGAAAATAATCCTATTATTAAGTATTATCGTCTTAAAAATCTTTAAAAATACACTAAAACATTAATTCATTGATTTAAAAGCTGCAGATAACCTTATATATTTTTAACGTCAGGCTGTTACGATGACTAACGTAATACACGTTTTAAGGCTTATGGTAGAATGAAGCCACTATCAATCATGATATTTTAAATGTTCAGCAAAAAGCATGATGGATCAGTTCCGTTTCACAGGAAAGTTCATTTTAAAAAAGAAAATGTATGGGCAAAGGTGGAATAGCAGCGACTTTGTCTGCGATTTAGGATAATAATCGTATGCTCAAATAAAAAGTACATATTTGTATTTATGTATTTTAAATTAAATTGTTCTGTTTTCTGACCTTAATAACATCTGACTGACATTAACGATATTTCAATTCTAAGAAATCATCTCCAACTCCATCTACCAAATCGATTTATTTATTTCCCAACACTAAGTACATAAACAATCACAGTTTGCGAACCACCGAAGCGTTGACATTCATTACAATAATATTATAACACTTAAAAAAACTAATTTAAATTTGCAGAAAATAATAAACATCACAAATATTTATTTTTTATTTAATTTTATTGATAAAACCTTGCCAACGCTCGACACACTGATATATTGGTAAAATAAACATAAAATATTATTTTTAATGTGACAAGCACTTAAAGGCAAACATGACATACACGTAGAGATCATACAAATATAAAAAAACATTAAGCAAAAAGAAATTACTAATTTTAAAGTGTGAGGGGAGAAACTATGGATATCCAAACCTAGCTCGTTTAAATATAAGAGTCTTTCCTCCATCTTCGATTTAGTTTCTATGGAGTAGAGACTCTTCTTGGAGACTTAAGTGCACCTGCGCTTATTAAAAAAATAAGTTGGCGCCTGGTAAATAGTAACGAATAAGTATCGCAATACAGCGAGGTAATTCTGCCAGCATTAAAGGTACAACTGCCACGGGGACCAAACTTTTTAAATTTGTTTTAATTTTTTTTTTTATTACTTTGTACGTTATGAATAATTTAAATACAAAATACCTATGTAACATGATTAAATGTTAAAAAAAAATACTTTTAGCTAATTATATAATTTAAATTAAATAAAAATTTAAACAAGGCATAATTGGTAGGAATCCGTTATTGAATAGTACTATACATTCGAGAATATTTGAAAAAGTGTAAGTGTAAACTTTAAAATACGTGTTTTTTTTTTTCGTAAAAGATTTAGGACATGCCAACAGTATTACAATCCATCGATACCTTTACTCAACATAGGGTCAAGTCGTCTGACGATCTGAGTCACTTGACCGGTTTATTTCCGTCACTTGGAGGCGCCGTGAATGATCTTATCAAGTTGTCGCCTTCGAAATACTTCTTGGTATCTAATCTTAAATGACCCTATTCAGATTATACATAGCACGTTTCTCTTTGGGTAAACCTTTGGGCGGTATAAACTAATGGGGCTTCAATTTCGTCCATCGAGAATCGAGATCGGTATGGGTCGGCCATTGTTAAAAACAAAGAAATTAATTTGGGCCAGGATTAAACCTAATTTATGGCCACCGATAACATTCAATTTTCGTTCTTCAGCGTCGATTTCGACTCGTATTCCAATCACGTATGTTAATTTATATCATTTGTGAACTTGTTTGATTTAGAAATCATTTTAAGTTAATTGACTGGAAGGGTGGCAATAAAAGGGTATGGTTTTTAAACGATTATAAAAAAATTCATTGGTGATATTATTTTAAATGTTTAAGTCATAGAACGTACATTGTGATACATTTTAAATATAATATTGTTCAATATTAATTAAACACACAATATGCACATACCTAATGAGACGATATTTGTATTTTACCGCGTCTGTTTTACATAATTTGTGTGCTATTTTAACTTCTAATGTGGCTGAATAAAAACCCTTTTGTTTTTATTTGTTAAGCGTAGTACTCACCCAATTATAAGTTCTTTAAATTAATTAAGTTTCTCGGATAATAGCCATTGTCCGTAGTGGTGACCGCCGGAACTAGCTCATAAGCATTAAATTGGGACGCCTGCATCTCTCTGTTAATTATATTGTTGACTCTACCCGTTTAAGTCTAAAACAATACAGATGGTAGATTTTAGTAATTTTAACATATTTAAGTATTATAAAGCTTCGGTCACCTTAAAGTCCCGTCTTTGGAGTCGGGCGAACCTCAAGACGTAAATAATAAAGAGAAAGCTTCCCATTTTAAATTTAACTTTGTACCAGATTTAATACATATACGTCAATATTATCTCAATTGTTTGAGAATTATGCACCATACTGAATGATTCAGTTTATTATTCTTCCGTTTCTTCAATGGTTGTTGTTATAACTGTAATCTAAACAGTTATGAGATCGAACAACTGTATGAAGTTTGTTTTTTATACATATAATCTATTATTTGTTGTAGCCGTTTCACCATACATATATATTAATGATAATGTGTAATAATATTTATTTATTAAATATTACGAGTTTTTTTTTATTGTTTTCATTATTACATCTTATACAAATTTCAGTAAAATTACTATTTTAGGTTCGTTGTATTATGAATAATTGTTGCCATATTTTTAACGTAATTTTACCATTCCCGCTTTACATCGCATGCAAAGTGGTGAGGAAGGAGATACAGAACTAAATTGGTACTGATATAAGCGGTCAATTTTACAGCAGTCTACAGCCAATGTGAAAATACTTGCCTAGGTGTTCGTAAAGAATCAAATTAATTAAGAGTTTCTTAAGTGCATTTGAGGGAATGGTGAGGATGCCGTCTAACTGAAAAAGCATCTGCGGAATGGCAGTTCGCCACGAGTTTATTCCAGGTGCGTAGACAGCTGACAGTCAATATAGGGACATATGGCGAAGCGTGCCAGCCGCGTGCTATATCAAGAGGCACTGTTTTTTCACACGGTTGCTAATATACCATTATTACTAATAATATAAAGGTGAGCAGATGTTCTAATTGCTTGTCATAGAAAAATACGTAGTTTTTATACTAGCGTCGTGATACTTAAAATAGTTCTGAAATGTCAGTTCGCTGCTAAATAATTACTGAAATTATGATTATACCAGTAGGCAACATTTGAAATGTCAAGTATGACGCTTTTCCACATTCGAAAAGCTATTCCAAAAAAGTCGAATCAATTATTTACTCGGAAGTCTAAACATGTCCTTGTTAAAGGTAACGAAATAAATTTCTTGCAAGTAAATTGTGAATGAAACGGCTTTAACGTGACCATTGTGTCACATCCTGTCGTTTGTCGTTACCTGCTGTCCCTTATCCATTATTAATAATTACTTTTTTACCTGAACATCTACCTCAACGTGATCTCAACAAAAAATGTGTGCAGCATAACAATCGGTTTGTGTCTGAACGGAGCTAGCGTGGTATTGTAACATTCTCGCTCTTTATTGAAACTATTGCTCCCACCGCCGAACACACAAGCTCAGGTATTTATGAATGAACGTGACGGACTGGCGAGCGGGATTGTCGGCCGCGGTAACAGCCAGGTAGAAAATTACACTTTAGGAATTCTTTCAACATGCTGAGTATGGCTACTCAACTCGGTGGCCGTGGATAAGCCGCAGAGCGGGGCGTGGGGTGCTTTAGGCACGCATGCGTAGAGCAGTTTTCACTTCGACGATACCTCCCTCTCAGTTGATTCACAACCTCCGTGGCTGCGCGGCGTGCCGTCATGCAGCGCTCACCAACTTTCTCGAGTAGTGATGTGATACGGTTTTATTCGATATCGGTACATTAGTAATTTTCATTTGGATACTTTGGATTTCAAATATAAACGTAAAAAGTGAAGTGAATATAGACGGATAATGATCTATAGTGAGATTTGTTTAAATTCAAAATGAAGTGGCTAATTGTGGCTATTATTGTGATTACATGCCAAACAATTTCGGCTGCTTTTGCCCCTCCTGGGTCGTGTCCGGCCGTATGTGTGTGTAAATGGAAGGGTGGTAAACAGACGGTGGAGTGTGTGGATCGGGCTTTAATCACGGTGCCCGAGCCTGTGGACCCCGCAACTCAAGTGTTGGACCTTTCAGGAAACAATTTACAAATACTGCCACAGGAGGCTTTCGCCAGAACGGGACTCGTTAATTTACAAAGAGTGTATTTAAAAAGTTGTAATATCGGCCAAATTAATGACCGTGCGTTTAAAGGTCTCACGAATTTAGTGGAGTTAGATCTTTCGAACAACTTGCTTACGCAAATACCATCGTATAGTTTTAAGGATGCTCCATTTCTGAGAGACCTTGCTTTGGCACATAATCCTATTTTAAAAATTCATTCTGATGCCCTTAACAACCTTGGCAGCTTAGTGAAACTTGACCTATCGCGGTGTGAGATAAGAGATATAGCTGCTGACGTATTTAGGAATCTACATTCCTTGGAATCTTTAAAACTAAATGGTAATAATCTCCGAGAGTTACCACTGAGTTCATTAGAAAAGCTCGAGAAATTAAGAGTAATTGACCTATCAGAAAACCCTTGGATATGTGACTGTCGTTTAAGAGATCTTAAGATGTGGCTCGCAAATCATAAACTATTTTCTAGTCCTTCTTGCTCAGCACCACCTAGATTGGTGGATAAAGCTTTCTCCGAACTATCTCTCGACGAATTTGCATGCAAGCCGGAAATCTTACCTGTGAGTAGACATGTTGAAGCTTCAGTAGGAGAAAATACCACTGTTATATGTAAAACGGAAGCTGTACCAAGCGCTAACATTAATTGGTATTGGAATGGCCGACTTTTACAAAACGGCAGCAATTTTAATTCACATCAAAGTATATACATTTTCGAAGCAGGCGAAGCAAAAAAGAGATCTTCGTTAGTTTTAACGAATACACAGGAGACAGATTCTACGGAGTTTTACTGTGTAGCAGACAATAAGGGTGGAAATGCAGAAGCAAACTTTACAGTTCACGTCACACAACTGCCGGCTGGAATGGCATCTTTAGGAAGCGCTCAAATAGCTAGTTTGGGAGCAGCATTATTCTTAGTTATTATTGTAATTTCTTTGGGACTTCTTATTACATTTGTACGATTTCGTCCTGTGACCGCATCTGAAAGCAAAACACCGAATACTTTAGATAGAGTGGTCTCTGGGAATGAAGTGCATCCAACTGTTAATGATAGACCACATGTTGCAGTTTTAGCTAATCGACAAGAATCTACGAATTATGATGAAAGAAAATTTAATTCTATAACAAAACCTCCGCGAACTAATGATATTCCATATACAACAAACCATTATGAAGGTCGTGGCAGTATAGTTACCACCGGAGGGACCGTGGCAGTATCTCCTACTATTTCTGGGGGAATCGATCCAGATCTTATAAATGATACTCGGCCAGATAGCGTAACTCGACCTGAGAGTGGCGAATACGCCCGTGAGGCATCTGACTCCTTATATCCATCGGGCCTTTGGGATCAGATTAAAATGAACCAAGCGAATACATTGGCACGCGCTGTTAGTTCGGCGATCCCAGCATATTACAATGATCGGACTCCCATTATAGAAAATAGTAGCGTAAACGGTTCTCAAGAAGAATTAGGCTATACAAGTAGAACGTTTCCACGTTCGCATGCCTTAACAACTGTCCCTACAGCACCGGGCGATGGTCCTTATCCACCTGACTATGGCTTGCCAGTTGGATCAGCGCGAACATTACGTGTTTGGCAACGTGCCCCGCCTGTACTTCCACCCGTATCGGCCCTAAAGAGAGTGTTAACTATAACTAGGCCTTCAGAGGATAGTTTTCACGATGGCTGTGCCACAGATGTTTAGAAAAAATACCATTGCATAACATATATTAGGTACTTATACATATTATTTGTAATTATAACTGTGAGTCAAATTGTAAATACTTGTAAATGTTATTATAAACATAGATTTTGTATTATATAATAATTTATTTAGTATCTAGGTAGTGGAAAGTTAACTTGGGTCCGGATGTGTTGGGTCCACGACTGATTAGATGAAGGATGTAAGTGTATTATTATGTGATACGGGAAGGTATATAATATTATGATCGCCAAATAACTAATATACATAATGAGTATTATAATTGTAACCTGAATGTTGATATTAAAATAGATGTTGCATAAATGCGTAATTAATGTTGTGGTAAAGTGTTCACAAAACAAAAGTATCCAAAGATCCCCTCTAATGTAACAAAAAGGTATAAAGATATGAATAATCTATAAATGTACGCACGATGAATGTTTATCGAAGTAATTAATCTATGTGAATATTTTTATGTTAAAAAAATATAGGTTAACATGAGAAAAAATAAAAAGGCGATTGTAAAATTTTAACTGCTGTGGTACATTTTCATTACCTTTTCATAGCCTAATTTATGTTAGGTGCCAACATAGGACTTAATTGAAGGTAAAACCTGTAGATTTAACTTAAAAAATAGTTTCTATTTCTTGTTCTATGGAGAATCGAGCCATAGCTTTAAAGGCATTGACACCGGAAGCGCGTAAGATAAGACGTCCGGTGTATGTACATTGTACACATAGAAACTGGTTGTCAATGTTTTAATCTTAAATTTACAGTCAAGTTAATATCATTTATTTGTTCAGGAAGTCAATGAAGATCGTGAGAAACTTTCCTTTCTAAAATGTTTTAAGCAATTTAAACGCAACTAATAACATTTAATTTAAAACATACTCAAATAATTATGCCTGGTATCTGGTTTTGGTATTTGAGGTACAAGAAGTTAGGTTTACACATTTACTGATCAATAAAGGCGTCCACGTTTGTCAATTAGAAACAGTATTATTAAAATATTTATATAATTAATATAAGGCAGATCATAAAAAAAGGTTTCAATAATATAGGTAAGAAAAGAGGTTTCAATGTTAAATTCAGGACTTAAGTTAACTGATTAAATCTACAACTAAAATGAGGAAGCGGAATAAAAAATAATTCAAAACGTTTATTAAAAAGGAATAAGCAACATTTTTTGAATGATAAAGAAGTGGGTGGACAACTATTGTGTTCAGTACCAACCCGGCATTCCTACACTATGACAATCAAACGCTAAGTATCGAAAATGTAAGATAAGTATATAAAATTGGACTTTATTGCATCTAATGTAGGATATAAAGCACTATACTTAAAATATAAATTTATTTTACCTTTTGTTGCCTACCTTTTTCTTTTACAAAAAGTAGGGTCACGGTGCCGGAGAAAAACCGGTTAGCTTTATTTCATTTCCGCTCAATTTAGTTTTTTATTAGAACCGAACCCTAAACGGGTTCATTGGCGTCGGCTTTGAAGCTTGAAGTTAGTGGTGAAATAAAGAGAAATCTGAATAAAGATCAGTATTTTTTGTTAAGTGGCTGAGTTTTACTGTTAAAGTACCGTAAGGACACCAGTAATTATAAGTAACATTAATAAAAATTAATGCTAAGTTGTTTTTATCATTCTGAACTGTTTTTGACAGAGCTTGAGAAAATGAGTAGTTCTTTTACTTAAACATTGAAGTGGTGACTTAATTTATTCATTTTGCACACTTGAACTTGCGGCCACTTTAGTATATTTAATATTTTACAGTGTTATTGTTGTTGCAAAGTAAATTTACTTTTCACCGTTATTGTCCAGTAGCTTTCCGCTTTCTTATTATATTCTGCAACTTTCGCCAGAAATGTTTTGACATACACAATGGGCTCTCAGAACATTACAATTTATTTAGTTATGTTATTTATATAATTAAGTTATCCTATTTATATAGGGCACAGAAAAGCTTGATTGAAAACTATACAGCAAATATTACATATTAATGCAATGCAATGTAGTTCAGTGTTATTGTTCAATAATAATCTAGTACTTTGTCGGGGCTTCAGATTTCTGTATATGTTCCGAGATCATTTCTAATAGGCAAGTAGGTGATTAACCTTCTGTGCCTGACACACACCGACTACTTTTTGGGTCTAAGGCCTGCCGGTTACGTCACGAACCTTACGAGCGAGTGTTAAATGCGCGCATAGATAGATAGTCCATTGGCGCACAGACGGGATTCGTTGAAATCGCTCACTCACACACCAACACTGCTCCTTTTCAAGATATAATAATAAAGCCTTTTTCATTTCCATAAAGAAGGCTTTATTACTATATGTAACTTAAGGAAAGTTCCATTTTAAATGTTGTTAGTATTTACCTATTATTATTTTTCTCGATCTACTTTCCGACCATTATTTCTTGGGACTTTATCCATCTCTTATATTTCTACTAAAAATATAAGTACATAAATTAATATCATAATAATTTGTCTCGCGAGATTCGCCCCGGCTACATCGGTAATATTATTATTTACAATATTCATGGGCTAGCCGGGGCCGCAATTGCGAGGCCCCGTTCTATCATTTTTGTTTGCCTTCTTCAGATATTTAATAATTTTTTCGCTGAATAGTTCCAGGCACGGTCTGTGCTTTGTTAACACGTTCTATAGGCCGTTACGGCCTACTGTCATCTGTTTGTTACTCCAGGTCGTGCCCGGATGGTGCGAATGTAGGGCAACGTATAAGCACATGTTTTACACATTGTTTGTCATTACTGCAGGCACATGTTGGGCTTGTCCTAATTTTAAACCTATACAGGTAATGTGCAAAAGCTCCCTGTAAGAATTTGCGCCATCTGGGGTGTGAAACGCTTCTCTTTTATTATCTTATATGCAGCTACATCTACGATGAACATTATTGTAGCCCCAGCTGTTTGACGAGTATAAAAACCCCGCTTGGGTGATGTCGGGCTCCTTCAACCGTTTCCAGATTTCTATCTTTGCCAATAGTCTGCTGGTCTTTTTCTATCAAGTCATCATGTTCTTAGAAGATATGCCAAGCCATATATTCAATGTACTTTACATTTCATCTACGATCAAACATTAATGATGATATTTAAAATGTGTTGTTCTTATTCGTTACACAATTACGTGAAATCTTATGTAATATATTAAGTGATATTATAATAATAATAGTGATTTTAGCCTTTATTTCCAAAACTTAATTATGAGCATACAAGTTCCATTGATTTTGAATAGAAAAAAATAACTTTTAACATTAGGTAAACTACACTGTAACAGGTGATTGTCAGGTTTTGATTGCCACCGTTGGACATAGACCTCCTCCATCCGGATCCACTTGTGTCTGGCGTGGGCTAGACGCAGCCAGGTGACCCCGGC
Organism: Pieris brassicae; assembly: GCF_905147105.1. NCBI lineage: Eukaryota > Metazoa > Arthropoda > Insecta > Lepidoptera > Pieridae > Pieris > Pieris brassicae. Next base: position 18,119,433 of record NC_059666.1, on the reverse strand, counting down.
GACAGCAGTGATGTCATCCGCCCAGCGCCAGGGAGTGCCCCTGTGCGTGGCGCGCGTGGCGTGGGTACCAGTGCAGCATTTTCTCGCTCCATCGGTTGTTGCACTTTCTTGCTGTGTGCCCCGTCCAACCCCATTTCAGGCACCACACCATTTTAGTTAATAATTTTCTATGATACAACTTCGACATTTGTCTTGAAAGTATGTTACTTACATGAAGTCTTTCATGAACCAGACTTAGTTTTGTGATTGCGTGCAAATGAAACTTCAACTCCGACAGCTATGTAAATCTTTGATCCCCTTATTTTAATTAGAATTATTCAAAGAGATATTTATCGAATACAGATAAATTATTATCTGTGTATATCGAGGATTACCTCGATCAAAATCATAAAAGAAATATAAAAAAAACAATCGAAATGGTTGTTGAGGTATTAAAATTAATAACCATAGATTAATTCCAGACAAAACATTAAACAAATCATTTTAATTTATATTTCCGTAAATCAAAAACCGGATTCTAAAAAATCAACCACCTTTGCGCGGGAGCAATCGCTCGTTGTCATATAGTTAAAAAATAAAACAAGTATGAAATTTACTCAACAGTACCAAATAATTACAGTTATATTTACAGTTATAATCCTAAGTAAGTTTTTGGTCGGCTTTTGTGTATTTCGACAATAACTTTGTTTTATTTTGCGGTATCGGTCCCAACATTCTATAGGTAAGTATCAAGACATTTCCGCGCTAGACCGCATTAATTAATCAGTGAAGCCAGTGGTATCCAATCTATTTTGATAAATCTTCCTCAACATGGGCTCAGTTTACCAATTTGAGTTTAAGCTTTTGTAGACAAACAATTGTTGACGGCCGAATGGGTATGCACTATGAATACTCCTATGACCACGATGCCTGTCGCGTCGCGTCGTTCCAGAACTGAGCGTTTTTTTATGAAATATTTTGCCGCACTACATTGCTACGTGGAATCAGCTGATTTAGGGTCCTTGTAGAAAAGAACGTACTTATTCTTAAAAGACCGGCGGTTTTGAATGTGTCCATGGGCGGCGGTTTCACGTCGAGGTTTGTATCAAAACCTTTTCTTTTTATATTACATAGAGAAAATATTTATTTTTATTTTTTATGTCTACACGATGGATTTAATAGCATCCTTTACATTTTCCATAATACATTATCTTTTTAAAATCTTTTCAAAATGTTATAAACGTTAAGTAGTAAGTTTTTCCAATTAAATGGATTAGCCCGATTTTGAGCTAGGTAATATAGAGTTAATAGATAAAAAAAAGCTACTGGTTGAGGTTCACATTGTTCTCGTATTTAGAATTATCTTTAACTTTTCATTATCTTCAATACTTGTTTTCGTATGTAGTTATTTCTAGGCATTCAAATTGAGTAATACAATGCAATTATTATTTAAGAATTACCGCAGTGCACTATTAGTACAATGGTTAAGGAATATGAATGAACGTTTTTAATTCATTAAATTATTACCCGTCAAGAGCTTGGTTTCGTGCCAATCGACCACTTGGGTATACCTATTTAACATAATAAAGGCCCAAAGTGAAAACGTTAAAAATCATTGATTTTCCGTGACCCTTTCGAGGTCTAGACAAGGAATTTGATATAAGAACAATTTCTTGCAAGTATTTTATCAGCCGCTTACAATGCGGATTATAAGTGACCTCATAAAGGACAATATCTCAAAAATAGCGTCATACGATCTTATGAGTGTCTATAAAATAACTAATTTATTCACCAGCATATTGCTTGCTACATGAGACATCGAAATAACTTTAGTTGTGTTAATTACTGACTGTCATATTAACTCTAAAAGTCAACAATAATTACTATGAAAATAAACTAAATGTCTCACTTCACGTTTTGCTCATTAGCTATGTTTATTAACTATTACACATTAAAAATACAATGGTGTAATAAAAGTTAAAGTGTATATGTACAACACATTTTACGCTTTCGTTGTTCTTAGCTTTCTATCGATTAAATTCATAGAAAGTTAAGAGTTTTCTGCTTGAATTTTTACCTGGTTGAAAGCAAGGTATTGGAACAGTCACTCTATAATTAAAACATACTTTGTATAAATTTTGTTACTGATAAACTCTGTCCTCGCGGAGTCATTAGTGACAAGTTAATGCTTTTGGAGTGCTTGAATACTTTTGGCTGCAGTTTAAGAAATAATAAGGAAAGTCGGTATGAAAAATATGATTATATAAGGTATACGTGATGAGAAATATACATTACAATAATTTGGTTTCTATTCTATGACAAATTATTGACGATTTCGGTGGGAATACGAATTCTATTATGATAAAAACTAACTTTTTAGTTTATCCCAGCGATGTCATAGCATAAAAATCTATGGATCAACGATTTCCCTGACTGTAACTAATGCTATCAGCCACACTAAGTGTCGTTGCTCAATTAGACACACCGAGTATAATCGAGACTCGTCTCTTAGTTAAAAAGAACTAAACGACCGATTAAGTTGATAGTTGGCAACACAGGTTCACATTCATTAAAACATCGCTCACATTATTAAAGGTTTGCCTCGTTTTTGCCTTTGTCTTCGTTAATTACAAGTTGGCTCAATTATATAGAACATTGACAGTTATTCCAATTTTAAACCGTTCACTTTAATTGTACCTTTGGAATAGTTGGCACAATAGACACAATTTTGTGCCAACTAAATTAAAAAGTTTATTCGACGCTTTCTAAGTATTTAAGTAAATTATTCTTATTCCTTGCGCATGCAAGTGTGTTAAGTAGGCATCTACTTAACAGCAATTAAGTATGAATTATTATAACCGGTTCCATTATCCTATTGTAGTATCGGCAGGCATCCCCTTTATTATCGGACTTAAAAATGTATATACATATTTTTGGACCTTTTTACTTAATCTTATTATATTGGTCATTGGATAATACAAACATGGCATCGTGCCTTAATATGGTTTGGTAGGTCGTTACTTACATTTTTACAAATAACTATTTATTATTAGTGTTTTTGTTATTAAATAATTATTCGTTGTATTTTATTATATGATACAAGTAGAGTGTATTTGACATCCGCTCTTGTGTATAGACTATATATTTACAATATGTAGTAATTCTGAACTTGAACGTAAGACATCTATAAAATTGGGATGACTCTATAAAGATATTATTTTTACTATATAATCAAGTAAAGTAATCATGGTAAATAAAAAAATATTACATATTGTGTAAAAATGTGTAAATATAAAAACGCGAAGCCATTTTTGCGATGACAGCTGTCCGTGATCCCTTGGTTATGGCCAACACGGGAGCCATCTGTCATTTTTTATTCTCTTATTAAATATGCAGCCCTCTAAATACCAGGCAAAATTGTTTTATTATAATATTATTTTTGTCCAATTTACTAGTTAACTATCACACTGGTGTGTAGAAGCCATTGTCTCGATACTATTTCATTACACGGGTATAGGTAATCATGATGTTCTAAAATATTTTTACTCGACAATATTGTGACATCATACGTTCTATCCTGCCTGTGTACTGATGGATTTTATTTCGATGTGCGTACTTATTTGTTTGTTTTAACATCACTTGGAAACCAGCATGTCTAGGACACGTAATGGGCCAAAAGGCTGATCATTTTAGGAGGTGAGATAGGCAAGATAGGTCATAAGAGAAAACATATCAAAGAAACACAAGCAAAAATGTGAGGCCAGTTGAACGCCAAGTTGTAGCGCTAGCGGATTTTATGTCGTCAAGACTGGATAACGCAGTTAAATAGTACGTAATAGTGTAGTACGTAGTACGTAGTACGTAATAATAATGTAGGAACCATTTAAAAACTAACAAATTATAATGTAACTAACTAATATGACTAATTAGGGATACATTAAATTGGAAAATAATCATGGCAATATGTGTACTGCTGTGGCAGTAATACGAAATAATGGTACGTAATTCATTACAGTTACACCCAGCATACATAAATAAAACAGTCAATTTTTGTTTTAATTGTATTGACACAGTGTTTCGCACGATTTAACACGGAATTGGAGCCATGTTCTCACGAATGAATTCATATACGTTGATTGCAATAAATTGTAATCGAGTTATATCGCATGTTTTAACGTGAATCGCCATAAAGGAAATGTATCGAGGTGTAAAAGATATTTATGTTACTAAGTTTGTTGGAAAAGTTTCCGCAAAGAAGCTTTAGGTTACGTATTTCTCGTTTAGTTAGACTTATGTAACTTTTGGCTAAGTAACTGATTTATTGCCATAAAAATATGTGCTGAACATTTTTGCCTTACGATTGAGGCGAATTTTGTGGGGAATGTATTTTTTAATTACCTTTAAAGTAAGCATATCAATATAAATATTATGATTCAAGTGGCTTATTGATAATTGGCTGGATCGAAATGCCTCAGAGTAATTGCCAAATGGAGTATACGATCAAATCAAGGCGTATACTCGGTTTGGGTTTGTTCTGTATTGTATTTTTAACAATTCGGGAGCAATCTGTATTCAAATTGGTTTTTAATTTCCTTTGTAATTCGATTAATTCAATATTCGTTTGTCAAGGATATTATGTTTGATGAATAGTTGATTAGTCACTGAGTTTGTATGGTTTTATATTTGAAAAATTGGTTTTGTATTGTTTTAATTTTTTTAGTTGTTACCTTAGTGTTTAACGCTGCAAACATTACATTTTATAGTTAACGAATTACATTTTTTCGAATTAAACATAACTAATACTATTTGAAATATTTTGTATAAGTACTTTAAAGTTGGTTGGTTCAAAACTAAAAGAAAATATAGCGTAAATCATGATCAAAATCTTGGCATTCACTTACAGGGAATAAAGTTAAGACTACGTAAAATCTGGTTTGGGTAGATAACGTTCTCTTTTACTTCGCTTAGCCGATAAGTCGGGTAAATTCTTCCTTGGGTAGTGTTTTGTGAGCCTCTAAGCCTTTGCACCTTGGGGCTAATACCAGGGATATCTGTATCCAGCTTCCCGTGCGGTCAGTTGCCTTAACATCAATTAGCACCCGGTATACAATTCCAGTAACTCTTTATGGCTGCTAAAAGTTGAACAACGAGACATTCGATCATGTCGATTTATTTTTGGTTGGAATATCAGAATATTAAAAAATACTCTTTCTTAAACATATGCAAGACATGAAAATAAAATAGGCTCGAAATATTTGACAGTGCAAGAGGTTATTAAATCACCCAATTTTTATATTATTACATAATTTATTACTTTCTTTAAATGATTATAATGCTCTTCCAACAATCATACTGGCAAACTATTATTCATATATTTACAATGAACGTTCTCTTTGAGATGATATCTCATTATGAAACATAGGTGTCTCGAATATATCGAAATATATAGAGAAAATAAATAAAATAAGGTTAAAATATATCATAAGGAGCACTATTAGATAAATGTTAGGTTAAATTAGGCAAACCCCGTCACTTTATCTACTGTTGTTTGGACGTTTACGAGACCGTAATAAAACAAAACGATTGCAAGAACTATAACGTTGAATCTTTTACTGGGAAGTATATTTAGCGAATTACACGGCACTTCACTTTGTATAAATAATATGATAAATTGGGAACAATTTCGTCCGAGGGTATGACTTATTTGACTTAAAGTCTGAAATCCCCCACCGGAGGAGGAGGAGATCCAGTGTAGACCACTTGCTTCATCGGTCTTGGCCACCTGTTTTGACTTCACTTCAGGTCATTCCAGCTTCTTTCACTTCTGCAAAAATAAGTTTTTGACATTTATATAATTCACTATTTTCATCTGTATAGAAAAGAAATGCTGACAAAGTAAGAGAAATGTTAGCTATAACATGAATGATATATAGCAAATGAATAGAGGAGAGGCGTGTCTGATGAAGTGCTAACCGCTACTCAAAGGGTTCTTGAACATCTGCAACACTAGCTGATAATTACTCGTTTGCCAGTTGCCAGCCTCGTTGTAGGAGGCTAAATATATAATTTTAAATAAGTATACTAATTTCAACAATATTTTGCGTTTTGGGTATTTTCAAATTATAAAATAAATTTAATAAAACACAATAGAAAGTGTAATAAAATAAACATTAATAGTACATAATTGTATTAATAACGTTGTTAGAATGGTAACCATAGTAACACGAATGTTTATAGCCTTACCTTCTAAGTCATCAAAATCATTCTAACTGCATTGTTAATTTAAAAACATCTATCACCTTTCATTTCAGCGTAACGACGATTTGACGGAAAGGGACGAAAGAGTAATGTAGTTAAAATGTGCAATGAGACTGAGACAGGTTATAATTTAAACTAAGTTGTTAGTTTTGGCCCTTCAAGCTAAGCAAAACTTGCGTCAAAAATGTATAGTCTTGGCTGTTACAGTATATCAATAATTGTTGAATAAAATAATTTCCTCACTAATAATTTATTAAAATGTGAAACATGGTACAATAGTAAGTTCGCATATTCCGCGACACATAATGGCGCGCAAATTTGTCTTTAAAGGAGTTTTATATTTTACATTATTAGTCATATGAATTGGTCAATTCTTATATTATTTGTATTGTACATATCATATCAAATGTTATTAAATTTCTACCAACTACAGTATCTCACGCAAATAATCATGTATTAAAAATATTTTTGTTCCAAAAGTAATACACCAAGTCGATCTTTTAAGACTCTAGTCGGAAGATCTTTTAATTCTTATGGTAAATTATTATAAACCTTAATTGCCATACAAAAGGTGTTTTTCCTAAACAGTTCCAGATAGATTTTTGGCACAGATAATTTCTCCCCGTGTCTACTTCTTACTTCGACTTATAAATATGTATGTAAACGAAACTGTCTATTTTGTTATGTCAATGTAGCATACATTGAAAAGTACATAACATTCAGTACAGTACATTCCAACTACAAAATATCATAGACAAGTAAGTGAGCAGCGTTTGACAACGGTTTAGTCACGACGATTTCCTTTACCGTACGAGCAAGAGTAAAATGCGCAAAAAGACACAAAGTTCATTTGTCAGCTAGGATTCGAACCTACGACCTCAGGCATGCTGAAGCCACTTGGCTAACACTGCTTTATTCAACTATTTATTATTGATTCCATTTATAACTACGTACATACTCGAACTTACCGTGTCAGGATCATATAAAGCAAACATTTTGGTTAAGTATTTATTACAATTTTTTCTTTACGAGTTCTTAGATTCATAGAATCATTCATCAAGATATTTTACTTATTACATTATGATAAATTAAGCATAGGAGATTTAATTACAAATTTAAATTGTGAAATATAAAGAGCATATTTATAGATGACTGGCAGAGCGAGATTAATGAGGACTCGTTGTGTACCTGCCAAATTCCCCTTTTATTGATTGCTAACACCCCTGTTATCTCTCGGGCGTTAACTCTTATATGAATAAGGAATAATGTTACAGATTTATGTTACATGCCAGTAACATGCGAAGTACGGAGTTCTAAAACTTTCGTAATTTTTTATTGTAGACTTCGATAATTTTAATTTTGATATAAAACGTTTGTACCATATACAGCCGTCTAGGGTAAAAAAGCAGTGTTATATTTACTAGCGGAGAGAGAGCTATAAAATAAAATCATCAATGCAGATACAGATATGGGAAATGTTATGGACTATACTATAACACAGAATAAAATAAACTCATATACTTACAAAAGCGATACATTTATTTTTGCTCCTTTAGCACCTTGGCTTTCTTTTTGTTCCCTCAGAATCTTCCACGGTTAAATTATTATCAATTCTTGCGGATTTTTTAAAAGAATATACTTATTGCATATTCATTAAGTTACTTGGTTATTATAAGCTACGTCTATATAAAGCACTCTGCTTTACTGTAGACGTACAGTAACAAAACTTTGCGGTGCTTAATCGACAAAGTTAATCAGAATAATGCCTAGGAGCTGTTAACTCGGTTACGAAAGGGAAGTTTCCAACCTAAGCTTCAGTATAAATTGAAAAGAAAATTGGGAAATCACTTTGAAGTTTTAATAGGCTTCAGTACGTTCCATTGGGGTTCAAAACACTACTTTTAACGGAGGATAAGGATTTTACTAATTTCCTTTGCCTCGAATTGAAATTATAAAATGTCATTTTTCCAAGCCAATATATATCAATCAACAAAATTTAAAACTCATAGAACGGGTTATAAAAAGCGTGGGAACTGAACTACTTTTGCATTTATGATAGTGATTGATTTTTGTAAGTATTTTATTTGTTATTTATTATATGTTTGTATATATTGTAGTATTGGGCCTTTATTTATATGGAGAATAGAAGCAGAAAATCTGTATTCAAAGATTTTTACTACTTTCAGTTTGAGACAAAGAGGCAAATTTAACATCTTAAAGGTCCATTTTAAAATATCGAGTTATTATTAAGCGCCTCTTTCGAAATTACTATGCACTGTTACATTGAATCACATATTGAAAGACTTTCTCTGCCTGCTAGGCCAGGCGTCAAATCACCCATTTTTTGTAGAATCCTTAAAAGTAGGTATAGTGTGTTTTTGAAATTATAATTCTTTTGGCGCGTTAAAGAAAAATGATGAGAGTAAATTTTTACGATGCGCGCGCACACCGTCCCAAAAACCGACACCCTGAAGTTAGCATAGTCAACATTTTAATAATGTCCAAATAAATAAACAATCGCAATAAAACCAACCATGTAAATCTGAAATTAAACGTATTTATAAATTTTTCAAGTTATAATGTAATGTAATGTATTCGAGATCATTTAAATAATTAATAAGGGATATATTAATTATTATATTCAATGTGGAAGTTTTATTAAAATGTATAGGAAGTTTTTACAGGTTTTAAGTAACAATGGTCTTAATTTATTGTAAAAATAAATAGGTTTGATCCTCGGACAAACAAAACATAGTTTTATAATCCACATCGATTCCCAAATGTTGTATGCAAAAAATCAAATATTTTTGGAATTAATCATGCATTTGGAGTATTCTACACCTATTCTACTATTCGGTTAAATTTGGTTTTTATTCTGGGGAATAATAGTACTTTAATAAACTAAAAATTAAGTGCTTCCCATATGTGGGAGTCGGCGAATATTTGAATTTTATTATCTAATGATAATAATAATAAAACGTGGACATTTCACAAACGACTTCATTCACTGAAAAGCTCTTAAATGGCGGTAAAGTGCAGGTAATAATAAATTTATTAGTATCAAACATAATTTATATAACTTTTATTACTATGTGTGATATTTTCGAATCTATATAAATTGCCCAACAAAATATTTTGAAGAAGCAGAAGAAGAATACATAGCCAATACGTAATTTTAGGTTAAATAGGAGCATTCAAGTTATGTTTAACATGAATTATTATATAAAATAAATAAGTAATTTGTATTATTAAAATATAACAACATTAGCCACCAATAGGTTACTCAAGACAACCCTTCAACACCATAAACTTCAAATTTCCATTTACAAATGGAATTATTATTATTGAAGTGAAACTTCTTTATTGGCGTTGGAAAAAAAATTACCGTCACATTTTGTGGTTACGGCCCATCTTTTTCTTGTTGATTCGAAGCCATTAATGACAAAAGTATATAAAAACGATAACAATGAATAATAAAGAAAAATAACGGTAATAATTCTATTACAATTAATGAAATTCTGTAATAATCTTAGTAGTAATAAGGTAAAATGAAATAATTGTATGATAATAAATAAAAGGCTTTTGTTAAATTTTATCTAATTTTACTTTATTCAATCAATTTCAGTAGTTTGTAGATCATTTATCGAAAAATAAGGTCATAAAGAAGTTAAACTTCTTACCTGTGCACACGCACTCATTTAAATTATTATTATTATATTTTTAAACAAACAACTGGCCGTAGGTAATGGAAATACAAATATTTTCAGCTTGGTCCTGTCGAAATGGGAATTACTGGAGCCGGTTATGCAGCAGCGCATAGCAATTTACATCGAAATGTTAGGTATTCGCAAGTGCCCTGACTGTCAATCTCTTCGAAAGCGGCTCAAGTAGCAATATTAAGCAATTAAATGTATCTTTATATAGAGAATTTGTAAATTTAGGAAAGACTTGGTAAGTGGTTTGTTTTCCTTATCTCTTAATTCTGATCCGACGCGACACACAATTCCATGAAATAGATATGTTAACTAAACAGAGGTGCTAGTTTAAGCATATACATATCTCTATATAAGAAATGTATTAAATCAGGACTTATTCTAGTTTATGTAAATCTAGTTGTTTGTTCATGGTGCATATAATAACAATTAAATGGCGTTACATCCGCGTATGAAAGTTGCAGGGAAATTCAATTACAACATTTAAACATTTTTCTTTGTAGACATATTGGTAGCGAACCTTGTTTGTGTGGCTGGTACCGCGTTCTAGAAAAATCTGTTAGTGTAAAGCCCGGATTCGACTTCACAATCTCAGTCTTTTGGATAGCACGTTTGTCTTAGCAAGTAAGCTTGTACTGCTCTACCAACAAAGAAAATCATTCTTAATATATATAATAAGATTTGTGTCCTAAGTTTATTGAAAGATATCGTGAAACCTTTTTGTTTAAACAATTTGTTACCAGTTATTCAAGCGAGATATTAAAGTAATCTTTCCTGCCGTTTATATGCAAGACAAACTCGTTGCATTGACTCAAAGACGCAATCTCCATTTCCCACTAGATAATAGTTAGTACCTACGGTATTTCACAACCGTAGAGAAAAAGCGAGACAATGATCGAGACTATACGTATTCATATGTTATACCGTTTTACTTTTAGTTCCATGGTTTGGTTTTCTTTTGATGCTTAGGTAGTCTTTTGAAGAAAACATTAATACTTACTTTAAGAATTTTTTGTTATAGTGTTTCATTATTATACTCGAAACAATCCAGTTTGGAATGTTTTGAGATCCGTGTCACGTATAAATACTAATCAAATTACAACGGCTTGATTTTGAAAATTGTATTTGCAATTGTGATCATGTGGAGGCATTACGCTTTGGTTTCAGGACCGTTTCCGTTTAGATTTCCCGACGAGCGTAAACTATAATCAAAATTGTAATTAGCTATCTGATTCTGTTATTGAGGGCCCGACGTTAAGTAAATTTCATTCTAGCATTAAACATAAGTGGAGTGGAAAGTTAGTGGGAATCGCTGATGAACTGAGGTCAGCATTGCCTAGATAATGCCAACAAACCTTCTGCTGTGTTATGTAGTAGAACACAGCAGATGCTTACACTAGATAAGCAGAACCCAGGCCAGTCAGAGTCATCCACGTCGTAGTCGTCCATCCCGTAACCTACTGCTTTTTATCGCATGCCCTCTACCTAGAGCTGCAGCTGAGCTAAGGATGCAAGGCAAAACGTGAATATTCTGCGCCTTTAAAACAGAATCCACTGACTAGAGAGGTAACCCGTATAAAACTGAGCTTGTCTGGAAGCTTTAAACTGGCAGCCGCACTACAGGACTAGGGCACAGTGGCTGAATCTCCTGCCTCACCGGACCGATCATTTACCGACGTCCTTTAGGATTAAATCACGGTCACGAATTGTTTTTTGGAATGTAAATTCGCTTAGCAACGACACTTGACTAGCACAAGCAAAAGTAGAAATGCTTAGATATAATCTGCAAATACTTTGTATAAGCGAAGTATTTGGTTTTGATGAACTGAGACCGTCAAAAACTCTTCTATACTCCGAGAAGGAAAATGAGGATGATGACATTGAAAATGGTGTCGTTTCTTTTCTGACTCCGCAAAGAGAAGTCTTTTGGACTGGAAACCGATCTCAGATGATTCGGATTTGGACCCGTTTGAACTTAAGAGCCCGTAAGATCTATAATGGAGTGTTACGGTCCCACCAACAAATCTGCGGAGGAGACCAAGGATGACTTTAACAACGCTCTAAATTCCACAAGGTATTAAGAAACAAGATATTACAATCATCATGGGGGACCTTAACGCAAAGGTCAGTTTGAACTGATGCTTGTCGTTACTCGATGTCACACCGAAGAGGTGCTTAGATAAACAGTGGCCACCATCTGGTTGTTGCTGAAATACGCCTCAAGGTTGCGGTTGCACGACCAGCCTCGACCTCAGTGCTCATGGTAGGGCTGGACGAAGGTTTCACGTCACTTAACTGCGGAATCCTGAAGCTATGAGGCTCGAAGTTGAACAGCTTCACGCTGGCGATGGCTCACGAAGAGACGAAGAGTGGCCTACACAGAGACCAGCTCTTTAGTCTTAGGGCATACTAAGCACTCGCACGAGGACTGAATGCCACAATCCAATTGGCAGCTGCTAAATTCGATGGTAAAGCCGAAGGGAATTCCGTCTGAAATTGCTAGAAACCAACGATGAGGCCACTACAAGCCCCGCAACACATATCCCGACCACCCAGACCATTTGAGATCAATATCAAACCACCTACACGTAATACGTAAGACTTGGCTACCACCGTCGACACGAACCGAAACATTTGATTAACGAAATCTGGATCAGCCAGAAGCAGGAGTGGAACGGGGCTTTCTTGTAACTGTGCCAAAAAAAGGATATCTAAGGCAAGCAATTGGAGAGGTATAACCTTGCTATCGACCCCTTCCAAGGTTTTCTGTAGAATTATCTTGAACAGGTTGTCTGGAACCGTCAAGCCTCTCCTTCACATAGAACAAGCTGGCTTCCGGGCTAATTGCTCGTGTACCGACCTAATTAATACTCTTAGCATCATTCTTGAAAAGATATCAAAATGTCAGAGGGATATTGATCTTACCATTATTGACTTTGAAAAAGCTTTCGATATGCTGAGATACGCTTACGCCGTACAGGTATAAATAACAACATCAACAACAACAAGACTTACAATAAAGTATTATTAAATAAAAAAAATATTTTTAAGCGATTTTTTTAAAGAGTAATCTCTTTAAAAAAATTGTTTAATAAGTTATGTTTAAAAAACGTTTCATATATAACGGAGGAATGGTAGCATTCATTATTCACAGTCTTGTAACAATTAAGTACGTAATGTTGTGTACACAAGAAAAACATGAGTAACTTTTTATAATTCCAAATCATTAATTAATTCGATATCTAATAACATGTTGGGGCCTGCGCAGTTACAATGTCTGCGCATTTACTGATCCGTTGTTTTAAGAAAAATAGGGATAAGCGTAACCCTGGCGATTTACGGGCGATGTATCAAAACAGAAACATTCTTGACAATTAACAATTAAATCAGTAAAATCTATCTCACATGGATACGGGTGGACTATATAATATTATATCTATTTGAATAAAATAATTTTTATTCAAATAGATTTTATGAAAAAAAATGTTAATACATGTTAAACTACACAGGCAATAGTTGTTTTTATATTGATACTGACCCTTTGATATTTATTATGTCATCTTAAAGGGTTAAAAGCCACCAAGTTTTGTACACGGGTGACATACTTAGCACTCGTCTTTATAGTACTTGATTCTGATTCGTACCCTAGGAATTAATGTAATAAGCTCTTTAGTTGTATCGAAATATTAGCCTCAAATAAAGTCTTGATCTTTCGTTGTAGTATGCCTATAGGCGTTCGTAAGTACGATCGAAAGTGACGTTCAAGAACGCGTACGCATAAAAAATATGAATACATACATTTTTTGAAATATTTTAAAAGATATTACCTATATTATTATTACATTTCTGTAAATATTTCATTGAACGATTTGTTGTTCAAAGTATTAGAAAGATTTGTTAGAAAATTAATAATTTTACTTCAAAACAAGACTTCTGATACTTTAGAGAGAAACAAGTTGAGAAAACCGTAGGTTATCATTTAAATCAATCAATCAATCAAATCATTTATCGGGTGCATACTTGTGAAGTAATTTCATAGCTTTAGTGACTAGCTTGTTTTAGATATGATTTAATATTATTTATTAAACGCTTGGAGTTTGCTTTTTAAATTTTGTTGTTCGTATTTTCTTAAGTGCTACAGTAGTCATTGTATGAAATTCTTTGAAAGGAATTATTGTTATAAAGCTTTATTCTATTATATCGATACACACCTCTTCAGTTAAATATGTTTACAAAGCAACTAAAATAAACGCGAATGAATTAATATAGGATAAAGACTTGTATTAAATTAAGTTAAATTTTTTGAGAATTAATTAATAGACGACTTAACCGTTATTAGCAAAATAAAGGGTCTATAAATGTCTTCTTATTTCATACTAATAAGTTAAATGCCACAGCGATTGCAACGCTATATACTTGTATTTCTGAAGAGCCCTCAACATTTACTGTACAAAGCCTTCGTACTACCTCTTGAAAGTATCTAGTCTAGTATTGATAAATATTTCTATTGTGTGTCCTAAGTTTTTCTTTGGAAATACAATTCTTGGTAAACGTTCATGTCGTCTTAAATACTTTAATTATATTTTATAAGTGTGATCTCTTAGATTGAGCATTCTAAACTCGACTGTTCATCTAGTGGCAGTGAAGTGACCACTTCAAAAACATTTACATTTTTATTAAAAAAGTATAATAACCTATTTTAAATACGTTCGAACATTCGAGCATGAAAAAATTATTTCCCAAGATTATAAGACAGCTTTAAAATGTTATTTAAACATGTATAATTATTTTACAAAGTTTTAACTATTGTTGTAAGTTTTGAAGATAGTAAAAAAAAGCATCGTAACTGAGCGAAACTTTTAAAGTATACAATTTACAGTGCAATCAACCAATTTTTATTGGTGCTAACGGTGTATACGAAACGCTTGTTGAACTTTGAATCTTACTAATAACTAAACATTACTTGATGCTGTTTGTTACTTAAAAGTACCGAAAAAGGGAGCGAGCTTTTTGCTTCAATTTTGAATTTGAATTATACGTATAACCAAATGAGCCGAATAATTAAATTCAAACACTTTACGTCTGTTTGCAAATGGAACTAAAATATCAATATTAAATCGAATTATTTTTCAATGACTTCTAAATTTGAATTTTCAATCAAATTTTTTTGTTGCGGACAAAAATCGTCGAAAATCAATTTTCCAGTTAGTTGCTCACCCTTAACATAATTCGTAGGAATTAGGAAAAGTTTGAGAGTTGGGCCCACGATTCATTGGCGATCGATGTCTGGTCGTCGAAGATCTCCTGCAGATTACTGAACCATTTACATATGAAACGTTTTACTGAACGCCTTCAGCCTTGTACTTTTATCCAACATAACATACTTATTCTAGTAAATCCTTCTTATGTAAAACAAATCCTCGTGTATTCATATGTAATGGATGCCTTGAAAATGTGAAATTTTCTTTTGTTTCAAACCTTTGTGTTTGAATCGGGATCGTGCACAATCAGTGAGCTTGGGATTTTTTTGTTATAGACTGCAGAACATGCACTAGTATTTTTATACATAAGTCCTCTCTTAAATATACTGTATATAAAATATAATCTTTAAAGCAATATCTTCTTTAATTTAACCTGTGACTATGTCGGGAACGTGGCTTATTGAAGTTTTACTTTTAAGAAGATCTTGTCCATAAATAAGAATATTTGTGCTTCAAGCAACCGTTAGATAACGCTACTTCTGTCACGTTTTGAAATAACGATATTTTGACTTGCAGAATTCTCTCTGAAGCTTGGCACTAAATATCTCCAGCTTGCAATAAATTCAGCGAGGTATTCAAATTGTCTCATTGCTTCAAATGTGAACGCTTGAATTGGTTTGAACTTTATCGAATCAAGCATCAGATGCGAATAGCGAATAGTTATGAGGGAGTGACATCGAAACTGGGTACTTCAAAAATCTGTCGATCTTACAATTTGTCTTATGGTTTTACTTCAGATTTTATGGGAAAGGGTCGTAGAATATAAAATGTAGATTATTTGGACGACTTTAAGAGAAGCATTATATGATTGTTTACTTATTTATGTCTAACTATGCTATTGTAAATCTAACTTTTTTGGACATTGTAGGTTTATATATAACTAAAGTGCTAAATATTCTTTGATATCATAGTAAAGTTATGATAAATAATGCCTTTTTTTACATAGAAATCTTTAGTTAACAATTGGGCAAAGTAAAGGTATCTAAAATGCTTGTACATAGGTAAAGTATTAAAAGGGATGACGATTAATTTTGATTGTCACGGAACATAGATTAAAAGTTACGCAAAATATAATTTTCAAAACGATCTCTGTATGTAGCAATGTCTAGTAAAACTTCTACATTATTTAAACTTTCCTTAAGCTTTGTATCCTACGCTCTTATTTGTTTCAGGAACATGAGCCGCTTGGCGTAAAATCCAATGTGATATATTTTATGTAGATTAGGCAATTTAACTACAGCAGCGGTACATGTTTCAATTACGTAGCTTTATACTGACAACACACATTCAATTCTTCTTAAACAACGTTCAGCTTTGTGTCTCTGCCATTACGAGCTACATTTCGGGCCATATTTATTGTATGAGAGAACATACGCTAGATTTAACTTTGGGAATGATTTCTGGAGTTCCGGTTGTTTTTCAATGTATGAAAAGGAGAATGGGTCCATATTTTACACGTCACTACTCCATTAGTGACGTAGCAACCCCAACCGATGTGGCGGGGTGAATCTGCAGTGACAGGGGCGTTCACCCGGGGTGCAACCCTCGTTTTTGTTTTAAAATCGATATATTTCGAGCTTTCTATTTGGTCATTGAAAATACCAAACAGTGTCGTGACCTGCTACTTATTGTAATTAAATTAATTTACTATAGAAGTTCACTTGACATACAACTTATACACAATATAATTGTATATTGCAAAGAGTGATATCAGTAACATATCTATTCTAAATAGTGAGTATGGAATGGTTATATTTATATAAGACTATATTTACATAGCGAAACAAAAAACAAATTGCAATTTAGTATTGAAAGTTTGGAAAATAATTTTGTTAATGCGATAATATCGCTCTACAGCTGCTACGCTGCATTTCTTCTGTGGCGTAAATAAAATTCAATTGGAAATTGAATTTACTCTGATAAACAATCTTTCAAAAACATTTCGTTTTAATAAAAAGGTATTTATTATGTTGCAATGACAAACTGCAATTTTCGCTATATGTTTGGGCCTTTATTGGGATCGAGCCAAGCAAATAGATACATTACAAACTTTTTAATTAACAACAAATATCATCTATACAAAGTACACAAACATGAAAGAATAAATATTTTGGTTATACATATATTGATTACGGCGTAGCACCATCGCATTATTCTTTGCTTATTAGGGATGAGATACAATAAAATATAGTATTCTAACTTGCATACTCTATAGCTGTATACTAAAAATAATAGTCCTATTATTTCATAGTTTAATATTGAAATTGTAATTAGGCATAGGTAAGGTTAGGTTTTTTATCCTGTACATAGTTTAAGTATATTGTTAAAACAATAAATGAACAAAAGAAAAACACGAACCAAGAAAGTACATTGTAGGTATACTAAAAAAAAATTAAATCGAATAATTTATATGTATTAATTACCACATGTATGAATAGAATTTGTGTAGCGTAATTTAAAAATTGTTTTGTAAATCGTTTCTAATTCGCGATCAAGTACGAAAACTCAGCCATACGTTTAAAAGGTTGCACAGCTGACTAACATAACGATTCCCAGGCAACACAATTAAACTAAGATAAGGGCGGAAGTGAGGCCAATGTTTCACTCGCTGATATAACAACACCTGCTTACAATGAAAATAATAAAATACTAATCTATGCATCTTTTACTTAATCGTGAAAATATAATTTTTCCGTCGGTAACGAATCTCCAAAAATAGTTCGCTGACAACATTATGCATAGCTTAATCAGGCATTATTGTATTAGAATATCGCATTTAATGATACACGCTGAGACACAAGAAATAATACTGGCTAGACACAGCCGGCATACTTATTCTATTCTCAGCCGGCTCGTGTAACGTATATCACGTGCTACATCTAATAGTAATTTCATCCGAGGTAAGACAATGTACAACTGGCTTTTGGGTGTGTCAGTTAATCGGGAACAGTGATTTTCTTGTTAAAGTTGTGTAAACTTAACAAGTTTAGTGTTTCAACAATGTTTATATGTTAATGTTAATTAGAATGGTAAACGTAACAATGAGCAGTGTTGGCCTAGTGGCTTCAGCGTGCGGTCTGACTTCCCTGAGGACGGAGTTGTAGCTTTGCTAAATTGTCTTTTATAGTATTATGAGTAAATGTATTGTAGGGTACAAAACATCGCGAAGAAACCGCCATGCTTTGCCAGTGTATGACATTCTTGGGTCTACCCAAAAAGTTAACGCCGTGAGTGTGGAACAGAAGGCTGATTACATACATGGCTATTAGAAAGATTTGGAAATCAGATTTACAAATGAACATGAAACATAAACCTAATGCCCCGACCTAAAAGGTTCTAGAGCCACTGGTTTTAAAGTTAAGATTAAATAAGTAGTTATTACGCATATCGAAGATTACAGAAATCCCCCTATTAAGCATCTTTAGTATTTATCTTAGAATAGCTATTGCTCGCGCAACCTCATAGAAACGAGCCAACGTATTTAAAAATATACATATGACAAAAAAAAAATTAAACGTCAGAAAGACACTTTGTTTTATACTATATAAAGACAAACGGAACTATTTTGTTAACATTATGTGTTAAAAAATGTTAAAAAGGTTAATATTTTTTTTCTTTTCACCGATAACTACTTATATTACATTAAAATGATTTTAACATGTGATATTCTTTATCTACACTTATATTATAAAGAGGAATGATCTGTCTTTTTGCATTGAATCTGCCTTCGAAACTGCAAGACTGGTTTGAAAAAAAATCACCATTGGAACCCTATGTTATCCCTGATGGACAAGATCTGTAGAATATTTTTGAAAACACGTTGGGTTCTGTATGAAATTACTATAGAGTAACCTGGAAACAGACCAATAAAAATCCCTAAATCGCGTACTCTGTGGAATCTATGAGTAATAGAGTAAAGTAATGTACTACAGTTTTATAGAAGACAAGATCAATATCTACTAAAAAGTTCGCGATACATAAAATATATAATATAATAATATTTTTGGATTTAAAAGTCTATTTACCGAAGACAGCTTTTTATAACACCTGAATGAATGCGTGTGGAACCGTAGAGATTTTTTAGTAGACGAGTTGTAGTAGTAGGTGTCTGTCTTTTATGCCTAGTACGGGCCGTCAACTTTTGGCTCTGTGGTATGCTGTTTCGCCTACAGTGTTTTCCTCCGCCGTATGACGTAATGTGCGTTGACATGAAAGTAAATATTTACACTTTCAAGATCAATGATTAATGAAGTAGGTTATAAATAGGAAATGTTTCTGTGAAACTGTAATTTCTATTGGCAAATAGAAGCCTTCTAGTGTGTGTCTAGTCTTCGAATGGTACAAGTTTCTAGCTGAGTATAAAATCTGTGTTGACTGATCTTCTCAAGAATTACGCTAAATTGATTAATGTATTTCGCATCTTATTTAATACCAAAAGTTTATCATAATTCGTTTATAAGTTCCAAGATGATAATATTTTAGTACAAAGTAATAATAATAATTAAAAATAAAAAAGTAAAACAAATTTAAAAAGTTCGGTTCCATTGGCATTGTACCTTTAACGCTGGCAGCATTTCCTCGCTTTATACATTTTTTTATATCCATTGAGTGAGAAAAGCACCAGCTCTGGGATCAGCGATACTATCTACTAGGCGCCAACTTAAGTATTTAATTAGCGCCTGTGCAGTTGAACAAAATCGGAGTTGGAAGAAAATCTCTTATATTTGAGCCGTTTATTATTTTCCACCTGTTCTTCGGCCGACCCAGCTTTTTTGCTTGTCCGAGAGTGTTGAGACGGGGATAATGTGTCCACACAAGTAGCATCCCATACCAAAACCTGTCCCATCCTCTAAGGTGTCAACGATATCCTATTCGGCCGCTTGCCACTATCGTCTGCTGTTGGCTCCAAAACGGTGGGAACACTGACGGAGACAAGAGAGCGGCGTATGATATTGAGCGCAGCTTGCCGAGAAAAACGATCTGCACTCTTTTGGCGATGGAGGCCATGGTGTCTAAAGCTACTTACTCCAAAGCCATAGGGACACTTGGGAGTTTAGGCACAACCTAAGCGGAGGCAATGCCAAGCGATTCAGGGTCCTAAAGGATGCCAGTGTTTAGCGGAGGATAATCACTAAGCCAACGACCGGCTTTCCTAGACCCCACTGCCACAAACCTTGTGCGGTGTGTAATTGAAGTGTGACCTAATAAGTTTTTGAATTCAGATTTACAAAGAGGATTATCCCAGCTCCTTGGAAAGTTGACGCTAGAAGGCAACATCGAGGCATGGGTCGAATATTAACCACGCATTTCTCGCATCTGTTAAATCCGCAATCTCGTAGTTTGTAGAAGAAGATCTAAGGATTTTACTTACCACACTGCTAGATTTGTAAGCAGATGAGACAAACGCTACAGTATTTAAAATTGTAAATAAAGTATATTTGTGTGTTGGAATTCCTAATCATCAGTATGTTAAATGGAAGAGACTAGCTGTCAACGGCACGGAATCCTATTGTGGGGGCTTAGGCCAGTTTCTCATTAAACTGTACATCAATTATTATTATGTCTAATAAAAAAATTAACTCCTACATTTATTTGCTAGAATTTTAAGATTTAATATATAAGGATGTTAGATTCAAACATTATTGAGAAAGTGACGGAATGGCTTCCTCCCTATGACAAAAGAAAACGAAGGAGACAAATAAAAAGATGGAAAGATGATGTGTGAAGAGTAGCTGTCCCTGTGGATGCGTAATGCTAGAAACAGAGAAGAGAGGAGGCCCTTAGAAGTCTATGTCCAAGGACAACCTGTATAACAGAAATCAACCGGCTTGCCAAAAAATATTTCTATTAATATATCGTATTTATTTTTATTCTCTGTGTTAATTTTTTAGTATTTCAAATTTGTATGGACTAGTGTAAGTAATTACAGCAATAAAGGCTTTTATTATTATTATGTTTTCGAATATATTCCAAAATATAATAATGTTTGTTGTTATTCTAACTTCACACCGTTGCTTGTTAAATTGCTAATAAAAATTAATCGGAATTATTTTACATTTAAAAAAACTGATTTGAAAGGAACTGCCTATTTTACAGCTAATTTAAAAATTCATATGGCCAGAAAATCTAGTAATTAATGTAGATAAAATATTTATATTCATCCCGAACTTTTCCTGTTATAAAAAACGAAATCCCCTTGGTCCGAATTTAATCAAAATCGGTTTTAAGGTTTTAGGGTAAAAAGTTAAGCTTTTTTAGCCTGGTTTGGTTCTTTTTCCGTTTATCATAAAGGTTTAAATAATATCTTTGATATTTACATCCTGATTCGACTGATCAAATAATTCATTAGTAACCAATTTAAGCAAGTTTATATATGATAACATGTTAATTGAAACGGCCTTCTGATAACATTTTCTGTACATTGGTTTCAGGTGATCGGCCGCGACATATATTTCATATATAAGTAAGTGACATCATATTTCAATGAAAAATTGCCAAATATTGCTGGCGATACAGATAAAAACACTATTATTTCACATTACCCTTATATTATAATTTTAAGTCAAATTTATACATTGTAGGTACAGACACTAGGTTTCCAGCAATAATATATGATGAAGACCATGGCCATAAATCTAATTTTTACGTTACTAAAGTTTGTGTTTTTCTAAATTAATTTATATACACATTCGATATAGCACAGGCTACTTTGAGTATATCTCAAAAGGTACCGCTACAAAACAAATAACGAATAGTAGCAAAATAAACCAAAATGTGTATATTAAAAATATATCAGAGGCACCAGTAAAAATTCTAACAAGAAGATTTTATGTCGCGTCGTAAAGTGACTGCTTTTTGGTTAACGATGTTTTGATGAGCATGGCTGTAACGTCGCGTGGATATATTTTGTCCTCAATTACTTTAATTGTGATTAGATTTTCTGTTTGCGCTTGCATTAGATTTTTATCT
The DNA here is from genome assembly GCF_905147105.1 of Pieris brassicae. Taxonomy (NCBI): domain Eukaryota; kingdom Metazoa; phylum Arthropoda; class Insecta; order Lepidoptera; family Pieridae; genus Pieris; species Pieris brassicae. The sequence continues at coordinate 18,097,253 of NC_059666.1, read as the reverse complement.
TATCCAGTTAAAATGCGTATTCGCAATGTTGCGGAAATAACGTTTTCTCTGCTGGTCTATTATATTTTATAATAAGTGTATTTAACCTGGCAACAAGTATATTTATCGATAAAAATATATAGTTCTTGAAATATGTTAAGTTTTGCGAGGCATAAATACTTACGTAAAAAAAATTAACAAAAAAATATTTATCTTTATTTTTAACGTTAAAAAGGCACACGTAGATTACATCATTTAATAAATATCTAGTGCAGATTAAAAATTTATACAGATAATTCAATGATGGTTGCATTTGCATCCTTTCATACCTACGCAATATGACGAACGCAACGTTGACTCAACTTGAGTCATTACTTTCACAAACCTCATTTGACGCAATCTTCAATGATATTGAATTGCAAATCTGAAATGAGTCACATTCAAAATATTCAACAGTTCGACGTTGGCATTTTTTACGTGTCCTTAACCTTTAAAAAAATTGATTTAATTTTATTTCAATCTTCAATGTATGAATAGAAAGAAAAACAAATATTATTTTCTTAGTCACACCTTGTATTTTAGAATCAAATGATGCGTTTATATGCTTTGTAGCGATTAATTATTTACATGTAAAATACTATGTGCGATCCTAGATTATGTAACATATGAGTGGCGCCATTTTCCTACAAAAAGACAAGACAATTTTATATATACAGCTCCGGTAATGGTCGTGCAGACGAGTCAGGCGTAAACCGATTTCCAATAAATAGCCCATTTATACAATTCGGTATCCGTTTACTTAAATGTCTGGACGCAGACTTTGCATGAGTTTCTCTGGGGTCTTTGTGGCTGTATCGATTTTACTTTACATTTAGAAGCTTAAACTTTATAATGATGCTTTAAAATTATAATTATCTACTAAGAACGAGCTGAAATATATGAATAAATAACGATTGACTCTTTCAAGTACCTATATATTAGGTATAAATGTACCGTAATTTTATAACATAAGTAATTTATATCATCAAACACAGAATGAATTCTTATCCAGTTATCTAATTTCTTGGTGGAATATTTATTTTACGAAATGGTCTAAAATTTCTATAAGTAGTTCAAGTTCATGTTTTATAATATGTATTAATGTTCTGCTGATTAGTTTCATATACATAGTTAATATCTAGGTTTAAAATATCTCTATCGCTTATATAAGCTTTTGCTAATTTTTAACCCAGCGGTACTTTCTTCCCGCCTTTAATATAAACGTCATTATATTTATTCGCCAATTTGTAATAACTTTATTATGTTACTCATTTGATACGAGTCAGCCAACAGATTAGCACCTTAAGTTACATATTAAAACATACTTTGCACTATAAGGAGTAGGTGCAGACCTAATTAAGGCTGACACTAGCGGTTAATAAGCCACATTAAGCCGTTCCTCAGACCCCGGCACCGTCTGAATCGGTAAATGTATATTTACGCTTCTTATTGTGTGCTAAATATTTACAATTTTGTTTTACTCTAGTAACAAAGATAGATAATAATGTTATATTATACATTTCTCAATTGAATACGTCCTACGTGACCATTATTGTGAGTATGTAAGCGAGATAATATTAACCTACACCTCGACACTTGCTGCATTTTATAGTATGCGATGAATTGAAAATTTCGCATTCAACTTCCAGGAAAGTTTAGCTGTACAAGTACCAAAATTATATGCACTGGTGCTCTTTTTTCGTTTCAGTTATCACAAATTTCAACTATGTTTTTAAACGAGCTAGTAATAAAAATAAGTTTAGAATTATATTCTTCATCATCATTACGAAATGATTACTTTCTATGGGACACTTTATTCTGGGTAGGATTCTACATATTAATTCTACGTATAAACATGATAATTTTAACAATGATGTTAAAAATATAGTTTAATTTGTAAATAAATGTTATAGTTCAATTGTTTTTTTTATTATTTTTACGTACTGCTTAAATTGAGTTTAATTTTAAGTTATTTATTTTAAATTTTAATAGAAATAATTATTATAAATGTATGATTAATAAAATATAAGGATATGTTAGTTACACACAACACACCGTGTTATACAAGAGCTTACAGCCCATTCCTGTATATAATTACAATAGTTATGAATTATTAATTCTGTATAATTTAATAATTATTTGTACATATATATTCTTTAGAATTCGGCACTTTTTGTCTGAGTTATGCCATCGACTTTGTATATAAAACATGTTCTTCGCGATTGGCAAGTGACTAGGTAAAAAGAAAAGAATATAATCTCATATATTAGTTAATTAATAAATACTAAAACACTCTCAACAACGCTAAAGAAATAAAGTTTCAAACAGAAACAGCAAATGCAATTCCTCTTCAAATCTTCAATATTATAATTGTATGAAATGTAAAATAGATATTATTTTTGTTCTGTCAGTACCGCTTCATAGTTCATATTATTTCCAAAGTTTCCCAAGTTACTTCAAATCCCGGTTGTGGATTAATCCATTTTTCTATTTACGCAATTAATACTTGTACGGAGAAGCAGAACCGAGGTGAGAAAACCGGAGTCTTATACCCAATATCGATAAGTTGTGTCAGGCCCAGGCTAATTATATGTTGCTATATAAAATAAATTGATCAAAGGAATGTGAGGAAAATATCCATTTACGATTGAAACGTTGGATTGTTACTATTATTATTGTAATAATTCAGTATTATTATTACTGTTTGATTCTAAGTTAGTATGGGATTAACACTCTCATATTTAAGGTTGGAATGTAACGTCGGTAATAAAGGCAACACTTAAGTACCGCACGTATAAAGCATGCCGCGTGATTGAAAAGTCATTCAGTTTGAATGTGTGAAATGTTCAGTCAAAGGAATACAAGTTTCAGTATATCTGGCCTTTAAAAATTTCTTTTTTATAATAACCTTTTTGTATATCTACATTAATTATCATATAACATTTTTAGAAAGAAAAGAAAGAAAAGAAAATAAAAGCCCTCAAAATCCTTAAATGAATTGATGTTTCATTGTTTTATCGTCTACAGTAAATAAGTTTTTCAGTGCTTCGTTCCCGTCGCAGTAATAAGAAAAGTTGTTGAGACTGCATTAATAGGCGAATTTTTTACAGTTCTTTAAGTACCGCTTTTATAAGTAGCTTTTATATTATGCAATTCCTATAATGAACGCTACAAGAGAAGGAATCATAGGAAAAAACCGACTTATAGAAAAATGAAATATATCCTATAAAAGATTATTTTTCTTGTATATTACGAGTGGAGATACAACCTATTACACTGGGCCTCGGATTTGTGTAACTGTTTCGTGATTATTTGTTTTATCTGATAGGCCTTTCTAATCTTTCATACTGACACACGCCGTCGACTTTTTGGGTTGGGAAGGGATATCTGTTTCCTTAAGGTGTTTTCCTTTACAGTACGAGCGGGTACTAAAATCGAACATAGACAGAAACACCATACATGTTCGAACATGCGACCGCAGGAATGAGACTGCCACGCTGAAGGCTTTACGCCCGTACTGCTCTCTTATATTAGAGTATGTGAAAAATGTATTTATATGTTTTTTTATAATAATAAGGTTTATTAAATAAAAAAATATTATTCGTTAAATGGCATTCTAGCATCTATTCTATATTCAGTTTAAGGAGTTTCATATACTATAAGGAGAAGGTTAAACAAATTTTAAAGGTGCCTTTATACCGTGGGCGAGTATTTAGACAGTAAGTTTGTCACCAATTTTAAATAACTTCACTTATTTTTATGATTATATGTTTTATTATATGACATAAAAATTAATATGAAATTTGCATGCCTATTTATATATGGCTGATTGTGCGGATATTTATAATGATTCGATCTAATCCGACCCTTCCAAATATATAAACCTAAAACTATATTATTTAGTCAAGTAAAGTCCAGTAATATATTTTTAAATCATAATCTTGACAACTGGGGTTCCTGTTATTTCATAAATAAATAATGTATATATAATATATAACATAATTTAAGCTAACATACTAACAAAAATCTATATTTTCGTTTACTGTATATAGCAACTACCAACAATTGTAAAACAGGAAATAAAAAGGCTTATTATTATTATTATTGGTTTTGGACTTGCACTCAACTTTGCATTTTTGATATAATGTAGTTTTGCTAATTAGTTTTAAACTACATTATATCATTAGGTTTTAGTGCATTCCCCGGCATTGGTTGAAAAAAAGTGGTTCATCATAAATACCCCCATAACGGTTAAAGTTAGACAAAAGTACAAATTTAAAAAAAAATGAATGAGAAATTATTTTCTCTCTGGTCACAATTAGCCCATTCAGTGAAATTTCAGTGATGAACCCAAAATTCCGAGAGTAAAAGGAGCAAGCATTATACCTCTATTTTTTACACGGGACCTAATTCAACGCCGTAGGTCTTGAAAAACATTTTATACCTATATAAATAGGAGAGAGAAGGGTTTTTGGGAAAACTGTATTTAACCTAACACATTTTATGACAACAGGTTTGGGTCATTATGGTGGATAGTCCCTGGGCCAGAATCAATAAACATAATTGAGGTAATTAATAATCAAAAATCAACAATTTCACTGTTCATCCACAAAGATTATTATAGAATTTTTAAGATTTTATTGTTTATGGGAAATAAAGTTACGTTGTAAAAGTAAAAACATCTCAGAATTTGAACAAAAGAAAACTTCTCAGCTGCCCCTCAAGTATTTCTAATTTATCGAGCAACAAAAGCAATTTTGCAACATTTGTAACGCGTGCGATGAGCACCCGCTATATTCGTATCTAATCTTTAATAAAGTTATGAAACTGTATTTAACCTACTTTTATTACATTAGACTATTTTTATTTTTATTGGTACATTGTCGTTTGATGGATTTTTGGATCAAAGACAATCAATCAAGGTCAATTTCCTCACAATGTTTTACTTTACCGTGCGAGTAAGTGTTATTTCCGCAAATCAATTGAAAGATTTTTCTTTAGTACATAGTTTTTTAATAGAATATATATATGGTCGAGAAAAAGTCTTTTCGCATTATAGTACGTATAAACTTGTAATAAAATCTCTTTGCCTATACTATTTGTATCTGGCTGGTTTTGGTATCATTAAAAGTTCGCTTTGCCACATTTTACTTATTACATTTATCTTTATAAGAATGTTGATAAAGTTAATATCTCAGGTTAATACAGTTTATATCTCAATTAAATAAAGTTTATATTTCTATTTAATAAAGTTAGTATTTCTTTTTAATAAAGTTTATATCTCAATTATTAACTAAGAGGGTTGGCGTCTCACGCCGGGCCCGGGCGAAAACAACTTCGGAAATATCGATATGATATTTATGGGCGAGTCGGAGCCCGCTGACCGGCGCCACCCGCGTTACCTCTCGTGCTATTAATGTCAGTGACATGTTTGACAATCTTGCCGCAGAATTTTTCCAGCTGCGATCTGTGCCTAAGCAACATGTCGGATAGCCCATCCCGGAATATCCTCATGCCAGTCTCGAGCTCCAGATCGCACCTGGCCCTTCCGAATGTTGCACAGTCAGCAAGTAAATGAACCATCGTTTGGTCGGTTCTGTCGTCACAAGTGAGTGCCAACGTGCGCCTTCACCCAAAAGAGTTCAATTTTAATGCCATTTTCATGGTACTGGTTCTGGCGAATCTCGGTCTTTTGTAAGTTATTTTAAGTCTTAACTCAATTTGATAATGTTTATGGCTCAAACCTAATAAGATTTATATCTCAATTCAATAAAGTTTATATCTCAATTTAATAAAGTTTATATCTCAAGTTAATAAAGTTTACATCTCAATTTTAAAAGTTTATATCTCTTTTTAATAAAGTTTAAATCGAAAGTTAATGAAGTTTATATTTCAATTTAATAAAGTTTACATCACAATTTAAAATCCTTGTATTTTCTAGCCCGAATATTCGACACGGAAAGCAGTAAATTCCTGTTCTTGACTGGATAGCGTTGACGATAGCACCGGTACCCTAAGAGACACTGATGTAGTTATTTAATCATCATCTTCAGTGTTTTTACTTAATAATGGTGGCTGCACTCATGATGATGTGGATGTGGGATGCCCTGTGCAATAGAGGAGCAAAACATTATGCCCCGACTCCCGAGTGCTATGCAGTAAAAAAAACGATCTTCAAGTGTTTCGAGGCGCGATATTCGAGTACTACGATTAATTTTTTTATTATGTTTTGAGTAAATAAATTAGTTAACTAACATTATGTAGTTAAACATTACAACGTAAAATATAACAAACTATTCGTAAGTGGAGAACACTTATACGATTTGTAATATTTAATTACAAAATCAAGGTATTCGCAATAAAATCAACAAGCACACATTTCCATCTATATTGAATCTAAACAGCGCAATCGTGGAATCGTAAAGAAAACGTAGTCAAATCGACACCGTTACAGATGTATAGCTGGCTGGGATTCTTACGATTTATGAGGCAATATGTTTAACGTCTACTACGGGAACCCTCTTCGGCATAACGGCTGTTACGTAAACAGATTGCTCACGAGCCAAAGTTCTAGATATCGACAAGACCGTGCACTTATGCTTTCGTGTATATGACGTTAGTAGTACATTTAGATCGCTAGTTGTAGGAAGTATTTTTGAATTTAGAAGCTTTTAGAGTTACATTCATATTGCTTTTATGCTTCGTTAATATGCAAGTTTTAAATACATTGTTTGAAACCTCATTCTGAAACTTAAAGTCTAACTAATAGTGAACTCGCATACTTTTTGCTCATACAATGTACTTACGTACCGTTACTATACATTAAAAAAAAACAAGTGATGCTACAACTATCAATAAAAATTTATTGCGTTTGTAAAAATGTGTACTATACATTTATTTATTACCACTTTATTGCATTAATAGTACATATACAAGTTGGTAACATAAATTATTAAGGAGGCAAAGGTCGGGTTTATCGCAAACAAGCTATCATCTTTTTCAGGAAACCCTAGTAACGAGACAGAAAAAAAAATACTAAGCGTTAAGTGCAAAAAGTGCTTCACTAAAGTAACAGAAATAAAATTACAAGTAACAAAGTTAACAGATAAAGCAAATCTTAAGAATCATGAATCACAATTATTCCTAGCGTATATTACTTAAAAAATAAATCAATCAAAATCAACCTTTTTAGGTCTGGGCCTCAGATTTCTGTATCTGTTTCATGAAGTGTCTGTGTCTGACACACGCCGTCGACTTTTTGTATCTAAGGCAAGCCGGTTTCCTCACGATGTTACTCACCGTTAGAGATAATGTTAAATGCGCACATAGAAAGAAAATTTGATTTGGTGCACAGCCGGGGATCGAACCTACGACCTCAGGGATGAGAGTCGCACGCTGAAGCCAACACTGCTCGTATTCGTATATAGTAAGTTATTTTATATTTTATTTATTTGAGATTCGAGTAACTCTGAATCAAGATTCGTATTATATTTATTGAGACGCATTACTTTCATTTCACGCATGCGACCTGGTATTTTTATTTTATTTAATAAAATACGAATGTGGTTCTTTGAGAAACGGGGGCATATGTCTCAGCTTTTACTTTTATTAAAAAGGTACAGGATTTTTTATTTTACGGTACGGAAAAGATCTAAATTTTTCTTGTATACGAAATAACTTATATGATATCCGATATACTACACCAGGGTACTTTTCATTGACTGTCCCAAAGAAAAAGTAACTTAATATTTGACCATCTAGTTTCAAGAAACTTACATTTGGGAGAAAATCAAACCTAATCTAATAAACACATAATGTATATTTTTGTTCGTTCATTTGCTTTTAAAATTAAGATTGACGTATCAATTATGTATCTGCTTAACATTCACACAATTGTATGAAACTTATGGTATCCAAAGAATTCTGCGTCCCAAATTTCAGCATTGCGTGTCAGTTGCTACGTCTGATTAGATCTTAATATTGCGTGGTTACTGCTTATACACCTAATGGATAGGCTCTGCTCAAATTACTACAAAATCTACCTTACTTGGATGGCAGTGCCAGGCATTCTCAGGTTTTCTAACACAGACAAATGATTGGAGATTCACCTTAATTGAAGCATCAGAAGATTGATTTTTCGTATTTTATATGGGTTTTTATAATATTTAATATATAAAATTGCAATATAGAGCGGGCAATACACGTTCTATTTAAAATTGTATACAAATTCCTAGAAGATGAGTGTGGCCAACTGAGCAATGGTTGAATCGAATGAAAAGAATCAGAATTATAATACGACTATTACAGGGACAGCCAAAGTATGTGCTTAGTTAAGAGTCCTTATAGAACTAGTTGAATAGAATTAGGACGCGTATTCCTCAGCTTTATATATATACTAAAACGTTTCCCGATATAGTTCGCGTCGTGGGAAGGTATTTCTATAGGAGAGACGGAGATATAAAGGAAACGAATTTTAAAGTTACTTTCTGTTTATAACTCTGTCTAATAAAAACTATTTACGTAACTCAGCCATGTATCGTATACCTTCAGATTATAACACAAATTACAAGCAAATAGATATATTTAATGTGACTAAAGAATGCTTAAAAATATTTAAAAAACTCTGGTATCTTTTATTAAAAATGGCTTTGTTATTCTTCCTTTATATTAAATATTTATTATGATGATCAATGAATCTTAGAACTTATAATCTAGAATTTAGTATGAATTTGTACTTTGTTATATTTTTTGTATAGGTAAACTGTGCTTTATGTTTATGTTCGAATGTGTATTCCGTTTTTGTTAATATTGTTTAATAAGTAGCTGTAGGAATACTTAAATAAAATAAAATAACTGATTAAGACAGATTAAGTTAAGAAGATCTGTATCACGTAAACAAAATGAGTCAACCGAGTAAAACGATGAACACGACTGTATTAAAATGACAATACCTTATCATCATTCTCTTATCAGTGTGACTTGTTTTACTTGACGTTATCTATTCTTGTTATTATTAACCGGGAGAAAACCGCTTAATCACTGTTTCTACATAAATTGAGTCTTCAATACGTTCTTCAGTAGTTTGCATCTTATACGTGACATAAAAGATTTGCCACGATGAGATTTTTATTACTTCTAAGTTTTGTTTTATTAGTGACTTTATCATCATGTTTTGCCGGTGATTTGATACTCGGTACAAGCTACAATGGAAGGCTGGTGTGGCAACAGAAGGCTGAATATATGGCTATACCGTTTAAGAAGAGGGTAAAAGAAATCTTTTATTCCGATCCGGGACAACAAATAATAAAAGTGAGTTAATTGAAAAGATGTAGATTTAATAATTTTGAAGAAAAAATTACTAATAATATATTTTAGTAAGCACACAGGTAAGAAATTTCTAATGTATAAAATGAAACTAGAAATTAGATTTTTTTAAGTCAAATATAAGGACAACTATATCATCCTAATACAGCTATATCATCACTGTTATTCTAGAGGCCTACCTAAATTTATTTGAACATCACATAAACACTATTCTTGCTTTTAATATTAGATTTTAAATACGATAGCCCTTTAATATGTAGGTATGCATGATAAACCTGTATTTTAATTAAAAAAAATATCATTTTCCATAATAACTGTGAACTTGTTTTATATTAGTGTGTAAATGTGTATTAGAACTAACTGTAGAAATATTTATATTATAAATAGTTGTAGGAATATTGACTAAATCAAACAATTTCAATAGGAGAGACGGAGATATAAAGGAAACGAATTTCAATGTTACTTTCTGTTTATAACTCTGTCTAATAAAAACTATTTACGTAACTCAGCCATGTATCGTATACCTTCAGATTATAACACAAATTACAAGCAAATAGATATATTTAATGTGACTAAAGAATGCTTAAAAATATTAAAAAAAACTCTGGTATCTGTTGGCTTTGTTATTCTTCCTTTATATTAAATATTTATTATATCAATGAATCTTAGAACTTATAATCTAGAATTTAGTATGAATTTGTACTTTGTTATATTTTAGGTTTGTTAGGTAAACTGTGCTTTATGTTTATGTTTGAATGTGTTTATTTTTAGGGAATAATTGCAAGAGACTTGGACCACTCCGAAGCTTTGGCCACGGTTACGGCGGGAGGAGTAGGATCTTCATTTGCTAACATCCGACTAAAGAGCTCCCGCGGTAGCAGCTTAAATTATCAAATTGAATTTTATGTTTAATGTAAAACATTCTGTAATAACGTAGATATTATACTAATATCATAATTTTAAGTAGTTTTTGTTTTAATACTAACAATTCATATTCAGAAATACAGTTCATCCAAGCAGTGCTATATGTTGTTCTATAATTTTGAAGGATTATAAATTTTGTATATAGTATCAATTTTCTCAACCGGTATAGTAATTGTTATATATAAAAACGGATACTTAGATAACTAAAACGAATTGAATTTGTTCTATTATATCTAATAACACCGAAAAAACAACGAGTTTCAAAGGCATTGTTATCAAATGCTTTGAGATTATATCACCGAAAACTGTCACAATAAAAAACTAAAGTAAAGTCCATACATATTGTTTTTATTCAATTCTAAACGCCAAGTATTGTGCTATAAAACCAGCCAAGTTTTGAAATACATTGCTTGCTATAGATAATAGTAATAATAATCGTTATTGCTATAGATAATCGTCGTATATTGCTATAGATAATAGTAATAATAATCGTTTATTTGCCTAGATAGTGGTACAGTGGTTAGATCGATCAATTAGAAATATCCGCACATCAGTCATATTCAATCATATATAAATAGGCATGCAAATGTCATATACATTTTACAATATCTTATTAAAAACATAAAATATTGTCAAAGTTAAATTATTTACAATCGGTGTCAAATCTATGGTCCAAATACTCGCCTTTGCTATAAAGGCCTTTAAAATCGAATACTATTTAGTTTCCTTAGAATACCAAAATCAATACAGTATTGTAAATGTGTCGGGCAATGCCATTACGATAATTATGTTTTCATTGAAAAATATACTGAAAATTTAAATTTTTTGGAGAGCGATTAAAATCACATTTGTGTGTATTGGGTTTTGTGGTTAATGTACTATTTGCATATAATGGTTCAGTTATTTTTGTTACATTACGGGCTTGTGTCAATATTACGAATTCACTACTTTAATATCATTAAAGAATCTTTCATCCAAACCCAACCATCTATGACATTTAATTACGTTATTATTGATTTCAGATCTTGTTTTATTGTCTTTAATAATTCCATATATTAAATACAATCTGTAAACTAAATTAAGCGATCTATTTGCTTAGAGTGTGCAATCAATTTAAGAGCCGTAGAGAGATCGATTGGACGATTAGGTCCAGCTGATGGATGACGTTGTCCTAAAACAAGGACAATCAATCAGACTACCCCAATTGCCTTCAGAAATTAACAGTAATTTATTATTACTTTTTAGAATGCTATATCAGCGAGGCGTCTTGGAAAAAAGATAAAGATATAAGAATTATATTCCTTATTTGCCACCATTCTCCTATATCATTATTTAATACTTCCTGTTCTATTATTCCGTCTATACGCAAATCAAATAACTACGGACAAAGTAATATTTGTACAACAAATAAACAAATGAATTTAAAATGTGCTTTTACGATTTTTTCTCGCACTCATCTAGCCCTAATCAGTAAGTATATTTTACTTTACTTAAGATATCAAAATCTATACAGTATTGTGAATGTGCATCTATAGAGCATTGTTGGCCTAGTGGCTTTAGCGTGCTACCCTCATCCCTGAAGTCGTAGGTTCGACCCCCGGCTGTGCACCAATTGATTTTCTTTCTATGTGCGCATTTAACATTAGCTCGAACGGTGAAGGAGAACTTCTGAGGAAACCGGCTTACCTTAGACCCAAAACTTCGCGTGCGTCAGGTATAGATAGTTGATGGTTGATGGCTGATCTCAAAAGGTTGTAGCGCCATTGATATATTTATTTTATTGTGAACTAGCGGACCCGACTGACGTTGTACTGTTTTATTTATGAATATTGATTTCGAATTGGTATAATTAATTAAAAATGCTTTATAATATACAACAGTCTTTGTTTGGTTTTCTGGCGCGTATATAAATAGTTTTGTTGGTATTCCGACATATATATATATATATGGCCACATGGATTTCCAAGAATAATGCCGCAAACAGTTAGTGACTGTAATTATTTTATATGTATTTGATCAATATAATAACTCCGGTCGAAGCATTTGTTTTGAACGATAATCATTTTTTTTTACATGCTCATTGACGATATTCGCACCACGCATTCTGTCAATGTTATGTCAAACTCCATAAGGTTATATGACAAAAAAATGCTATTGTAACTAAAGTCATGATTACTTAATATGGTGGTTAAGAAATTCCTAAATTTTCTACTTTCTTTTAAAGTTTTCATTGAAAAATATAAAGAAAATACAAGATTTAACATCGCCGCCAATCGTACTCATTGAATATTTAATGAAATAGTTGACGAAATCAGTTAATAAGAAAAAGTCTACATTGTAATTTTCACAGGGACAATTTCCCTAGAGTTTCCTCTAAGAAATACCTCCGACATGGCATTCGAATTGAAAAATGTAAGTTTTATTATATATTTGTACTTTTGATAAATACGATTTAAATCTGACATATGGTTGTTCACTTAGCTGTAAAATAATATCGAATATGCCCAAACATTGTTGAGTACTAAGGAAATTATCTTGTAACATCCACGAAATATGTGTCGTAAAACATATAACAGTAGCCACCGATTCTTTGTTAACGCAAATTTATTATTAGAATTATTATTCAGAATATTAATAATCATACCCAATGTTGAACTATTTTTAATAGACATAATAGAGAACCGTATCGCTCTGTGCTATAAAACGTGCACTCAATTTTTTCAGATGAATGATCTTAGACGTCGTCGCCGAGCGTTAACGACAGTAGAACAGAGCCACAGTGTATATAATACAGTTATTACAATAAAAAGCATGAAATTATAAATGAAGAAACAACAATTAAAAGACGAATTAAACAACGGTTGTAGACAACCGAGAAGGTCACTTAAAGTGTTTACCGGTGTGTTGGAGGTTTACAAGTACGTTGCGGTCCTTTACGTTTGTACGGTGAGATTAGTATCACTTATTATATAGTATGTGTTCATATATTGGCGAGTAACTTATCCTAAATCTGTCTTTAACGGGATTTCTTAACTTCGGGTTCTAAATATTTTAGCTACAGAATATTACTGTAGTATAATGTAGATACAAAATTATTAAGTATTTTTTTCATAATAATTGTCTAACACGTTTCAGGCGTTCAGGGGTATGATCACTAAATGTACCCATATGTTGCTGAAAACTATCAAGCATAATAACGGATTTTGAGTTAATATTTTCTTATGTGAATAACGCAGCACTTGTTTTTTAATGATTTTTATGAATAAAACACAATTCAAAAATTTCAGTATTAACCTAATACGTAATACCCTCTCCAAAGAGGCTCCTATTCCAATAATTATGTCGCTATCTAGATATTATACTCAATTTTGATGCAATCTAAATTGCTATTTAAATTGCGAGGCAAATCCGCGTTTCAATATTCAAAACACCAGTAGATGCTGAGGGTAAAAAATAATTAAAAACAAAAGAACAGTTGTCGAATAGAAAATAAAGAAGAAGTCTTAAGATAAATCTAGGATTCGTTACAAAAACGACTTGTTTTTTTGGATTTTGAAACCGGCCGTAAGTCTGTAGTAAGATAGGTTCGACCAACTATATTTTATATTCTGTGCTATTGTGAGTTCAATTCCGGTGTATAGATGCTCATTATCGGGATCGGTTACGGCTGCAGTGAGTCGTGATGCCATTACAATCCACTCCATGACGATTCGTGATTCACGGCCGACACCCATGGTGATTTATATTACCAGTTTCGTTTGTGACACTGCCTTGGTTGAAAACACATACAAATTTAAGAATCAGCCAGCCTATACGTATATATTTTGTTAAAACAAAAAAAAAACACCTTAGTATTAAATGTATACAAATCATTTTTCATATGAGTTACGTAGAAATAAAGTTGTTGTACGTAATTGTTTTAATTAGAAGTAAAACGATAATAAAATTTAGTCTGACAATATTAAATATTTATTTGTAATCGGACACAGATAGAATGTGTTATTGTTCACGTCGCAGCGCTGATTAATTACAGAAAAATAAAACATTTTTAGTATAACATCTTGAAACTTGAATTTTATTTAGGCTCGAATTAACTAGGTAATATTACATTTCCAATTCTAGGCTGTCGTATTTTATATTATTATTTGTAAGCTTTAATTGCGCATGTATTTTTAAAGTCACAGTGCTAGGAAACAGAGCAGAACTTTGCCAAGAGCTCTTATTAAGACGCTCCTCTCTATGCTTCGTCGAGTCATAATCGAGCTGTGTTACAGAAAGTTTACCAGCTGTGCAGTTTAGATTTTTCAAATAAGGAACTTATTACCTTACATATGAGCTTAATAAACGTGTTTATGTATTATATAACATGCATAAGGAACAAAATGACAAACATTTTGATTGGCATCATTAAGGATAGGAATTTCGAAGATCCAAGATAAATATTGAAAATTAATTCAAAAGATTTGTAAAAATTCTCATTCGAATTCAGAGATGAACGAAAAGGGTACAAAATAGAGTACTGTTTAAAAAAATAAGTATTTTACTCTACAGAAGTTTAGATGGTGAATGACGCTAACCACTGGTCATAAATAAATCACTTTGTTACAAATATATTATTGTCAATCAACCATGAAATCTCCAACAAACCAACTCGTCCATTCCTTTTCCTTTTAATATTATCGGAAATTAATGAATGAACTTTTTTCTCACAACTTAAAAGGTTATAGTGTTAATATAATATGCCATAGTCTACTCAACATAAATCACTTAACAGGAGAAACTTAATAGGCCACTCGAGGTGGCTTTCTAATGATAAATTAACGTCGCCTGCATAAATGCATAATGCATAATTAAGTAAAAGTAAGTAATAAAGGCAGTTGAAATTTTGCTTAAGGCATATTTTTAAACCTAAGAATAAAGCTTCCGTTTAACAGTGTACGTTTAGTTATGTACTTTCGTGACTCGCCGGTAGCTGCGGCGTACAGAGCGATCAAAGAGCAACATTGCAAAAGAAAAGCGGTTTGTTTTTTTAACATCTCTATTTCAACCACAAAGAACATCCGTTCTCATAGTATGTGTTTTATAATTACAAAAAGTATAACATATTTCCACATGTTTATACTATTTCCAGAGTTGAAGCGCTGGAAATTCCGTGTTACAATTTAGGAGAAATAATAGTAAATATTATGTTGCTGATTCGAATATAATAATTTAACTATCTTCTTAAGATGTTTAGGGCCGTTTAAAAGTTGAAACGCCCCGCCTTTGCTATGCAATTTATAATAGGCGATAGACACCGTACAAATTATCTTTGAATATGCTTATAAGTTTCTGATTTTAAATGCACCAATAAACAGAATAGTATTAGGATTAGTAATTGAATAAAACCATATTTTTTTACTTACATTTTTCTTTAAAAATTATATTATTATCCTAGAGGTAAAGAATCGCGTTGACGATGGTATAAACAAATTATTAGAACTTCGTTACTTATAATGATAAAATATTTGTTTAACTAGTGAAATTCAGCTTCATTTTCAACGGAGGCTCCTGTCATATTGTTATTGTTGTTTCATATAATTGCCGTCAATGAACGAACCATGCCCATCAGTGAGTAAAAAAAGTCGTGGAGCTGGCGTTTGGAGACGCATTGCGAGGGCAGTGCTCCGGCGTCATTGTCGGTGGTCATCGGTGTGTGTCGGCCATCCAACCACGAAATCGCTCCCAACAGCGCACTACTACTTGCATTTCAGATTTATTTTGAGCAATATGCTAACGCTGGTACTTATATGCTGATATCAAAAACAATTGT
Source organism: Pieris brassicae (assembly GCF_905147105.1). Classification (NCBI taxonomy): domain Eukaryota; kingdom Metazoa; phylum Arthropoda; class Insecta; order Lepidoptera; family Pieridae; genus Pieris; species Pieris brassicae. The sequence continues at coordinate 18,081,175 of NC_059666.1, read as the reverse complement.
GGCTGAATATGCGAACTTACTATTGTACCACCTTTTTCTACCATATTATTGCAATAAATTATTATTATTATTAATTAAAGTTATATTTAGTCTCGAATAAGTCCCAAAACGTACATATCCAATATTGCCGTTGTCCTATGCATGTACTAATATTTGAAGACAGTTTCTGTAATTAATATAAACGTAAAGCCTACAATAGAAATCTAGATGATAACTAGTAAATTTTAGTAATCGAAAAGTTTTTGTTCCTGTTCAAATCAACAATATAACAGGTTACATTGTAAAATAGGCTCTGCGTTTGAGATCGCCACATACATTTACAAATAGTTACGTAAACTTTCAGGTCACTGCTGGGATCTGACCAGATGCACAGCCTCAAGGGATATTTGAAATCTCATTACCAGGATTTTCAAAATACCTTTATATAAAATAGCACTTTTGCGAGTTGCTTCAGTTTTACTTAATTGTTGTTTAATTAGGTCAATTTTAATATATTTTTTTAAATATTACGTTTAATGTTAGTTTGTTTAGTAGTTTTAAATCTTATTCTGAGTATACGGATTACTATAGTCCATTAAGACTGCAATCACAGTAATAGATTTGCTAATTTTTGGATCACTCACCAACATACATATGTTTTAGCCGCTTCCTAATAACAAAATATATAAAATAAAGAAATATAAGGAGTAATGCAATTAGTGATAATGTTGCGAGTAAAAGATACGCTCGAGGGAGATTGAGAAAAGTGAAATAGAACCCTAATGAATATTCAGGAGATTATTAAATGTATGCATTTGTATTCCATAAGAGTAATAAAGGCAGGAAAAGGGCGGCGAACATGCGCCGATATTATTTTATCTTCTCTTCCATATGAACTATTCTTAGAATGATTTCAACTCTGGTTTTTATACTAACTTTGAAGATATAATTAAAAGACAGTCGTTATTTTAAGTGTTGCAGATTTTTATGAATAGAACGAATAATGTCTTTAATAATAAGACTGAAACTTTAAGGTTCACCACATATTACGTTTGTTTCATTGATCAACTCGAAATATTATGTAAAATTTTAGGACGGAGAGAATTTAATTCCATATGAGAAACGTACTATAATTTCATCATCGAGAATGGCGCGACAATTCGGCTTTTGATCAATTTAAACTAGTTAGAACAAAATCTAAGTAATACAAATAATTACCAATTCGGATCTTCTTTTAAACCAGTAAATTTTCTACATGGTTCAAATCAATTAAAAATGTAACTTATTTTGTTCTCATAGGTAACTTGTATTACATAGTGATGATGTTGTTTTTCTTAATACACGTACTGTATTATGGTCATAACTAATTCCAAAATCAGTTCTGAAGTTCTGCCTAAAATACAATAGGCGTGACAAACATGTCATATTTGGATGTATAATAATAACAATTATATTATAATTATTGTAATCTAGGTACCCAACACAAGAGCTCCCTAGTGTCACAACCATATTTCTGTCACGACTGAAGTCATTATTCTTATTCTTTATATGTATTCAGAATATTATATACTGCTTCTGGTATTACAGTATCACGCTTGTGAAGATATAATACAAATTTGACTGGCTCTAGCGGGTCACGCCAAAAAACCATTCTTATTATTACATACCTAAGGAAGCACCTGCTCTGAAAGGTTTTACAACATTACATTCTCATAAAGACATTCCTTAACTATGGGGAAAGTTCATTTATTAAAAGATTTTTCTCGAAAAAGATTATTAACCGTCCAAAAACAACGCAAGTAACCGGTAATCAGATCGTAACACAGTTTTTGTCTCCAATGAAAAATGATCCAGCATGTTTTCAACAATATCGATTTCCATCAAAGAATACCTATTACAAAACTTAAACAGAATGTATTTGAAACTGTATAGTGCAAGTAATTTAGTATCTTGAAATGCGGTCACCAGTAGCTAATTTATAAATCAATATTTTTTTAAAATATTGAAATACACGTTTAACACTATACACTTTTAAACTAGATGATTCTGTCAAACTCTAGGGGACTGTCTATTGTCAAATATTACTATTTTGTTATTAGAGTTATGTGTTAATTTGATGTTTTTTGACCGTATTTATGCTCAAAGCTCTAAGAAGGAGCTCTTAAGAAGGCTTTCTAATAAGTCGACAGAGTGCAACATGGGCCCTATCCGAATTCGGTGATGATTTGGTGGGGTGATGATTTGCTATGAAGGAATTACGTAGCCATACTTTTATGAAAAAGGTATCAAAGGCTTTCTGGCTATCATGTATCAAGATATTATTCTGGAGAAGATAGTGAAACCACTTAACAACACCATGTTCAGTAACCAAGAATGGTCCTTCCAGCAAGACTCGGCACCAGGTCGGTCTACGCAGTCTTGGTTGGGAATTAACGTTGCGGACTTCATCAGAGCTGAAGACTGGCTGTCTAGTCATGATTTTAATCCGGCTTGCTCTAAACACCATGATAATTTGGAGTCCCTAACACAATCCGTACATTTGGTGGTGAAGAATTTTTCCTTGGAAAGAAGTGCGTGCTTCTATTGATATCTGGCCTCAACGTTTAAAGGACTGTATTGCAGCCAATGGATACCACTTCAAATAAGCTTATTATATTTTTAATTGTTTTATATTTATGTATTTCACTGCAATAGTAATAAATGTTGTTTGCAATATATTTTTTTTACTTTATTTCAGTATGGCTAGACTAGGTACAGAGAGTATTTATACTTAGTTGAAATAAAACATATTCATGATATGCAATTAAGTCAACCTACTTTTTTCTAATTACTATTGAGTAACGATACTTAAAATAATCCTTAATTCTATTCATACATAAATCAATACAACGTGAGTAACGTTCATTGTCCATCTCCAAAGCTGACAAATATTTTTATCTGTTAAAACTTTCCTTTACTCGGAGCAATATTTTGAGGAAAATCCAATATTATATAATTAATAAGTAAAGATTATGGTAAAATAATATTAGAAGGCTTAAATAAATTTTGCAAATAGATATCGTATAAAGTAAAAGCTTTTACTTTTGTCGGAACAACAAATATATTTAACAAAAATCGATATCTTAAGCTGCGTTATTATTTTTGTTGTACTTGCTCTTATGAATTTCAAAATATAATTAAATCTAGATTATTTTAGAACTTACATAAATGTGAGTGGCCCTAACAGCCACTTATCAAAGCAAGGGCGTAGAACGTACGAGATCTAGCAAGAAACTCGCCGGGTGATTCATTTTATTATTCATACTAATAAAATAAGTTCTGTACCGTTCCAATGGAATAAGGGCAGGCAAATTCTAACGCGAGACAATAACGCCACGATTTTCATACACGGAAGCCGTAGTAACCAGGGTAACAAATATGTTATTCGTTTTAGTTCTCGTTACATAAGGCAAATATTGTTTTGGCTGGTAATGACGTGGTATTACAATTATTTACGTAAAAGTAAAAAGATAGAAGAAAGTATGAACGTATTGTTGAATTTGTCCAAATTTAGCTGAGCTAAGCTAAATCATTACGTCCTAAGCCGTTAGCTAGTACCAAAACACTCTTAAACAATGTACTATAACAGTGTCAATATAATTAATATACATATGACGATCAGCTAATTATGGCAATATAAAATTACTAAAACATTATATCTGAAAATAATATGAAATTACATTCTTCATGATTACACTCTTTATGCGAGTACTAAATTCAGTCTGTAAGCATAACATAGTTTACCACAGTGATTCGGCTCGCCGCAGATATACCTGCTTTGGTTTGAAAATGAGATTTCAGTTCTACTTTGATATAGTTGCTAGAACTTATTTTGAATGGGAACGTAGCAAGTTGTAAGTAGTGTTGGATAGAGGAACTTCGAGTACATTTTCTGGATGTTAAAGGAAACTTCGCATATTTACTAAATACACTAAATGTGTACGAAATTGTCAATTAATCATTTGAATTAAATGACGTTAAAATTTGTGATGCAGTTCCAAGTAGATTCCAATTAGTGTGTCTAAAATGGGTAACATTTTGAAGATTGGCATGCTCAGCGTGGCATTATTAAAATTCTCTTCTGTCACGAATGCTGTAACTTTTCCTTCATCACATATCGTTGTTAAAACATAGCTCAACAGCAGTCTTTGGAGCTTTTGCTATAATTAATTCAACTTTATAACATATTAAAATTAATGTGTAAGATAAAGTAAATTATATTAAATTTTATCAAGAGGGAATTACATATATTCCCTTCCCCTAATTTAATAAAATATTTAGCTATTTGATTAACAAATGAACATACTTAAAATGTAAAATGAAAAGTTCTTCTCGTTCTTAAATACATGACCATGAGCCATAAACTTAATGCCTCTTATATAAAGGAGTATATGCGCTTATTATTAATATTCAGTCATCCACAATTTTGTGCTCGTTATAGAACTAGGCCAGATATTGATTAAACTACATTGAAATACAGCCCAATAATATTAGCACGGGAAACATATGATGAAAGTTGTAATAAAGACGATTTAGTTTCATCTCAACCACAGTAAACAATACAAACAATACACAAAAACTAAAGATCGATGGGATCGATGCACAGCTTATAAGCTTGTAGTCATTTAGCTAGTTATCAATTTTCGAAGAAACAATAATTGTTTTTCTTTCTACAGAAAGCTGGTCGATTACAGGCATAAATTGGACTGCAGATATTTATTTATTAACATTTATTTTTAGTTTAAAATATTATCTTCTATCTACCTTTGTTTTGTAGCGTAGTTACAAAAAATGAGAAATTTTCCCAATTAATCTGAAGCTATAATCAAATGCCAAATATATAACTTTTTTGGTTTCAACACATTTTTAACGAATTTTGGAATATTTCTTACGCAGATATAGATTACATTTCTCTCGATGCTAAAGATAGGATTATATTCTTAATAATGTATTATCAAAGTACACGAGAGGGTCATCGTTCGAACTAATACTTTGTAATTTCGCCCGAATGATGTTGAACTTCATAAATGTTTACATTATTACACGTGGGGTTCTAGTGTAATTTATATGAATCGATTTTCTGGAATATAATTTGAAATGCTGCTATCCATAAAAAAACACGTAAATTTAACTAATTAATAACTGAGTTTTTAGTGACACGTATTTGTTAAAGGTTAAATTTTCGCGCAAATTCTTTGGAAATTACCAAAGCACGTAAGTTTTACTAACTGTGCAATTTTTTTCCGATTGTAGTGCCTTATTTCGTTAAATTATTAGGCGAAATTCTGTATAATTGAAGTCATTATCGTAAAATAAGTCAGCTGAGAGCTATTAAATGTGAAATGTCGTCGGTAGTTATTAAACTGAAAATAGGGCGGTTAAGTTTACTTGTGTGCCATTTCCCAAGCTAATCTCGACTTCGTAAACTCGACAAATTCACTTTGTTATAACTTTGTCCTTGATAAGTACTTTGATTCAATAATTATTTAAATATATTTACAAATGGTATTACTGTCAAATACAACGATTTATCTTTAAATTAAAAATTATATATTTAATAATATTTTTTTAATACTCTTAGACTAAAGTTAGTATTTTGTATTTAAAAATGTGGCGGTTATTATTTTTAAAATTAAAAAGTTTACAATCCACCATGTGGCAACACAGGTTCGATAAAAAATAAAATTGTTTATATTAACCAAAGTCAAATTGGGAATTAAGCACCAAATGCTGCAGAATTGGAAAACAATTGAAAAGGGTCGACTTATTGAAGGCATTCATCCGTGGATTATCCTATTATTACTCTGAAAACTCTCGGCAAAAGAAAAAAGGGATCATAACAGAATTTATTCAATACATAAAGAGTATATTTTATCGTTGGCGCCTACGGGTTCGAGAAAGTTTGAAGTGTAGTAGGAAAATTATTTTCAAAAGTGACCATCGTACAGGCTTCGTACAAAAACTTCTGACACATAAAAAAGTTTTATGGCTCGATAAAGACCGTTTGAAGGGTCTGCCTGGATCTTGGAGCTCGCTTTTCAATGTACGAGTCACATGAACGATTAGTTACCCGACGATTTTACTTTCTTAAGGAAACTTCCACAATTGACTATTATTATTGATTATTTAAAAGACTACTAATGTCTTTCAAATTACAAATACTATAATACGAATGTTTTTTTTTACACGTAATTTTATATAAATCGACTTGGCCAATCCATGGTCATGTTCGTTAAGTGCGGGAGTCGAAGTTCTATTATTTTTAAGTTAGAAATAAATTATTAAAAATATTTAACGCATTTCTGTTCTATTAAAATAGATTTCTATCGATTCAAACTCAAAGAGAGGTTGTGCTGTTAATCGGTAATTACAGTATATTATTAGTTAACTTGTGGCTCACAATACAATGGTCGTATTACATTAACACAATTACATAGTAATTTATTAAACAAACAAACCAACTAAATGATCTATTACTAGGGTGATTACCAGATTTTAATTTAAGTATTGTTAGTCGGTATTGGGTTTTCAAGTGAAACGCTGTCGTGAAAAGGCAATATCGTTAACGTGTAAAAGGTGATTAATGACCCAGGCGCAAAATATTGTATGGCTTTTATTTGATACTGAATCTTCAGCACAATCCATTCCATTGATGCGAATATCACTTAAGCTATATATGTGGCATATAGTATAATAGCAGGATTTGAGGAAGGCATTACATCTTATAGTAGAAATGATTGGTGGCTCAATCTAGATCAAAGGAAGTTTACGAAATGTCTATGGATTAGTTTTAGTACGTGTAGTATTGATGTCACTGTTAATTTAGTGATTGCAGAGCAGTATTGGCCAAGTGGCTTCAGCGTGCGACTCTTATCCCTGAGGTCTAGGTTTGATCCCCGGCTGTGTGCCAATGGACTTTCTTTCTATGTGCACATTAAACATTCGCTCAAACAAAAAAAATGAGTGAGGAAACCAGACTGATCACCTACTTGCCTATTAGATTAACAAATGAATGAAACAGATACAGAAATCTGAGGAGAAAATTTTGTAGCGCCATTGATTTATTAGTTTATTTATTTATTCATTTAGTGATAGTAAAATATCCTACTAATTCACAATTCAGATTATTTTTGAAGGCGTCTGAATTTTATATAAAAAAAATCAGTTATCAAAACAGATCTTAAGATCTCTTTAATTGTCTTTTGTTAACATAGCTTTAACACATTAAAAGATAACATTTTTTTGTTTATAATAATACAAAGCTTCAATCCGGTAGTGTTTTCTTCTAATCTCTTAAATTGTATAATGTTGCATAATAACATTTTTAAGATTAGTAATATTTGACATTTAAAAAAATTTATGATTTTACTTTCCTTTTTTTAATTTGAATTATATATATAATAGAATTGAACGTTTACAACATATTTATCATAGTATTGTCTTTGGTTAACATAGCTTTTACACATTAAAAGAAAACAATTTTTTAACCGGATTAAAGCTTTTTGTATTATTATAAACTTATAATTATTTACAAGCTATTTGTATTACTATAAGTTTATAATAATACAAATGGCTTTAATCCTGGTAAAAAATTGTTTTCTTTCAACATATTTATCATATATGCAACTAAATATGTTAAACACACCGTATTTTATACTGATGTTTTATTTTTCTGCGAGAACACGATTAGAAAGAAAAAGAAGAATAATAACTAGAAGTTAACACAGTTGGAAGTTAGTTTAATGTTTTTTATAGTTTGTACATAGTTTAGATAACATTTTGTTAGTCCATAAAACATAGTCCAGTTTTAAAGATCTAAATTACTAAATAACTGTATTCAATAAAACAAATATTATAGTAGTGACAATCCGCAAATCTATTTGTATGTTTATACCAATCGTTACACACACTTGAGAAATAAAATAATTGTAAAGCAAACAAAACAGTAAACCGAACAGTCAAAAGTGTCAACCAGAAGTGCTTCAGTGCTTGGACAACGACCACCTATACAACATTAACTTTTAATAATACATTTAAAATAACGTTAACATTATGTTTAAAATGAAAAGACAGACGTAATTTTGTATACCCCAGAGACTAGTCCTGAATAATAATTAAGCTTAATTCGTGGCCGCACTCTTGAGACCTGGATATAAGGTAATATCTGTATGTACTTAATCCAGGCTCATTCTAATTGTATAAATCAATTACCAAAATTTTGTTACTCGGATTACGTTCATGAAAAATTACGCTAAGCCGAAGATAAGGTTGTTATATTAAAATAGGCATTAGAATTACTGATTTGATATATATACGTATTTATGTAGAAAGGACAAACTATTTTTCCTATTCCAATTAATATTATAAATACCACATTGAACTAAGGAAAATATAACTAGCTACATAAATATACAATAAATGAACAATTATAATTTATTTATTGACACTTCGTTACACTACAGAAAATAAAAAATTTAACATAATTAAATCAAAAGGAGGGCAACTGGCGGCCTTATCGCTTTCGAGCGATCTCTTCCAGGCAACCACTGTGAGTAAAGAAAAACTAAATAAAAATGTATTAAATTACATAAGATAGGCAAGTAGTACAAAAATACATGTTATACACAGTTATTAAGACAAAAACTAAACAGGAACAACAACAAAAAACAAACTAAACCAAAAAGATGATACATTACAAATAGAAAGTAAAAAGACACATAAATCACGATAATTTAAGATAAGTCTTACGTCAGTTAGTAGTTGGAAAGAAAGTTAGGGATACGATGTGTACAGGTAATGTTTGTACAGAAGAAATTTAAAGGAAGATAGAGAGGGAGCTAAGCGAATAGAGACGGGAAGTGAATTCCATAGCCTAACTGCAGTATGTTATCAATTGTTATGTTGAGTATTGCAATTTGTTGATCGTAGTGAACTTAATATTTATTTTGTAATCATTGTATTACATTCATAAAATCATAAATTCTAAAGTTCAGCTAATCACGACGTTAATTAGCTGTTAGGCGGTACGAAGTTCGCCAGGTCATCTAGTTTTAATATAAAAGCTGAAACAGTACGGACTGCATTTAGCGTTTTAAAACATCGTACGTTAAGTAAAACCGGTCAAAAATTATATGACTGTTATGGTTATTAAACCATACTAATGTACCATGTAGTACCTAGGTATAGTTCATAATAAGTTGGTAAACATTTATATTACAATAACATAATTAACAGATTGATTGGTTGTTTAAGCTTCAATTATCAATTCGATTATCTATGAAATTTGAATTTTAAACCTAGAAAATCAAGATTGACTAAGATTGTGTGCTTATTTTTCCAAACGTGTAAACATAAAAAGCCTCGAAGAACAATATTCGAACGAATTGATATTCAAAATGAGTCCAGCCCTTCATATTAAAGCAAAAATATTTATGGAGCACTTGTTGCTGTAAATTAATAAGGAAACAAGTTAACAAAAAGTGCAATAAACTTCGCTTAGAAAGCTTAATTTCCGCTAGGACTCGAAGAGCTGACATTTATCAAGTAAATTCGTTCCCGACTGCTGCGAATTTCATTACAGATTTGGTACAGTCGGGGATTAACATTATAATGAATTTTTTACCCTGGCTTCATCACGTATTCTAGGCGCATTATAAAAGAGTTCTAAAGAAAAAGCGCTCGTGACAAGAGTGCGATGCAAAGTTGCTCATTAATTCAAGTAATACGTATCATAATATGAGCTAGTTAGTAGTAACAATTCGTGAGTCAATAAAGTGAAGTTAAAGTTAAGATACTTATAATAATTACTTTTTACGTTATTATTATATATTATTTGCCAGGAGAAACGGGAGTTTTGGCAGGGTTAAGTAATACTGTGGACACTCACATTACCAGGCTCGTAAGTAAATTGCCGGCCTTTTAAGAAATGGTACACTCTTTTCTTGAAGGACCCTTAGTCGAGGTTGATGTTGATGTCATCAGTCAGCGTCGATGTTGGAGTTGAGCCCCCTAACATAAGTCCACGGCGGGTGTGGGAGCATTTGTTGGTTTGCTCCGTTTGCCCTGAGATCGGTTAATTCTGGACTTATGGTCAAAAAGCGCAGAATTGCCCCTCCTCCAGAATACGAAGGGCAGCCTATGCATCCACGACCGGGTGTTGAGTGTCCACCTTCATATTTCTTGTAGAATGGGCTCCGGTAATCTCTCTAACCGCACGAAACGCGAGTACCTTATTGTACTACGAACCTATTGCCTCACTTCACGTTGGTTTTCTGGAGGGACAGTGGTATTGCCCCGGTCACGCCTGCCCATTTGGCTGAAGCCCGAAGGCAACAGCATGGAACTAAGAAGGGGTTGACTGATTGCGCTAGTGAAATAACCTCTTACAGAGGTTATTTTACCAGTGGGCGATGGGGTAGCCACGTCCCGACGCCGGTAAAATTACCATTATTATTATTTATTCAGCATTCAGTAAACTGACTGCCCAAAAATGAAAAGTACTTTTTATTGAAACCTAATAATGCTATTTACGAAGAATAATCGTTGTTTTAAGAACTGTTTCAACACAATAACAATCGGCTCTCGCGAGAAACGCTTTGAGGAATTTTGGGACAAAGAATAATGAAATTGCTTTTGCTTTATTTTCCATTTGTTGGCAGTAATTTATTGTTATGCTTTTCTCGGCTCAAGACGTACATATGCAATTTGATTTAAGTTGTAAAACGGATACGAAATTATATGTAAGTTATAAAATACTCATTTGTACATTGAAGAAGACGCATTCAAGTACATTAAAGTACAAGTTATTCGTTAAGGAATTTTTCAGTGTCTTTGAAGATTAATCACATTTCATTAAATATGAAAAGTAAAATTCAAAACTTGTTACATACAAAGTTTTTGGTACCATTGATATTTTGCATAGAAATTGCTTCATGAACGCTTGCTGTTTGCACCTCTCGCGTCTGTGTTTACTTCGAAAAGTAAACCAACTTGTGACTTTGAAGTATCGATCAAAGACAACGAATCGAGTCAAAGCCGTTTGCGACCCCAAAGTTTCCCCATTTGCATTACTTTGGGCGTGGAAAGGCTTTAAGTGACGCCGTGATTAGAGAACCACTCGAGGTAACGCCTCTACTCAATATTGTCTTGCCCAGCAAGAGTCGCCAACCCATATCTCTATCACAAAAACATTTGTTACTTTACGCAAGTTTTTTTTTATCACATAGTATATAAGTAATTTGTGATTAAGCCTTCTAAGTTTCGATTATTGGGATGAAATTCTACAAAAAAAGAAATGATGATCCTGAACAAAATAATGTATTTTAATTTTTAATTCATAAATTAATAGTCAAATTTATGAATGTTCAAATATTCTAATGGAGAAAACAAAAGAATATTCAACACGGAATGTTGAAATGCAAAGCAGACAATTAACTTCATACAACAAACAATTTGAACTTAGGTGTCATGGGAATAGACTACAGATCTCTAAATTAGCGACGTTAGACCCTAATTAAGATAGCGACTATACAAAACATTAGTGTAGTATACTTTATGTTTGGTAGTCTTTATATATTTCTAGCTTTGCCTCGTGTTAATTCAGTTGTAGCCCATAGACTATCCACATAACAAAAAGAAAAAGAAAGGTACAATCAAATAAACTCTTGTCTACAATATTTGTACAAATGCTGGCTTATATTCTGAAGTATTCTAATACTCGCGCCCAAACTATCACTTTTATATTTAATAAAATGCAATGGTGAGCTTGTTTAGTAATCGTTTATAATAATTCAGAATATATATTAACACAGTTATGAATAAAATATTTAGTAAATAAACAATTTCTTTTAATAACACTAAAGAAAAAATATACAAGTGGACAGTTAATGTTTCAAGTGATTTGTTTATGATTAAAGCACTCTTCTCTTCTCGTAACAGGACTCTTTTTTATTGATGTTATATTTCATTTGGCGCGTTAGGGAAAAATTGTGAGAGTAAAATTTTACGATGCGCGGACACCGTCACAAAACCCGACACCCTGAAGTTAGCAGAGTCAACGTTTTAAAATAAAAAATGTCAATTTATTTAATTTTGTAGAAATATTTTTTTTGTGATATTTGAATATATTATGATAAAACTTTCAATGTATTAAACATCTTATTTCTATTGTTATTGTCGTAAAAAAATGTACGTACACACATGTTTTTTTTAAGGCGTTTTGATATACGAGGGACTAGTTGGTATTATGTAACTGACCTAGAATGTATGTCAGCTCCAATTCACTTCAGATAACCCTGCGATTGGTCGTAGATGCGTAATCGACCAATTGCTACTCTAGATAAAGTGACTTCAACTGTTTACATTTACAAAATTTGAGACAAGATCTTGGAATAAATATTTTTTCCTTACATGTTACGACAAGGAGGAGGAGTATATTTGGGTGGTCAGGGTCAGGCGGATGGTGTAAGTATGATGTTCACAACAAAGGTAATTTTCCTTTGACAAAAAGCAAAGTATAATTTTACTTTGATAAATACTGAAATATCTAATATCACGGTGTGTAGACTGTTTAGCCATTTATTTATATTATTCATTTGTGCCAATAAAAAAGTTATTATTAACTTTATATGAATATAGCTCGACGATTCGAGTACTTTTCAGTAATCGTTGTCAGTGAGAGGCAATGGTATGTATATTATTGGCCATTTCTCTCCCTCACTTGTAAAATGGTATTTAACTATGCATCCAGTGTAGCTAACGGCCTGTGTGTGCATTGCGATGTCGACAATCACAAGTGGAGTTAATGGGATGGCGTTATAGAAACTGCCTTGCTATCCATCACTCGTAAGTGAGCCCGGATGGACCACTTAGCTTCTGTCCGCCATCCAACGCTTTACCTACATCCGTTTACGAAACATCTTACTGATTTAGCTAAGGATTTAAGTAGTATATACCTGCAGTACAGCATTAGATTTCTAAACCTCTGTACCAAAATATCATGACCCATGCGGGGGCATACGTATTGATGATTCTATTAAGCGTAAAAAACTATATTACACTTACAGATACATTAATGTTAAGGTAAATATGAATATTAACATATACGGCACTTTTTTATCGTTACGATAGAAATCGAATAACGACGAATAATTACAAGATACATAGAATGCCGAATATATGGTTTATATATTTTTGCCGTCTTACCGATAAAATTGTATCATTGTTTACTCAATAAAATTATGTTATAATGGCCACATGTTTTAATTTATTTCAGATTAGACAATTACTACAGACTACTATTGAAGAAATAAGCTTTATCTGTAAAAAAGCGGGTGGTTATGCTTATTTTAAGAAAATCAACCAATATCTGATCTTCATTTGTGAGTTGTGAACATATATCAAGGTGTAAAGATTTTGCTATATATTTTTTATCTCAAAGACAAGGTGATACACTTATAATAATTGTAGTGGCCGCTAGGCGAATAATTGTTTTGATAATCACAATTAAAATTAGCTTTGAAGCATTTGTAAACTAATTAAACATCAGTATTCAGAACATTTGTGTTAACTAGACGAAAAGATTTGGCTGGATACCAACGTAGACTACGTTGGTATCTTTGGACTTCGATTTTCGACTTTGAAATTCTTGTCAACCTTCTATTTTAAGTCTCGATCTGCAGGTGTCGCGCTATGATGGCATTCCTTATGTAGCGTGTACTGCATGTAGCTGGTATTTAGTACGGCGCGCAGTTTTCGGCGGTTGGTTTCCTTGGTATAGGAAAGCCAACGCCAATGGCGCGTATGTGAGGTTAGGGCGGACCTATAATTAATTTAGCGCGGGCATAGTGCGGATGGGTTATAGGTTGCCGTAAATGTAAGTGGGCTTGTGTGCTGGCTGGCTCCCCCTGCCCTGGAAATATCATGCCTCATGGTACCCAAGCTACCTTATATATTTCTATATATAGATTAATCTAAAAAAAAAAGTTGTTACCATATTTATTTCTGTACAAGTTTGAATTATGTTTTTATAATAGTAGTACGTATACGTAGGTGAGACTGAAAATGTTTAGAACGGGCCAGTTAGAACCAGTGCTAATGAAAACTTTTTTGAATTTCAATTTTAGAACTCTTTGGTATCTTAATGTAGTTATATTGCATTCATTTGTGAATTGGCTATTGCAGGTGTCGAGATAATGAGTCATCCGCCATACAGTCCTGACCTGGCGCCCTTTGACTTTCAATTATACCCAAGAACTAAAGGAAGAAAGGGATCATTGCTTTTCTCAGTGGTTCCATTGAATGTGACGATGTGTAGAGAGGAACGGAGACTACTTCGAAAAACAATAAAAGTATTGACAAAATTTTACATGAAACCTTTTTTCATTTTCCAAACATTTTCTGTATTGCCTAAAATAATTCAGATAATACATTCTAGTATTGGTGATTGTTTAATTTTTAGGATCTGGAAAAACAATTGTGTTAAAAATTAATTAAAATACAATTTTTGAATAATATTATTTCTGGTTAATGAAAGTATAAAATCGTCAGAAAATATCACTATAGCCTCTTTTAGTCGTTGATCGATTCATGTTCAGGTTCGAAATTTAATCATTAATTCAAATGTTGTTCACAGGCATTCTTCGTGTTTTAATAATGTGGGTTGTCAGTTAATCAGGATAATTATTTGTTACTAATTAAATTGTCAGCCAATGCAATAATAACACGGCAGTCGTAATTTAAAACAGAGTTAAAATTAATTTATTTTTGGTACGGTATTTGTGACATTTAACATAAAATTCACTTTTGTGATTTTTGTTCCTTTCATACACAAATAATATAGCCCTGCCTTGGAAGCCCCAAATTTACTTACTGAGCAGAAGGATCTTTTCTTCTTCTCACGCACTAAAAAGGCTACGCAATTTATCTATTTCTACTAAAATTTAGCTTGCTAATTCTCTGCAGCCAACACGACTACGGCCAATCCAGTTTTGCCTGATCTGCAGCTTGATAAGTTGGAGCGTTTACAAAATGCATCAGTTTCATATTTGGACTTCGTAAATTTGACCATATTTCAGAGTTTCAAAGAAAGCTCAATATCACCCATTCGATTGCGGCGTAAGATGCATATTTTACAACTTCTATATAATCCTTCTTTTTAATACTAAAACTCATAATTAATTTAACCAAATTGTATGTTCCTTTCTGGCGGTAGTTTTAATTTCCCTTGGCTATGTAATTCTTGAAATCCCCCAACTCAAAAAACTGAATCCTATCACTCCTCTTTTACAAAGTATCCTGCTTTGGAACTTCTTACCTCTTGATATAAGACGAGGTTAGTCTTTAAATTTATTTAAAAATATTCTTTTTTCATCATCTTTTCTGGCTCCTAATAAGCTACTTATTATATAATTATTACGATATTAATTGTGACTTAATCTTAAGATTAGCTTTTACATTTTTGTTTATATTTTTTTTTTCAATAATTTATGCACCTCTTGTACTTTACCCTCTGCTGGTATTTATTTTTTTATTTTTCCATACTATGGTTGCCTTGATAAAACCACGTGTTAGCGATAAGGCCGCCCGTTGCTTTAATAATGTATGTAACCTCCTTTGCATATGTATGTTTTTGTATAAGATAACGTGTGTAACGTTAATAAATAGATTAGACGCCGCATCCAGTCGACTTCTAAAAATATTCTAATACTGTTAAGCTTAGTTATCCTTAACAGGTTAAGGACGAAAATGTTTGCCACCAAAAACAATCCTTCTTATACTGATTCCCATACACGAAAACCATAACGCGTGAATGATACCAGTGGTTATACTTTAAGCAGCATTTATATTGTTGCCCTTTTTTAGCATAATCAATGCTTAAACATCATAAATAAACTAAGAGTACAAAACACCAAGTTTTTAGTACCTGAAGAGCAAAGTATATTTTTTTAACCTTAAAACTAAAGGGTTAAGGAAAAATTAAAAATGTACAATCAATATAAAAACGATAGGAAAACATGAAACTAAAGGACTATTTTAACCGACATAAAAACCGAAGTATGTATAACAGGCATCTATAAACTAGAAAACAAAAAACTGTTTACTGTTACATTCCATATTCGATCAACTTAATATCTGAATAAACCTCCCCTTTACTTCCCGCGCCTAAAATATAAATTTTAATATTTTTCCCATCGTAACTCTTCAAAGAACTTAAGGTTAGGCGATTGGAGAGCGAAAATTTTAATTATACTCTCTAAAATTAGGTTTTTATTCCTAATTTTAAGGATTCCTCCTAATTATTAATTTATAAGTTGTTGTAGATACTTAATTTTTTTAATGGCTAAGTTTTAATTTCAACATACTATTATTTCTTTTATCCAGGCTCAGAATTATAAATATAGATAAAACAATTATATTGGTAATTTTTTGTCTTCGTACATCAGCGCGTTCTTCGACATGTCCCAAAAAGACCAATGCTTTAAGCGACGAGATTATTAAAAACGGGAAATTTAACGTAAAATGAACCAATTTATAATTTAACGTTGTGTTTACATAATTAAGAAATGGCGTGAAAAGTCGTCAATATTTACATTTTTATACCCAGAAGCATGCGTTTTAACAAAAAATTATAACCTCGTAGCGCCGTTACGGAACAATTTTACATAATTACTTATTTTGACACTGTGGAAAATCAAGTTCGCTAGAGGCGGATTTTGGTTCTTCCGAATACTTTGTATCAAAGTAACATACATTTTTAATTACAATACACTGCCCAATTACTGGCATAAAATATTTTAAATATAATTTTCGGAATTGTTGTGATAAAATGATTGAATTACAAAATTATACGGGAAGTACTGCTTAACACTTAACAATTTATATACTTATTTTTGAGCGTTGTTTGCATTCAGTACATAGTCGGAGGTATTTTTGTCCGTGGGTAAAAGTAAAAACAGATTGTACTGCCACCGCGTAATTGATTGATATCCAGTGGCATGTATCACATCTCTCTCTCGAATCTATCGTTGTGTTAACCATAGGATTTTTATCAATAGACCTATAAAGGTTTTTGAAGCTCGAAATTCTAGTCAAAGACCATTTTATGCTAAAGAATTCATTTCATCTTAAAGTGTTGTTACTTTCTTCACAAGCTCAAACCAGATAAGCACTATTTAAAAAAAAAATCATTTATAAACATGTATTATTTTTTGCTATAATGTAGCTATACGAATAAATGATGTTTTGATTTTTATTAAATATTCACAACAAATCTCAAGGTTTAATAAAGTTAAGTTGATAGATGGTTTAAAAGTTTCCAATTTTATTTTCTAAATATCGGCAAGAGCGAAGTTCTTTTATTTTCACACAATCAATCAATCACAACAATTTATGAGAGTTATATTTAAATGTCATTTACACTGCTTTGTCTTCATACTCAGAAACGTGAGTCTATTCGTGACATTTGTATAACGATCTTGGTTAACAATACCTACCAATTATGTAATCATAATGAATTAACATCAAAAATTAATAAACGTCAAAACGATTTTATCATACATAAACAAAAACTATCGTTACCGTTATGATTCTATTAATAAACATATAATATTAGCTTCCGTCTTAATGCGATTTTTCGGAATAAAAACTCCGGACTCGGAGTTCAAGGAATAAATAATAAAATCGAACTCCAGCCGAGTTCGGGTTGTGTGAGTAGGTAACATAATTTATGGTTTATTTTTATTTTATAGAAGATACAATAAAACAGTTGAAAGAAGGTGTTTTTAAACTGAACAGATTAGTCAAAAAATTTAAGTAAATAAATGAAAGATTTTTTTCACTGTACGTTGGAATACATAATATATCTATATTATGTATACCAACGATGGACTACATAATATAGGTATAAAAATAAGGTTCAGACATTTACGAAACTTAAGGTGTTTATATGGGTTGTGGTCATAATGCAGGTTAGGTTAGCCAGTCGACGTAAAATAGTAGTAGTTGTATGTGGTGTTGATGTGAGGAACGTGAAACAAAGCACGATTACTAGTCAGGTAGGCATTACCATGAAAGTGTATTTTTTCTAGCAGCTTTTGCCATTATAATTTCAAAGTAAATCAATTGGTCGATTTTCTGCTGTTAATATTTTCCATATATAATAATATCGTTTGAAACGAGTTTGGTGCGAAAAAGATTTGACAGTTATCCGCTGTCAAAACGTACTTACGAATCTACAACTTTTGTAATAGAAATAACTATTACGAATATCACACTAAACCTTAACAAAATTCATTATACATTATTTTTATAAATACTTTATATATATTGTTACGAGCTAGGGGATCGGATAGAAAATGCCGTGGATTTATTCAAGGGTTTATTTCTTGGTAAATCAATGAGGAATTTATGGCCACAAATTAATTGCAGAGATGCACTAATTGCACGCAAAAACACTCACTAAATACTTCACTTATGCACACTTCACACAGTACTTTATGACTTGTATTCACTTTATTCGCACTTTTTTTTTTCCTTTCGTGTTATCGCATTCAAAACTAAGAGCGACTAGTCGCGTTTCGGCTCGCTTATATATCCCTGGGAATAATTCTAAACAATATTCGAGAACTTTCTAGGCGGGCTTGCTACTGAGTAGCGATTGCACAATTCTAGAACGTCCGCACTCTTTGTCTCTTTCGCACGTTGCTCCGTCCTTGTCGTACGGCGTTCTAGAGTGCTCAGTCTAGTTTCGAGAAAGTTCTGATCTTCTCTCTCACTCTCTCGTATCATTTCGTCCTTGTCTCACACCTAGAAAGTTTGGTCTAGAATATTCCTTCATCAAAGGGGTATACCTAGGCCTAAAAACGCCTGAAAACGGGTCTCCTGAAAACTGCTCCAATCGACTACACATGTTCTGAAACTGACCCTCTCCTGAAACGGTCAGAAATCATATTACAGCCTGCTGAAAAGTTCTCTAACTAGTGGAAAAACCTAGAAACATTGTAGTCGACCCGTCTTCGTAACAATATCTTAACACCTTGTGGAATTGGACATAGATACAATTCCACGTTCCACGAAACATGTTGCCAGATTGCTACAAACTAATAAGATTTATAGGAGAAATGAATCCAAACAAATCGAGATTGGAGGTTAAATATATCAAATCAAAAAGTCAATCGAAACATATTTATTTACTTCAGGACGTATTAATTTGAACGCGAAGCACGTCGCCTTGTTGATTTGCGAAAGAGCCATTAGAATGGGAGAACCGAAACCCTCTACACCCACGACTTACCTGAATTATAAATAAAACAATTAATACAAAAATTGCTGAATCAGAGGCCAATATATAACTTTGTACAGTATGTAGAATTATACTGATTAAAAATGGTGTAAGTAGCGCCCACCTAGTAATAGTGTTTGAAGTTAAAAAATCCTTATTTATCTGTCCATTTTGTTAATGTAACGTAGGGCGTGATTTATCTAAATAAAATCTAATCTAGCAATATGCCTCTTTTTTAAAACTTACTATTTCAACAGTTAATGTCGTGGCCACATCGTTATTTACATTTGATCTTTAATATGTACACATATGCGTGATTTGAGAATGATGAATCAGCAATCCGATGATATGAACTTGTCATTAAATCATGTACACTTTCGAACGACGCTCAATACCATGACATTTTCACTAGAAACGATGTGTTTTCAGAAGTTACCAAAACTTTGTGTAGAACGGCGTTATACGTCTACGTTAGTCATCATTCTGTCAATTTTATATCTAATTATAAAGTGTAAAAGCGTGACCGTTACGAGTAATTCAGCAGATGGACATTAATAATACATACACTATTATTAATAGAATAGAATATATCTTGCGGACCCGACAGACGTTGTTCTTTCCTCGTGCTCAAAATACATCTAATTGTATATCAAAACTATTCTCGAATCTACTTCAATACACAAAAAAATCCTCGTTCAAAATCGTTTCGGAGGAGTTAAATAGGCCACTATCTGAAATGTATTACAGACAATGGTCACTTTTTCGATCCAAGGTTTTTTATTTTATCACCGTGACCTTACCAATCTGTGTCATCTAAATTTACCTATTGATTATTTTCATTATTGATTCTTTCTTGAAAATATCATTCGCAAAATTTCTGGAAGATATAGGAGCCTTCTAAGTAATCTACAGAGATCTTAAGTCTGTTCTATAATATTTTATTAGCTTATTCAGTATAGTATTAAACCTTTACTTTAGATTGGCTTTGATTGATTAAATAAGGCTTTTAAGGAAATCTCAATGTTTTGATATTATAAGGTTATGAAAAATTTACGTTTGACTGGGTGATACCTTACTAGTGAAACTTTATTGATACATACCTTACATTTTTACTTGATATTTTGTATTCCAAAGTTAAACAATTATAAAAAAAACTTTACAAATTTATTTCTTACTCCACCCAAATCATGGGCTTTTTAGATTAAACTATTAGGTATATACACTTTCATCTGCCATCCTGAGAAGCACTCAAGCGCCATGAGAATCAGCGCAGTGCAGCAGATAAGACCGATAATTTAATTAATTAAATATAAGGCGTTTAATACAGCAATATTTAGTATCATCTAAAAGGATTTTTTTTTATTTTGGATCCACTATTCCTTTTTAATAATTAATATTATTTATCTTATTTTTTAGGATTATTAAACAGGAATAGCTCGTAAAAACACACACATTTCCGTATGGCATCATCTACAGTGGGTGAAATTTCAAGGAAATTTACTTTTACGTGTATTTGTAAACACACGATACTCGTCGACAATTAACAATTGTTGTACGTAAAGAAAGAATATGGATATATTTAATTGTTCAAAATTTTTTTATATCGTTACATAACAGCAAAGTTTTTATTCACTAACCTCAACCTAACGTAGTTAAAAATGTAGTAGTTTCAAGCTAAAGTCAATTTGTTAGCACAATACCCTTGTTTATTTATTACGTTTCGCTTCAGTGTGTACTTAGGTCACATTTATTTCTGGGGAAATAAATACACGTTTTGCTTTGAATTTGCTTAAGTTTGCATTTAATATGTTACGTTGTATTTAGGAACTCGTCGGTTCAATTTGATGGAAATTTTGCCGTCCTTATGTTGCTTTAGGTTATTCACGCACACTAAACTCAATTAAACGAAACGTTACTGGATTACACATACATAACGTCCAAATGGGTTGTATTTTAATCTGTATACAGATAATCTAAATTCGTTTTAATATCTATCAATATGTTAAAAGTATCTTACAGGAATATTAAGGTCGCATAAATTTATACCTAGGTAACACTGAAAATGTTTATAAAATGAAAAACGGCTCAATGTAACCACTGAGAGAAGCAGGGTTTAGAAGGGTCTTTTCTATGGCATTTTCGTACGCTTTCACCGCATCTTCAGGGCAAGTAAAGCGAATACCTCGAATTTTATCTTTTATTCTTGGGAATAAATGAAAGTCACAGGGCGCCAGGTCACGACTGTATGGCGGATGACTCATTATCTTGACACCTGCTATAGTCAAATATTCAACAGTCAGTTTTGCAGAGTGCGTGAAGCATTGTCGTGGTGAACCAGGATCGTGCTTCGAGGGAGCTGCTGTCGAATTTTTTCCAAGACAGCAGGCAAACAGTGATTGACATACCACTCTACAGTAACTGTCCTTGCATCAGCACAACTGTCGCGATATGACCTTTTCGACCAAAGAATGAGGCAATCATCTTTTTTCCTTGACTTCTTCTTTTCTTTGAAGGAAACACCCACAGAGCTGATTGTCGTTTGGTTTCGTAGCAATATATCCAGCTTTCATCACCTGTAGCGATGTCAGCATTTGAATCACCACCGTTGAACTTATCTAACATTAGTCGACACCAGTCCATGCAAAGGTGTTTCTAGTCGTCGGTTAAATAAATAAAAATCATTTAATTCCGACCATTATAAGTCCATATATTGTTAGTATAGTAATACTTATAACTATGTTAGCAAAATTATTAAAACATTTAATTCATAAATCTCCGTTGATTCGAGGCACTAGGTACATAGGCATGTATATGAAGCCAGTGTCTCAAAACAGCACATTCGGGTTTATTAGCTATAACTATCAGGATATCGTTAGTACTCGCACGAACCCCACGCATCAGTGAGGCTGTCCGTTTGCGGATGATTGATGAAAAGTCATCCACGTGTGCATCCGCAAACATACCTGATGCGCTACAGTGCCGCGACAGCCCCAACAACATCCTGAAAGCATTATTATATTGCACTCGGAGAGCATTGTATGCCCGCTGCGTATAACCAACCCACAGGGCACATGTATAAAAGGACTGGCAAAACGCCTTGAACAAGGTTACCTTAACCTGTACGGTACAACGATAGAACCTGCGGGCCAGCATATTGCAGCGGGCAGCCAACGCTCTTTGTTTCCTTTCAATATCTGCATCGTTTTTAAGGTGCTCAGTTACAATATGGGCAAGGTATTTGAACTCAGTAACCCTCTTCAGTGGAACGCCTCCAAACGTTACTGGTGGCACATAAGTCGGTTTTTTCTTTGCTGCCTTAAAGACGAGCAGTTCCCTTTTTTACATTATAGCGGAGCCCGTGAGATTCCGCGTACCTCTTCGGTTAAAGTATGGGGAATCCATCTGGTACAACTCTTCCTGATGCCTAAATGTTCGTGTAATATTTTTTAACTTGACTCATACCAATACCTAGGCTTGCCCGTATCTGCTGAAAGGTCACTCTCTATCATGCGTCGCACAGCCCTGATGTTATCTTCAGTAGTCGCTGTTAAAGGTTACACACGTATTACTTATTACAATACGTGTATTAAATATCACATGATGATAAAGTTATTCTTTGCTTAAATTAAATATGAATTACTTCCCGATGTACATATATTAACAGTTAAAGTATGGCGTACAAATAATGAAACCTGATATAGAAAAAGTGATATTCTTATATTTGTGTGTAGAAGTCCGATTTGTGGTAATATGAAGTAAATAAATATATATATATATATATATATATATATAAATAATATACAACTGCGAAAGATAAGTTACTTCTATAGATATACTTATTTAGAATATATTCTATAGATAGAATTTATAGAAATAAGTATTATCCATAAAAATATTGATTAGTTTTGGCATTTCGCCTCAGACCAATATTAAATATTAAACGTAATGAGAAATGTGTGTGAAGGTTAAAGGAATTTATAAACGTCTAATCTTTGTGGTTGAAGGGCAAAAGTAAACGAACCCAAAATTCACTATTATGAGTATGTTATACACATTTTATATTAATTGTTTTTTTTTTTTTAGGTTCAACAAAAGACTTTACTAACCTAACTCCTAGACCATATAATCAACTTATGTTCACCGTCTATGTGTAATGTTTAAAGAACTTTATTTCTCATTACAAAATATGTTTTTTTTACATGAGGAACTTAATATACACGAACAAGATACACGTCTCCATCAGACTTTAGTGACGAATTTTAGTCTACAAGGCTCATTCTAATATCTTTAATTTCCTATTAAATTGGTTAAACGCTCTAATATTACGAATTTTAGACGGTAATTGATTAAATAATTGCTCACCCTTATACTAAATAGACTTCTTAGTGTAGTGGTGTGTATGATTTTTTAAATGATATTCTACTATGGAGAGAGTAATTTTTTTTATTGATACATATGCTATAAGCATATAGTTGTTTAATCGTCATAATTTTGGTTTCTTAGTAGATTTTATTAGTCTGTGTTAAAAATTTGTATCCAAATAGTGGTCTTATTTTGTAGTGTTTGTATGTTGGAAATTGATATAATAAGATGTTTTTGTATGCTGTACCACATATTTCAATTAGATATATGAAATGTGGCTTGACTAAGGAATTAATAATTACAGATTGCGGAATGCATTTTGATATTAACCAAAATCTGACTATAATTAATTTAAGTTTGAAAGTAAACAATTTTTTAACCGGATTAAAGTTATTTGTATTATTATAAACTTATAGTTATTTTACATAATTTTAAATATTTCCTACGTTTCGCATGCTTTACAGCGTGTGTGGTCACGCACGCAAATTGTTTTCTTTCAATGTATAAAAGCTATGTTAACAAAAGACTAAGATTTTAGTTTGTTAATTATGAGTAATATATGAAAGATCCACTTTAAATATGTATCCATTTTAAGCCCCAGATATTTCTTCCATTTTTATAAGTGAACTTTTAGCGGTTGAAAGATAGGTATGAGTTTATTTCTTGCTCTGATTATTGCATAAGATGTTTTTGAAATATTCATTATTAGCAGATTTTGTTGAAATCAAGAAGATAGAGCATTTAAGTCTTATTGAGTTTGAGAAATATTTGAACCAAATTAAAGTAAGCAGGTGTTATCAGAGAGGGATTCAGGGATATGTGTATATCCGGAAATGTTCGGATTATCAGGAAATGTTATTTAATTATTAGTAGTAACACACACATATTATAAAACAAAACACTTAGAAAATACAGAAAGCCAAAACAGATTATTTAGATAAACAATATATTTATTTTATTTATTTACACGTCGTTACACTACAAAATAAAAATAAAAATTAACATAATTAAATCAAAAGGAGGGCAACTGGCGGCCTTATCGCTTACGAGCGATCTCTTCCAGGCAACCACTGTGAGTAAAGAAAAAAGAAATGTATTAAATAAGATAGGCAAGTAGTGCAAAAATACATGTAATACACAGTTATTAAAACAAAAACTAAACAGGAATAAAATATTAAAGATAAAGAAAGTAAAAAGACACATAAATCACGATAATTTAAGATAATTTTATTTATGAAACAGCAAACAATTAAGTACATTGATAGACAAAAATATATTTAAAAAAAATTAAACAAAAGAAAATTGAAATTAAACAACAAATAATACTCAATATTTCAAATTACTGCTTAAACAAAATCAGAGTCTTCCCGCCTCTTCAAATACTTCCTCACATCTTCTATGCTGAAGTGGAAAAAATCAATATTCTCATAGTTGGTGTCATAGTTAGATAAAACCCGAAACATTGGCGAATTATGCAGGTAATTCGAGTTGATACGAGCTCCGTGGAACATTATAATTTAATTTAATGATTTGATCGAGTCAATTGATCGATGACTTTTATTGTTGCTTTGGTTTATAATAGAGAGTATTCTTAAGAATTATAATTTATTTTGATTTTATTTAGATTTATTTTTGTTATTATTCAATTGTTTCATAGTTTAGAATCATTAGTTAACGAACAAATATTTTTACGACCAATCAGAGGACAGCAAATGCTCCGAGCACCATCTTGACTGTGAACTGTGCGTTCAGGGAATGCATTGTAGTTCTGATTGAGTCTTCATTGTAGCATTGTGGTGATAAGACGTTGGACCGAGTGGAGTCTATTTGTTTAGTGGGAAGATTGCGATTAAACGTGAGATCGGTGCCTTGAACCTGCTGGTTTTTATATTTGGTAATTTAATGTAATAAAGTGTTATTTGTAGTTAAAGGGAATCAATCTAAATTAAATATTATACGAATATTATTCGTATCATTTTTAAATAACGATGTAAATATCAGTGGAGTGGCGTTATTTCTGCGTCATATATATATTGCCACAATATCAACGTTTATATTCATGTACTTTCATTATTATTTGGTGTCTAT
The DNA here is from genome assembly GCF_905147105.1 of Pieris brassicae. Taxonomy (NCBI): domain Eukaryota; kingdom Metazoa; phylum Arthropoda; class Insecta; order Lepidoptera; family Pieridae; genus Pieris; species Pieris brassicae. The sequence goes on along the minus strand of NC_059666.1, from coordinate 18,055,428 downwards.
TTTGCAGCAGGAAAGTTCGGTTATTTGTTCAGTTTATGCAATGCGCTGGGCCCGAGCATAGAAGTGTATTGGCTTCGAGCTAATTGCGATCGATAGTCGCTTCCTTCATCGTCAATTCAATTACAACACAAATTAATTTACCTTAATGATTTGATTTCTATTGGTATTCTACGGCAGTATCTCACATGAGGCCCATATAGGCTTTATTATGTGTTACGTCGTTAAATAGTATTTTGATGACAAATGAATTTGATTAATCTTAATGAACCAGAGATAAACTTAGGTATTAGGTATATAATAAAATAAGTAAACACGACGCTGTAGGCATACTAAGCTATAACCAGCTATTATTTATTTGGGAAATAAACGACTTATTGTCCTATATAATACATTTTTGTACTGAGGCGCTTGCCTTTGAATATTAGCTTCAAAAACCAGTATGTCGTGGACACCGATAAATCGGACCGCTTTTAGACTAAGATATATAATTTATCTATCACATTTGGTACATATAATATAAACCTTGATATACCTCGATGTTCAACCGAGCGTTTTTAATGCACCTTTCACCGCGAACTTTTGAGGATATGAAAACAGCTGCGAGGCGTTTCCAAACTACTAGGTGTTTTTTTAAACTTTAATTCAATTTAACATTCACAACTTCAATAAAACAGTGTACGTATATTTAAGGCTCGCAGTGCATTCGAGAGCCAGCAGTGTGAGTGTCCATGGGCGGTGGTATCATTTTACAACAGGGGGCCTACCATGAACTTAAAACAATCCAGGTGCGATGCAGTTGAGTTTAGCTAAGTACCTAAAGTCAATAGCATTTTTTCGTATCATAATACGCAAGACCGAATGAAAGAACGATAATTTTATTTGAGATTTCTATGTAAGTTTTGAAAAGAAACTGTCAAACTTGCTTCGACAGATGTTTCTATACAAATAAATAAAGTATAAAATTATTTTAAATAATTCATCGATCACAATAAGCTATTATGACTTTATATATATATATATATTTATTTAATTTAAAACTATTCTTTCGATATATTTAAAACGTAAAGTTTTCTGGTGCTTTGATAGTTGACACTTATTATTTTTCAACGTTTTCGTCATATTTTGATAAGAGAAAATACCCCAAAATATCCGAAATATACAAATTATTATTTTTTTTCCTAAATTAGACAGTATTAATTTATTAATATATAGAATTTAATATGTTCTATTATGAGGACACGTTCGACACAAAAAAGTTGAACAAAAAGTAACTTTTTTAGAATCGCTCATTCTGTCATAGTTGGAACGCGCAACTGTCAAATTTCGGTTCAGCCGAGCGATCATGGTACGAATCTTCATACAAATTGAACGAACGAAATCTGATTACCGCTAAGGTCACGAGGCAACATAAACTGTCTCGTTTGCGATGCATCTTAGTTGTAGGTTGTCAATAGGCTCGCAATAAGAGCTCATGGTAGGCCCCCAGATGACAATCCAAACCATAACCACCGTTTTTCCAGTAACGGTAACCCGATAGTTAAATAATTATATTATCTAGTTGTAAAAGTTAGGACGCAACACTCTTATACTGTTTAATATAGTCATTTGCTACCAACATACTTGTAAACCACAATAAAAAGATTAATAAAAAAATAAATCTTAAATGGTCTCTTTGCCAGCCATTGGATTTATAATTGAAGTTAGTTTGCTTAAGCATAAAGCGTCAAAAACAAGTAGATCCGCCGGGAAATACCCTCGGGTTAAACTTTACGTGAGCAGCATCGCAAACAGTTTAGTCTTGACTCAAAGATACATTCAGAATCGTAATTAGTAAAACTAAATTCGTAACGCCCTAATAATATAATTTTTGCACGGCTCTGAAACTCGGTCTTTCGGGAGTAATCGGTCTTGTCCAATTAAAAAATACTCTACTATAAGGAGAGGGATGATGGTTGTACAAAACGATGTTAAAAATCGTGAATAAAAAATGCTTACCTGTAAAGAGTATACATTTGAGAGCAGTACATAAGACCAGTGTCCGTCTTAGATCGAGTAAAAATTAAGAGGAAGCCGTAAATATATACAATTTAATAAACAGCTCTCCGTAGGCAACATTTAATAAATTGTTGTGACATTGCGAAGCAAAGAGATATTTTACATAAAGACTTAAAAGATTTTAACTGTGTAAGATTAGGACTTGGAATTAAAACAAAGTTGGCGTTGCACGTAAAAAAGAGATTGTCTATATTACCCTCTGATATAAGGTAACGCCAGGAAACCTATTATCAAACAATATCTAGCAACATTATTTGTATCATATGATAATAATGTATTTAAAACATAATAATGTTAATAATTAATATATTTTACAGTAAATAAATTGGAATACGCTTGTAACATCAAAAATATCGTGTAACATAGTTTCTAGCGTAACCGTTTATTTAAATTAGCGGATTAACAAACAATCTATAGCGTAATATATGTCCGGGGTATGTAATCCCTATAATCTGGACTAAGCTATTTTGAGTAGAGGTGAACTAGGGCTCGTAATGCCGGCATGATGGATGCACTGTGGGATTATCAGAAGGCCGCGTGCTGTCGGACAACCGCTCTCTGTAATAACTCTGAATAGCAAGCCTAACATGATATTATATGCAATATTGCCAATATTATGCATATTATTCATATCACAGAGGTATTCTCCATAGATTCGATCGGTAGGGTATACTGCAGTCTATACGTATGGCATTCTACAATAGGCCCACTGTTGTAGAATGAATAATTCCATAAAATGTTTAAATACGCTATAGAACATATATGTGCGTTTGATATTTTGTCATTTTGAAACAACCCGATATTTTTTTCCACATTGTCGAAGGATTGGATTTCGTGATATTAATAATAATTTACTCATAAGGCCTATAAAATGAGTCAATAAAACAAAACTACATTAACGACATTTGCTGGCATTATTGCTATTTTGCTGTTTAATTACTTTTGATTCGTGGATTGGTTTTCAGATTCCACGTTGATTGAAATATCGTTAATCATTTGAACGATATTATGAAGCATTTCATGTAATGACATAAATTATGCAGAGTTTATATTATTTTCATAAAATATTATTCTTATATCCTTAAAAAAAGCGAAATATCAAAAAGGTTCAGTTTTGATATTTTATGTTTCAAATAAAAGGACCGACCTGGTCTCTCTGTTCATTCGGTCCTCATGTCTGAGTTTCATGTTCAGTAAGTAAAACTCTGGAGCGGACTGTCTGTTTTCTTCCGTTTTTGTCCAGCACCTCTCACATTGTATATGTTTGAGGACGATTTCACGTGTTCACCAACTGGATGATGAACGGCCACGTGATCTATTTCCTTCTGTGTTACCAACCAATATCAGTTTCTCCAAGTTTTCATCGCCTCTGAGAATTGTATGGCCGAAATATGAGATAGTTCGTTGTCGGAATATGGTAGGCAGGCCGTATGCGGAGTTGCGTCAAGATTAAAAACAAATTAATGTATTTGTCCATGGTATTCTTAACACTCGCCTGCAGCACCTCATCTCAAGAGAATCAAGTCCTTTGCCTTTCTCGAGCCAACATAATCCACGGTTCTACCCCATACAGGAAGATAGGGAATACTAAAGCCCGTATCAATCTGATTCCGGTTTTAATGCCAATTCCACTTTTCCTTCAAAAGTTGCTTAAACGTGTCATGGCTTCTCTAGTCATGCCAATTCGCCTCTTTATCTGGAGGACAGTGCTAGACGGAGACGTCGATAGAGGTGTGCAAGTGACACATGAAAGGATGTCATAGACCATTCATTCTGTATGCATAAGATGATAATATTATATTTTTTCTTGGGTACAAGACAAACCGAAACGTAAAAAAATTAAACATAAGTATTAAAACGTAACAATAACATAAGTATGAACATTTTTCTTGATTGATCTTGATGAAAACATAATTTAAAAATAAAAATATGTTACTTTTAAAAATTGTTTAAAGAAAAAAATATAAATTTTCTTGTTTAAAGTGTGACGTTTTTTAACTTTATAATAATAAACCATAAATTAACAATAATCCTATTGAGATTGTAAACTATAAAAGCATAATAATCCACTCTGCTACTTAACACTTTAGTTGAATTATAATGAATTAAAAAAAACACATGAAAACGATAAATTTGGTATATTGTCAAAGAAAACGTAGATTATTTACTAAATTAAACATTACACAAGTTTGACCTCTTAGATATAAAATATGTGAACATTACATGTATAAAATAAAATAGTGTTTCTTTGGTGAAAAGGGTTAAATATAAGGGTACATCGCATCGCAATTTTTAAACGCTGCGTCATCGTTGATACGTATTTGATTTTTTAATTCCTTTGAAATTCAAATTTCGGATTTTCCGTGCAAATGGTATTATAATTTTCTTTAGGTAATATAGAAATATCATAAATACAAGTTGAGCCAGCAAATTTAGCAAGGGAATTATCAAGGCTGTAATCGCAGTAACTGGGACATGATGTTACTAATGGTTCTGGATAACCGGGGGACGATCATAATTTTGGCGAACAAAGGGGCCTCGTGAACGACGTGAGTCGAGTTCCTTAGAACAATAAGATAATGATTCGTCCGCTCGTGAAGTTTCCCCGAGTTCTATATTATTAAAGATATTCATGTTCATCGGTGTTTTGTATTTTATGAACCAACATTTAGTCGTTCTTTCTACATCGTCTTACAAATTATAAATAGAAGAAAAATCTTCACCTTTTTTTTCACCTTTCACCTTCACCAATTTTTTTCTACTGTTATGAATTTAAAAAATCCTCGTGGCATTATATAATTTCAGTAAATATTTCGACGTCTTGTAGGCAAGTAAAGAGTTTTCTCGGACAAAGAAAGAAATATAAATTCAACCTAACATATCTGTGTAGATAATTCTTTCTATTGTAAATATATCTCTTCTATTATAAAATATGCTTAATTTCAAGATTGATTATTAACTACATTTTCTATGAAGTTAATTTAAAAAGTTTCAGTCGTAGGGTTTCGTATTCGATGTGTGCGTGGATGAATATGATGAAAGGAAAATTATTCGAGTTTATTGATGCGTGATGTACTGTTGGTATACTGGGAGATATTGATTTCTGTACAACGTTCTCTGTCAACGTAAATATAAGTATCTGAAAGATTTGCTCCAATCCTGTTGGCTACGCCATAATCAATAAATGTTTATTAATTAAGGATTCATGTAGATATATGTAAAAAATCACCTTGACACCGTTGTTGGTTTTTTTTGGTTAAATAACATAATTACTGCATCACTAAAGGAAACATCTCGTGATACAAAGACCGCCTTTACTTAAGCAGAGTTCTTACTGACAATACAAGTTGGCATAGAAGTGTTTATTTTGAAAATGCAGAAAAGTTTTGCATGTATATAATTTTTTTATACAACACGAGGCACGAGGCTTATCAGATGGTAACGTTGAACACTGCTGGCTAACGTTGCTGGCTTTTGAAGAATTGCTAGGCTCTTTTCTTGATGGACGAAAGACGTATTAGTTCGGAAATACTTCAACGGGCAGCTGCATTCACACAGCGGAGGTGCGCGGTAAAGGATTCCTTAAAAAATGCTCAGTCATGAAACCACGGACGTCGAGTTGATATGGGTGGAATTTATTTAGAAGTTTTATACTAAACTTATATAAATATTTAACACTCCTTGTTGAACACTCCAACAACTAGTTTCTATAATTTTAAGACATATAGACTAAGAGATATTGAAATATAAGACAATCTTGTCTTCATGTCAAATTCTTCAATCTGCCTGCACCAAGACATCAAGTGCACCTGTTACGGTGCCAGGTGACTGGTGACTAATGACGCTGACTTTGAACAGCGATTTACATTCCTTCCTCGAGATATTGTCATTAGCTTGTAGGTACCTCATACATTAACAAAACCGTTTTAAAATAAATCTTGCCGCTTTTACCAGCTTTATTTAAATCTACATACATACTCATTTTGAATTATTGGATTAATTATAAAAGGTTATCTAGAGTTTAAGTCGCAATACACCAATTCTAATTGACTTTTTAGTGTGAATGTTGTCATGTCAATCTTTAATGGATTATGTAATCGTTAACTCATAATTAAGAATTACGATATGGCTATTAGTCAAATACAATGTTCAGTATATTTTTTTAGGAATTACAGGTATATGTAACGGCAAGCTTCAGAGTCTAGTCTGGACATGTTTTTGTTACATATTTATAAATGGACGTGTGCATTAATGATATATATTTTTAAACCGTTCATATTCTTCTTCAACTTATTAACCATTCGTATCTCTAGAAGTCTAGACAGATATTTGTGGTTAAATAAAATTTAAAAACGTCGCACTGTCATAACAAGAAATTATGGTAAGAATAAATTCGTGAATATCAAGCAAAGCTCTTGTTAAAAGTAGAAAGGTGGCAGCTGGACAAATAGATTGCCGGTCCCCCTTCCCTCGCATCTTTTCGTTGCCTTGACAAACGAGCGAGGATACGACGAGGAATTTGTTATTTGCCAAAACTGTTTTCCCGCTGTATATTATATACTGATACCTTTATGTAACTTGTATTTAGTGTTTTATGTTTTCCTCTTCATTTGACCATTTAAGGCTCCGTATAAATAAATAATACACTCAAGTACTGCTGTGATCTGGATTTGTTTTCATCAAGAGAATAGCAGGACAGTATTAGTCCCAAATTGCCAATAAGGCAAATTGGCCAATGCTGAGCTAAACATTATGTTTAATCCTTTTTCTTATAGTAAAAACAGTTGCAGTTCAATATTTTTTTATTACTTATCCTGTTTAACAAGTAATAAAATCCTATAAGTAGTAGTAGTATATAATTTTGAAAAAGATTCAGAAGCAAAAAAATTGTGTAAACTATCGTTCGCTTATGTTGGGAAATCAAAATCTGTTTACAAAAACGTTGTATTCGATTATGTTTCAATAGAGAGCGGTCGGAATAAAAATTACGGAAGCGAAGAAAATATTTCAGAATAACGGATACTAACTGTGGGTGTAACTTTTGTCTTGACACAGAGACTGAAAGTAATCAAGCCGGTGCTCAAACGAGGTCGACAATATCGGTCAGAATATTACTCGTTATGGTCTAGTCAACAGTCACAGCGAGCCAAGGCGCTTGGCTCTATCACATTAATAAACTCCTTGGGATATCTTGCGTTTTCCTTGGAGAATTTTCTTGTGAAAATTAAGATATGTTGTTATATAAATCACAAGTATGACGTTCAATAGATATTCTTATAAATTATTAATTTAGATAGATACATTTAATATTATTACTTAATTAATATTTTCTTATTGTCTTTTGTTAAAATAGTTTTTACACATTAAGAAAAACACTTTTTGAACGGATTAAAGCTATGTATTATTATTAAAACTTATAGTTATTTACATAATTCTAAATTCCAATTTTTTTTCGACGTTTCGCGTACTTTTCAGCGTGCGTGGTCACGGTGGTGGCGAAACGTCGGAAAAAATTTAAAATTTAGAATTATGTATGTGTTATTTCAATTTAAACAAATGTTGTATAAATAAATAAAAGGTGTTACGTGCTATCCTTTAACTAATGAGGTACATTTATAGCATTTGACTGCTTCTTTCTATTTGATGTTTTAAATGTAAAAAATAAGGGTTTCTAAACATTATTTATCATCAAACATTGTTTATCCCTAAATATTCTTATTATAAAATCGTTATCCATATCATATAAAATCCATAGAATATTTTTGTTTCGTTAATAATTTTTGTTTATAGGCAAGTTGCAGTTGATAATCAACCTAAGCCAAGAAGCCGCTAGAAAAAAATATTAAAAACTACAGCCCAGAACAACAACACAAGGCGCGTATAAATTTACTTGTAGCAATATTTTTTATCTAACATATGGAATAAATTAAACCTACACTAATATTCACACATTTGACAATTTTGCCTTTGAAGTAATGAAACCAATATAACTCACGAAATTATTCTACAATTTTAACAAACTTAATGCTTCAACATATAATTATTATTGCATGTACTTGTATTAAACATTGATAAGCTTGATGTTAAATTGTAAATTACTCCTTGAACCACAATATTCGGTGGAAATGTTTCTTTTACATTCATTAACAATAACGTGTACAAAATGGAGGAGTGATATATCTACAACTGAGTTTCATGTTTTGGCATTGAGACAGAATGCAAAATTCCACTAAAATTCCCTTTTTGAGGCACTTTTTGCTGCGCACCAACACTGTGTGTAGCTAATCAAGTATTCATCCATCTAAGAATTTACGAACTAAATTGACTAAGACTGCTTTAAAAAAACAGTACACAAATTCTTGAAAAACCTGGCAGCTCAGAGACTTTTAGTAGTTAGCAAATTTAAAACCAACATAAGATAATTTTTTACGATGTTTAAATTAACAAATAAATTACGATTATTATATATAACTACAATAAAGTAATTGCTAATGTCTTAATCACCATTTTAATTCTTGATTTAATTTAAAGCTTTTTAAATGAAATCATTATCTCAAACATTAACTTGATCTAGAAACACACGCTCTATGCACTACGAACTGCGGCGGTGACTTTTCAATTTTATTGAAAACAAAATGTATCTTTAGAATTCATGTTATTATATATACCATTTTTAATTGTAATCTAGCCTTAAACAATAAATAATTATTAACTTAACATCCACTATCTAGTGTACTTTAAAGTATTGTGTAATATAGGTAACCTCGTCACAGTGTTCATAAACACGGTTTTTGACTCTAATTTGCACTTCATTCAATAAAGAACAAACCAGAAATACATTCTTGAAAATAAAATCAGTAAACATCGGAATTTTGTAAGTAATTGGTTTACCCGTGCCATTTTACTTACACGCTACCCGTCAGAAGTATGTGCGGTCGTGCAGGGTCCACTCAATGAAATGTGGTTTAAGGTAAGCTCTTAATTAAGTTAAAATAGAACTTATTAAAATACACACTGCATATATAGAGTTATATAGAGCAATAATAGTAGCTTTGCTTTAATTATGAAATTTTAATAAGCAAGGTTCTAAAGGAAATAACTTTCAACTCAGTAACATTTCACAATTCTGATCTTAAATGATCGTGATTCATGTGCACTTTTTATTTTTTATGTATCCTTTTTTATCTTTAAGTTTGTTTTTTGTTCCTGTTTTATTTTGTCTTAATAACTATATGTTTATTTTTGCACTTCTTGCTTAAGTTTATACATTTTTTTCTCGCAGTGGTTGCCTGGAAGCGAACACTCGAATGCAATAAGGCCGCCAGTTGCTATAATTATGTTCAATTTCTATATAGTAATGCATGAATAAATTTTAGTGTATAAAGGATACTTACAACGTTAATTGTTAAATTAATTAACAAGCACAATTGGAAACTAATTAACTTATTTAATGGTAAAGTGACAAATATTTTTTTGTAGAAAGTGTCATGATTTTTTGTTCTTCTGAAATGAATATTCAATGAATGTATTTTGAAAAAAACATGCACAAAATATATCAGTTTGTTTAAAGAACAGATCAATGATACTACTTTACTACTTTAGTGATATTTTAAATAATATTTTTTTTGTATATGACGGAGTGGGATAATAGATTAAAGACGAAGAGTCACAGAAATGATGAACGATATCAGCACCTAAAAAATGACGCAGGAAGGTTATGGATTTCACGTGAAAATTAAACGTTAATGAGAAGGTAAAATGAAAATAACAATATAAATATTGTCATCTAAGGACCGGAACTGATTGTTGACAAAGCAGCGAACGAGATTCTGAACAAGAAAGCATGACGTGATTTTTTACGAAATCAGGACCTGCTGATAAATTATTAAATATACTGACGCCAATATTGCTTACGTCATAAGTTGTTGGCATCAGCCGCTTATTCTTGATATTAGAGTCTACTTCGGATAAGGCTTCTGCTTGGTTCGAGCCCAATCGAAGTAAGTTCCGTATTTCTCTTTTGAAAGGTATCTTGCTAATGGCCTGAAAGGCCTTGACTGCTCTGCTCGGGCTGTTTTGGCCAGCATAGCTATGTCACAATAGAAAACCGAATTTGTTGAACAAGTTTCCTGACATTTTTTGTACACGTTACGTGACCGAACCTGAATCAACTTCTTCTTCTGATTGAGTTTGGGTTTAAAATGATAAAAAATACTTTTAATAATAATAATGACTATGGAATCACTATTTTATCGACCATTGAATAGTCGTAAACATTTAGATCTAGTAACATTGGCAAATCAAATGAACTACTGGTACTAGCGGTTTTGAACTAATTTGACATTGATGTTATAAATGAATGACAATGGCAGCTGACACTAGTGTTCTTGTCACGTCTTAATAAATTGATTAATTGTTATTACTATTAATAATAATAATAATAATAATGACTTTAGAATCACTATTACTATGGTCTACCTAGGTAACACTGAAAATGTTTAGAGAATGAAAAAGGGCTTAATGTAAAAAGTTGCCAATACTTTAATGGTCTTTCCTTCCTTTCCTTTGTTGTTGTTCCTCTCTACACATCTTTGCATTGGGTTCTTCCTTAGGGGTCTCTTCTATGGCATTTTCCTACGCTTTCACAGCATCTTCAGGGCTTGTAAAGCGAATATCTCGACTTTTATTTTTAGTTCTTGGGAATAAATGAAAGCCGCAGGGCGCCAAGTCAGGACTGTATGGCGGATGACTCATTATCAAACATTCAACCGTCTGCTTTGCGGAGTGCGCTGAAGAATTGTCGTAGTGAAGGGCTGCTTCGAGGGCGCTGCTGTCGAATTTTTGCCAAGACAACTGGCAAACAGCGATTGATATACCAGTCTGCAGTAACTGTACTTTCATCTTCTAGCACAACTGTCGCGAAATGACCTTTTCGACCAAAGAATGAGGCAATCATCTTTTTTTCTTGACTTCTGCCTTTGTTTACCATAGTTGGCCGATAAACGAAAGCAAACACCCACTGAGCTGATTGTCTTCTGGTTTTGGAATCGAACTTTCATCACCTGTGACGATATCAAATACAGCATTTGAGTCACCGCCGGTGAACTTATTTAACATTTGGCGGCACCAGTCCATCCGAAGGTGTTTCTGGTCGTTGGTTAAACTATGAGGAATCCATCTGATACAAAGCTGACCTGACACCTCAATGTTCGTGCAATATTTTATGAACATGGCTCATTGGTATGAACCTAGGCTAGGCTTGCCTGAATCTGCTGATAGCTCACTCTCTCATCTTCCTCAATCATGCGTCGCACAGCACTGATTTTATCTTCCGTAGTCGCTGTTAAAGGACGTCCCTCACGCGGATCAATTGAGATTGCTACGTCCACGCTTAAATTTTATAAACCAATTTTAAATAGTTGTACAAGATGGGGCTTCATGCTAATCGCTTTGTTGTTGAGTGAGCCCACAACAAGTCATAATAAATCATTGACCGAAAATTTTCTCGCGTTAGGTTAATTTTCACATGTAACAAGAGTTTTAGATTTACCGCCAATTCACAAAAACAAAAGACAAATGAATGCAATATACTACATTTGGTTATCAAAGAGTTTTAAAATTGAAATTCAAAAAAGTTTTCATTAGCAATGTTTCTGACTGGCCAGGTATAAACATTTTCAGTGTTACCCACGTATCAGATAGTCGTGGTAGATCTGGTCATATTGGATAATCGAATAAATCACAAGTATTAGAGGTTTTTAAACTCATTAAACTTTGATGTTGTTAATTTATGAGCCCTGTCACATAATCACAATGTCCGCTGAAAGAAATGTCATTCCACCGACATACACTTGACTCATATTGAGAAATATTTTTTTTATCTGCTTGTTTGTCTACTATCTATCATCTATTCATCTATAAATCAACCAGTTGTTATAATAACTTTACGTCAAATACATCTACACGAACCATTTTAAAGTTAATCCAACTTATTTTCAGATATAAGATCTGAAACTAGCCGTCCAAAGTTTGACAATTGTACGGCAAACTTCAAAGTACCAGAATATGCTACGACGTAGCACTTGTGTCGTAGTAACAATATTGTAGCAACATATACTTTATAACATTTTGTATATAAATATAACATTATAAATCATACTTTCGATTATTTGTTCCATGTGATGTGATATATTTTTAGTTTTGATTTTCATTATTACATTTTGTTTATTCGAAATAAATATAATATGACTTTTAATAGTTAAGCATAATATTTTTTAAATTATTAGTACATACAAAATTTAATTTGATTATATGTTGATTGCATGATATACATTAATTTGATATATTTAAGGATAAACGTTACATTGCTAAACCCTCATACACGCCGTTGCATTGTCTACATTATTAGTTAAAACAAAGCAGGAAATAAATAAGTAACAATGGAGGTAGCAACACAAACATTGCTTACAAACTGTAAAGTTTTTTTGCCTAGAAGCGGTATATTTTTATTCAGTGTAGAATGTTTGATAACAACCACAGCGAGATCCAAACAAAAGTTTTACAGACTAACAAGCGTTTCGGATTTGCATTTCATCGCATCCGAAATCAGCACTTTAAAAGAAAATTTAGCTTTTCTTGGAGATTGGACTCGGATGTTCATTTATCTAATTGAATGCGAAATGGATTCAAATGTGAAAAATTACCTTAAGATAATTTATTTATTTAACGAAATTATTGGACATTTGAATGTTAACTTTCGGTATAATAGATTTTATTACAGAGGATATAAATAAGGTAACATTAATTTCTTAACATTTGGTTTGATTTTAAAGATCAATAGTTATTGATCATTACATATAAAAATTAACAACAAGGGAATGTTAATAATTAATATCATCGTTTGTCTTTCTCATATAATTGAAGAAATGAATAATATTTTGATAAGAGAAATCCATTAAAAGTATATGTATAACATATACAAAGCCTTGAACATAGAATGGAGCAATATCGAAGCAGATCACGTAAAACTATATTTTTCTATTATGGCAAACGTGTCTACTCTGTGTGTGTATCATATTAAATAATTGTGGTTTTACTGTTTTAGATTAAATAGTAAGTCAAATCTGAAAATAACTGCATTTTAACATAATCATTTCATATGCATATGCTGGTATTTCAGAAGTGAATTACTCTGAAATACCTGCATAAATAATCTATTAAAATTTTTGTAACTAAGGAATGTAGAGTAAGTTACATTATTGATATCAGTTGGTTTCAAATGATACTGTTATCTAGCGAGACTTTCGAAAATTATTGCGGGAGTGTATTTTTGTCATAAATCCATTTAACTAATTTCTTTATTTTCTACGAACGCAGCTTTGTCTACACACCTAAAACAATTATTGTTTCGCTGAGGATCGCTCGGGATTTATTTTAATCAATACTATTATAGTCTAAGTTTAAATTGACCATATTGAAGGTACGGAGGAATAATAAGATTTTATTTGGGTAGAGCAAAGAGAAATGCCTTCTCAAGTTACATTGTTTGTGGTCCCATCGGGGGTTTCAGTCCTCCAACTGTCTGTAAGTGATGTGTGAACACTATATTTAGTTCTTACCTTGGTTTATTCGGCTTATCTTATTTTATTTAAAGCGACAACCACCGCATATTTGCGCACCATTAAATGGCAGAATATGCGAAATTATTATTGTACCACCTTTTGTACCATATTCTTGCAATAAATTATTATTATTATTATTTTAAATTATAGTGTGTTCATTAAGAACATACACATTAAACAAACCCCGGATATTGTACTTCTTGTATGCTGAGACTACATATTCATGGGATACTGATCGACCTGGTGTCGCAGGCTACAAAACCTGCCATTTTTATTTCTTATTTGAAGTTTCTGAACTATCCGTATGCGAACGGATAGTTCAGAAACTTCAAATTTTTCAGATTCTCCAGGTACATTCTGTGTTCGTGTTGTGTCATTAACTGGGGCAATGCAGATTTTGTCTAGTTTGTACTTGGATGCCCCAAGCGGCGGACATCCCAGCAGCATGTGCAGCGATGCTTGTTCAGTGTTGTTATCGCGGTAATATGGTATATTATGGTAAGAAGGTGATGAGGATCACCTTCTTACCATAAAGAAATTAATGAAACGGATGAAATGTTACGCGGCTTATATTTAATATCTATATAATATCTGCCAGTACGGGACGCTGTTGGAATACATGATAGAACTTTTGTGCGATTGTGTTGATATTGTAAGTGGGTTTAATGTTTCAATGCATATCTCTAGCTATTATTTTAATCGCCAAAAAACGCCTAGATTCTAAAACAACGACTGAGTATTGAAAAAACAGTGTCAATATCACAACAAACCCCGGGGCTTTAGCGTCGTTCCGTTGTTACCCGCACGTGACCCGAATATCCACAACCCAATGTTCGTGGATACTTCAAAATGTTTCCGTCCCGCGATCTTTTCCTAACCGAATCAGATCTACGCAAGTAAATAGCTATACGATCACCTTTATTATATCCTTTCCATATACTTAGGATTCGGATAAGGGTACCTTTATCGTTTATAGTTTGATTTAAGAATTTGAACTTATCGTAATTCTGAACGATAATGATCTAGAACACGTCCTACAGCCCGATTAGTTAATATGCAGTAGTCCTAAGCTGAAAGTTGTGTATATTTTATAGTATTATTATAAATACTTTTAAGTCCCAAACCTTATAAGAGATAATGCAAATGTACTGTACCAGGCGGATATTTCTCTACTACTGCATTAACTATTATATATAATATTTATGTAGTATCTTCCATATTTTCTTATTGGACGGTACAAATACGTTATGGCATAGAACACGGAACCAGTCATAAGATTACATAATGGGTTATATGGGACGGTCGCATAAATTGGGCGTTTGAAGATCTTGTATACTTTTAAATTTATACGAGTACAAGAATAAATAATGAATATTGAAGCAGAAAAACAAAATAATTTCAAAGGTAACATTTAACTTTGCTATACCTTAATTCTTTGTTACAAGGGAATTGTAAATTAGCGAACGATGACAAAAGCGTAGCTGAATTTGAAAGTCGCTTTCCCGGTGTTCAATTAGAATATACATTTTAAACATATTTTGTTTGTCTCTGTCCGAGGTTAATAAAGAAACGGTCAATAAATTAAAAGTAAATTTAAAGGGCGTGGATAAGATAAATACAATAAATTATTTATTTATATATACATTATAAAACAATGTGTGTGCCTAAAAATACAAGAAAATATGACTTCTCCAATTTAACACACATACATATATACATCAATTACATTAGAACGTAAGCAATATATCAAAGGAAAAAAGAAAATTAAACAAACAACCACAAAATAAAATGAAACAAAACAAAAAATGATAATAATAACTAAAAATTAATAATAAACTAAAACTAAGAGATAAAAAATAGCAGTATAAAACAAACAAACAAAATGAAAACTTAAACCACATTAAGAGCCTGCAAAACAAGGTTACGGTAACTTGGTAGACTGTTGTAAAACACATCAATGTTTGTAATTAAGTTGTAAGAGCGAGCCTATTCACTGGATCATTGAAAGTAGCAGATAAGCGAACCGTAGGTACGTATAGAAGACTTTTAGTTCGAGTAACTCTAGGATTACAAAGAAAGGAAAATTTTGTAAGAAGATTAGTGTGTATATGAAAGTTAAATATTTTATATAAATAAACTAGATCAATAAAGTCACGTCGGGTTTTTAGAGTATCTAACTTGAAATAGTCCACACGAGCCTCGTACGTTTGCAATACACCACGCAAGTGTAGACGATTGAAAAGCTAAAGCTAAAGAAACGTTTTTGAACTGTTTCAATTGTATTTACGTACATTTTGTAATGTGGTACAGTAGCATACTCTAAAATACTACGAACAAATGATTTATAAAGAGTCAGTTACTTTGAACATATGAAAGGATAAAGAGGACCTTAATACAAAACCTAGCATTTTATACGGCCTGGTTGGCAATTGTTTGCGTGTGCTCACTGAAATTCAGTTTTTGATCTAAAACTACCCCGAGGTTTCAGGTTTTATAAGATGTCGCGTAGTTTGTTTTATGGCTTGGTGTTAACTGAATAATAATATTTTCTATAATACGATATGCTTTTGGTGTTAATGTAATCAGTTTATGTACATTCTTTTTGTTATTTCATATTGATACAATATGTGTGTAATGATCACAATATTAAGAAAACACTTTTTAAACGGATTGACTTATAATTATTTAGATAATTTTAAATATAAAATTTGTGCGTGCGTGACTGTGGACCACGCACGCTTTCTGTATTCTTAATGTGTAAAAGCTATGTTAAGAAAAGACGATTACAATATTATTAAAATCTGTTTGGCCATTAGTTTTGAATGGTTTAGGCTATTAAATCTGAAGCGTCAAGTCATAACTTTCCGGTTTAAAAGAGCAGAAAAATGCAATATATAAAAGCAACAATCTACAAACTGGGGTCTTTATTGCCAGTCACTGGAGTCGTGCGGCGCGTGACGTCAATATTGACCACCCTTTTCACTGAAAACCTAATGGGTCGAAAGCGGTCGCTCCTGTTTTGAAAACACTCTAGTACTTCTATGCTAAAATCAATTAATAGCCATTACATATTTCGTGTTTTTTGTATTGAAGACAATGTGCATTTCTCTTCATTATGCGGTAATTAGATTGACTCCGTAAAAAGGTAGCCCTGATAATCCTTACCACGCAAATACGCATAAAAGCGTACCGGCAAGTCTCGTAACTAAATTTAAGTAATTTTGAATTAAAATGTTTAATTTATCGCACGAAATAACTTGCTTAACCTGCAATTATGTTATGAATGCATAATGAAAAGTTTTTTGTACATTTTTTTAAGTAGGTTATTTAAACGTATATCATTAGACTAATTATATACGATACTTAATTTATATCAACACAATTTGATATAAATTAAACACCAAAAATATTTCACCGTAAATTTAAAATTAGTATTTGAGTACGAAAAATGAAATTACAAAATGCATCATGGTAGTTTCATCTCGCTTATTATAAAAGACGTTTCATAGCAGCATAAAATGTAGTAATAAAATGCGGGCTTGGAGAAAGTTTAATAAAAAATATTCACAATAAAGTCTCTGACGAATGACGAAGTGAATAATAAAGTAATAGTGGTACTATTACTTTATTTTTCGCTGGTTGCGTTATTTTTAAAGGCCAACAGAGATATTGGTCGGGCGGAACCCAGATATTGCATGTAGCTGTCAACGACAGAGGTTTCAACTCGGTTATGTAACCTGTTTTATCTCGCTCAAGTACTAACAATACCTTATCTTTGTATTGTGGTTTTCTTCTGCCACGGACAAGCGAAGAACAGTATTAGTATCAGGTATATTGCATCTGAGGAATATTGTTATCCGAGTTTACGATGGTTTCCTTATATGAATAAAGAAAGGTCGTAAGAACGACCATCACGTAGTGAAATGGTTACTAATTTGAATTAATAAATATATATTAGGTCCTTACATATGAAATTGGCGTTATGTATGGGAGGAACAAAAAGTCGAATATTTTTAAATATAATATATTTAATTAATCAAAGTATGAACCATTATCTTCTATGCACTTTTGTCATCTCATAGGTAGTTCACTGATCCCTTTACTAAAAAAAACCTGTCGGACGGGAAACAATAAAATCTGTGAAGGCGATTTGGACTGCTCCATCAGAGTTAAATTTTTTCCCTTGCAACAAGTTGTCCAAATTTCGAAAAAAATGGTAATCTGTTGGAGCAAGGTCCGGGGAGTACGGAGGATGTCTTAGACATTCGAATTGAAGCTCTTCTAATTTGGTAGCCGTCTGTTGTGCAGGGTGTGGTCTAGCGTTGTCGTGAAGTAGCAGAGGCGTGGAGCGATTGACCAGCCTAGGTAGTTTAGCCGCTAGCTTTTCCACTTTTTTGGGGTTCATTTTCGCTTGGGGCAGGATTTGGCTGGATGGCCAGGATCCAACCATTGCGCTGAGCGCTTCCGATTATCGTAAAGAATCCATTTTTCATCACAGGTAATGATTCGGTTTAAAATACCTTCATTATTGTGCCGGTTCAGTAATGTAACGCAACAGTCAACGCGCGTTTGCCGGTTTGCTTCAGTCAATTCGTGAGGTACCCGCCTTTCAAGCTTTTTAATCTTCCCAATTTGCTTCAAGTGAATTAAAACAGTTTTATCACTAACACCGCAGCCTGCAGCTAACTCGGACGTGGTTTGTGATGGATCCGCTTCCACAATAGCCTTCAATACTTCATTATCAATTTGAGTCTCAGAGTCTCTAGAGTACAGAAGGAGGAATAAAAAGTCAATTTTTGTGGACTTTTTGATTAGCGTTCAAGCTTTTAAGACTGCTTTAAAGGCATACAAATGGACGTAAGTGATTGTACTGTGTTAATTCTTTGTCTACTATTATTTTTGGTTATTTATTATATAAGTTATTGTCTTTTCCATTCTAGTATTAATATGTTTATAATTTATGTAAACACTTTAATTTTTCATAATTTTACTAAATGCATATGAAAACATCAAGCAGGCGACACGTGTCTTTAAATTGAACATTAAAACTACCTTTTAAAAAGGACAGATTGTTTGTAAACCGATCAAGCTTGTTATGATCTTGAAACATCCCATCCATCCCATTAAAACAACATGGCATCCAGGTGCGAGGCTATAAAAGAGTTATTTTCACAAATTCAACCAACTAGTGATAGCCCGCCGCGCTACGTGTCCGGTGAATCAACGACCGCTTCGCTCGGTCGGACAAAAACGGAAAACCATTTTACGGTCCATTGTGAAAGAGGATTGGCAATTTCGTGCTGAGCTTACTCGACCGTCGGCTAAAGTTTTACAATGTCTCTGATGTATCGAGAAGATTTTGATGAACTTTAATAAATCGTATAGCATTATCCTATAAACGCATTGAATATTCAAAACTAAAGGTCCATTATAATGAAAACAAATAGTTCTAGCATTCTTAGACAAAATCATTTCAAGTATTTTGTTTCTATTCAAATAATTTTATTAAAGTCTTCGTCATTATTGTAGCATATTTTGAAATATTATGTATGAACCATATATTTCATGAATAAAGTAAATCCATGCTAATAATTCTAAATAAAGTACGCATATTGGCATTTAAGATGTACTAATCTACTAAACACAACATTATATTTCGATTGTTTAGTAAATAAAAGGTTCTAAACCATAGTGGATATTTGGCACTTTAAAATATCATACATTATATTTATTCAATTAATGGATGGTCAGTATTGACTTGTCAAGAGATCACTTTGTTTCGAAACTATACAAATACCACAACTTTCAACAATACTAGTGCAAAAGTTTTTCAAGACAGGAATTTGTTAGTTTCAATACAAATGAATATCTTTTAAATATTAAATACTAACCGGCCAATCTATATAAATAAAAATGAATCGCAAAATATGTTGCTAAGCGTAAAACTCAAAGACAGCTGGATGTAATATGGAAAGAAAAATTTCACGGACCAACCTAAAAATAACTTTTATTCCGAATAAAAGCAATCAGTCTATGGGGTGGAATAGCAATATGTGTCATATATCGTATGTAGGTACTAAAAAGATAGACTAAGTAAAACATAATATTAAAGCGAAACGTAGTTTGTGGGTAGCTTAAATAAAAATTAAGTATTAAATATTAATAACGTGTACATAACATATACATTCATAAATTCAAATGAGTTAACAATGTAATATCAGGTAAGACAATAAACTATTTTGTCTTATAGGCCACAAATAACCGTAATCAGTCGTTTTAAAGGAATTAAATTTTCTTAGCATGTACTGTTTTTTATATGTATAATGCTAATAATTAATATACAAATACAGTAAGACGAGACACAAGACTACAGCCACCATTTATTTTTTATTCAATTTTCACTACACATAATCGTGTAAAACTCTCACAATCCATTAAAATTGAATAACCAAAGTTGATGCTTATCAAAATTCGATAGCTGGTTAATTGCGCGAGGCTCTAGGACTCGTACCCACGATGACCACTCGACGTCAGTATAGTGGTGTACGCTATTGTGGTAATTACTGCGTCGCGTATGACACATCATGTCGACCCAACTCGGATTGCGTCGGTTTCAATTAAATCCTGACATGCGGCCTCCGTTTACAACAGCTTTTATTCATGGAACGCTCGGGTATAACAAAGCAATCCGATTCCTATTTTAATTTATATTTTATTGAAAGGACACGTTATCAAATAAATGATGTCAAGTTCGTTACTTATGGTAAATTTAACAATTTTAACAGACTCGATATTGTTTACTGCTTAGATGATATTTAGTAGAATTTCCTTAAATGAATGATTATTAGTAGTTAAAAGTGGTATATTTGCTTAACAAATAACAAAAATATCTTATCTACACAAAGATATGTCTACGTATAGATTTCAATATCAAATTTAATTTAATGAAACACAAAAAAAAATGTTTAAATAGTGTAATTTGGATACTAATTAACAAATTAGCTAAACTGCCTTTAGCGATGTTAATTAATATTCTAAAGAGAATCAAAATTAATTGTAACTAGAGATATAGTGAGCTCTAATATCTCGTGGAGTTAGGTAATTGAAAATGGATTTGAAAGTTTACAGGCGTCGTTTGAAAACAAATGAGTGTTATTTTACAATTACCACTTGCGAATATCGCGAAGAGGATTCCATTTGTCTTGAGCTCTCCAAGTGTTTCCCAGTGGGGTTCTCAAAGTGAGTCAACTGGCGCTGCGATAAGATATAGTAATCCTTTCGCTTTCGTATTTCTCGCCTTCTTCCGGATATCAAAGCTTATGCACTTGTTTGTGATTATTTTGAGAAAGCTATAAGTTTATTTGTACGAAGATATTACTAGTAAATGCGTTAATAAATATTTATTCGTCATTGGAGTTTTAAACCCAATATTTTGTTTTATTTCTTTATAAGTTAATGTTATGTATTTATCTTTGTTTTATTTAATATGCGAGGCATTGAGTTCTTTAAAACAAGAATATACGTCTTTCAGATTAGAATGTACAAGAGGTACATAATCTTTGTATATATTGAGTATAATCTTTGCCTGAATTTTAACTAAAGTTTTTAAGCTTATTAGATTTTTAGCATTAGCGATGGCTTCAGCAAAACTTCCAAAGTATATCAAGGATATTCAGGCAATAAATCAAGCCGCTAGGGGATTTTATATCGTGGTAATATTAGCCCCGTCATCGTATACTAAAACCTGTTGAACAAGTGCCCTACTTTGTCAGAGGTATCACCTGAATTCATAATATATGCTCTCTAACATATTTTGTAGAACGTTTTGGAAATACTATTAAATTTTTTGTATATTTTGTCTTTGGTCATCTTATTACAGGTAAGAAATGGATTAATAAATTTAGAAGATTCTAAAAATTTCTAGCGCGATATAACACCACTTATCACACACATCCAGCAAACAGTTTTATATCTCTCCTTTTATTGAGAATAGTGAGTTATTGTTGTAATGTACGCTAAATAAAAATTGGTCTCTTGAATACAATAAACTATATATTGCATCGCATTATCGGTTAAGTTAGCTGTGGTCGCATATGCTTTAAACTTTGTAAGTATAAAAACATCAAAGACGTAATATATGATTGGAACTTGTTAGAGAAAAATGATTCTTTTAAAATAATCTGACGTTCACACCTGCTGTCGCCAGTTTCAGAAAATTTGGAAAAATGGGGATAATTTTTCAAATGTAAGTGCCTGAAATGATGGGTTTTCGTAATTTATTAATGTTCACACTTGTTAGACGCGTCATTTCAGGTATACTTTCAAGAAAATTTATCCAGCAAGTACGGTCCAATAAAGGTATAATATAGACGTTCTATACATAAAGTACTAAAGTGCAATTAAGCTATACATAACCACACTGTATATTGAATGTTTTATATTCAAAATCCTAGACTAATCGAGCAATAAATTTCGTACCTGTGGTGTTACTTTCTTTTGATATTACTACAATCATAATTATTATATACCATTAGCGATCATTTAATTGACGAATCTGTCTACTAAGTTAGGTATTCCAAAGTCTCACCAAGTATATTTGCAGCATGAATTTTCGTACGTAAGTTAAAATGTAATACGTAGCCCATATGTCCGGCATACATACTTAACGTCCGACGAATAAATCTTAAAAGTTACACTTCGTCAAACAATTTATAAATTTGATCGCGTACCAAGCCCACAATTTTCAAGCTTTTCGATCGCTAGAGTGTACATAAAATAAAATTTATGGCCCGTAACGGCCCAACGAAAAGCCGCCACAAACGTGCTCAACCGTCATTCCGTATACCGCAAATTCGACGAAACATCTTCAAAGTTAGGATTTGTGTGAGACAAAAGAAAATTAAGATAATTTAATCTGGTGCAATTCTCTCGTATTGTTACTAAATCTGTTTAGTTATTAAAGATTTCCCCTTTTCTTTCATTATTGTGTTCGATATTCTGAATATGATTTTTATCTCCGACGCGTAATGATGAGTTCCATGTATGCGAAACGTGACTACAAATACTATTGTACGTCTCTTTTATGACTAATAATGAGGTAATACTTTTCAGATTTTAACTGCTTGAACAAACCGGTGTAATCTTTTAAATTTTTATACTAGTATGCTATATTATTTTTAAATTAGTATGTATTTATCACTGATTACTGAACTAATTTGGTATAGATTTCTATATGTAGATCATTGGATTTTATTCGATTAGAGTTACTTGATCCATTTAGTATCAATCTACATTACAGAGCAAACAAACCAAAAGCAAGCAAAATAGACTAGACGAGATCTATAACAATTATATAATGTTGATTCAACCAAATATTGTTTGACGAAATTCATTCCACGTTCTATTCCAAATCTCAGCAAGTTTAACAGTAAGTTAAATTGAATGTCAGAGAGCTCAGTGTAGTGGATTCAGTAAATGTCTTTCGTACAGGAATTGAGTAAAGTCTAAGACAATCCACTGGTTTCTGTCGGCTGTAATTTTAGTTTAGCTCGTTCTAGAATGAAGCCATTCCACCATAATAGATTCGTTTTATTTGTGCGATACGAGTAGGTTGTGTGAATCAATGGAAAAATATTTTTGCTACTTTCAATTATCGGAGTATGATCTACATCGACGTCTTTGCATAGAAAGGCTTCTGAATAATCATTAAATAGCTATAAGTAGGTCTTGAAAATACGGAGCTCGCATAAGGTTATTTGAAACTTACAAAGTTGCTAGAATCATCTTCGTACTAGAAAATCAATTGCAATCTCGATGTAGCTAAAGATAGATAAAGAGAATTTCCGAAATTCGAAGTCCTCAATAAGTGTCGTTAAATGAATACGGACGGACGAGGTAAAAAAATATCGAAAAAATACTTTCTCGGACCGCATGTAACGTTCACGCCGAACGCAGGTGTTACTAATGTGTCTGACCTGTTTCATGGTGACGAAGGTGCTAATAAACGCTACTGAAATTTCCGTGTTTATCGGATATAGATTTTACCAGAAGTAATCGTTTTTTTATTAGAAAGAAAAAAGGTAGATTTTTGGATTTCAGACATGCCCATTTTCTCACCATGTTTTTTCCCCCCGTACAAGTACGAGTTTTAAGTGAGCACATAGACAGTAAATTTATTAGTGCACAGCCGGGAATCGAACTTACAGCTACAGTAGGACGCTGAAATCATTTGGACCACACTTCTATTATAAAATAATGCTAAAAGCTTTTATCTGGTTCAAGGTCTGATATAGGACTGTCCTAAACTATAACCATGATTTCACAGATATTCCACTATGAAAGATATGTAATTATTTATACTGAAACATTATAACTAGTCAGGGCAAAAACTTTTATTTTTTCTTTTTAATTATTTTGAATTTGGAACATGTATATTATTTTACAAATTCTACCTTCTACGAAGTGCGTATGGAGCCGTCGGTCATATTTCAGACACTTCTAACGCTTGGTATCAGGGGTATGTTCGTATATCGTACTATCAACAAAAACAACAACACTTCGTTTGTCGAAAACCATAAAAGATCGGGGCGGCCGAATGCCGTTAGAACTACAAAGGCTGTTAAAGCCCGAATTCGTCGAAACCCTATCCGCGAGAAATTAAGATTCCCGCTAGGCTTCTGTCGCGTGTTATAAAACGAGACCTGAAGCTTGGTGCCTATCGTCGATAGATAGGATATACTTTAATCAACCTTAACAATTAAAGAGATTGGATCGATTAAAACGATATTACCGATGAATTTTTTTTTTTAAAAAGGATCATGTTTTGACATCTCTCAACAATACACTTTTTATAATATTAGGTCCTTAAATATGAAATTGGCGTATTTCGTACTGGCCACTTTAATCACGATGTTCTCCTCTTTGGTAAAGAATTACAAATTCAAATTTGTACAGCTGTACAGCTATTAACTCATGTATTTGTGCTTCGATGACTGTCATTCATTTGTGTTTTTCTTCTTTTTTTTCTGTGTGCATCACTCATTTTACAAAATGGAAAACTTAAAGTATCGCATTATTTACGAGTACGAGTTCCGCCGTGGCACTAGTGCTGCGGAAACGACTCGAAGGGTGAATGATGTGTATGGCGGTCATGTTGCAAAAGAAAACACAGTTCGTTTTTGGTTCCAACGTTTTCGTTCTGGAAATTTCGACCTGCAGAACAAGCCCCGTGGACGGCCTGAGACCCAAGTTGATAATGAAGTATTGAAGGCTATTGTGGAAGCGGATCCATCGCAAACCACGTCCGAGTTAGCTGCAGGCTGCGGTGTTAGTGATAAAACTGTTTTATTCACTTGAAGCAAATTGGGAAGATTAAAAAGCTTGAAAGGTGGGTACCTCACGAATTGACTGAAGCAAACCGGCAAACGCGCAGTCGACTGCTGCGTTACATTACTGAACCGGCACAATAATGAAGGTATTGTTATCATTACCTGTGATGAAAAATGGATTTTTACGATAATCGGAAGCGTAATGGTAGGATCCTGGCCGGCCAGTCAAATCCTGCCCCAAGCGAAAATGAACACCAAAAAATTACTTGTAAGCGTTTGGTGGACTAGTGCCGGTATTGTTCATTGCAGTTTTTTCAAATCTGGCCAGACTATTACGGCTGATGTCTATTGTCAGCAATTGCAAACCATGATGGAAAAGCTAGCGGCTAAACAACCTAGGCTGGTCAATCGCTCGCCGCCACTGCTACTTCACGCTAACGCTAGACCACACACTGCACAACAGACGGCTACCAAATTAGAAGAGCTTACGGAGGATGTCTTAGACATTCCAATTGAAGCTCTTACTTAATACTCCCCGGACCTTGCTCAAACAGATAGCCATTTTTTTCGAAATTTGGACAACTTCTTGCAAGGGAAAAAATTTAACTCTGATGGGGCAGTCCAAATCGCCTTCACAGATTTTATTGATTCCCATCCGACTGGTTTTTTTAGTAAAGGGATCAATGAACTACCTATGAGATGGCAAAAGTGCATAGAAAACAATGGTTCCTACTTTGATTAATTAAATATATTATATTTAAAAATATTCGACGTTTTGTTCCTCCTTTCCAGCAGGATTCTGCACCACGTTACAAGGCATGAAGTACCAAAGCCTGGCCTTGCAATGAACGTTCCGGACTTTAAATGAACCATCTAGACCTCAACCCTTTATATCTCAAATTATGGTCAGTTTTAGCGGACATGGAATGCTTTAAACGACACGGCTACATTGAGTCTCTTAAAAAAATCCCATGGAAACAGTGCGTCAATCCAAAGATTCATGGTCAAACAGATTAAAGGTCTGTATAAAAGCCAATGGTGGCCATTTGGAATAGAATATTTTTTTATTTCATCCTGAGACTAATAAATATGTAGGTATAAATTTTTAAAACATTACTTTATTAAAAAAATGCATTTTCATTTTGTTTTTCACCAGATGTTTGTTTCAAGAAATTGAAACAAAGACTGCATTATGCATATAAACATTATATGCATATAGGAAATATCCATTACTAACGGCTTAGATTGGCTACTATGAGAATAAAAATGAATAACAAATGTCACGCTCAGACGCGTAGCATTATTCCAAGACTTCTCAATTTTGACTTTCGGCCGCCGTTAGTCTACCGTATACCCGTAACTGCAGAATTAATTTAAATGAAATCATCACAGTTTATTCTAGCGAGATGGTGGGTCGGGCGTTCAAGCGACAAGAAAGAGCCCGACTCATTTACAATTCCAATTAAGGACAATTCTCATTTACTTTATCTTGCAGCAGTAACAAATCAGTGTAGCCCTTTCAACTCAAATTATTTGAAACGAATATTTGCAATATTTCAAAGTTTGAGTTATAATTTAGATGATACATTCATGATGATTCATTTTAATTATATTATTTTTAGTCCAAAATTCGGCAAGCAGAATTTATTTAGAGTGGAATAAGGAATTAGAATTTATAATTATGAACGTATTCGATGTGTAATAGTATTTCACTATTACTAAGTAGTTAACCATGTTGTCTATTAATTAAAAATGAATCGCAAACTATTTTGCCAAGTGAAAAACCCGAAGACATAAACTTTTTAAGAAAGGTTATTATTATTATTATATAGTAACTCTATTAAAATAGAGAAAATAATTGGAAATATATTAATAATAAGGGGTTAATAATTAGGTTTTTATATCGAAAAAGTCTTATTGCAAAATGTTCCATATGTTAGTACAGATACCGGCAAACTTCTTGAGCATTAAGCAAGGGAGTGGGCGAAAGTTTGTATATCGTTAAAAAATAAAATACTACAAATAAAATATAGTTGACAAGAAATATTTATCCTTTTTGATATTTTTTTTTACTTTTACTAATAATAATATTTATAAGAATAAGCGAGATTGCTTAGTTATATTATATATCTATATAGTTGTGGGCATACTATCATATAAGTTGATAAACTAAGTAAATATTCAATGAATATGTTAATGGGATAGTTCAAAACATAATTCTTTGAAATATTTCAGTTCAGACGCCATAAAATAAATTAAAGAGCATTATTGGCCCATAACTATGAGCTATGTTATATCGCTTCGCCGCACTTAAGGGTTGGTTCATTTTGAATACTATCTGCTCACTTTGAATGATCCTTTTCCTCAATAAAATCCCAACATAAGTACCGTACTGTAATAATGATGTTCGTAAGAATGGACATCATAGATTCAATAAACTACATTAGACGCAAGAATCATAATAACACAAAAATATTTTTAATTTTTACCAGATATATCGCGTATACCACAAAGTATATCAAGTAAAATCCAGTTTTATTATTCTTTCAGCTCTATTGTTCCGAACTATTTGCTTGTTTGAAAATAAATTTTAGCAAAAATCCCTTTTATGCTAGTTTCACTTTAAGTGCCGTGTCAAAACTTGTTCTCCTAGCATTCCATGTTGATTTATGACTTTGATATGTCAATTCCCTGTCATCTCATATGATTTATAAGGTCATTTAGATACTACTCAATTCCGAAAAATCTTTTAAGAGTCGTAAAACAATATATTTTTATGAACTGTTTTAGTTTTTGTTTTAATGTGTGTCCATATCTAAACCGCGTCTGATTATTATTTGATAAGAGCTAAAACGATGGTTGATTAAGAATTAAAAAATCCTATAACGTAATTTTTTGTCTACCGTGGTACACATTCACATGTCACCGATGCTTTTTAAAGACTTCAACAGTTGGGTTTAAGCCCTGGAGGCTAGATCTGTAGCTTTCCACACAAAGCTAGTTATAAATTACTATGTATAATATGACGCCGCAATCTCTACGTCACTACTTCGTTATTAAAATTTGGAGATTATAAATGGAATTCGATTAAATTTACCTATAATTAGTGAAATTAGTGTAAAAATCCTATAACGTAATTTTTTGTCTACCGTGGTACACATTCACATGTCACCGATGCTTTTTAAAGACTTCAACAGTTGGGTTTAAGCCCTGGAGGCTAGATCTGTAGCTTTCCACACAAAGCTAGTTATAAATTACTATGTATAATATGACGCCGCAGTCTCTACGTCACTACTTCGTTATTAAAATTTGGAGATTATAAATGGAATTCGATTAAATTTACCTATAATTAGTGTAATTAGCTACTACCAACATATATATTAATTGTTACTCAATTAACCTTTGGATCAGCTTTTACATTTGTGTTTATATTTTTTCTTTAGGTTATTTTTATTTTTTTGTTAATTAATTATGCGCTTCTTGTACTTTACCCTCTGTAGGTGTTTCTTTTTTTATTGTTCCATATAAGGGTTGCCTGGAAGAAATCGCTTGTTAGCGATTAGGCCGCCCGTTGCCTAATAACTTATGTAACCGTTTTTTTTTAGTTTTTTTAGTATCTATGCATTTGTCTATTATGGTAACGAATTATAAATAAATAAAATAAATAACTGCCTATTATTTCTATATTAAGATCAATACTTGTTATATAAACAAGGTTTCTGACCCTACAAACTCTACGCGGCATTAAAATATAAATTGGAAAATATATAAATGTATATAAATAATCATAATAGAATGTTAACAATGAAATTTATGTTATGTAAACTCGTGAAAGATAACTTTAGCAAGCTTTGCGTATTTTTTAGATTTTATGCGCGGGGTTCACAAACATATCTTAGCAATATGATACTGTTGAGTACCTACTGTAAACATAAAGGAAAAATATGAGCCTGAAGCTAAACAGTATGTTCCATTAGTGTCATAAAAGGCAGAATTTTGGAATAACCGCGAGCCCGGCCCATATCCACGTGTGAAAATCCGCAGTAACATTTTATACGGGATCTAAATGTGAGCAGATGGCACAATGCGAATGGCTGGTAGTACGGCGTGGCCACAATCCGCCATTACATTTTATGCAAACACGAATGATTTCAGTACAATATCCGAAGCCAGCCTTTTACAATGTTTATGGAATAGTCGGGCATGAGCGACGCTGATTCAACCGTGAAACCGTGTTGTTGTATGACCGTTTTGCAAATTGAGTCAAGCAATATACGGGCGGAGGAGTTAAAAGTACTGTTATTTCGAGGGCTACTGATTTTAATATTTATAATATTAACGATAATCATTACGCATTTTCTAGTAAAACGTATAAGCAACGGCTACGTAGCTTGTTCTAAATAAAATATAATAATGTTATTCGTTTTGAATACAATCTTGTAGGTGGCTTGTGTATCATTAAACCAAAAAAGGTAGGCGTCGGGAGATCTTATTTCTTTAATTTTTCACCTTTTAACACACCCTTAAATATATAATTTTTAACATACCTATACATAAATAAAATATATACAGAAGGCTATCTTTAAACTTTAAAGTAATTCCTAGTTTCTGCTAATTTTAACTACACTAGAATCTGTCACGTACTGATCATTAATTGATCGTTGATAAGTAAAACTTTGCAGTGCACATAATGATTGAGCTTTAGTGACTTAACTTCAAAAAGCTTTTTGCTACAACCGTGTTTTCATAACGCGAAAAAGTTTAAAGTGCAACGTCACAAATACTCTGTATTTAGACATATTTTTCCTTGGGCACTGTAATCGAATGTCATATGCGGTCACAACGCGACAGAACTATTCACGGACTGCCAGCTGCCGCACTCCACGACCTGATTTATGTGCCAACATTGTCCAACTTTCTGCACCTTGTTTCTGTAGCACTTGTACATGACATCTTAAATATACGAACAGAGATAGGGGCACAAGTATTTTGTTTGAGTTCCAAAACTTCAACAGATACTTCTAATCTATTATTTTAAAACGTAAGATTTTTAAGTAAGTCCGTGTATTTTATATGACCAGACAGAAGCATAGCAGACGCACATACTCAACATTAAGTTAACTGTTAAAATTATAACTGTTTTACTAAACCGTTTCTGTGAAAACATTTAGTTTATAGCTAGGATCAAAGTCAAAGTCAAAAATCATTTATTCACATAGGTAACATAATGTACCGTTATGAACGTCAATAAAAAAGAAATATGTATTAAATGCTTCTAATTTTACATTTACTGCCAGTTCTCAAATAAAGGGCGTAGAACGGAAGAGAAGAACTGGCAATAAACTCTCCGCCACTCTTTTTAATCGCCAAGTTTTTTTTTTTTGGATCGCATGTCTAAAAAGCTTTTTAATCACTGACATTGTTCTTCATAAAAATAACAAAATTAAAATGTTGTAAAGTTTCACCACAAATCACAAACCCAACTGGCAATTGCACGTGAGATTGAATGCCCTTAAGTGCAGCTTAAGCCGGTAATAAAGTCACGGCTAGAAATTGAAGTAAGCGCTCAATTGAATATCGGAAAAGCAGTAATTTGTAAGACGTCAGAGTAACTTTGTCACATAGAACCGAGGTTACCAAGCGCAAGCGCTCATAAACTCATTAAAAGTAAGTTTCACGTGCGAATAGGATTAGACTTATCCATATAAAGGACAGTTTTAATCGAGAGCGCTTTACGAACCATTAAATTCCACGACTAGGTATAGCCGGCCTGGGACTGTTAAATGAAATTTTAGATACAGGGTTAAGCGTGGTAATCCCCAATATAATCTAATTGGTCCGAGTGATAAATATGTTAAGTAACTTTATATTTGTTTTGTATACGCATGAATATTACTAACGCTAATTTGTTTTAAGGGTATAAAGGCGTTTATAGTTTGTTTATCAGACCTTATTAGTTATGCACGTCAGCGTGCTGAGTTTGGAGGTCCTGACTTTGAGTTTTGAGCAGAAAATATTGGTATATAAATTCACAAACAACTGGAACAGAGGGAGAAAGTGTTTACCCATCTGAATAGAAAAGACACTGTTCCACTTCGGATCATGATAAAACGTCAATATTTATTGTTTTTGTTAATTGAGCTTTCTTTATGAACTATGAAGGTTTCGGTAATTATTTTTGTAAATGTTAATGAAATTCATATAGGCTTAATATGATATAAACGGAAAGCTTTGAGTTCGTAACATCCACTTTGACGGTCCTCGGAGGCAATTAATTGTCAATTACTGAACACTTCTCGTGTCCAGTATTAGCATAAGTACTTGCTTTGATCACACATAATTCCTTTCAAGTTCCTTCTAAATTGGACTGTACTGATTCGAAGGTTGTAATAAAATGGAATTTTCTTTGCGTCTTTATTGGTAAGTAATATATTATTAAACTTTGTTTGTTGTAACTATCGTATGTATACGCTCTTCCATAAGGCCATCTTTAATTAAAGGTTTTCCATGTAAATTGCATCAATCTGACAGTTTGTTAATTTATAAAGTCCTTTAACTAAAACATTTTTCATGTGTTATATTTAAGATATTTAACACAGTTTTGTCTAAATAAAATTACTTTTTTAAAACTTTAACATAAATTACTTAGCTAAGTAGGCGCTCTAGTAGACAACATACAATTTTAAACAAACATACAGAATTCTTGTAAATACTGGTTTACGAGAATTGTTTGAAAACATCACGTCATGCCAGCGGCCTGCAAACTTTCGTAACCAGATGCCGCATAGCGTGGCGGTAAAACTATGTTAAATTAAACGCGACTAATGTCAGCAGTATCAAACCACGCTAGTGTAGAACTCTACGTGATCACTACTTCTGAACAACTTCCTGTACAAGTTTCATATATATAAATTCATATAAAACTTACTTCGGTTTATCTCGACATCAGCCAATCACAATAGAACTGAAACGTTGAATACTCAACGAATGAATCAATGTGCTCATTACCCAACTAAACTTTATCAACGGAAAAGTAAACGTATGTAACGATCAGATTTTAAAAGAGCTGATAAAGCGATAAGAGCATTACAAAGTTGTCATTGAAAGCTAAATCACGGATGAAAGGTGCGCAGATGAGACAGCTCCATTTCGTCAACTTTTTGACGCTTCATTTTGCCTCAAACGATTTATCTAAGAGTAAAAAAATCATTCAGAATGAGAGAGGTTGTTAAGTAGTCAGTGAACATCGGCTTAAATGGGACTGTATAAAAGTCATCACCTTCTGCACCCAGCACCGCCTCTTTCATGTAGGGGGATTTCGTTCGTTCATTCACCTTAAATTGTCGTCATTGCGAAATGCGAAATAGAGCACACATGATAAAGAGTTTCCGATAAAGAGGAGCCATAAAAATTTTCAATATCCATTCAGTAGGGTAAGAACGAATTATACGCAAACCGAGTTGCTTTAATCCGGGTTAAGGATATTGATGATATACGCGCACAAAGAACATCAGACGATCTGTCCAATTTGTATTTATTATTTACAATAATCATATAGACTAAACTATGACCACATTCATAATGACTTTAAGAACTTTTAATCGTTATTATGACCATCTATGTACCTATATAAGATAGTTTTTTCTACTTAAAGTGTTGCAAAGGAGTGATCAAGAGTTCTCCAAGAATTATGTATCTTATGTATTTAATATTATATATTTTCTTTCATTCGTGTAGCACTGTAAGGACAGTGTTCTTTTTAATAAATGAGAAATCTTTATGAAGGTGTTACTTTTTGAAAGCTCCACATAATCACAATATAAAACAAATTAGTTGAATGTATCAGTCATAATTACCTCCTCTTTATTAATTTACAGTTTTAAATAATAGTATTAGGAAATGTATGATGGCATGCTCTGGTACTTTAGAACAATTATTTGCATGTGTTTTATGGAAGCACAGAAAGTAGTGAATAGATAATCCACACATCAAATATAAAATTGTCAACAAAAAGTTTTCCCTCGAAACGATCCTGACAGTCCGAAATACAAACTTCAATCCTTCGGGAAAACAGTCAACTCAACTGACTTATCATCCGAAAGCGAGTGCTTTCACAGCCGACAGCCCATGGGACGGATTCCTTTCCACTTGTTAACAAGCGAAATAGGTACAATTCAGGCTTTCAAATAGAGATTTAAATTAATAAAACACTTTTACGGCAAATAAATTTCTTAAATTCTTTAAAATAAAATATTTATATAATAGCTAGCGATAGACAACATTTTTGACATGTTTCATTATACCTAGTCCAGCCATAAATTCTGTTACAAATTAAAATGCATTTTTTAAATAAAGTAATGCAATATTATTAAAATTAATTACTACTTATATTTATTAAGGTCTCAGCAAAACATAAAAAAAATATTCTATACGAAGTTATGATTTAACGCAGGGTTTCCAAGGGTAATTACGCCACTTCCCCAAACATTATTTCAGAGACTCAATGTAGCCGTGTCGTTTAGAGCGGGCCATGTCCTCTAAAACTGATCATAATTTGAAGCCTAAAAGAGATAGGTCTGGGATAGATGAGGACCAGTCTTCAGCTGTCTTCATTAAGTCCGGAACGTTGGTTTCAAACCAGGCTTGGGTAGTTCGTGCCTTGTGACCAGGTGGAGAATCCTGCTGGAAAGTCCACGGTATATTTTTTAAAGTTTATTACTAAGAGGATTTACAACATGATCCAAGACTGTATCTTGTTGATACAGTTTCGCTGAAGTTTTCACTTCTTTTTAAAAAGAAAATTCATGGGTATATCTATATATTTCTGTGCTTTTCAAATTGTTTTGATTGATCCACTCTCTTTAATTTTAAAGATTGATTTAGGGTATGTCCTATATATCGACGATATGCAGGTCTTGTTTTATAATATACGACAGAGCCCTAGCGGGAATCTTCATATTTAACGATAAGATTTTTTGCTTCCTAATGGGGTTTTCGATGATTTCTGGCTTTAACAGCATTAACAGCCTTTGTAACAGCACGCGGCCGCCCCGATATTTTCTGGTCTTCGACAGACGAAGTGTTGTGGTATCTGTTGATAGTACGATATATGAACGTATGGCTGATACCAAACTTTTGAAGTGTCTGAAATATGACCGACGGCACTCAATCCTATTTTCTTTAACACCCCATTCTATATTGTAATTTGATAATGAACACGAAGTTTATAAAATAATATACGTGTTCCAATTTCAAAATATTTAAAAATTTGAAAAAGAAAAGTTTTTATGTAACACTATATATGTGAAGCAGTAGCGAAATTTTCCTTGGAAACAGTGCGCGAATCCATAGATTTGTGGCCAAACATATTAAAGGCCTGTATAAAAGCCAAAGGTGGCCTTTTCGAATATAATATTTTTTTCTGAGATTTTAATAAATATGTAGGTATATAGTATTGTCTTTTGTTAACATAGCTTTTACACATTAAGAAAGCACTTTTTAAACGGATTGAAGCTATGTATTATTATTATAAACTTATATTTATTTACATAATTTTAAATTTAAATTTTTTCCCGACGTTTTGCATACTTTACAGCGTGCGTAGTTTTGGTGACCATAATTTAAGAAATTATAAGTTTATAATCATAATACATAGCTTATAAA
Source organism: Pieris brassicae (assembly GCF_905147105.1). Lineage (NCBI taxonomy): Eukaryota > Metazoa > Arthropoda > Insecta > Lepidoptera > Pieridae > Pieris > Pieris brassicae. The sequence continues at coordinate 18,020,762 of NC_059666.1, read as the reverse complement.
ATTAGTTAAATATGATTATTTTAGGGATTGGCGTTCCACATTCAGATAGCTAGCGATCCGGCGTTTAATTTCACCGTTTAATGACATGCAGTGAGATATTATAATAGATGTCAACGAGTTCTACAATATTGTTGCATAATGAAATATGTTAAAATTCAAAATATTACCTTAGACATTTTAAAAACATTTCTGTATTCCTGTAACATAAATCTAGAGGCCTTAGAACTTTATGAGTAGTAAAACCACTTTATTATTGTCGATTTACGTAGCCTTGACATGCTAGCTCAGAAACTTATGTCCACACAAAGATTTTGAACATGCTAGGCTATGAATGAAAATAATGAATTGAAAAATAAATATTAGCATAGAATATGTATTTTTAAGATTTCTTTAAATAAATTGGTTATTTTGATATCATATAGTGATATTAAAAAAAACTAATAAGCATAGAGAAAATAGATCAGTTGTTATTGCAATGATACATCATTTATAGTTTTCATTTTATATGGAAATGTAAACATATTATTGTAATATCTTGGTATATTTTGAATTTGAGTGGCGAAATTGTTAACTTTATATTTATTTTACTTTACTTTAGTTTTGTCTGGATTAATTACTAATTATTATTTTAATTAATACAGTTTTGATGTGGTAGTGTGATGTTTTTAAAAGCCGTTAGTTATAGAAACATGAAAAGGCAATTTTATTTTTGGTTTTTGTTGTTTAACATGAAACGATTGAAAAATATGAAACATGTAAAGACGTGTTTAATAATATATAAAGTAACAGATCTTCCAACGAAGGGATGACAACAACGCCAAGCGGGAGTTCGAGTATTTCTACTAATCTACCGTTGAAACGGAATTGACGAAAGCTGGCTGAATAATTAATTACTGATGAATATCTACAGGGAATCTCGTTTTGAACAAGTTCTTATTTAATCAAGCTAGATTGATAATATTATATAATTATAGTGCTTACAAGTGATTTTTTATTTAATTTATTATTTTCAAACATGTGTTATAAATATGTTAAAAATAATAATGGTTTGTTTTTCTTTACATTACATGTGTATCATGAAACGGTTTCTACTAAATTAGGGAATAGGTTTTAACTAAATTACAACGCTTCGTTTCACACATATAACGCTCCGTGTCGACGTGCAATTTCAAATTTCATTTATATGATTTGATTACAATTTTATATAATAAAATCAAGGGGTTCTAAAAATAAATAAGAGGTTCTAAACTTTAAGTGTCACGCCTAGGGTTTATTGTAATCGACTGAGATCTGTATAAAAATATGAAGATTTCTTGAAAAACTCGCCCGGGCCACAAAAGTTTGTCTAGTCAGTAGGAATGAAAGGATAGATAGAGGATAAAAGGTTAGTTTTATTGCAAAGCCTTCGCCCTTGACTGGGTGTTAATGGGAATGAGATTCATAATTAGTATAATAATGCAAATCTATACATATAAAGGAAAGTCGTCTAGTTACACTATTTACAACCCAAGAACGGCTGAACTGATTAGGGTGAAATTGCTTAGACCCATGAGATGGACATATAATCTTTTATCTTGTTTCCGTGGGACGTGACTTAAATTCTGATATCACAAAACGCAACAAGAAAATCTAAAAAAAATATCAGTTAAAAATTTAGTCTAGCAAGAAGCTTCATTTGTAAAAAATGGTAAACGTAGGAAGGCCAGTAGTTGCACCCAACAAGCCACCAAAGATGGTATTTTAACAAATGCAAACAAACAGACTACAGAAAATAAATAAAGTATAAATGCCTCCAGATGTCATCTAAGTCCAGTAAAAAATGTTTTAATGCCACACGAAAATTTATAGGACAGTTTTCTGTCAATCGGTAATGTTAAAGGTAAGGTACGATAAGATATGATATACCTTCTACCGAATACAAGTAATGTATTATTACTTTCATACCAGTTGTAGTGGTGATTTGAGCTGATTTCTAATTAGGTTCACTTAAAACTATAAGGGTACCGTCCGCAAAGGTAAATTCATGTACTTAGTGTTGCTAAAGATTGCACTGTCTTTTAAGATTTGGAAAAGGGTTGGAACGACCACAGATCCTGGAGGAACGCCAAAATGTACAGATTTCAGTTGACTACTTTGATTGCCCATTTTTAACTTGACATCTTTCCGTCAAATAACTGGTAAACAAATTGAGTGCAATACTACAAACACCATTCAAATTTTGCCCAGTGATGCCCTTAATATTGAGACAGTATCGAATGCTTTCGCGAGGTCAAGAAACATACTATATATACTACTAACACGGCGTTAAAATAAAATAAAATGAGTATATCAGTAGCATAGATAAGATAAAATAAAAAGCGAATAAAACAGGAATTCATAAATAAAATATTTTTCTTAGAGGTACTGCCCTAGAGCACAATTTTCATTTGTTTCACAAAAGCGGTTAATGTAAATGGTTGCTCTTTAACATTTAGCTCGATTGCGTCTCACGACTAGCATTGTTCTTGCTTAACAGTACTCGTAGGAATAATGAGTATAATTTTTCAGGAGTTGTTATTTTTTAATTCGTGTGTTATAACAAGTTTATGTGACCATTTATTCTATCTATAACAACCAACCAACGTTCTTTATAAAAAAATTGAGCTTATCGAAATGTTTTCTTAGTTAAAAAGTGTCATTTGTCTCGTAAAGTTGGTCACATTCTTTTTTTTAAACTTAATTACCATATTCCCTTGCTAAAAATTTTTTATCTAGGGTAGCGTTATCCTTTTTTTTAAAGTAAACGTAATGAACCATCTCAAAACGACGTATTTAAATTTTACTTTACTTTAGCTGAATAAAAAACTTTACAATGGTTAAATATTAAAAAGAACATTGATAAGGCAATGCTATATATAAGGTATATAAGAAATAGTAAATGTATATGTGTAATAAAATGAGAAGATATTTCGATCTCGTTTGCCTCATTTCTTATGTAATGTAGCTTAGATAATCAAACAAAGCTAGAACTCAGGTAGTTCGTGGCAGAATTATAGCTAATCTCTCAGACAAGCACTTCGTGTAATTGTGATGACTGCTATTAGATGAATTACCCGTTTAATTATTCATTAGCTATATTTCGCACTTCAAGTCTGAATTAATTAGAGGTGCATTGGAGCGTTTAGAAGGATTACCGATTAATTATAACAATTTAATTAGATTAGTTTATGTGGCTAGATTATAGTTCATGAATATCATAATTTATGAAATCTAAACATAATAAAATATACAGTATAATCTCTTTAACTTGAACCTCAGGTCAAAGTCCTCAGTAAGTTGGATCGCGGTATTCGATTTATTTAGACTTTGTAACTCGAACAAAAATGTGATTTCCCTACGAAGTACTGATACATATTTGTACTCTATAACTCGGATTTTAAAATGGAGACTCTTTAAGTCGGAGTTTGTAAAATATAATGACGTCTTACTTGGAACTCCCCCAGAATATAGCAATTAAATCCAAAATGAATGTTCGGGTTCAGGGCTTCTAATCTATTGTTTTTGTGTCGTACACGTGGAATGAATACATTCATAAAACTTTCTATGTAACACAGCTGTGAGTGTTATGTTTCCTAGTCGACATAGGACACGAATACTTGTAGCGGAGTAGCTCATCAGTACTTATTTTGTACGTCAGTACATTAACAACAACATGAGTAAAAAGCGGAAAGTAAAGACTGACTCGACGTGAAAAAAGCGACATTATCAATGCTTACCGCATGTGGCATGAAAAAAAAGATGTCGCAGCTCAATACGTATTGCCAGCAAGCTATTTGTCTACAAATAACACTTAGATCTCTGTTAGTCGAAATTTCAGCAGTTAAATCAGATGTATCTCGAAGGTCTTAAGTCGAAAACTCCAGTTTTTTTACATTTTCCTTAACATACACATATATACATACACACTTTGAGTTATAGAGATTCCACTGTACTACTATCAAACGCACAACACAATCAATCAACAAACAAACAAACAAGACATACGTGTTGAATCTAGATCTATGTCCCTTTATAAGCCTTTTAAAGGAACGAAAAACTTTTGAAAACGGAAAAAATGTTTAGAACTGGCCAGTTAGAAACATTGCTAATAAAAACTTATTTTAATTTCAATTTTAGAACTCTTTGGTAACCTAATGTAGTATGTTGCATTAATATGTCATTTGTTTTTGTGAATTGGCGGCAAATCAAAAACTGTTGTTACACGTGAAAATGAACCTAATGCGAGAAAATTTTCGGTCTATGATTTGTTATGACTTTCGTTGTGGGCTCTCAACACTCAACAACAAAGCTATGATAGGCTGCGATTAGCATTTCTTAATGAAGACCCATCTCGTGCCACTATTTACAATCGGTTCAACGAGTTTATGCGTAGACCTAGCAATCTCAATGACTTTTGAATTGTTGCCTCCATGGCAATGGGCTTATCGTGTAGTCTTAGCATCAGTCAACGAAAGTCAATTCTGTTTTCCTATTACGAACGAATAGTTTAAAGTTTAGAAATTTAAAGTGGGCCAACCTATAAACACTTGACTGAAGACAGCCAGCAATAACTTGACTACCACAAACTCGTTCTGTGTCTGTTATTTCTACACAGTAATTAAGTCTAAAGTTACAACGTCTTTTATTGACATCGATTTTATTTATTGACGTCGATTTGTACCTGGTGAGAAGATGCCCAAAAGTTTTAATTATAAATCGATTTACATTCAGCCTCACAAAGACTCAGAGGTAACATATTACTAATGTAGATCGCCGTTTTGGTGACAAAGCAATCGACATCTGCAAGCTGCCAAGCAAGGTTTAAAACCCGAATTTTTGTAAGGCTTGTTGGATGTTTATCCAATACCTATAGTTTAAAATAAACCATTTTTACTTTTATATAGTATTATTTATATTCTTTATCTAGACTGTGTTTAATGTGTGGCATAAGTTCGTTATATCTATATTATACGTTATGTGCTTGAATAAAAATCACGATTATGATATTGCTCCGGCAGAGAATAAAAATAAATAAACATTCCTTAAGGAAATCGCCATTGAATTATTATTATAACCAAAGATGGAGTCCGTATATGATGTGATGCAGAAAATAATTACTTTTTCATAACTAGTCTCATAAAAACAGTCCCGTTTAAAAGCAGAATAGTTTCTAAATGCAAATTCAGTCAGTACATATTCAGTTCGTTGAATTGAATCTAAAAAGACATAAATAAAATGACCGTAGAACGTTAATTAAGGTCAACATTTACGTGAAGTTGTTCTTAAAATAAAATTCGATGCTGTAATTTTTTTTGTTTTTCTTGTAGTTGATTCTATATCTGAATCAAAATGAATTGGCTAATAGCTACTACATAAATACCAATTTAATATGGTACCAAAATAGACTAATGTTTTCAGTACCAATGAATCAAATAGTGATACTATGAATTTCAGGTAGAACGATTAGACACACACACACACAAAGTTTTTGTTTATGGTCTTATACACATTACACGTCATCGAATAAAGAGTATTGTTATGCCTGTACTTTAACTTTACAGCTACGCCATATTTTAAATCCATTCATTGTTACGTAATGATTTTCAGATAAATTGGTTTCGCGATAATATCGTATCGAAATATTTAAGGAGGAATTGGGGTCACGTCTTTTGGATTACGGCTTATTTCCAGCGTCTCTTTTTCTTCGTTTGACGCTAATCCTCCGGCCTTTCGGAGATCATCCTTTCGCCTTTGTTTCGTCGTCACCTCGCCTTGTTTGAAACTATGTTTACTAATTAGGGGATAGTAAAGCGGATCTATATCTATCTACTCTGTAGCAGTAACCATTTTATGCAATAACTGTTTGAAATAGTAAAGTTGGATTTCGGATATTCCATTTTTAAAATATAATTTTCGTTTTAAAATTGATATTAAGAAGAAGTAAAATTGAAAAAGAATATACATATATAGCTTTGAACTTCAACTGATTTCTTTGGCTTTGAACTGATTTCTTTATTCTGCCAGCATGGAATGCCCTGCTGGAAGTATATAATGTTTTAAGTACCAAATTCCCTATTTGAAACTCACATCAAAATGTAAGAAAACCAATAATATTATTTTCCTGAAAGTAGGACAACGGTAGATAAATGTTCCTTTAATGAGATTGTGATAACATTGTCTTTGGAATTTTAAGCAAATGTTTGAGTCGTTCAAATATCACGAGCTGATTACATAATATAGTTTAATTCTTAGGAGAATATTATTTTAAATAAAAGGGTTTTTACGTTGCGAAATACAAATTCAGTAAAGTCTGAAAATGTCGTTTATCATCAGGCGACTCCAGCTAAGCCACAAAAAGGGCTTTATTTGCATAAGACAATAGAAAATTTAAATACAACTTATCTTTCGTCTATTATATCTTCTCATTAGATTTTTAATTAATGATAATTAAACATTTACATACAAAGCCTGTGTTGAAAAAGAATTAGTTAATATATCAATTAATTATCTAATGTTACATATGTTATTGCATTATATCGCAATGGTTGGCATTGCGATATACCTATACCCTACTTTGTTTTACTGTTAAGAAACTTAAAAACGTCAGTAGGTATAGCAGTTCCAGAAATTAAACACATTCGTACTTACACCAAAGATACGCTTCTGACGCCTAGGCGAGGTTGCCAATTTTTGAATTTCGACGGCTGAATCTAAGAGCGGCAACGGCGCAAAATGATAAAGGACGAGTTAAGTTCGGTGGCAGTTGTTGTATGGATGTCGAAAAATATGGTAAATGAAACTCTTTGTTTGACACTCTCGCTCGAACGGTGTAGGAAATCTTCAGGAGGATACCTAAAAAGGCGACGGCCCGTGGTAAGCACAGGAGGCTGATGACCTATTTGAGTATTAGATTGACAAATGATCATGAAACAGATACATGCCTAGACTTAAAATCATATTTTCTATTCAGCATTTTCCTTAATAGGTAAACATAATGAATACACACTTTATTTTGTATGGATATACAATATAGGTAACATTATCTAAATATATAAAGAAATGAATTCCTATTTCCCTTGGTCACGGCATCACGCGTGAACGGCTGGACCGATTTCGCTATTTTTTTTTGTGTTTGTTATTGTCAGAAGAAGGTTCTTATGAAGGAAAAATAAGAATATTGCGCAGAAAATTAGAAAATATAATTAATAAATCCTAACTTTATTTTTTCAGCGCATAGCGCTTTTACAATTTAAGCTTTTTTGACGTTATGGTGATTGCCATAACATTGACAGAATGCGTGCTACATATATCGTCAAAGAGGATGTAAGAAAAATTAATGTCGTTAAAAACAAATGCGTCCATCGGAGTTAACGTTAATTGACAAAATACATATAAAATAATTACAGTCGCTAATTGTTTGTGGAATCTTGAAAATTTGCCTGGTCAGTTATATGCCGCGTGTTCCCGTGTCGGAATACCAACCAAACTATTTATACGCGCCAGAAAAATCAACAAATAATGTTGTATTACATAAAGCATTACACTTTGTTTCTGAAACATTTTTTTAGTTAATTATACCAATTCGAAATCAATATTCATAGTTAAGCCAGGACAACGTGAGTCGGGTCCGCTAGTTGGTAAATAAATTACATATTTTATTGGAATCGCCAGACAATTATATCTGTTATTTGGATCCTCAAATACCACCGGATTTATGATATGAATGATGTCAGAACAAAATAATATATAGAAATCACTTCACGTCTCGACTGTTTGAATACAGACGTAGGCTACGAGGATGGCGTTATTCAGTTGCACGATCGACACATACGTTACTATGGTGACGCGTGATTCGTCTTACCCTTCTCCTCTTATTCAATATTTATTTGCTATAATTTTCGGTATAACACAGTATAGTGGCAAGAGATATTAATTATGCCTGACACTACAAAAGCTGATTTCTTTGTAATGCAATTAACCGATACATATTAAATTTCCGCTTTGGATCCGAAATGTGAAATTTATTTACACTAGATTGAAGTGGAATAAACTTTAGCAAAACTTTGCGATAACTGAATCTTGAATGTTCCCTTAGTTAAATGAGTTTTGCGTAATTTTTATTTTTGTCTAAAATTGAACTTTGATTCTGCATTTCATGTTTAAATTTTATATTAAGCTTAACATGTCGCCTTTGTTTTGATAAATACGTGTAAAGGTCTTACACGAACCTCCAAAAATCCAGTGTGAACATAGCTGGTAACAGTAGTAGTAGCAGTAGTGTACAACTAGTTTCTTTGACATCGACAAAGTTATATCTTCACACGTGCATACACATACATACCTTCAAAATATATCTTTAACGTTAAATCATATTACTACACTTTGTAAAACAAACCTTCACCGCGCTACATTTATATATTTTTCACAAATAGAGTGATTCACCTGACCTACGTAATATATTTAAAAAAAAATATAATAAAAAAATAAATAATAATAATAAGCCTTTATATTTAAACCACAGATTCAAATTACGTCAAGTAGATTAGTCCCGATTCAGGTTTGTACAATAATATTGTTAATTAACAAACGTGGCTATAGTGCATGGACAGAGTCTGAAAGCCATAAGATTTGGGTGTTTTTTTTTTTGTAATAAAGAAGAAACTAAATAAAGCCCTTAAGCTATAAATCACATATAACTACAGATAACCACTACTATAGTGTGTCGTATATTAGAAAATACTGGCACTCCACCCTTATATGGCACTAGACCCTTTTGAGAGAAATCTACGATACAAAGCAAATGCAACTCTTTGATCTAGTTAGTAACGCTAAGATCCCGAATGGTTGCATTCCACAGTATTACATAATGTTGAAGGTAGCTAGACTATTCGTAATCGAACCAATTATAAATAAAACGCATCTACACTTTACTGATGAAAATAATTTAACAAATGACCAACAGTAAGTGTTTGAGAGTAAAATTCGTAGCCCAAACGCCTCTGAACCAAAATGCAATTAAAGCTCGACCAACGTGCTGCGAGGTTATGTGACAAGATAAGCTTGATGCAAATTTCAGTTAACACAGTTACAGATTTCCACATGGCCAAAATAGATTAATAAATTTACAGTGAATTTTACATGCATCATAGAAACTTATGCTTAAATGTTTATGCTGCTCTTATTATATGGCACTAGCTGATATACTCACAGTAACGTAGGGCGTGTACGTCATAGGAATATAATTCTGATAACTCGCGGTTATGCAAACTCCTAGACAATGAGCGATATGATATAACCACTTCAGAGTTTTAATTAGTGAATATGGAACTTATACTATTATATCGTTTAATTATATTAGGTATTAGCTTCAAAAACCCGTCAAACACTTCTCTATTCAAGATGGAGGCGCATCAGTCTCTACGACGTAACATACCAGTTACACGTAAACGTCAAGGTTTTTGCGTGTGAATAAACACTACATTAATTAAGCAACGTAAAAATACATTCTTTGAATCTAAAACTTTAAACATTAAATATTCAAAGGGGGAACGCTGCTTTTAATAATACATTTTCGTCTTAATTATAATCATTAAATTACTCAAATACACATATATTATTTTTCAATAAAAACAGTCTATGACGACATTAAACTCCACGGTAGTATTAGATGGATTAGACGGGTGAAGACATGTTATTTACTGGCTACGGTACTACAGCGTGGAGGTCGACGACTAATCTGTGATAATTGATGACAATGACAATTTTTCAAGTGACTGACGTATACAAATTAATGGGTTTAATTTAACGAATTTTGAAGTTTTATTCCAAAAAACTTTTTAAAGCCATGTTTTATACGGATTACTCTCAATAACATTTTATTAATAATACCAAATAGCCCATTACAAAACAGGTATGTAATCATTTAAGAGAATTGAAAAATCGCTGTGCGGCCACCTCAAATGGTTTATAAGGTACTTAAAAAGTAACATTTTGAAGCTGATTTTTACGAACTTGTGTGTGTGGAACTTTTTATGCTAATATGGATATGGATTCTGTACGTAACACATTTATTTACAGTTAAATTCTTTGAATAATATAATAATTTCGAATTAATTAAACGCTTAAAGCGATTTCTGCAAATGAAATTCCCAGCGTTAGTGTTACAATCATTAATTACGATTTCTCTTAGCTGCGTATCAGTTCAGCTCGCTTTGAATTTTCAAATTGCGCACTATCTACTTACTAATAAATACTCGGTCGGCTTGCAAACATAACATGCATTGTATTCTATACAATATAAGATTGTATAATGGTATATACTATATATTTTATATATTTTTACAATACATTTGATAACAATACGTTATAATAACTTATAGTTACATTCTATGAGAAATTTATGACATGTTATTATAATCTGCGTGCTGCTTTGTATTTTTATAGCTTATGTCCTCAACAACAACGTTGAAACTTTTAAAAGAAGTTCATGGATAAAACGTAAAAAAAAACTTCACTCTGAAATCTCAGACCATGAAGGTTGTGTGGCAATAAAGGATCAAAAAATCTCAAAAAAATCACACTACTATTACCTAAACGTGTTTTATTCAAATTTGTTGTAATAAATTATTGATTGATTAAAAACCTGTCTTGAACCCGGGACCGAACACATTGATTATATTCCTATACAGGCAAGTAAACCTACAGTATTAACTTGTATTTTAAAACTACAAATACAATAAGGCTATTTTAAGATATGGATAAGACATATTTTTACAAATACATAATATTGTATTAAAACACATTTCTAGTCCTCGTTTTTCGTTCCTCAGCCACCGAAAAAAAGCGCGCAATCTTAAAAATGTAGTAGGCCAATGTAGAATGTAGAAAAATGTAATCATTTAGGTAGTAATACCTTAGGTAGGTATAGTAATACCTTATTCAGTAAGAATATAGCTTTATTGATTTTAGGTATTCCATTATAATTTTCGAGATGGCAATTGAACTGAAGATTATGTGAACTAAATCTACACACACAATCTAGAGGACGGTTCATTTTAATTCGAAGTATATTTAAAGACATTAAAAATCAGTTACCGTAAAAACTAGATCAATAAAATACATGCTTAAGAAATACAAGAAAATATGGCAGCAAATTTTACACACATATATTACATAATGGAAAAAAATTGTGTAGTAGTAAAAAACACATATTATAGTGTATTGTACTTACACTGAATTTCCGCACTTAGACGCCCATTTTGTCCAATGTGCGCTAACTTCTGGGTAATGAAAAGCTGAGATGTGTCCTGGGCACTTAGGATTTCGGTTCGTTGGGAAGCCAGAGCCAAGCATTCCAGGACTACGTGCATGAAACAGCCTCTGCGCAAGGGGCTGTCTGTCATGCCAAGAACAAAGAGATTTTAATTAAGGATGCAGTGGCTCGTAATTGTTCCTATCATTATTTTGATATTAATTCTGTTGAGGTCTTAGAATGCGCTTTGTCACTAGCGGGATTACTATTGACAATGCCATTTCTGACTATCTGCGGGTCAACCTGTATCAGTCATGATGTAGCATTTAAATTAATATTTGTTCTTGGGTTTGTTCTTTACAAACAAATATTTTCTCTTTACAATATAGATTTCCGGCCACAAGCTCCTATTAAACTTTATGTGATTCTTAGCACGATTACGTATTTTAAAACAGGTCTACGCCCGGGGTTTGATCCCGATCCCTCGAGATCAGTAATGAATGAATGTTATCTAAGTCTTTAATTAAAAATATGGGCCTCATTATCTCTAGAATATCCTTATATTTCGTGGATAATGAAGTTTCGTCACCCTATTTAATTTTAATCTTACATAAACAGAATATGCTCAATATTAGTTACGATTTAATCAAGTTAATAACTATTCAGTATCACTGTATACGTGATTATTTGTGTTATATTCGCGTGGTTGAACTGCTTAACGACAATATGTATAAGGTTTCTTAAGAGAGAAGAGGATAGTACGCAGGTGTAGAAATAAGAAATTCAAATTCTATGGCGGGGCGTGGGCGTCTTTATCTTTTACTTTCCATCAGCCTGCTGACTCTGTAAATGTAAATCTATTTAAGATTTGACTCATTCGTATTATAGTACTTGAGTAAGTGAGGCACACCCACACAAGCCTAACAATAAACTTGAAGCAAAATACACATTATAACTAATTCTGAGCTAGAGTAGTCCAATTTGCTTATACTCTTACAATAGGCGTTTAAGAATCTTAATAGATATACATTATGATTACGAATCGATCAATCACGATTCTTATTGACTGAGTAACAAAGTTACTTCATAAATTACTTATTACAAAGGTTTGAACTTAGTGCTTATCGAACATGATCTTGTTAAAAATGATTGATGAGTAATCTGTGAGATTAATAAAATATAAAAAACCTTTAATGATTACGACAATGTTAAACACAATAATAAAAATAATAAAGGCACTTTAATTCCAAACTATACTAATTACAAAACAAATCGGTGTTGGCTTTGTTATTATAAATTTAGTCTACGTTAGTTGTTGTTATTTCCATTACTTCGTGTCTGCAGTATGGATCTCTTTAGGGTAAAGGCCTCCTGAACTTTCTATTCGGATCTGTTTTTGCTTCCTCCATCCTCCCTAGAAACCTTTACGATGTCTACTGGCCATCACTTTTTGGTCTGCCACGTTTCTTTTTCCTAGTGGGAACCTCCAGCGGGTGGTTGAACTTAGAGAATTGTCATTATTCGGACCAACAAGTGAACGAACAAACTTGCATAGACAAATAAATAATAACATATAAGTATAACTGTAATAAATAAAGCTGTAATATCAATGTAATAGATATTTCGATCATATACAGCTTAGTCATCGTCTCACAACAAAGGCTTTTGTGTCATACGTATTGTATAACATGTAGGTATATTGTAAATAGTTAATATATATATATATATATATATATATAATTTATATTTGACATATTGTAAATAAAGATTGCATTACTGTGTACGTTATTTTGATGACACATAGATTTTCAGATACTCTTACGCAAAATGTGTTTTGCATTTATTAAAATTATAGCTGTAATACTAATCTTATGTCTTAATTTTCTAATTCTAGGATTCCGGAGAAAATTAACCGTTTATATACTTTTGTATAATATATTCAAATTATAATTTCTAGAAGGTATATAAATAATTATAATATAAACATTTGTAGCTTTTTTTATTTCTTCATAAAAACTTAATCAAAACTTCTGATTTCTTAATTTCAAAATCATATTTCTCCACGCTAAAAAGCCGTGTGTTTGTCAGTACCGCCCTGAGAAACATTATCGCAAATTTCTATGTTTTTATGTTAAGTTCAAGACAGAGGAAAGAAACCATTTTAATATTAAAACACATTTGTTTAATTCGCTGTACAATTTTGAATTTACCTTCAAACATAACAAGTGAACACGTTATATACAGCTTGAGAAGGATTTAAATTATGATATGAAGTCGGGTTAATTTAAAAATGGAACAAGCTAATTAAAGTAAGTGTAAAGTAGTACAACTAAACAAACATTCCTTTCTCGCGTTGCAGCTTAAAAGACTGGTTATTTAAAAATCGAACGACCTAAATGTGGCCGTCTTACTGCGGAACACAAAAAGTGAATAAATAGCTTCAACATTATATGCGCCCCGCAAACTGTTCGCTGCCTCTTCCTAAGCGATTTTTCATGAGCTATACCGTGTTAATGTGTACAAACGCGCTTGGCTTCGACGGCATACTTTACTCTTTTACAGGAAATAAATTATGCTCAGGGATCCTGGGAGGAAAATACGCGTTGCAAAGAATTTCGCCACAGATAAGTTAATATTCACATTAAGTTCATCCTCGACTCGACAAATGTGATTAATTTTAGATCTTGCCGGTATTTTTGGAAGTATCTAAATGAGATTATTCTAGTATCATGACTCTTTGAATATTTTATTAGTGTTTTAGATTTTACCACATCTGTGGAGTACTAGCCAGAAATTTAAGTCCCTGAATGCGTACTTTTACGCATTTACGATTACGATTAAGAGTAAATTCAAACTAATATAACCTTAAAAAAAATTATTGCAATATTATGATTGTTGATAATAATGATAATATAATTCTATGTAAATAATGATACTTATTAGAAATCAAAATTAACATAAATATCGATTTACCGTATATGAAGCCAACTACTGATATAAACAACCGTATTAATTTATATTAATAAAAGCACAGATTGACACTCAAATCTATCTACTATTATAAACACGATATCATTTTATAGGTCATTTTAATTGACATAAATCACCAAGATAAAAAACGAGGTACACATACATTTTATCGGGGGGTTTTGATGTAACTTCTTATTTATTGTAACTTGTACATATTTAGTTTTCCACATTGCGTACTTTTTTATCAGAATAAAATATGATTCATATCTTGTATTGCCTATGTTTAACCCGAGATAATGAATGTTAATAATGCAGAAATATAAATTAAACAGTTTAAATTAGCAAATTCTCAACACGCAATATACATCGATCCGTTTAATCAATTTGATAAGTTTTTTCCGGTTACTCCATACACTAAGGTAAACAAGTGACCACAAGACCAGTCCAAGCCAGTTACATTGCATACGTGATTCAAGTCGCACATACGTTACGTTAATAAAATGAGAGGCATTACGATTTTGTTCATTGTACTCGTAACATGCATTTCTGCAAGTTACTGTAAGGATCTTATAGTGGGAACCAGCTTCAACGCAAGACTTCTTTGGCAAGAGAAGGCTGAATACAATTCCATACCTCTCAAAAAGAGGGTCAAGGAGGTGTTCTTCTCGGATCCAGGGCAACAGATTATTAAGGTTATTTTTTATATAAATAAATATGATGTCATGATACACATGTTTCGTAATATTTTAAGACGGCGTACTATTATTTATTAAGCAGAATTTGCTAGTTAGTACTACTACTTAACATTTCAAAATTAATAGTTGTAATGCGCACATAGATAGAACGTCCATTGGTGCAGAGCCAGAGATCGAACCTACGACCTCAGTGATGAGAGTCGCACTCTGAAGCCATTTGGCCAACACTGCTCAATATTCTTCCAACTGCAATAATATTTAATAAATAGTTTCTACCTGTCGGGAGTTACAACTGCCGTTACAATACTACTACGGAACCGTTTCATATTCATCATTCATCACTTGCGATACATCTTGAAGCATACATATCATGGTATCTTTCTGCATCTATTAAACAGATTAGGAAGACACTCCTTAATTTGAATTTTACCCATAATCAATAAAATCTAATGCGCGAAAACATATTTACAAATTTAAGTTTTTTAAAATTTTGTCCCCAATTTCGATACAAACTCTCTTAAGTGCTTGCTAGGTATCTACCGAAAATCTTTCCGTGAACAGTTTTCACGGTTTATATTCAATGCAAAATGAAAATTATCAATTACTTGATTATATACATTCGATTACTCAATTTGATGTTAATTTAATTATAAAGCAACAGAGGCTAAAGTAAACCTTTTTGTTAGATTCTATAATATTGGCGTAATTCGATTCAAAAGAAGGTCCTCACTTTGTTTACCCACCAACGCCAGATATAGATAGCGGTCTGTATAACCTCGGAACTACTTGCCCTACTTGCGAATAATTATAACTAAAGTCCGTAAAAACAAAGCAAGTTATGTGAAATGTTCTCATTGTGTGTTTATCCGTTTGTGAGTCTTATATATTAAACTTTGTTTCATATACAAATATCAGTTGACTATATCTATATCGTCTACTTAATCGTAATTGATTCAAAGTGCTTGTATGCTTTAGCGTGAAGAAAAATTATATAGAAGATTAGCGCTACTAACTACTATTTTATGATTAAGGAACTTGAATGCAATATTAAATCATAGAATTTTTTCGCGCATGCGTTAAAGTTTTAACTATTTTAAATACTAAATCGTCACACAACAGCCATGCAAAGATAAAGATTTAGAATAAAATGTCAGTTTAACATTTCAATATAAATCTGTATAAACTATAGAGTGGGCAATGATTTGTAATATGATTAAAGTGATATGTGAAAGTTAACAAAATATAATTCATCATATTATCGTGTTGTAATTATATTCGTACTTCCTTATAAGAAGGTATATTTTTGTATACCATTCGGAGTAAATAATCCTATTTTTAATGGAATATATTTTGGTAATTTTATGTATATTATATTCCTTATATAACATTAATTACCTTTTTTCAATTTATTTTCAACTACACAAGACCTTCACAGCAGACCATTCCTTTCATTCATAGATTGTTCTGGTATTTAAAGTACGCCTTGTTTATAGCAAGAACAAATGAACTGTACATAGCATACAGCAAATTTTTCATAGTCATCATATGAATGAGCATGACAAATACCGCGGCATTTTATTGGAATAATTAAAGTAAAATGTAATTTCAAATTGTTGTGTGGTTCTCAAATGTTTGTCATCTGCCTCAACAAACATCAGGTATAATTAATGTTAGTGGATTTATATAAATGCACATTTTAAAAATGGCATTGCAATCGTCCCGAACATCAAATTCACCTAATCGTCGGAACACACGGAAATCTTAATTACTCAAGTCTCGACTTTGGATATTAGCTTTAGCCTGTATAGTATGGTCACTTACTTGCCTGTAAACAATTAAAACATACAAAAATGAGCCTATGTCCCGTTGGCTTTAATGAATTGTGTAAATTTGGTTACTCCTAAGAAAGGCTCAAGTGATACAATTGTTGTAAATGAAATGTAGCGTGGGTGAAACTGTTCAAGCAGTTAAGACTGACCTCACAACAACATTGAACTGTGGGACACGTAATCTCTGTTTAGTTACATGATATAATCTACGGATTAATCATTGCACATACCTATCCATCTAGATACCCAACAAAGGGGCCCTAACGAGTTTGTCTGCTTGTGCTTGTAATACTTTACGTGATAGTAATAATAATAATGGCTACCTTAGGACGTTAAACTTAGCTTATTGTAAAGCATTTTTTTTAAAAACTAATATCTAAAACAGGAATATACTTACATCTAGCAAAGGTTTTAGAGCATACCTTTCTCCTTATTTATTTTCATCTAAGTTAATACTTAGTAGTATTTGCCACATTAATTTTAAATTAAATTTCGGTTTCAGGGCATCATAGCACGGGATTTGGATCATACCGACGCCAGTGCGACGGTCACTGCAGGAGGAGTGGGACAATCGTACGCCAACATAAGATTGAAGAGTGAACGAGGTTCGGGTCTAAATTATCAAATCGAAATTTACGTCTAAATTTATACTTATACAAACTGTCTTCAAATTAAGATCATAAAACCAAAGTTATAGACAAAGACATGAATTTCGAATACAATTGAGATTGACGCTTTGCAGACTTTTTTATTTTATGAACTTTTGTCTCCCTTATTTTAACGTGGTAATGGTTATTCGTGATTACGAAGATTATTACATGCTTCAGGATATTGTATTGTATAGAAACTAATTAAGGTAAATAAAAATGCCACTATCTAATATCCTTTGATGCATAGCAGGGTATCAAACTTATGACATTAGGGATGAGAAACCAAAAGGCCAATGCTGCTCTTCCAAATAAAGATATAAATAACGAAATTTAGGTATGTAATATAAACTTGCCGAGAAGAAACGGGAAAAATTGTTTCAAGCGTCAAAGTAACACTCTGTCCATTGTGAGATAACTGAAAAATTTAATTTGCCTGTTTCTAACATTCAAAGTACTCTTAGATTTTCTTTTAATTTGGCATTCTTTACTTTCTAAAAGATTGATTCCAATTTTAACGTTAAGATCACAAACAGAAGTTTGTCACAAAAATTACGTACTTTTGATTGAGAAAATATGAGCTCAAAGTTTACTTAAAACCATTTTTTTTTCATTTGATGCGTATCTTTATGAATTACGATGACTGTGCTTACTATATGATTGACTCTGCACTTATCAAATAATTATAACATACACAAATTCTACCATTTGCGGTATATTCATAATGCAAACAATACTGGGAAGTTCCCTCAGACTATTAGCATTACAAAGTGAACACCTAGGTTGAATCCAATGATCAAGTTTACCTTGCACTAGTAAACGTTTCTACAAACAAGTGGTAACCTCAAAAGAGCAATTTATTTTACTTACATAAAATGTACTACATGTCCAGGACATTATATAAACATACAGAATTAAAAAAAGTTTTTTAGTGTTTTTTTTTTCTTTATGTATATCTAAAGAACAGTACAGATTTGCTTCAACCGCCTTGTATTCTAACTGCCAGTAGAGTTATTTCCACATGAATACCACTTTGGGGCATTCATAGAAGGTGTTCAATATGCTTAAAGGCTTACAACATACTCTAACTTGTGCTTCAAACAGAAAATGCGGTAATTTAATATTAAGGTGTATAAATATTCTTTATACCGATATGATGAGCCAGACGAATTCTACAAAAACCTAAACTTGCCTAATAATAAATATCGATCAAGGCATTATTTATAGGCACGTTGGTTGGTAATGAGCTTTTTCGATTTTATGGATTTTAGTCATCAGGGTTTTCCCACGTTGCTAAGCTTCAGATCCTGCAATATATTCATGGCTCTAATGACTGAATTAAAGATCAGAAATGAGAGTCGTGCACGTTAATTATAAAAACATAATCTAAGTAATATAATTAAACAACTGTCAACGTGGAACTTTGTTGTTATCGTTAAAAATAAGAAGAGATTTTAATAATGTTCAATGGCACCCTCAATTTAAATGCAAATCCACACCCACAAAACGACCTCGTCATGTATAAAACTTGGCTTGAAAGACAATTACGAGGACCCAACTTCCTGTTAGGGACAACAGGAAAATGTGTGAATAATGACAATGACAAGATCAACCTGATTCGAAAAGATTGTATGATGGTACCTGTAACGATATATTTAGCGTTAAAATAATTGTATTAACAAAAGCAGATAAATGTTACGATTTGTGTACTAAAATAATTGGTAGAATTAATATGAGGTGGCCTTAAAACTATTTATGACACTTTCGATTAATCTGACTTTAATGATCTTAATAATAATTAACAGAAGTTAAAGTTATGTTTACAAAGAAGCTGTTGTTCATAATAAATTCAATAGAATGTTTTGCCTTTCTTGTTATTCTTACCCTAAGGATGTCTACCCATGTTATCATGAATAAACTTGAAGCAAACAAACCCACCTACTACAATAATAATTATTACAGAAAAAATTTGATTTAGTGTAATAACATAATAAATTATGAAAGTATTTATGACTTTTTCTGAAAAACATTATATTTTGCAATTTAAGATAAGGCTCGATTACAGTTTGAGAATTATTAGGAAATGGAAACATTAGAAACTAAAACAAGTGAAGTTTTGTGGCGCAAATTTGATAGGCAAATAAATGATCGTAATTGAATTATGTTGAACGCAAAGCAATTTTATTTCTCTGAAAATCGAGCACAGGACCGCGTAAACCTTACAATATTAGTGGTACGTTACGGATAAAAAAATGGTTTTATTTATCAAACTACACAGGAAGGGAATGAAAAAAATCAATATAATATTTTAATATCACTATATATTCGAAACTAAAAGTCAATTGAAGCCCGCCGCTCTAATTTGTTGTATGCGCAGGTATATGAATCCCAAGCACTTGTACAGATATATGTATGTATTCAATTCAAATATATGAAGAGCACCTGCGTACTAAGAACATATTACGCTCACATGAACCGCCAGTTAGAGTTACACAAAAGTGGTTAGTAATTTTATTGCAAATACAATGACATATACAATTTCGTAAATAGGACTATTAAGACGTGATATGTATATCATTTTATATTTTTAAATATATAGTATAGCACAATACCAGTTTATTCATACGTATAAAAGTTGACAAATAAAAAATATAAATATAATTCATTATAGTCAGGATAGCAATCGGTAGGATAGGATAGGATAGCTATAGAAAGTAGTAGTAGTATATATACGCTATAAGTAGGTACAACTTAGTAGTATAATCAAATGTTAATAATTTATTTACTATATTATATTAAGCCCAACGAAATTAAATTTATAAAGAGTTTTAAAGATCTTTTCAGAAAAACAATACATTAATAAATTACCTAACATTTAATGGTAATAAATACGAGAATAATGAACTATCGGCCTATTTGCAGCACATTATTTAAATATTGTGTAATTAAATATAACCTAATAGGATATTTGTATACTTTCTTCAAACAATAGCATTAGCAATAACTCTTCTTATATATTAAACTATAGAGCCTTTGTCCCTCGTCTGTGACAGAAAGCCTCTTCGATTGATGACTACTATTTGCACGGATCTTGAACTCTTCGAATGACTTTCAAGTTTACCCTTAGTGACAGTGATTTGGATGTAATTTAGAAGTTTTATCTGGTACTTTATTATTTAAAATGTTTCTTTTTAGTATTGTAACGAACGCGATTTTCGTATTCCTGGTGGAATAGAAACATGCTCATATTGAAGGAAATATTTACGAAAAACCAATGTGCGATACAAGCGATTTATTTATTTAGATAAATTTGTATATTTTGGGAAAGATTAAACTTAGAAAACACTTTTTAAACGGATTGAAGCTATGTATTATTATTATAAACTTATAATTATTTTCACCGTGACCACGCACGCTGCACGCGAAACGTCGGAAAATTTAAAATTTAAAATTATGTAAATAATTATAAGTTTGTAATAATAATACATAGCTTCAATCCGTTTAAAAAGTGTTTTCTTAATGTGTACAAACTATGTTAACAAAAAAAACAATACTATAAAGATTAAACTTTTAAAAGTATTTTTACTGAAAGCAATTAAAACTTTTTAAAGTGAAACTTTTTTATCGGCGTTGTAAAAAAATACCGTCACATTTTTCCATTACGCGCTATCTTTTTCTTATTCCTACCATGGTTGATTCGATGAGATTCGAAGCCATTAATAACAAAAATATATAATTACGATAGCAATGATGATAATAAATCTATTAAAATTCTGTAATAATCTTAGTAGTATTATGGTAAAATGAAATAATTGTATTATTTGTAATGGTATATGGTAAAATGAAATGATAGTCAAAGTCAAAGTTAACCTATGCCGTACATTAAACATTAAAATAAATATAAAGAGTTCTTAAAACCTTCGCTGAAATGTCTAAATCCATTCTTATTTTATACAAAAAGGTTCGGGTAACAGCTGGTTGTATAAATTGCTAAAAACGAACGCCATCTTTACTTATTATTGCTTCCTGCAAAACATTATCACGTAAGTGTTATAAATATCATATATTTCTAATTAATTAAGACACAGTTTTCTTTAATAAATAATATATATAATATTGATTCTTTCGTTAATTACAATAAATCTAATTATGGCTGATAAACCAAGAACTGAAACGGATTACACTTTAATGTGTGAATAATATTATATAGTACTTTTTGTATATTCCTTTTTTAATGCAACCACATCAAAGAGGCCCAAAGACCTCAAACAGTGGTTATG
This sequence comes from Pieris brassicae, assembly GCF_905147105.1. Lineage (NCBI taxonomy): Eukaryota > Metazoa > Arthropoda > Insecta > Lepidoptera > Pieridae > Pieris > Pieris brassicae. Next base: position 17,999,072 of record NC_059666.1, on the reverse strand, counting down.
CCACTATTCATTTAATGCGTACTAATAAGTTTACAAACGCGGTATAATTACTATTTGCGGTTTTCGCTCGAAAATTATACTGATATACAATAGAAGCATGTGATAATTTTTGCCTCGCACGTCATTACAAATTTCATAGGCGACAATTCAATTACTAAACATTCTAGTTGGGATATATGTATATGAATGTGATTGTCACAGATTTCTGCATGTTTTTAATCAATAGGCAATTAGTTATCCCAGCCTTCTAGGCCTGAGACTCGTCGATAAAGACACCGCGCGAGTTACCCCAGATTTGAGAAGCTTGCTAAACCACTAACAATGCTTTGTAGAAGATGTCCGTTGATCTACAACGTTCGAACCAAGAATGTTCGTATTAACTACAATTCTATACTGCAATTTCTTAATGGTCTAGAAAAATTTTCATTATAGTAGTCTTGATTATTACATTTTTCTTATATAGGAAGAAACCATAGAAAGATTACGAAGTATAAAGTATTATAACGAAAAAAGTTAACTATGAGCTTAGTGGAATTATAAACTAATCAATATTTCATTAAAATCAACTCGAAGGGAAACTGTAAAATAGCATTTGAATTTAAGTCGCATTAAAAGTTTGTGTGGGCAGAGTTCGTAGCACAATGGGGTGCTGGAAAAATTCTAATTACTTTAGCGAGTTGGGCTGGAATTTCAGAAAGTTTCATTCGTTTGGCGACTCAGCCGGTCTTAACTCCAATAATAAATTTTGCATCAAGCTGATATCAGTAACAGCGTTCAAACCCTTCTTCAATACATTTGATTAATTTGCAAAGTTTTCATTTTTTTCTCTTAATCCGTAATACTTTTCCGAACAATAATTAAGTATATTCATTCATGATTCAGTTACTTTTCTGTTATCAATTTTTAATGTTTTTTCGAACAGCCTCTTAAGAAATTGTAAATTACTGTCTGGAAAAATTGAAATAAATGAACCTGTGAAGTTAAATTTATTCAACACATATATTATAACTAATTTAAAAGTAGTTGTAATAAGAGCATATTCTAGTTTCTGTAATGCGTGCCTTCAATACTCATTCAAAATAACTTAAGACTTAATGTTAATGAACCCAACATCGCACGCTTAAGTATCCTATTACTGTGATGTCATCATAAAAAATGTTATTATTGTATTTTTGCTTATCATGTAATAATGTAGATTGTAGATGGTCAATATCATATAGCTATTAAAGTATAGATAGATGTATTGCTACAAATAATGAAGTTGAAGTTCAGCAAGTGCCCCGGGCAGCCGTGAAGTGTTGGCAATTTGATACAGCCGGCACCGCTTGTTGCCGTCGTTTTTCTCAACGCTTTGTTCGAAAAATGTACGCCTCGAGTGCCTTTCATAGTGTTATTATATTCCGTCAATTTTCTCTGTATTATCGCCTTACAAACGATATTATGAAATTGGACTTGTTAGGTTTCGATTAAATTAGGCGATTAGTTCACGAAGGAAAATGACGTGATAAATAAAGTTCTTTCATATAGCCGAAATAATTAAAATTTAATTTTCCGTTCTAAGTCGTTAATAACAATTGAAAGTATAAATTATTAGGGAAATAAAATAAAGTTTCTATATTTAAATGGATAAGGAAAATATTATGTTACTTCCCCGGGCGATATTATTAAATTACTCATAAGAAGGAAAACTTAAAAAGTAAAATCCCTGTTAATAACGTACTTGATTAGGTTTTTTATAAGTCACGGTTAAAAATACCGAGTCTAATACTGATCCCAGCTTATGAAATATAACGAATGTAAGCATAACTGAAATACCCGATGTCCTTATGCACTTGGCATTCTAGGCTAAAATCAACACATTTGCAACTCTATTCTTGTTTGTCTGAATACAAGAGACCAAAGTACTGAACAAAGCACCAAATAGCTTGTTTTACAGATGAATTGATGCTCTGTGAAGTGTTAGGGTGAAGTCCCAGCAGGCTGGAAAAACAGCGTACGTGATGAATGCGGACGTGTGGTGTACGTGAATTAAAATCTCAACAATACGTGAGGGGTGAAGCAGGTGGACTGTGTTTATAACCATAACACGAGTACATAGTACTTTTGAACCGTTTTCATCTTGCGCACGCTGGTCGGCGTAATTTATTACCTATTGTGCGAATATTTCATTTATCACGGTGAATTCAATTTACAGGACAATTAATCATTCCTTAGTACCCACTGGTCAACGGTATCGGGCATGTTTAATACGAATACGGATGTATTAGATGCATATACTAAGCTGCTAATTTGGTAATCAACAATTGTATTCATTAAGGGTCATATTTACAGACCCTTTCTGAGTTTTGTTACACGAAAAGATTTATTCATAATTAAAGACAAGACAATAATAACAACTCCTTATAGAAAAGCCAACCATTTATTCCTCATTTGATTTAAGTAACTTTTTAAATTTGAACAAAATGTGGTTATCGTAAATACAACAACAATATAACAAACCTATATAGGCAATTTTAATGTCTGTGGCTATTAATATACGTTAATCTCGCTAACATTAAGAGGGATATGGCGTGTAGAGCTCTCTGTATAAAAAATTACGAACTCAACGAATTCATTTAAAAACATTCTAACGATTTCTCATAGGATTTCTCATTTGACGGATTAAAGGATAAAAGTTCAATACAATAATGTTTCATTAGGATATATTTGCACTCGTTATTAATTTAGTATGTGAAAACTGCTATAATTTACATTTAAATTGCATATCATGCATTATATAGGCCAATTGTAATATGCAAGAAATAATTAACGTTACTAACGATTATTTTGTTAGGCAATAAAACTTTAAAGACCTAACCCCTAATAACCGCATTGAAACAAAATAAACCAGTGGCAAGTTATGTAACCTACAATAAGTAAGGTTACATATGATATATATTATACATGTATATACGTAGTCCACCCATAAGTTCTGTTAGAAATGAAAATGCATTTATCAATGAAGTAATGTGATATTATTTAAATGTATACCTACATATTTATTTAAGTCTTAGGAAAAATAAAAAAAATATATTTGAAATGCCAACCTTTGGCTTTTACATAGGCCCATAACCTGTTTGGCCATGAATCTATGGATTTACGCACTGTTTCCATGGGAAATTTCGTCACTGCTTGCTGCTCCAAAGATTTTTAAGACATTCAATGTCGCCGTGTCGTTTAGAGCAGGTCATGTTCTTAAAACTGACCATAATTTGAAGTCTAAAGGGATGATCTCTGGGCTAGATTAGGGTCAGTCTTCAGCTCTTATAGAGTCTGGAGTGCCTTGTGACCAGATGCAGAATCACCCCAGAAAGTCCGTGATGCCATTATCCAAGACATTTACACTTTGGCTGAAGTTTACACTCCTTTTTCACAATAATGTAGTTTTGTGACTCATGCCTCACCAAATCATCACTGACGCAGGATGATGACCAAGATGAACCTTTCCGACTACTTGAGCAGCTTCTTTAGAACTGTGAGCATACACTTTATTACTTTGCTTATGTTTTTCAATTGTGTTTTCTTTTCTTTTAAGAGGATATTTCTGTGCTTTTTACGCCTGTGAGAATCGCGACACAAGGCGTTATGATCAATCCACTCTCTTTAATTGTAAAGATTGATTTAGGGCATGTCTCTGTATATTGACGATAAGCACCGAGCAGATCTTGCGCTTAATACGCGACAGAGTCCTAGCGCGAATCTTCATTTCTCGCGATAAGATTTATTGCATCCTAATCGACGAATTATGGCTTTAGCGGCATTGACAACCTTTGTGGTTCTAACACAACGCGGCCACCACGATCTTTTCTGGTCTACGACAGACGTTGTATCTGTTAATAGTATGATATACGAACATACGGCTAATACCAAGCTTTTGAAGTGTCTGGAATATAACCGACGGCTCCATACCCACTTTGTGCAAGGCGATCACTGCAATCCTATTTTCTTTAACACCCCATTCCATATTTTAATTTGATAATGAACACGAAAAAATGTGTGAAATGGCGCAAAATTGTAAAAACTTTTTAAAATAATATACAAGTTCTAAATTCAAAATAATTAAAAAGTTGAAAATAAATAAAAGTTTTTATATAACAGTGTTTATGGATAGACTAGTTATATTTATATATCTTATTTAATTATTAGAACCGTAAACCAAATGTTAGCAATAATCGCGTACTTTAAGTCAAAATGAGGCCTTTAGTTTTTCCCACTCTCATAAAATTGTAAATAAATATTCTTATTTCCGATAATATCCAATAGTGCCTTAGATTTAAGAACCCTCAGTAGGGTTAGCTTAGCCAAGGTAGTTTAGCAACCCCACTTCCCCTAATTTTATGTTAGTTATAAGCTCATATTTAAAACGAGTAAAGCCAGTTGACACCCAGCTTCATACAAAGGAGTTTTATTTCATATACATTTGACCACTCCTGCAATAACCGCCACTGAACTTAACTGGCGCTACAACCTTTTTTTAGGTCTGGGTCTATTTCATGATCATTTGTCAATCAAATACTCAAGTATGTCATCAGCCTTCTCTGCTTGAAACGGGCCGTCGTCTTTTTAGATTTCCTCAATATATTTTTTTACACCGTTCGAGCGAATGTAAATAAGCAAACAGACAGAAAGTTCATTGGTGCACAGCCGGGGCTTGATCCTACGACCGCAAGGATAAGAGTACCACGCTGAAGCTACTAGGCCAACGCTGCAATTTTAATCGCATTTTTAGAACTTTAAATGGTTGTGCTACTTATGATATAGATAAAATATGTCTCGTTGTAAACAACGTCGACTATTTTTTATTCGGCGAATTATGGTCTGAATATTGTGAATTATAGTGACGAATACTGATCTACTGATTCACTGGAAAAATTTAACATATATTTAATAAAAGTTTTTATAAACAATAATATATGAATTTTTTTAAGCATATCTAACACTTTTCCATATTAATTGGACCTGTTTCTAAAAATAATCGTTTACTATGTACAGTTTAAGTGCTAAATTTGGATATATTTTTTGACTGATAAGGGTCAAGTAAAGGAGTTTATAAATATCAATTGTATTCAGCCGAAACACTTTTCGTGATTTTTATATAAAATGTCTAGTGCAATTTAAAAACGATGTCGATTATTTCCCTAATTCCCTAATCAAAAATTTTTATTACAAAGGGTTTAAGGGATTACAAGTTGGTTATTAGTAGCTTATTTTCAATTTTAATATAAATCTTTGCCCATGTTACCGAATATTTCTATAAGTGAGTGTAAAGTGTGTTAATAAATAAGTATTTGAATTAAAAAATTACAAAAAAAATATCATGCATATGTAAAGTCTATTTAATTGCAATTATTCTAAAAGCTCAAATGTTCTTCTGAATAATAAAATTGTTGTTAGCTATCTAAAATCACATGGGATTTACGAAAAGCGGTTCTTTAGTAGTTAATAAACCAACAATTTGTCTTCACGTTGGATACTATCCAACGAGATTTTGCCAACTTTTTTTCATCTATTATTTTTTGTTTATTATATTGTGAGAAAAATCCAATTATAAAGAATATTGGATACTTATTCAAAATCCGATGCGACAATGGTGACATATAAGTTATTGAGTTATTATTTAATCTACACAATATATATTTTAAAATACATTTTATTCAAAAATTATAAAAGCGATTAAATTTGAAAATTCTTGAAGTTAATAATGAAGTAGACGTATTTTGTTTCGTGTAAGTAATATAATAATAAGCCTTGACTCATCTTGTAATTATGACTATAAGTATAATATATAATAATGTAAACGGTACGATAAAAAAATTAATAACATAGGCAAATCAAGTTATTTGGTGAAAGTATTTACAATTTTAAGGCTTTGTATCTTGTACTCTTTTGAGCCTTTAAACATAAACATAAATATAAAATATTAATTTTATATTAATAATTAATTATTACTTTGTAGGTAAAGAAAATTGTAAATATTGTTTAATGGTAAGTTTTATTAACGCAATACATTAAATATCAGTAAAAAAATTGTATACATATGTGTATGTGATATTTAATATAAAATAACTTTTGCAATTTTATATTGCCAAGTAAATTTTTTATATAGGCATTCAGAATTATTTCATATAAATACAAAAACAAACAATTTTCTTTAAACAATGGGCACATTATGAAATGAATACGTGACCTCTAGACTAGAATTTATATATATATATACACATATAAGTACTTAAGCCAACGGGCTACTGTTTAAAGAATATGTAACCGAATGTCAAAATTTACTAACAAGTGTGTAGGCATAAATAACAATGTCGAACCGTTATAGCGAATGACATATTTCAGTTAATATTGTGAAAACTCTTTATCGGATTACAAAACCCTTGGTGCGTCAATTTGGCAGGTTAACTGAATTATTTGACACCACAATCATACAGAGGGCCTACATATAAATGAGTTATCATTAATGGCCACTTTCTGTACTCCTTCTATAATCAAAAACTACTGCCAATCCAGATTTTAAAGTTATAAGTTGTTAAACTTTTTTAGTTGTATTCTTACTTGCGGGGTTTTGAACTTGATTATTAACATCTCAACGATCATGTTTAGCGAGTACACGATAGCAAAATGCACACAATTGAATGTCAGATAGTTTGTGTTATGCTAGTTACTAAGTTATTTTGTTACCAATCCTTTGAGCTACATTATTGGTTTTTTTTGTATCGAAAAATAGTACGATTCCCGGTACCTTTTCCTTGGAATAGCATTAGAAATATTATAGAAGAAGCAAAGGTGCGACAATGTATATAGATAAACATATAGAGTTGTAATTAGAGAAGTTTGGTGTGTGAGTTTCCGACCTATCAAATAACAAAGTTCTACAATCACCGGTGAGGTTGGGTACTGATTTTCCTTCATTATCTACGCTCGATTCCCTTCAAACAATTTTTGCCAGAACGTCATTAAAATTACTGAAATAATATTACAAAAGTTTTGATTAAAAGGATGGAGATGCAAATTTTTTTCTCGTAATAATGAAATAATATTTTTAATATCTTCTACACTCTAAATGAAAGATAATTTTGCAAGACCTGGGGTGAATACCTAAATCCTATTAGCTTAGATTTACAAGATCCACTTAAGACCATGTATAACGGTTTTTAATTAAATTCGTTCATAATTACTAAGCGCAAGAAGAACTTGTAGTAAGTGTTTTCTTAGTAAAAAGTATGTGGATATAAAAATACCGACTTCAAATAAAGCAAATTATTATTATATAAAAATATTATTGGTTTTCAAAAATTCCAAGTCTTTATTGGATTATTTCTATTTTTATCACTGTAAATGATAAAATAATTTAACATAAAATTAGTTAAAAAACACAATTAGTACAGTGAACAACATTTTCGAACTAACACAACTTGGTTTTGGCACGAAAGGCAGCTGTAAAACTGCTATACACGCTTTTCGCAATCTTTTTACTAACGAAAAAAATTGTGTTGTTGAAAGTTGACGTCATAATTGCATTTATTTCAATACGCCATGTTGAAACATTTGGAAATATAAATATCTTTTACTGTGTTACTGAGAGCCATCAAAATTAACATAAAAGAATTAAGGAACTCTCTTCCGAAGTTGGTTTTCAACAAGGTGATCCTATCGTTCCGGCTATTTTTAGACTAGCAATAAATATTTGCATACAAACTTTAAAATCTAATTTTAACGTCTGGTATCTCGACGATGGCACTCTAGGAGGTAACGCATATACGAAAGTACTTTCAGATCTAAGATTATATCAGATTTAGTTCAATAGGTGTTACTTTAAATTTTGATAAATGTGAAATTGGACACCGAAGACACAATAAAAACAACTAAAACCTTAGCCCCAAATGTAAAAATAATAAATCGTTGTACCTGTTACGGGCACCAATTTTCAAAGAAGCTTTTGAAGAATTCATTAACTCAACTAACTCAATATTAAAATTTAAAGATCTTTCTCACCGTCTTCTGGATATTACCACACATTCAGTACCGTTCATTTCAAAATTCTGTATTTTTATTAACTTATTTACTTCGCTGTAGGCCTCTATGAAATCATTGTGTTCTATTACGTGATTTGGATAATCTTTTAAAAACTTCTTTGGAATCTACTTTAAATGTTCGTATTGAAACACCTTCTTGGAATCAAGTATACGTTCAAAGGATCTAGGATGATCCTCTTTGTATTAGGTGACACTTCAATAACAGACCGCGCAAGGTTGGTGTATTATCCGTCGCCAAACCCTGGCATCATTTTGGACCCTGAATCACTCCGTATTGTCATCAGCCTACGCTTAAGAATGCCCATATGTACTTCCCAAAAGTGTCTCTTTGGCTTTGAAGTAAGTTGCCTTGGACATCATAGCCTCCACTCCCAAAAGAGTGCAGGACGTTTTTCTCGCCACGCCGCGATCAACGACATCATACACAGCTCATTTGCCATATTGGAGCTAACAGGCATCGCTAGAGACGATGGCAAGTGGCTGGATGGGATTTGTTTGATCCCTTGGAAGACGGGCTTTGGTATGAGGTGATACTTGTATGGACACGTTTGCTCTGTCTCACCACCCTCGGACAAGCAAAAAAGGTAGGGATTGATCCCTTTGGAGTAGAGACTCTTGGGTCGTGGGGTTCAAGTGCACAGCGCTAATTAAAGAGTTAAGTTGGTTACTGGTAGATAATATCAGTGACCCCAGAGCTGATGTTTTCCTCGCTCAACGAATAAGTATCGCAATGCAGCGAGGAAATGCTACCAGCATTAAAGATACACTGCCACAGAGACCAAACATTTTGAATTTGATTTAACTTTCTTTTTATAAATTCTTATTTATTTTTATTATTACTATGTAGGTTAAAAAAATTAAATACTGTGTATTTGATTGTTATGTTAAGTTACACGAATCAAATGTTATAATATTGCTATATTCATAAAATTGTTTTAACTGAGTATAATATTGGACAGGTCAATTTATTACAACTATTAATCACAGGTTAAAGCCGCTGTCATATGTAGAACAAAACGTGTCATAATTAAGGTTCCGTCCAACGTTGGCATTAGTTTAGCGACATATTTGAACTTCATTATAACTTTCAGCGTGATGACAAAATTATATCGATATTTGTACACAATATGTACTTCAACATATATTTTCGATAGTTGAGGTAAAATTTAATTTCTATATATAACGGCTGAATCACAAGCGTAAACTTGACTAAAAATTGAAGCACTGGCAAAAATAGATGTGTTAAAATTGGCAGGTTAAAATGATTACAGAGTAATGATAATCGGTTGGGGAAAAAGTTTCTTCGCATCTTTTAAAGAAAATTCACAACATTTTTTAATATAGTTTGTTTACATTTAACTAAAGTATGTAGGTACTATTTTGTTCGATACCGTTTTGCCATGTAGGTAGGGATGGGATCTCATTGCTATATACATTTTGGGGCTTCTGAATAAAATATTAATAAAAGTAATAAAATAAAATTTCCGGATTGAAAACGCTTACACCAAATTTGTGCTACTCTCACAGATACTGCACTAGGTCCACATACATCGCAAATTTTTTTCGCGGCTTGCGTTGCAGTTTTACCTTTTTTGTAGTAAAATTTTAAAATATATCGAATTTCTTCATTAGATTCACTCATCTTGACAGTACGAAAAATAAATAAAAATCACACATTTTCCTTATTTAAATTTGGAATTGTCTTCTTTAAAATTTAAACTTATAATGATACTAAAACCAGCCAGATACAAATAAAATAGTCAAAGAGATTTTATTTCAAGTTCATACATACTGTTACGAAGACGGGTCGACTGCAATGTTTCTAGATTTTTCCACTAGTTAGAGAACTTTTCAGCAGGCTGTAATATGATTTCTGACCGTTTCAGGAGAAGGTCAATCACGTATTATAAAAAGTGTAATTTCCATACTTTTACCCTAGTTTTCAGGAAACTGAAACATTTTTTTAGTCAGTTTCAGAACATGTTTAGTCGAGTGGTGCAGTTTTCAGGCGTTTTCAGGCCTAGTTATACCTTTGATGAAGGAGTATTCTAGACCGAATATTCTAGGTGTGAGACAAGGACGAAATGATACGCGAGAGAGAGGGAAGATTAGAACCTTCTCGAAGCTAGGCTGAGCACTCTAGAACGCCATACGACAAGGACGGAGCAACGTGCGAAAGAGACAAAGAGTGCGGACGTTCTAGAATTGTGCAATCGCTACTCAGTAGCAAGCCCGCCTAGAGAGTTCGAGTTAGAATATTGTACAAGATTATTCCGAGGGATATATAAGCGAGCCGAAATGCGACCACTTACTTTAGTTTTGAATGCGATATCAAGAGAGAAACACCGAAGCGGTAAAGTGCGAATAAAGTGAATACAAGTGAGAAAGTACTGTGTGAAGTGTGCATAAGTGAAGTAATTAGTGATTGTTTCTGAGTGTAATAAGTGCTTTTCGGCGATTAATTTTGTGCCCATAAATTCCTCATTGATTTATCAAGAAATAAACCCTTGAAGAAATCCAAGGCTTTTCTATCCGATCCCCTAGCTCGTAACAATACTATGCGAAAAGACTTTTTCCCCAACCTAATATTTTTAGGTATATATGATACAATAATGAACAACTAAAAGTATAACCTCATCCACAACTACATAAAAATAATTCAAGTAAATTAATAATACACTAAAATATATATTTAAAAAGTTTTGTTCCTGTGGCAAAGGACTTTAAATACTGGTAGCATTTCCTAGCTGTATTGTGAGAAAAACACCAGTTCTGTCTGCCAGGCGCCAACTTTAATCTTGAGCAATAACAATTTTTCTATGTATTTAGTTGGTTGTTTATTATTTATATCTAATTACTTTTGAAAATCTACGATATTAGGTTCTATTATTACAAAAATATTAAAATAATATTGTTACATACAATAACGTTGTACAAAATACTAAGTCCTAATTAAACAAAGCTGACTAAGGACATTTATTTTACATAACGCTTTACAAAAGGTTCTGGCCGTGTTACGCAACACTTACAACCGCGTAAGCAAAAATAATATTTGTCAGATCCTACGCGTATGGAACATGTTAATTAGATTTTAAGATTCTTTATAAAGCACTTAGTTTCTAAAAATACTAACAATTAATTAATCTAACTAAATAATGTTATGGTAAACTATTATGTTGTATATGTATAATTATGTATTCTAAAACCTAGCAAAAAGTTCTTTAAAGTATCATACCAACACATGAGTAAACAAAAGAATCACATGAGTAAATAAAAGAATCACATGAGTAAATAAAAGAATCACACGAGTAAGCAAAAGAATCACATGAAGAGACAAAAGCATCAACTTTTACCAGGATTGAACTTACCAGTACGTAGCACGTTTTGCCAAGAGAAAGCAGTTTTTTTAATAAATTCATTTAACTAATAATTTACCACATAATTTGATAGAATGATTTCCATTGCTACATATTTATATGATTACAACCATGACGTTGAATTCGTCCTTCAATCTTTGATATACGATATATTCCGAATAAATAACGTATCTACTGTTTACACTAAGTATCATAATTATTTAATAAGTTAATAAAAGAGACGTTATTCTTTTCAATGACTATAATTATAACATTTTAGTATAAAAATACAAATACCTACTGGTATGTTCTGTGTTGTTATTTTCTTATATAACAATAAATTATAGCGCAAGGGTATCGCTTTCTATAGACACTCACAGTTTCAAGAACAAAATGAATCGCCGGTAAAAAATCGAATAGATTTAATTAATTTTTCTCATCGACTAAAATATACTGGAGTTCAGTTATCGACTGAGGGGAGTGAGGAAAGTGGCCTACTGGCGGGCTCCACCGGACGCCTTGATTATAACATAATTGAGTGCTTCCTCTGATATAAGGAGCCTCCATTAAGGCCGTGCAAGATAATACAAGCTGAAATAGAACCTCACCCTAATAATCCACTGAAATTTATGGCCTTATAAACGTAAAGTGAAATAATTTTCTTTCGATTAAGGAAAAAGTAATTATTACCCTAACTTATTTAATTTATTTTAAATAAGGGCTTTTAATTTAGATTTCCTTATATTAGATATTTTTGATTTAACCTTTTTAAAAATAAACCTTCGGATATAATAATAATTAAGCGTTATTCCTTGAAACATTTACAAAATGTAATTTATATTTTTTTTTCAAGCACCTCTATAGAGTATATATGCCTGCTCCAATTGGCTCCATTTTTCAGTGTCTGGTGCATGCTTCTCCCAATCTTCTCCACCAACTTCCTTTAGCTCGTCAGCCCACCGTGCAAGAGCGCGACCTCTGTTTCTTTTTCCTGGTAGCCCTTTCCACCTTGTTACCCTCTTTGTCCATCTGCCATTGTTCATGGGAGCGGTATGGCCCCCCCATTTCCACTTAAGTTTTTTGCAATGGGATAGGCCATCAACAACTTTTGTTTTGTATTTCTGAGCTTCTTATCTTGTTCATGGGTTAAATTTAGTTAACTACATTCCATTCCTTGTTGATAAATTATTATTCTTCTGTTTGTTTTCGAGTCATTTATCCATGATTGAATACCGGAAGCAAGATATGGCAATATATACGTGTCGAAGACTTTCTTATTTAATTAAATGGGTATTTCTGCCTTCAGTACTTCTTTATATCCCTAGAATTTGTTTCATAAATATCGACTTCGTCATGATGTCGTAGATTAAAAAAAAAAAAAACCTTATCCAAGTAGATATATTGTTGCACATATTCCATGGGGTATCCATTAATTTGGACAGGATCTTGTAGGTGATTTGCTATTTTTGTTCCAATTCCAATTCAATTGCTTGGCTAACGAACAGAGTTGTTTATCACTTCCTCTATTTGAAGTGATGCTGAGAATAAAACAATGTCATCAGCATATTTTATATGTGTCCACTTGAGCTTTTGCATGGAAAAACTTTTCGATATATTAGGTTGGGGAAAAAGTCTTTACGCATTATATGAACTTGAAATAAAATCTCTTTGGCTATACTATTTGTATCTGGCTGGTATTATTAAAAGTTTAAATTTCAAAGAAGATAATTCCAAATTCAAATTAGGCAAATGAGTGATTTTCATTTATTTTTCGTACTGTCAAGATGAGTGAATGTTATCAAGAGATTCGATACATTTTACTACAAAAAAGGTAAAAATCCAAAGCAAGCCGCGAATAAAATTTGCGATGTTTATGGACTTAGTGCAGCGTCTGTGAGAGTAGCACTAATTTGGTTGAAGCGTTTTCGTCAAAGATGCACGTCGCTCTGGTCGCCCTATTACGGATAAAATGGATGCCATTTTTGAAAAAGTGGAGCAAGATCGGCATATCAGTAGTTACGACGTAGCTGAAGAACTGGGAATTTACTACACAACAGTTTTGGCGCATTTGAAAAAAAACTGGGTACACAAAAAAGCTCGATATTTGGGTACCTCACGAGCTCACTGAAAGAATGAACCGTGTACTCATTTGTGATTCTTAATAACTATGTAATGAAACCGAAATATTTTTGAAGAAGCTGGTGATGAAAAGTGGATCTCGTATGACAAGGTTCATAAGTACCTGACACACAACTTTTGTGAGCCTCAGTCATGCCTGTTTTCTTACGATGTTTTCATTATTATCTGTACGCACATAGACAGAAAGTTGGTTGCATTTGTGCACAGCCGAGATGGAACCTACGATATCTTGGATGAGAGTCCGCTGAAACCCCAAGGCCGACACCGTTCCTTCCTATATGTAATACGCAGTGAAAATGGCGTACGGCAATAGTAAACTATTTAAATCTACATACCTACGTTATCATACTATCATACAATGCGATAACCTACAATATACAAATTGAGTCTTTAAAAAACAAAGCGTCACTTTTTAAATACATTAAAACCCGCTTAAGACGATTTCACAGGGTTTTACCAAAAACGCGAATTAAGCGAGAAAGCGTATTATGCGGTATATTGAAAATAATACGTACTACATATTATTATGTATTATGTTCTTATTTTTGTACATATAGGTATTAATTATACATTTATAAATGACATTAAGTCTGACAGAAGATTTAAATTCATTAGCAATTAAAATATTTTCAACATAATTCAACTTTAGCAGTGAGTCTTCGCTTTGATCCAAAGAAGCTACATAAATCATTAACAACTGATAATACCTGGATGTTTGACAAAACCGGAGCTGACTCATCTTCGTCTTCATCATTATCGCGTAGGATCTCGTTTTGTGTTTGAATTTCGTACGGTGCTACATTGTCATCAATGGAAGAATATCCAGGAAAACCCTGCAGTATTTCGGGTTCTTCACGAGCGGGCGGGGGGGCGTATTAAGCGTTAAGAAATCTATGAAAATCTCAAGTTCCAGAAACTGGCGTAAAGTAGCGTATTATGCGAGAAATCGTATTAAGCGTGATCGTCTTAAACGTTCTACTGTATAATTTTCTTTTCCGTCACCTGGAAAGTCAGTCAGAAAAACCAACAATTTGCTTAGTTTCATGAACCAACACAATGCGCGTTTGATATTACTTGAACTTGAAAGGCGACAGTTATGGTTATCTAGTTAAGCAAACATTTTAACTGGTTGATAAGAATAAAAATGATGTATGTCAACCTAATACATATATCTTGACTCAGGTTCCTCTTGAAATAATTACTTGTTGGTTCCTAAGAGTCAACATTCCTTTTAAACTTTTAAAGTACAATTTATAATATCTTAAAGAAATTGGAAGTTTTCAAAAGCTCTATTCTAGAGAGTCGTATATTTAGGAAATGTGACATTTAATCTTTTATGTTCAGGATTTGCACATTAGTCACTCGCGTTGCCTTCTCTTTGAACGCCTTTCTCTCAAATACTTCTACTATTTACAATGCAAAGAACTCATGGGCATTTACTAGATATTAATTAAAAAAACATTTACTCTATGGTATGGTAAAATAAAAAATACATATATCATTCTTGGAAAGATACGCCTAGTAGTATATTATAATAAAATTTATGTCAGCAGTTAAGCTTTAAGGTGAAATATTGTAAAGGATATTACTTTATGTAGTATTTGTATATCTTAGTATATATTTCTATCTTGTGCAGTTTTTCACATTTTTGGAGTTTTGTAGAACTTAATGATAATTAAACACGATGTGGAATCATACATGGAGTCTGCCTTATCATCTAGATAGTATTTTTTTATATTTAGGGTAAAACGCGTTAACACGCACGTACTTAGTGAAATATTATTATTTAATTCATTAAAATATGTAGTTGCTTCGTAGATATAAATAATATAACAAATAAAACATATTTTTCTCCACTTCCGAAAAGTTATTATTAAATTAAACACTTACTATATATTTTATTAAGAAATACTTTATTCGGAAACAAACAGTTATTTAACGATAGACTAAAAAGCTCAGCTAAGCATACTTGTGTATAACAATTCAGAAAAGATATTCTTTTTTTACTCTTTCAACGAAGTAAGAATTTTGTAGCAAAGTACTGGCATTCAAACAAACTTAATCCAGAAGCGAGTGTCGAATCGATACTACGTTAAACTGGGACAATAATAAGCACTGGATTCAATAAAACTACTGCGACCCTCACAGTTCCGGAAAATGGACAACTTCTTACGGCTTTTATTTCCTTTAGATTCCGCTCTCTGAACCAAAATTATTTCCTACCGACTTTTAATAACGTTTTTTATTAAGTAATATCATGTTAAATATATAAATATTTTTTTTCACATAATAGTCAAGTTATAAAAAAATTACACGAACATTAAGGCGCCAGTAACATTGTGCCAGATGGATTCCCCATACTTTAACTGACGACCAGAATCACCTTTGCATGGACTGGTGTCGCCAAATGTTAGATAAATTCAACTGTGGCGACTCAAATGCTGTATTTAACATCGTCACAGGTGATGAAAGCTAGATATACTGCTACGAACCCGAAACAAAAAGACAATCAGCTCAGTGGGTGTTTCCTTTCGAGGTTCGGCCAACTAAGGTAAAGAAAGGAAGGAAAAAAGATGATTGCATCATTCTTTGGTCGGAAACTTCAGTTCGCGACAGTTGTGCTAGAATATGGAAAGATAGTAACTGCGGACTGGTATGTCAATCGCTGTTTGCCTGTTGTCTTGGAAAAAAATCGACAGCAGTGCCCTCGAAGCAAAATCCTCCTTCACTAAGACAATGCTTCAGCGCACTCCGCAAAACGGACTGTTGAATATTTGACTATAGGTGTCGTCGTATGAGTCATCCGCCATACAGTCTTGACTTGGTGCCCTGAAAAACTAAAGACAAAATGCGAGATATTCGCTTTACCTAAAGATGCAGTGAATACTATACTATACGAATGCCATAGAAGAGACCCCTAAGGAAGAATGAGCCCACTGCTTTTCTCAGTGGTTCCATCGAATGCGACGATGTGTAGAGAGGAACGGAGATTACTACACAAACAGACAAACAATAAAAGCATTGGCAACTTTCTAGATTAAACCGTTTTTCATTTTCTATGTATGTATGTGTTGTTTCAATGTACAGTTGTATCTTTTTATTATATGCAAAATATTGATGCAGATGAAACAAAAACGGTCACAATAGTTTGTTAACATTTATGACTGCGATGTTTCGTTTTACTATCGATATGAATAGAAACTAAACCAGTTAGGTTTTTTATTTCCAACCTTTACATTTTTTTGTTATGCTTAGGTACTACATTGTACCCCTACAATGGTTGACACGTCAATGAAATTTGTGACATAATTACGCATGATTGGTTTATTTAACATAATAGATGATACTGAGGAAAAAGTTTCAATAAATTATAAAATCTTTTATTTTTTCTAGCAACATCGTATAATTGATGAATGAAAGAACAGACCAACTGGTAAAGGAAGCTCCGCATCTAGAAGAGCCGTGCGTGTACAATAGAATCCTCATATCGCATTTGAATGGAATCACAGATATCGCAACGGCGAAACAGCTACAATAACAAAGTTAATCCTTCCATATGTTATTTCGGCCTTTTCAATAACTAATGAAATAAAACCAATGGAATTGATTACCCAGATGTTGACAGCTCAGACAGATTTTTGGCGTATCTTTACAGGTTTAGGGTTAGACAAAGTGCTGCCTGTTCTTGTAGCAATACAGCAGAGACGGTGTTACATGTTCTGACCGACTGTCCCATGTATGAATACGACAGGTATAACAATGCAACAAGCTATGGGAATAAACGTAACAGAACGAACTTAAAAGAAATAATGTTTAACAATAGTTATAGGCATCTTTCTGGAATTTGCTGTCATACAAAAAGCTATTAAAATACATAATATAAACAGGTAGTAGTGTTAAATCATCCGGGTTACCAATGCCATTTACGTAAGTTATTTAATACCTTCGATGACAACATAGTCCGGAAATTATCTAGAAAATATTAAAAAAAACACATCGTAAAACTTCAGTTGGTTTAGTGCACGGCTGGATTATTATTATTATTTGAAATTTTACTATCTTTAACAGTTCGCATATCGCACTTTTTATTTTGGTTTTATGTTTGTATTTTGGCATTTGAAAAAATTAAAAAGCCAGGGTATTATTTAATAACGACATTGTTTCTTCAATCCTGAATAAAAGGAATCCTGCTCTTCTAATCTTAAGGGGGCTAAATTGAGTTGTCCTTAATATGCAAATAAATTACTAGTTACACGTGGTTTGTGGTTTTCTATATACAAGAGATTGCCCTTCTGTAACGCTAAGCAAATATTAAATATACAATATTTTGATAAGCTGTCTGGCTCCGCCACTTGACCTTACGTATATTTTCTAACTATTAAGAACAGTGACTAGCTTTATAAAAGAACAACTTCAAATCGCAGAAGACTTTTCAGTTCATACAAGTTATGATCTTTGGTAGTATCACGCTATCAAAAGCTTTTATGAAATTTTCATTCCACATCAAAGTTTACTTTTTTAAGTTATTAAGATCTGTGTCGTTGAAAGGACAGTTAAGTATTAACATTTAGGTTAAAAGTACAGATACAATATGGATATAGATTAGATTCTGTTTTATGTAGTGCTAACTACCGCTGACGCCTGCATGGATTTCGTAAATTATTGCAAATTTCTTAAACTCAAACTCAAAATAACTTTATTCATATAGATAAACAAGTACACTAATTAACGTCAGAAAAGAAGTCAAATTAATTGTAAATTTACATTTACTACCAGTTCGCAAGTCAAGGGTGTAGAGCGGGCAAGAAGAATTGGCAAGAAACTTTTAGTCATTTTAATCGCTAAGTTTTGAGTCATACAAATAGTTTGAACTGGAGCAAATCAATCCCATATTACTCATACAGGGGCCTTCAGCCTATCTTTCGAGTTTACTATGAAGATAATAAATCATTAGAGTTACTTAGAGCGCTGGCCGCTGTGTCTTAAATTTAAATGTTAGTAATAATTACACACGCTCCTTTTGTATTCACTATTGCATAGTAAGATGAAAAAAAGTTATTGTGAGACAACTATAATAGTAAAATGTATGGTACTATTGTATATTTTGTCTTTTTATAAACTGTGTTATATTACTTTTCTCTATTGTCAATTGTTTTCGCAGCGTACACGATATAGGGATATTAGAGTTTTACCCAGGATGTTACATTATCAGAGTTTTAATTTTTGAAAATATTATATAGTCTATGTTTATCGGGTATAAAATTGGATTGTATACGTAATGGTGAAATGTTTTTGAAGTTGTCCAGTGGTTTTGGAACCTTTACAATTCAAACAATGAAACATCTTTGCTTTTTTATAAAATCTGTGTATATGTAGACATAGACTACATGCATACTATAGTATTCTATATCTATCATTTATTTTTTTATGATTAAATGAGGAATTTCTTAGTAAGGTGTTCTGTGTGTTTTATTTTTAATTGCGGGCCAGGTAAGCCAGGCCCTAAGTCAATTTTTCAACCAACCTAAAATCGAACGGAATATTTAAGGACCTTTAAGTAATCCTATAATATTATCATCAAATTATCTTCTACAATTTCTTGTGAAACAACGCTTAAAACATTTCATTACTTTGCTAAAGTTAACCATGTTAAAATATGCGCAATAATTAACATAAATGACATAAGCAATTACGATAACTAGTTAGAGTATCGAAGTTAGAATTAATATGCATAGTAAACTTAAACTTAAAACTTTGTTTGGAGTTGAGTAAGTTTTAATAAGGGTCTCTTTGGGTCATTATGGGCTCGTAGCGGTAATCGTCAGAGACGGTACGACCCAGCACTTAACGACACTTCTGGTTGACGGAGCCCCTCTTGATGGCGTTTGTGCTTCGAGAGCCGTCTATACTCAGGAATAAATTAAAATATTGTGATTTATTATAACTAAATTTTCGACAAAATAATTCACGAATATCGCGTGGACTGCGAGTCCTGATTGCCGTTATAAGAAAACAAAATCCACACGTGTCAAAAACTTGTATCTTGTTACTCGTGAAGTTTTTCTTGAAAATCTTCTGTAGTAAATCCCGAAATATTAATAACAAATAAAGTGTAAGAAGCATAAGTATTCATGGAAATAGCAAGCAATGAAAATCATTTTATCGTGTAGATTCCAAGAATCAATCAATTCAAAATGTTCAATTTACGTATATTTTATAATATTATGTTTCCAGTACTCTGTAGTCTAGTCATGGCAATGGCAAGGTATAAGAAGAAGGAGAAGACTGTCCCATCGGTCGGAGATATTATGGCCACCAGTTTTTTGGAATTCAAAAGGTGTGATCTACATCGACTACTTGCAGAAGGGCAAATCAATCACAGGGCTCTTGGGCAACAATCATTGGGCCGATTCGACGCCGAATTGAAGAAAAACCGGCCCCATTTGGCAAAGAAAAACTGTTTTTCCATCAGGATAACGCACCGGCTCACACCTCCGCTGTCGCCTCGAAATTTGGTAAAATTAGGCTACGAACTGCTGCCACATCCACCGTATTCTCCGGATTTGGACTGGTGCGACTTATTTTTGCTTCCAAATTTGAAAACTTGAAAGAGTCATTTTCAAACACATCGGGCAGAAATTTGAGTCAAATGAGGCGGTTGTCCCCGCCACGGAGGCCTACTTTGCAGACCTCCAGAAAGCGTTTTTTTCAGACGTGTAAAAGAAGTTGGAGCATCGCTGTTACTGTACAAGTTGAGAAATAAATCTAAACTTTCCTTTAACACCCTATTCCATATTATTGATATTTGATAATGAACACGCAAAATTGATGAAATTTTATTTTAAATGTTCCAAATTCAAAATAATTAAAAAGTTGAAAAAAAGAAAAGTTTTTATATAATAGTAATTATGGCCAGTTATATAGCTTCTATGTTTAAGATAATAGATTTTTGTTAGCGACTTTAAAGTTCGTATATTACTGTGCCGTAAAGACGATAACACTTTACGACATATTTATGAAAAAAAATTCTGTTAGCTAAGCGCTCGAACCTAAATAAACAAATGAACCAAATATTAAAAAAGACTTTTCAATTTAATATTAAAGGGCACCCTTGTGCTTTTTTTTATTTTTGTTTAACAACGAAACGTAAACAGCACTTTGAAGCGGCGCTTTAATATTGCGCTTGCTTAGGACTCAGCACATAAGTGAGTAATTAATTGATTTACGCTAATTTTATACACACATCATTCTAAAACATCCTTGATAACGCGTAACGCGAACATGATACTAATTCAGTTTAGTGACTAGGAATGTTGTAAAGCATTCGAAACTTAAAATTAAATAAATCATATAATTATCAAAAATTAAGTTATTTTAGACTACCTTTAAGAGGTGAATAACCAATGAATACTTGATATCGATATGCATGTTGGAAAATTCAAAATCATTTAGTCACACAGGTAACATAATGTAGACTTATGAACATCAAAAACAGTAATGTGAATAAAATGCTTCTAATTTTACATTTACTTCCAGTTATCAAATCAAGGGCGTAGAACGAAAGAGAAGAACTGGCAATAAAACTCTCCGCCACTCTTTTTAATCGCCAAGTTTTTCACACAATTTGTAAGGAGCTGCACCCATTACACCATGTTCCACATGATAAATGAATAATAATAAAATCAATTAAAAACAAAGATTTGTTTGTCATAATCATAATAAAACTTTGCATACATTTGATGTGGTCATCATCATAGTGCTTTAGTACATAGCCACAAGAAATACGTAATAAAATTACTTGTATTTTAACCTTTACTGACGATTACGGTGGAAGTAGGAATTTATTATAATTTTATCAGGCGCTTGCCAATTTTGAAAAGGTTAAATTTAATGATTTTTCATCTAAGCTTAGTAGAATGAATGCCGACTTGATTAGAGAAATAAATTGAAGTCATTAAATAGACACTCTGGTGGATGATCCTAAATGTTGAACAAGTTTGCGAAGTTTAAGTCGCTTAGGCTGATTTATATTTCTTTAAAGACATACCTATTAAAACTTTTTTCAGATTGCAACTCCTTTAACACTTTCAATTTCAACTGCAATAAATCAGGTCTAACCGCGGCAGCTTTCACGTTATGACTTCCTCGTAAAATTTACATTTAAAAGTTAATTTTCTCATTCCCGGCTCAGGGCAATTGTTAATCGTGGATTCTCGCAAATTTAATGTGGATGAACCCATGATGGAGCTTACAAAAAAGTTTCAGTTATTTATTATCTACATGCATTAGGACGGAATTGATGTATGAAAATATGTACATGCAGATGCTAGTTCGTTGTCTTTAGATTTAAAAAAACAATAAGTGCTATTTTAATTAAGACATAATTGAAATTCGTCATGTATATGTTGTTGTCGTGTATCTCCCAAATCCCGATTGTATGTACAATAAAGTTAATAAGTCAACTATATTATAATATTAATAAATAGTAAAGTCAATCAAAATATGTAAGTAACTTCTAAACTTCTAAAAAGTTTGCCAAAAAAATATTGCATTTTAATCTCGTAAATTCTTCTAATTAATCTATGTGCAATATAGTAATAATATATTATCTTCGCTATAACTTATAAAAACAGCTTATGAAAATACATAAAAATATCCGTATAATCCAAAAACTGATTTTCTTACATGGAAATAGAAAAGTCGTTGTGCTAGTTGAGCACTTATATCTGCGAAAAATATTATGTGAACTGCATAAATATACGCTAGTGTCTGGGTCGTTAACCGAGAAATCCACAAAAGAGTTGGTCTTGCGGAGACTATTTCGTAGTCCACAAACGAATTGCAAATTCGGGCGCGGCGTTTGCTCACCCGGCACCCTCTAGCACTCGCCAAACACGGCCATCTCTCGCTTAGCATGCTGATAGAGCTGATACTTTCTAAGCATTTCTCACTAGATTTCAAATATGAGCTTTCAAATTTTAAAATAATGTTTTATTAAATATGATTTTTTTTTAAATTTATACACACACTCAATAAGACAAACAATTAAAGGCATTGTACCAAAAATATTAATTTAAGTACGTTTGGAGATTTTGAGAAATTGCGTCAACTGAGATGTATTTATTCTGTATATTTTTTGTAAAAATTTAAAGTGTTGTAATTTGAACAATTGATATTAGGTAAAAATCATTTTCTGATAGATGATTTGGAATATATATATATTCACTAACCATACGAGAAAATCCTAAGGTGCAGCATTAAAAAATAAAAAAAATCCTTGGTGTTCAGCGGATTCCAAAGCAGACCTCATAATCGAGAGTCACACGGTTAACCACTAGATCAAAACTTCAATTTGCTTCATACTAATGGAATGGAACTATTTATTTAACTTTCGAAAACATAGATTAAATTTTGTGTTTTAAGTCACGTGCCTGTGTGTACGCAAAAGTCGTATGGCGTGATGTTGTTATTGTACCAAATTAACGTAGACATGTAGCCCGTAAAAGTATTATTGAATTACCCTCTTTAAAACAGATAAACTCAATGAAAAACCACAATAAATACCCTAAATTAAACCAAAACTAGATTAAACTTCCGATTAGCTTGAACTCATTGGATTCAATCCGGCTCCAGGAATAAGTTTACAACGTATAAGTTAGGAATTTCTGATAAAATTAGTGCACTTCAAAATAGCCTTTCCTTAGTCCAATGAATTATGTTCCTAATATATGGTTTTTAGTTTGCATTTGTCGTAATCTTAGTTTATGTATGACGTGTAAAAGAAGAAGCCTCGCGTTTGATTGTGGTATGTATTATAAAGGTAAAACAGTGTCATAGTTAGTGCTTTTAATATGGTTAGGTATTTTTTAAAAGCACTTTCTGTACTATTTTACCTAATTACATAAATAGAATAAGGATTGATGAAACATAATCTAACTCACTACTAACACAAAAGGGGCAGCCTTACACATAAATTTGCATAAATAGTAATGTACTTGGTAAACTTCGTAGTCGGTATTCGACATATATATGTAAAGATATAATTATCTCTTAAATTAGATTATTAATTATCGATTTTGTTTTTACAGATGTTCATTTAGTTTTGTGTGTTAGTCTGTGGAAAAGACACTAGTTTTGTTTGTCTATGTATGTTTGTCATTTTTAATTTGAATACGAAGTGTTTGTTTCATGTACATTTTGCATTGATTATAAAAAAAATAGGATAAAAGTAATTTTCAACTGAAATAGCAAACTCTAAATGTTGTTTCTTAAAGTAAATGTTTTTGCAACACATTTGAGTTACCCTTATAAAACAATATTTAGCGTTTGCTACTTCAGTTGAAAATCACTTTTATTCTAAGTGAGTTAATATTAAATTCCAAATTTGTAAAATCGGTAAAAAAAAAATTTCTATTCATATACTATCTTCCTTTGTTGTAAATTATAAATTTCCTGAGTGTTATCAAAAATTACTGGGAAGAATGTATAGAGTCCTCTTTGCCTTTCGCAGTGCACTCGACTGAAAATATCACAAAAAATTAATAAATTTTGAAATTACTCATTTATGTGAATAATTTCGAAAAAAAAATTATTACTTTTTTACATATTAAAACGCCTTTACATATTTTATTACACGTCGAAGACAAATGATAAATATCTAATAAATCGAGTGCACTGCGAAAAGCAAAGCCAACTAATAGATTTCCATAAATTGTAATATTCTAGGTATTTCTGTTTTACAGTGTTTTCTTTTTTTTTAATTTTTAATAAACAGTGTGTATCATAATTAGAAAGCAAAAAGTGATACTCATGTGTATAACACGTGTTTATTTTGAGAATGACTTGAAATTCTTCAATTAGAGCGTGAGCGTCGTGCGGCAGCGGCTGTCACCAAAACTGAGCCCAGTAAACCGCCTTTCCGAGAGTAATTACACAGAACTTCATTTAACTTGCGCGTCTAAGAATGAATTTGTGTGCCGCTAAGCACTCCATCCCTGCTTAGTCTGTTACGAAATGATACAACTTTAGGGGGACTGTAACTTTTTATTTATCGCATTTATTATACTTACACACGATTAAAGAAAATTGTTTCTTACAAAGCCTTTTCAAATAAGAGAGTTCATACAAATTAACGAATTTAATCGACGTAAGATTGGATGATAAAAGATTACATGATAACAATTCCTTAAAGAGATTAATATAAACAATAGTAATGGATTGTGTGGTTCGAGTTTATTATTAAAGCCAAGTCTAAGTGAAACCATAGAGTACAAAATATAAAATATAGCTGCGTTTCTAAGAGGTCTGATGAATTGCCTCATAAATTGTGCCTCGCTTGGGTCTCCGTCTGTGAGGAGCAAGTGACGTGCTCATGTTTTAGTGCTTCTTAAGATGTCTCATTTTTCTAAGCAAATAGTTGTAATAGCGAGGGATTGGGGGACTTAAACATTTCGTAAGTAATTGATTCTCAGAGTTATAGCGCTATATTTCTGAGGCGAAATATTTTTTTGAATTCAAACTGATAACTAATTATTTAAATACATATGTAGGTAATGTAAGTTTATGAGTAAATAAATGTTTATATACCTAATCCCCATGGATCCAACTTTGTGATATTTAGGCACTGAATTTGAAATGGGTATGTTTATCTTGAAAACCTGAATAGGCATTGCAAATGTGTCATTTGATGTCTTCACGATTTCATTAACGTGAGTAATTTCCAGGCCAGGAAATTAAACTCTCTGCGTAGTGCTCAGTCAAGAGATACACAGATTTAACTGCTATATATCTAATCCACGAGGAAAACACATGTATCTTTAAACTATCTCCAATACTACAATCCTACATAAACCTATCTATTTAAACCATCAGTTTTCAGCCAGTGTTTTCTAAGTTGTACATAGCTCCGTAAATATTATCTTCCACTACTGTTCACTAGTTTCTGAGCTCTAAATTTTATACAGTTATGGAAAGCTAAGAAGTAAGTAATTATTTTTTTTTTAAATATTTGACTGGGATTCTTAATTCAATAAGCCCTTTATAATTACATAACCTCGCCCTTATAATTTCATTAACTGCCTACCTACTAGTAAAATGTTCCCGTTTAATTTATGTTCGAATTTCAAGCAAATCAAATCTTGTATCTTCGTATATTATTCTAAATGTATAATATACGTAGCTACAAGATTTGATGTAAATAAGTCCGGCCATAAATTCTGTTACAAAAAAAAAACATATATATATATAGACTGTTATTTTTGTCTGACGTGTATTGCTACTCCAGTATTTTTTTGTGTTGGATTTTTGGCATCCTGGTGATAAAGCTAGAGCTTCTTTAATGCTCGGCGGAGGCTCAGGCGGATGAGACTCATCTTTTTCATCAATACACAGATGATCCATGACTCCTACTTGTTAGTCATGGTCAACAACAGTCTACGAATACACAAGAATACAAAAGAACGAATTTCTTAGAAAGTTCGTATGCATGATGCCGACGCTCGAGTTTGTTAAAGTTAGAATTCGTCGAAACCCCATTAGGGAGCAAAAAATCTTATCGCGAGAAATGAAGCTTCCCGCTAGGACTCTGTCGCGTATTATAAAACAAAACCTGAAGCTCGACGCTTATCGTCGATATACAGAGACATGCCTTAAATCAATATTTACAATTAAAGAAAGTGAATCGATCAAATCAGCTTTCCGTCGCGATACGCACATGAAAAGCACAGAAATATTCTATTTACCGATTAACAAATTTTCGCGATTGAAGAACACAGAACTCTCACAGAACTAAAGAAGCTGCTCAAGTGGAAGGAAAGGTACGAGGTCATCATCCAACGTGAGTGATGGTTTAGTGGGGTGTCTTATCACAAAACTAAATTTTTGTAAAAAATGAGTAAATACCTCAGCCAAAGTGTCTCAAAATACAGTCTTTGCTCATGTTGTGAATCCTCTTAGCAATACACTTTTAAAAAATATACCGCGGTTTTTTCAGCAGGATTCTACACCTGATGATAAGGCACAAATTAACCAAGCTTGGCTTGAAACCAACGTTCCAGAATTTTTAAGAGCTGAAGACTCTCATCTAGCCCAGAACTCTTTCAACTTTCTTCGACTTTAAATTAAGGTCATTTCTATATAACATAGCCTGCTCTAAATGACACGGAGACATTTCGTCTCTTAAAAAATCTTTGGAGCAAACAGAGGCAAGGTTTCCCTTGAAAACAGTCCGTAAATCTATAGATTTGTGGGCAAACAAATTAAAGGCTACTAGGTAACACTGAAAATGTTTAGAAAATGAAAAACGGCTTAATGTAGAAACTTGCCAATGCTTTTATTGTTTTTCGTCACATATTCGTGTATTTGAGTCACCGCAGTTGAACTTATCTATCATATGGCGACACCAGTCCATGCCAAAGTGTTTCTGGTCGTCAGTTAAAGTATGGGCAATCCATCTGGTACAAAGCTTCTTGACGCCTAAATGTTCGTGTAAATTTTTTTTTTAAACTTGACTCATACCAATGCCTAGGCTTGCCCGTATCTACTGATAGGTCACTCTCTTATCTTCCTCTATCATGCGTCGCACAGGACTGATGTTATCTTCAGTAGTCGTTGTTAAAGGACGTTCCTCATGCGGATCATCATTGAGATTGCTACGTCCACACTTAAACTCGTTAAAGCAATTGTAAATAGTGGCACGAGATGGGGCTTCATTAAGAAATGCCAATCGCAGCCTATCATAGCTTTGTTATTGAGTAAGCCCACAAAAGTCATAAATCATTGACCGAAAATTTTCTCGTGTTAGGTTAATTTTCACGTTTACCGCCAATTCACAAAATCAAATGACAAATGAATGCAATATACTCATTATGTTACCAAAGAGTTTTAAAATTAAAATTCAAAAAAGTTTTCTAACTGGCCAGTTCTAAACATTTCCCAGTGTTACCCACGTAAAAGCCAAAGGTGGCCATTTCGAATAGATTTTTTTTTTGCTGAGACTAATAAATATGTAGGTATACATTTTAATAATATTACATCTTTAAAAAAATGCATTTTCATTTGTACCATAACTTATGGCTGGACAATATTCTGGATACAATGTATATTAAGCTCAATTTCAAATTAAGTGCAAGTAATCAAATAATTAGCTGTGTATTACTAATATTGTAATCGCAGTTAATGTGACTATAATTAATATCTTATTTGGATATCGTATATATCTTAATTAATTTATTGTTATTTTTCTTGTGTAACATTTCAGTACATTAGTAAACACAAAAAAAAACTTCATCCACCTAAAAACTGATTCTTATTGATATTTATTAGAAGCAAGAGAATTACGGGTTTAACCAGAAAAAAAAAAGGAAAAAAAGGTATGCTTAAATTTTAGAACTCGCATAAACCAAAAACAATATGTAGAACATTATCTGTAATCTTAATGTTAGAAAGCTTTACGTCCACAGTTGCGTCAAAAGTATTTATCGTAAATTTTCACTTGATTTATCTATAAACAATTTATGGACTCAGCCAATGTAAGTTCTGACGCATTTAATAACAAATTGAACTATGGAAACGTTTAAAAATTGTCTTCATCAATAAATGTATATTATCTTATAAAATAGAAATAAATCTTACTTTTGTGAGGCACTTTAAGTGCTTCGTCCTTCTACTTTAAAATTTATACATTCCTAATAGCTTATTACAATTTTTCCTTATGAACATACACCAAGTGACACTTTATTAGGTTGTTGACAGCTTTCTGCATTTAATTCAATGTGCAATTATTTAGACATAAGATCACCAACCTCGTGTAGTTGACACACAGTAAGTTTTTGCGGTCAAAGCATGCTGGCTTCCTCGCCTTATTTTATTATATCTTAAAACCAAATATGACACAGTTTTTAAGAACACAGGAATGTTTTATTGGTGAACAACCGGGTCTCGAACGCAGGAATGAATCGTAAACATTACTGCAGAAAAATAAATAAAGTCATTGCAGTTATTGCAATTCTCAGTCGTTATATAAAGTGTTATCGGGTCTACGTTCAATCTACGGCTACGAGTCCTCATCGATCGTACCGTGTTGCACTCGCCACTTACTGCTACATATTGCTTATTTTAGTTCTAACGTTTCATGCACGAACACTTTTCACTAGAGACATCATAATTTTTATTGTGCCATTTTGTGAAAAGCTTTCGAGAATGTAGCTAATACTTTTAAAACAATTGTAAAGTTTGTAACATAGAAGTTGCATAAAGCTTCCACCGTAATGGAAAGGGTATTTATAAACGTCATTCCTGAAACCTTTCCTGGAAGTTGGGTAATATTTTTTGTTTGACAAATGGTTACGGAAACGAGACTTCGCTAAAGTTTCACCCCTATTAAAGTCGAGTACCTTTAGTACCCGGCGTTTTTTACAACATTACATCTTTTAAATTTAGTTAGTATTAACTAAATTAACGTTTCGAACATTTTCTTTTAGTAACGCATATTTTTCATTATCCTGATTAAGCACAGCTAAAGTAAACTAATAATAAATTGAACGTGCTCAACCCGCGTACTGCTGAATGCAGTAACTAGAAATTGAATAATTTTGCGGAATAGCTAAATAAACTCTTTTGTAAAAATACGGAAACCGGGAATGGGACTTCTTCAGACAATAAAATTTTTATAACAGAAATCGACCTCGGAAAGTAAATTTCCTTAGGTGCGCCTTTTTTGGCAAAAGAGTTTAGTAGGTTTTATGACGTTTTATCATCTAAAACGTAGTAGCAAGAATTATTTACTGATTATGTTATGCTTTTATACAACAGACAGCAGTCTTGCATTATTTAAAGTACTACAAATAGTTGTAATATAATACTTCTGGTTTTATATCAATCTCTCAATTGAAGCTCTTTCTGCTAACAATTCGTTAAATGTGCAAATTATGCAGCAAAATATTTTTTAGAAATCGATAAGAAACGAGTTTTATTTTTTCACATAGTACTGATAAAACGCAAATTCAATTTAAAAAGTGCACAAGGAATTTGGATATTTTAATAATAAATATAATTGTAAGTTACTTAAACTTACAACTATAATAAAAGAAATCAATAAAAAGTATTAAATAATCATTTGGACCTCACTTCGTATTTAGAAGTAATGTATTTTTAAAGAATAAATTTATATTTTAACATCGCAACCGTTTAGTGATTTAAATTTTATGATTACCATAAAAGAAATGAAGCAGAAGTTTCAATATAAGTGGCCGAGAAACAAAGGAAATCTTATAAAATCAAATTCAAAAAACGCGACTGGAAAATGGGTGATATAATTTAGCCCTCATCGACGGCGGGAATAAGATGATAACAAGATGTTTAGTATTCAAGACACGAAAGGTCGATCCACCTGCTTTTCATATCACGACTATTGTCAGCCCGGTTCAAGAGAGATTCTCTATCGGAATGACAATTCTCTTTATGAAAATCAATTGAAGAGCACGTCGTACGGCAGTGCAATTTTATTAATAGTTTCCGGTTAAGCCGAGCGATCCTATTGCTTGAACGTCGGAATTCCTTTGGCCTTTCCCTTGTCCAGTCGATACCAATTATTAAAGTCGTAGTAATTTGATTTTTTATTACATAAGCTTAAATACTAAGACTATATATATTTTTTTTAATATTGACTTTGAAGCTATTTGTATAATAGTTTTATTGAGAAATTAAGTGAATTTAAAGCTTTGTGTCGGTCCGACCGACTGTCCAATGTATGAATACCAAAAGTATAACACTGAACAAGCTATGGGCAACAAAAGTAACATAGTCGAATTTAAGGTATGTGCAACATTAGGATAAGAGAGATCTTTTTGAGATTTGCTGTAAAAGTCATACAAAAAGTTGTTAAAAGATATAGATAGTTGTGTTTAATCATCAGGGTAACCAATACCATTTACGTAAGCTATTTACTACCTCCGACGACTACATCTAGAATTACATTTAAAAAAAGCATTGTACATTTTATCACTTTTTTTTATTTTTTTTTATTTTAATTATTTATGTAATCTTAATATAAAAAAAACATAAAATGTATTGATTAAGAAATCCATTCATGTTTATTTTATTTAACACAACGCCTAGTGTAATATGTGATTTCGGAGAATCTCGATTTTAATTTTGTTTAGTCAGATTATTCTATTGATTGTTCAACATGAAACCACCAGTGATGAAATGAAATGACCAGAAAACCTCGTTACAGTCTACAAAATTCAGTTAATTGTATCTTATTTATCTCCAACGTAACGGGAAACTGATAAATGTTAAAGTCTATCCTTTCTGATAAGTTGCTTATATGAAAATGTAATCAGGGCTTTATTATTTTCACAAGAAAAATGGAGCAATTATTTTAACGAATGGTCGCCCAGGTGTCGAATTTTAATAATTTATTTATCATTAGTATTATTTTCAGATTCACAAATTTCCAATAGCGTGTCACATGGAACTCCATACAAAATATGCGCAATCACTCCTATATAATTATATATTTAATCAATAAATCTGGAACTGTATAGGAAAAGCAACTTTTGTATGGGAATCAAGGTTTACAATAATTTACCAAAAATATTAAAAGATCTTCCGACTAGAGTTTTTAACAAGCGACTAATTGATATGACTCTTAATGTAAAATTCCTATTTAGTGCCTATCCGGTCGCCAAACTCCAAAAATGTACATTGTTTCTTTTCCTTTTTTGTCATCGTTTCTTGAAGTAGGGCGAATGGAAAAAATATATAGTGGAGTTGTTTAGTTTATTTATTTACTTATTTTTCTCCCATATAACATTTACAACAATAAATAAGCTTACAGTTGAGAAGGTATTGGCAGACTGGTTTCCAAACTAAGTAAGAACCTGTGATATGGATATATCCATTTTGAATGATGGTTCATTAAAATAACTTCGCTCGACAGAAAAAAAATCTAAAGATAGCCAATTTTTGACACTTTGACACAATATAGAACATGATTTTTAAGTTTACACAATATATTTTATCGCAAGCTAAGTAATCCGTTTCAGAAAAAAATTGATGAAATTACATTAATTTAATGTTTTACATAAATAATTGTTATAACGGGCGCAACTCAGTGCTCCAGCTTTCCACTGGGCACCGCAGTCCACCCCGAGACACTGACACAGCAATTCGTGCTGGGATAGGGCCTTGAGACAAATGACTCGCCATTTTGTGTGGAAAATCGAACTTTCGATTGTACCACCATATTATTTGTGAACCATATTCTGGCAATAAATAAATAATAATAATAATATTATATATGAAATATCATTTGTACTTTTTAGATCATTAACTAAAGACATATGTGTAAAGTACAGCATACATATTAATTTAATTATTAAAATAAAAAGTCATATTTTCAGTACCCATATCACCACCCATCTAATGTATTGCCAATAAATTATGCAATTATGCAACATAAATCGATATTAATATGAAAACCAGTGGCACGGATCATTACGTGGCTATTACAATCAATATTGGATGCAGTGTTAACGGATACGTATACAGCACTATCGACAAGCGACCGACGCCAAGTTAATTGACCCATTTATTAGGGATTCGCAAACTCTAAAGACTATTCATTTGTGTGTTTTTCTCACAATAACCAGGCTATTGTGGTAAAGAATAGAGGATAAAGAAAAGATCCTGTATTCTTTATCACCAGAGTTGCATTATTGGTTACCAAACTTGACTGCGCAGCATGAAGACACATCACACGGATTCATATCCTTAGTGGAGCCAATAAAATGAATACACCAAATCCAAGCAAAAAATGTCATCTAATTAGGTAAAGGTGTAACCCTTGTGCTTTGGATATGCATATAGTGGTATCAATTCAAAGCCTATTATCCTGATGCTTTCTGTTATCGGACGTCCGTCTCATCAGAGCTATGGAATATAACTCTAGCGTCTGCCTGCACACTTGTGCCCACTCCTAGGTAAATGGTCAGTATCAATAGAAATTACCGCCTTGGCCAAGTCTGCCTGGAGAATACCATTATCAATCAAAGTATATGGCCTAAATTATATGTTGAATAAGTGAAAATGCTATTAATGACTCATGTAACCGTAGTGAGAAAGTGACATATGTAAATTATTCCAAATTGTATATTTAATAAATATTATTAGAAACGATTGAACCCTACTACTTTATATACTCAGATAAAAATAAGTTAACTCATCACGTTAATCTCTATCCATCCCGTAACCTTTTTTATTTTAATTATAAAACATAGATATATATTTCTTCAAATATAAATTTTCCATTCGCGATCTGAGTTTTTCTTTACAAAATCATTGAAATAAAAACAGTAATACAATTGCCATTTAAATATGAAATGTTCGTTGTAAATGAATCGAGGCATGCGGTTTCGTTGGTAATTGTAAGCGTATTGAGAAGCAGGCTGTGTGCACCAGTGCGGAAACGGTGACGCAAAGATCGATGAAATTAAAAATAAAAATAAAACGTATAAAAAACAGTGAACAGCTATTTCATAATATCACCTTGACACGTACAACCTTGACTTTAGTGAAAACGAGAACATCACCCCTAAAAATCATTTATCATCAAATGAATAGCTGCGTAATTTTTCGATGTTAGATAATGAAGCAATTTATATAATGGGACTATGCTAAAACCAAGATAATTTTTACATTATGTTGGCTCTGTAACCCATTATAGGAACATTATCATTATATAAACTCATATTTATAAGATCGGAGGGCCATCGCTATCCAAAGGCGCAAATCTTTGCGGTTGCAGCGCAATTTTCAAAACGTTCTGTTTAAAACATACTCTATATGAATAATTACATAAAGTCTGTGTTGTAGCTTTGGATAAATGGGCATCAATTGAGGGGTTTAATGAAAATAAGCAGTACTATGCAAAAGAATTGAGAGTTTTACGGATGGGGTAAGACGCTCGCACAGTATAATTGAAAAGGTTGTTTATTTACGGACCAATACACGTTAAATGTATTTTCCGGACATACACGTTAGATGTCACACACTTGTACTGTGTCAAAAATTATCGCGATGTGACTTTATTATTTTATTTTTTACAATATTAATGGGTTTACTATGCTTGAAATAATAGCTATTATAACACTAGACATTCATATTTTTAAAAGTTTGGATTTCTTCGACGTAAATATTAAACTTGAAGTTGTACTTCATTGTTATACGATAAAATCCAGGTCATTTGCGTGATTACAACGTTCAATTTTTGTCACCCTGACACTAAACACTGACACTGAAACTCAATAATATCAATACCTCTGTACGGTTTGGCAATACTATATAAGCCCTCCAAAATTTGCAACAGGCATCATTTGGCAATCGTTCATCTATAAGTACATCTTATAAATATAACATGAAGACTTTGGGACTCTTCTGTTTATTTGCAGTTACGACTATAGTATATTCAAGAAATGTAAGACAGAAACGCGAAGCAGATCTTGAAGAAGCAGCTTCCGGACATTGGTCAAAGGGTGATGGCGGGGAACATCATGGAGCATATTACGGAGTAGATGGAGGGCACAGTGATAAGGGCTACAAAGGATACCACGACCATGCTTATGGAAAGAAGGGTCACTCTGATCACGAAGGTTCTAAAGGACATTTTGATGAAAGTGGTGGTGACGAAAAACATCACCATCATGATGAAGGATATTATGACGGCCATGCTCATGGTGAGAAGGGAGAGAAAGGACATAGTTTTGAAGAAAAAGGGCACTTTCATAAAGGTCATTCCACAAAAGGTCATCATGGCATACATAAATTAGACGAGTTTAAAAAAGACAAACATTTCCATGACAAACACGGTGAATCAGGATTTGAAGAAGGATATGGTGGTCACCACGATGAAGGTGGTTACACTGAAGGGAGCGAGTTCCATAAAGGTCACAGTGGCGGTGGATTCTATGAGCACGAAGGTGGCAACAAAGGATACTTTGAGAAAGGTGGGCACCATGCAGACCATGAAGGTCATCATGATAAGGGAGCCGAATATTGGGGAAATCATGAAGATCACGGCAGCAAAGGTGGTCACGCTAATCATAAAGCTTGGGGCTCAGATAAAGGGCACTATTAAGTTTTGCTGTAAAGAATTGTAATACTAACAATCGTATTTTTGTTACTGTTGATTATTTTGTGATATGAATTAAAAGAAACAAATAATTTAATTGTTTTACTTTTAGACGTCTCAGACTTTTGATATAAAATTTGTGATTTTCGTATATTTAATATTTGAGAATAAGTGACACATTATCGAAAATGTTAGAAGAATCGAGAATGTTATAGTACAATTTATCATTGGTGGGAAAACTAAAGGGCTCATTCAATTCTTTTGTGCGATGATTGATAACATTTGGTTTGCACTTCTAATCATAACTCGCGCTTTGGCAAAAAAATATGTTTAGGGGTTTGATTTGACCCTGTATTATTAATATATAAAAGCATAAAAGTTTCCCGAAGTCATATGTCTAACAGCTACTATTAATAAGACTTTTAAGGAATTTACGTCATAATAATTAAAATAATTACACATCTAAATGTTACCCCTTGAACTTTAGATGTTTCAAAGTTTTTTAATACACAATACATTTTCTTTATTACCATAAATGTGCAATACAATATCCGGCAGGGAAATCGAATCTGGAAGTAAAAATCTATGAACCGATATCTCGACCTTGACTTGAGTCTGTACCTAAATTAATTTCCTAATCGACTGCAGCTTACAGTATAAAACATTTTCGTGGTTGAATCTAACATCATTCACCTAACACTAAACCAATATGAGGATTTACGTGCTTGTGGCTTTCGGGCTGGTGGCACTGGTAGTCACTGCATCTACGAAAGTCACCCGGGAGAAGAGATCAGCAGATTTAGAAACTGCTGCTTCCGGCCACAAATGGGATAAAGGTGGTGGTCATGAGCACCATGAACATCATCACCACGACCATGGCGGTCATGGTCATAAGGGTCACAAAGGCTATCATGATGACCACCATGGTCACAAAGGCCATCATCATCATGAAGGACACAAAGGACATCACGGAGAACACGGTGGACATAAGAAACATCATCATCACGATGAAGGTTATCATCATCACCATGATCATGGTGAAAAAGGTGAGCATGGTCACGGCCACGAAGAACATGGTCATTGGCATAAGGGCCATGATACGAAAGGGCACCATGGTATTGAGAAACACGATGAATTCAAGAAAGACAAACATTTTCACCACCATCATGGCGACAAGGGCCATCATGAACATCACGGGGGCCATCACCACGAAGGGGGTCACAAGAAGGGAGGACACTTCCACAAAGGGCATAAGCATGGAGGACATCACGAACACAAACATGGTGATAAAGGTCACCATGAAAAAGGAGGGCATCATCATCACCACAAAGGTCACCACGGAGACGGAGGACACCACGAACATTGGGACCATCATCATAAACACGGAAAAAAAGATGGTCATGAAGACCATCAGCACTGGGGCCACAAATCTGGTCACTAAAATTTTAACTTTACTAATGCTACTTGTAAATAGTAACACATTTTTTACTTGTTTTTAATAAAATTTAATCCATTCATATTTACCTTTTTGAGAATTTATCCCGTTATTATCAAGGAAAATTAGACATATAATACAGACATATAATCCCTATTCAAAATACGCTAGCCAGCGGCTAGGTTATTTGACAAGATTTTAGCAACCACTGCAAATTATTATTAGTAGCTATAGAATCTTTACCAAAAGTTATTTTTAATATTTTAATATTGTCATGTTAACATTTCAATTATCATGCTCAATTTACACAAATACACATATATTATATCTTGATCACATCCCTCGAAAATTGACGAAACTAAACTTCAAAACATTATTATAATTAAACAGGCTAAGACAAATTATTAACAATCACGCTACATTAGCATCGTCTAATCTCTAATAATAAATGATTAGCTGTTGTAAGTTATTTTCCTCAATAACGCTTTTAAAGCTTTTATAAAGATTATTTTCAATAACAATTTGTTTGTTATCCTGTCAAATAGGATGTTCCAAACGTAACGTTCCATATATTAAATGAATGAAGCCCTACTTTATGCACGCAATCTTAATTATGTACACGGAAAAAGTAATACAACCACATTCCACATCAGCACCAGCATCATTGAGTCGGGACGTAACGAAAAAAAATATTGGATAAAAGATAAACACATTAATTATTATATTTATCAAACTACTATAAATAATAATAAAGTTAAAAAAGGCATTCTCATATATTGCACTTATTTTATTTCCAAAAAGTACAGATTTTTCGTAAAAGTTCGTTTCTGTCATTGCTTGATGTGACTCAATTTTTTCATGTAATTTTCATGTAACTAGCCATAGCTACATGGATAATAATCGGTATGACGGCACAGTGAATAATTAACAACAAAAATTACAGCTAAACGCACGGCAACTTCATGATATGGTTTCAGAATAGTAATCGAACTAAGAAGCTGTAATAACATTATTCACAATTAGAGTCTCCAATAAACCTCACATTAGTTTGAGTGGCATAAAATATTCCCATTAACTTATTCTATTTGATTCCATGTTCGTAATACTATTTTTTTAAGTTCAGGAAACCAATATAGTTCTATCTCCTAGCGTTAAGCTCCAGAATTAATATGTGACTAAAGCACGCACAGATAGTGACGTAGCTGAATAACTTATAATTTGACTATGACTTCTCGTGTCTCAATCGTCAAATGTCGTCACTATTTTTATGTAAACCACAAAAAAGCCAAAAATTTAAGCAATAAGGGGTCGCAAGGAAGGTCTTGCGACTCCGCCACTGTGAAATTATAATTTAGTTTTACGTATAACAAACACTACACTATTATTCATTGCTTTAATAAACGAATCTTTTGTACCTATATGTAGTTTGTATTTAATATTTTTCAACTGGGACTCCCTTTTAAAACAGACTCGACCGCTTTAGAAACGATGAACTCTTAACATAATATATTATTAACTATAATATGAAGGAGAAGGTGGTAAATTATCATAGTGACGAATCATAAGGTGTAATTCAGACTGAGTTAATACACCGGCAAAGTCAAGTGAATAATTGCCGCGCGGGTCGGTATTAACTATCACTAATGAAAACCTTTGTGTTGCAGGTTTAAATACCGTCTTCGCTATTTCTATGTACATAGTACATGCAAAGTAGATATCTCCTTTCTAACCTTTTTATTTATTTAAACTATTTCATAGCGAAACTTACCCCAATATCCGAGTACTTAAAACTAGGAACAAGTCAGATGTACATATTATATTCATTATTATTTAATTGAAATAAATTAAACTGCATTTATTCATATCGATCCAACCTTGGTAAGAAATGTAAATAATAGAGCTTGTCACAATTGCTTAATCAAGGTGGAAAGAAAATTCTCGGCGAGTTGTCTATAAAATCATGTCGTAAATCGGCGTATTCATTAAGAAACAAGTTCTAGCAATAATAACATTGACAATGAAGGCAGTGCTTGTAGCGAGCTGTTTGCTCGTTATTCTTGGCATATCTTTAGCACGAGACCTCAGGGAGGAACGGTTCGATGACCTACAGATTGCAGCCTCGAACCACCACGAGAAAGGTGGCGGTAAAGAACATCATAAAAGTCACCACCACGGGCATGGCGGCAAGGGCCATAAAGGATACAAGGGCCATCACCACCACGAACATGGGAAAAAAGGTCACCAAAATCACGAAGGACACAAAGGAAACCATGGTGAGCATGGAGCTCACAAAAAGCAGCATCACCACGACGATGGCCACTACGTAAAGCACCATCATGGAGAAAAAGGAGAAAAGGGGCATTCTTTCGAAGAAAAGGGCCATTTTCATAAAGGTCACTCAATAAAGGGTCATCATGGACTACACAAAATAGATGAGTTTAAGAAAAATAAAAAGTTCCATGAGAAATTTGGAGAGTCAGGATTTGAAGAGGGATACGGCGGTCACCATGATGAGCACGGGCACAAAAAGGGGGGCCACTTTGCTAAGGGGCATAAGCACGGAGGCCACCATGAACATCATCATGGAAAAAAAGGGTCCCATGAGAAGGGAGGACACCACCATGAACACAAGGGACATCATGATGAAGGCGGCCATAAAGAGCATCATAGTCATCACCACGATAATGGGAAGAAAGGAGAACATGAAGTCCAGAAACATTGGGGCTTTAAAAAAGAACAATAATTTGTACCAGTAGTTAAAATGGTGTAATATATTTTTGTAATGTTTTTTTATTAAAATGCATTTAATTTAATATTTTTGTTACAACTATTTAATTAACATTATTATTAATTAGTGGATTCTACTAGAGATACCATATTATTAATAATATAAATAATCAAAACTAAACAAACAATTTGGCACATTTTGCCCTAATATTATTATAACAACCATTAATATCAACACGACAGTAGTCACACATTAGCGCAAATGATTCGTTAATGTAAGTAATTAGCGAATGTCACTCAATAAATGTCGCATTAAGTAACAGTTGCTCACAGCGTGAAGGATTTAAAGTATGTCGCATAGAGCAATAAATCTAGTGTGAGGTGTGACACTAGTAAGCCCCACATTTGCCCGTTAATTAGTGTAGAAGCGTTATCAGTAGATTACGCCCTCAAACAAATTGAACATTTTTCGAGTATGCAATTAAAGAAAGAGATACTCATATTACCATGAAAGAAACGAATAAATGTTTCACCTAGTGTAAAAAAAAATTCGCTGTAAAAATTTATAAGATGAGTTTATTATATGTCATAGACTTATGCCATTTTAAGTTTATAATTTTATGATTCCTATAACTAAAATAAATAATATGTCTTAAAATTACGTCTTTTTTTTATACGCCATAATGAAACAAAAACGAATGATTATTTTTTTATATTCAACAATTATATTTTTTTAAATAAAATAACATTTAAATAACTATCTTTACTAAATAAATAGTTGACCAGATGTTAATATTGAGAGCAGCAAGCCTTGTAAAATCGCTAATTGTTTCGCTTTGATTTAGCGGTCTAGTGACCTTTCTTATATCCCCACTTCTTATGATGTTCATTGCCTCCTTTCTTAGCGTGATCACCATGGTGATGATGATGTTCATCGTGTCCTGCGGATTCCTTATGGCCTTTATGCACATGGTGACTCCCGCCCTTTTCGTGATGGCCCTTTTCCCCATGTTCATGCTCGTGGTGGTCGCCGTGATGATGGCCCTTATGGTATTTTCCACCCTTTTTGTGACCATGTTCCTCGTGGAAGCCTCCGTGTTTTTCCTCGTGTCCAGAATCTCCATCTTCATCAAAGAAGTGCTTGTCTTTTTTGAATTCATCTAGTTTATGGATTTCATGGTGGCCTTTTGTTGAATGTCCTTTATTGTAATGTCCTTTTTCTGCATATTTATGTCCTTTTTCCCCCTTTTCGCCCTTATGGTGTTCATCATAATGTCCATCTTCATGGTGATGTTTTTTTTCATGTTTTCCATGATCATCATATTCTCCCTTATGTTCTTCTTTGTCATGATGTCCTTTTTTACCCTCTTCATGGTGATGATGTCCCTTATAACCTTTATGACCCTTTTCACCATGATCATCGTGATGTTCAGCGTGGTGATCCTTTCCGCCACCTTTTTTGAACTCATGATCCTGGGGTTTCTCTGCTTTTTTATGTTCAGAAGCAGCATCGATCTGATCTTTATCTTTGTCGTAAATCACATCTTTTTTTAATGACTTTAAGCGCCTCGCATCAATGTAAGCGACGTAAAATAACAATAGTCCTAATAATATTAATGACCTCATGATCGGCCAGAACTACTAGTCTGGATTGATTCAGTGTACTTATTTCTTAAATTGACGAGATAACTAATTTCACAGCCGTTTTATATAAATCGTTGTGTAACATTATAAAATGACGAATCTTAGTAATCTATTGCAGCTAGTATTGTGTCTGTTTCGAATCCGATAGTCTTGCTGTTCCATATTGAATTATTATTATTTCTATAAACCCACTACCAGCTTAATAAGCTGACGCGCGCGTTTTTGGTGATTTGGAGAAATTATTCAACCTCATTTTTAATGAATCTAAAGAGGATGCTAATTACACTTTCCAGAAGCCTAGCTCAGTCAGACACTACTCGGTTTGTAGGAAAGTTTTTTAGAGCATTTGTATTATATTGAGTAGTCTTCAGTTTTAAAGAACTACCCTTCAAAAGTTTTCAATTCCTGGAACATTATAGTGGCCAGTGAGGATTTTATAGGTTTCAATGAGATTTCCTCTTTGAAAATACTACCTACTTCCTAAATCGTGGTTTTTCTTTGAGCATATTAATATCCTTTATAAAATAAGGATCCCAAATGCTGTAGCATACTCTAATAGTGGTCTATTGAAACATTTATATATCTTTAAGAGTATTCTTGGTGAGAGGCATTTGAATGATTTTCTCACTAAATAGAGCATGGAATTAGACTTTTTTTACAATATTCATGATGTGACATACCCATTTCAAAACATAGTATTGTGCAATAGTTTCCAGTCAGTCGCATTAAATAAACGACACAAAAGTAACTTGGTACAAGTTAAAACTAGAAACATTGTATCAAAGTTTCTTGTTTAGCAAGTATAAGCTAATAATAATATTCAAATTACTAACAGTAGTAAAGGTAATGACGGAAGATAAAAGCTTTTTAAGTGCAATTATTCCCCGTCTCTTAAACATTCTTTCTCCGTGTATTCATCATAAGAACGTCTTGGAATTTTGGCTACGTATGTATGGCTAGTAATTAAATAAAACTTCTTTAGCAGATTTAAACGCAAATTTATCTACATATTATTACTTTAGTTACAAGTATAAATCAATAAAATCGATCTGCAACAAAAATTATGTGCAATCATCGATACAAAAATACATTTTTTAAGATGAGGTTAAATATAATCAATTTTAAACATGTTTGGTGTTCTCACAACCTTGCAAATTAAATACTAATTTCCATTTGATAGACAGAGTTCAGGGTGATGCATATAGCAAACATAAGTGTTATTCCCAGAGCTAGATGCTGTAGTGAAAAAAATCTACCAGAGTTCAGCCCTGCTAGTGCGATTGTGACTATGTACCCAGTTCCTCATATAAAAACTACAATCGAGCAAAAAGATACTTAAATTTTACAATGTGTTACATCACGTTACAATAGCCATAAAAGGGCTACGTAATAATTTTACGGTCGATCA
Organism: Pieris brassicae; assembly: GCF_905147105.1. Classification (NCBI taxonomy): domain Eukaryota; kingdom Metazoa; phylum Arthropoda; class Insecta; order Lepidoptera; family Pieridae; genus Pieris; species Pieris brassicae. Next base: position 17,957,155 of record NC_059666.1, on the reverse strand, counting down.
ATTATTACAGGCCGCTGACCGTTATAATATATATTTAATTATTTACATACTTTTATTGTACAGGTATCCAATAACAATTACAAAGAAATTATGAATTTCGATTTGATTATCGCACAAATGCAGCCTTACGTTTTTACGTTTAAATAAGATTACGTTCTCTATATTATACTTAATTAATGAAACTACTTGTAGGTTTACTTTACAAATATATACATATATATAAATACACTTGTATCTAGTTAATTAGATATAGTAGAAATTTATCACTTCTTATGCTTAAAACACCAAAAATCTTTCTTTAATTAAATATAGAGCTAGAGGCATATATATGTAGATATAAATTCAAATACACATTATTATGTTAAAAAGACCTATAATAATTATAACAATCAATAGCGACACGACTTTAATAGACTATTATGAGGTAAATTGCCGACCACTTACAAAGAAATTAAAGGAAAACGCTTAATTAAGGAACATTGAATATTTGAAATGATCAATAGTAATAGGTTTTAGACAACAATTACATATTAGCGAGGGTATTGGTCTATAAAAATACAAACGAATAAAAATACTCTTCCTACAAATATATGCAAGAGATAAAGGTGGACTTCCAAGAGAATATTGAATTACAAAATTCATTTAATACTGTTTTAACAGAAACCGTTTGTTTCTGTTAACTTAAACTATACAATTATAATTAAACACAATATTTTTTTAACTTATTAATTTGTGTAGATGCTGGTGCAGTCTTAAAGGTATTCCAACATTATTTTAGTATATTTTAAAAGATCACAAATAATTATTAGATAGTAGAGGACTTTTGACAGTAACTTTTTTATTTTGCTAACTATCTAATCTAGATAATTATCGCATATTTGAGCGTCGTACTAAAAATTGTACATAGCTACATTAAACATTAATTAACAATTAAATGAGAATAAGTATATCCCACTAATTATGTTGCCATCTCGATAGCAACATTAATATAACTTCTGTCGAAAACAAATATTTCTTTGCGACTAGATAGCTGGGAAATACGGGCCTTATCAAAGCTTTCATAATTGATATATAAATAAAAATATTAAACATAAAAATGACCTCTAAAAATAAAAAAATGATTCACCGTATGTATTGTGTCGACTTATGCAGTCAATTTGCATGTCTTGTATTATTTACCCTTTTTTATGCTATAATTATAACTAGTGGTCGTAGCCAGTAGGTATGTAGAAGATCAGCGAAATACTTATTAACATTTACTGTGCGTGTGTAACACACGCACATATCCAGTCTGTATATATCTGTTTTAGATGTTTACACAAGGGCTATATATGTAGTTAAAAAATATATATTTTTTAAATTTATTATCAAACAGCAACAGTAAAAAAATAACAGTAACAGAAAAAAATATTATACGTAAACTTATCTATGGGGCAGTTGCCGTCGGTGGGATTTTGGCCTTTATTTGTGCCCCTTTTTAAAGCCCCAGTGCTTATGGTCTTCATGACCACCCTTCTTTCCATGATCATGATGATGATGATGATGCTCATGATGACCTCCTTCATCGTGATGGTCCTTGTGGTCATGATGGTGTCCACCCTTCTCATGATGACCTTTCTTACCATGCTCGTGATGGTGATGTCCGCCATGCTTGTGTCCTTTATGGAATTCACCGCCTTTCTTATGGCCGTGCTCTTCGTGATGCCCGCCATGGTGTTCATGGTGACCACCGTCATGATGATGATCGTGGAAATGCTTTTCCTTTTTGAATTCGTCGTGTTTATGTACTCCGTGATGTCCTTTTGTGGAGTGTCCTTTGTGATAGTGTCCCTCTTCGTGGTGACCATGTCCTTTGTGTCCCTTTTCGCCATGATGATGCTCATGGTGATGGCCGTCATCATGATGATGGTGTTTCTTATGTCCGCCATGTTCGTCATGATGTCCTTTGTGTCCTTCGTGGTGATGGTGTCCTTTTTTACCATGCTCGTGATGATGGTGACCCTTATAACCCTTATGACCCTTATCTCCGTGGTCATGGTGATGATGAGCATGATGTTCGTGTCCACCACCTTTGTCCCATTTGCCACCATGTCCTGAAGCAGCCGTTTCAAGATCGGCATCCCGCTTCTCCCGAGTCACTTCCCGGCAACTGACATATGCCAGCGCCCCTATCAATATACAACACCATAGTATGCTTCTCATGTTGCCACTGTATCCGTAAGGCTGTGCTGAAGAACTGATAATTTATGTCGATGACAATTCATTTTTATAGTAACTAATTCTTTAAGTTAGTACTTGTGTAATTTAAAACACCAAGGTTGTAACTATGTCGTAGAGGCGAGATACGACTGCATTGCGCAGTGGGACCCGTTGTCCGAACGAAACATTCATAAAAAACGTGCTTGTTACTGGCGTCGGTTGCAATGTGAACAACGCAATATTTCCCTCTAGTGGTTTCAACTTGAATTTTCTCTATTTTTTTCAATATAAACAGATGTGGGTTTGTTTTGTACGTTTAAAAATCGTTTTAAATATTTTAAGCGCGAGATTAAAAATCTTGAGCCGAGTGAAAAGGAGAACATATAGTTGAAAATATAAAATAATGAATGAATAATATGATACCAATAGCTTATTATTATGGATGTCTGTATTGAATAAACTTAGATTTTTTCTTTAAACGTGTTGTCACATCCATTATTATTAAGAAAGAAAGATGGTCTTATATGTTGCAGGTGCCTATGCGTTTTGTTTCATTTATTTTACTTTTATTGATAGAATTCAAAGAATTCACTTCACGGTTATTATTTTATACGTATACAGACTATATCAGACAGTTAAATTAACTGAAATCGACCTTAGTACGTAAATTTCCTTAGATGTCCGTTCATTTTTTGCAAGAGGTTATTTTATTTGCCTTAAGTATCATTTGGAATAAAGAGCCAAAGTTGTAGTATTTTTACTAATAGAAAGCCACTTTATTTGTGTGGCTATATATTACAGAAATATGAAGACACTTTGTCGTGGTAGTCCGATTTGAAAAGTAAGTCCGTGAAAAAACAAATCAATGATTAAGTGCTAGAACTTGATGATGCCTATAAAAAATCTGCGACAGCAATTGATAACTTTATATTATACAAAAACTTGTTTTTTATATAATATAAAGTCTTTGTCGCGTCTACCTGGCTTTCACTAATATCTAGAATGATTCGTGAGGAAGGTACAGGCGAAGCCGGGACGGGACATGGCTAGTTTATCATGAACTTATTAAATAGAACAAATCAACATGTGTGTGGTGACGAGTTTCTTATAGGTATACCTTAAGTAATTCCCCTCCCAATTCTTTTTTTATTCGGTCTAAACATAAAACGACTCTTGATTCGACTATCTATAGTTATTTATAAGATGCTACATAGAGCAATTTATATATCTTAACAAATTATTTTGTTAACTGCGTTTATAAACATCCACGGGAAAAGCTTGGACGTCATGGACTTGTGCGAGTCTTGATTTAGATGTATATTATCCTCTTTATTCATTTATTATATTTAAAATGTCATAACATATATAAATAGGTACACTAATTTCTCAGAAAAGTTTACTCGGAACAAAAATAAATAAAAACAAACCATTTTTTTACTTAATTTATTCAACAACAAATAGCAGAGTTCATTCTACAAAATCCTAAGTTCTCATTAATACCGTAAACTTAACGTAATTTTAAAACTAAATATATTTTTTTATAATATTTATAATCACAAGAACAACTTTCAGTTGAAAAAAAAATCAATTAACTTAAAGATTATACTGTGTTAAACACTTTTGAAATCGCAATTTTAAGCTAATGCTTGTCAGTCCTCGTATTGAAGTAGAAATTTCGATGAAAATACCGCCTCAGCCCGCTAGAAATCAAATTGGGATCCCGAGCAGATGAACTTAAAACTGATGCAGATCTTCGCTCAATGACATAAGAATTTTGGATTCGCTTAATATATTTTTTAGACACTCTTCACTTGCAATCTTTCAATAATTTTGCTTCAAAGTATGAATAATACATAAGATTTTTTGATAAAGATTTTAGTTAGAAATGTAGAATTCATCTCCGATAAAAATGCTTAAATCTATGTTATGAATGCAAATCGTTAAACAGAGACTTATATAATATAGCCTCGAGACAATTATTTAGAAAAATACACACTTAAGGCAACAACAATGTTCTTACTGAAGTTGAAATCTTTTATATTATTATGCAAGCGAAACGCAAGCATTTTTATTACTATGACTATTTTAACTATGTTGCACTCTATTAAATGAAACAATAGCATTTTACAATTTACATAATTTTGTACGTTAAGTATGTTCAATTCGAATTTTACAGTTTGCCAGTGGCTTAGTGAACTCCATAAAAAGTACCCATACAAAAGATATTGCTTGTCATTAACCTGCATATAACTGAGGAATTATACTAACATGATATAATTGTTATGTATACAAATCTTTATCTACATCTGAAAAAGATTTATTGGTAGATTAATATCCAACAAATGACAATATTCTAGTAATTCTGGAGCCTTGTCTAAAAATAATTAACTTTAAGTCAAATTTGGGTGGTTTCAAAATCACTACGCCAATGAACGTACGTATTACAATGAAATAGCGTGACGTAGGATGTTTGAATATTTTTAATTTTAGAATACTACGCTTGTTGCCATGGTTACCGTTTATAAACGAAACATCGTAACCATGGTAACAAACATGGTATCTGTATTGCACAGAATAATAAAAAAAAATCTTTGACGATCAGAGTTTTTAAGGAACGTATTAAGGCCGACCACTTGAAGAGATGACACGGCTTTCGTTAGCGGTAAACGTATGTGTATCGCAGGACCTGGCTTCGACTCCCGGCACTAGAAACTTTTTTCAGAGTTAGTGGCCACAGATGACTTTACAAAAACGATCAATAGGTGCCAACTTAAGACCATTACATTATTGTTATTCGTTTACATGCCATTAAGTACGGAATCTAAGCACGCTTAATGAAAAGAAATTAGTATCCGAAGTATTCAAATGTCTAATATGACATTAATTCAGGTAGAATCCTCGTTCATTGGTCGCTGCGAGTAATCTCTCACGAAGAACCTCTTTGCAGGAATATTCTGGCAGTTTCAGATAATGTACGCAAGTATTAACCGACGGGTAAGATCCATCGCCAGCATCCACCTGGAACGGAAATATATATTTTATTTAAAAAACTTTGCCAACGGGCATTACAGTAAAATTTTACATCTAGAAATGAACAATAATAAAAATATAAACTGATTGTACAACTTTTAATAAGCAAACACAGCATTACACATAATAACTATTACAGAGTGAATTCTACAAACTATATTCATGTGATTTAAAAAGCGAGAAATATCAAAGTTAATGGAAAGGAAATTTAAATAATCATATTAAATAAGCTTAAATAAGCTTATAGTACGTTGAACGAAGAAATTTATAAAGGATCACTACAACAAAACAGTAATATGGCATAAAAACTTTTTTTTAATAAAAAAAAACCTTCTGTAGCTGTAACGTCTGTATCTGTATTTCATATAAGTATGCAATAGCGTGAATGCCGCCGAACAAATCATAATATTTTTTTGGCTATGAAAATAACTGCCTACTCAAATATACTATAAACATTACTACTTGGGAGGTATAACCATATATATATTTAATCTTGATATTCCTTTCAGGTACAAGTGTTATTTTTTTTAAATAGTTGAATTGAAATAATAAAAAACCAAAGACAATATACTATTTATCTTTGCCAGTACGTTGTTAATTTTTAATTACCTTGCGAACAACTGTCAGTCTAGGATGAAGATTAGCCAATCCACCGGGCGGCAGACTGCTGCAACCGGTTGCGAACTGAAGGAAGGCCTTGCGCTCGCGTTGAGACATTTCTACCAGCACTTCTACTAGCCGTAGGAAACCCGGACTGCAAAAAACAATGACATTCAAATGTAACAATTTCAAAAATAAATCATGCTGTATTATATTCGTCTGAAATTATTTTATTATAATAATGTTTCCTTTTTAGATTAGAATTTATTTTATACTTGTATAAAACAATAAAACTAACATTAAAAAACAGGGGCGTTATAATCTTTTAAGGTCTGATTTTGAAAGAAAACATTTTTTTTATTATTTTACATAATTTTAAATTTATGTAAAATAATTATAAGTTCATAATAATACAAATAGCTTTAATCCGGTAAAAAAATTGTTTTCTTTCAATGTGTACAAGCCAAGTTAACCAAAGACAATACTAAGTCTGATTTTTGTATTCTGTGTCTGACAGACGGTGTCGACTCTTTGAGTCAAAGGCATACTTCACGGTACGAGCGAGACACATGACACATATACAAAACAAAAAGTTGGCGCACAGCCGGTGTTCATACCTACGACCTCAAAGAAGAAAGTCGCCACTCGGCCTTACAACTAATTGGGGAAACTGTTTAAAGTATTCGACAAGAGTTAGAAATAACTGACCTATCACGCGTGTATCCCAGCTTAGGCTCCGTGTACTGAAGGAGATGGTCCCTGGTCCACACGGGCCCGCGTTCGCCGCAGACCAGTAAGCGCAATTCGGGTGGTGAGAACGCGCGTAGACGTCTCGGCGGAAAAACAGCGCCAAAACCACGTCGGAACTCAGATATTTGACGCTGTACGCCGTCGTTGACCATCCAACGAGCGCTTAACGTTGCGTATTCACGGGCGTTGTGGGGACCCACCTATGTAAAAAAAAATATTTTTAACTAATGTTACATTTTGATTAAGGAAGCGTTCAAGTATTCCGTCACGCAATTTTTGGAGATTCTTGCCCCCCCCCCCATGAAAGGCGCCGTAACGTTTCTGTTTCCAATAGTAAATCGTTTCGTGACTAACTCCAGTGACTCTTTAAACCTAAAACTTACCATTACCATGTGTTGTAAAGTACTGGAAAGTAGAAAATAATATTAACAATAACGCGTAATTCAATCCCCGCCCCGCATCGTAACGTTTTACAAGAGGATCCTTCCCCCCCCCCCCAGAATTCCTTACGTAATACTTGAACTTAATGTAAATTAAATTAATATTACCTAAAAAAATAAATGGAGTAATTTAGGAAAATACTGCGCAATAATAATACATAAATTTAAGCATTTAGTCACGTAAATATCAGTCTTTTATAATACACCATTTAAATCTAATCTTTTTTGAATTGTTAAATTTCCTACCTCGATATGTTCTCCGCCATCGCATAGCGGCTGAATTGAAATAGATGGATCGCTGTTGGAAGCCACGTGTGTCATGGTCAGTGAAAGCTCCTCGAAGGTGGCGCCCTCTACCAACAACGCGTTAGATTTTCTATCCTTTTCAGCCTCATTTATTGAATCATCTTGTTTTATCGCGTCGTATTCGCGAGCAGTTTCTATTACGCTAGTTAGGAACCTGAGAATACGTTTGTGTTTTTATTATTGCGAAAAGATAAAAAATCTATGAAGAATGAAAATTCTTGGAATTCTTGAAAAATTGGACGGTGCCTGGATCAGGATTTAAGAGTTTAAGGTAATCAAAATAATTCATATAACAATAATGATCATCATTTTCATTTAATTTCTTAATATTTAATTAAGAAATTGAAACGGTTGCTATTGAAACATTATTATAAATCATACCACACTGTATTACGCGGAAAACTAATTTTAAAGTAAAAAAAATATATATACCTATGTCTAATGGGATCAACTTCCTCCAAATGTTCAGCAGTGAGTTCTTCTCCGCACATTATTCGCAAGAAAGGCTCCGATAATGGTAAATCGACTAGACGCCCATCTTGTAAAACCTGTAAATATAAAGAATTAAGTACGACCTCGTATATAAAATTATATTTTCAAAATAAATTCAAATTCTGTATCCACATAGTTAAAAAGTTTGTAAAGGCATTGCAATCAATTATGAAAAAAACCAGAATCCAAAAATATCAACATCGCCACAATTAAAACAAAAATGTAATCCAATAAAAATATCTGCCAACTTGATATGTTTTATTCTGACGATTGCTAAACATTCGAAACGTCGAATTATATAATAAATTCACGATAGATATATGAAAATGACTTTTCTAAAAAATTCTTACCTTAGCTAAAAATACTCCTAGGAACCAGAAATATTTGCAAACTATATCACAGATTGTTGATTGTTGCGGCAACGGCGCTGGGAATAGGCCCCCGGCGCGGGACACGTAGTATCCGATCGGTTTTTCTACTGAAATTTGAATGTCATTTTAATTCTTTCCTACGCATATTTAGTATGCAGGAGACCTTTAATTCTATGAAGTAGTAAATGATAATAATAATGGTTAGATATATTTATGCATAAATGTTAAGTAAATAGACTACTATAAAAAAAGATTTCAATGCTGGACAAATAATTTGATTATACAAAACCATATTGGATATAACACTATCGTTTTTAAATCTGCATTTAAAGTAATATTTTTACTATATTGAATATGAATAGTCATAAAGTATTAGTCTAATAACTTTTCAAACATTTATTCTGTATCATGTTAATAAAACATTTACCCTCAGGCACAGTGATATGTGGCGCGTTATTTTCGTGCGTATGCGCATCATTTAGCCACATATTGAGATCAGTGCGTTGCAGTTCAGCTGCTACGAGTGCGTAGAACTCGAGGGTAGGACCCAAACCGGTGCCTTCTTCGCCCTCGAATTCCACTTCTAGGACCGATTTCCGCCCTGCGTGGACGCGCATCACCTGAAAATAGATTACATATTAAAACAACGGAAATAATTCAAGTAAAAGTTCTGAGACAATCTATCCGAAGGCTAAAATAAGTTTTTTTTAATAAAAGAGTTTGGGTATGACATTGTAATAAAGTATAAAATCATGTCTTACATTATAGACATTTTATTAAAATACTTTACCTGCATAGCAGATCGCAGCAAATGAGTATCCCGTGGTATTCTTACACGCTCGTGTCTTAATCGACCCATTCGGAACTCTGACGCTTCTAGATCCGCACGACGGGGCGACACAGTGTTACCGGCCCTTTAAACATTGTGTCTTAAGCTTAGCTTAGCTTAATTAAGCTTAAAGAATTTAATTTTTAGTTACTCGAGGAATTTCTAATCTAATCTTCCAATATATCTATTAATTTAATTATATAAGAAAAGCTTAAAGTTTAAAATTTCATATACAAATAAGATGTTGGATAATAAACAAACAATGCCGTGATCTCCCAACGAGATGGGTTGACATAAATTTTCATTACTTTAAATTTTTTTTGCTTCTTACTGAAAATAAGTTTCATAATAGAGCTAAATATACCTCTGCCTATCCAAAGCCCGATCGCGCTGTGCCTGTAGCCAGACTATCGTTCTTGATGTACCAAATGCTGTACAAGCGAAGAACATCTGCCTAGTCTCCAGTGGGAACAGGAACGGACACCAGTCGTTCAATTGTTGGCACCTAGAAGAATATTTCGAAATTATTTGAGGTATTACTGGACAGTTTGATGTTTTATAGCATTGCAAAATAAAAAAATTAAGTAATTTTATGGTATTTTTGTAGGTCAGACACTAACCGTCAGTGTAAGGTCAAGGGTTTTGGTTCATTTTCGGAAACGAACGCATCTATCATGATTGACTATGTAAGTGTAGGGTTCCTTGGTTAATGGGGGTGCTTTAAATAATAGAGGTTTCTTGGTTTACTCTATATTAACCACTCGCGTATTACAATAGAATATGAGCGAAATAATGACGTGTTAATTGCTATGTACCGAATGAATGCAATTTTTAAAAGTCAAAGAGAGTCGTCTGGCTATGCACTCGGGGAGTAACTCCGATGATTTAGGAAATCGTTAAGGTTATAAGTAATCAAAGTGTATAGCCATGGAACGTACATACATAGGAAATCGTCATGCTTGTAAATGAGCCCAATGTGCGAGCCTTGTCATGTATATAGGTATCATCACGCTTATAAAACTAAGAAAGCCTGAGTGAGCAATATGTACAGCCTTGGTTCGTACAGTAAGTATATGTGTAACTAAGTACGTGTATTACGTATGTGTGCGTGTACGTTTTTGTTTATACGTAAACCTACCATCTAGGTGCAGCTGCAGCAGCAAGAGTGAGAGGCTCTTGCAACTGATGGTGCAACTTTGTGGTCAACTTGGCTGAGAGCAATGCATGTGGCGGTAAGGAAGGCACGACTGCTTGAAGGCGCCGAAGGACGCGCACACAGCACGAGATCATGGCGCCACGTTCTGCTTCCACACAACAACCGATCACACCGCGCTCAACTGTTAATAAAAATTAAAAACTAAATAAAAATCTTTATTATAATTAAACAAATGTAGTAGCAATTAATTAATTCTCCTAAAACCTAAGTAACTCACACGGTTTTAAGGTTATGATTGTCAAGACCAGTCTCGTTATATTGAAGAGACTATTTATCACGTTGACCAGGATGGCTAAAGAGCACTCTACATATCAAGTTATGTAATAAATTCGCGTTTATATCTGTTAGTTTAATTTAACAGCTACAACTGCTTTCTCTTTCACATTCCTCCTAATTTCAAAAAATTTCACTTTTATCATCTCTTCTTAACTTTACATACATCACATACATCACTGTTCTTCTTTTGCAATACCATTCATTCGTCACGTCAACGATAGATAATGCAGTTTCATCTTAAATGTTGTGGATAATAAATACTCTTAAAAATTTGTACTTCCATTTAAGTTTAAGTGGTATGTACCGTTGCAACCTGAAAATCACTATATCCTTTAAGTCACGTACGTAATTTGGATATAAAAAACCCACCCACACACACCGTTTAATATTAGGTCCTATGAGTCCTGTACTAATAGTGCATAAAAACAGGACAGCTATAAAAAATCAAGACAAGAATTAAACGGTTTGTTTATCATCGTGTGCTGCCGAACCGTATTATTAACAATATATGTTATACTTCTACCATAATGAAATACTTTAACAAAAAATTTACTATTTAAATTAAAATACATGGACATACCCGGATCGGCTGGTTCGTCTTCCTCAGTATCGTTCGAAGGCGTCAACGTGTCCGCATTATCCACCTCCTTGTACGTTAAGCTGTAATATATACATGGATAAAATCTGCAAAAAACATTCACTACGCCATATAGACTTACCTCCTAAATTTAAAAATCCCGGCAGCATACAATATAGTACTAGACTGTATATATGTCATAAACTATGTATATATATTATATATACATATATGCATCATTCTACATGCTATAGTAAGTTGACAGACTTTCTCTATAATTTCAAGATTTCAAATATCGAAATTATTATAAAAGGACTAAAATTGTTGGTTTTTAAAAGCTTATGAAAACTATGGCCAACTCTGTTTATAAAAGAAAAATCTAATGTCTAACGTAATCTAACTAAGAAATATTTGAACTTACGTATACGTTGTATCTCTATGCGTATCGTGTGCGGGCAGCTTAGCGTTAAGTGCCAAAACTGCCCGATAGAGTGTCCAAGACGGGTTATCTAAGGGCAGCGACACACCGCCAGACGTTAGTGTTAATTTAAGCGATGGCAGACGCGTTGCAGGGTTATTCAAATTTTCCGTGAGTGTTGCGTCACTTCTGTTTGCTGAAGGCTCCGACGGCTCTTCCGCATCCGAGTCTTCATTTAAGGGTATATCGAGATCTATGGATAAAGATTGCACATTATTTTGTCGAGTTATTCTCGAACAATCGAACAATGGTAATTACAATTAACAGATTACATATAGTGAAGCTAGTGACTGTGATAAGTTAGTATTAAATAGACATCGGCTTATGCAAAATAGCAAAATTTTCTAGATTAGGCAACTAACCGACAGTCTGGTTGAGGTTCGTCCTTCCAGGTCTCGGATCAAAAGCGGGTATGAGCGCTGAGAACTGTCGCTTGAGCACGAAGTCGTCATCCCAGGGCTTGCGTGCGCGCCACACAGGATTCGAACCACGCTGTACAGCTTCTAGGGCTTCCTCCTCCATTAGAGATAAAAGATTACGGGATACCTGCAACTGTTACATACCATTGTTAGTTAACGAAAAATTTGTATTTTGCACATAAAAATAATACAACACAAGTTGTGTACGAATCCAGGAAATAATAGTAAGGAAACCTAAAGAACTTTATTCCGCTTTGATATAATTAAAAAGATTATTGTTAGAAAAAAAACTGGAACACAAAAACGTGAACGCATTCACTGGGCTTATGTTCGCAACATTGGCTATTATTTAAATTTATTTTTTGTTTTGTTTTAGTACTTAAGAAAAACTTTGTCCGTAGGACATTTTGAAATATTCACTAAAAATACTTACGCAAGTAACTCTAGGTAAGTCTTGGTAAGTGGTTTCGTTTTCTTTGTCGCTATCGAGAGCATCATCCCCATCATCATCGTCTTCCAATTCTGTCAGTAAGGCAGGCGCACGACAGGACTCCAAGAAATCCTCAAGAGACACCTGTAATACCACCAATCTCTCATGACTCGTAAAAAATTAAGAAAAAAAAGATGAACAGCGTATATGAACCATTCTGTATATTTTTATTTACACACTTTTAAACATTGTAATAAAATATCTTGATAGTAGTATAATAGTTAAAAGAACTTTTGCGCAACGACTCATATATCGGGAATTTTAAAACAAATTAAATATATAAATCAGGGCCTTTTTAGGTCTGGGCCTCAGATTTCTATAATTTTTTCGTGATCATACGTCAATCTAATAGACAAGTAGGTGATCAACAGATCATTTTTGCGTCTAAGACAAGTCGGTTTCCTCACGATGTTTTCCTTCACCGTTCGAGCGAATGTTAAATGCGCACATACAAAAAAAGTGTATTGTTGTCTAAGCCAACAATACTCTATCACCATAAATAAATACAAAATTAAAAAAAAAACATTCCATAATTTTTGGGTACTAGTAATTAATACTATTATTTTAAAAAATACTCAACCTGTTCACTCTCGCTGGATGTTGAAGTGAGTGATAAGGTAAGCGCATTCTGTGCGTTCGGCGCAAGGGATGGGTAGCTTTGTGCGGCCGAAAGTAGGCCGCCGGGGAAATTACTGGACAGCGCTAGACGTACCAAACTATAAAAAAATATGTCTTTAGAATTTCAATTTCAAACATTTAATAAAACCAACTTATTGTGTACTGTAATGTTTTGATAAAGATGTTCTTTGTTAAGAACAAATTATTCATTCTAAATTTCACCAACATCACCTTGATGGCTGGAAATCTTCCACAGTCCATTTTACAAGGCATTTTCTTTTGCAAACTAGCGAACTGTGGAATCGCCACCCAGCGGGGATCTTCCTTGAGATATACGACCTCCAACTCTTCAAAATTCGAGCGTACCTACTCCACCCTCAAAGGCCGGCAACGCACCCACTAAAAATAGGTGTATATGGGCTGCGATGACTGCCCTTTATGGGCGTTCCGCAGGCTCGTTTGCCCTCTATTATATAAAAAAAACAACTTACCTAGGGAATAAGCTACTGGGGTTGTTACGGTTCGACCTCTGTTGGTTGGAATTGTTTCTGGACGCACTTGACATTCGTCCAACACCCAAGGATTCCAATAAACGAGCGGCACCCTGCAGTTAACACATAATTGATTACATATCAATATTAACACAAAAAAACTGTTCGTTTTTTATTCATTCTAGTGATTCGCTAGTGAAACAATTATGATAAAATACATGCATATTTCCATTTTCATAGTTCTTTAAAAGGTTAAAATTGATTTTTGAGACGGTTAAAAAGTTATTAAAACTAGTTTTCGATCCAATTTAATAAAGTACATAGCTACACTGATAAGGGGACAACTACTTTTATAGTATACACGAGGCTTGTCCTTAAATGAAAAATGCTTTTTACCTGTTGTGTCAAATCTGGCTCACTAGCACTCATTGTGCCGCTTCCTTGTCCATCATTTTTGTGCTCCACATATTGGCCATCGCTGTTCTCGTTTTCTTCACACTTAAATATATAAAAGAAACGTTACGCACATAACCCGATATATCTTAATATATATAAATCTCCTGTCACGATGTTTGTCCGCGATGGACTCCTAAACTAGTTAACCGATTTTAAATTAAATTAGCACACCGTGAGCAGTCTGGTCCAACTTAAGAGATAGGATAACTTAGATCTTTAATTATAGTCGCAATTTTATTTTATCGCAAATTATTTGTCTATAATTAATTGACTGTCACAGTTATCTCTCAACTCCAAAAGATTCTAACAGATGTCGATACTTTTCGACTGGATTGAGTAAGTAATCAATAGATGGCACTGCTATGGTAAACCGACAAACGTGTCATATAAACTACAATTCAATATCATGATAACCACGTGTTATTGAGGCTAAAGTATAAATTAAATTTATTTTGTAGTAAACGAAATACCGTGAAATTCAATTATTTCTACTTTTTTAAATTTTGGTGTTAGCATAGCCAACCACGTGTTACTTAAGTGTAAATCAAATTCAAATAAATTAGTGACGATGATACAGTGAAATTATTCTTTCGTGTCACGGTATTAAGGCCAACTAAAACCACATTAAGGAGAAACGAAATTCGCGGGGTAGCTAGTAATACTATAAATGTTGCTTGTTATTCAGTTATACATGCGATAATAACGTATAATACACTACTTGGAAAAAATAAACACAATTTATAAAAATAATCGTACATATGCTACAAACACAAATACAAGATAAATTCTATCAACAATAATAACACTTACTACATAATCAATGACTGTATCTACTGAAAAATATCCTCCCTCATGTTCTGAGACATCATCTTTATGCGCTTTAATCGTTATGTTATTACGTATACGCATGTATACGCGAACGTAAAACGTCATCATAAATTGAATTATTCACATTCACGTGCACTTCTCTTAACCTTATTTATTACAGCATTTAGTTTCAATATTATATATAAAAAAATTGATTTTTTTATCTCCACAACGCTATTGCGGTCGCTTAAATCCAAATTGGATTGATGTCGATTTTATTAGATTTAAAACTTCATAATCTATTTTTATTAATAATAGGAATTTACCATTGAGCCGCCCATTTAATATCATTAACAATGTTTATTTTATTTTCTTAACAGTTGCCCACTCAAAATACAATTTGGTGATGTTAAACTGATAATATATATTTTTTTAAATAAGCATCTAATATTTAAAAAAATAACTTTTAGTATTTACGTACGCGAACGTGTCTCAGAACAAGCGGGCACATATACCTGTATGTGCAGTCTGTTAGCATTATTACGCAGCGTGTGCAACAGGGTGGCGGGTAAGGCCAGCAACTCGCTCGAAAGCAAGGCGTTGGCGCTATTCCGCTGAGCCTCACCGGAACTGCGTCGGCGACGCTCCTCCTTCGTAACACACTCTACACTATTTATAGGGCACGCGATCGAGCTGCTACTAGTCTTAACAGTTATACCCGTGTTTAAGGCTTCTGAGCTTAACGCATTGTTATTCGATTAGTAAATGTGTTAAAAAAGTTCTTAATTTCAATCGATCGTCAATAATAAATATGTGAAAATTTTAAGTTTACACACGAATAGTATTAGTAAATAATATATATACAGATATTAGGGTTCATTATCACATATAAAAAAAGTTATCGACCTTTTAAAATGTAATTAATTCTATTCTTACGAGCACGTTAGACAGTTTAGTACTAGCAACATTTAATCTCGAACAATATATACCGAACTCACCTCCTGACTGTTAGATTCCGGTACCGGTTCTTTGGCTGGGTATGGTTTGGTTATATCAGTAATACTAGTAGGCCCCATTTCCATATTCGTTAGAGAAGTGTTCGCTAAATCTGCCATACAGTTGTTACCTTCCGCACCCAGAGTTAGCGATTCCACGATTGTGGCGAGATCTGTCAAAGTTTTAAACGTTTAAAATCTGTGTGACAATTGACTCCTTTATGTGAAAGGGTTGTCAAACTTTGGGTACCAAAGTCTGGATTCTGAATCTTCCCTTAAGACGTATAATTCGAATATTATTACCAGTATTAATATGGTGCGTGGAGTTATTGATAGCCGAGAGATCCGTAGCGTGCATACGCGGTCGTGTCATATTACTGGCCATCTCCTCTCCTGATATGTTATCAGCCGACGATGCTTGCTCCGTAGACGCAACAGAAACCTGAAATATTTGTCAAATAATTTAATTCGTTTTGCTCTTTGTTACCCAAAATATAAAAAAAGTAAAACACAACAATAATCAATATGTATAACGATTTGTTAAAAATACACATTTATTTGTGTCACACAAACAAGGTTAGTAGATTCATATAACGGTAAATAACTTAAACAAGATCTCAACATTTATATGGAAACAAATTAAATACTTTAGTGAAAATATAATAATAATACTGTACTTCCTCGATAAATCGAGTATAATCAAAATTCTTCAGCTTTATAACATTAGTATTGAAAAGTCATACCTGGTTATCATTATTAGTAGCATCCGGTAAACTTGGTGTTGAGTGACTCTTTCGCGAGCGTGCGTTTGTATTATGTTCGTAGCCTCCCACTAACTTTAAGTCGAACTTTCCGTCCGCACCCATACGATACGAGTTACGGCCACCATGGTCCCACCTTTAAAGTGAATAAATAACATAAAATAAATCCGATTTTTGTATGTTTAAATATTTTTACCCGTTTTATGTAGTGGACAATGTGCACAACAACAACATTTGATTAGCGGAGGCAAGCGGATAGAAGGCAAGGCGCCCATTGACACTCACACTACCAGAAGGTTCGCAAATTTTAAAGCGTCTTAAATATGTATTTTTTTATATTGATTGAATTATTACTTGGTTCTTTAGTTTCTTTTTTTATTCCTACCTAACATCAACCCATCCGTTGTGAAGGTCAGATGTGACAGTGCCCATAGCTGGTTGAGCGCCATCTTGATCCCTCCACTTCCAATCGGGCCCTCTAGCGACTCTTGCGCCTACGCACACGCCACGTGCATTTCGAGACATTCGACGCGTACGACTTCCGCTCCCCGTGCTAGCTGACGTCACTGCTACGCTCGTGGGACCGCCTACTTGACGAGGTACTGAGTCGATAACGCTTATCACCTAAAGAGAAAATTATCATTAGTTACTATAATTAGATTAGGTTAAATATTTTATGTATGGATACAAATGCATAGATAGTTGACATTTAAATAGTTAAATAGAGGTGACAAGTACTAAAAAAACAGTTTTTTCAAACATTTTTAAGGCAGCTTCATCAGGATCATCATCTTAAAAATTATCAGTGAAAAAGTTTCAACGGTCCTGGAACAACTAATAAAATCATCAAACGATAATTTTCTTTACAAAATCTTTAAATTTATTACAAAAATCAATAAAACGTGATTGTAACAGCAATAGTTTAAGAGAGAAGGAGTCTTTTTACATACCTTTCCGTAGACCTCGAGTCCGGACAGCGATAGATAGTGACTCTGTCCCGAAGAATTCTTCCCATTTTGTTGTATGCGAAGATATCTGTACGGTATATCACATCGCACGCGCCACGTTGCCGTACTACCAGGCTCTTGCAAGGCCTGTTCGTCTGTGTGAGTCACCAAAGTAGTCCACGTCACACCATCCACTGACATCTGAAACAGATACAAACATGATTACTGCTAAAGATCTATTTAAAACTGTTCATAATTAAAATAAGGATCAAAATATATACAGTTATAGAATTTTATATATTGTGTAAAATGTGTGTTGTAAAAACATTAACATCTATATAGGTAAACAAAATGTGTATGGACCTAAAAAAGCGGTTACTGTAACTTCATAAAGGCTTCAAACGGAAGACTAGGAACAAAATCACTCTTGAGAAATAAGACCTTTTCGGCTTCATCAAATTGCTCTGCAAAAAACTTCAACAATCTGGACTGCTACGGATATTTGTTGTATATAATTAAATTAGCCACATTCAAATTTGATTCCACTCAACATATTATAAAATGTATTAACTTCGAATTGTTAAATTATAGATAATTTTTAATAAAATTGACATCCACAAACCTGGAACAACCAGTTCCTTAGCGCAGATCGCCCGTACCCGCGCGCGTGTCGCAACGTATACGCAGTGGGGATCACATTGAGGCCGAGGTCTAAAGCTATGAAAGCACGTCTATCATCATTTGTATGGACATTCAACGGTTCTGGTGATCTCGAGAGGACATCTTCAGCTCTCCCATAAGGTAATTGTCGGCCATCCGATGACCAAACGCTGACAAGCGCGTGTGCGCCTGGATTTACCCATTCGCAAGTACCACCATTGCTTCCGATGAAGTAAATTATGCCGTTATCATCGAAATCGTGCTGTGGATACAAAAATGTGTTTTTTTACAAAATTTATTTAAATATCATAAATCGTAAAATTAATTCTTAGTATTGTCTTTTGTTAACATAGCTTTTACTCATTGAAAGAAAACACTTTTAACAGTGATGAACGAAAAGATGACGGGTTTTTGTAGAAATGACTCACGGTGTCCTCTATTTTCTCGGATTGTTTGTCTTGGGGTTTTAATTGTTTATTAAAAATTAATTCTTGTTTCAATCAGGTAATTTATCATAGTATAAAAACACAGAATTATTGTAAATTATTAAATTAAGTTTTTTAGAGGTCTTTGACCTAAAACAGACTCACACATAAATAAAGCTTTAATGGGTTATAAATAAAATTTACTATACTTACGTCATACGTGAAGTTAATTGGTGCTTCCGACTTTATTCTCTGAACAAAGTTGTATGTAGATCGCTCCATATCGTACCATTGACGCGCGACAGATTTAGCGAGGAAACGCTCCAATTGTCTAATAGTCGTTAAGGCCTCGACTCTAAGATTACGGTTGCCGTTGTTCGACGTTGTGTCTTCGCTGGTATCGTCATTTGCACGTTCCACACGAAGCCTGAAATTTTATTAGATATATAAGGCTCTAGTAGAATCGAAAACCTGCTAATTTAAAAGTAAAGCGAAGAACAAAGTATTTATTTTGTAATAGCTGCAACTGGATAGTATTAAAAGTTCTATCAAAAAAAAATTGACAACACTGATATGCATAATTATTTGAACGTACCTATCGCTGTATATGTATATCCCACAAAATTAGGACAAACACGTGATTAAAGAAACAAATAGACGTACATCAAAAAATATGTGGACACGCTCAGCGATTTTTACGTACCTAATACGCTTAGTTAGATGATGTAAAGCAGAAGGGTGTGTTGTTGGTGCATCCAGTACAGGCGCAAGTACCGGAAGTCGTTCCACACTCTCTAGCACCGCGACAAGCCGCGACGCGACCGTGGCGCCAGTGTCTCCCTCCATTAACCACTCGCGAAGAATGCGCTCGCGCTCAGATAGCTGATTTGGTACATCTGAAGCGGAAAAAATAGATAACTATTGTTTGTAACTCGAACTCGAATATAATTCATGTTACGTGGAAGAAAGACCATTTGGTCATTCATATAATTAAAATAGACTTTAATGGAAAATCAAAGACACAAAGAACAAAATGATAAAGTAATTTTAATGTATTTTATCGATGCTTTGACTTGAAGTTTGCGGGGAAATATTATATATTTCAGGGGGTAATTTTATCACCACAACGCAACAAATACAACTGCCTAAGGGTATTCAGAAAGTCTCGGCGGTATGTCTAACTCACATACGTTAAAAAGTATTGGATTTTGAAATAAATATAATTTCTGAATCAATAGCGCACAACTAAAAAATATACAAAGCTATAGTTTCGTCTTAAGTTTCAAGCTGAGGCCGCTAAACTCGCAGAATGTTAAAGTATAACCTCCTGTCCAGTTAATATTTTAATAGGGAAAATATTTTGATTCCACACTCACCACTGGCTTGTGGCGAAAGAACCTGCAAAAGTGCAGGAGCCAAGCCTGAAGATTCCAATTCGTAAGCTGACAGCAGCTCCTCACCAGATAACAACTCTGTCAGATGGTTTAGTGTTTCTTGCAACTCTTTTTTCCAATCACCTTAAGTAATAAAAAAAACATTTATTTAAATTATCCATAGTCATGAGAACACATTTCAGTCCCTTCTTCATTTATATTTTTAAAGTAAACTTTTTGTCTATAAATCCGAAACAGTAAAATCAAAGACAAGGGAATGAAACGCTGTCGTGCTTTCCTTTACTTTTTTGTTAGAAAAATAATAGCAACACAAATAACATTAAAAAACATAGTACCAGAGGCATCCGTGGAGATTTTATAAAGCATTGCCAGTAAGGCCCGTAGTCTCGCGACGGGCGCACGTGGTTGTCTGCACGCGGCGCTCGCTAAGTGACGGGAGTACAACGCACGTGCTCGCTCGCCGACCTAACAATAAATAATATATAAAACAATAAATTTTTCACAAAGATTAATATTATTATATTTAATACTTTATTTCGAATATGCAAAGAGGCTTTCTGTATTGACCACTTTGAGGTCAACAGTGAGTTTGGAAGGCAGAAAATAAAATTAAGTAAATTTATAGCAAAGAGGTGTATTTAATAAGAATCAATTTATAAACCTGTCTACTAAATACGCCAACACGATAAAACTATATTTTACTAAGAGAAGGTGCTATAACTCTATATGGGCTCTAGGTTATAGGTTAGGATAACGGTTATTTTGAATTAGTGTTTGTTTGTGGGTTGATGTTATAAGATACCTGAGCCTTCTGTGCCTCAGTCTTAGCGGAGAGTCGGCTACGGCCTTGAGTCGCATTACCGTTGCTTGTCACAGCCGGCCGACGATCAGTCCACCCACTTGCTAGGTCGGGACCTAAAATAAATTACAATAAAAAAACATATATTGGAAATATACTAGTTAACAAATCATTTAAAAATCTTAACCGATGTCGAAAAATTCGAAAATGGAGAGTGATACTTATTGATTTTATTGTTTATAAAACATAAGATAAGATTCTGTAACTCACTTTTAACACACTTCACAAGGGATTCGGATCTCAAATCCACTTAAGACGTAACATGAAATTGCTTGACAGAATGCCATGAGATTTCAAAAATGAGGTGAGTGACGGAGGTCTGTTTGTGAAGTGAGTTGCGAGATGAAATCACGGATTATCAGAATGCCAGACAAAGCTTTTTCTTTCTTAGTTCAATGTAATTTGTTGACTAACGTTATACTTCAAATTCCCTTTAATAAGGTCAGTTCTAGGCATGAGTATATATGATAAGGGCTGCCTATTTCGCCTCCTATGTAATCCAAATCGAAAGCATAACCATTTTTCTTTATAACACTAACACTATACTTATATTCACAAACAAAATATTTTAAGTTGAATTTTTAATATTTCAGTATTTATAAATAGCTTTAACTATAACGAATAAATTTTAATTTACGTACCAAGAAATGTTTCGGCAGTGAACGAGTGCTTTGTCCCTCTGTTTGACTCAAAAATAAAACCAGGTAAATCTTCCTTCAATATAGTTGTCTGCTGCTGCCCATCAGTATTATGTATGTGAAGTTCTTTCTCCCTGAAAATAACCATAAGAGAAGTTAATTTCATTAACTGTTCATGAGAGAAAACGCTCACGAAGTGGAAGGTTTAAGCCCTAATTGATGACGTGTGGCAGACACAGCTGGCTGATCAGCTACTTGCAAACAAAGATAAAATGACTAATGAAACAGATGCAAATATCTACCACAGCCCACGCTTATTTATTATTAAAGAAATACATACATTATCCTTACACACAACGCCAATACGATATTGTCGAGAAACATTAAATAAAATATGAAATACATATAAAACACATAATTTACACAATATCGCTACTGTGCATTCACTTTGCGAACATATAAATATATCGATAGTGCTGGAGACAGCATTCAGTAGTCGCAACGTCCAGAATAACGGTGTTCTTTGCAATAGACTAGTTCTTGCCTTTGGTATCGCAAATAGGCCTTCGCCATCACACATATCTCATAGGTACTAAGAAACCCAGTTCTTGGAGTACACTTGGGTTGCACACTACACCCCTCAAGACTTTCATTACGTAGTAGGCCAACTGTGAGTCCCGTCTGGTTTCAAATTTATTGTACCCCACCATCCCTAAGACAAATAATGGATCCCCTTACAACGCGAATGGATTATTATTGTTGATTTAAAAGGTCATACAATATAACATACATAATTTAAATACAATTATAACAGATACAAAAAAAAACATATATGTTAGGCGAGCTCACGGGTTCCTCCTTTTAAGAGTTACGATATAACGATAGTGCTCGCAAGAACTTAAAGGCGTACTAAGCATACTATAATAAACTTTTATTTGTCGACGAGGTTGCGTTAAAGCGATCATAGATGTCGTTATTAGTTGTTAAAAAAAGCTAAATCTTTCAGAGATGGCGTTTGAGTGAGGTCTGTGTACGATTCGAATGTGGGGAAACGGGTCGGTGGTCGGTCAGTTTGGTTTAGGATGGCATCCAGCAAAGTCGTACGCAGGACTCACTGCGCTTTAAATCTAAATTAGAAATATGCCACGTGGTGACGAAATCGACGGCGATTGTTCTTACAAACAACTCGGGGACTCTTGTATTGCGACATATATATTATTTTACCATGTTTCAGTGTAACTGTACTGAAACATCAATATATTGATGTTGTACTTACTTTTTACAAGACAGTACCCAGTTTCCAAGTATAAGTTTTGTATTGGTTGGCTTAGATAGAATTGGTTGGGGCACCGAATTTTTCACTGACGCACGCGCCCTCTGAAGTTTGTCTATAAATTCGCCACGATTTTCTGAAAATACATTACTTATACAGCTAACAGTATTTTTTTTAATAATTTGATAATTGTACATAATATTTAAATTTGTACAAAAAATAAGAACGTACCAGTATTATCAGTCTGATGTTCGGGACTGCCGCTAGAGTACATGGTAGCCAATTTCCCATCTAACAGGAAACGGAACCAGCCGTTAGAGCCCGTACTCAGCTCGAGGGCGGCCGCGTCACTCCACACGTAGAGGGCGTCACGTCCGCGGCACAACGACCATTCGCCCCAAGAGTAGGCCGTACCATTTGTGAGGCTGGATGCGTCTTCGCCGGGTTGTTCGCTTGACGGTCCTTTAACGATAAAAATCACGTGTATAGCTTCGTAATCTAAGGAGGTTTCTACGTCCGTTGTACTGATTATTCTTTATTTGCGTACACGGCCTTCAATAAAGATACTTTAACAACGCCGTGAACGAAACCAGCTTCTTCAAGTGTAGATTCTATGTCCGTTATCACAATATATCAGAGGCCAAAATTGACCACTCAATTGATAACAGATAATAACATTAATCAATTCCTAATTTTAATAATAATAATAATTTATTGCAATAATATGGTACAAAATGGTGGAACACTAGTAATTTCGCATATTCTGCCACATACAATGACGCGCAAATTTGTCTTTAAAGCAGTTTTACATTTTACATTATTAGTCATATTAAAATTGGTCAATTCTTATATTATTTGTATTGTACATATGTTATTAAATGTATACAATTACAGTGTTTCATGCAAATAATCATTTATTGAGTAATAGATTTTTTCCATAAGTGAAACACCAAGTCGATTTTTAATGACTCTAGTCGGAAGATCTTTTAATTCTTTTGGTTAATTATTGTAAACCTTAATTGCCATACGAAAGGTGTTTTTCCTGAACAATTCCAGATTGATTTTTGGCTCAGCTAATTTCTCCCCATGTCTACTTCTTACTTCGACTTCTACATTCGACTAAAAAATAAGTATGTTTCTGTGCACGAAACACTTCTAAATAATAAATATAGGGAAGAGATAAAATTTTGAGCTTCTTAAATAAAGGTATGCAACTATCAATACATTTTGTTCCACAAATTACTCTAATACAATGTTGTTAATGTTTATGACTTAATGTGTCTTAAGCATGTTTCACCGTTTCGCTTTTAATTCTTATATACGTCTCAAAATGAATGTTTTATTTCAATAGTTTTTGAAGTTATATTTCTTTTGTAGTTTTTGAGACTATTTTTTTCGTAGAATATTTTAGTAGAATACGGCGAAAGATAAACTTTTTGAAAAGATTTTAATCTTGTTACGCCGAAGAAGTATAACTTCTAACGCGTGTACATAAGCACACACACGATTTTACTATAAAATTAGACAAATATTATAAATTTACTTTGTATACTATTTATAAAGAACAAACCTGCAGCTATCACAGCAGCATTGTTCTCAGTGGCTGGCGGTGGATAGGCAGAAGCCAACGCGTCCACTTTGCTGAACACGCCTAATCTTGCGAATTGCTCCAAGTAGATATCGGCCGCTTTGACCATCAGTTCTTCTGCTATACCGAGCACGGTTAAATGTCCGTCATCATCATCCTAGGGAAATGAAATATTTAAATCCGTAAACAGTCGCGCAACATTAGAGTCGAAAGAAATTCAATTACTATTTAAGTAACTATGTATAAAAGGATCGATAATAACGTCATAATGCATAAAGGAACATGCAAGGAAAATGTACTAATATTAAGAACTGTGAAATTCCTATTATCTTAAATGAATTTCAATGATAAGGTCACATTCGCTGAATGCGGGTAAAATTCGATGGTGTGTTGCTTTATACATCGACTTTTTAGTTATGATTCATGAATGACAAAAAAAAATGTTAATGGGACTAGCGCATTTATTTACAACAAATTAACACGAATTTATTCCGTTTGAAATAAATATTTGGAGTTAACCCGTGCGAGGGATATTAAAACAATAAGAGGAAGGAGCGTTCACACCATCGTAACTTTACCACGGGCGGGCGGATATAGCGACTGCGCAGATACCGCGACTGTGCTCGACGTCCGGTATCGAGATCCTCCTAGTTGTATAGAAATCACTGATGGCTATACATGCTATGAGATAACTTTACAACGTTATCGTGTTCTAAATTAATTGAAAGAAATCGAAACAGTCGTTCTGAACCGATAAATCAGTGCCTGAAATTATTACGAGTAGACCAGTTTTTCGACTCCGGCCATCAAACATGATTCAACTTTCGAAAATTTACAAAGGAAGTTTTATATTTAACCCGTATATGAAATCATGTTATTATCTTAACAGACTATACCGATTGGACCGCTCATTTTCTAATTCCAATCGACTTTTCTAGAACTTTTGTATTAAAAATGCATTTATATATAGACTGCTAATAAATTTCTAAAACAAGTTTAAATAAAAAAAAACAATTATACCTGTGTATCGAGGACTCTTGCTATAAGCCTCGTCAGAAGCGACGCAGTTCGGGGGGTGGACAGCGTACGTAGACGTTGCGAGGGTGCGTAGTGCACCATTTTGCGTACGAGCGATAAACATGCACGTTTTACGCCTACGCCGCCCGCTGCTATGTACCGCAAACAGAACACTGGTACTAGACGACTGAAATAATAATAATAATAATCGTTTATTTGCCAAGATAGTGGTACAGAGGTTAGATCGATCAACTACAAATATCCGCACAATCAGCCATATGTACGTAAATAGGCATGAAAATGTCATATCAATTTTTATAATGTCTTATTAAGAACATAAAATAATGTCAAAGTTAAATTACTTATTTAATATCGCAATGTGTATCCCGTAAACGCCACGTGGCATGGCAGAAATGTTTCTGCATATTGATTCCCTTAATAGGCCGTTACGTCCTTCGTTCCAATACTAATTGAATTTAATAAGTGTTTGGCTCAGTAGTTATCGTGAACATTATTTTTCCAAACAATCGCTAGGGCCATATTTCTAATGTTTTCAAGGTCAAGAATTAGAAGTAGGCACAAGCATGGATCACGATATGCAATAAATTTATCAATATACGTGATAAATACTGAATCGTCTTATATGCAAGATAAGCAATTAAACTTACTCTAAATAAATTGCAGCCATTTCCTTATCACCGGTGTCAGGGAAATCATCATCGTTGGATGAAGCCGGCGAATCTTGATTGCTAACAACAAGCCATTCTCCGGGGCATTGCAAAATGGCTGCCACTTCACGGTGACCTGTTTTTGTAAAATAATGGAGGTTTTTTAAAATGTTACAAAAAAGTCAGCTATAAAAGCAAAAATTAAAGAAAGTTACCTATTTAAAATCGGTAAAAGGTAATTTATGTGTCTATGTTTTTATTTAAGAGAACATTTACTAGCGCTCGTGACTTTTTATTTATTATTAGGAAAATGAAAACCCATCAAAATTAGTTTTCATAAATATTAATATCCTTTATAAGCCTGGGCCACAGATTCCATCACATCCTCTGATTGTCTGGTCTCTATACGAGCAAGTGTTGCATATATACATAATTGGCATATAGACACAATCGGGGTTTAACAGACCACAAAACAAGTTTGTATAACAATGCAATTTGAACTGACATTAACATATAATTGAACTCAGATTATATAGGGCAAGGTGAGTTCGTGGTACGATTTTATAGGGTTAGGGGATAAGTGATAATGAAAATGCAAAACTGACCGGTCCGTTTACCTTGATCGTGCCTTTCCCTCGCTTTGTCGAGTGGCGTTTTTCCATCTTCGTCTCTAAGGTCGGCGTTGGCTCCATACCGAAGGAGGACTTTGGCAATTGCAGGTCGACCAAAGCATGCTGCGTAGTGGAGAGAAGAGCTTCGCTGGCCACGGTTTACGTCCGCCCCTGAAGATAATTATTATTTTATATTAGAGTATATAATTAACAATAAAGCTTCTATAATATCGATCACAGTTTGTTGGCGGACCGATCTCGGTATGGTAAAATATTATTGAATAAAAAATGTGTGTAGTCCGTTTTACACGCCTCTTTTGTGCTCATTTGATGGTCCAGCTAACAGATTGTGTCGGGTTTACAATAAAACTGTGATGCAAAATGACTCATTTTCAGCTACTCCATAAAGACCTTTCGCCGAGTTGTTTTAGAAACCTTGCACTTTTAAATATTTACTAATATTATTGGTTTCTTTTTTTATATGGATACCTATTTAATATTGGCGGTCCCAGGCCGCATGCGACTTCTTTGATACAAAGAGTCCCCTCGAGAGTTGTGTTGCAATTTTGCGGGCTACTCGTTTTTACCATATATTCATAAGTCATTTGATTGTCATTTGTGATGTTTGAGAGCATAAATAAAATAAATAAAAATATTGTCCGTAAGTCTAATTCAAACCTAAGTATTATAAATTATATACCTATAGTGGCGGAGAGTTTATTTCTTCTTGCCCGCTCTAAACTAAACTGGTAGTAACAGTAAATTTAGAATCAATTTAATATATTTTCTGTTGACGTTTATAACTGTACTTGGTTGCCTATATGAATAAAGTTAATTTTAAAAAATTACATTATCCATTAGCTTTGAGTTGCCTTTCCATGTCACGTTGATTCAAATGCATTAGCGATTTCCGGAGATTAAATCTATAAGACTTTTTAGGGTAATCGAAAGCTTTACGTTTAAAAGTATTTGTACCTTTTTCACACAGAAACTCAACCATCTCCCTGGTCCCGAACGCTGCCGCCCAGTTAAGAAGAGTCTGTCCCACGTCATCGGTAAAATTTACATCCACCGCGCCAGTATTGACAGCTGACATGAGTGCATCGGTGTCCTTTCCTCTTATACAATCGATCAGCTGCCGGTGAGACTTGTCCCTCACACCCTCACCACTTGCAGACACATTTGAGGACCCCACTACCGAGGAACTACTGCTTGCGGCAGTTGAACTGTTGCGGTTTAACCCACTGTAATTGTCATAACGTTAAATTTAATTTGAAAAGATAATCATATTGAATTGTAATCTTCCTGATATGTACCAAAAAAAAATTTTTTTATATAATTTTGCAATCTTTCTATATATAGTAATATAACACTAAGAATTTGTAACCACTTAACTAGCCGAGAGGTTAAATACATAGCGAGACCATATGCGCAAATATTTATAAATATTAACATAATAGAGAATCTATGTCCTACGTTCTACACCTTGACAATATATAATAATTTACCGATTTAAGAAAACTATCGTATAGAGAATTGTCGTTAAATGGAGAGAAGAAAAGCGTATAGATAATCCATGACTCCTACTTATAAATTATGGTCAACAATAGACTACACGTGTAGGAATCCCAATTTGGAAACAAATAAACGAAGTTCTTAGAAAGTTCGTATCCAAGTCAAGTTTATTGCGGGCTAGGATAATAAAACGACAAAAGTACGTACACAGCTGCGCACTTTTTACTAATTTAAGTAACTTAAAAAGTACTTTATTTCTCAATTGTTGTCGTTATTGACAGTGCTTGTAATGCTATGTAAAGTGTATCGTTGTATGGAACACAAGCTAAACCATCCAAAGCCAATTGATTTCGACGCCTTAGGGAGAAGGTCGTTAAATCAAGGGGAGTTACAAGGAGTTTACATTAGTAGGTTAGGTTTAGGATATATTAAAGATACACCATTGGATACAATTGTACTACTTATACAATTTTGTATACAAAAAATAACTTTCTGCATTCGACTTACGTTTGTATAGCTTGACGCCCTTCGCACAGCAGTACGAGTAATAAATCAACCAAACGCATACACTCCAAACTCCAGCGTTCATCTGACTGAACAGCTGCTTCTATAGCCGAACAAAGGTCCAGGCGAACTAAATCCTAAAACGAAAAAAACATTTTGATATTTGTATGAAATATTATTAATAATTATTATGATAAAGTCATACATACATGTGTGATTTGTTCAGAGCCGCGACACAGCGTAGTTAGAAGACTGACTGTGGTAGATACAGATGGCACTGAACATTTGTCGTCGCTATTCTCGGTACTGCCCAGACGATGTACCAACTCTTCAATCAAGCCTGTAAATAAAAAAGTTAACACATATAATAAGGCTAAGTTCTAAAACCTAACGAAGACAAGACGTAGGTGATCATCTCTCTGTGTCCACCAAGAAGAATCAATTACTTTTCTGTAAAAATCTGACTCAGGGCTTTCGGCTTCTGGACTATGTATACTAACCACTAACACCATAACTAAGTTATCCATGGACTACAAAGCTTGTAGCAATATCATACTGTCCAGACTATGACTTAATTTGTCCCAATCTGGTATTAGTAATATATTTTTGTTTTTTATGAATCATCAGTTAATAAACTTAAATAAAAAGGTCGAAACTTCAGGTCACCTAGCGCTATGTTATAATAATAAATCGAAAGATTATTAAGGGCGCATTCTAAAAAACATGTATACGATAACATCTTATCCATTTAATCGTTTAACAATGACCTAAAAACCTCAATACATATGTTCTAATTAATTGGTAATAAACTATTATTTATATGCGTGACGTGTTACTATTAAAATAACCCCGTACCATGTTCGGCTAGCGGTGCAGGGTCGGCGTGAGCTCTTGCAAATCGGTCCGCAAGTGACGCAAAACATCGTAAGGCCGCATCGGCGACACGTGTATCGCTGTGACGTAGTAGGGAGGACAGGGAACTCACTGCATCGCCCACACGGGCATCACCGGGTTCCATCTTACCGCAGACTCTGAATACAATAGTACAATCATGACTGGTATACTAGTATGTATGTGTGGACTCAGTTTCCGCACTTAGACGCTCAATAGGTCCATTGTGCGTAGTATATAGTATGGTATACTAGTACAATAGTAAAGTTTTAAAACGCAAGTAGTCTGTAATATAGAGTGTAAACTCTATGTAACATCGTCATCGTAAAGCGTCATCGAAAACACTCAGCTTTGGTTGGTTTAGTTGGTCTTCATCAACAACAGTTAAATACTAAAACATTCTGTTTAAGTTGCCAAAATTAGATCTGAAACCAAACGAAACTGCAGAGCTGTTCTTTGTCACCTTATTTTCCTAGCACGTAATAATTCGACTGTCAGCTTCATGCGTACCGAACTTTCTCTTGAAATCCGTTCTTTTGTTTATGAATTGCTTGCACGTGCTTTACCACGAAGATGCCTCAATATCGCAAGTTAAGTAATAAGTAAAAAAATATAACAAAATTAGTGGTGCACCATGAGACGTCAGACAAAAATAACAGACTATACGCAATAGCGTACAAATAAGAATTGTTTTTATGTAATTACTAACATTAGTCTAAAATAATCTTTTTCTTTTTGTAATACAGATTTTTGTTCTTTTCATTTAACTCTTTCTAACGTCTAAATATGCAATGTTCCTTGAGTGTCGTTATATAGCGCTTAGACTGTATTTACTATCTTTATAATAAGAACAACATTTCATATAATAGGTAAAATAATAAATACATGTCGTTTTAGCCTGACCATTGTAAATGACCTCATGAAATATTACCTGGAAACAACAGCCATAGCTGAATGCAAAGTGTCTTTGTGCACAGCAGTTCCATGATGAGTAATAAAATGTAGGACAGCTGGTAATCCACCACCTTCCCACACAGCACCGGGTTCTCGGGTACATACTAATTCCAAAACCTGCAAACGTGATTTAACTTAAAGGGCTGAAAAGACCAAATTTTCAACTTGAAGATTTGGGCTGAAAACAAACATTGAAAAAAATTAAAATTTTGTAGACTACTGTCCCTTTTGCAAATATGTCATTAATATTATGTCAAGAGGAAACAGCATATTAAAAAAAGGTAACCGTTAGCTTTCAGCTGCACTTGCATAAATTTAAACACTTCACTAACCTTAATGCATTGTTCAGCAAGGTCTTTGCTAGTCCTATTGTTAGGATCCACAGTCAAAAGTCTGCTGCAGATAGCTTTTACTGCTCCTTCAATAGCTACAATTCTTCTGGTACATTCAGCTAAAACGATAAAAATTCTTTGGTATAATTATCTTTAGGGTATAATTTCCAGTACTGCATTATGTAGAATATTGATTAAGTATCATATCAGATGCAAATAGACATTGTGGACAATAATTAAGAAACCTTTTTGTTCTTAATAGATCTTACAGCCACCAGTTATTAAATACATACTTATTGAAAATTGATAACACAAAATTAATAAAACATAAACAACTAATATCAACAATTAATAAACCGATTAACCATAGGTAACTGACCTGATACATCCAAATAGTAGGTGATTGCTCTAGCTGTCACTTCTAATACATTATCTGGTGCATATTCATCAAGAAATATTTTACACAAAGCCGGTAAGAATGTTCGTGGAGGGCAGCTGTAATCCAAATATAATTTAGTAATATTGTTAGTCTTTATCATCATGGTGATACATTACAAAATAACTTGCGAGATTTAATGTAAAACACTACATTTAAAATGTTATGGCATTTTTACTGTTACAACATGCCAACATACCATTAACAGATTTACATAGCTAACAAACCTTGAGTACTGACAAAAATGGCATAATCTATAAGAAAATATATTTAAATGTCATAATTTATTGATTCTTAAGGAAAAATATTTGCATTTTTGCTACAATAGTGTAAAGTACACAGTAACACATCAATATAACTATATATTGAGTGTTTTACAAGATCATTTTAAAATGAAATGCTTGATTAAATGCATTAATAAGGTAACCTTTTGTTTATTTATACATTTTTGTCTGATAAATAAGTATTAAATTACCTTTCAAAGCACCGGTCAACATTATCTGACATGAGCAAGAGCATACAAAGCTGCTCCAAAGCAATAAGCTGCATATCACGCTCATCACCCTGCCCTGTCAACAGCCACTCCAGCAAGGTCTCAGGATCCACCTCAGCCATCTTAATAGAACCAAACAAAAAACTTTATTATTAATCTGTACTAGTTTAAATATGACATATTAAAATATAAAATAATACCTTGGGTGGAGTTTATTCCTTGCTCCTAAAATAAAACAAATAATATTTATAATTAAATTCTAGTTATTGTTAGTTAAAATACTACAAGTGACAAATTCTGTAACTAAGGCTTAAATTCAAAGTCAAGACATGGCACTAAGTAAGCCTGCCATATACAAAATCCAGTACATTTTTGAAATATGAGTCATACACAGATAAGTCTTAACTTTAACTTTCCCTTAAATAAATGATTATAGAAAAAAATTTGAGACAATAAAGTAATTTAACATATTTATATTAACTTCATCACATAATTAAATGATCTACAATATGGACTTACACATTTCTTATGTTTACTTCATAAGTAACAATAAAAAGTGTCAAATATACAGGATAATTACATGGAATATTAATTATTTATTTATATTATATAAAATAAAACTTATTGGAATTAAAAACTACAACTATTTAGGAACTAAAAAATCATTTTTTTTAAAGGTAATAAAATAAAAAGTTTTCATGTATGATTCAAGTAATTATTGCATATTAAGTGGGTTAATTACAAATAGAGTGACCCTTTCTCTTTCACAAATGCATCACATAAGTAACAATAATGATTGCCGATTTTACAAACACGGAAGTATGAAACAGCGATGTAATGCACATGTTGTGTTTTTATATACAAAATAAATATCCAATATTCCATAATAATTAAAACGTGACAAAGTAGAACAATGAAAACGATCAATGTCAATACACTTACCTTTATTAGATCATTACTGATAAATCAATTCAAAATAAGATTTTATTAGGAATATTTTTCTTGCGTTTAATGCGACTTTCACTTCAACACAATTCAATAATTACATGAGAAACATCTTTTTCTACGATTTTCACAACATCATCTGTCATACATCATCCTACTCAGTACTCGCCATCATTGTAAGTAGTGATGTACCTTGATCGTTGGTATGTAATTCATAATCGTTTCTATAATCGAATAATGCGTAAAACAAAAATCGATTATTTAGATTTAATGCCTGATTTTTACTTTTTAAAACTATTACTAGCTGCCATTTTAGTAAAATAACAACTGGTCCTATTATTAATTTGAAAAGTATGTAACGTAAAGCTTTTGAAAAATAAAGTTTCTCAATACAAAAAAAATGTACCTAGAAATAATAATTCCTATTTTGGGAAATCGTGGCAACGTTGTAGACCACAATAAAATCGTCAAATGTATTTTTTTTAATGATTTTACCGTCGTGGCGCAGTTATTTTTTTAAAAACTATATTAGAGCATGTAATATAGAAGCCCTAATGTAACTCTGCTGATAGTAGGTCACATCTGTCGTTAAGTATTCTACAAAGTTGTTTTTCCCTATATATTAAATCGATCTGTTTTATTTTAATAATAGTTACGTTTTTACACTATTGTCAGGTGCCACGTTAGCCATGAAATTTTTGAAGTGAAACTTCTTTAGAATCGTTGTGATTTCAAACCGGATGCAACGAAAAAACGACAGGTAAGAGACACAAATACAAAAATGTGTAGGATGAAGCCAGGGGAAAGAATGAGACAGAAATATACATACAATTTGTATATTATCGGTCTCTCCTCTTTGTGCCATACTTCGTAGCGTCCCCACTCCCGTCTTCTAAGCATAGTCGCCTGTAATTTGTGAGCCAGAGCGAGAGAGCAGATGTCAGTGTGTATGTATATTGCACACTGTTTAATACGTGCTTGTATTTGAGCATTTAACGTGTGTAGTGCATGTGAAAACTACGTGAGCTTACTGTACACTGTATGCGGCTGCGTATTACAGCGTTTTAGTAAGATAGCGTGGTGTGTTATTTTTTTAATTAAAAGTTTTATCCTACTTTTAGACATTGAAAAACGTCCAATTTACATATTATTAATAATAAAAACATTGTTTTTGAAGGTTTCACTTCTAACACGTGTGAATTGCACACATGTTTTTTTTAATAATCAAATAGTTTTTTCGACCTCGAATCGATTATTCATAATTAAAAATAGTAAGGTAGTATGCGATAGACCACACTATGGACTTAGAACCATAGACTTTGTCAACAGTCTAGACAATAGGCGTCGTGCGTCAAACTTGATTAAGGCGAATGAATCTGTTTTTGACGTGTAGATAATTTCAAATTTTTAGCCTATTTTGTCATTTTATGGAAAATAAACAAATTAACAAACACAAATACCACTTCAGAAAACGTATACACTATATCTACAGAATCTGTTTAATGGTGTTTATGTAATAAGGTATATAAAATATTCTTAAAAACTGACTACGCACTTCGCACGCCTTCTGGCAGTGTAAGTAGTGTCCATGGGCGGCGGTATTAATATCAGGTGAGGCTGCAGCCCGTTTCCCCGTTCTATAAAAAAACAAATATACGCCCCTGCCGCCTAATTTTGAACCTGTTTCACAAATATAACTTTATCCAATCAAGAACAATTTTTTACATTTTTCCTATTGCTAACTTCAGGATATATCTTAAAAGCAGCAGTAAAATTTATAAATCAATAAATGATTAACAATATAAAATGTATTTTTCGAGCATTTAATAACTGTTGTTCTTTCCGTTCAGCTTTAATTATTTTTCCGCTCTTACTTCCATGTAGTGTTATAGTTTGGTGGCTATTCCGAAAAAAATAATTATATTTAGAATTATTCAATTTGAATCGGTAGTTCTACAGATTAGCGCATTCAAATAAAAAAAAACTTGTTAGTGTTATGATATAAGCTATCATAACACTAACAAGTTTTTTTTAAGGCTAATTTTATTTTATCTAAATACTCATTTATGAGTCGTTATTATTCACAACAAAATTTTAACATAAGAACATTACATTAACTTTAGGCATACTTTAAATTTTCTGTATAATTATTAGGTTGGGGAAAAAATCTCAAGATGAGTGAATCTAATGAAGAAATTCGATACATTTCAAAATTTTACTACAAATAGGGTATAAATGTAACGCAAGCTGCGAAAAAAAAATTGCGTTTTTTATGGACCTAGTGCAGTGTCTGTAAGACTAGCACAAATTTGGTTTAACCGTTTTCAATCCGGAAAGTTTGATGTCAAAGATGCCGGTCGCTCTGGTCGCCCTATTTCGGATAAAATGGATGTCTTTTTTGAAAAAGTGCAGAAAGATCGACATATCAGTAGTTACTATGTAACTGAAGAACTGGGAATTGACCTCAAAACGGTTTTGGCGCATTTGAATAAAAATAGGTACATATAAAAGCTCGATATTTGGGAACCTTACGAGCTTAATTAAAGAAACCTAATGAACTGCGTACTCATTTGTGGTTATTTATTACGACGAACCATTTTTAAGAAGCTGATAACTGGTGATGGAAAGTGGATCACGTACGACAAGAACGTGCGAAAAAGATTGTGGTAAAACACCGGTCAGGCTTCACACACTATGGCGAAACCCGGGTTTACTCGCAACAAGGTGATGCTGTGTGTGTGGTGAGATTTGAAAGGCTTTATTCATTATGAGCTGTTACCACCAGGCATGACCATCGATTCTGAACTCTACTGCGAACAACTGATGAGATTAAAGCAAGAAGTTGAGTTAATTCAACAGGGGGTGTTGGTGAAGGGGTTTTCATCATGATAACGCTAGACCTCACACATCTTTAGCCACTCAGCAAAAACTAAAAGAGATTGTTTAGGAAGTGTTAATGCATCCGCCGTATAGTCCTGACCTTGCACCTTCAGACCACCTGTTTTGGTCTCTTCAGAATTCTTTAGGTAGTGTCATGTTAACATCACGAGAGGACTGCCAAAACCAGAAGCCCAAAAACTTATAGCAATGGGATCATTTACCTACCTACAAGGTGGCAAAAAGTTATCGAACAAAATGTTACCTACATACTCTAGTTAAAAGTAAATAAACTATATCAAAATATGTGAATTTTCTTAAAAAATACGAAGAAACTTTTGCCCAACCTATTATGTAGAGTAAGTGATTTAATGCTCGTTCGTCAGACCAATTTTAATTCAAGATGTAATCGAAATACCAGGAATAAATGCCAAACATAATAATAAATATTTAAATAATATGACCATATAAGGTTTTGTAATAGCAGTAAGTAAAAAATATACCGTTTTGTCCCCGTTCATCGCATAACATCTTTTGATAAAGCGTAGTGAATTTCTTCAAATGTAAAATCTGTTTTATTTGACCATAGCCTTTTGCCTTAGGTACAGACCTTTGCATTATAACTCGTGATTCAGTCATAATCGTAGTCCAGTGTAGTGAGTAGTAATCCTACTTGTAATATTGTACAGACACATATTATATTAAAAGTAAAGTACATTTATACATACACACAGATTTTCGTTACCTATATGTAACGAAAATCTGCGCAGGCTGAAAATCGATTTTAATGTTTACAAATTTCCTTTCATAGCAACGCTACGGTACAAAAATTGGTTGTGTATACTTTATATATTAAATAATCGTTTAATAATGGAACAAGAAAAAAGTAAAGAAGAACAAGAAGACTGGAAAGTGTATGAAGCGCTGAGGTGTACGGAGGTAAACTATCAATGTTTTTTAGAATTTCTAAAACATAGTACTACAGAGGTACCCACTTTTTGCTAATATGTAAAACGTAAATATATAAAACATATAGGCAATGGCTTAATAAAATAAAATAATTTAGCTATTGCTAGCGGATAGTTTGTCAGTGTTGCGGTCGCTATACGAGCCCCGATGCAAAATAATTCGTCTAGTGTGAAATTTTCTCTGAGATTTTTCTAAATCTATATAAAATATAAAGCTGCTCTACTATCACATGTCGTGTTACTTATGCCATTTTTTAATTATGAACCAATAAACTATTTTAGCTTTTTAAAGTCATACTCGTAAATGTGTTTGTGTAATAATTATTCTTTTTATTTTATTTAATAAATTACTGTAACAATTATACATTTAATTTAACAGTGTATATATATTTTATATATAGGTATTGAGTACGACACATTTAATTTGATGCATTCATTCATACTACAATTATCTTATATAAAAATGTAAAAATAGGAAGAGGTGTCCCGATTCCTTAAAATACCTAAAGAGCATGCGCTTATTCGTACCAAGCACGGCTATTACCTATTTTCGTTTATGATTGCTAATTATGGTAATGATCCTTGACGTAATCATGCGATGGCAGCTAAGGCACTTCTTCAGGAAGAACAGATACATTTTATACTGGTAAAAAATAATCTAAACGATAGTTATGTAAGCTACCTTAAGTTACATATAAATATTTTAGGTAATAATTACAAGCGTAAACCAAATGTAAACAACCATCGTACACTTAGCCAATATAGAGCCCTTTAGTTTTTGCCACACTTAAAAAAATGTATTTTAACATACATACATTGAACATACGTTCAATAACATAAGAGTCATTTAGATTTATGATAAACCCTAACCCTTAGTTAAACCCAAGTTTGTTTTTGTTGGCGTCGCAACCCCTCTACTGCTAATTTTTTGAAGTTATAATCTCATTAAAATCAGTTATTTCCCAGCTTCAAAAAAAGAGTTTTATTTAAATATCTCCATACGAAAACCGCCAACTAACTTAACTCGACGCTTTACTTATATAGTAAAGAGCTTCGATTTGTTACTGGGAAAGTAGAAGCTTAATTTATTGAAACCCCTCAAACAGTATTTTGCTTAACAAACATGTCAATAACTTTTAGTGAACGTGGAAGTTGATATAGTTTATACTATGATTTTATATACTATAGTATAAACTATATCAACTATATGATCAGTACCATAATATCATAAAAATATAT
The DNA here is from genome assembly GCF_905147105.1 of Pieris brassicae. Classification (NCBI taxonomy): domain Eukaryota; kingdom Metazoa; phylum Arthropoda; class Insecta; order Lepidoptera; family Pieridae; genus Pieris; species Pieris brassicae. Next base: position 17,919,320 of record NC_059666.1, on the reverse strand, counting down.
GTAAATTATAAAAAAAAACTCTTTTTCTATCTTCGTTAAACCTTTTGATTAATTTTCCTACAAAAATACTATACTACGCCATCATGAGTTATCCAGGAGCGTCGTGCGTGTAATTTCAGACTTTTAAGATTTTCTGATTACTGGCAGCACTGTCTTGCACGCCGAACTTTGGGACAATTGGGAGTTTAACAAGGCTACCCTTCGATTTTTAGTACTTTCAGACAAATATCCTGTTACATAAGTTGCCTCAACAACGGATATTGTATATGTAACTCGTAAATATCGTGCTGACTTGCGAGGTTGAAATAGCATTTCTTATCACGCTATAGTAAAAATACTTTGATTCCCGTTACCTAGTCGTCTTTTGCACGCCAACATCAACTGACTCCAATAATCATATTATATTTTATCGTGGAATTGTGTAAGTTCATAATATCTTTTATTAGACAAGGTAGTTTTGTGTATAGTTACAGAGTATTACTTTATAAGTATAGTATATTCTAGAACTATGAAATTAAAGATTAGAATATTTTAGTATTTAGTGCTCAGCCTAAACTTACTAGATTAAACTTTTGCTTAAAAGTAGAACTTATTAACGGTTTAATTTTCAGATGGATCCAGAGATAGGCAATGATATAGTCACTGCTCTTAGAAGTGATTTAGCAGGATTACAGTATACGCGCAATAAATTAATTTCAGAGGTATTTTTATGTGCAATATGCTGTACAGTAATTATTTAAAAAATAACAACACCATTTTTATTTTTTTTAGAACAGCGATTTAAAAAATCAAATGTTGTCACGAGACCAGCGTATTTTGGAACAACAAGTAGAAATAGATCATCTTCGCGAGCAAAATGCTCGTCAGAATGCTATCATATCATCGCTCAAGAAGAAAATTCAAGATTTGGAAGAGTTCAATCGTAATTTGCAAACGTCGCAAGGTAGAAGCGATTTGACCGTTCAAACCCTACAGAGAGATAACCGATATTGTGAGGAAAAGATGAAAGATTTAGAAAAGAAGCTAAGGTCTCTCGAGTTGGATTGTCATAATGAGGAACAACAAAAGGAAAATGCTCGGTGTCAGTTTCATGACCTCATCAGAAGGTTGTCTGTGGCTTTGGACGTGGAGTTTTGCGACACAACTCACACGCATTCCCCTGAAAGTTTAATTATAAAAGCGGCAGAACTGGTCCAAGATATAACAAGATTAAAAAACAAATGCATGAATACTACGGAGAACTTATCAACCATCGAACAGGATTTACGCAGTTGTCGTGATAGTTTGGAAAGGGCCAACTCTGATAAAGACATTCTCCAAAGACAACTCTCTTCACACCTTCTTGATATTGACCGATTAAAACAAGAAAAGGAGTCTCTGGCGGTATCCAATAGAGTTTTAGAGAGAGAACTCCATGAGGCCCGGGAAAAAATTTCTCACTGTTCGAAAAATTTAAACGTCGTAACGGATAACGTGAATCAAAATGAATCAATTATTATTCAGTTAAAAGGTTATTAAAAAATATAGTAAAATATTAGAAAACATTTATTCGTAATAGTAACTAAAATTATTCTATTATATTTATTTATTTTAAGAGGACTTACGACATCGAGATGAAAAATATCAAAGATTACAAACAGAGTTTCGTAATACTATGGAATCTATTGCAATCCTGCTAAGCTTGCCAACTCGCTTCGTTGAAGCTCATGAGAGTACTATTAAGGACCGAATTAGAGAAATACTTAGCGATAATAAAGATAAATCAGTGGTGTGTATATTAAACTAATTTAAATAAAATATGAACATTTTGCACTATTGCAGAAGGGTTTATGTCCCAATAGTCAAAATAATTGATATTGTTTATTTGTTTTCTTTTGTTTAGTTATTTGTGTGTAAAATATGTAGGTTTTTTTGGTTTCTACGATTCATCTGATAATTAATAAATGTTTACTCATAAAATCTTATTAGCAACTTGAAGCATTCCGAGACAAATTGAACCTGGAAAGCCAGCAGCTAGGCAGGACAGCACACTTGCACGATCAAGCTTCCACTCGCGTGAGAATTTTAGAGGATGAAAGAAACATGCTTGAAGGCAAAGTGCATAAGCTGGAATCAGAACTTAATGCTTTGGAACTGACTAAAGATAATTTGAGAAAAGATAAAGCTAATGTAAGTTGGTATAATAGTACTCGTATACATGTTTTTTTCCTTATGATTTTAAAATAGATATATCCCTTTTTGAAATGTTGCCAATCTTGAATAATTAAGGAAAATCACCAGTATTTACGACAATTCAAATAAAAATAAATAAAAACTTTTTAAATGTTCTGAGGATTTTGTAACTTAATAACATCAATTAATTTCTCGACCTAATATGTATATTGATTTGTTCTGTGTTTTATATTCTTTCCTAATATTAGTATTATTTAATCTACACATTACCTTATAATATGATAAACAATTGTTTAGTTCCGCGAAAAATACTATTATTATTTTAGTTCGTTGCATTCCTTGAGCGACTCAGCCGAACTCTCAATATGGATGAGTTAACACAAGACATCGGTATAGAACTCCACACTGAGTCAATTATACATAGGGCCGAGCAACTGGCGAGACTCGAAAGCGATAAAATTGTAGACAAGGTCAGTTCCAGTAACTTAGTGAAAGGAAAAACATTATTCTTTTTTATTCCAGTCACATTCAAGTATGGCACATTACTCGACTTTAAATAACTTGTAATATATCCAGGATAGGCCACGAGGTCCTTCGTTATAAGGCAAAGATTATTTACAGTACTGGGTACCTAATACCTACCTACCTACCTACCAGAAGTTAGTATTGGCTCTGTTAAATTTAGCAAATATATTTTTTATATTTATCAATTTAACTATGCCGTAATTATCATACTATAATATTAATTTTTAATATCTTGTCCATTTTATTTTTTTTATTCTGATTATTTTGATCATATTTTAAGAAATTACTTAAAAATATCACAAATCGTAGTAAACGTGTATTGTACAAAGCTGCTATATTATGGATACTATGGCACACTGCCGAGGCTGCGACGAGAAAGATCTTTTCATGACTTACCCTATTTAAAAGAAGTAAGACTGGCATGGCATTAATGGATTCACGTATTTAGGAACATAAAATAAAGATGCTTCAAAATCATCAGTAAATGTTATAGTTCTAATAAAACACAAGTTACGCACGCATTTATTAAATTCATTAAAAACTCTAGTTAAAGTAATTCAATGATCACGTATCTAAGGTCTTGATTAAAATAACTCGTAGATAGCGTCATCTAGTAACATAATTTCAATATCGATTCATTATTTTAGATTAGTTAGTATATAAATAATTGCATGTAATTTATGAAAATATGTCCGTAAATCATAGTTGAAATTATTTTAAACTAAATATAAAATATATTCGTACTCAAGAACAATACAAATAATGTAAACTACTGAACTTATTTTTCTTTAAATTCCTTCGAATAAAGAGAGACTAGAGAAGAATTTATTTTAATTCTAAGCTTCTTATGTTATTGAATACAAACTGTGATATTAATATAGTACTGAGCGTTATGTTTCGTTTTTTATTTCATCAATTCAAATGGGTCCTCTATAAAGGCTTATTCTTAACCTTACCTTAGTATAAAGTAGGTTCTTGTAAATATAAAAATCTTAATATTTCAGACCGCAGTCGTTTATCAACTGCAACGTCGAATACGTATTTTAAGAGAACAACTTCAGAGGAAAGACCTACATTTAGACTTACTGCGTCGGAAGCTAAGTGTTCAAGTAGGTTTAATGTTACATTTTCGTAATACATTTTTAGATTTTTGATTGAATTATGTAATTATAACGCAATACAAGTACAAAACTATCTCACTTATTCACAAAAACTAAATCACTTTAATTGCGCTCCAGAAATCTTTTGTCTCTTTCTGTGAATTTATGTTGTGTGATAAAAAGTGATTCATAAAAGGTTTAGTAACAATTAATAATGGGATACATTGTTAGGACGAGACTTCTCGAGTTCGAGCTGTGCTTCAAGCTGAAAGGGATGAAGCAATGGGCCGAAGCAAGAAACTAGCTCGCCAGTGTGACAAGCTAAATGTCCAACTGAGTGATGCTCGTTCCCAACTTCGCGATCTTAATGCACAACTGGCTGATGCTGCAGAATACAAGGTACTACAAAATATATATACAGTGTAAACTCTATATAACGATACTGAAGGGACTGGATCTTATTGCGTTGTAGAGAGTTATCGTTATTATCTTTCGTCTCATCTTCTTCATCTCCTTGTTCTTGATCCTCAGTGTTTTTCACTGAATCCAAAATCGAGGATCGTTACATGGAGTTTACACTGTATATATCAATTAATATAATATAAGAGATGTATACACCATTAGCAATGTGCCCCGAATCACTTCTATAGGGCATGGAGCAAACCTATGCCTATTCATTAATAATGTTTCAAGGTTAGTACCTACTACTACTTGACATAACGTTGTTCTTTTCTGTTTTGTATATAAAATTGCGTGAACTCTGTATGAAAAAATGGATGCTTCCTTGAGTACCTAAGCTCCTTGCTTGGAGCAAGTTTTTACTTAACGGGTTCGATGGTATGGTTCTTGACAGATTGATTGAGTACTACTAAATACTTCACCAGCCCAAGATTAAATGCCCAAAAATTAATATAAAACAGGTTTGTCAAAGCAATCTTACATCAGTGATTTTTTTTAAGTTGACAAGTGTATAACTTACATTGTATTCTATAAAAACTGTAATTAAAGTAATCAGCATACATATTTATCGATAATGCGGAAGTATGGTAACTAGGTGGTTAAACAGATCAACGTATATATAAGGTAAAAGTACATTTGGTTTACGTAATTTATAGAAGATAAAAAAGACAAAAAAACTAGTGAAGGAAGTATTTATGCTATAATCAGTCACGATTCCGCGAATATGTAGCCGCAATAGCTTGCACCTATCAATTATTTGTATATATAAATACAGTAACAAACCTTTATGGCCTCTGATTTTTTTTACAGATGAGTAGATGATCAGCTTTTCGTATATATTATTGATTCGGGTCTAACAATTGCTTTATTCTTTACATTCTCCACCGTACAAGCATATTATTATTACATTATTGTATAAAATAATTGGTGCATATTCCTATGACCTCAAGGTTAAGGTTATGGTTAATATCTAGACTAACATTGGTCAAATATATATAAGTAAGAGACCGGTAAGTTTCTATTATGATTACCAATTTTTAATCTAAATTTCCTATGAATTTTATGAATCCTTTGAGATTTATGGTCAAAATAACAAAAATCAATAGCGTTACAATACATTTATCTTGATCTTAGATTTCTTTATAAGTGTGTAACCCTTTTGTATGATTTGTCACAAGATTGTAGTCAATATGCTGGTCGTAACTCCAGTTACTTCTATAAAAAGTGCATTTTTGGACCGCATTTTTAAAGAAATCTACTATTATTCTCGTATTCTGATCGATATTTTAAATATAGAACCCGGATGTTAACAACACATCGTTAACCCATCAACATCAATATATCGGCTAGTCTCGCTTAACTCTGATCGATTTGCGTTATAGACACTTACTTAATAACAGCATATAAACTACTCGAAGTGGATTTACTGGAATATTTTCTAGAAGGTTAAAGTAATTACTTTGTGTAAATCTTATTGTAGCGAACCGTTTACCTGCGCGATAATTTATCTGATTCTCTACCATAAATTTGCTAAACCCTACTCGATAGCCTTTAAGTATAATATTATATTATTGAAAATTCTGAGGTAACGTAATTTTGACTTTTATTATTAAGGTTTAAGCATTTTATTTACCATATGATTGGTATTGCATTGTGTAATAATTCAATATTTAAGAAAGATTACACACAATATTACAATACAATACTTGTTATTGTACCTAACAGATTACATCGCTTGAACGAGCCAGAAAGATCGAAGAGCTGCAAAAGAAGTTAGATGAAGCTGAACTATTAAGAGCTCGGTATAATCGCAAAGTCAGCGTTCTGAAAGACCAAGTACGAGCTACTGGAGAGACCTGCGAACAAGAGAGAACCAATACGGAGCACCAATTAAGTATTCTAAGAGATGACCTAGCTAGGACCAAGGAGGCACTTGTGGAATGTCAGAGGCGGGAGGCACAATTGCAAAGCTTTAGGTATGTTAGTTATAATAATAATAGATAAATTTTTTATCGGTACCTAATCCGCATTGTTATGCGAATAATTATTTTTTATAATGAAAATTACTCATAAAAACTAATATTTGTAGTTGGAAGTGTCTTTTATTTTTTAATGTTTTTGTTTTATTTATGTTCACCGTAATATTAGTGTATTTTAGAATAGGTAGATTGTAACCTACTATATATATAACTATACAGTAGAAAATGCATTATATATGACGTGGTTAACTTTAATTAATTAATTAATTAGACCTAAATTACTATATTACATGTGTAATAAAGCAGATATACAAAGTACAAAGTTTAGACATTACTTTGCATTTCAGGCACTCTATAGCAAAGCTACTAGGTATACTCGTTCCATCTTCTGTGTCAGACTTTGAGATGGTATCTCGACTACAGAAGTTAATAGATGCTCATCACGACTTCACAACAGTGTCTCGACGATACGACGACCCTGCCTTATTGAGGGCTTCCTCAAGGTCACCTCCACCTTCTAGGTGTAGGACGAGGACACCGGATAGGTAATTATAGCTTATAATTTTTTTAAGCGAATTAAGTACGTGTTCCCGCGATTGAAACGCGTTATATATCTTACACTTCTTTATCTAATGTCTGGCGTGCGTAATATGTATAATCCGCGGAAGATTCCAGAACTATATAAAGCTGTCGTCGTAGTTTATAACGTTAATGTCAGCAGTATTTCAAATTATCTTTTTTTATGCCTTTAATTTTTTTTTAAACCGTTATGCAAATCTGTGCATTGATGAGTTTTTATAGTACTAATAAGAGTATTATATATTTTATAATACCATATACGTTCTGTAAGAGTTGTCATACGTGTTTAGACATTAGAGTTTAATACTTTATCGAATTTTAGATAAAGCTACTGTTGTTTAGGTCACTCCGCTATGACGACTCCGGTTACGCAGATCCCGCGTTCGACCTCGAGGATGAACTATACAAGAGTCGAGCCCCTTTGTGACAGTCGCGACGCCGCGCCCGCTTCTAATCTTGAAGGTGCTGAGGCGCACAAAAAATACATCATTTATAACCAAAAAACATGAGACGCTAATCTGTTACTTATTGATAAAATTAATAATTATATATTATTGTTAATTGTTAGGAAACGTCTCCAATTTCACTTTGAACTAACATAGATAATATCGATATAATCAATCATCGATTATTAAGGTTCTTTAGAAATATCGTGTTTTAATGTTTTTAACATTGTTTATTGGTGAAAATTAAACAATAGATGTCATTCTTTATTTTGGTAATATGTTTATTAAATTTTTAAAACATCTAAAATATATTTTAGTCAGTCATCGAGAATGAAGGTCGTTTAAGTTTAGTTGGTGGAAGATAAGATTAAGGCTCAGGTAATCTACGACTGCCTAAAAATGCCCATTTGGTTCTATTTTTATGTTGCCTTTTAATTTAATCCTTAAAATAATAGAATACTTGAACTTCCATTTTTTTGTTTTAAGGTTTGAAAATAAATATGCAAAATATTACAGCACTCTAAAATAACAAATTAATTTATTTAAATAGTTACGTATCTAATACTAATAATATTTTAATCAAGTACGAAGTTGGATTTATCAAGGATGTAATTAAAACGCGGAAGGAAATGTCACCAAATATGACATGACAACACAAAGTAATCTTAGCAAAATGTATATTTATTAAAATAAAATCGCATTACATTCTATTGTATCATTTCAAAAGGTAAAATTATGTTTCAATTTTAAATAGACAGTTTTTGTATCAAATTTATCTTGGCCTATAAAAAATATCATTAGAAAAGTTTTGTAAAGATATTTAGTACCTGTTAGACGAATGAATGTTTTTTTGCCAATTTATCTATCGTAATTTTATCTAGTTAATTTAAAAATCTTAACACATTCATTATTTATAAGATGACATAACTAAGATTAAATTGTGTTGTGGTAAAAATTTGTTAAGTAGCATCAAATAGAAAAACAACTAGTTTTAAATTTGTAATTTGTAATTCATAATAAATAGTGATTATGATTTTTATAACGCACGTTTATAATATACACAGTTTTATAATTTATGGAGTTCTCGCTCCCATTGTATTTTTAATAATTCTATTTTTTATTTTAATTAAAAATCAATCTTAGAATCTGTTTATAATAATCTGTTACGCTGAATTTATGTATTTGTACTATAAATTGTTATTTTTTGCTTTATATTTAATTGAAATTAAAAAATGTTAACAATTAATCAAATGTTAATAATGCAAATTTCTTTGAGTTCCTATTGTTGTCAGCTATTTTTTGATAGAATGATTTATTTAGTAATTATAAGTACACATCTAAATTAATGATAGAATAAATTACGTTTCGCCAAGTATCGACACTTTTATGTAGTAATTTTACACGTTTGGTAGTTTAGTGTAAGTCTAAAGCCCCACTGAAATAAGGTAAAGTAGGTAGTAAGTATTTTTATTTTTATTGTTATATTTTTATTATGTTATATTAGTTTATTATATTTTTAAAAGAACGTGGTTGTGCATCTGTGTACATGCGTTAGAAGTTATACTTCTTTGTCGTAACAAGACAAAAATCTTTTCAAAAATTGTATTCTTCGTTTGTAGAAAAAACTAAAACGCTGACTATAGCTAACTTCTTTTATTACGCGCCAAAAGAACTATAACTTCACAAATAGTAAATGAGTCATTTTCATTAGTACCTATCAAGCCTATTGTATTCAATATACCTAAAAGATATTTCATTCCAAGAGTATTATATAGACTTTTATGTCACCATTTGACAACGAAGTATTATCCTGACTATATACTTTCTACGAAAAAATCTAAAAAGAGGTCAGATTATGTAGAAATTTATATGTAAATGTGTGTTCAATATTCTTAATTAATTATAACTAGTTTATATATTAGAAAATCAACCCATATCTACAATAAACTAACATTTATGATACTGTTAAAATAACATATAATAATTTCCAATCAAAACAGCCATCAACAATAGTTATTTGTAGAAACAATTTGTGTGGGTAGCATTTATTAATGAAATTTTGAGGGTAGTGGTGTTCTGATCAAAATTGCAAATTGTGTTATATCCGATTGCCTCAGTTCGATCTCAGCAATGTTCTTGTATACAACTATTCTGATTTTAATCCTTAATTCCGGTGAGTTAAATATCCATCTTTATTTTTGGTATAATCTACAAAAGTTGACTGTGTAAAATAATGTTCATTGCAGTTTGTCCTCGACCAATAAAGATTTAATAAAAAAAATCTTCGTTATCGCTGTCGCCATATTGTCTGATTTACCTAACCTTTAAGTCTAACATGTGTTTAACAAAGTGGAGTACAATTATATTTACCTTAAAAGGAGCTAAGCATTTCAAATATGTATATATTTGCAGTGACA